>NC_139692.1:40713753-41913753 GCF_964106915.1 Podarcis gaigeae | reverse complement strand
CCGAATCCAGAAGAGAGAAAACAACCCCTTGTTGCAAGGGCGCGTGAGCTTTCGTCAAACTCTTCCAGTTTGGCAGAACAAACATTGCACTACGCGGAGCCTGGCACACCGGCGATGCCATCCGTTTTCCCTTTTGCACATTTCCTTTATCCATCTTCCCTCCTTCCGTTTTAAAACAACACCATGACTCCTTTCACCCACTCCCTTTGGCGCTTTCTCTCTCTCTCATAACAAGGCACGCACAATTCCCTTATTTTTTGGGAGGGAAAAGGTCTCCTTTTCCTCTGCAACCCAAACCTCTCTCTCTCTCTCTCTCTCTCTCTCTCTCTCTCTCTCTCTCTCTCTCTCTCTCTCTCTCTCTCTCTCTCCCTCCCCCCCCTCTCACTCTCTCTCCATTCCTGCAGCCTCCCCCCACTCTTCCTCCTCTGGTTTCTTAATCCCCCTCTTCCCAGTGTCGAAATTCCACCCCTCCATCCCTCCTCCTCCACCCCCGCCCTCAAGCTGCCGACTTCAGCCCCCTCCCCACCTCGCCAATGTCACCCCGACACTCAGCCCACCCTCGGTGGGGTCCAGCGTTGCTACAGCCGCAATCCTCCGCTATGCAGCCAAAGAGCTTGCTCGCCTCGCTCCTCCTTGCTCGACAAAATATAAACAAGCGAGGGGAGCCCCCTCCTCGCCCTGCGCGCACCCCCTCCTCTTATTTGAGCGCTAGGATGTTTCAAAGACACCAGTTGCATCGCCTTCTGTGGTTTGGCCGTGTTGGGAAGGGAGGGGGGCACGACTCGGGTCCTCGGCAGGTTTGAGCTGCTTTGAGAGCAAGGGTAAAGGGGCGTAGAGTGGGGTCCTTCTATGCAAGGCGTGCTAGACCAGCTAGTCCACTGATGGAGAAATCTGAGCCGGGGAAGAATTTCAGTGTCTTTCGCCGCCACCTCTCTCTCTCTCTCGCTTGAATAAAACTCCCAAGCTGTCATCTTCCCAGCAGTGAGATGGGGAGAAAGAGAGATCTCTCTGGTGTAGTACAAATGGTGCAGGAAATCATTTGCATAACCAGAGCGTTGTATTTTTTTAATTATTTTTTTTTTAGGAAAACAACATTTTTTCCCCATTTCATCCCAAGCTGACTGGGTATTAACCCTGCTGCCCCTGCCACCTGTTTCAATGAAGAAGCCTTCTTGTCATTGGCAGACACATATGCAAGGCACTGGCTAGGCAATCACAGAACAGGAGATTTGGAAGGGGACAATAGGGTCATCTAGTCCAACCCCCTTGTGATGCAGGAATCACAGCTATATTTGTGTGTGTGTGGGGGGGGTATTTTTCAGCTGATTTTGACTGGAGGAAAGAGCTTGGGGGAAGAGGGAGAGTTGCAGTGTGGCATCCAAACTTGGGAGTTTTTAAAAGGGTTGGGGGAATTGTCAGGGTTTAGGGAGGACGGACCTTTTTGAAGGGTGTGGAAGAGGCCACCTCTGCTGTTGTGGTAATCACAAGGGGGTTTAAAATACTCTGTCTGCGTTAAGGTTCCCCTCCCCAAATCAGAATCCTTTCTCCCAGGTGTCATGTCAGAGGAAATAAAAAAAGGTCAGACCAATATTTATGTATGCAACTAGGGTGGCAAGGTTATTGATTGCCCAAAATTGGAAAAGCAGCAGCGTCCCAACTAAAACAGACTGGTTATCTAAAATGATGGAATACTTCCATATTGCCAGTGGCGTAGCATGGGTTGTCAGCACCCGGGGCAAGGCAAGTAATTTGCACCCCCTAACCCGTGGATTTGTGCCCCCTAACCCTAACCCCCAGATGTTGTGCCTGGTGCGGCCGCCCCCCCTGCACCCCCCACGCTACACCACTGCATATTGCCGAACAAACAGGGAGGATAAGAGGAGATCTGGTACAAAAAGTGAATAAGGAGTGGGCTATCTTTAAGGAATACATCAGAATTTATGTGGGGAAAGTAGAATTTCTGACAGATATTGAGTGAATCCAGAAAACGAAAGGAGAGTAATGTCAAGATAAAAGAAGACATTAAAGAAATAATGAAATGCGTTTAAGCTAGTTGGAAAAATAAAGTAGTGTAACAAGAACGGCTGGAAGTCAAGTCACTTGGTGGGTGTCCGTGTGGGGCAGGTGTGTGGGTATGCTGATATGTACAGTATAGGTGGGTATTATATAATGTAGGTATGTTTTATGTTATGAAAATAAGGTAGTATGTTATGTGTGTGTACTGTGTAAATGTATATGTTTTATATGTTAATAAAATTTATATTTAAAGAAGAAGAAAAAAGGTTCCCCTCCCCATCCACCCTCATATTATTATTTTTTAAGCTAGCCCCGCTTCTCTGCCTTAACAAACAGAAATCCAAACTGTGATGCTCAGAGTGAGCCCATGATGGAAGAAAGCGTCACTTGTTGAATGTTTGTTCCATGTGTGCTTGTGGAAGGAGGGGTGGACAACCAATGGCCCTCCAGATGTTTCTGGACTCCAGCTCCCATCATCCTGGGCTATTGGGGGCTGATGGGAGATGGACACCAACAGCATCTCGAGCTCCACAGGTTCCCCACCTGTCCTGAAGGTGAGAGAAGGTAGGTAAGCTGATAGGTTGCCCTCTGCTCTTCAGATGCATCAGGTCTCTCATATCCCTTCCCATCCTTCCCATCTAGGGAGAAACATACAGTGTGGGGTCAGTTGATGGGAGAGCTGAGAATCTTTGGAGTCAGATTTTTGCGCATCCGCAGTCACTTGAGTACGTTGCTAAGCCTTGCTTTTTCCCATCTTGGTAGTCTACCTTGCAGGGCTGGTCTGGGGTGGGAAGGAAACAGGTTAACTGCTTCAGCTGTAGCTCAGCATCAGAGAACATGCTTTCGAACGGCAGGTTTGATCCACAGCGCCTCCAATGGGAAGATTTCATGGCAGCAGCTGCTAGGGGGAGATTCCTGCCCATGTATCTTCAACCATTTTTCTAAAGAGGGCTAGAAGCTTAATTTTTATTCTGCAAAATGAAATCTTGTGCTCCTAGGACTCTAATGGAGGTGGGAAGGTTTGGAGAGAGCTTAGGGGGAAGATACGGCAAGCTGTCCTCTCCCCCTTCAAATCCACCAAGTTAATCAGAGCTGCTCTTATCCTGCTAGAGAGGCGAGGTGCAGTTTCACACCTTGGGAGTCCTGCACATGATCTGCACATGGCACTTGCTGTCAGAAGCAGGAAGTGGGTTTGTCCCAATCACGAGTGTTTTTTTCTGGGATACTTGGAAGCGCTGGAAGAGAAGGACAGCTAAAATGGACGGTTCTCCAACATCTGCCATGACTTGGTAATATTCTGAAAGTGTTTGATGCAGGGGTCAGCAAATGTCTTCAGCAGGGCACTACTGTCCCTCAGACCTTGTGGGGGGCCAGACTATACTGTATTTTTTGCTCTATAGGACGCACCAGATGATAGGACGCACCTAGTTTGGGGGGGAGGAAATAAGGGGGGGAGATTCTGAATCCCAGAAGCCAGAACAGCAAGAGGGATCTGGCTTCTGCGATAGCCTCTTGCTGTTCTGGCTTCTGGGATAGCTGCTGGGATAGCTGGGATAGCTTTGCACGGAGCCTCTGCAGGGCACTGGGAGCCTTCATCCCCATGCCCTGCGGAGGCTTCTGGGACAGCCTACGAAGCCTCTGGAGGGCAGCGGGATGAAGGCACCCTGCTGCCCTGCGGAGGCTTTGCGCCGCTAACCCCGAAGCTAGAACAGCGAGGCGGAGCGCTGCACAGCGCTCCCTCTCCCTGTTCTGGCTTAGCCGCGCAGCCTGTATTTGCTCCATAAGATGCACACACATTTCCCCTTACTTTTTAGAAGGGGAAAAGTGCGTCTTATAGAGCAAAAAATACGGTATTTTGAAAAAAATAAAGGAACAAATTCCTATGCCCCACAAATAACCCAGAGATGCATTTTAAATAAAAGGACACATTCTACTCTTGTAAAAACATTCTGATTCCTGGACCATCCGTGGGCCGGATTTAGAAGGCGATTGGGCTGGATCCGCCCCCCGGGCCTTAGTTTGCCTACACATGGTTTGGAGGGAAGGAAAAAGCATCTCTCTGCAGCCTGTGCTCCTCAATCCAGAGAGCCATGCATTTTTCCCAGGCATGTGGAGCTCCTGCACTCCTGCAGCTCCATGAGCATTCCAAACCATGTAAGACCTATAGCTGGCGCTCCACAAGCGTTCCAAACACTGTAGTTGCTTTATAACAAGGGGGCAGGAGCATCTATAGACAGCCTGTGCAACTCGCTCCAGAGCTGCAAGCATTTTGACAGGCACTTGGAGCTCCTGCACTCATGAGGCTCCACACACACACTCCAAACATGTAGGTGCTCCACATGCATTCCAGCTACAGCAGTGGCAGAATATTTGCTTTTTAACAAGGGGGCAGGAGCAGCTCTCTGCAGCCCTGTGCCCCTCAACCCAGAGCCAGGTGGAGCTCCTGCGCTGGCGCAGCTCCACACACATTCCAAATATGCAGGAAGCCAAACAGTGAAAATACCTGGCGGCCATTTTTCTGTGGAATGGGCCACACTGCATCCCACTGGTGGGGCTTCTGAATTGCTTCAACCCAAGATGCTTCTCAGCGTCAACACATTCAGCTGCTTAACCAAAAAAGCGTTGCATTGCCTAGAGACCTGTTTCGCATATGAGAACTGATCTTGCATTATCCATTTTTTAAAAGGACTTGCTTCTGGCCTCTGAGAAGCAGTGAGGATCCGACTCGATCCAGAATTAGGCAAGTTTCTACTCTTGGGTGACAGAAGTCGTGTGTCAGAGGATAAATGGGTCCACCTGAGGGGGGCAGCCCCACTTTGCAGAAGTAATTTGCTAGAGCTGGATGAGAATCTCTCTGAGATTGTGATTTCCTAATATAACTCAGGTGGGCTTAAGGATTTGAGAAATGGCTCCCCCCCTTCCAGTTTTGACTCATTTTGAGATACACTTTATATTTACTACTGAGGATGAGCATGAGAATGGCTTCTTAGGGCGTGTGGAATCTCTGGTCTGAGGTCCAGTTGTGGCCCTCCGCTCCTCTCTCTCTGGCCCTTGGGCCTCTTCCCAGGCCACGCCCCCTCCCAGAGGCCACACCCTCCTTGAATGTGTTTGCCTGGCTGGAAGCGTGTCCTGGAGCTTGGATAATAGCTCTTGCTTCTCTGGATGCAAGATAGAGAGAAGGGTGTGCAGCAAGTAGCCTATGCTGTAATGGTAAAATTTACATGAGTGGCCCCGCCCACTTTTGCCTCTGGCCCCACCCACCTCCGAAGTTTGCCCAGAAGGAGATGCACCTCATAGAGCTCAAACTATTTCCCTGCCTTTCTTAGGAGATAAGAGAGAATGGATCTCCTACGGACCTTAAAAGACAGGAAAAATATATGGAGGTGACTAGGCGAGACATTACTGTAAGGTGCTTATTTGATCTTGTTTGTGCAGATAGAAGTTAAGTGGCTTATATTAAATAAAAGGGAGAAAAGCAGAAATAGTTCTTCTAACAGGAAAAGCTTCAGGCAGCTGCCAGCGATCATTCTGCCAGGGTAACAGCTCTCTGCAGCTGCTCTGAAAATCCTTGCGTTTCGGTTTTCAGGTGGAAAGGAGTTCCCAGCACCATTCATGAAAACACTTAGGTGCTGTGGAATATCTAGCTTTCCCCAGCATTGCTCAGAACCAGTTCTCCCTGGCCGCTGCTCCTTCATTCTTCCTGAAATATTTCGCGTGGGTGATCCTAGCCTATCAGGGAACCTACAGTGATCGCATCCCAGCAACTCCACAGCCCATCAGGGATCCCATAGTAAGACGCAAAGCACCACCGGGTTTTGTGGCCAGTTGGAGTGCAGGATCCTGTCCTTGCCAGCTGGATTTGGCCGCATGTCAATGTCGCTGAGGGCAAGGAACAAGCAGGCGTCTCTGCAAGGAAGGCCTTGGCAGTGCAGGGGTGGCGAAAAGGCATTTGGTGGTGCCAGAAATGTTTGCGACAAATTGTCAGTCATTTCGGCACAGTGCTAGCTCTTTCCATTTTGCCCTGAGAGGCTAAAACATGAAAGGTAACACATTTGCGAAAACGCTAGTATCTTAACATCCCCTTTGAACCTTTTTCCAGAGGGGGGTTTGGATGTTGGGGGAAGGAAGCATTCCCCCCCCCCCGAAGAAGGGGCCCAGTGTGGCTTAATTTCATTGTCGTGTGTTTGTGGGAAAATAAGAGCCCCACCCTATCAAAAGGCAAAATGCGCATCTGGGAGGCTGTGAGCAGGCGAGAGTGAGCAGGCAAGGAGGCCTGGTGTGGATTAAATGTTTGGTAGCGTGCCAGGTGGTGCCTGCTGAGATGGGGCGACTTTACTGCTAGGAGAGGCGCGCTGAGCAGTAATTTGCCTTAAAAAACCCCAACACTGCCTGGAATTGAAGGAGAATGGACTTCCTGGTCCTCATCTTCCTGGAAGGTAGTGGTCCCAGATGGATTCTGGGGAGACAGCTGTTGTTTAGCACGTCTTGGAGACAGAAGCTCTAATCTGGGGCTCCCGAGAATTGAGGGAAATGGGTCTTCGCCCCTCCTGACACCCCCTTTCCCACAACCTGCTAAATGCAGCTGCACAGCTTTTCAAAGAATAGGTTTTCCTGCTGCTTAATCATAAACCACTGTGATTAAATAGAAAAAGGAGTGGTATGATGTTACATTGAACTAACACAACAGAAACAAACACATATGTGTTTGCAGATATGCATACACACACACATTTCTATATCTACATACTTACACACATTACAATCTTACGCACACATGTGTGTGAGTGTGTTTATATGTACGCCGTCATCATTGTTTATTTGTATGGCACCCTTCTGCTCAAGGAGGCTTGCAACAGGAAAAGGCTTACATGGTTACAAAAATATAAAGAAAGTCGTCATAAGGAATAAATAGAAATTTATCACCACCATCTTTTATCTGAATTTGCAAACATATTCCAAAACAACCCAAATGTCTCTATATGCACATACATCTCTCTCTCTCTATTTACACACACACGTGCTTTTCTATACCATATTTGCACAAATCGGCCATCACACTGTTTTCATTGCCTGTTTCCCACTGATGGCGCTTTTGCAAAAATCACGCCAATTTCTCATGTCGACGGTTGCTTTGGTGGTTCTGCTTTCTTCGCCCTCCTCTTTTCCCATTCTTGCTAACGAATGAAGTGTTGTGTGTGCAAATGGAGCAGTCCTGGTCTTACAAAGAAGCCCAAGAGAACTGGCGTCTCTAAGAACAAGGGCCCAGGAATTTCAGGGGAGCAGATTTTGGATGAAAGTTCAGAGATGCATCCTGATGTGGTCCACTGTGGGGCAGATGGAGGGTGGGCTCCTTCCTTCACTGGATCTTTTTACACAGAGGCTGGACGGTAACCTGACAAGGATGCTGCCATTGCAGACCCTGCATTGGGAAGCGGGGTTGGACTTGATATCCTCTGGGGGGCCCTTCCAGCGGTAAAATTCTGTGCAGGCTGTACAGAAAGGGCCTGAGATGAAGCTCTTTGTTTGTGATGGCTTTGGTTGTGGGTTTTCCCCCCTGGCATAGGATGAGGACTGGCAGTTCAGAGTTATGAGTTATGGCCAGGTTGCCACCTCGCTCTCCCCCAGCAGGGCTCCTGTGCTTTTAAGACGATTGCGGTAGTCAGGAATTCAACAGGTGCAGCTCCACACCAGAACCGGCATGGAGATCTGACGCTGGGGAGAAGACTGTTCTCTCCCCTCTTCTCAAGCGAGGCAGGAGCCCACCCAGGCCTGACGGCAAGTATTTTTGGCAAGATGGCAGATCATTATCTGCCTTCTCTTTCTGAGCAGGGATGTTGCTGACTGGAGGGCAACCTCCATTGGAGAAGTTTCTGAGCAATATCTCCTTGGGATGATTCAGCAAAAAAGGGGGGAAAGGCTGGAGGTGGAGGAGGAAAGATTTCTGAGCCCCCCCTCCTGATAATTAAACAGCCAAGATCTTCCTAATGTGTGTGTGTGTAAATATTCATTAGCAGATGTTGATGATCTCAAAAGATCCAGAGTCTACAGATTGCTAATCCAACAGCTTAATGAAGGAAGCAAAGAATTGCGGACGGAGGAGGGAGGGGAAAGAGAGAAAGGAAAGGAAGTTTTTAGAGAAGAATTTTGATAGTTCAGTGAGAAGCATTTCGTTGGCAAATGGCCCCCGGTGCTATTTATATGCGCCTGTTTATCCCTGCGGTTTGGGCCTATCCGAGAGGCACAAAAATAAAGCCTGTTCGCAAACGAGGTCCATCCATCTTCTCCGAGGGTAAGAATGAAGAACATCTGGGGTTCTTCCAGATGTTGGAGGACTCCATCTCCCATCAGCTCTCCTCACTGGCCACATGGGGGTTTGTTTTGCTGCTGATGGGAGTTGGAGTTCTCCTCACCCCTGCAGCCAGTGTGATCCATGGCCAGGGGAATTATGGGAGTTGGAGTCCTCCACCTCGCAGACTGCTACCCAAGTCCCAGGAGAAAGGGCAGTTTAGGGCAGGCATAGGGAAACTCGGCCCTCCAGATGTTCTGGGACTACAACTCCCATCATCCCTGACTGCTGGTCCTGTTAGCTAGGGACGATGGGAGTTGTAGTCCCAAAACATCTGGAGGGCCGAGTTTGCCTATGCCTGGTTTGGGGTGAAGCATTTCCTTCCACATTGTGCCAATGTCTCATGGTCCCCACCGTTCTTAAAGCAGGATGGCTTCTTTGGTGTCCGCAGTGTAGGGGAAACTTTAACGTCCCGAGGGCCACATTCCCCTCTGAGCAACTTCCCAGGGGCCGAATGCCAGTGGTGGGTGGAGCCAGAGACAAAAGTGGGTGGAGCAACAAACATTTTAAAATATTTTTATATATGCACTGTTTCAACACATGTCCTCTCTCTATCCTCTTATCCTCTGACTTCCGACAAAGGATAAGTCAGGGGCACAGCGAGAGGAAAAACAACCAAGGATGGTGCAAATCAGTGGGCCTGGCCAAGGAGAGGTCCAAGGGCCAGATAGAGAGCCTTGGAGGGCCACACTTGACACTTCCCCGGCCCCTGCCTGAGCTTCCTGGTACCTGCTCTCAACACAGCGATGGTGGCTGAGATCAAGGATGCCACTGGCCACGATGGCTGTCCTCTGCCTCCACAGTCAGAATCAACAACGCTTATTGAATCAAAGAATCAAAGCGCTGGAAGGGATCCCAAGGATCATCTAGTCCAACCCCCTGAATTGCAGCTGTCTCTTCTGGGGGTCGAACCTGCAACCTTGGCGTTAATAGCACCATGCCCTAACCAATAGAGCGATCCAGCTGAATATGAGTTGCTGGGAACTATGGGAGGGGAGAATGCTTTCGCACTGGCATCTGGCTGTGAGAATAAGATGCTGGACTAGAAGGGCCTCATCTAGTAACCTCTTCTTATCTCGGTGTGTCTCTCCCTTTCGCTCATCCTTCTTGGCTTCCCATTTCTTGATTGATCCGTTTTGTTATGCAGTCCTGGTTCTTCAGCCCCCTCCCATTTCCCCACCCCCAAATCCCGAGCGGTCGCCAATTCTTTTCATCTCTTTTCATATACAATCTCTTTATTTTTCCCTTTCATTCTCCGTTCCGGGAATCAAATATAATTTAAAATAAAAAATAAAAAAGGGGCAGGAGAAGAGAAGAGTTTGTGAAGGCCATCTTTAAATTGAAAATGTGGGAAGTCTAATTGCTTATGACACCAGGGGACTGTTTAACTCCGCAGAATATAATTGCGTCTACGGACTGTGCTGCATTGATAAGTGCTCTGTGGAACATTAAGTATTTTTGGAAATCCTTCTGATTAAATCTTCACCTGTCGCAAGCCAGACCGATAAGCAGGAATGCCTCATTTTTTAAAAATAAAATAGGGGGTGGACGAGATTTCGACGTACGTCTCATCAATCCAGTTCTGGCTTTGAACAGTTTCTTTATGATCTCCTGCGGTTTTCTGTAAAATATTGAAGGCGGCTCAAAATAGGAATAAAAAATGCATGCTCATAATCTTGAAAGGGGGGGGGGGAGGAATCAATGAAATTGAAGTTTTGTTTTTTTTAAGAGGGGAACTGTTAAAGGAAGCAACGGTATCAAAAGGAAATTCAGAAAGGAAAAACTTGCTAGAAGTGTCAAAAAGGAAATGATATAAGATCAAGCAGAGTTCGCTTGAGAGTGAGTGTGGTCCTGAGCTGTTTAAGGCCTTATAGGTCAAAACAAACACTTTGAATTGGGCCTGGAAACCAATTGGCAGCCAGTGTAGTTGAGCCAAGATATACTCAAACCATCTTGCTCCAGTGAGCAACCGGGTCACCAAATTCTGCACCAGCTGAAGTTTCCGAACAAAAAAATATTTAGGGATACTCTAATTTTCCTACTCATATTGAAATACTGCCCCTCAATGAAGCCAAACTTAGATTCACAAAATGTTTAGGGGTGTGCATACCCCTGCGTCCCCCCCAAAATAGCACTGGTTGCAGTAATCTAGCCTAGAGGTTAGCAGAGTATAGACAACAGTAGTTAGACTGTCCCCATCCAAGCAGGGGCACAGCTGGGGCACCAGCCAACGCTGATGGAAGGCGCTCTGGGCCACTAAGGCCACCTGAGCCTCAAGCAAAGGATCCAGGAGGACCCCCCAAATTTCATACCCATTCCTTTGGAGGAAGTGTATCCCCATCAAGACCAGGCAACCTCTCATCCATCCTGTCTAGGGAACGGCCTACTTTAACTCAGCCTGCAAAACGTCTTGGAAGTACAGTGGTACCTCGGGTTAAGAACTTAATTTGTTCCGGAGGTCCATTCTTAACCTGAAAATGTTCTTGCCAGCACGGTGTAGTGGTTAAGAGCGGTGGACTCGTAGTCTGGTGTACCGGGTTCGCTTCCCTGCTCCTCCACATGCAGCTGCTGGGTGACCTTGGGCCAGTCACACTTCTTTGAAGTCTCTCAGCCCCACTCACCTCACAGAGTGTTTGTTGTGGGGGAGGAAGGGAAAGGAGAATGTTAGCCACTTTGAGAATCCTTAAGGGGAGTGAAAGGTGGGATATCAAGTCCAAACTCCTCCTCCTCCTCCTCCTCCTCTCCTCCTCCTCCTCCTCCTCCTCTTCTTCTCCTTCTTCACCTGAGGTACCTCTTTAGCTAATGGGGCCTCCCGCTGCCACCACGCCACCGCACGATTTCTGTTCTCATCCTGAAACAAAGTTCTTAACCCGAGGTACTATTTCTGGGTTAGCGGAGTCTGTAACCTGAAGCGTCTGTAACCTGAAGCGTCTGAAACCCGAGGTACTGCTATATGACCCTCTTTGTAGCGAGACCACTTTAGCTAATGGGATCTCCCGCAGCCGCCGTGTAATTTCTGTTCTCCTCCTGAAGCAAAGTTCTTAACCTGAGGTACTATTTCTGGGTTAGCCGAGTCTGTAACCTGAAGCGTCTGTAACCTGAAGCATCTGTAACCTGAGGTACCACTGTACACCTGTCTGTCCATATCTCCTTCTCATGGGTCAATGTGGTGAAAAAGATACAAGGGTTGCTTTCATGGTGGCCTGGTTTGAGGTTTCTGGAGGGCCTAAAAAACACCCTTGGTGAGTCCCACTCTGCCTCACTGCCACCGTCGCCAGCTGTCGTGCTCCCTCCTCCTCCTCGCTCCCATTGGCTGGCTTACCAAGCAGGCAGCCAATGGGCAAGCCAGCAGGGGTATCTACCGCTTTTGCTGGACCAGGCGGAGAGGGAGATAAGCAATCAGGTTGCAGTGGTGAGAAGGAGGAAGAGGTGGAGGTCCTTGTTTGTGGGGGCCCCTGTTCCGGCACGGGCCCCTGTGCAATGCCTAACAAAGCCTGCAGGGTCATTTTTTAAAAAAATTGCATTTCCCTATATGCAGTTGCACTTGGACGCAGCAGCCACATGTCAGGAGAAAACATTTTATTTT
Source organism: Podarcis gaigeae (assembly GCF_964106915.1). Classification (NCBI taxonomy): domain Eukaryota; kingdom Metazoa; phylum Chordata; class Lepidosauria; order Squamata; family Lacertidae; genus Podarcis; species Podarcis gaigeae. Next base: position 41,901,805 of record NC_139692.1, on the reverse strand, counting down.
CTGCTTGGCTCTTATCACCAGAAGCCGCTCCACTTTGCTGAAAGCCCTCTCCGGAAAGTTCTGGGAGGGTGGGGAAGCCATTGTGGTGAGCCACAGGGTTTCATTTTCCAGGAGGATCGAAGAGCAAGGAGGTTCGCGGTCCACGTTGCTCTTGTTTATTTCTTATCCAGGGAATTTTCAAATGAGCTCCCTGGCAGAAACGGAATCCAAAGTAGGTGTTGCAATGGGGAGTCGTCCGAGACAAGGCATTAAACAAAAGCTCCATCCATCCGCCAGTCTGAAGGTTACTGATCCTGTCTTTTCTGCGGGAGAGAGAGAAGAGAGAGAGCTAATCCAGGCAGGCCCCTATCAGCCTCCTCTAGCTGTTCCTGTCAGATCCTCTTGGCACAAACAAAAACAGATTATCTTGGTGGTGGCAGGGCTGATATGTTAGACTTTTGAAAACTTGCCAGCTTTGTGTTCCAAATAAACTGGGCGGTGTGCCCTTTCTGCTGTCGTTGCAGAATGCAGAAAGCCTTGGAGCACATGCAGAGTGTTGCCCTTTATCACGGAATAACAGTGGCCACCCTCATACATTATGGTTACCAGATTTTTTTCCAATGAATCCGGGGACACTTTTTTTTTTTTTTTTAGGGAGTCAGTAGTGGGGATGGTGAGGCAAAAGACCCTGGGCCCAAGCACACATGCATATTGTATAAAGGTGCAAAGCCCTTCTTTCATACCCTGTGAAACATAAATGCGCAGTATTAAAAAAAACTGGGCAACAGCTGCCAGCCTGTGACTCCTGAGCCTTCCCCGATCAGTCAAAACGAGGAATGGGGCAGGAGACTGGGGAAGGCTCAGGAGTCATGGGCCGGTGGCTGTTGCCCAGTTTTTAAAAAATCTCTGCGCATTTATGTTTCACAGGGTGCAAAAGAAGGGCTTTGCACCTTGCCTGGCAGAGAAACCATGCACCTTGCGCCCCTCCTGGGCAACGCCTGCCCCCCGTGACTCCTGAGCCTCCCCTGATCTGTCAAAACAAAGGGGGCAGGAGATCTGTACTGCCGGACGTCCCCGGTTCAGCTTTGGCAGTGGCGGCGGCAGCGAGCAGCTCCTGAAGCCAGCCAGAGCCAACTGCACTACCCCGGGCTGGCTCCCGGGGACAGATTTGCAAATCTGGGGACTGTACCCAGGAACCCAGGGACATCTGGTAACCCTAATGTACATTGAGGGTTGAGATAGAGAGAAGGTTTCTGGGTTGGAGGACAGAGATGTGACCCTTTCCTTAGCCCAAGTACCGTGTCCCTCCCTCCCTCCCTCCCTCTCTTTCTTTCTTTCTTTCTTTCTTTCTTTCTTTCTTTCTTTCTTGCATTTATATCCCACCTTATTCTCCAAGGAACTCAAGGTGCTGCACACGGTGCTCCCCCTCCTCATTTAATCCCCACGACGACCCTGTGAGGTAGGCTGAGGGGCAGTGAGTGGCCCATGGTAGCCAAGTGGGGGCGGAATTTGAACCCTGGTCTCGCAGGTCTCGGTAAGTGGGACAAGAATCAGAAGCAGGTGGAACAGCAGACGCGGCTTTTCCTTGTTGCTCTCTCATCAAGTTTCAGGTCTCTCCCCATCAATTTATAGGGTTGATTCTGGGAATCCCACAAATTCTAAGCGGAAATTCTGTTATCCATAGTTCTACATCAGTTTGAGATTTATTTATTTTTAAAGTCCTCATGAAAATCCATTGGTATTTTAATACACATCCACCCTAATAGGCAATTTTCTTTTTGCAAAGCAATGTTCATTATTATGCTTTCGATTTATTTCCTGCCTACTCTTCGCCATCAGGTCCCGGGGCGGGTTGTGCCATTTTAAAATCCAGTCTAAAAAACAGTTAATACAAAAGATCTGCATTGATAGTTGCACTGCAGCCCTAATTATAATACAAGGTAAAGGGACCCCTGACCATTAGATCTAGTCGTGGCCGACTCTGGGGTTGTGGCGCTCATCTCACTTTACTGGCCGAGGGAGCCGGCGTGCAGCTTCCGGGTCATGTGGCCAGCATGACTAAGCCGCTTCTGGCAAACCAGAGCAGTGCACGGAAACACCGTTTATCTTCCTGCCGGAGCGGTACCTATTTATCTACTTGCACTTTGATGTGCTTTCAAACTGCTAGGTTGGCAGGAGCAGGGACCGAGCAACGGGAGCTCACCCCGTCACCGGGATTTGAACCACCAACCTTCTGATCGGCAAGCCCAAGAGGCTCAGTGGTTTAGACCACAGTGCCACCTGCGTCCCATAATTATAATATTACTGCATAATCTTTGAAGGGACCCAGCATTTCTGAATTTGTCACTCCACTGCTAGTCACACAAATCTTGCTTGATAGCAGACTGTGGTCTCCAGAAATGGTGTGCTCTGTGTGTGAGAGCGAGAAAGAGAAAACAGGAAAATAAAAATAAAAGCGGATTTAGAGGGGGCATTAGGCCAACAATATCTTTTTTTTTCAGTCCGCTGCATCCAGCGCGAGACAGATAATTAATACCATTGTCACGGTGTCTAAAGTGGATTGAGGTTCTGTGTCCAAATGCACATGTTGTTACCATTGTTCGCATTAATTACTTAATTGCTCTCGTTAATGGTCTTAATCCACATTTGCAAAGAGATATTGTTCAAGGGGCGCCTGTCAGGCTGGAGACGAATTGCAGGCCTGCCTCTCCTTGGGGGCGCAGGGGGTTGCCCTCCCCACCCCAGCGTCCCTGCACCCCAGTGATTCTCAAATGCTTGCCTTCGTTCTTCCTGGCCTGGAGCCCCAACCAAACGGGAGTCTAAATGGAGAGTTATTGTTGGTTCTCCCGCATCCCGCCAGACCTTTTTCATTCTGGAGGCATTAATAACTTGGTGTCCAGTCACCCCCGCCGCAGATGAGAAATGTCAGTTTCTCTTGTTATTGGAAAAATCTGCAGGAGCCTTGCTTGGCTGCCAGTTTGCAGACAAAAAAGATCTCTCACTCTCCACACAGCCCGATCTGTCTTGAGAAACGTAAGGAGAGACCTTCCTGGATCAGGCTGGTGACCCATCCAGTCCAGCATGCTGTTCTCACGGTGGCCAACCAGGTGCCCCCGAACAGAAACCCACAACCTAAACACAAAAACACACTCCCTTCTCCTGCGGCTTCCGACAATTGCTGTTCAGAAGCACTGCAGCCTCAAACTGCGGAGACAGATCACAGCCCTCCTAGACAGCAGCCATCGATAGACTTTCCCCCTCCACAAATTTTTCCAGCCCTCTTTTAAAGCCCCCCAACCCAAATTGGTGGTGTAGTGAAGCGTTCTGGAAGAAGCAAAGATCACCAGTGTTGAAGCAATGATTCTTCAACATCAACTTGGTTGGACTGGTCATGTTGTGTGGATGCCTGATTATCGTCTTCCAAAGCAACTACTCTATTCTGAACTTAAAAATGGAAAGCGTAATGCTGGTGGTCAACAGAAGAGGATTAAAGGCTGTCTCAAAGCAAATCTAAAAAAATGTAGTATGAACACTGAGAACTGGGAAACACTGGCCTGCGAGTGCTCCAGTTGGAGAACAGCCTTTACCAAAGGCGTCATGGGCTTTGAAGACACTCGAACTCAGGACGCAAGGGAGAAAAGTGCTAGGAGGAAGGCACCTTTGGCAAATCCACACCGTGATCAACTCCCGTCTGGAAACCCATGTCCCCACTGTGGAAGGACGTGTGGATCCAGAATTGGCCTCCACAGTCGCTTACGGACTCATTGTTAAAACCGTGTTTATGGAAGACAATCTTACTCAGCTATGAGTGATTGCCAAAGAGATAAGAGATGAGCGTGTGCTAAAACTGCCTCCAGTGCCAAGGTAAACTTTACCTCCGCTGCTCCACCCACTTTTGCCCCTGGCTCCGCCCACCATGGGCTTGTGGCCCCCAGATGGCTGAGCAGGAGGTAATGTGGCCCTTGGCTTGAAAAAAAGATTCCCCGCGCCTCTGCTGCTTTCCGAGCAAAGTACCCAGATTCAGCTGGGAAACTTTATTCTTTCTTTGATGTGTGTGTGTGTGTGTGAAAAATGTCTGTCTCTCCTTTCCTCCCCTCTCCCTTCCCACAATGTTTATGCCGAGGGCAGCCAGTGGAGATCAAAGGTTCTCAATCTTATCCCCCTGGAAAGCAGAGCAGTAGTCACCCCAGCCAGGAAGTATTAAACTGTGGCCGTGCGTCGCATTCAAAAACACTGGCGCCAGCTCTCTTGTCTCCCCCTGTCTCTCTCTGTCTCTCTCGCTTTCTCTCTGAGGACATTGGTACAGCTAAGGCAGGCAGCCCAGGGATTTTAGACACCCCTGCAGGGGCGTCGCTGGGTCCTTAAGAGCCAGGGTGGGGGAGTGTTGCACAGACCTGTGGCCCAAATTTGCATAAAATGTGCCCTTGCTAATTTACATGGACCGATGATGATTCAGGGGGAGAGGGGAGCCTGCCCTGTTAACAAAGTGAAAAAAACATTAAAATTAAAAGTGGGGGTAGATCAGAGCTCACTTAACCCCACAACTCCCAGGCTGTTTGCTTAGTAGGTCTCTATGCAAGCTCATAAGTCTGCAAGAATGTTGTGCAGAGTACTCTATCAACTATCATCTATCTGTCTATCATCTATCTATCTATCATCTATCTATATCTATCTATCATCTATCTATCTATCTATCTATCTATCTATCTATCATCTATCTATCTATCTATCTATCTATCTATCTATCTATCTATCATCTATCTATCTATCTATCATCTATCTATCTATCTATCATCTATCTATATCTATCTATCTATCTATCTATCTATCTATCTATCTATCTATCTATCATCTATCTATCTATCTATCTATCTATCTATCATCTATCTATATCTATCTATATCTATCTATGTATCTATCTATCTATCTATCTATCTATCATCTATCTATCTATCTATCATCTATCTATCATCTATCTATCTATCTATCTATCTATCTATCTATCTATCTATCTATATCTATCTATCATCTATCTATCATCTATCTATCATCTATCTATCTATCTATCTATCTATCATCTATCTATCATCTATCTATCTATCTATCTATCTATCTATCTATCTATCTATCTATCTATCTATCATCTATCATCTATCTATCATCTATCTATCTATCTATCTATCTATCTATCTATCTATCATCTATCTATCTATCTATCTATCTATCTATCTATCTATCTATCTATCTCTCTCTCTATCTATCATGTCTATCATCTATCTATCTATCTATATCTATCTATCTATCTATCATCTATCATCTATCATCTATCTATCTATCTATCTATCTATCTATCTATCATCTATCTATCTATCTATCTATCTATCTATCTATCTATCTATCATCTATCTATCTATCATCTATCTATCTATCATCTATCATCCTCTCTCTCTCTCTCTCTCTCTCTCTCTCTCTCTCTATCTCTCTATCTCTCTATCTCTCTATCTCTCTATCTCTATCTGGATCAGGCCAGTGGGAAACCTGTAAGCAGGATTTGAACACAACACCCCTTTCCTTTTTTGTGGTTTGCTGCAATAAGAATTCAGAAGCGTCGCTGCCTTTTGCTGTGGAGGCAGAGTAGGGCCATTGTGGCTAAAAGTTGTTGTTAGCGTTATCCTCCATGAAACTGCCCAATCCTCTTCTAAAGCCATCCATGGGCCAGCTGGAATGGCTCAGTTGGTAGAACATGAGTCAAAGAGTCTCATGGGTTGTGGGTTCGAGTCCTAAGTCGGGGGTTGGACAAGATGGCCTCAGGGTTCCATCGAACCCAACAATTCTACGCTTCTGTGTCGTGGAAGGTGCAGTGCCCTCCTTCACAACCCTTCCCCGTCCCTCACAGCTCTCCTAGTGCTGATTTTTTAAAAAAGGAGTAAGCACAACATATATATTTTATTTCATCCACATCGTACAATGTAAAGGTCAGCACTGGGGAGTCGGTAGTGGCTTGGAGGCCTGCCGACAATGCAGGTTTTCTATTCCTTAACTTTTAACGAACTGCCTCTCTTCTTCTTTTTTCCCTTTTCAAAAGATCGCCTCTGCAATTAAAAGCACCATCGGAGGCTTAATGTCAAATTTGGAGCTTGGCAGGGAGGGCAGTTTGTGTGTGTGTGTGTGCTTTGCCAAGGGCTGTGGCAGGACGAGAGCCAGTCTCTTGAATGGCAAAACTTCCTAGCTTTTCAAACAATGTCTGGCATGGACGTTTTCTCGAGTCTCTTGTGAGCATCAGTACAGAACTGTGTCACAGAGGTCCAGGCCTCTCTGTCTGGTCCTTGGGCCTTAGATCAGAAGAGTGCTGCTGGGTCAGCTTGATGGCACACCCTCCAACATTCCTCAGATGAACAAAGTGACATTTCTCCCTTTCCGCCGACTGCCCCTCCTCGACCCACCCCCCAATTTTGTGTGTGTCCTCCTTCCCTGCAGAGTATTGCCTCTTACCATCAGCCTGTTGAATTTCTCCATCCTGTGGCGTAAAGGAGATAAACAGGTGTTGACCCTTCGCTATCTGCTATGTGTTACCTGGAAAAGGGAAGGATGTTAGGATATTGATGTTCCACTCCACATTTCCTCTTACTACTACAATGGGCCACAACACACATGCCAGCCTGAGAAAAACCCTAAATCCCAATTTTATTTTATTCTTTGATAGACCTACAAGAAGAAAAGCACATGACAATAAATGAATTTTAGAAAGAGGTAAGATTAGAGGAGGGAGGCGCTGTGGGTTAAACCACAGAGTCTAGGACTTGCCGATCACAAGGTCAGCGGTTCGAATCCCCGTGACGGGGTGAGCTCCCGTTGCTTGGTCCCTGCTCCTGCCCACCTAGCAGTTCAAAAGCACGTCAAAGTGCAAGTAGATAAATAGGTACCGCTCCAGCGGGAAGGTAAATGGTGTTTCTGTGCGCTACTCTGGTTCGCCAGAAGCGGCTTAGTCCTGCTGGCCACATGACCGGGAAGCTGTACGCTGGCTCCCTCGGCCAATAAAGCGAGATAGAAAGAAGGATAGAACATTCTTTATGTATGCTACAACAGCAGCAAGAATTCTTATAGCAAAGTACTGGAAGACACAAGATTTACCCACCGTGGAAGAGTGGCAGATGAAAGTGATGGACTACATGGGCTTGGCAGAGATGACGAGCAGAATCCGAGACCAGGGAAGAGCAACGGCGGAAGAAGATTGGGAAAAATTTAAAGACTATTTAAAGAAGTATTCAAAAATTAGTGAATGTTAGATTGATGCGGAATGAGAAAAGATAGGGGTTAATAGCGATAATGGTTAAGTGGAAGAAATTGAATGTTTTTACAATTAATTTGAAAATAAGGGAGGGATTTGTTAATTAATTAATTTGACATGAGAATGCAGAAAGGGGAGGTATGAGGAAGTCGGGAGAGTAAGGAACATGAAACTAAGAGTCTGAAATTATACGTGTTCTTTTATTGCTTTATTTTGTTTTGTTATGGATGGAAAATTGAATAAAAATTATTTGGGGGAAAAAAATAAAGCGAGATGAGCACCGCAACCCCAGAGTTGTCTGCGACTGGACCTAATGGTCAGGGGTCCCTTTACCTTTTAAGATTAGAGGACGCACAAGGTGTTTTTGTTTTTTTAAATCAAGACTCTGTGCCCTCTGCTCTGCTCCCCCCTTTTTCCTGCCCAGGATGGCTCTGCCCTCTGCCTGCCCCTCAGAACCAGCATGGCACGCAGGGCTGGGCCTCAGCCTCCCTTCCTCCTCGCTGGCTCTCCAGCAGACACGACCATTTGCCCAAGGGAGGCGGCTGGCAACAGAGGCTGTAGCGAGGCAACGGGACAGACGTCGGCTCATCTTCCTCCCCGAGTTCGGCCGTGGCAGCGCTGGCAGAGGAAATAGGGACATCCCAGAATCATATCAGAAGCTGGGGTGGCTTTCGTAATTCCGGGGCTGTCCCTGGAAAGTCGGGACACTTGGAGGGTATGTGATGGCCTATTTAACCCAGCCCCCTGTGTAGCTCCGAGGGCCTTCTGGCGGTTCCCTCGCTGCAAGAAGCCAAGTTACAGGGAACCAGGCAGAGGGCCTTCTCGGTGGTGGCGCCCACCCTGTGGAACACCCTCCCACCGGATGTCAAAGAGAACAACAACTACCGGACTTTTCCCTCTTTAGGGAAGCTTTTAAGGTTTAATAGGTTATTGTATTTTTGTGTTCTGTTGGAAGCCACCCAGAGTGGCTGGGGAAACCCAGCCAGATGGGCGGGGCATAAATAATAATAATAATAAATAATAAATAATAAATAATAAATAATAAATAATAAATAATAAATAATAAATAATAAATAATAAATAATAAATAATAAATAATAAATAATAAATATAATAATAATAATAATAATAATAATAATAATAATAATAATAATAATAATAATTATTATTATTATTATTATTATTATTATTATTATTATTATCACAAAGGCTGACCAGGTGCCTTAGTGGGAAACCTAGGATCTGAGCACAAGAGCAATCTCCTCTTCCATGGCTTCCAGAAACAGGAATTCAGAAGCGTTGTTACCTCCAAGTTGGTGGCCATCCCTTTCTCCTGTGGCAGGGAGTTCCATAGTTTAGCTGTGTGTGGCATGGAGGAGCCCTTTCTTTATCCATCCTGAAACTTCCAACATTTTGACGCCCTCTCACCCATCCTTACAAGGGGAGGAGAGTCCGACTGCCCTGCACCCAGCCGGATTTCGCCCTTCTCTTCCAATGCTAGGCCGACTTGTGAAATGTGGGTCATCGCTGAAGGTGCTCTGGCCTGGCCGAGTCGGAAAAAGAGCAAAATGGCTAAGTCCTCTCTCACGCAGCAGCTGGGAGGTTCAAGGTGACTTTGGGATTGGCGTGGGGAGGGCGGAATCCCTTAGCACTGATTCTCCACTCATCCATCACCTGAGCTCTGCCTCCTTGCTTAGGATCAGAGCTTCTTATGCAAAAAAAGCTTAGCCAGAGGTGAGGACACTCAAGGGCGATTGCAAGCCTGTCGAAGGTGCGAGAGGAGCAGATGGACTGTGGCGTATGGCTGCAGAGGGGGCTTTAAGCTGCGCTGCCTCAGAGCTTGTGCCGGCCGAAGTAGGTTTTATTATATGGCTATTGAGGGGATGGAACCGTCTATTCACACCCACAGCTTCTCTGTGTTTCTGCATTAGCTTGCAATTTTTCCCCTTCTGAAAATTCACCTGCGTTTCAGTGCAAATTCCGCCTACATGCTTTGGAATGCAGTTTCGTTTTATTTATTTATCACATTTATCTCCCACCGGTTTTTCCTCTCCAGGTGGTGTGTACACAGTTCTGATCCTCTCCTCATTTAACACCTCATTTAATTAGGTTAAGCTGCTGAGGGATTGATTGTTAAACCGCTCTCAGAACCGTAGCTCTGGGAGGGCACTAGGGGTCTCCCTGACAACCTTCAGCGCCCTCATCAAACTACAGCTCCCAGAATTCTTTGAGGGAGGAAGAGATTGTGCTTTAAATGTATGGTGTGGATGTGGCCTAAATCTCACTGAACACTGTACGGAAACAGCCACCATTCAGTGGGTCTGTTGCACAATGCTCACTCTATTTCTTATCCTTTCCCACAAAAAAATGCCTTGTCCACACAGGCACACTGAGCCTGCCCCCTGCCATAGATGGCTTTTGAAAGGAAACCAGAGAAGCTCAATTTTTAAAATTAATTTTGAACCTTAAAGGGTGACTGGTAATCACAATGACTATGTGCAACCTCCAGATTCAGGAGGAGTCAACAAGACTCTGACCCAGCAGGGCTCTTCTTAAGTCCCTATACAGAGAACTGGGAAACACTTAATGCATGCAGTTCTCCTCTCTTACTTCTCTTCACAACCTTGAGGACTAGCCTCTTGGCTCCCAAAATAAACACATTCAGGATGTACACACCACAAGTGCACATGATATGTATGGACCTGGTCATCCAGATTGCAGAAGTCCATTGCGCAAATGCTTAACTACTAGTCGTAATAAGTAGATGTAGTTAATACTACTACTCTGGCCTTAATCCCTTAGCCCTTGAACTTGGAAGAAAACGCAGAAGGAGGTGCTATCACCCCCCACCCCAGGGCCTTCCAGCCCAGATAATGTGTGTTTTACTGGGCTTATTAGATGGGGATGGCCCATGGCCATTGCAATTCTTCCTGCCCAAGGCGACAGGAGCCAATGGCTGTGGAATGGGGTAATTGCCCTTTAAGTCTGCAGGCAGTTCTTCAGAGGGCAAGGGACCAAAAGCAGGACCAGACCAGCCACACTCTGCAGAAGCAATAGCTCCCCCTGGTGGAGGGAGGCTGCTACAACCAGCAGCTTCCACAGTGCTCTGTCCAGGGTCCTGAACTGCCTTGCCTTGGGAGGCAATGGGCGGTGGATACCCCTACTAGTAGGAAAATCTCAACTCTCACAAGGGAGAAGTCACAGCTGTTAAATGAGTTTACATGTGTCAGAACAAAGTTGGGCAGGGTTAGTTTTCCAAAAATGTTAAGTCCAGGCTTCCCAAATTGGCTGGTACTGACTCTCTGGGGTTGATGGAACAGTGCAGAATTTGACCAAGGGGGTCAAATGGGCTTAGGCATGTGGAAAATAAGTTGATGAGGTTTAATCCCCCCAAAATAATTCGAAAAACTATGAGCCTCAGAAATAAAGGGCATGAGCATGTACAGAGCGCACCTCCCTTGGCAATGAGGAACTTCCGCATGGTAGCAAAGCATAAAATTTACATTTTATGATTCCTAGCAGTGGTGATGGGTAATTAATACACATTGATTAGATATCAATTATTTCTTGATTTTATTTCATTTGGGTTGGGGGTCAATGACAGTTTTACAAGCTTATCAAGGGTTCAGTGAACTCAGAGGTTCTCAGACTTAAGTAATTTAAAATGTTGGAGAAACCCCAACTTCCCTCATAAAAAGGTAAAGGTAAAGGTACCCCTGCCCGTACGGGCCAGTCTTGACAGACTCTGGGGTTGTGCGCCCATCTCACTCAAGAGGCCAGGGGCCAGCGCTGTCCGGAGACACTTCCGGGTCACGTGGCCAGCGTGACATCGCTGCTCTGGCGAGCCAGAGCCGCACACGGAAACGCCGTTTACCTTCCCGCTGGTAAGCGGTCCCTATTTATCTACTTGCACCCGGAGGTGCTTTCGAACTGCTAGGTTGGCAGGCGCTGGGACCGAGCAGCGGGAGCGCACCCCGCCGCAGGGATTCGAACCGCCGACCTTTCGATCGGCAAGTCCTAGGCGCTGAGGCTTTAACCCACAGCGCCACCTGCGTCCCCTAACTTCCCTCATACCCGTTGCCAAAGTCTTTATTTCCTTTAAGAGCATGAGACCCTTCTGCAATATCTGGAAAACATTCCTGCCCACATCTCATTTTGTATAGAAAGGTTCTGTCTACTATCTGTCAACTTGTTTTTATTATTGCTTGTTAGCCGCCCTGAACCCGGCCTTGGCTGGGGAGGGCAGGGTATAAAAATTATTATTATTATTATTATTATTATTATTATTACTAACCTACCCACGTCAGCCAACCCCAAGACCCACCAACTCACCTACCTACCGTGGTTTGGCCATCTCAAACCCACTCCCCATTGAAGGAGTAGCAGGATAAATGAGGAAGGATTAAAGTTTGTACATGTTCAGCAAACTACTAAACAGCTGCTAAACATTTCCCCCCTGGGTGTGACTGTGTGCATCCATGAGGACCAGAAACTTGAAAAAAAAACACCTAAAAAGTTGGTTCCAAAGTGTTCTGGCCCAAACTTTCAGACCAGGAGGGGGAGCGGGGTAGATATTCTTTATAATGGTCCTCCAATCACATTGCTGCGATTTCTCAAATCCCACCCCTTTCACGTCATTGGCCCATTTTTGCTTTGTGAAACTGTGCTTAATGCATTTGGGGGGGATTGCATGAGGAGCTCAGCCGCCGTGACAAACCAAAGGCTGCCTCCTTCTCCTGCCAAGGGAGACAGACTGCATTTCTCAGTTCTGCTCACTTTTTTCCCTAAAAAAAAAAAAAAAAAAACAAGGCAGGGAGAGAGAAAGGAAATGTAGATACGTAAAAAAGAGCATCTGCTTCAATGTTTTGGCTCCTTTTATAATCGCGTGTGTTGCTGAACAGAGACTAGTGCCCTTCCCTTTCACCTGAGGGTGGAGGGAATTGTCACCATCTTCCTGGGCTGAAAACAAACAATCAATTCTCTCCTTTCTTTCAAACCCAGCCTGTGGATTTACGCTTGGCATTCATTCACTTGCACACAAATAGAAGGCTGCATGTGATCATTCCAGAACAGAAGAGGGTGGTGCTCATTGAGACTGGTGGGGTGGGAAGCAGGCAAGGCTCACACTTCCGTAGGAGAGCATCTGCTTGGCGTGTAGAAGGTCCCCATTTCAATTCCTGGCATTTCCAGGTAGGGCTGGGAACGTCCCCTCCCTGAAACCCTGGAGAGATGCTGCCAGTCAGTGTAGGCCATGGGTAGGCAAACTAAGGCCCGGGGGCCGGATCCAGCCTAATCACCTTCTAAATCCAGCCCACAGACGGTCCAGGAAATTTTAACATGAGTAGAATGTGTCCTTTTATTTAAAATGCATTTCTGGGTTATTTGTGGGGCCTGCCTGGTGTTTTTACATGAGTACAATGTGTGCTTTTATTTAAAATGCGTTTTTGGGTTATTTGTGGGGCTTAGGAATTCATTCATTTTTTTCCTTCAAAATATAGTCCGGCCCCCCACAAGGTCTGAGGGACAGTGGACTGGCCCCCTGCTGAAAAAGTTTGCTGAGTGTAGGCAATACTGAGCTAGATGGAGCAATGACCTGACTCTGTGTTAGGCAACTCCCAGTGTAGGTGGAGCAAGAACCTCTCACAGACGGAGCTCCATCCTCTTTTCCTATGTGCTCTACAAACACCCCACTGAAATTGAGGAGGAGGGAGCTGCCAGCCAGTGCCACCCCTTGGACAAGCTGGGAGTCAGAAGCAAGGTGGGCGGGGGCTACTGAGGCTGGTGGAGCAAGCCCCATTGCCTCCAATGGTCTAGCCTCCACCTTTCCAAAAGTCCCCTAGTATGGGCACAATTCGGGCAGGCAGCTGAGTTCGAATCCAGTTGTTAATCACATTCATGGAGAGTAAGGCTCTCAATGGCGGCTGGCTGTGATGGTGACATGGAGCCTCCAGTGACAGAGGCAGTCTACCTATGAATACTGGGAATCTGCCAGCGGGGACAGCTGCCACTGCACTCAGATGACCGAGCAAGGCTCTTCCTATGTGTGTCTCTGTGTGTGTCTGGTTAAACCTCGCAGGCCTCATCTCCATATAAACAGAGCAATTTTCAAAGGATGTCCTCCCGGAGACGCTTTTGCAAAACACTGGAAAATAAATCTGCTGTTTGCTTGCCGTAATGGGAATCTTAACGAGGCCCTGAGGATTGATCTCCCCCATCCAATTTTAATAGGCCGGGTTTAGCTTCACAGAGTGGTGGCAGAAGGGAGGGGGGGGGGAAACTGCCACCTTCCATTGGGCTGGGAGCTTAGTGGCCGGAAAAAACACACCATCATTTGCTCCAGGAGCCGTGCAGGATCAGGGCCCGGCAGCAGGTGTGCCACCAAAATGGAGTGGCCTTTGCCAAGGGCTGTCATCCAATTAAAAAAACAAACAAACCATGAACACCCCAGCCTCCCAGAGCAATGGAAGGAGCCAGGGATAGTTATATTCCATTTTGCAGGGTCAAAGGGGGATTGTTCCACAGGCTGGCTGGCTGGCTGCCTTGCAGAGAGGCAGGCAAAGCTGCTCCTTTCCATTTTCTGGATCCAGAGGCAGAAGGAAGTGTTCAGCTCCGTGGCCTTTGGCAGCCAGACCCTTCCATTGTATCCAGGCCCACGATACTGGCTGCAGAATGAGGCCATTGCCAGTGTCTTGAGTGCCAAACACCAGCTGTCCAGAATCAGTTGCTGCTTTAAAAAAATAAAAAAATTAAATCATTAAGACACAAAATAATAGATTCCCACAAATAAGGCACAATAAAGCGAATAAAGACATCTGCTTGCAAATGCTAACCGTATTACAACAAATTGAAGGCGGCATGAGGCTGAGCATTACCATTAAAGTTGCTTTTTCCAGTGCATCACAAAGAATACTCATTTTTCTACAAACTTATTAGCTTGATTTATGTGCGCTCTTTCCTAAGTTAATTTAATCATTGTTACTATAGACCAAATCATGTCAAGCCATTCACATACACTTGCTTTTTTTAAAAAAGAAGAAGACTTTCCATCTCATTTGCATGTCCAGAACCTTTGTGTCCCTGTTTATTGGTGTCCTTTCTTATCCTGGGGCTGGAGATTGGAGGATCTGAACTCAGTACTATGCAGCCAGGGGCTGGGAACTAGCCCAAGTTGTCAGCTGTGGGGAGTGGGTGTCTTGGATTCGATTTTCACTCCAGTCCTGACACCTGGTCAGCATGGTCTCATCTGCATCATCATCATCATCACTTATTATTTATACCCTGCCCATCTGGCTGGTCTTCCCCAGCCACTCTGGGTGGCTTCCAACACAATATTAAAATACAGTAATGCCTCAAACATTAAAAGCTTCCCTAAACAGGGCTGCCTTCAGATGTCGTCTAAAAGTCTGGTAGTTGCTGTTCTCTTTGACATCTGGTGGGAGGGCGTTCCACAGGGTGGGTGCCACCACTGAGAAGGCCCTCTGCATGGTTCCCTGTAACCTCACTTCTCGCAGCGAGGGAACCGCCAGAAGGCCCTCAGCACTGGTCCAGGCAGAACGATGGGGGTGGAGATGCTTCTTCAGATATACTGGACCGAGGCCGTTTAGGGCTTTCAAGGTCAGCACCAACACTTTGAATTGTGCTCAGAAACAATACATTTAAAGCAGCATCGTACTACTTTTAAGCAGTCGTGGTTTCCCTAAAAGAATTCTGGGATCTGTAGTTAGTTCTGGGCGCTGAGACTACATAGATGACCCTCTTTTCCCCTCGCAGAGGTATAGTCCCTGAGAAGAAGGATTTGGTGGTTAAAGCACTTTGGGAATTGTAGCCCCGCAAGGGGAATAGGGGTCTTCTCACAGCTCTCGACACCCAAACTACAGTTCCCAGGATTCTTTCAGGGAAGCTGTGACTGTTTAAAGTGGTATGTGAAATGGATTTATAGCTGCATCCCTTGTCTCCAGATCAGATAATTTATTATGATCAAAGACCAGCTCACATAACACAACACAATAAAACAGCGTCTCCCTTGTCTCCTATTGTCTCCTATTTGAAGAACTTCGATATGACAGGCTTCTATCATTTGAAGGCATCCTTTCAGAATGTGGGACCCCAGGCGTGTGTGGAACTGGGGGTGCCAAACTTTTTTGGGGGGTGCATGTGGGATTCTGAAAGAGCACCCACTTTCCTCCCCTAGTCTCTCTGCTCAGCCCTCCTTCCATCCAGCTGCCAAACTTTATATGATTTTTCAGGCTCAGATCAGTCAGCTGGGCGCAGGCTTGAGTCTTGAAAAACCCATAGAGCTGGAAGAAGAAGCGGGAAAGAGTGTCACTTTTTCAACTTCAACTCTATGCACTTTTTAAAGGGGGGAAGTCACCATCCTCGCCACCTTGTGACCAAGCGGGCAGGGATCAGGGCCCCAGGGGGGGGGGCTGTGGGAGTGCCAAAAGAAGTCCTCATCCCTCATTGGGCAACTTCGGGTGCAGAAACAATCAACACTTTTCCTATGCCCATCAACTGTTAGCCCGTAGTGCAGGGGTAAGCAAACTTTTTCAGCAGGGGGCTGGTCCACGGTCCCCCGGACCTTGTTGGGGGGCCAGACTATATTTTGAAGGGGGGGGGATGAACAAATTCCTATGCCCCACAAATAACCCAGAGATGCATTTTAAATAAAAGGACACATTCTACTCATGTAAAAACATGCTGATTCCCGGACCGTCCGCAGGCCTGATTTAGAAGGCGATTAGGCCAGATCCAGCCCCCAAGCCTTAGTTTGCCTACCCATGCCCTAGTGGGTAGGCTGAGCAGGCAGTCAACTCACCTTTGTCACAGTAAAGGGAGATGCACTGCATTCCTAATTTAAGTCGCAAGAATTATTTCTAAATCTGCAGCTGAACATGGACCTAAGCATATCGGTGTCCCCTTTTTTTCTTGGACAGCCAACCTCCACCTGCCCTCACTGGAATAGGTGGTAATGGCCACCAACTCGGATGGCTTTAAAAGAGGACTAAGCAAAGTCATAGAGGGGGGAAAAGCCATGGATGGCTACTAGTCACAATGCTGCTGTTTTAGCCCCGCTTGCGGGCGTCCTTATGGGCCTCTGTGACAACAGAATCTTGGAGAAGATGGGTGTGATAGGAATTTTGAGGTCTTATGTTGTGATAGGAATTTTGAGGTCTTATATTGTGATAGGAATTTTGAGGTCTCAGATATATGTTAAATGTTCATAAGTGTACCAACCAAGCACGTACATAGATCAGCACAGGAAGACCAACCTGGAACCATTTTTGATTCCCAAACTGACCTCAATTAGTACTCTGCAAGGTCAAAGTGGGAAACCTCCCCATTGTCTCTTTCCTCACAAATCCTGTCTGAAGGGCACATTTAAGAGATGAATAGGGTGTGAGCCTGTGAGCTGGCCCAGGAACTAAGTAGTTATCATTACAAAAGACTGGCCAGGCTCCCCAGGCAATCCAGTCAAGTGACCATTAAACAGGTAACCTGGCAGACAGGAGGTAGACAAAGCACTCAGATTTCTGCTGTAGACCGCCCTTTCTGTGATGTAGGTATGATGTATGTGGAGGTGGTGGTCTTGAGCTACACCCCTTCTGTGATGTATGTATGATGTTTCTGGGGCTGGTCTTGGACTCCAGGGAGGGATCTTAAAATGTCTATGTAAGGGCAGGCACACCTTGGTTCTGGTTCCTCCTCCCTCCTGCGTGTGGTGAGGACCCTGTTGCAACAGATCAATAAAGATCAGGCTTACTAGCTGCTTTGCATTTCAATATTCTCTGGTTGGCCTCTGTTATTTTATCCTACCAATAGGGAACCTACGTAAGGACTCTATATGGGCTCTGGAATACCCCATAAGGTAAAAAGGGCAGATTTTTGTTTACAACAATGGGTCCCCAGTTTGATCCACCAGATCTCTTTTTATCTTCTTAACCCTTCCAAGTTGGGGAACCTGACCATCTCAGGTCAAGGGACGAAAGGTTCTCCAACGGTACCAAAAATTTAATATGCCTATATATTATTTTAAGAAACAAAACAGCACAGCAGGGAATTGGGAAGTCCAGCGCTGCCATTTACAACCTATTCATCATTTCTGCAAATCAGCATCCTTATCCCACCCTGTTCCTCTCAAATTTCCCCCCTTTTTAAAAATATGCGGTGCTAAATTTAACCAGCTTATTGGCACAGTCATCCCTCTCCTCTCTCCCCCCCACCCCCACACATCGCACCCACCTTATTTTCCCTCCACCATTCTGCCAAAGACCGGCTCTGAGTATGTTTTGAGAGAGAAAACCAACAGGGTGTCTTTCTGCTTCAATCAATAATCTCTTGTGTGGGAACAAACAGGCCCTCAAATTATAGAGGCTGGGCTCGCGAGGATTGTGTGGGAGCAGTGTGCAGGCATGGAATCCGCAGCAGAGCTTTTAGTTGCCCCCACCCCTCCATCATTTTAAGAAGGCAAGTTTCTAGCCCTCATGGGGCATTCTGAGAAAAGGTGCCTTGGAATTTGGTACTGGGCAATGTCAGGAGTAAGTAAGCTCAGAGGCCTTCTGAAGTGAGGTGGGCAGTAGATGGACAAAATCGAATTTAAAAGCCAGAGCAAGGAGGGGTAACATCTGGGAAACTCCCCTCCCCCGGCTATCATTGGACTCCAGCTACCATCACCCCTATCCTGCATGGCCAATGGCAGAGGATTCTGGGAGTTGTAGTCAAACAGCAGCTGAACAGCTGCAGGTTCCCCATCCTTACAACAGAGGAAAATATCCAGTGGAATGTCAAACATTCATTACTTAGAGGTAGACTTCCTTTGAGCATTGAAATTCCATGTAACTAAGTCATCCCCCACAAGTTTCTTTGATGTAAATCCCAGGACTATCGTCACATCTTGTGGAGGTGAGTTCCACACATCAATATGATAAAGATATTGCACGTTTTCCCTTCTCCCCCACCTCCTTTTATTCTTTCGGCCTCTGTTACATGTTGTCAGAAAGCCCTGAAGCAGACTCATTTGCAAACATCTCAGTTCTTGGCAGAACCCTGAACTCAGTGCTTGTTCGCCAATGACAGCTAAGTAGAGCCTCCAGGTTCAAGAGGAGTCTACCCGTTGATGTTAGCTGCCTGACATTCTCCTTGCATTTCTTTTTTGCAAAAATAAAAATAAAAATTGGTACCTATTACTTGGCTACAGAACGGCAAAATTCAGGAAAAAGTACAAATTGCAAAGGGTGCTTAGTTGCAACTTATGTAATGTTTTGGGGAGCGCAGATCGGGTTGATCCAAAAGGATCCTGTACCCCTAAAGCTTTTGGTTCCTTTCTTTGACTTGATTTTTTCTCCTGTCATTCTGACTCCACTTGAATTTATATTTCAAAAAGGGGCAAACACTTCTCTCCTCAATACGTGTCTCCTTTTCATTTTCTTCCAGCTGCCCTGGGGACATTAGATTTCAGCTTGCTGTATGATCAAGAGAACAACGCTCTCCACTGCACTATCAACAGAGCCAAGGTGGGTGTCTGGTAATAGACGTGTTGCTCTAGGGATCAGCCTTCTGTAACTCAGATAGACAGCTGGAACGATCGAGCCGTCTGCCGAACTCTTGAGGCTCCCGTTAGCCAGCAGTTGTTCAGCCTTTGATCAGTGCCTTGTCATTATTTTATTTATTATTTCATAACATTTATATGCTGCTCGATTGTAAAAGAAACCCTTCCAAGTGGCTTACAAAAACCCCCCACAACGTTATTAGTAAAAACCATGGAAACATTCAGAAAATTATAGCCGGCATTAAACGAAAACACATCAGTAGTCTGGAGTTCTGGGTAGACTTGTCGAAGCAAAAAATATTTTGTTGTTGTTGTTGAGTCGTTTAGTCGTGTCCGACTCTTCGTGACCCCCTGGACCAGAGCACGCCAGGCACTCCTGTCTTCCACTGCCTCCCGCAGTTTGGACAGACTCATGTTTGTAGCTTCAAGAATCCTGTCCAACCATCTCGTCCTCTCTCGTCCCCTTCTCCTTGTGCCCTCCATCTCTCCCAACATCAGGGTCTTTTCCAGGGAGTCTTCTCTTCTCATGAGGTGGCCAAAGTCTTGGAGCCTCAGCTTCAGGATCTGTCCTTCCAGTGAGCACTCAGGACTGATTTCCTTAAGAATGGATAGGTTTGTTCTTCTTGCAGTCCATGAGACTCTCAAGAGTCTCCTCCAGCACCATAATTCAAAAGCATCAATTCTTAGCAGATGCCAAAAAGATTGCAGTGAAGGTGCCTGTCTGATATCAATAGGCAAGGAGTTTCAAAGATTATGTGCCGCTACACTGAAATATCAATATTGTAACAGAAGTGAAACGGGTATTATGGGCCGGGCCAGTTCCGCAGAGCAAACTGGTCAAGGCGGCATATTTGAGGTAGGGTGATCTCACAGGTAATCTGGTCCCAGGTTATTAAGGACTTTGTATACTAATAGGAGGGACACAGGTGGCGCTGTGGGTTAAAGCCTCAGCGCCTAGGACTTGCCGATCGAAAGGTCGGCGGTTCGAATCCCTGCGGCGGGGTGCGCTCCCGCTGCTCGGTCCCAGCGCCTGCCAACCTAGCAGTTCGAAAGCACCTCCGGGTGCAAGTAGATAAATAGGGACCGCTTACCAGCGGGAAGGTAAACGGCGTTTCCGTGTGCGGCTCTGGCTCGCCAGAGCAGCGATGTCACGCTGGCCACGTGACCCGGAAGTGTCTCCGGACAGCGCTGGCCCCTGGCCTCTTGAGTGAGATGGGCGCACAACCCCAGAGTCTGTCAAGACTGGCCCGTATGGGCAGGGGTACCTTTACCTTTACCTTTATACTAATAGGAACACCTTGAACTTGCCCAGGCAGCAAATTGGCAACCATTGCAGCTCTCTGAGCATGGGTCTTATATACTGACCTCACTCCTGTCAGCAATTGGGCTGCAGCATTCTGCACTGACTGCAGCTTCTGGATTGAGCACAAGTCTCCCAAACATACCCCCCCCCCCGTAGAGCTCATTACAGTAATCCAGACTTGAAGTAAGTTGGGGGGGGGGTTATGTTCGGGATACTCAGTTCCCGATGCCTTTCGGACCTCTGCTGATTTTATCTTAGCTATAAATGTGCAGATGAGGAGGAATTTGCGCTAAAATCCACACGTTTTCAGGGCAGGGGGAGGAACTAAAATGGACAGATCCAGCCGTCCCAGTGCACGAGTAACAAGTAAAAGAGATGAACCAATTTTCCTATCCCTGTGTGTATGTAACAAGTTGTACAGCAGAGGTCAATGTGGGGGGGGGGAGCCACCCGAAATGGTCTAAATTTGGGTGGTGGAGGAGGGGAACCCAAAATGAAACAGCCCTCCAGAACTGTTGCTCTTCTTGCTGCCTCCCTGTCTCTCTATGTTTCCCCCCAGTTGAAAAAGACAAAACGAAACAGTTTTGGGAAATGATTTATAACGCATTGAAAAAGATGTTAAAATATACTTTCCCCAAAAAGCCGGAAGGTTTTTTGTTAGGCTTGATGGGAGGAGGAAATATAAAAAGCAGATCAAAGGTTATTTATGGACGCTACGACTGCTGCTAGAATTTTGTTAGCCCCAAAATGGAAAGTACAGGAATTACCAACAGTGAGGGAGTGGCAGATGAGGATGGTGGATTACGCGGAAGTAGCAAAACTGACCTGCAGGATCTGAAACCAGGAGGAAACAAAATTCCAAAGAGATTGGAGTAAATTTATGGATTATATAAATAATAATGGTAGAAATTTGAAGACTCTAGCAGGACTGAAATAAATCTTACAACTTGGACTGGATATAATAAGAAACTGCGGAAAGGAGATTGAAACAAGAAAACCTGTTGAAGGGAGGGAGCGAAGTCAGTACTCAGCAGAGTGTTGGGTAAGGAAATGGGTAGATGATTGTTGAATATTACTGTATTTTGTTTGTTTGAAATGGAAAACCAATAAAAAGCATTAAAAAGACAAATGTAGGTTGGCAAAGCAGTGAACATGTGGTGGTCTTCCGGAAGAACGAGTGGGCAGACGGATACCTGGGTGTTCTCAAATCTGTGGCCCTGAAGGTGGTCTTACCGTATTTTTCCGTGTATAAGACGCCCCCATGTATAAGACGCCCTCTGTTTTTGGGGACTCAAATTTAAGAAAACGGGGGGGGGGGGGAGCTGGCTCAGAGTTGTTGAGCATTTGGGGGGGGGGGATTGCCCAGGGTTGTTGAGCTTTCTTAAGGGGGGATTGCCAAAATTCGCTCACCAGCACACGACACAAAATCCGCCTCTCGTCTGTCCCATCATCGGCAGAAGCAGCCAATCACCCGCCCAGCTGCCACAGCGTCAGCCAATCAACAGCAGCCCTTGGTGCAGCAACCAATGACACGCCCAATAGCCACTGACAGCCACGGCAGCAACCGATCAAATGTCCACCCTGTGCGCTACCCGTGTATAAGACGACCCTCACTTTTTAGCGTAATTTTTAAAGGGGAAAAAACCTAGTCTTATACGCAGGAAAGCACGGTACACATCCAAAATGAGGGAGCGAGTTGGCAGCGTGGCTGGGAAAGTGGGGCAGGGTATGCATGTGACGATGAGTAATTTCCCTTCCCGTCCAAAGCAGGTTCCTTAATTGCCGCCTCTGTTTCCTTTCTTGTCGATATAGCTTTTCCCAGCCCACACTCCGCAACACCCCGCTTCCTGGAGATAATTTGGGGTGGGGTGTTGTGCTGCCTTCTTCTGCTTTCACAGAGGAAGCTCGAGCCAGAATTTGAATCGAGAGGTGGCCGTGGGGAGATGGTGGTCTTCTCCCCCCCCCACCATAGCTTGTTGGGGGGATTCATACAGCAAAGAAGAGTGGGACCCCTGCCCTGTGCCTCTCCAAATGAGGAGATGCCAGGGACTGAGCCTGGCACCTTCTGGACACAAAGCAGGTGTTCTAACAGTGGTGTAGCGAGAGGGGCAGCTGTCCAGGTCCATTTTAAAGGGGGTTTGTGTATCTGCTTCCCTCTCCCTGCTGGGAAAACCCTTCCCCACCAACATCTCTGTCGCTGCTACCTAACTCTGATAGGAACCGTTTCCAGGTGGGACAGGAGCAACTCCGCTTCCTTTTGGGGGACAGGAAAGGAGGCAGGGAGACTGCGGAGATGAAGGCTAGACCTCAGTGGCTCTCTCCTCCCGTCAGGCCAGGTCCCCCACTTGGCATCTGTCTGTGCCCCGATGGCAACCCACGCTACACCACTGTGCTCTAGCACTGAGTTATGGACCTTTGCCTGAAAATAAAGATTCCAGTCCTCATTAAGGACCGATTCAAATAGGAACACAGGAAGCAGCCTTATTTGCATCAGGCTGTTAGGCCATCTAACTCAATATTGTTGACACTGGCTGGCAGAGGCTTTCCAGAGTTTCAGGCAGGGAACTTTTTCTAGCCCAATCCGGAGAAGACTGAGAGTGTGTCAGGAGCTCGTCCTACTCTTGAGTAGGACCCTGGCAGAGACACATGCCCGACTAGCATGTTCCCTCCCTCCTGGTCGATCGTTCGGGAGCTTCAAAAGCTTTCTTCAGCCCGAACATCACAGCAACCGATGCCAACAGATATTGGCACACTTAGGGATCCGCAGAGTCTTCTCAGTTTGCGTAACAGACCCCAGCAACTCAGCATTTTGGCTAATCTACTTTATTTACATATAAACACACACGGAGCACTGCAACATGGCTCCCTCTCTCTCTAGCATCAGACAGCAAAGAGAAAAAGAACAATAGCCCAACTTCACAGAACACAGGAACACAAACATCCTGTCTCCGTCACTTCCCACTCTGTGGAGTCAAAACATATACCGTCATGTGATAGACAACAATCCCATGACTGCAACCATGGAGCAGGAATTCTAACAGAGTGAACCTGGGTTCTCCCAGCTAAGCTCTGTTACCGAGCTAAGGCCCTTCCTGTAAAATTAAAGCAAGATGCCAGATATTGTGGGTCTGAATTTAAAAGCTCATTGAAATCAGCACAGAGGAAAGTGCCTTAACTAAATCTAGCCCTGGGTCTGACTCTGATATAGCCTTAAAATGAATTTAGATTGTCTGCCTGTGGGAAGGGAATGTCTTGCTTTGGTTTTATGTAAGCTGGTGTGGGAGCCTTTTTAGCTAAAGTGCAGGGTACAAACAAACAAACATAATTAAACTGTGGAACTTCCTCCCACAGGAGGAGGCAGTGATGGCCACTAACCTAGATGGCTTTAAAAGTAGTTCAGACAAATTCATGGCAGAGGAGAGGGCTATTAATAAATGGCTATGCTTCTGAATACCAGTGGCTGGAAAACACAGGAGGGGAAAGTTGCTCTTTTGCCCGGATCCTGACTATGGCCTTCCCAGAGTCATCTGGCTGGAGACTGTCAGAGCAGGACGCTGGGCTGGATGAGTCCCTGGCCTGACCCAGCAGGCATCTTCTCTCGTTCTTATCTTTGACGCAACATCTACAGAATGCAGCTTCCAGGGATGCACGTTTTTGTTTTTAAGATAGGGTTACCAGGCATTCCTGGTTCCCGGGGACAGCTCCTGGATTTCCAAATCTGTCCCTGGACAAATTCTGTCCCCGGAATGTCCCCAGATTTGAAAATCTGTCCCTGGGAAACGTGGCAGCGGCAGCCTCAGCAGCCCAGAGCCACCCTGGTAGCTCTGTTGGCTCTGACTGGCTTCAGGAGCTGCTCACTGCCGCCGCCACTGCCGAAGGTGAACAAGGGTGGTCCAACAGTACAGATCTCCTGCCCCCTTCCCCCTTTGTTTTGACAGATCAGAGGAGGCTCAGTGTGATGTAGTGGTTAAGAGCAGTGGACTCGTAATCTGGGGAACCGGGTTCGCGTCTCCGCTCCTCCACATGCAGTTGCTGGGTGCCCTTGGGCTAGTCACACCTCTCTGAAGTCTCTCAGCCCCTCTCACCTCACAGAGTGTTTGTTGTGGGGGAGGAAGGGAAAGGAGATTGTGAGCCGCTTTGGGACTCCTTAAAGGGAGTGAAAGGCAGGATATCAAATCCAAACTCTTCTTCTTCTTCTCAGGAGTCGCAGGCGGGTTGGTGTTGCCCTGGAGGGGCACAAGGCATGCGGTTTCTCTGCCAGGCAAGGTGCAAAGCCCATAAATGCACAGAGTTTTTTTAAAAAACTGGGCAACGGCCGCCTGCCCACGACCCCTGAGCCTCCCCCGATCTGTCAAAACAAAGGGGGAAGGTGGCAGGAGATCAGGGAAGGCTTGGGAGTCACAGGTGGGCGGCACGCCGTTGCCCAGTTTTTTAAAAACTGCACATTTATGTTTCACAGGGTGCGAAAGAAGGGCTTTGCACCTTTATACAATATGCATGTGTGCTTGGGGCCAGGGTCTTTTGCCTCACCATCCCCACTACTGACTCCCTGTTGCTACTCTGCTTCCAAAAAAAAAAAAAAAAAAAAAAGTGTCCCTGGATTCATTGAAAAAAATCTGGAGACAAATTCCTGTTTCTTATGATTCTGTGAGAACAGGATGCTGCTGGACTGGATGGGCCTGATCCAGCAGGGAAATTCTTAGGTTATTAAGTTCTTAGGCTAGGGAAGGAGAACAATGCCAGGTCTGCTTTTGCTCGCTGGAGAAAGGTGCCCTGGAACAATCTGAGATATGGTTGTGTTGTGCAATATAACAGAAAATGAAAATAAAATGAAAGAAGAAAAATAAAACGCCTATCATGGACCAACCCTTTGCATCTGTGGCCACCCCTGCTTCGGTATCCACCCCCCTTACATCGCTGGAAGCCCCCCTCCCACCCTGAGAGGGGATGTTCTTCCCAGGTGAGGGCCGCTAGCTTAGCAGAAGCAAAGCTGCAACTTGTGCGCAGCTCTGTTTTTCAAAAATCATATTTTCTTCCCTTTTCTTGCAAAATGAAAAAAGAGCATTGGGAAGGAAGGGGGTGGTGGAGACCTAGTGGCTGCCAGTTATGCAGCCGCCAGAGAGAGCCGTTTTTGCAGGACGTGATTAGCAGCATTTAACAGCCCCATTTATAAGCTGACAAGGCGGTCAGGAGCGTCAAGTAAATAATCGTTATGTCGGGCTGGCCGTGGGTTGCACTGGCTTATAAATAACTCTTGCCATTTTCCTTTCCTTTCGGGGGAGTGGGTGGGTGGGCAGAGGAGGCTTAAAGGTGTTAAGAAACCAAATCTATTGTTCTTAACAGCCATGAATGGCCATCGGTGCTCAGATTGACTAAGCCAACATTTTTCAAAGACTATCTGAGGCATTTTTTTTTAAAGGGAAGCATTCATCCCTCAAACATCGCGATCTACTTCTTCTTTGGCGACCACTTGTAGCTGAGTAAGATTGTCTTCCATAAACACGGTTTTAACAGTGAGTCTGTAAGTGACTGTGGAGGCCAATTCTGGATCCACACGTCCTTCCACAGTGGGGACATGGGTTTCCAGGCAGGAGTTGATTTGCCAAAGGTGCCTTCCTCTTAGCACATTTCTCCCTTGCGTCCTGAGTTCGAGTGCCTTCAAAGCCCATGACACCTTTGGTAAAGGCTGTTCTCCAACTGGAGAGCTCGCAGGCAAGTGTTTCCCAATTGTTGGTGTGCAATTAATTGTTACTGTTTTGAATTCTACTGTGCTATCGTTTTCCTTTGTGGGCCGTGAAACCCCCTATTCTAAATAATCAAATCAAATCAAATTTTATTAAACGGTCACAGACCAGATTAACTATTCCAAATAATGTTTTTTATAGGGTGGCGGGCACGGGAGGTGAGTTTATGGAATAATAATATATAATTATAATAATTCATTATTTATACCCCGCCCATCTGGCTGGGTTTCCCCAGCCACTCTGGGTGGCTCCTGACAGAATATTAAAAACACAATAAAACATCAAACATTAAAAGCTTCCCTCAACAGGGCTGCCTTCAGATGTCTTCTAAAAGTCAGATAGTTGCTTAGTTCCTTGACATCTGATGGGAGGGCGTTCCACAGGACGGGCGCCACCACCGAGAAGGCCCTCTGCCTGGTTCCCTGTAACTTGGCTTCTCGCAGGGAGGGAACCACCAGAAGGCCCTCGGCGCTGGACCTCAGTGTCCGGGCTGAATGATGGGGGTGGAGATGCTCCTTCAGGTATACTGGGCCGAGGAACTGAGGGTGCAGGACCCCCAAAAGTTTGGGAGTCGCTGGATTAGCCCATACTTCCTGCAGTCTCAAAGTATATTTTGCCCTAATAGAGTTCCTGCTCAACATCACTGTGTTTTGCAGTGATTTCGGATGTAATTTGAGATAGTGTCCTGCTCTGGTCACCTTTCACAAATTACGGAGCCCATTTTGCTTCGTGTAATCTGGCGTGGAGACCCTAAAATGGTGGGATGGTGCCTTGTACGCCACCTTCCAGCAGCTCCTGCAACCAAACTGGTGCTCGGCTTTTCTTTGGGCCACATCGCGAAGCCGGGGTGTGTGTCTTGTCATCTGGGTAGCCCAGGAGCTCCATACACACTGCCCAGGCTTGCGCCCCAGGGAGGTCACTCCGGTGCTATTGGACTTCACCCCCGGAGGCACACTCCATTGTTTCTCGAGACAGACGGATGCCAGCCACAAGGTTTGTGTGTGTGTGCTGTATATTAATGATAATAATAATAATAACAACAACAATAATAAATTTTATTTATACTCCGCCCTCCCTGACCAGAGCCGGGCTCAGGGCAGCTAACACCAATAAAATCACAGTAGAAACATAATAGGGGGAAAAGAGAAGGGGGGGGGGAACCAATTTAAAATACAGGTTAAAATGCAATTTAAAATGTAGCCTCATTTTAAAGTAGCTGATAAATCAAGACCATAAGGGGAGGGAAACATAAGGGTCAGACCGAGTCCAAACCAAAGGCCAGGCAGAACAGCTCTGTCCTGCAGGCCCTGCGGAAAGATGTCAAATCCCACAGGGCCCTAGTCTCTTGTGACAGAGCGTTCCACCAAGTCGGGGCCAGTGCTGAAAAGGCCCTGGCCCTAGTTGAGACCAATCTAACCTCTTTGAGGCTTGGAACCTCCAAAGTGTTGTTATTTGTGGACCTTAAGGTCCTCCGCGGAGCATACCAGGAGAGGTGGTCCTGTAGGTATGTGGGTCCTAGGCCACGTAGGGCTTTAAAGGTGCTTCAGAGAGGATGGGGTGGGTGAAGGAGGTGCGAGAAAACCAAGGCAAACCAAACAGATTCGCTTTACTTGTTTGTGACCGAGGCTGATTTAAAACTTTCCTGGGCCACTGGGACTGTGGGGTTTGTGTCCTTGGATGATCTTGTTCTGACTGGATGCATCTCAAGGGATGACCGCTGGCACTTTCTGATCAGGACATTCGTTTGATATATAATCACAGCCAGGCTTCCTCTGGGCTTCCATAAGTAAACCTGTCCCAATTTAGCTGGCAGAATCAGAACCAGGCAACCCCTCCAGAGACGCTCTCGGAGAATTTGGGAAGGGCAGAGAGCCAGAACGATCAAAGAGCTTGGAGCTACATCTCAGTGGGGAAGGGTCAACCTGCTTTTTAGTTTGAGTGGGGGAATGTGAGTAAGGAAACAAGGGATCGTGGAGAGTAAAATTAGGGCCAGTGGGGTTAGAGATATTTTGCTTGCTCTCCATGACAGGGAAGCAAGGGGCCATTGATCCAATGAAGACTTTAAGGGTAAGAGATTCAGAAGAGGGGAAAAGAAGAACTTCTGCCTGTAGCTCAGTGGTAGAGCATCTGTGCCCCAGGAAAGTTCACAATATTTGGGGTGTTTTAAATTAGGGACGTGGGTGGCGCTGTGGGTTAAACCACAGAGCCTAGGATTTGCCAATCAGAAGGTCAGCGGTTCGAATCCCCATGATGGGCTGAGCTCCCGTTGCTCAGGCCCTGCTCCTGCCAACCTAGCAGTTCAAAAGCATGTCAAAGTACAAGTAGATAAATAGGTACCACTCCGGTGGGAAGGTAAACGGCGTTTTTGTGCGCTGCTCTGGTTCACCAGAAGCAGCTTAGTCATGCTGGCCACATGACCCGAAAGCTGTACGCCGGCTCCTTCGGCCAATAAAGCGAGATGAGCGCCGCAACCCCAGAGTCGGCCACAACTGGACCTAATGGTCAGGGGTCCCTTTACCTTTACTTTAAATTAGGGAAAAGTGAGAGGGGACCATGGAGATGTGCCGGATGATGCGCAGTGTGGAAGAAGCAGATTGGGAGAATTGTTTTCGCCCTTTCCTTTCGTAAGACTAGAACTCAAGGCCATCCAAAAGCAGAATGTTGGGAGAAATCGGGGCAGGCTAGCAGTGGTTCTCAGCCTGTGGGTCCCCAGATGTTGTTGGACTACAACTCCTATCATCCCTGAGCTCTGGCCTTGCTAGCTAGAGGTGATGGGAGTTCTAGTTCAACAACATCTGGGGACCCACAGGCTGAGAAAGGTGAAGAACTTCTTCACATGGGGCGCAGTTAAACTGTGGAACTCACTCCCACAAGGTTTAGTGATGGCCACCAAAGCAAGACGGCTTTAAAAGAGGAACGGACTGGTCCGTGGAGGAGGATAAGGCTGTCTGTGGCTATTAACCATGAGGCTGTACTCTGTCTCCACCGTCGGAGGTCCTTATTTCTGAGGTCCTTACATAGTGCTAGGAGAGTCTCCTTGCCTGAAACACCAGAGGGCTGCTACCAGTCAGCGTAGACAATATTGAGCTTGATGGTGCACCAGTCTGACAGCTTTTTACATTCCCAACTACTTCACACAGCATCACGTAGTTTAATAACTTTGGAACTCCCTGCCACAAGGTGTTGTAAGGACCGCTAGCCAGGTTCAGTGGCGTAGCGTGGGTTGTCAGCACCCGGGGCAAGGCAAGTAATTTGTGCCCCCTAACCCGTGGATTTGCGCCCCCTAACCCTAACCCCCAGATGTTGCGCCTGGTGCGGCTGGCCCCCCCTGCACCCCCCACGCTACGCCACTGGCCGGGTTGACTTTAAAGGGGATTAAGGAAACTCATGTAGGGTGTAGCTATCAATGGCTACCAATTGCAAGGGCAGTATACTACCTCCAGGATCTGGAGATCAACAGTGGGAGGCAGCGGCTGCCCTCACGCCTTGCTTAATAGGTTTCCCGGAGGCATTTGATTGGTCGCTTTGGGTAACAGAATGACGTGCTATAGGTGGATCTCCGTCCTCACCCAGAGGGGCTGCTTTTATGTTCCTGTGAAGAGAGGAGGCCCAGGCCCAAGCGGACAGGCACTCAAGCAGGGAGGCAGCAAATAACCTCCTCTGCGAGTTAGGTCACGCTCAAGCTTTTCATCCCTTCATTTATTTCTTTGTGGACGTCTCGTGGATCTAGCTGGGCACAGTTTGGGGACTTGGCTGGTTTTAAGACTCAGTTGAAATGAAAATCTCAGGCCTGTCTGCTTCATTCTCTTTATATTCCCTCGCTGTCTCCAGATATGATTTCCTGCACAGCCATCTCTCCATCGCTGCTAATCTCTCTCTTTCTCCTGCTCCTCCCAGCCTTGAAAATAACCAGTTCGTCTTATCTTCCCACTATCAAAAGATGTATCGCTCATATCCCTTTTGATCCTCAGGAACCTTTTCCCTTGATGTATACAGTGAAGTTTGGGCGTTGTTTACCTCCCTCTGACAAAAGGGTAAATGCATCAAAGAAGAAATTGAAAGAACAGCTTGTGTAGATGAGGGGGGAAATCCCTTTCTCCTCCTTTCCTGCCTCGATAATCTGTTTTTGATGGATAATTCTGGGCAATCTGAGGTTTTTATTTTTTAAATGTACATTTTACAGCTTTAGGTTTTTTGGTTTTTTAAAAAAGAATGATAAGAGTGTGAGAAAATTGAGGAGAGCTTTGCTGGACCAGACTGCCTATTCCATCATGCTGTCGCCCATCAGATCATTGAAGGAGAACTGGTGATGGGGTGGAGGATAAATCGTTCCCCATGAGGTGCTTTTGTTCAGGGGTGGGGTTAAAGAAGTTGGCAACCCTTTTGCAGCAGTGCGGGAGGAGAAGGAGGGGAGAGAGAATAGGTGGGTTTGTGCTGGGCAGAAGCGTTTAATTGGGGGAGGAAGAACAGTGGGTGCTATGTTCCCCACTTCTTAAAGGTAAAGGTAAAGGGACCCCTGACCATTAGGTCCAGTCATGACCGACTCTGGGGTTGCGGCGCTCATCTCGCTTTATTGGCCATGGGAGCCGGCGTACAGCTTCCGGGTCATGTGGCCAGCATGGCTAAACCGCTTCTGGCAAACCAGAGTAGGGCATGGAAACGCCGTTTACCTTCTCGCCGGAGTGGTACCTATTTATCTACTCGCACTGGTGTGCTGTCAAACTGCTAGGTTGGCAGGAGCAGGGACTGAGCAACGGGAGATCACCCCGTCGCGGGGCTTTGAACCGCCGACCTTCTGATCGGCAAGCCCTAGGCTCTGTGGTTTAACCCACAGCGCCACTCACTTCTTACAAACTGGGAAATGAGGACTAATCCTGATCAGTCATTTAGAGTGATCTGTTTACTGTGGGGACGATGCGCCTCTTGCATACTAAACCCCTACATTTAGTGTGCAATCACAAACTCCAGCAGGTGAGGGGGGACCTCAGTGCCCTGGGGCTCCAGATCACTCTACCTGGCCCTCAGAACTCCCACCAGACCACACCCCTCACCAGCCCCACTTTGCATCCTCTTGGAGAGTTTCTGCTGGGCTGGGAATGTATGCTTGAGCTCTGATCACACTCCTTGCCTCTCTGCGTGTTGTTGTTTAGTCATGTCTGACTCTTCGTGACCCCATGGACAGGAGCACGCCAGGCACTCCTGTCTTCCACTGCCTCCCGCAGTTTGGTCAAACTCATGCTGGTAGCTTCGAGAACACTGTCCCACCATCTCGTCCTCTGTCGTCCCCTTCTCCTTGTGCCCTCCATCTTTCCCAACATCAGGGTCTTTTCCAGGGAGTCTTCTCTTCTCATGAGTCTTGGAGCCTCAGCTTCAGGATCTGTCCTTCCAGTGAGCACTCAGGGCTGATTTCCTTCAGAATGGATAAGTTTGATCTTCTTGCAGTCCATGGGACTCTCAAGAGTCTCCTCCAGCACCAGAATTCAAAAGCATCAATTCTTCGGCGATCAGCCTTCTTTATGGTCCAGCTCTCACTTCCATACATCACTACTGTGAAAACCAGAGCTTTAACTATACTATAACCACCTTGCTGGCAAGGTGATGTCTCTGCGTGGGGGATAGAGATGGGCAAAATTTAGTCCAACGGGCAGAGGTAAAACCCGTGTAAGTTGCACCGCCCACCTTTGTCTCTGGGTCCTCCCCCTGCTTGCATGTGTCGTCCCCCCCCCCACCCCCAACGAAGGTTGCCCACAAAGAAGAAAAGCTTTTCCCCCTGCAGAGCTGTAGGGAGAAAAAGGCCCTGAATGATGTGTGATGGGGCTTCCCCCCCCCCCGCCTGTTTTATTTTTATTTTTTTCTTCTTCAGATATCTTCTTTCCTCAATTTTAATTGAAAGCAAAAATGTCATGGAGAATTGCATTTCTCTATAAGGCTGTGTCGTGCGCGCTGGTGCTTTGGAGCCCCTTCCCCCCCCCCCCCGCTCCTCCTGCCCTCCCCTGCTTTTCCATTTAGACCACATTGAGTGCTTTTTCCATTTGTTATCCCATTTGTCAAATAATAAAGGAAAGTGTAGCGTCGAATGAACCTATTAAAAAGGGACTGCGCGGAGGAGAGGGAGGCGGGCAGCGGAGCGGAAAGTGACAAAGGCGCAACCTCCCGCGGAACGCGGAAAGGGGGCTAACGAGGGAAGGGGGGCGGCTCGCTGGTCCAGCCAAAGTCTTGGGGGGGGGGCCTGTGCCAGGGGATCGGGGGGCGAAAGGGGCAGCCGAGGTCACCCCCCCTTCGCCTCCAAACGCGACTCTTAATTTGTTACAGTGGTACCTCGGGTTACATACGCTTCAGGTTACATACGCTTCAGGTTACAGACTCCGCTAACCCAGAAATAGTACCTCGGGTTAAGAACTTTGCTTCGGGATGAGAACAGAAATCGCGCCGCGGCGCCAGCGGGAGGCCCCATTAGCTAAAGTGGTGCTTCAGGTTAAGAACAGTTTCAGGTTAAGAACGGACCTGCGGAACGAATTAAGTACTTAACCCGAGGTACCACTGTATTTGTAAGCTTCTGGCTGGATGCACCATGAAGCTTTGGTCGAATCTTGAACTAGGGTTGCTATATTTCAAAAAGTAAAAACCAGGACACCCCAAAAGTTGTTGAACTTTTTTTGTTTATTTTTTAGGAAGACCCAGGGCTTTTTTCTTTATAAAAAATGTTTATGGGTACTCCCATTGTGACTCAAGAAAAATCACCATTTTGTAGTTCGAAGAGGGGGAAATAAATTCAGTAAAATGGACAAAAGTACAAAGATTCACAAAATGTTTAGGGGTATGCGTCGCCCTAGAAAAAAAGCACTGGGAAGACCCCCAAACTGTTAAGCTTTTTTTTTTTTTAAAAAAAAGGTAAAGGACCCCCAAAATTTGTTGTCCATGTCAATTCTGCCTTTGGAATCCTGGTAATGTCCGGACGTACGGCAGCCCTACTTAAGCAGAGGGTCAAGATTTGGGGGTGATTATTCTTATTTTATTCTTATTTTATTTATTCCTTATTTATTTATTATTTATGGAATTGGTTTTATTTTGCCCAGCGCAACCCAAAGCAGCTTACAGCCAATGGGAACCAACCATTGTAGATATATTGCCAAAAGAATTGGTTTTGTATATGATCTCGGCAGCTGGAATAGTCATAGAATTGCAGGTTTTGAGGGGACCCCAAATATCATTGAGTCCAGCCCCCTGCACCGCAGGAATATTTTGCCCAGTGTGGAATTCGAATCCACAACACTGAGATTAAGAGCCTCGTGGAAAACATCTCCAAATCTTACACTGGGCACTTGGTACGGCTCACTCTGGAACATAGTCACAATGGAGAAAATCACACATAATTGGAGATTTCGACAGACGCTTTTTGTATGATTTGCCATCCCTTTATTTCGTATACAATGGAAGCAGAAGTTTCAACACAACCTGGTGAATCACAAGCCTGGTGGAGCAATACCTGATGATCTGACACCGTCAATAGTCTGTACTTGGACTTTGTTATTTTTCACCCATGTGAAACTGGACTCATTCTGTGTGCCTGTTAGATACCCTGTCAGCCCACAACTTAGCGCGGGGGTTAGATACCGAAGATTGTGCTTCAAGCCCAAATCAGGTACAGTGGTACCTCGGGTTAAGTACTTAATTCGTTCCGGAGGCCTGTTCTTAACTCGAAACTGTTCTTAACCTGAAGCACCACTTTAGCTAATGGGGCCCCTGCTGCCGCTGCGCCACCGGAGCACAATTTCTGTTCTCATCCTGAAGCAAAGTTATTAACCCAAGGTAATATTTCTGGGATGCAGGTGGCGCTGTGGGTTAAAGCCTCAGTGCCTAGGACTTGCCGATCGAAAGGTCGGCAGTTCGAATCCCTGCGGCGGGGTGCGCTCCTGCTGCTCGGTCCCAGCGCCTGCCAACCTAGCAGTTCGAAAGCACCTCCGGGTGCAAGTAGATAAATAGGGACCGCTTACCAGCGGGAAGGTAAACGGCGTTTCCGTGTGCGGCTCGCCAGAGCAGCGATGTCACGCTGGCCACGTGACCCGGAAGTGTCTCCGGACAGCGCTGGCCCCTGGCCTCTTGAGTGAGATGGGCGCACAACCCCAGAGTCTGCCCGTACGGGCAGGGGTACCTTTACCTTTACCTTTAATATTTCTGGGTTAGCGGAGTCTGTAACCTGAAGCGTCTGTAACCTGAGGTACCACTGTACTGATGGTCTGCTTTAGAGTATGAGACAAGTCAAGGAATCACTAAGAGAGTGCCCCACACAAGTGCATTTTACAGTGGTACCTCGGGTTAAGAACTTAATTCATTCTGGAGGTCTGTTCTTAACCTGAAACTGTTCTTAACCTGAAGCACCAGTTTAGCTAATGGGGCCTCCTGTTGCTGCTGTGCCGCCAGAGCACGATTTCTGTTCTCATCCTGAAGCAACGTTCTTAACCTGAAGCACTATTTCTGGGTTAGCAGAGTCTGTAACCTGAAGCGTATGTAACCCGAGATACCATTGTATAGTCAAAACACATTGGGTGGAGCGGCAGCCGAGATTCCCAAAGCCCTTTCTCCTGGACACCAACCCCTTTCCCACCCACTTTTAAATTTTAAAATATATATATATTGCCAAACACTTAAATCTGAACACACACAAGTTAAATAGACGCATATTGTGGGCCCACTGTAATTGTTATGTTCTTTTAAAATTTCGTCTGTTGCTATGTGTTCTCTCTGTGTGGTATGTATTATAAAATGAAATTTAAAAAAATCTTCACCCCTCCCAAAAAGTTTTCTTTTGGGGAGAACCACATCTGTTGAATTTCAACCTGTTTCCAAGCTGTTAGAACGAAGCCAGGCAGAACCTTGCTTCCCATGTAACTGCTAATATTGCCCCTAGTTTTTTGGGGAGGCCTCCTGGTTCCCAGTGCTAATCCCATTCAGAGTAGACCCATTGAAGCCATAGAATCACAGAATTGTAGAGTTTGAAGAGACCCCAAGGGGTCATCTATCCCAACCCCCTGTAAT
This sequence comes from Podarcis gaigeae, assembly GCF_964106915.1. Taxonomy (NCBI): domain Eukaryota; kingdom Metazoa; phylum Chordata; class Lepidosauria; order Squamata; family Lacertidae; genus Podarcis; species Podarcis gaigeae. The sequence goes on along the minus strand of NC_139692.1, from coordinate 41,866,910 downwards.
GCAGGAATCTTTCACCCAACTCGGGGCTTGAACCCACGACCTTGAGATTAAGAGTCTCATGCTCTACCAACTGAGCTATGAAAATCTACTCGGGTTCATTACCTTGCCTTCTCTGACTTAGATGGATTTTAATAGTGCTGTACTGTTTTTATTAGCTACATTTTAATAGATTCATTCTTTGAATTGCTTTAATTCTATTAGAGTTCAACTACTTTTCAATGGCGTTAGCTTTTTGTATTTTATCTGTGTTGCTTCAATTTGTGTAAACCGCCTTGAGTCTTGGGGAAAGGCGGAATAATAATAATACTAATAATATCCCCAAGAATCTGATTTGTCTGCGTTTTATGTTCAGAATGTTGAGCCCATCCTTAACCCTTTGCCACCCACCCTGCTCAGAGGAATTGTCTCCATTTCATTCTTCACATGTTTCTTTTCTGTTTTCTTCTCTGTTTTCCCCTCCCCTCCTCGTGGTCATTTCCCTCCCTGCTTCCTTTCTCCATTCTGCCACACTTCCATTTCGTTGTCTCTCGGCCTGGGGGAAACCAGGTACCAAAGGCTGAGTTCCGAAAGGTAAGGCCTGGCTTAGCCACGTGTCTTGTTATTGCACCCTGCGAGACCTAGGCTGGCCCATCTCACACCGCAGCATGAAATCTAGCTGCTCAAGGTGCTTCAAAGAGAATGGGGTGGGTGCAGGAGGTGCTTTGGCTACCGCTTCATAGCTGCCAGTCGCTGTGTCCGGATATTGCTCACAGATGCCGCCTACCTCCCAATTTTGGGGGGATTTGCAGGTCGCAGGCTCGCCAATTTGCTGCTCCAGAGTTGTTGGCACGCACCAGCTGAGCTCATTGCTAGCGGGAGTCACGGTTTCGTGTTTCTTATGCACCCCATTGCCACAGCTTACTCACTCCGGGTTCTAGCCAGTGTTCTTCCTATTCGGAGTAGACCCATTGAAATGAATGGCCCTGGATGATTTAGGCTTGCATTGCTGCATGCATCCCAGTCTCCAAGCTGCGAGAGATTCCTGCGGTTCTGGCACTCCCCCAAAGTTTGGTTTCCTGGGAATGAAGGTCCGTGGGGATTGCGGTGTCTTTAGGATATATGGTTTTATTTACACATCTATACCACCTGAGCTTGCGGCATTGACATCGCAAGAGATCTTGTCTCCCTATTAGGGTTCCAGGGACGCCCCAAACTCAGCTTTAGGTCCAGCACAGAGCAAGACATCCCCACCTTCCAGCATCAACCAACACACACACACACACACACACACACACACACACACACACACAGCCTGTTGTTCTCCATTCTAGGAGAATGGCGGTTTGGAAAACACCCATCCATTTGTCTCCATGGCAACAGAGCAACCTCTTTAGACATGTAAATGGTGGTACTTAACTGGCCAGCTAAGGCCATCATCTCACAAAGGAACTTGGCTGACCGGTTCAGTGGCTCTTCTACTTGATTCTAAACATCACATACATAGGATCACAAGCCTCGAAGGGGCCCACAGATACAATCCAGACTGACCCTCCAAACCTATAACAATTCATTTCAGTGTTCTACTCTGAGTAGAACTTAGTTGGAGACAGTGTTTCTGCTTCCTTTTTGGGTCTCGCTGTCTGCCCCTGCCAGCAGTCCAGCCTCTGCATTGTGTACTAACTGGAGCTTCCAAGCGCAGTCCGAGCAAGAGCACATTGCAGTAACCCAGCCTCAAAGTTTATATTCCCCTGCTCATCCACCACAGAGCTTGTGGTGGTGAACCTGGATCTCCATCCCTCTTTTAAGTCCCCACAACGACCCTGTGAGGTGGGCTAGACTGAGAAAGGAAGACCGGCTCATGGTCACTCGGTGGGCCTCAAGGGATTTGGTTTGGTTTTCCGCACCTAGTCTGAGACTCTAACCATTGTACCATCCTGCTCCGGAATGATCGTGTGAAAATAATGATAAGCCAGTGTGGTGCAGTGGTTAGAGTGTCAGACTAGGACCGTGGAAGCCCAGGGTTCAAATCACTGCTCAGCCATGAAGCTCACTGGGTGACCTTGGGCCGCTCACTGTCTCTCAGCCTAACTCACCAGAATAACTGGAGCGTCCCGACCAGAAAGAGACAAGGCAATCGAAACCAAGAATGGCTTTCTCAGGTCATCTGTGCAAACTTGGGGAAACGGCCTCACTGTTCTCTGCTGGTCCAGGAGCCCCTGGAAATGTGTGGCCTCCCCTTTCTCTGGACCACGGACTCTGCTCTCACAACCACCTCCCTCGCTTTGTGGCGTTATTGTGGGAAGCGTTGTCATGCATTCGTTTAGGAAAGGCATGGCCAAACTTGGCCCTCCAGATGTTTTGGGACTACAACTCTCATCATCCCTGACCACTGGTCCTGTTACCTAGGGATGATGGAATTTGTAGTCCCCAAACATCTGGAGGGCCAAGTTTGGCCATGCCTGGTTTAGGACAAATGCAGCCCAAATATTATCACTGTAGCCACGGTGTGTTGCAAAACAGTCCGTCTGTCACAAAATGTGCATTGCTGTTTTGCAGAGTAACAGTGAGAACAGGAGGCAGGTCTCTGCTCTCAAACTGCACACAATCTGAATTTTGACAATTGTTCTCCTTCCTCCCACCCCACCCCCCAACAAAAAAAACAGAGGGCTAAAAAGCAGGTAAGTGACTATGAGTGCCTGAAGTCCTAACCCCCACCTGAGAATAAGCTCCATTGAATTCAATGGGGCTTACTTCTGACTAGACATAGAATCACAGCCTAATCCAACCGAGCTTAGACCACTGAGCTGCTTTTATCCCATGCTTCTTGGCTATTTTTTTTTTTTTAATGTTTTAATGAAGAAATGTCTTATTGTTTGTTTACCGTTGCATTTTAAATGTGCAAACAACCGTGATGCATTTCTTATGGATGGTGTATGTGTGTGTTAAGATAAACGCGATGCATTTTTTAAATACGGTACTTGAGGGTACTAACAGCAGGTGCTGTGATCAGTTAGAGGATTACTTTGGTTTTGCTTCATTTGAGAGGTGGGGGCAGAGAGGGTTAAGTCAAAGACTGCATGGAAGGGAAGGGGTGGGAGTGAATTTGAAAGATGAAGGTCTCTCTCTCTCTCTCTCTCTCTCTCTCTCTCTCTCTCTCTCTCTCTCTCGGCTTTTGGGTATGGCTCCATAGCCAAAGGGACGCAGGTGGCGCTGTGGGTTAAAGCCTCAGCGCCTAGGACTTGCCGATCGAAAGGTCGGTGGTTCGAATCCCTGCGGCGGGGTGCGCTCCCGCTGCTCGGTCCCAGCGCCTGCCAACCTAGCAGTTCGAAAGCACCTCCGGGTGCAAGTAGATAAATAGGGACCGCTCACCAGCGGGAAGGTAAACGGCGTTTCCGTGTGCTGTGCTGGCTCGCCAGATGCAGCTTGTCACGCTAGCCACGTGACCCGGAAGTGTCTCCGGACAGCGCTGGCCCCTGGCCTCTTGAGTGAGATGGGCGCACAACCCCAGAGTCTGTCAAGACTGGCCCGTACGGGCAGGGGTACCTTTACCTTTTACCATAGCCAAAAGGGACACGGGTGGCGCTGTGGGTTAAACCACAGAGCCTAGGACTTGCTGATCAGAAGGTCGGCGGTTCGAATCCCCATGACGGGGTAAGCTCCCGTTGCTTGGTCCCTGCTCCTGCCCACCTAGCAGTTCAAAAGCATGTCAAAGTGCAAGTAGATAAATAGATACCGCTCCAGCGGGAAGGTAAATGGCATTTCTGTGCGTTGCTCTGGTTCGCCAGAAGCGGCTTAGTCATGCTGGCCACATGACCCGGAAGCTGTACGCCGACTCCCTCGGCCAGTAAAGCGAGATGAGCGCCGCAACCCCAGAGTCGGCCACGCCTGGACCTAATGGTCAGGGGTCCCTTTACCTTACCATAGCCAAAACCGCTTGCTTTTCATGGATGCTGGAGGTCACCTAATGTTCCTGGAAGTTAAGCTGGCAACAGATTTTAGTCAGGGGTCTTTCGCAGCCCACCTGGGAGATGTTAAAGATTAAACCTGGGACTTTCTGCAAATCAGATGCTCTGCCAATAAGCTGCCAATTTGCCTCTATTGTGGGGATGTTTCAAATGCCCCCCCATTCTTGCCAGTTGTGTGGGGTTTTTGTCTGCCTGTGTTTTTTTCAAGGACATTGACAGGACTATGCTAGAGACTTCTTTCTGTTAATTTGTGCAGAATCCAGACAGATCATCTAGCACAGGGCAAATCCTTGGGGCTGCAGTGCCTGTTCTGGAGGCTGACATTTTAAAAGCCTTCAATATTTCAACAGCGCCTGGGAACTTTCCCCCCATATATTCTTAAAAAATAAAAATCAGCTCAGCTTTCCATTCTCCTTTTGATCTTCCCTCCAATCATTTTAATCTCTGGCTGTCTAATATCGATTTAGAAATCCCACCTGCATTCTGAAGCCACCCAAATCCACTGGGGGAACCTCCAGAGATTCTTTTCATTGTGCATTTGGGACGATTTGTGCTCACAATGTTATCAGGGCAGCTGGACACAATCTCACTTCCAATACTATCCCAGCCTGCAAACGTTTTGGGGCGGACAGACTGCTTTGTTCCCGATCGGCTCATGCCCCGTAAAGCCCCCTGTGACTTTTCATATCATAAATGTTATACCTTGGCTTGTGTCAAACCAAATTCTGTTAGAGTTAGTCCCATTTGAGTGAATGTAGCCAAGTTACTCATGTCCATTCATTTCAATGGGTCTGCTCTGAAAGTTGGTACACACAAATCCATTACTTTAGGGGAAATGGCTTGCAAAAAGAAGCATCTATTAGCAGAAACATGCCCTAAAATGCTAATGCATTTTCATGAGGACTAGAATAGGGGTGAATTTTAGGGTGAATTTCATTAGGAATTTGCATTTTAGGGAAAATTGCTACTAATAGGTGGTGCTTCTTTTTTGCAAAGCAATTTCCCCTAATATAATCTGCTTTCATTATATATAGATAGATGATAGATGATAGATAGATGATAGATAGATAGATGATAGATAGATAGATGATAGATAGATAGATAGATAGATAGATGATAGATGATAGATAGATAGATATAGATGATATAGATGATATTGATAGATTAGATAGATAGATAGATAGATAGATAGATAGAGATAGATAGATAGAGATAGATAGAGATATAGATAGATAGATAGATAGATAGATAGATAGATAGATAGATAGATGATAGGTCTATCTATCTATCTATCTATTTATCTATCTATCTATCTATCTATCTGATAGATATAGATAGATAGATAGATATAGATAGATAGATAAATATAATGATATAATAGATATGGATATAGATATAGATAATTTCTCACATTAACAGCATGCTTTTTCCCTCCAAGAAGTTCAAGATGGTGTGCATAGTTTCCCCCTCCCCATTTTATCTCCACAACAACCCTCTCAGGTAGGCCAGGCTGAGAGAGGCAGTAACTGGCCCAGTGAGCTTCATGGCTGAGTGAAGGATTTGAACCCAGGTCTCAGTCCAGCACTCTAATAACTGCTCCACACAGCCACCAATTAACGCACACTTTACCCCAGTGAAGTCTCCTAATGACTCTCAGAACCCCTTGACAAACTACAGTTCCCAGGATTATTGGGGGGGGGGCTGGAGCAGTGGGTGTTTAAAGTGGCACATTCTGTTTCTGAATGCATAATGCTGGTGCAGCCTTCGCCTCTTTCATGCTATAATTAAAGTAGGGGGCTTTTCAATGGCTCCGTCAGGTGGCCAGAAATGACATCAGGGGGACACACATGCATACACACACACACACACACACACACACACACACACACAAAGAAACAACACCGTCAATCCATTTACCCCTCCCACGTCATTTCAGAAAGGCCCGTTATGGCTTCCTTAGAAGGTAATTCAATTGCAGCAAAATCAAATTGCTACGCAGGGTCTATTTCATGGTTGTTTTCTGGGAGGGAGAAAGAGGCGGCTTTTATGAGCATCTACACACACACACACAAAACCACATTGCAGACTCTCAGGTTGTGCAATCAAGCAAAAAGCTCTGCTGAGCAGGTGAAGCCTAGGAAAAGAGAGAGAGAGAATGAGAATTTTTTTTCTGACATAGCCAACCATTTTCAGAGAGTCAAAAGGCCAAAAGAATGGGAGGGGACGCCTCCGTTCTTGCCCTGTTGTTGTTGTCGTTTAGTCGTGTCCGACTCTTCGTGACCCCCTGGACCAGAGCACGCCAGGCACTCCTGTCTTCTACTGCCTCCCGCAGTTTGGTCAAACTCATGCTGGTAGCTTCAAGAACACTGTCCAACCATCTCGTCCTCTGTCGTCCCCTTCTCCTTGTGCCCTCCATCTTTCCCAACATCAGGGTTTTTTCCAGGGAGTCTGCTCTTCTCATGAGGTGGCCAAAGTCTTGGAGCCTCAGCTTCAGGATCTGTCCTTCCAGTGAGCACTCAGGGCTGATTTCCTTCAGAATGGAGAGGTTTGATCTTCTTGCAGTCCATGGAACTCTCAAGAGTCTCCTCCAGCACCAGAATTCAAAAGCATCAATTCTTTGGCAATCAGCCTTCTTTATGGTCCAGCTCTCACTTCCATACATCACTACTGGGAAAACCATAGCTTTAACTATACAGACCATAGCTTTAACTATAGGTGTCTTTTAATTTCGTGGCTGCTGTCACCATCTGCAGTTATCATGGAGCCCATGTTCTTGCCCTATCATGGCCCATATTTCCTTGCTATCATGTTAGGGCAGCTCAGAGGGGGAAATGGCCAAGGGCGCCCATTCAAGTCTCTTTCTTGGCCACTCTCTTTTCTCTCTCGTTCTCACGCTGCCACCCCTTCTTTCTCCTCCCCTCCTCCCCAGCCACATGAAATTAGGCCAGAGGACTGCATGAAATTAGACCTTCGGGCCACAGGTTCACCTGCCGTAATGGTGGATATCCATTGGCAGATGAGACTGCAACAAAGTGGTGCAGCGTGCAGCACTCCTGTTTACAGCTCCATTCTGTCAGCCATGCCCTCTTCCAAAGTACTTCAGTCACCATTGTGTAGGCCAGGGGTCAGCAAACTTTTTTAGCAGGGGGCTGGTCCACCATCCCTCAGACCTTGTGGGGGCCCCCCGAACTATATTTTGGAGTGCGGGGGGGAGAATGAATTCCTATGCCCTACAAATAACCCAGAGATGCATTTTAAATAAAAGGACACATTCGACTCATGTAAAAACACGCTGATTCCTGGACCGTCTGAGGGCCGGATTAAGAAGACGATTGGGCCGGATCCGGCCCCCAGGGCCTTTGTTTGCCTACCCATGGTATAGGCACTGCACATGTTCTGTTTTTTGAGGGGGCTTCTAGACATCTCGACCTCACCACCGCCAATTCTTATCTACCCTTTCATGGAGGGATATTGGCGAAAGGGCAGTTTAAGGAGGATATCGACAAGCTGGAAGATGTGCAGAAGAGGGAAACCAGGGTGATCAAGGGTCTGGAAGCCAAGCCTTATGAGGAACGGTTGAGGAATCTGGTTATGTTTAGCCTGGGAAAGAGGAAATATGAGAGCCATCTTCAAATATCTAGAGAGCTGCCACATGGAATAATAATAATAATAATAATAATAATAATAATAATAATAATAATAAATTTTATTTATACCCCGCCCTTCCCAGTTCAAAAACCAGGCTCAGGGCGGCTAACAACAAATTTAAAACACTTAATTATAAAAGCAGCATAAAATACAGTATAAAAACATGAATAACAATAAAATTCAAAAATCAATTTTGGGGAAATAAGCTTTAGATAATCCCCAGGGCTAGCTGGCTGAATTGGTTCTACTTGGGCCAGCGAGGAGGCCAGGGGAGAATTAACTGTGGGGTTTCAGAGCAGGTAATCTTCATAAAAGGGGAGGGGGGAGGGAAGAGAAGGGAAATAAAAGATCAGGCTGAATTCAGATTAAAAACCAGGCGGAATAGCTCTGTCTTACAGGCTCGACGGAAGGAGGTTAAATCCTGAAGGGCCCTGGTCTCGTGGGACAGAGCATTCCACCAGGTCGGAGCCATCACTAAGAAGGCCCTGGCCCTGGTGGAGGATAGTCTGACTTCCTTAGGGCCCGGGACCTCTTAGCTATGGTTATTCATGGACCTTAAGGTCCTCTGCGGGGCAGACCAGGAGAGGCAATCCCATAAATACAAGAACCCTAAGCCACAAAGAAGATGGAGCAAGCTTGTTTTCTCCTGCTCTGGAGGATTGGACCTGAACCAATGGATTCAAACAAGGTGACCCCCAGGTTCCCTTCCAACTCTGCAATGCTATGATTCTTTGATTCCTCTTCCACCCCTTGAATCCAACACAACAGCCCTGGCTTTTGTTATTCTGCTGCCTCTGCTTAATCAGGTACACCCACCCCCTCTTGGGACCCTGCAGTCGTGTGGCAACAAAAGGAGCATGTTTGCACATAAGCAATTATCAAAAATGCCAGAGCCCCGTAATTTGGTACCTCGAGAAACTGCTCAGTTACTTAAGCTGAGAATTAATTGTGAGTTGGAAGGAACCTAGAATTAGCTGCCAGAACAACAGCAAGGCTGTAATTAATTATCTAGGTGGTTTATTGGATTCTACCCAGAATCGTGCTTTGGAGAACAGTGATGGATCGCAGGTTTCCATCCACAACTGGGAGAACCCAGGATGCCGTTTCCGGGCTTCTTTGAAATGTGGCTGCTTTGCCCATTCTTCTGCAGCTCTCGGTAACCTTGGCCTGGCTTGGAAGGAAGCGACTCGCGAGTAGAGCATCTGCTTTGCGTGCAGAAGGTCCTGGGTTCAATCTCTTCATTTCTCCAGGCGGGGCTTGGACTGCCCATCGCCAGACACCCTGGAGCAGGGGTCAGCAAACTTCTTCAGCAGGGGGCCGGTCCACTGTCCCTCAGACCTTGTGGGGGGCCGGACTATATTTTGGGGGGGGAAATATATGAACGAATTCCTATGCCCCCAAAATACAGTGGCACCTCTGTATGTGAACGGGATCTGTTCCGAAGCCCCGTTCGCATCCTGAGTAGAACGTAAGACGGGTCTGTGCATGCGTGGGTCGCGTTTTGCTGCTTCTGCGCATGCGCGTGACGTCGTTTTGAGCGCATGCGCGAGTGCCAAAACCCGGAAGTAATGCACTTCGTTAGTTCCGGGTCGCCACAGAGCGTAACTTGAAAATGCTCAACCTGAAGCACATTTAACCCGAGGTATGACTGTAACCCAGAGATGCATTTTAATTAAAAGGACACATTCTACTCATGTAAAAACACACAGATTCCTGGACCATCTGCGGGCCGGATTGAGAAGGCGATTGGGCCGGATCTGGCCCCTGGGCCTTAATTTGCCTACCCACGCCCTGGAGAGTCACTGCCACTCAGTGTAGACAAAACTGAACTGCATGGACCAATGGTCTGGCTTGGTATATGCCAAGTCAACTCCTTTTATTGCAGTCGATGACCAGTATCAAAACAAAACACCCATTACAAAATGTAAAAGCTCCAGGCAGAATAAAATAATTTATATTAAAAAAGCACATATACATGAAAGAGCAGTTCTGCATGGACATTTATCTGTCAGAAAGGAAACCCTTCTGGCCTAGGAGCGTCAATATGTTATACTAATCCTGGGTGCTAATCACTGGATGTCGTGTTTTAATAGATGCTGCACAAAATTTGGCCACCCATTGTCTTATTCCGGGATTGTTGTCTAGGAGCAGCAGAGTGGCAAGAAACCAAAGTGAGGGGATGCGTGTTTATTATTATTATTTTTTATTTGCAGGAATTCCCCCTTTATAACCTGACATTCTCTCTCCCTTCTCTCTTTCTGTATCTTTTTAAAGGGACTGAAGCCCATGGATCACAACGGACTCTCGGACCCATATGTGAAACTACACCTGCTTCCTGGTGCCAGCAAGGTAGGGCATGGCCCCCTTTTTATCTGGGGGGGTGTCTCTGTGAGCACTCAAGCATTCTCACCTCACAAACACCCCCGGTGCCCACTCAATTTTTAATTAAAATAAATTAAGATTGGGAAGTTGAGGGGGCTTACCTGCTTTTGGGAAGGACTGCCTGGTGTGTGTGGTTTTTTTTTGGGGGGGGTCTATCTGTGAATGCATTTTGCCTCTTAATTTGGGGGCGGGGGTGTTCCAAGAACCTCCACCTTTTCTTCTGGGAAATGGGTATATTTGTGGTGCTCGCGACACTTTCTTAGTGTGCTGGACCCGGGGGTAAGGTACCGTGGGCGTAAGCGGAGTCCACACGAAGAGGGGCGAGGTCCGAGGCGGAGAGCCGGGCGGGGAACAGGAACGCTGGAACAGGAGGCCGAACAGGGAACAGGAACACCGGATGGTCAGGAACAGGAGGCCGAGCAGGGATCAGGAACACAGGAAGGTCCGAAGCCAACAACGACGTTGCTCCCGAAACCTGGGGCCGGGCTGACTGGGCTTTTATCCTCTTCTAAGGCCAGGGGCGGTCCCGGCCCCCAGGAGCCCCGCCTCCTCTGACCTTAAGGCGAGCACTCCTCCTGGGAGCAACCAGTTCCCTTCGCCTCTCTGCCCTAAGCCTCTGCAGATCAGGAGAGGCTGAAGGGTTACTGGGCCCTGGAGGAGGCTCACCGGTAGCCACTGAGTCCTCAAGCCCCTCTGGGGCCAGAAGGGTTTCACCTGGGGCCAGCTCCTGGTGCTCTGCCACAGGTGCAGGCTCTTCAGCATCTAGGCCTTGCCCCAGTTCAGCCGGCCCTGGAGGCGGGGACTCCTGTGCCAGCTGGGATTCCTCTGGTTCGTCCTCTGAATCGGAATCCCAGGCCATCACACTTAGTTTTCCAAATGCACGTGAATTTTTGGGAGTGGGGTAGGTTTTTGCAGGAGCAGACTGGGGGTGTGAGATCCCCCCCCCCCATGCAGCAGGTCTTTCTAGGAGTAGCTGGAAAGGTGCCGCAAGCCATTGGAAAGTTGTGAGGCTCTCTCTGGCCTGCAGTCTTAACTAGGGTCCAATAACAACGAAAACAATAAAGGTAAAGGTAATGGGATTACCTAACCATTAGGTCCAGTTGTGGCCGACTCTGGGGTTGCGGAGCTCATCTCGCTTTATTGGCCGAGGGAGCCGGCGTACAGCTTCAGGGTCATGTGGCCAGCAGGACTAAGCCGCTTCTGGCGAAGCAGAGCAGCGCACGGAAACCCCGTTTACCTTCCCACTGGAGTGGTACCTATTTATCTACTTGCACTTTGATGTGCTTTCAAACTGCTAGGTTGGCAGGAGCAGGGACCGAGCAATGGGAGCTCACCCCGTCGCAGGGATTCGAACCGCCGACCTTCTGATCAGCAAGTCCTAGGCTCTTTGGTTTAACCCACAGCGCCACCCGCGTCCCAACGAAAACAATAGTTTTACCATATTTTGAAATGGCTTTAAAATGCTTCATAGGAAGTGATTCTTCAATGAAATGGTTGTTGTTTATACTAATAATTATATCCAACCGCATTCTAATCTGAGTAGACCCACACACAAACACCCCAGGATTACTAGACCCAAGTTAAGTTGTGCCCACCAATTTCTCTGGGTCTGCTCTGTGAAACGGTGGTCCGAAAGCTAAACAGACGAGTATTGACTTTCAGGGGCTTCCAAGCAGATGGTATATTCGTGTGTTTGTGTGCCTGAGATACTAATCTCTTCCCACCTCCCTCGATTCTTAGAAAACATGGCGGATTTTTCAGGTCACATTGCAAAGAAGCCAGGGAGCCCCAGTGCTTTGCAAGCTAATTGATAAATGATTGTGGAATTACGTTTTGGGGAGGGCGCTGTCAAGGTCGAGGCATGGAGAAGAAAGAAAAACTATAAATAACCCTGGTGGAGTGAAGGGGAAGCAGGGCAGCAGGGTGGGGGTGGGGAGACAGTCTGCGTATGCCGGGAGTCGCCAATTTAGCTCCCTCCAGATGTTGCTGGACTCTAATTCCCAGCACCCACAGCAGCCAGCATTGGTCAGGGATGATGAGAGTTGCTATCCAGAAACATCTGGAAGGCCAGAGGTTCCCCACCCCTGATTAAAAGATCCCAACCCAGTCTTTCTTCCACCAGATGCTCTCCAGATGTTGGACTCCAATTCCCATCATCCATGCATGGATGATGGGAGCTGGAGTCCAGTAGCTATTGACAAACCTAGACAGCATCTTAAAAAGCAGAGACCTCACCTTGCCAACAAAAGTCCGTATAGTTCAAGCTATGGTAGTGATGTACGGAAGTGAGAGATGGATCATAAAGAAGGCTGAATGCCGAAGAATGGATGCTTTTGAATTATGGTCTGGAGGAGACTCTTGAGAGTCCCATGGACTGCAAGAAGATCAAACCTATCCATTCTTAAGGAAATCAGCCCTGAGTGCTCACTGGAAGGACAGATCCTGAAGCTGAGGCTCCAAGACTTTGGCCACCTCATGAGAAGAGCAGACTCCCTGGAAAAGACCCTGATGCTGGGAAAGATGGAGGGCACAAGGAGAAGGGGACGACAGAGGACGAGATGGTGGGACAGTGTTCTCAAAGCTACCAGCATGAGTTTGACCAAACTGAAGGCAGTGGAAGACAGGAGTGTCTGGCGTGCTCTGGTCCAGGGGGTCACGAAGAGGCGAACACAACTAAACGACTAAACAACAACAAGAACAGCAGCTATGCTCTGCCTGCATAGTTGGAGGCAGCAATGCTCCTGAATGTCCGTTGCTGGACCCCAAAGGAGGGAAGAGTAATCTTCTTCTTGAACCCTCATTGCAGGTTTCTCCCAGGCAGCAAATTGGCCATTGTGAGAAGAGGGTGCTGGACGAGATGAGTTATTGGACTGATCCAGCAAGCTCTTCTTTATGTGCTTAGGTTCTTAACTTGGATGGTTTTATAAGAGGATTACCTGGGACTGCCTGCCATTCCTCATGCTGTAGCTGACGTGGCCACCTACTGGTGGCCGTGTGAACTGCAGAGCCTGACGACACGTTACATTTCTATTTATATAGGGAGAAATGTACTTGAAAATTTGTGCAGATCTTCATCCGTCCCGACTGTAGCTTTGAACCAAATGTCGCCCGTGACTTTAGGAAGCTCCTTGACAGAGGAAGCTATCCTTCCTTGTACCAAGAGTGGAATCTTTTATTGCTCCTGCTATTAACCTGACATGCTAAATGCCCCCCAGTTTCCCCACTAATGCAGCCCTCACCAAGTAAAGATGATAAATGTAAGCCGCTGCCGAAAAATGTTCAGTGGACAAGTTCTTATACATTGATTTCATCAGAGCTCGTTACCTTGAAAAGTGGCCCGGTCGGGGAGAATGAACTGTCTCGCTTTACATCCAATTAGAGTGGAAATTGGATCTCTGTCCGGTTGTCCTCCTGATGCGGCAAATAAATGGGGAAGCCCTACCTGGAGGAGGGACCCGTGGGCCGCTTCCCCTACTGCTGCCCCTCCTTGGGAAATGATGCATCCATCTCCACTCTTGATGGAAGCTGACCTGTCTCAGGCCGGAAAGATCGGAATTAAATAAATTCTGTTGAGAGCTATCTGTCAGGATTCAGGGCCTGAAAGGGGAAGAAGAAGACGGATGAGGTGCAGGGAAGAGGGAGAGATTGAAAATGCGACTTGACTCAGAATCAATGACCGCTTCTCCCCTCGGGTTGTGCTTTGATGGCAAAGGGAGACTTCCTGGTGGATGAGCAAGGTTACCAGCTACCGAAGGACTTTTCATTTCTGTTTTAAGTAAATGAGGCTGTTGGCGGGGATTGGTGTAGTTACATCAGGGCTGGGGAGACATTTCTGCAGCCCATAGAAGCCAAGGAGGTATGGGCACAGGGGCAGTTGAAGAGCTTCAGCCCCAGCTTCCATCTGTTGCAGCTGTGCATAGAAATCCGCTCCACTTCCCAGTGGGGAGGAGTTGCGGTGGACCACCCACCAACTCCCCACGGGGGGCGGGGGACTCTGTCCCCCGTTGCCTGGGGGATCCCAGCCACGTCAGAGCCTGGCCCTGGGGGGGGGGCGTGGCTGGGGCTGTTTAAACAGAGAAGCGAGCCAGAGGACATCCTCTTTGGCTCGCATCCTCAATCACCCGCCCTCCCTCCCTATTTTGCAGGTTAGGCAACGGCCTTGCTATGGACTTTGGTTGGTCGCCTTGGTTGTCCGAGGGGCCTGGTAGGAATTTTTCCACTTGGCAAATTGGCACTGGCCACTTGGTTTTTGCCTACCTCGTAGCAATCACCACAACTTTGTTAGGGTTGGGGTTAGGCATTGTTTGACCTTGGGGGGGGGGAGGGGAGGTGTGGCCTTCACCTGCCCCTCCATGCTTAAGGGTATTCCGTTAAAGGAATCCGGGGGTGTTGATCTAGTCTGAAGCCCGGCTGGGGGGCTAAGGCCTTGACACGACCCCAATGGGAACACCAGGGGGAGCTTGAGTTGGTTCACATCGACAGGGCTCCCTCTACCGGTGGCTTACCCTTACTGGACTTCCTGCACAATGGGCAGGAGTCAGATATAGTCAGGTCCAATCCATGCCTAAGCCAATACCACTCACATTCTGTAATTTCAAAAAAGTTGTGGCCAAAATTTGCGCAATAGCATAAACCTAGTATCCGTGTCCTTGTGTGAGTTCTTCCCAACGAGGGGGTGGCTGCGGGGTCTCGACACACAATTGCATCTCCAGTCAATGAAGCATATGTGTCAGGGGTTCAGAAGGAGAGACACAGGAGGGGGAGCAAATGGAGAGTGAGGAGGAGGAGTACGAGGGGGGCGCAGGCAGTGACAGTGGCCAGAGTTATTCCACAAGCCTCTCTAGCGAATCGGAGGACTCACAGAAGGGAGCGCCGGTGGCCAGAGCAAGGGAGATTCCAAGGGAGAAACCTCAAGAGGGAGGGGCCAGCGGGGAGTCTCTGAACAGCAGCTGGAGATCAGGGCCAGCGTCTCCACCAGAGCGCAGTGGGGAGGGGGAGTCCCAGGAGTCGGGACCAGTGTCCTCACCACCAGAGGGAGGAGAGGAGTCAGGTTTGGCAACACCCACATCAGGAAGCGGGGAAACGGTCAGAAGGAAAGTCACCGGCTGGGCGCGCGCGCCAAGTTCAAATGTACAGGAGCGCGGCACAGCGGGGAGCCCGGGAAGGGAGCCAGGTCCTAAAGCCCGCCGGAGGGAGGGGCAAGACTCAGGAGGCTCCGCGTCAGAGGAGTCCAGGAAGGAGGGAACCCCAGAGGGCAGAAGGACCCAACGCAGGAAAGAGCAGCGCAAGAGGTGGAGCCAGGCTAGAATCTTAAACTGGTGTGGGTGGAGCAGTGAGTCAGAGGGGACTTAGCCGGTCTAGCGTTAAGACGTGGGCCTGCGCGCCCAGAGCTTGGAAATGGAAACTAAACTTCAATAAAGACTTTTGTATATAATATCCACTGGGCGTTGGTCCTCTGTGAGCTGGGACCTAGCGGCAGTCCTGACAGTAAGTCCCCTCTCAATTTTCACCAATTTTGCAACCTCGTGGAGTGCGGGAAAGCAGCGAGGGGTGAAGATTGGTGCTTCGCGAGCTCACGAAAAACAGGGAAATGACTACCGAAGAGAGGATAGCGAGTTTGCAAAACGCAGTGACGCAGTTGACTGCAGAAATTGCGGCTTCCAGAAAGAAAGAACAGGAAGCAGCTGCTGCCTGCCAGGATCTGCGAACCAGGTTAGAAGTGCTAACTACACAGAGGCTACCAGCCACCAGACCAGAAGGGATTGGGCTGGGAAACAGAGGAGGGAGCCTGGTATCTCACTTCAATGGGGACCTGCAGGAGTATCCTAACTTCAGAGCAGATGTGATTTATACATTGCAGCTGCTTGACAAAGACTTTAAAAATGAGGGAGAGAAAGTGGGATTTATTATTTCGCATTTGCGGGGGGAGGCAAAATCGTGGCTGCGCAATCTATGGAGAGACAAGGATCCAGCCCTCCAAAATGCGGCTGCCTTCATTAAAGTGATGGATGCGTGTTTTTTATCTGAGATTGATGTGGATATCGCTAGGAGGGAGATTCACGGACTAAGACAAGGTAAAGCCACTGTGAGGCAATATCATGCACGTTTTTTCGGATTGGTGAATGTACTAGCCTGGGAGAAAGAATCGCCTGCCGTCAGAGACCTGTTCTGGGAGGGGTTGAGCGGAGCTGTGAAAGATGAGATCGCAAGGGGGGGAAGACCCCAAACCACCAAGGAAGTGGTGGAACGGGCACTCTCCATTGGGGTTCGGTTGGAAGGACGCCCTTGGGGCAGGGAGGAAGGGCATTTGGGACGCACGCCAGCGAAAGGACTGCCTCCCTTCCCCAAGGAGGCGGCGCGCGCTCGATCCATGCCTCCGCTGGGAGGGGGAGAGGAGCCGATGGAGATAGGTGGTGCTAAGGCTCACTCCACAGTCGGAGCCCTAACTCCGGGAGCAGTCAAGATGAAGCCTCCTAGAGGAACCAGGAAGTGCTACATCTGCGACAGTGCTCAGCATATGGCAAAAGAGTGTCCCCAGCGGTTTCACAAGCATACTGCAGCCGCAGCGACAGTAACAGACGCAATTCAGCAGAGGGAGTCGCAGCAGGAAAACTCCACTGTCTGGCTGGAGATGGCATCTCTGGGGACCAGCCAGACAAGTCAGTGAAGCAATCCCCAGGGATCTTACAGCCCACCGACCCCCTCCCACCCAAACCAGTAGTGCAGCTCACCGCATCCCTTCAGCTCCCCAATGGGCTACTGGTGGAAATTCCCATCACCGTAGACTCGGGGAGCAATGCAGATTTTATAGACATGCAGTTCCTCCAGCAACATGGCATAGCCCTTCTGCCAGCGGCGGTACCTCTGAAAGTCGTCACAGTGGACGGCAGGGAGCTACTGGGAGGGCAAGTGCTACAGCAGACGCCGCCAATGGTGATGCGCATTGGAAACCACCGTGAGGTCATCAGCTTCAACGTCACCCGCCTGTCAGACACGCCCATAGTGTTGGGAATGAGTTGGCTGGATAGGCACAGCCCGGCATTAGCTTGGTACCAGCGGCAACTGACCTTCGGCTCCTCTTACTGCGCAGAACACTGCATCCTGGCGGACTTGGAAGATGAGGGGCACGAGGATGGACCACAGCTGAACTTGGGCATGTTGCAAGCGGTGCCTAACAAATACAAGGAGTTTTTGGAGGTCTTCTGCGAGAAAGAGGCGGATAAGCTGCCACCCCACAGACCCTACGACTGCAAGATCGACCTCCTGCCCGGGGCGACGCTCCCGACGGGGAAACTGTACTCCATGTCTGAGGATGAATTGCAAGAGCTCAGGGAGTTCATAGATCACAACCTGAAGCGGGGATTCATCCGGGAGTCCAAGGCGGCAGGAGGCAGTCCCGTGTTCTTTGTAAAGAAGCGGGACACGCCCCAAAAGAGGCTGGTCGTTGATTTCCGCTTCTTGAACCTCAAGACCAAGCCCTCAGCATTCCCTATGCCCAAGATCGATGACCTGCTGGCGACGGTGAGGAAGGGTCGCATCTTTACCAAGTTGGATCTGCGCGGAGCGTACAATCTCATTCGCGTACGGGAAGGCGACGAGTGGAAAACAACCATGTTTACGCCGCTGGGCACTTATGAATACAGAGTTATGCCTTTTGGATTAAAAAATGGTTCCCACTGCTTTCAAGCCTTCATGCATCATGTCTTGGCGGGTCTCCTCTACAAGAAGTGCGTCTGCTTCCTGGATGACATCCTAATCTTCTCGGAATCGCCGGAGGCTCACGAGAGAGATGTTAGGGAGGTTCTGCAGAGGCTGCGGGAGCACAGGCTGTACGCCAAGCTGGAGAAGTGCCAGTTCGACAAGACGGAGGTGGATTTCTTGGGCTACAAACTGTCCGACAAGGGACTGGCTATGGACGGTGCCAAGGTACGTGCAGTACTGGATTGGAAGAGCCCACGCAATAGGAAGGAAGTACAGAGGTTTGTCGGTTTTGCCAACTTTTATCGCAAGTTCATCAAGGGTTTCGCCATGCAGACAGCGGCCATCACCGACACCCTCAGTTCCAAGAAGAAGAGGTTCATCTGGACGGAGCAGGCAGAGCAGTCCTTTCAGAAGCTCAAGCAGCTCTTCGCTTCCGAAGAGAACCTACTGCACGTAAATCCCAGCAGGCCCATGAGAGTGGAGACGGACGCCTCAGACAGGGCCGTGGGAGCCGTTCTGTTGCAGCAAGACCACCAGGGGGACTGGAGGCCGTGCGCTTTCTACTCCAGAAAACTCAGCAAAGCGGAGCAGAACTACACCATTTGGGACAGGGAGTTGCTGGCCATACATGCAGCCTTCAAGGCGTGGCGGCACTTCCTCGTCGGAGCCAAGCACACGGTGCAGGTCCGCACAGACCATAAGAACTTGGAGTACTGGCGCACGGCGAGGTTCCTGAACCAGCGACACATCCGCTGGGCGGAGTTCTTTGCAGATTTCGACTTCAGAATTGAGTACATCCCAGGAAACAGCAACGTCTTGGCGGACGCGCTGTCCAGAAAACCGCAGTATCTGGAGGCAGAGGCACCGGCGGCGGCCAAGCACATTTTCACACCACAGGCGTGGGCATGCGCGTCAGCCACGGTGGACCTGGACGCGGTGCGCCGCGCGCTGCGAACAGACTCGTTCGCCCGAGCCAAGATGGAGGAGGTGTGCAGTGGCAAGGCGAGGGGCGACGAATTCCAAGTGCGAGACGGCCTGCTCCTACGCAAGGGAGTCCTCTACGTACCAGGAGACAGCCTCCGCGCGAAGGTCCTGCAACAGCTGCACGACGCGCCCAGCGCGGGGCACTTCGGCAAGGAGAAGACGGTGGACTTAGTAGCCAGAGACTTTTGGTGGCCTAAGATGCGGGGGGATGTCGCGGACTATGTCAATAGGTGCGACACCTGCCAAAGGGCTAAGCCTGTGCACCAGCCGCCGGCGGGCCTGTTGGAACCGCTACAGACACCGTTCGTACCGTGGGAGAGGGTAGCCCTGGACTTTGTCACAGATCTACCCAGCTCAAGGGGCAAGACGGCAGTGCTCGTGGTAGTGGACCTGTTCACCAAGATGGCCCACTTCATTCCGTGCGCGAAGGTGGCCACGGCCGAGCAGACCGCTAAGATGTTCATAGACCACGTGTTCAAGGTGCACGGCCTACCACGGTCTATTTTGTCCGACCGGGGGCGCCAGTTCATCTCCAACTTCTGGCAAAAGCTGATGGGATTCCTGAACGTCAAGGTCAGCCTGGCGTCGGCGAGACACCCGCAAACTAACGGGCAGGCGGAAAGGGTCAACGCCATCATGCAGCAGTACCTGAGATGCTACGCGAACCAGCAGCCATCGACCTGGGTGGACTATCTACCGTTGGCCGAGTTTGCCTACAACAACACGAAGCACGGGTCCACGGGGGTGACCCCATTTTTTGCCAACTACGGGAGGCATCCCAGAACCTTCCCGGGTCTGGACACAGTGCGGGAGGGGGAGCCACAGGGAGCAGAGGAAGTGGCAGCGGAGTTGCAGGAGATCCACGAGCAGCTCAGGAGGCAGTTAGAGTTGGCAAAACAGGCTTACAAAGTGCAGGCAGATCGACACAGGAGGGTTGGGGAGGACATCCAGGTGGGAGACTGGGTCTGGTTGGCAGCACAAGCAGTTCCAGCCAGATCGTTAGCCAAGAAGAAACTAGGGCACAAGCAGCTAGGGCCTTACCAAGTAGAGGCACAGATCAACCCAGTGGCCTTCCGGTTGACACTCCCGGAGGGTTCCAGAATGCACCCGGTCTTTCATAGATCAGTGCTCACGCCCTACAGAGAGCCCCACAGGTTTCAAGCACCGGGGAAGGCGCCAGACCCGCTCAGAGAAGCGCCCAAAAAAGGGGGGTCGCCGAAAGGGGAGCCAATTAATGAAGCCACTGAGATTTTAGACTCAAGGTGGGGGGAGGACGGGATTGAATATCTTCTCGCCACGGAGGACACCCCGGCCAGCGCCAACAGGTGGGTGCCGGATTACGCAGTGGAAGAGCAGTTGCTCAAGGAAGAATTCCACACACTTTTCCCGCACAAGCCTATGCCGGCGGGCTTTTTCGAGGATTGTTTGTTCACACCCACACTCTCGGCCAGCACTTTCCGGGGTTTCTCGTCAGCTGAGGACTCGGCTCCGGGAGGCAGCTCTCCGGAGGGATCACTTTCAGGTTTTGGCACGGGGGGATCTTATTGGTGGGAGGACCAACCCGAGGTGGGCTGGCGCAGAGACATGCCGAAGGGGCCCTGGGAGGTGGACCCCCATCAAACAACAGGGGGAGGAGGGCTCTTGGGTGATTTGGGGTCGAGCGCAGATTTCGAGCACACCGCGCAGGAGATGGAAGCGGAGGAGGTCGTCGTCGACGAGCCCATGGGGGACTTCCCGGACTTATCTCGATGGTTGCAAGCCTCAGGGGACGAGCTGTATCCTGGACTCACCCCTACAACAATGGAGCACCCGGAACCCGCACCGGAAGAGGGGGAGGGGGGAAGGGGGGGCTTCGAGGGGGGGATGGATGTCAGGGGTTCAGAAGGAGAGACACAGGAGGGGGAGCAAATGGAGAGTGAGGAGGAGGAGTACGAGGGGGGCGCAGGCAGTGACAGTGGCCAGAGTTATTCCACAAGCCTCTCTAGCGAATCGGAGGACTCACAGAAGGGAGCGCCGGTGGCCAGAGCAAGGGAGATTCCAAGGGAGAAACCTCAAGAGGGAGGGGCCAGCGGGGAGTCTCTGAACAGCAGCTGGAGATCAGGGCCAGCGTCTCCACCAGAGCGCAGTGGGGAGGGGGAGTCCCAGGAGTCGGGACCAGTGTCCTCACCACCAGAGGGAGGAGAGGAGTCAGGTTTGGCAACACCCACATCAGGAAGCGGGGAAACGGTCAGAAGGAAAGTCACCGGCTGGGCGCGCGCGCCAAGTTCAAATGTACAGGAGCGCGGCACAGCGGGGAGCCCGGGAAGGGAGCCAGGTCCTAAAGCCCGCCGGAGGGAGGGGCAAGACTCAGGAGGCTCCGCGTCAGAGGAGTCCAGGAAGGAGGGAACCCCAGAGGGCAGAAGGACCCAACGCAGGAAAGAGCAGCGCAAGAGGTGGAGCCGGGCTAGAATCTTAAACTGGTGTGGGTGGAGCAGTGAGTCAGAGGGGACTTAGCCGGTCTAGCGTTAAGACGTGGGCCTGCGCGCCCAGAGCTTGGAAATGGAAACTAAACTTCAATAAAGACTTTTGTATATAATATCCACTGGGCGTTGGTCCTCTGTGAGCTGGGACCTAGCGGCAGTCCTGACAGTATGCTTCGTTTTAGTCCATTTTAATTGTGATTCACATTTCTACTTTTCCTCCAAGGAGCTCAATGCAGCCTACCTTCTGCATTTCAGTGGGAGGGAAGTGTCAACAACAACACAGAAAATAACATAATTTTTTAGGTAACATTCACAGACTTTTTAAAGCAAATATCACTCCTGTTTCCTTCTATAATTTCCGCTCCTGACCGCAAACACACTTGCGAATTGCAAGGATTTCCGCTCCTATCTCCATCTCCGATGGAACTGTCCAACATTTCCTGTTTCCATTCCAGTGCCATCGTTCAACATCCCTAATCTCTATAAACCTTGCATAGAACACGGAACGGCAATATTTAATCATGCAAGTAAAGGGGGAAAGCAAGAAAACATCAGCCTCATTAAGAAACACTCCTTCGCGGCTTCTCAATCATGTCTCAATAAAAGCTTGCATTTTTATTTTTATTTTTTAAAAATGGACCAAATGTGCCAAGGCAGCCATTTCTCTTTATGGTAGTGAGAAATCATTATGCCAAGATCTAAGGATATTTTAAAGGCCTGCCAACTGCAATATATTCTCATCACTTATGGTCTCTCTCTTCCCTGAGACTTGGTGGAATCGCCCCTAGCTGGCTCCTGAGTCCTGCTAGGACTTCAGTTTGTCTGCCTTCCTGAAGTCTGCCCTGCCACACAGCCACAGCTCTTCCCTTAAAAATAAAGCAAGGTACTAGTCCTCAAATTTCTGAATGACTTCATTGTCTACAACTTTATTAACATCTATCTACAACTCTACTAGCATCTCTCGGTATTGTGAATATTACCGAACTTACCTTTTGTTGGTATCTTCATGAACTTATCTAATAGACTGAGTTAAGCATTTGAAAAGTCTATTGAAACCAGACATTATAAGTTCATTTTAGGCTGGGTAGTTCACAAGTCTTTGCATTGTATTTTTCTAACAATCCGGCACAAGGCATATTCACACCCTTTGTTATCTCCTCTTGTTTCTGCTGCCTGCAGGCGAATAAGCTGCGGACCAAAACCTTGCGGAACACCTTGAATCCCACTTGGAATGAAACCCTGACGTACTACGGGATCACCGACGAGGACATGATCCGCAAAACGCTCAGGTGAGTGGAACCCCCAGGGCTCCATCGCCTGGTGGGGCCAAGGAAATGGCCAGTTTTAAAGATGTATTCTGTGTGTACGTGTGTGCTATCATACCACGGTTCTGCATGGGAAGAACAATGGTTCGTTTCATACAGGCATGGAGAACTTCAGGCCAGGCAAGGCCTGATGTGGCCCTCTGCGCCTCTCTTTCTGGCCCTGGCCCGCCCTGTGGGCTGCTTTTGGCTGGCTGGAATGTGTGCTGGAAGCCTGATAATGCATTTTGGTTGCCTGGAAGGATACAGAGGGGGAAAGGCAGTTCTGAGTGTGTGCAGAAACTAGCCTGCTGTAACAAAACAAAATGGTCGCTTGTGGCTCCACCCACTTTTCGATCTGGCCCCGCCCACCACTGACATGTGGCCTCCGGAAGGTTGCTCAGAAGGAACTGTGGCCCTCAGGCTGAAAAGGCACTCTCCACCCTTGACATAACACATTTCTTAGCCGTCTTCCAAAAACACAGAGTTTTCCCGAGGCGGCATTCAGCATGTAATAAAATCAGCTTGAATTGCATATTCAAAGAATCAGCCAGCCTTCCACAAAACTGGCACCTGCCAGATGTTCTTGGACTACAATTCTCATTAGCCGCAGCCAGCTTGGCAGGTGAGGGGATAACTAATCACAGAACAATTAAGAAACATCTACCAACCTAATCTGCCCCTTCTGTTAAAAGCAGTGATAAGGAAGCTCTGGATCCCAAACTTTTTTGCCTGCTCCTTTGGTTCTATCAAGTCATCCCCAGTCCTCACTACCCTACCCTGTGAAAAGCTTTATTATTTTTAAAATAAATTTATTGTACCAGCCCAAGGCCATGGCAAACCCACACGATCGGTTCGAAATATAACTCAAGCACTTGAAAATAAAAGCAGAGACCATATATTGGAAGATAACCGATAGCAGGGATACGGTCACAGCTACACAAACTGAGTTTCAGGTTAGGCCTCCAAATCGCCCCTTACAATTTATGTCAATTTTAACCAGTGCCTCCTCCCTAATATTTTTTGCCACCAGAGCAAAAGGGGCCAATTTATGGGTCAGGAAGGCCACTCAACGGCCCATGCAACCGTTCTGTCAGAGAGAACCCGCTTTCTTGTACAAACAGGGATTTTAGAAAGTGTCTCGCTGGATCTGCGTATAAGGGACAAGTCAACATATCATGGAATATATATTCCACCTGAGGTTGGAATAAAAGAGGCTGTCTGTATACAGTATCTTATTCTAATGATCATCCAGAACAGAAGAAGACATCACTTGAAATCGCAACTCAGTAAAAGCTGTAAAAAAATAATTAAACACAGAACAATAAAGAAACATCTAACATCCTAATCTACTCCTTCTGTTAAAAGCAAGGATATAGGGAACCTCTGTGTTAGTGGTTCCCAAACTTTTTGGGGGGGCACCCCTTGGTTAATAATAATTTTGTTTTTTATACCCCGTCCATCTGACTGGGTTTCCCCAGCCACTCTGGGCAGCTTCCAGCATATATAAAAACATAATAAAATGTCAAACGTTAAAAGCTTCCCAGTACTGGGCAGCTTTCAGATGTCTTTCCCAATGCCCCCTACCCCACCCCATAAAAAGCATTATTCAGAATAGCAGCTTGCATGACCCACTATGGAAGACAACGACACAATAAAATTCGAAACAGTAACAATGAATTGCACATTTGTTCAAAATCCAATTAAAACTGTTTTATTAATTCAACAAAATTGACTGAACTTGATCCGGTATGGCCTGCAATTACCAAAATTACTGGCTAGCTTGTGACTTGTGACAAGACTAGGACTAGCCGCCTGAGAAACAGTTTCTATTCAAATGCGATTTTGGTTTTAAACACAGTGTAAGGTAGTCTCGATGGGAGTATATTGTATTTAATTATGGTGTATCAGAGTTTTTAGGGGGCTAACCAGGCTGGGATAGCTGGGATAGCAGGTTTGTTGGTTTCTGAATGTCTGATGTAGATTTTCAATTTCGTTGTTCTGTATGGGACAATGACAATAAAGATTATCGTATCATAACTGAGAATCGCAACTACAAATAAATGTGGCGGAAAGAAAATAGCTTTGGAAGCAACTGGAGCAGTAAAACTTTAGCAACAAAGTGAGGGACGTGTTTTGCTCCAGGCTCTAGCCTGGTTAATTGCAAATAAGTGATCGACAGACATGGAGGGGCACATCTGCTGCCCCCTTGCCCCCTAGGGAATCCCACCACCCCAGGGAATGGCACTCACTTTGGGGACCCTCCGCACTGATTAACTGATCAATTCAGAGTCATGAAATTGTGATGGGCAGAAACTGCGCCTGGGTTCTGTGGCATTCTGAGTCGCAGACGTTATCTGCTTTCTCATCTCGTCCCGTTCAAAGCAGCATCTCTCTACGGCGCAGTTTGGGATTCCATTCAGATCCTCGATAGAGCCATTAAAATCTCCTTTCTCAGCAGCAGATCAGGGCAGCCTTCTTATTTATCGAGGGCCATCATTTGCACTTGCGTGGCTGCTCTGGCATCAATCAGAGGCCCCTCCTGAGAAGGGTGCTTGATTGATAAGCCACCTGCCTTCAGGAGATAGCTTCCGAGGATCTATCTTATGAGCACTTCATCACCTTAAAGGTTCGCAATTCATCAGCTGCTATGTGCAAGGATGTGTGTGTGTGTTTACACAACTGGCAGCAGCAGAGCTGCTAAGTTTATTTTCATTTTTTATGCTTCTAACTAAAGAAACAGTTCATCGATTGCAGATTCTTAGGCTAAGAGGAGTGTTAGATTTCAAGGAGAGCTGAGCAGGCAGGGTGGTTTGTGAGACCCTGAGCGAGACTTACCGTATTATTTGCTCTATAAGACTCACTTTTTCCCTCCTAAAAAGTAAGGGGAAATATGTGTGCGTCTTATGGAGCGAATGCAGGCTGCGCAGCTATCTCAGAAGCCAGAACAGCAAGAGGGATCGCTGCTTTCACTGCACAGCGATCCCTCTTGCTCTTCTGGCTTCTGAGATTCAGAATATATTTTTTCTTGTTTTGCTCCTCCAAAAACTAGGTGCGTCTTGTGGTCTGGTGCGTCTTATAGAGCGAAAAATATGGTATATAGCAAAGCTGTGTCTTGCCACTGCATCAAAAAAAAATGTTCTGTTGTGAGGCCCTTTAAATTCTGCGCCCAGAAAAGTGCTGTTCTGCAACCGGGATCATTTCTGCAAGTCAAGTAAAACTGCATAGATTCTCCAGTGTTGCAGAATGTGTTCTTTGCTGGTGGTGATTGTTGGCCGGGGCTCCAAAGCTGAGTCAGTGAGCCAGATGGATTGCTCTCTTAAAATGTTGCAATTGACTGTAGCAGTGCTTTGGTTAATCAAACAGCATATTTTCATTTGGATTGCTTATAAAATAATAATTCAGGAGGAGGGGAACATTTAGGGAACTAGCCTAGTCCCCCTAGTCCACTGACTGCACACTGCTGGTACAAATGCAATCTGCTGGCATGAGAGTCTTCAGGAAATGCAGCGGTTAATCTTAAATACAGCTACAGCAATGGCAGGTGCCCTAAGCTTTGGTCGTTGATCTGAGACTGTCACACCACCTGACTACCCTATACAGTAATACCTCATGTTACGTTTGCTTCATGTTACGTTTTTTTCAGGTTGCGTCCCATGGCGACCCAGAAGTACTGTGAAGGGTTATTTCTGGGTTTCACCACTCACACATGCGCAGTAGCGCTAGATCGTGCTTCGCGCATGCGCACAAACACCAAATCGCACCTGCGTAGATACGGTGCTTCAGGTTGCGGGCTTTTCATCTTGCGAACGGGCCTCCGGAACGGATCCCATTCGCAACCAGAGGTACCACTGTGTATATAAATAGGAGCTGGGCTAGCTTATCTTAAGGCTGAGAGCATTTCTACAATCTCTCGCTATGCCCAGTAGGGGGCACCGTCTGCTCCCTTCTCTTTTGGCGAAAGCACGTCAAAGTGCAAGTAGATAAATAGGTACCGCTCTGGTGGGAAGGTAAACGGCGTTTCCGTGCGCTGCTCTGGTTCGCCAGAAGTGGCTTAGTCCTGCTGGCCACATGAACCGGAAGCTGTACGCCGGCTCCCTCGGCCAGTAAAGCGAGATGAGCGCCGCAACCCCAGAGTCGGCCGCGACTGGACCTAACGGTCAGGGATCCCTTTACCTTTACCTAGACCAGGACCCAAACTTGGGTCTCCAGGTGCTTTTGGACTACAAATCCCATCACCCTTGGCCACTGGGCCTGCTAGCTAAGGATGATGGGAGTTGTAGTCCCCCAAAAAACACAAGTGGAGACCCGAGTTTGGGAGACAATGTCCTAGAACCAAGGTGGCAGGCAAAGTGTCTCTGCCTCCTGAGAGGTGGTGTGGACCAGAGAAATGCACACACAACAGGCAGGTAGTACTCCTCCTCGTGTCTGAAAGCGCTGTGTTCGAGAGAGGCTCTAACAAATTGGAGAGAGAGACAAGGGCAGAGAGGGAGGGCTGCTGTGGAGGGAACAGAGGAGATGCGAAAGGATCCTCACTCGCAATTTGCCCCCACTCTTGGCAGAGGCCCCCACATGCCTCAGGAGTCCTCTTCTGGGTCCTCGGCCAGTCCTCCAGCTGCATCATCCTCATATAGAAATATAAATAAAATTATTATTATTATTATTATTATTATTATTATTATTATTATTATGTATCCAGCCCATGAGAGGGTCCATGCGCAGCCCTCCTGCCCGGGGCTGACAGTAGCTGGGATCCAGTGACACCTGGGGTTTGGGCAAAGTCTCCCCACCTCTTCCTCTCCAAACGACCCCCCCTTTTTTTGCTGCCCTTATTCCACTCCCACTCCCCCCAGTAACAAAAACCCAGAGCGTGATGCAAGACCACAGGCCCGCTCAGGTCCCCAGGAGCCGTGAAACTTTCCATCTCACCAGATCGCTTCATTTCGCCTGGAAAAAATATATATATATTAGTCATACCTCAAAACAGCCACAGGCTTGTCAGCTTACAAAGCCCGTGTGGTTTTTTTTATTTTTTTTCTGCTGTTTCTCCCCACTCATTCCTCCCCTCCACCCTGCTTTAAAGTTCCCAGGTATTTGTACCATGAAAATTGATTTAAAGGGAAAATAGCTCGGAAGAGCTGTTTTTGCTCAAACACAGCAGGTGCTGCAAATGGGTTCACTGTCGCTTCAGTTTCTGCTTCTGTTGAAGTGGAACCCAGGGCGGGGGGGGGGGGGAGAGAAAGGTTTTTTCTGGAAATTGGTCAGACTCTGAGGTTGCATAAGAAAGATGAACTGTGGGTGGGTGCGTTGCATTTGACTTTTAACCTTTTTCATTGTGGTTTTGCGTTGAGGACTGTCTTCGAGAGAGGACTGTTTTGGCCTAAAAATGGCAGTATATGTTTGGTTTTGGCTTTTTAAAAAATCTAAACAAGTAAATCGAAATTGTCCAATTGTGCCTCGAAAGCCCCTTCCGCATCCTCTTCAGCTGTTGAGAGGCTGAATCAGCACCATGGACAGAGTCCAGCCTTTCGGTGTCATTGGCTGCTTACATCAACAGCCCAGATCGAACCAAGGTTGATTCATAGAATCATAGAGTTGGAAGAGATCCCGAGGATCATCTAGTCCAGGCCTCCTCAAACTCAGCCCTCCAAATGTTTTTGGCCTACAACTCCCATGATCCCTAGCTAGCAGGACCAGTGGTCAGGGATGATGGGAATTGTAGTCTCAAAACATCTGGAGGGCCGAGGTTGAGGAAGCCCGATCTATCCAACCCCCTGAAATATAGGAATACACATCTGTCTCATAAGGGGATTGAACCTGCAACAATGGCATTATTCGTATCGAACTCTAGAGATCCAGTGTGGTGTAGTGGTTAAGAGCGGTAGACTCGTAATCTGGTGAACCGGGTTCGCGTCTCCGCTCCTCCACATGCAGCTGCTGGGTGACCTTGGGCCAGTCACACTTCTCTGAAGTCTCTCAGCCCCACTCACCTCACAGAGTGTTTGTTGTGGGGGAGGAAGGGAAAGGAGATGGGTTTTTTATATACAGTGGTACCTCAGGTTACATACGCTTCAGGTTACAGACTCCGCTAACCCAGAAATAGTGCTTCAGGTTAAGAACTTTGCTTCAGGATGAGAACAGAAATCGTGCTCTGGTGGTGCGGCGGCAGCGGGAGGCCTCATTAGCTAAAGTGGTGCTTCAGGTTAAGAACAGTTTCAGGTTAAGAACGGACCTCCGGAACGAATTAAGTACTTAACCCGAGGGACCACTGTATATATAAATTTTAAATAGTTTTTTAACATACCATTTTCAACAATAATTAAACATACATTTACATCTTATTCAAGTTTTTTTTACTTCCATCAGTCCTGTCTGAAAATTTTCCAATCTAATCTCTTAGTATGCATTTCTTATTTTCCCTATTACATTTCAAGCTCATAACCAATATCTCTATCTTTTTCTACTTTGTAACACTTCGTATATTTCTCCTTACAAAACTTCCTGTAGTCCTACTAGCATAATTTGTTGATTACAGTTGCTCTTCAAATAATTCGTATACTTCTTCCAATCTTCTGCAAATCTCTGGTCCCGCAGGTTTCGAATCCTTCCTGTCATTTTGTCCAATTCTGCATAGTCCATTAATTTTGTCTACCATTCTTCTTTTGTCGGAATTTCTTCTTGCTTCTATTTCTGGGCTAACAATACTCTTGCTGCTGTTGTTGCATATAAGAACAGTTTGACATCTTGCCTATTAATGTCTTGGCCTATAATACCAAGTAAAAATGCTTCTGGTTTTTTAAAAAATGTATATTTCAACAATAGAAATATAGGGGAACGAAATATAGGGAAAGGATTTTCTTAGCCGCTTTGAGACTCCTTAAGGGGAGTGAAAGGCGGGAGGGATATCAAGTCCAAACTCCTCCTCCTCCTCCTCCTCCTCCTCCTCCTCCTCCTCCTCCTCCTCCTCTTCTTCTTCTTCTTCTTCTTCTTCTTCTTCTTCTTCTTCTTCTTCTTCCTCTTGCTCTTCCTCCTCCTCCTCCTCCTCCTCTTCTTCTTCTTCTTCTTCTTCTTCTTCCTCTTGCTCTTCCTCCTCCTCCTCCTCCTCTTCTTCTTCTTCTTCTTCTTGCTCTTGCTCTTCCTCCTCCTCCTCCTCCTCCTCTTCTTCTTCTTCTTCTTCTTCTTCTTCTTCCTCCTCCTCTTGCTCTTCCTCCTCCTCCTCCTCTTCTTCTTCTTCTTCTTCTTCCTCTTGCTCTTCCTCCTCCTCCTCCTCCTCCTCTTCTTCTTCTTCTTCTTCTTCTTCTTCTTCTTCTTCTCCTCCTTCTTCTTCCCAACTGAGCTAGGTTGCTTACTTTTTATTTTATTGCATTGCATTTCTTGCATTTATATTCTCCCCATTTTATCCTCCCAGGAACCCTGTGAGGTAGGTTGGGATGACAGATAAAGTGACTGTTCAGCCAGTGAGTTTCATGGCCAAGTGGGAATTTGAACCCTGTTCTCCCAGGCCTTTGCCCAACAGTCCACCTTGTCCACCATTCTTGCTCAATGGCGGGATCCAGCTCTGTTTGCATTTACAAGTGCTGCTGTTGGTATATAAAGCCCTTAACGGTTTGGGACTAGCTTAACTGAAATGCTGCCCTGCCCCATATATGCCCATGTGTTGTGGGCTGGCTTGGGTGGAGAGGAGTGGTGGGTGGCACTGGTTGGGGAGGCACCCAAGGGAACCGCCAGGGTAAGAAGGCTCAGAGCCTGGGGGTTGGTGGTGGGGGGACGGTGAGGGGTCAGAGGGAGAAGACCGGGAGGAAGAGATGTTGGAAGATGAAGTGGCAACAGGGTTAAGTGAGCAGGAGGCAGCTGGGGCAGAGAGCGGTTCAGACACAGAGACGGGAGAGGAGGGGGGCAAATAACAATAATTTAAAAAATTATTTATACCCCGCCCTCCCCAACCAACACCAGGCTCAGAGCAGCTAACAACCAATAATAAAAACAAGTTGATTAAAATTGAATTTAAAAAACAAGATTAAAATACAACATTAAAACATTAAGATGGAGCCTCTTCACAGAAGGAGAAAGGAAAAAAGAAAGAGGGGGAGGGAATCAAACTGATTCTAAGCCAAAGGCCAGGCGGAACAACTCTGTCTTACAGGCCCTGTGGAAAGAAATCAGATCCCGCAGGGCCCTGGTCTCATGAGACAGAGCATTCCACCAGGCTGGGGCCAGTGTTGAAAAGGCCCTGGCTCTGGTTGAGGCTAATCTGACTTCCTTAGGGCCCGGGACCTCTAGGGTGTTGCTATTTATGGACCTTAAGGTCCTCCGTGGGGCATAACAGGAGAGGCGGTCCCATAGGTACAAGGGTCCTAGGCCGCATAGGGCTTTAAAGGTCAAAACCAGCACCTTAAACCTGACCCTGTACTCCACCAGGAGCCAGTGCAGGGCAAAGGGCAAAGATGAGTCAGACTGAGCCAATAGCCAATGAATTCTAGCTCGGGGCAGGTCACCCCAATGGACCACCCTGCAGACATTTGGTGTTTTTATTTTTGATTTAGAAAAGAAGGCAGATGGAAGGACATATTAGCAGATTGCAAAATTACCTGTGCTGTGGAAGAAGGAGACAGGCATTGGATTTCCACACACACCCTTCCCATCTCATAATTAGTGCCGCATTGAAAATTTCTTCTGTGTTTTCCCTCTAGCCATTTCTGCATCAGTTGATGAGAAAAGAAATTACATTTGGACATTATCAAAGAGGATATAAAATTTATTTACATTTTTCAAGGGGGGGACGGACAGGATTGCTTTTTTTGGCGGCCTTGCCTCCCGTTCAATGGGCTGCAGCCAACTCAGCTTTACTCAGAGTAAACCCACTGAAATTAATGGGCTGCGCACAACTCTATTCTACTCAGAATAGACACATTGAAATTACTGGGCTGCATGCGGACACTGAGGTCCAACTGTGAGGGCCTTCTGGAGGTTCCCTCACTGCGAGATGTGAGGTTACAGGAAACCAGGCAGAGGGCCTTCTCGGTGGTGGCGCCCACCCTGTGGAACACCCTCCCACCAGATGTCAAGGAAATAAACAACTACCTGACTTTTAGAAGACATCTGAAGGCAGCCCTTCAGGGAAGTTTTTAATGTCTGATGTTTTATCCTTTTTAAAATTATTATTATCATTAATTCTGTTGGGAGCTGTCCAGAGTGACTAGGTAAACCCAGCCAGGTGGGTGGGGTATACATAATAAATAATAACAACAACAACAACAACAACAACAACAACAACAAAACAACAATAATAACAATAATAACAATAATCCAACTCTGTTCCACAATAGTCTAACCACTGAAATTAAAAGGCTGTTCTCAGTTCTACTCAAATTGAAATTACTGGGCTATATCAACCTTGGTTTTATGCAGAATAAGCCTGCTAAATTTAATGGATCTAAGACATGCCCATTCATCTGATGGGTCCACTCTGCACGACTAATGTTGCATACAGCCTAACAAACCCAATTTAGTCATGCCCATTAATTTCAATGGTAATTCATGGCTTCCCCCTCCTTGACACCAGGTCAGACGTGGTTGTCCCATCTAGCCCAGTATTGTCTACACTGACTGGCAGCAGCTCTCCAGGGTACCAGGCGGGGGCTCTTTCCCAGCCCTACCTGAAGATGCTGAGGGCTGAACCCATGTGCTCCTGCATGCAAAGCAGATGCTGTAACAGTGAGCTATGTCCCTTTGCCTAATCACAGTCCTCATGGCTGCGATTGGGAACCTAGGAAGCTGCCATATGCTGAATCAGACCATTAGCCCATCTAGCTTAGTACTGTCTGCTCTGACTGGCAGAAACTCTCCAGGCAGGGAATCTTTGCCAGCGCTACCAGGACTTGCCACTGAAGATTGAACCCGGGTCTGTCTGCATGCATGCTCTACCAGCTGAGCTTTTCACCTCCAGTTAATGTATCTGTTAATGCAAACCTAGACAGCATCTTAAAAAGCAGAGACATCACCTTGCCAACAAAGGTCCGTATAGTTCAAGCTCTGGTTTTCCCAGTAGTGATGTATGGAAGTGAGAGCTGGACCATAAAGAAGGCTGATCGCCGAAGAATGGATGCTTTTGAATTCTGGTGCTGGAGGAGACTCTTGAGAGTCCCATGGACTGCAAGAAGATCAAACCGATCCATTCTGAAGGAAATCAGCCCTCAGTGCTTCATGGAAGGACAGATCCTGAAGCTGAGGCTCCAATACTTTGGCCACCTCATGAGAAGACTCCCTGGAAAAGACCCTGATGTTGGGAAAGATGGAGGGCACAAGGAGAAGGGGACGACAGGGGGTGAGATGGTGGGACAGTGTTCTCGAAGCTACAAGCATGAGTCTGACCAAACTGCGGGAGGCCTGGCGTGCTCTGGTCCATGGGGTCACGAAGAATCAGACATGACTAAATGACTAAACAACAATGCATCTGGGCTGGATGTCTAATGCTGGACTCCAGATGTTCCAGAGGTCAACATCCGTTCTTTCATTCCACATCTCCCCTCTCTGGAGGTCCACGTTCTGCAGCCTTCGTTTTCTGCCAGCATTTCCTATTTAAAAAATCCCACAATATCTTCAGCTGAGCACCTGACAGCTGTTCAGTGTTGTTGTTTAAGTGAAGTCTTTTTACCTGCAAAGAAAACAGTGTGGGAAAATATATTTATAAAATAAAATAAAAGCAAAACTTCCCATAAAAGCAGGTTCCAGAGGCTTGCTGGCTAACCTGTCTGACTTCCCAGTTAAAAGCCCATGGGGGGGGCCTTATGAGAAGTGTTTTGCAGCAATTAGAGCAAGCATAGGCAACCTCAGCCCTCCAGATGTTTTAGGACTACAACTCCCATGATCCTTAGCTAACAGGACCAGTGGTCAGGGATGATGGGAATTGTAGTCCCAAAACATATGGAGGGCTGAGGTGGCCTATGCCTGGCTTAGAGTGTCAGACTAGGACCTGGGGGAGACCAGGGTTCAAATTCCCACGGAGCTAAGATCTTCCCTGGGGTTACCTTGGGTCTGTCACTGTCTCTTCGACTGACCTACCTCACAGGCTTGTTGTTGAGGATAAAATGGAAAGGGGCGGAATAATATACATTACCTTGGGGTTATTGAGTGAAAAGTTGGGATACAAATGTATTGATGCTGTTTGAGGAGGACGATAATTAATAATGTGAGAATTACTCCATCCTTTTGGTTGACTCTGTTCCCTGCATTCCCTCCTTATTTAATATCACTTTTTTAAAAAAGTCAGAGGTTGATTTCTTTTTGTGTTCTTCTGTCTCGGTTTTCTCATCTGCTCACCTGCCTCCTCCAAATTAAGCCAGGTGATAATTAAAGGAGCTACTGTGTATCTTTCCGGCTTCACACTCCACTCTCTGGAGCATCCCCAAATACATTTTAACGCATCTTTGGTGTTAATTGACTGAGACTTCAGCTCAGTGCATATTCAGGAAGCAACTGAATATGCTGAGTCCTCCCGAGGTTTTTTGGGGGGGACTTTAAGTGGATTAAAGCTGACAACTTTTCTTGAACTGGATGTGTAACTGAAGTTCACTGGTGAATAATAATAATAATAATAATAATAATAATAATAATAATAATAATAATTTATTATTTATACCCCGCCCATCTGTCTGCCTCTCTGGGCGGCTTCCAAAAAAATATTAAAATACTGTAATGCATCAAACATTAAAAGCCTCCCTAAACAGGGCTGCCTTCAGATATCTTCTAAAAGTCTGGTAGTTGTTGTTCTCTTTGACATCTGGTGGGAGGGCGTTCCACAGCGCGGGCGCCACCACCACCACCGAGAAGGCCCTCTGCCTGGTTCCCTGTAACTTGGCTTCTCGCAGTGAGGGAACCGCCAGAAGGCCCTCGGAGCTGGACCTCAGTGTCCGGGTAGAACGATGGGGGTGGAGATGCTCCTTCAGATATACTGGACCGAGGCCGTTTAGGGCTTTAAAGGTCAGCACCAACACTTTGAATTGTGCTCGGAAACGTACTGCAGAGTTAGAAGGGACCACAGGGTTCGTCTCGTGTTTGGCCTCCCCTACCAGAGACAGTATGCCTCTCTGAATACCCAGCTGCAGGGAATTATGGGGAGAGTGTCAGTTTCAGTTTATTGGTTAGTTTTTCTAGTAGGGCTGTTTCCCATACTATTTGGTACCATTGGTCCATACTTACTCCTGACAGGTCTCTCCAGTGTCTGGTTAGGGTGTTTCTGGCTGCTGAAAGTAGGTGGGTTATGAGTTCTTTGTGGTGTAAATGGGCATTGTTGTCTTGGAAGATGTTTAGTAGGGCCAATTCTGGGGTGATGTCTAATACTTGCTTAGTTACAGTGGTGCCCCGCAAGACAAATGCCTCGCAAGACGGAAAACCCCCTAGATGAAAGGGTTTTCCGTTTTGGAGGTGCTTCGCAAAACGAATTTCCTATGGGCTTGCTTCGCAAGACGAAAATGTCTTGCGAGTTCCTGCGGGTTTTTTTCCTCCCCCCCCTTTTTCTAAGCCGCTAAGCCGCTTATCTGCTTATCCACTAAGCCGATAAGCTGCTAAAAGCCGCTAAAAGCCGCTAAAAGCCGCTAATGGCGCTAATAGCGCTAATCCGCTAAGCCGTCAATGGGCTTGCTTTGCAAGACGAAAAAACTGCTAGACGAAGAGACTCGCGGAACGGATTAATTTCGTCTTGCGAGGCACCACTGTATTTTACATATTTCTCGTGTGGCTGTTGTCCAGAATAGTTGGATTTTGGGGCACTCCCAACACATATGGAGGTATGTGCCTGTGGAGGTGCACCCTCTCCAGCATTTTGGTGAGGTTCCTGGGTGTATTAGTGGGCGTTTAGACCACATTCTGGTCCATTGAATGGGGTTAATCTCATAGCCTATGTCATTCTAACAGAAAAAGACGCCTTTACCCCGGTATGGCTCCCCTTTATCATGTACACATTCTAACAAGACAATGACAAGAATCCACCAACAGCATACAAATCAATATGGCTAACCTGATCCAAAACACCCACCCACCCCACTCACACACGAAAACAAAGATCACCACAGCCAATCACAAACAAACAACCACACCCTAGGCCAACCCCAACCTCTCTCACCACCAAAGGAACACAAGTGCACAGCACAAGCAATGCTGACACAAAACCCCACACATACATTAAGCATAATAGAAACATCGCCACCCGAACCCCACCCCCACCCATCTTCCCCCCTCCACCCCTTTTCCCCCCTCCCCCTAATGTCTCAACAAATGAAACGGATTTGTAAAAATGTTACATGGAAAAAATACGAGAGACATTACACATACTTCTGTAAAACAAGAAAATCTTTAATTAAAAAAATAAATAAAGTGCTTTTGTGCCTGCGGACTCCCCAATAGGGCATCTGTTTGGCTACTCTGAAAACGGGATGCTGTACCAGATGGGCCGTCCTTTCGCCCTATCCAGCTGCAGGGCTGCCACACTTCGTGACGTTACACATGCGCACATATTTATATAGGCAGATATAACATGGGCATGGAATTAAAAGACAAGATTATAAGTGAGACGGTTGTGTCCCTACTAATCCTTGAAACAGAGGCTGAATTTAACTAAAATCCGGGGTGGAGGGGTGGGGAGAGAGAGACTTTTTATTAACCTGTAAATATTGGCATCCCTAAGGAAGGTCACCTTGATTGGGTTGGTCTTTCAACACCCGGCCAAGACTTTTGCTTCTTTGTTCTTCCAAGCCTTTAAAGATCTTGTCTTCTGGTCTCTCTCTGCTACGGTTTGTGGTTTTTCGCCTCCTGTATTTGATGTGGATTTCAGCTGCTACTCCTTTTTTATTGTCCTTTATTCTGCCAGTCTTTTATATCTGCCTTTTATGTTGTTTGCGATTTTTAAAGCTTACTGCGGGGTTTAATTGCTGCATTGTTCTCCGCATTAACGTTTTATTTTTCCTGGTACGGTGCCTGGAGAATTTATTTTATGAGATGTCTTAGAAATCCAGGGTTGTGGCCAGTGCTAGTGCTACCCAGAACAGACTCATTAAAATTAAGGAACATAATATGTGCTCCAAATGTGTAAGAAATCCATATTTTAGTGTGGCAGCACCTGTGGAACTCCCTGCCTCTTGACAGACGCTTTCACTGTTCTCTTTTTGGTGCTTCTTAAAATATTTCCTTTTAAGCAAAGCCTGTCCAGAAATCCAGAAGTTATGATGTTTTTATTGCAACGATCTGCATGTGATCTTTTATATGTATGTATTTTAATTCTAAAAATGCTTAATTGAAGTTTTAGAAAATAATAACAACCTTGCATGTTATCTATAAAACTGTAGAAAATAATTACCTGCCAGTTTGCAAGTATGATCTAATACATTAAATATTATTGTATGCTGTTGCCAGCCACCAGCTATAATATATTGTTGCTTGTGGGGAAGGGGGAGCAGGGTGTATGTTTCATTCCCCTCTCTTTTTTTTCTATTGGTTATCTGAATAATCTTATGAATGTATTTAAATATCTTCCCCCCTCCCCCCTAGAATTTAAATGTTTTATATTTTTTAAAGCCACTTATAGAGGTTTTCTTGCAATCAAGTGATGTGTGAATGTGTATGTGTGAAATGAAATGAAATAAATCAAATTACCGGTAGGTCCATTCATTTCAATGGGCCTGCTCTTGTGTAAAACTTAAGCTTGGCACCACCCACAGATACTTAATAAATAAATGTGAATATTCTGTCTCTCCTTTTCACACTGATGAAGATTTGGTCCCAAGAGATTGTTTTTAGTGCTCTCTCCCATCCTGTCCCCCTCGTATTTCCTTCTGGGCTCTGGGGATTTGATCCTGGTACCTTCATGTTTTTACAATTTTAGTGTTGTTCTATTATTAGTAGCAATCATAACACTT
Source organism: Podarcis gaigeae (assembly GCF_964106915.1). Lineage (NCBI taxonomy): Eukaryota > Metazoa > Chordata > Lepidosauria > Squamata > Lacertidae > Podarcis > Podarcis gaigeae. The sequence goes on along the minus strand of NC_139692.1, from coordinate 41,829,579 downwards.
TATCGTTTATAAATCTCTATTCTGAATCCGGATCTTATAGCAAAGTGGGATGGTATTCTTTGTGCTTTTTGATGCTGCTCTGGGTTGATTTATTGCGTGTGTTGCCTCAGTGGCGTTGCTGAGGTGCGACTAATGGATGTAAATAATCAATCAGTAAGTCAGTAGGGTGTGATCATTAGAGCCTTGGGGCACCATAAAGATCAAAACAAAACAAAACAATACTATGGCATATACCAGCCTTTGCTGCTGCGGTAAGTCCTGAATGATGTTGTCGTTTTGGATTTTAGTTGGGGAGGGAAGATCACTGGGTGACTTGGGGGCTCTGCTGTCTCAGCCTGACCTACCTCAAATGGTTCTTGTAAAATGAGGAAATCTCACCCCTCTTCTTTTGGGAGGGGTGTCCATCAAGCTCCATACTGCCTACACTGACTGGCAGCAGCTCTCCAGGGTTTCAGACAGGGGGATTAAACCTGGGATATTCTGCATTCCACGCAGGTGCTCTACCAAGGAGTTATGATCCTTTTCTCAACTAAGATTCCAGTCCTCAAGATTCTGAATCGAAGGTTGACGTAAGCAATACTTGACTGAAAGTGCAATCTTACATTCACTTACCCGGGAGTAAGCCCCATTGCACTCAATGGGTTTTACTTCCAAGATTGCGCTTTCATGCTTGTTGCCTTGATTATATCTGCCAGCATCTGAAAATCTAACAAACGCAGCCTTTCTCAACCCGTGGGTCCCCAGATGTTGTTGAACTACAACTCCCATCAGCCATAGCTAGCAAGGCCAGAGCTCAGGGATGATGGGAGTTGTAGTCCAACAACATCTGGGGACCCACAGGTTGAGAACCGCTGAACTAGTGGAAGGAGGTCAGATCCACACACCATACATTCCTACTCTTAAACCACGAAGAATCCTAGGAACTGTAGCGTGCTCAGGGCACCGGGAACTGTAGCTCGGTGAGGTTAGGGCTCTTAACAGCCGACAACTCGCACAGGCTCCTTTGAGGGAAGCCACGGCCATTAAAAGTTGCCCCCAAAGGCTCACTCTTCCTCCCTTTTCTCCTGAGGAGGGACGGATGCAGTTGCCAGTTTGTCAGTTGCACAGATGTCAAAAATACTCCCCACAGCCCTTCCTCAGCTGCTGATTCCTGTGTTGAGGGGGAACTTTTCTAGCTAAAGTGACACACACACCATTGGCTTTGCTTCAAATCTCTTGGCAGCCAAGGCTAGCAAAGTCCCACTGAGGGAATCATCCAAGTCCCATTTTGTACACAACACAGCTGGAGCGAGGAAAGAGGTTTTTTGGAGGAGCCAGCTCAGATTCCGCTGAGTCACCTTTTTTTGCTGAACCACTTCCTCGTAATTACCCAACATTAACAATCTCTGGCTGTTTCTCTGCAAAGGTTCGTTTCTGGGGTTGTTTGTTTGCGTGTTTGCTTTTTGGAAGAAGCTTTCTCCCTTTCTGTCTCTCTCTCCACCTTGCCCAGGCAGAGTCTGGCAGGGACCAGATCACCGCTGCACATTCTGCGTGGTACCCGGGAGGGATGCGGCTGGCATCCTCGCTCTGTTCCCATGGCAACGGAACCTCCAAAAGATAACCTAGGAGGCAGCGAGCTTTGGAATGAAGGCCCCCCTCCACTTCAGCAGGCTCAAGTGGGCTAGAGATGTTTCTAAAAGACAGCGGGGTGGGGGGTGGGATTCATATAACAAACTTGAGAGCCTTGCAGGCTCAGCGCCAAAAGGGGGCCCATCTAGCACAGCATCCTGTCCTCACGTTGGCCAACCAGATGCCCAAATGGGAAGTCAGAAAGCAGGACTGGAGTGCGGCAGCCTCTTTCTTCACTTGGGATACCCAGCAACTTGTAGGGGAGGGAAAGAACACAGCCATCAATAGTCTTAATCCTATTTAAAATCCGTCCAAGACAGCGGGTGGCACTACAGCTTGTGCGAGTGGCTTCCAAGATTTGTGTGTCTGTGTGTTTAGTTTTAGATGGGAGCAAGGGGAAGATTCCCAGCCATAGCTGTCAACCGTCCCTTATTTGGCGGGAAAGTCCCTTATCCCGGCGCTGTGTCCCGCTGCTGTCCCTTATTGATGATGTCCCTTAAATTTCCCAGGTTTCAAATGAAGCAGCTCCTCTCCCTCCCTCCCTGCCGGCCAGGGAGGAGGGAGGCTCCAACTGTGTTGCTTGGCTGTGTTGCTCACCCAATAAGGAGTCTAAGAACGACTGGGGGGTGGAGCTTGCATGCCTTGTGCTGATCAAATCGGCCGCGTTGCCTGGGGACTCGCCTTTGCTCAGCGATTCCCAGCAGAGAGGTGACGGTGGTTTTCCTTGCTGCATCCCCTTTGCCGGGTTGCTGCGCTGTGGGAACCACTGCTTGAGGCTTCGTTTGACTGCTGACTGGGCTTTCTGCCTTTGGCTTGGAGGGGCTCAGAAGCTGAACATACCTGTGCTTGGAAAATCCCTTATTTTGGCTGCTGGTCCCTATTTTCAAGGCTGCTGGTCCCTTATTTTCCAATCTGAAATTTGACAGCTGTGTTCCCAGCATGCTGGAAATGTCTCATAGAAGCAAATATTTCAGGTTCAGATGAGCAGTTCAGGCAGAGGCAGAGCAAGGTGGATGCAGTTAGTGCGGTCTGCCCCGGGTGTGACCTCCGAGGGGGGTGACAAAATGCTGTGCGGCAGTCAACGTCTGTGAGAGACGCTGCGGCTTTGGCATGCTCTGGCTGTGCAAAAAAAGCAACTTTGGTTCCGCAAAAAATATGAAATAAAGTCAAACCATTTTTGCAGGCAAAACATAAATAAAATTTAAAAATTCAATGGGGCGGGGATGAAAAGAAATTTTCCGCACCGGATCCCACCTGACCTTTCTACGCCACTGAGTTCAGGTCTGTTCCCAAAGGCTAGCCCAAAATGTGATTTGTGTGATCAGCCATGATGTGTCCGGCATCTTCCAAAATTAACATCAACAAAAAATGTCGGAGAAAGGTGCAGCCTCAAAATTTAGGGGCTTAGCCATGTATTCTAACATTTAAAGCCCTAAACGGCTTCGGTCCAGTATACCTGAAGGAGTGTCTCCATCCCCATCCAGCCTGGACACTGAGGTCCAGCGCTGAGGGCCTTCTGGCGGTTCCCTCATTGCGAGAAGTGAGGTTACAGGGAACCAGAGAGAGGGCCTTCTCAGTGGTGGCGCCCGCCCTGTGGAACGCCCTCCCATCAGGTGTCAAGGAAATAAGCAGCTATCTTATTTCTAAAAGACATCTGAAGGCAGCCCTGTTTAGGGAAGTTTTTAATATTTAATGCTGTATTGTTTTTAACACTTGACTGGGAGCCGCCCAGAGTGGCTGGGGAAACTCAGCCAGATGGGTGGGGTATAAATAATAAATTATTATTATTATTCTCCCTGTTTTGACCAGGCCAGCTGCCTGCCTCATACTATCTGGCAGATGCAAAGTATGAGCCTCGCCGGTCTGGATCAGGCCAAAGGCATATCTTGCCCGTCATCCTCTTTCCTACAGGGACCAATCAGGTGCCTCTGTGGGAAGGATCTGAGCACAACAGCCACTTGGGTCTCCCAGCAACTGGTATTCAGAGGCATATCATAGCAGAGGCAGCCCACAGGCATTATGGGTTCTCGGTGGTTGTTCTTACAGTATAGGACTCAAATCAAATGGACAGCACCATGTTGGCTACCCTGATAGAGGTGGGCGGAGAAAGGGGAAAGGCCACGTCGGCCCCAGGAGGAGCACGATGTATTTGAGAGGCTCCTAAATTTCACGGAATCCGTCTTCCTCCTCCTTTTTACTGAATCAAAACTGGAGACACTTTTTGCACTTTGTATCTGGCAGCCTTAACACTTTAAGAGTAAACGGGACCTACTCTCGTCAAAGCTCTGAATTATGATTATGAGCAGCACCGGCTGCTGAAAACCTCAGGAGGGGAGAGCTGCTCTTGTGCTCAGGTCCAGTGCATAGTTAAACTATGGAACTCACTGCCACAGGAAACACAGGCTCTCCTTATGTCCTTACTGATTTTTGAAGGGATCTTGACTGACACCTTTCACAGGCACTGTAAGAGATGCTGGTGGGCATCCGGACACCCGTGGGCACCGCGTTGGCAACCCTGAGGAACCGGACAGGTCAATTGTGCTTCCAGGCCTCTGCAGCTGCTCAGCGCTGGAATTTAGGTGCCGACTGGTTTCTAAGTGAGCAGAGCTTTGCACCTTCAATCATGCCAGAGTGGCAATGAAGGAAGGGGGGGGAATTGAGCTGGGGGGGGAGGAGACCTTGCCACTGTGTTTGGCCATGGTGCTTGGCAGGAAAAGAGCAGCTTTGATCCTATCCATTACTTTTACATTAAAGGGACTCTGAAATCAAATGTATCATGCTGTCCTGTAGACGTAATGAATGAGCTTCTTCCCTTCCAAAACAAGGTCCGCGGGGGAGTTGATGGATACAGATGCTCTTTCAGAAGAATCTGTCTTGTGTTGTTGCTATATATATATATATATATATATATATGCAGGTTTTGGTGTCCTCGGGTGTCTTCCCGTGTAAAAGTTGGGGTGTCTAGGCGACGTTTCGACGAGGTCTCACTCGTCATCTTCAGGCTGGTGCTTTCGGCTTCTTGTTACTGGAACAGAGCGGGATCTCAATGTTTGAGTTCCTATAAATACTGTAGAGGGGGTGTGGTGTCTAGCCTCCAATGTTCTGGGCAGAGAGGAAGTTCCCAGGCTAGTGTGCCTTTTCTTCTTTTGTTCCTTAATTACTTGAGAGATACCTTGAGTGATTTCTTGAGTGATATCCTGAGTACCACTTAGGTGGGTCATTAGGTGTGGATTAGTTGCTAAAGTCTTTGTGTCACTCAAGGTATCTCTCAAGTAATTAAGGAACAAAAGAAGAAAAGGCACACTAGCCTGGGAACTTCCTCTCTGCCCAGAACATTGGAGGCTAGACACCACACCCCCTCTACAGTATTTATAGGAACTCAAACATTGAGATCCCGCTCTGTTCCAGTAACAAGAAGCCGAAAGCACCAGCCTGAAGATGACGAGTGAGACCTCGTCGAAACGTCGCCTAGACACCCCAACTTTTACACGGGAAGACACCCGAGGACACCAAAACCTGCATTCCTGTACCCGTGAAAATCTACGAAAGCAAATATATATATATATATATATATTCAATTTTGAAGACTTGAGTACATTGACTTCAAATTCAATATACGCTTCTCTTACAAAATAAACAAGGTGACTTCTCATGACTTCTCACCCTTACCTCCGCGGTGTTTTTATTCCCACAAATATTCTGTCGCATTATTTGTCCATATCTAATACAGCAGTACCTCGGGTTAAGAACTTAATTCGTTCCAGAGGTCCGTTCTTAACCTGAAACTGTTCTTAACCTGAGGTACCACTTTAGCTAATGGGGCCTCCCGCTGCTGCTGCACAATTTCTGTTCTCATCCTGAAGCAAAGTTCTTAACCTGAGGTACTATTTCTGGGTTAGCAGGGTCTGTAACCTGAAGCATCTGTAACCTGAAGCGTCTGTAACCTGAGGTACCACTGTAATATCTTAGTACATTTATTGTCATTTTCCATCTGCTGCTCGTGATTCAAATCCTGCCTGCAATTTCGTTTGACTATAATTCTTTCTCAAACATCCCAAGAAGGGTTTCTGTTCTTCAGGCCTTGTGATCTTTTGACCCTGCACTGGAAAAGCTGCAAAGTGATGGCGATTGTTGACTTGCCTTAGCTACAGGACGGGGGTGGGCTGGGGCGAGTCTGTCTGTCCGGCTATGAGAGAAAGGAGGTCAAATAGGCCTCAGCATATGTTTAACACATTCTTTAGACTGTCATGGCTTCCACCAAAGGATTCTGGGAGTTGTAGTTTGTTAAGGATGGCGAGAGTTATTAGGAGACTTTCATTACCCTCAGCGAGCTACAATTCCCAGGGTGGTTTTGTAGCCTTTTAGACCTTTCCCATGGGTTGGATGAGTGTTGCTCCCAGGAGGGAGGAAGGAGTCAATGGACACCGAGGGTTGGTTCAGAGAAAGAGTTTATTTCTGCTTCCTAGGATAGCAGAAAGGCACTGCGTGATCAGTCACAAGCAAGCACACCTAAAAGCAGATGCATACAGCTTATATTCCCTTCAAGTCCCCTTTCCCCCGCTCCCCAGGAATTCAACCTCATAAGTTTGCATCCTTGAGCATGTTCCTGTACTCTTATCTCAGGGCTCCTGGCGCCATTCCCAAACGTGGGGGCTGACGCAGGCCTGTCTTGCAAGGTCTGTGCGTCAGCGTGGTCAGGATAGTTACAACCGGTAAGATAAGACCATCCTGTCTCCACTCGGAACTGACAAGGCCATCCATTACGCCTTCATGGACTGATAAAGGAGAAGGCTTTGTTTATGCAGCTAAGTTTGTGTTATACAGCTCAAGCTAGTAGATTTTAGCTAATGGATCCCTAGAGAAAGAATCAGGGAAATTTGGGGGAAATTTGGGGCCCAGTTTGGGTGACTGCACCGTCAGGTTTGGGTATCCTGTTCCTTCAGTTTAACAATCAGTCCCTCTTTCCAGGGAAATTTGGGAAATGTAGTTCTGGGGTGAGAGTGTGTGGGTTTCTCTCAACACCCCTTGGCCCAAAACTACCATTCCCAGGATGCTCTGGGGGGAGCCATGACTGTTTGAAGTGGTATATATTGCTTGCAACGTATGCTAAGATTGTGAGCTACGTCAGTTTCTGCTTTTCGTCTTTTCCAGACTTAAGGTCTCCACATTTCCACATCAATTAGGGATTTATTTATTTTTAAACCCTCACAAAAATCCGCCAGCATCTTCGTGTGTCTTCCTCTAACGTACACCTTTTAGTATCCTGCTTTGCCTGATATTTTTGCAAAGCAGTTTTTTCCTAACACAAGCATTTTTTGTAAGTTATTTTCACTAATACAGACATTTATAGTCACACTTTAACCCGAGCCTGTGCACTTTAGCACACATTGCTGGGCTGGAGAACTGCGTTGCAAAATTCGGAGAAATGTGAATTTCAGAGGAGGGATGTGTTTTGTTTCGCATGTGCAAATTAGGTTAAGTTCACCTCTAAATGCAAACTGAATTGAATTTCTCCTCCAGCGTTCTGGGTAAGAGTCTCTCAACTCAGAAATAAGCCAAACTCTTTCCTTCCCATCTGTTCTGATCTTCCAAAACTGTCCCATCAGATGTCAAGGAGATAAAGAATTATACAACTTTTAGAGGACATCTGAAGGCAGCCCGGCATCAGCAAGTTTTTCATGTTTGACATTTTATGATGTTTTTATATGTGCTGGAAGCCACTCAGAGTGGCTAGGAAAACCCAGCCAGATGGGTGAGGTATAAATAATAAAAATTTATTGTTATTATGATCTCAACTTACTGGGTGCTGCGACAAAAGCAGGAGAAGTTGCAGCATTTTGGAATATAGAAGGGAAGATGCATGTTGGATTTCCCACTCTCTTTTCTCTATAGCAGGGGTAGGGAAATCATGGCCCTTCTAAGTGGCCTTTTGTGTGCCCTCACAGAGGGTGGAGAGGTGTGTACTGGCTTTCGTGTGGCTGGAATATAGCCTACCCTTTGTGGTTTAGGGTCCTCGTATCTATGGGACCGCCTCTCCTGGTCTGCCCCGCAGAGGACCTTAAAGTCCATGAATAACCATAGTTTAGAGGTCCCGGGCCCTAAGGAAGTCAGATTATCCTCCACCAGGGCCAGGGCCTTCTCAGTGATGGCTCTGACCTGGTGGGATGCTCTGTCCCATGAGACCAGGGCCCTGCAGGATTTAACCTCCTTCCGCAGGGCCTGTAAGACAGAGCTATTCCACCTGGCTTTCAATTTGAACTTAGCCTGATCTTTTATTCCCCTTCCTTCCCTCACCCTCCCCTTTTTATTAGAATTACCCGCTCTAAGACCCCACAGCTAGATTTATATGATCTGAAGAGAAACCAGGTTTCTCTTCAGATCGTATAAATCTTTCGCCTTTTACTAAGACCCCACAGCTAATTCTCCCCTGGTCTCCTCGCTGGCCCACATAGGACTAACTTAGCCAGCTAGCCCTGGTGATCATCTAATGTTTATTGGATGAATTTCCCCCCTAAATTGATTTTTGAATTCTGAATTTATTGTTATTCTCATTTTACACTTTATTTTATGCTGTTTTTTGTTGCATCAATTGTTTTAAATTTGTTGTTAGCTGCCCTGAGCCAGGAAAGGCAGGGTATAAATACCCTGTTTTTATAAATATAAATATAAATAAATAAATAAATAAATAAATAAATAAATATTATTATTACTCTCCATAACTCCACCCACTTTTGCCTCTGGCAACGCCCACCACTGGCACACAGCCCCCAAGAAAGCGCTCATATGTGATTGCAGCCCTTAGGGGGTGAGAAAGTCGCGCCCCTGCCTCTTCCTCACTTTGCAAAAAACAGGATTTGGACATGGAGGCACGACCCGCCCCCCCCCCCCACAGCAATGTTGGAAATATGTATTTCAAGCAAGATCTGAGCTGTGTCTGAAGCGAGTCATCTCCCTGAGCAAATAATGTATTATTCACAAGAATGCGGTACTCAGCCAATAATTATTTTGTTCACTGATGTATTTTGGCAAATAACAGCCTTACTCACGGCATGCATTATTAAGGGGAGGCAATCTCCGACAGAGACCAAAATCACCAGCGGCACTTCCTTCTCAAGATCTCCTGCAAAGAGGTCAATTGGAGTGTGCTCAGGCATTGGGGGATGGGCGGGGAATTGGGGGAGGGGCGGAACCTCCAAAAACGAAAGCTTTCCCTCAAAAGGAGCACAGTGGCAGGTGTGCCGATATCGCAAGGGGGGTGGCTCTCTTGCACCGCAAGCTCCCAGGGTGAAGATGTGAGGCATAATTGGAGAAGGTCTTTAGATGAATCTGCTTTGCCTGCATTGGGTCATGCGCTCAACTCCAGGTAGCGCAGAGAATATCTGCCTGCCTGGAATCCTGGAGAGCCGTTGGCATTCTGTGTAGACAATGCAGAGCTCCATGGACTGAAGGTCTGATCTGGTACAGTGGTACCTCAGGTTACATACGCTTCAGGTTACAGACTCCGCTAACCCAGAAATAGTGCTTCAAGTTAAGAACTTTGCTTCAGGATGAGAACAGAAATTGTGCTCCAGCGGCACGGCGGCAACAGGAGGCCCCATTAGCTAAAGTGGTGCTTCAGGTTAAGAATAGTTTCAGGTTAAGTATGGACCTCTGGAACAAATGAAGTACTTAACCCGAGGTACCACTGTACAGTCATACCTCATGTTACGTCCACTTCATGTTACGTTCTTTCAGGTTACGTCCCGCGGCGACCCGGAAGTACTGGAAAGGGTTACTTCCGGGTTTTGCCACTCGTGCATGCGCAGAAGTGCAAAATGATGTCACATGCATGCGCAGAAGCGGCGAATCACAACCCGCGCGTGCACAGATGTGCCACTGTGGGCTGCACTCTTTTCATGTTGCGAACTGATCCCATTCGCAACCAGAGGTACCACTGTATAAGGCAGCTTCCTGTGTTCCTATTCACTCAGCCTTTGATTCAGATCCATGAGGACTAGAACCTTGATTTATTTCCAGGGAACGTGCCGTAGCTCAAAGGTACAGCACCAGCTAGGAGCACAGAAGGTCCCTGATTCAACCCCCAATGGAATGTCAAGGTAGGGCTGGAAACCCCCTGGAAAGCTACTGCCAGTCTGTGTTGACAATGCTGGCTGAACTAGAGGGAGACTCGGTATGGGGCAGTTTCCTAAGTTTGTTTGATACCAAAGCTCTGTGGTGAATGAAAGTACCGGAAACCTGCTGGCGTCCCTGACATGGTGAAAAGGCTAGGGCAGGGCTGGAGACCTAAAATCAGAGGTCTGTCTCTCTCGACAGCCTCCATTAGCTGTTTCCTCTCCCAGAGAGACTCGTTTGCTTATCTTTCTCCCAATGTGGCTGGGGACAAAAAAATCAAAGGCAACTCCCTTCAGAATGGCGGATTTGCAGCTAAATATCTTATTCACATGATCTAAGGTTAAACACTCACATGAAAGAGCAGAGAACACTCTCAGTTAATTATCAACCCATTTAGAAGCTCAGAGAGCCCTACTTTGCTTGAGTTTATCCCAATGGAATTTTCCAGTGTTAAACTCTTAACAATACACAGAGAGGCATTTTCCATTTCAATGTCAAGTAAATAATTATTACCCTGCCCGCTTTTCTCCCTCCTTACTTACATCCAGTCGAGGGAGCGGCCCTGCCTGTCGGCTTTCTCCTAAGTGTTGTAGAACTCAACAGGCAGGAGGATGGGAATGAAACCAGAATGATTTGGCTCTACCTGTGGTTGTCTCTGGCGCCACCTACTGTTGGACTCCCTTCCTTCTACCCCATCACTCCCCATGTCCAGCAGCCACCACCGGTGGCATCTCTGGGGCTGTTTCAGGCCAGCCAGGAGGCGTTGCGAGATTTTTCATGGGCAGAGTGGCAACTGGGCGAACATACAGTTTAACGCGGTCCTTTTCCGTCACTATTTCAAAGAAAGATCCGAGAGGGAAGGAGGGGGCTCAGATCAAGAAGATGAAGCACAGAGAATCTCTCAAAAAGGATGCTGAATGGCGAATTCTCACTTCTCTCTGTCGTGGACCTGTTTTTAATGTGTGTGTTTTTAATCATCGGCCTTTTTTTAAAAAAACAACAACCTGCAGACATCGCATCACAATGTTGCATCGATTTCCTATAATAAAATCCAGACGCGAACGTAATTGCTTTAGCATTCCCTCTCACGGGAGGCAGTGATGTCCACCGATTCAGATGGCTTTACAAAGAGAAACAGGGAGCCAGGTGGCGCTGTGGGTTAAACCACAGAGCCTAGGACTTGCCGATCAGACGGTCAGCGGTTCAAATCCCCGCGACGGGGTGAGCTCCCGTTGCTCAGTCCCAGCTCCTGCCAACCTAGCAGTTCAAAAACACGACAAAGTGCAAGTAGATAAATAGGTACTGCTCCGGCGGGAAGGTAAGCGGCGTTTCCGTGTGCTGCTCTGGTTCGCCAGAAGCACCTTAGTCATGCTGGCCACATGACACAGAAGCTATACGCCGGCTCCCTCAGCCAATAAAGCGAGATGAGCGTCGCAACCCCAGAGTCAGCCACGACTGGACCTAATGGTCAGGGGTCCCTTTACCTTTACCTTTACCTTTACAAAGAGGAACAGACTAGTTCACAGAGGAGGAGGCTATCAGTGACTACTCGCCGTGATGGCAGTGCTCTGCCCCCACGGCGACGCGACAGAAACTCGTACAATTATGTGTGGCATGGAGGAAGCGGAAAGAGAAAAGTTTTTCTCCCTCTCCTATAACACTAGACCTCATGGGCAGCCAATGAAGCCAAAGGTTAGAGGATTTAGGACATGGGGGGGGGGGGACATCTGGGAAATTATATATAATGAGATGAAAAAGATGTTGAAATATACATTCTTAAAAAAACCAGAAGCATTTTTACTTGGTATTATAGGCCAAGACATTAATAGGCAAGATGTCAAACTGTTCTTATATGCAACAACAGCAGCAAGAGTATTGTTAGCCCAGAAATGGAAGCAAGAAGAAATTCGGACGAAAGAAGAATGGCAGACAAAATTAATGGACTATGCAGAATTGGACAAAATGACAGGAAGGATTCGAAACCTGCGGGACCAGAGATTTACAGAAGATTGGAAGAAGTATACGAATTATTTGAAGAGCAACTGTAATCAACAAATTACGCTAGTAGGACTACAAGAAGTTTTGTAAGGAGAAATATACGAAGTCTTACAAAGTAGAAAAAGATAGAGATATTGGTTATGAGTTTGAAATGTAATAGGGAAAATAAGAAATGCATACTAAGAGATTAGATTGGAAAATTTTCAGACAGGACTGATGGAAGTCAAAAAACTTGAATAAGGTGTAAAAGTATGTTTAATTACTGTTGAAAATGATATGTTAAAAAACTAATAAAATTGTAAATATATATTTTTATAAAGGACAGGGGGGAAAAGAAAGTGCAGTACGTTGTTAGCCTGTGGAACTCACTTCCACAGGACGCAGTGATGGTCGCCAACCTGGATGTATTTCAAAGAGGACTGGACAATTTCATGGAGGAACAGTTGTCAGTGGCTCCTAGCCATGATGGCTATGCACTGCCTCCACAGTCAGAAGCAGTAATGCTTCTGAATAGCAGTTTTTTGGGGGGAAATCAGGAAGGGAGAGTGTTGCTCTTGTGCTCTGATCTTGTGGGCACCTGGTCAGCCACTGTGAGAACAGGGTGCTGGTCTGGGTGGGCCGCTTAGGCATGATCCTGCAGAGTTTGTGTGTGTGTGTGGTGTCTCCAGGCCTTCCAAGTTTTGACTAGACTCAGACCTGCTTCGCTTCTGCACACAAGGACCCCTTTTGCCTTCAGGGCACAACCAGGAAATGGTTGCAGAACCCTTGCTGAACTTCTGATAAATAATAATAATTTATTATTTATACCCCGCCCATCTGGCTGAGTTTCCCCAGCCACTCTGGGCGGCTCCCAATCAAGTGTTAAAAACAGTACAGCATTAAATATTAAAAACTTCCCTAAACAGGGCTGCCTTCAGATGTCTTTTAAAGAGAAGATAGCTGCTTATTTCCTTCACATCTGAAGGGAGGGCGTTCCACAGGGTGGGCGCCACCACCGAGAAGGCCCTCTGCCTGGTTCCCTGTAATCTCACTTCTCGCAATGAGGGAACTGCCAGAAGGCCCTCGGCGCTGGATCTCAGTGTCCGGGCTGAATGATGGGAGTGGAGACACTCCTTCAGGTCTACTGGGCCGAGGCCGTTGGGTCATGTATTAGAGACCGAAAAGCAGGACAAATAAAGTCAGCTGCAGTGGGGCCATCAAAATACAATGCCAATCTCCGCAGCAATACCTTTATGAAGTCAGCTGGAATGTGGCTTCTGGTTCTCCAGGAGTTTTCATCAAGCGAAGATGGTTAGAGAAACCATAGCAGGGCAGGGAGGGGCAAAGCGTAAGGATTTGCTGATCTCGGAGCCATGGACGGTGTCTGCTTTGAGTCTAAGAATGGGCTACTCTCAGTGAATTTTGGTTACTCTCAGTGAATCCTTTTTCCAGCCTTACAGTTCTCCTTATTTCCATATCTATTTGTGATACACAGTTCTGCAGGTGCATCACTTAATATATCCATCCATGTACACAATTTTGCCTTCATGCACCTTTTGGGAAGCGATTTCCTCCTTACAGTATGCATAATCTCGGGTTACATACGCTTCAGGTTACAGACTCTGCTAACCCGGAAGTAGTACCTCGGGTTAAGAACTTTGCTTCAGGATGAGAACAGAAATCGCACGGTGGCAGCAGGAGGCCGCATTAGCTAAAGTGGTACCTCAGGTTAAGAACAGTTTCAGGTTAAGAACAGACCTCCAGAACAAATTAAGTTCTTAACCCAAGGTACCACTGTGTGTGTGTGTGTGTGTGTGTGTGTGTGTGTGCACTCTTCCCCCGATATGCTCAGTCTTTTATGCATTTTTTAAAATGTTGTAATACTGCATCACAAAATTCAGGCAACGCTTCAGGCAACTTAAAGGTAAAGGGACCCCTGACCATTAGGTCCAGTCGTGGCCGACTCTGGGGTTGCGGCGCTCATCTTGCTTTAGTGGCCGAGGGAGCCGGCGTACAGCTTCCGGGTCATGTGGCCAGCATGACTAAGCCACTTCTGGCGAAACCAGAGCAGCGCACGGAAATGCCGTTTACCTTCCCGCCGGAGCGGTACCTATTTATCTACTTGCACTTTGACGTGCTTTCGAACTGCTAAGTGGGCAGGAGCAGGGACCGAGCAACGGGAGCTCACCCCGTCGCAGGGATTTGAACCACTGACCTTCTGATTGGCAAGCCTTAGGCTCTGTGGTTTAACCCACAGTGCCACCCGCATCCCTAGATGGGTCTGTACTAACCTGCAAAATCGACTATTTCCTCCCCACCCCTGATGTAGTCTGAGGATGGAGTGCTGGAGGAGGTCACAGGCATCCTAAGGAGCCTTGATTAGGTGTTTTGCAGGGTTCAGGTTGCCCCAAGGCATTCTGGGAAGAAGGCACATACAGCTGTTGACGGCACAGAAGCAGGAGGCATCTCAGAGCAACCCCTTACATCGACGTTTCCTGAGAAAACACACTGCTGTGTGGATATCCAAACACTTTCCCTCAAGCACTGACTTCCATGCTCTCCATAACCTACACATGATCCTCCGTCCTTGAGAGCCTCTGGGGGGCGGAATAGAAGGGCTCAGGGGGGGATTCTCATTCTGCCCTTGCTCTGTCCTACACCACCCGCTGCCCCCTTAGCCCAGTTTCTGTTGATAGCCATCGTTAGTTCCTCTTCAGAGGTAATTGACTTTGCGCCTTTAAGGATTATGAGTTTTAATTTCCCTGGGAAGTTGGAGGGAAATTTGGGGACACATCTTGGAGGGAGGGGGGAGAGTTGCACTTCTCCACTGCATCTCCCTGCATCTCAACACAAAGTCGTCACCTCGCTTATCCATCAGGGCTGTTGCCAACCTGCCCCCAGAGGCCTAGGAAGGGGGTGCGGTGTGGACGGTTCGCTCCGGGTGTAATCGCTGAGGGGAGTGACATTCGGTGCCTGCGACCCCCAAGCCTACCCTGAGCCGTCAGGGGAAGGGGGGAGCTGCACCACTTTGCCAGCGGCCTTCCCCCCTTCCCCCTTCATTTTGACAGGCTGCTGGAGGCAGGCAGGGTGTGCCGGTCCCGAGGGCTAACCGTGCGGCGAGGTCCGAGTCCAGTCCGAGGTCAAGGGTACGGTATGGAGGCTGTCCGTCAAAGCTGAAGCAGGGTCCAAGGCAGGGAGTCGGGTGGGGTCAGGAACTCTGGCAGAAGAGCAGGACAGGGTGCAGGCAGGAACAGGCTACCAACAATGTTGCTCCCGCAATCTGGGACTAAGGCTGGCTGGCTTCTATCTGCCCCAAGGCATTGGGCAGCCCCGGTCCACAGGTGACTCGCCTCTCCTGGCCTGGAGGCGAGCACTCCTCCTGTGGGAACTTAGTTCCCTCCGCCTCTCTGCCCTGAGCCTCTGCAGCTCAGGAGAGGCTGGAGGGTTACTGGACCCAGAGGCAACCTCAGCTTCCCCTGATGGGGCTGAGAGTGGAGCACCTGCAGGCAATGGGTCCTCCATCACCTCAGGAGCCAGAGCAGACTCAGCTGGTGCCTGCACCTGAGGATCCAGCACAGGTGAGGACCCTTCAGGCTCAGGCCCCAGTCCCGGCTTAGCTGGTTCTGGAGGCGGGGACTCCTGTGCAGGCTGGGATTCCTCAGGTTCAGCCTCCGAGTCCGAATCCCAGGCTATCACACAGGGAGAGGATGGGAAGGAGGCAGGTGAGCAAGCAAGTGGGCAGTGAGGAGGGAAGGAGAGAAGCAAAAGCTCTCTCAACCCAGGACCCAAACCCTGGAATGCAGAGGAGGAGAGTGTCAGGAGTTCAGCCTACACTTGAGTAGGAGCCTGGCAGAGACACATGCCCGACTGGCATGTTCTCTCCCTCCTGGTCGATCGTTCGGGAGCTTCATTAGCTTTCTTCTGCCCGAACATCACAGCGACCGATGCCAACAGACATCGGCACACTTAGGGATCCGTAGAGTTTGCGCAGTTGCGTGACAGACCTCAGCAACTCAGCATTTTGGCTAATCTACTTTATTTACATATAAACACACACGGAGCACTGCAACATGGCTCCCTCTCTTTCTAGCATCAGACAGGAAAGGGAAAAAGAACAAAGGACCATAGTCCCGCTTCATCCTGTCTCCGTCACTTCCCACTCTGTGGAGTCAAAACATACACCATCATGTGATAGACAACAATCCCACGACTGCAATCATGGAGCAGGAATTCTAACAGAGAAGTGGGGTGTGAGAACAAAGTTAGGGGAGGGAAGTTTTCAGTGCTTATGCTCACAATGTTAAGTAGATAAACAAGAAAATAACACTTGCAGCTGTGTCTTATTTTTTCCTTCTTTTAATCATTTCAATGTGTGACAAAAAACTTCCGCACCAGTTACCACCTGACCTTGCTATGCCTCTGCCTGCCCCACATTTGGAGGGCTGCTTAGAGGCATCTGACCAGCTGCAGTGGGAAACAGGGTGCTGAACTAGGTGGTCCTTTGGTCTGGGCAAGATGCGCTCTTTTTCAGCTGCTGATGTGACATTCAGTGGTGCAGCAGGTAGTCTGGAGTTCATGGTCTCACAAGCCTTTGGGGACTGGACAAGCAAACTGGCACTCTTGTGAGTGGGTTGCACCTGCAAGGTTTGTTTGTGTTGTGTCTCTGAGTCCTTGGAGATGGAGTTGCTGCTAGCTCATTGTCCATCCAGCATACTCTCAGGTGCCTCCCCAGGCAGTGGCCCCTTTCTGACAGGAAGTGATGCTGCTGGCTGTACTCCAGGAGATCCCTGACTGACTAGAGGCCCAGGGACACAAGACCTCTCTGTCCATTTGCCTGGGCATCCCGGGATCCAGCACCTGACCTGACTCCCTTGATCACTGGCCCCCTTCTCCAGCTCAGACATTTATTTGGCCCCTGGCGTCACCTCCCCCTTGGCACTTGGAGTCATCAAGCTCCAACTCCTTGAACTCCTCTCCATCTTTATGAGGAACGGTTAAGGGAGTTGGGTTTGTTCAGCCTGGAGAAAAGAAGACTAACATGGTAGCCGCCTTCAGATATCTGAAGGGAGATCCTGTAGAAGATGGAGCAAGCTTGTTTTCTGCTGCTCTGGAGGGGAGGGCCCAAACCAACGAGAAGAAGACTCCATCACCTTCCAAGAATCTTTGATTCCCTTGTTCCTCCTCAGGATCTGACCGTCCCCTCCACTGCATCTCCACAGGGCTCATGCCAACTTTACGCATGGAGCCTGAATGGTCAAGCAAGCATGTTTCCTGTGGGCTGTGGGGTGGTGTCCCCCCCCCACTACACAAACACACATGTGCACCTCAGAGTCACCAACATGCCGCAAATGGGTTCTGAAGCTAAAAACCCAATTTTAAGTCCTGGAGATAAAGGAGGACTTGGGGACGAGGAAGGTTCACACCGCCAGCCTTGATTTTGATGGCGAGGGGAGAACCCCACTTGAAACTGTCTCCAATTCTAGGGATTTAGACTGCCCTTTTTTATTATTATCTTGCTTCCCCCCCCCCCCACTGCAGAAGCTAGCACCCTCCTTCCCTCATTGGAGATAAACATTATAGAAAGCCAGGGCAGATGAGAACACTCGAAGAGATAAAGAAAAATCCATTTCCCGCTCCTTTTGTTCAAGTTACTGCTGTTTTTTTATTATCATCCCATGTCTTCACTTGCTTTTATATTAGTCTCCTACCGCCGCCCCCTCTCCTGTTTTAAAAAGGTCTTGTGGGTGGCTGTTCCATTGTGCTCTCATCCCCCCATCTCCAGGTACGTCCCACCTGGAGATCAGAGGGAGTCCTTCTCCCTCAAGGGTGGGCATTGGGAGGTCAGAGAACTCTGGCGAAAAACGCTAACAGGTCCAGAAATTTTAAAAAACCCTCTGTAAAAGAGAATTAAAAGCATGCAAACATCCCTTTGTTGTCTTCCGAGAATGGGCCCAGGCAATGGAGGTAGATGGGAGGGAGGTGGAGTGCTCAAACTGCACATAAAATAAAATGAAATCTGTTAGCTTCCTGCAGAAGACACAGGGCAACCCATGCACCCCTGTGCACACAGGTTGGAGGGAGTCTAGGAGCATGCCGTGGGGAGGGGATGATCCTTTGGGGGATGAGTCCCCATCTGGGAACTGATGAGTGTCTTAACTTTGGGAAAATAGGTAAAGGTAAAGGGACCCCTGACCATTAGGTCCAGTTGCGGACGACTCTGGGGTTGCGGCGCTCATCTTGCTTTATTGGCCGAAGGAGCCGGCGTACAGCTTCCGGGTCATGTGGCCAGCAGGACTAAGCCACTTCTGGCAAACCAGAGCAGTGCACAGAAACACCGTTTACCTTCCCGCCAGTTTACCTACTTGTCTACAAGTTTACCTACTTGCACATTTTGACGTGCTTTCGAACTGCTAGGTTGGCAGGAGCAGGGACTGAGCTACGGGAGCTCAGCCCGTTGCGGGGATTCGAACCGCCGACCTTCTGATCGGCAAGCCCTAGGCTCTGTGGTTTAACCCACAGCACCATAGCCGGCAGCAATTTCAGAGTTGGGAGCCCATGCCACGATCTGTCATGCTAAGAGGGAGGCCTGTGGATGAAGCGAGCCGGAGCCTAGCCACAGGGTGCAGAAGACTTACTTACCAAGAGCATCGCACAGTTCCACTGATCCATTTTGGAGACGTACGTTGGGATCTCAGATTTGTCGAAGGGTCTGGATCTGAACGAGCAGAAGAGGCTGGTCCCCCCAGTCGGGAGTGGGGGAACTCTTCCCTCCACAGGGACTCTCCTTATGGCCACCCATATAAGTGGTGTGTCATTGTTTCCTAAATTGATCCTTTTACGGGGTTTGTATATATTTTATGCATTGTGAGTTGCTGCTGTTTTTATCGATTATACTTTAGTAATTATCTATTGCAATTGTTAAGAGTGAATTTCTGTTTAATTGTTGTTTGCTGCTAATTAATTTCACTGTGCCGCTATTATATTCTAGCGGCCGATTGGATGTTACTTTATTATTTGATGTAAGTTGTTTGTTGCCAAGTTATGTTTTTATGATGACTTTTTGTGTTGGGTCAGATTGTTATATAAAGTGTGTGATCTTTGTTGTTTCTTCAGCCTGTAAGCCTCCTTGCGTGTAGTAATATAGAAAGGTGATATACAAATTAAAAGGGAAAGGAAAGGAGAAAGATGGAGGAGGAAGAAGCTGTCAGGCAGAACCTGCCCCCCTGGGCTGGGTGTAAGTGAGAAGGGCAGGCAGGCAGAGGCTGGCTGAGGGCAAACAGAGGTCTATGGGGCAGCACCCAGTTTGCCCTAGAGGACCAGCCACTATTGACCTGAGTACACAGGCTGGGCCATGAAGCCCATAAAGTCCAGGCCTCCTACAGCCCTCCATTGCTGCCTGGCCCTCCGCACCTGCCACCTGAGGCAGCAGCCGGTTCATTCTGCCCAACAACAGAGCCGGGCCCCGTGCAAGGGAGAAGTGCTCCATCTCCATCTCCTGGTCCAAACTAAATAAAAAGTCAATTGCACAGCGAGTGCTTCACCTCCTGATTTAATAAATGCTTTCCCAGGCAGGGTACAATGCCGCTCCGATATGCAGAGTGGTTCTTTCCCCTCTGCAAATGGCTTCTCTCTCACATATACGCCTGCAAACTTTTTGTAATTTTTGTAAGAGGTCTCCCCGCGTTTGTATCGAGTCATTCAGGTTCTCCAATAAGCCCCATTGTGGCAGGTCTTGTGTGTGTGTGTGTGTGTGTGTGTGTGTGTGTGTGTGTGTCCTTGTGAGATTCAAATTGGCCCTGGTGGCTGGCTACTATCTTTGTTGTTGTTGTTGTTTAGTCATTTAGTTGTGTCCGCCTCTTCGTGACCCCCTGGACCAGAGCACGCCAGGCACTCCTGTCTTCCACTGCCTCCTGCAGTTTGGTCAAACTCATGCTGGTAGCTTTGAGAACACTGTCCCACCATCTCATCCTCTGTCGTCTCCTTCTCCTTGTGCCCTCCATCTTTCCCAACATCAGGGTCTTTTCCAGTGAGTCTTTTCTTCTCATGAGGTGGCCAAAGTATTGGAGCCTCAGCTTCAGGATCCGTCCTTCCAGTGAGCACTCAGGGCTGATTTCCTTAAGAATGGAGAGGTTTGATCTTCTTGCAGTCCATGGGACTCTCAAGAGTCTCCTCCAGCACCATAATTCAAAAGCATCCATTCTTCGGTGATCAGCTTTCTTTATGGTCCAGCTCTCACTTCCATACATCACTACTGGGAAAACCAGAGCTTTAACTATACGGACCTTTGTTGGCAAGGTGATGTCTCTGCTGGCTACTATCTTAGTTCTTTTCAATTGCTTCTCCTTTCTGTCTGTCTGTCTTTTCCCCCTGGCTCCTTAGCACCAGCTAATAACAAGAGCTTTTGTGAATCTGCTTCGGCTTTGTGGGAGAGGATGATAAAGAGCTTTGCTGAGAAATCCTTGCCAAAGACCGAGGGCCAAGAGGTCTTTAAGAGGTGCCTGCAGAATTAGCCAGGCTCAGTTTGTTTGACTTACGCATTGAGGGCTCGCCTGCCCACTTACGACTCACGTGAAAAGCTTTGTCTCCAGGTGGTAAATTTGGAAAGGTAGAGAATGTTCTCCCAGTTACGGCAGGGTGCTGGGCCTTTGGTCTGACCCAGCAGGAATCGTTTGTTCCCATGTTTATTTCTAGTGCGGGTTCTCCCCACAACTACCCTCTGTGAGGCTGGCAATTTGCCCAACTCCCTGTTACTTTGCACACATTCACACAAGGTCTTTCATCTTCCCAGACTTCCCTGGGAAACAAGGCCAGTCACTGTCCAATTTCCAGGAAAATAAACCTGCCGCTCACCCCAGGGCTCGGTGTAACACTGAATCATCTCTCATTAGTGCCGAGCTTTGTGGCCCAAGACTCAGCGCACTGAGTTGGGGAGGGGGGCGCAGGCCGGGAAATAACATTATGCCATGGTGATTAAAATAAATTCTGACAGCCTCCCTCATCCAAACGACCCCCCCCCCCAGCACGGAGAGCAGCCCTTTCATCTCCGTCTGCGAAAGGGACTCAATGGGCGACGCTCTCCTTCTTTTCTCACCACCCACACGGCTGTCGCCAATTTGAGACAACCAAGAGAAAGGGGCAGCTGGACCCAAACGTTGCCAGCTGCCGGAGAGACATTCTTGGTCCTGGTTTGACAATTGCAAAGGCTCATCCCCCCTTCTTTCTGCTGCTAAGAGCTTTCCAATGCGTTGGAAACTTCTGGAAGTTGTTCGATGCACTTAGATATTATTTTTTTTAAGGAAAAAAATGTTTCAGCAACTTCTTGTGATTTATTTGGTGTGGGGAACTGCAAGCTCTGGGGCTAGATCCAGGCCTTTTTATCTAACCTGTGGGGCTCTCCCCAGGCCACACCCCCTCTCCCAGGCCACACCCCCTCTCCCCAGGCCACACCCCTCGATGGCCATGCTTTGCACCTTCCTGGGGTGTTTTTGCCTGGTTAGAAATACCGTATGTCCTTGAACTCTGGTAACACCTCTTACCTGCCTGGATGGTTGATATGAAAGAGTGTGTGTGTGTGTGTGTGTGTGTGTGTGTGTGTGTGTGTGTGTGTTTAGAACAATAAAATAGACATTCATTGCTTTACTCACTTTGCTCTTGGCCCCTCCCACCATTGGCATGTGACCCTCGGAAAATCACTGGGAAGGAAGCATGGCTCTCGGGTCCCTACCTCTGCCATCGCTTCTTGTTGTGAACATTTATTTATTTATTATTACCTTTCCCCCATTCCAGCAGGCCATAGCAGGTCCCACGGTCAAGAAGGCTGTTTCTGCACATGCCGTAGAGGGGGCAGATAATAAAATAATAATAATAATAATAATAATAATAATAATAATAATAATAATAATAATAATTTATTTGTACCCTGCCCATCTGGCTGGGTTTCCCCAGCCACTCTGGGTGGCTTCCAACAAAGATTAAAGATACATAAAAATGTCACACATTAAAAACTTCCCTAAATGGGGCTCATCCACCTGGGAAGGGAGCCCATCTAGGGGAAGGAAAACTCTGACCCTAAACCTTGTGGGACATCTTTGGGAGAAGACAAGGCTAAGGAATAAACCCTACACAAATCCGGAGTGGAAGAAGAAGAAGAAGAAGAAGAAGAAGAAGAAGAAGAAGAAGAAGAAGAAGACGACAACGAAGAAGAATAGTAGTAGTAGTAGTAGTAGTAGTAGTAGTAGTTTGGATTTGATATCCCGCCTTTCACTCCCCTTAAGGAGTCTCAAAGCAACCAACATTCTCCTTTCCCTTCCTCCCCCACAACAAACACTCTGTGAGGTGAGTGGGGCTGAGAGACTTCAAAGAAGTGTGACTGGCCCAAGGTCACCCAGCAGCTGCATGTGGAGGAGCAGGGAAGCGAACCCAGTTCACCAGATTACGAGTCAACTGCTCTTAACCACTACACCACACTGGAGTCCCAAAGGCAGTTGGATGGCGCCATATATGCCTCCTTCCAGCAACTCCTGCAGCCAGACCTCTTGCTCTGCTTTCCTTTGAACCCCATCAGTGAGGCCGAGACGAGGGTCTTGTATTCTGGGCAAATGGCGGTGTGCCGCAATGCCCCCCCCCCCAATGGCTCTGCCTCAGGGGAGGACCAGCCCCACTGCAACACTTCCCTCGCTGGCTAAACCATTCCACCTGCCCTTTCACCTTTCTGCTCTTTCCCTGTTCTCTCTTTCAGAATCTCTGTTTGTGACGAGGACAAATTCCGCCACAACGAGTTCATCGGAGAAACGAGGATCCCTTTGAAGAAACTAAAGCCCAACCAGACCAAGAAGTTCTACATCTGCCTGGAGAAGCAACTGCCGGTGAGTGAGTTTAGGAAAGCATGTCGCTAGTAGCTGGTGGTAACGCGACATAGGCTATTTGCAGCTGAGTAAAGCTATCTACCGTATTTTTCGCTCTATAAGACGCACCAGACCACAAGACGCACCTAGTTTTTGGAGGAGGAAAACAAGAAAAAAAATATTCTGAATCCCAGAAGCCAGAACACCAAGAGGAATCGCTGCGCAGTAAAAGCAGCAATCCCTCTTGCTGTTCTGGCTTCTGTGATAGCTGCGCAGCCTGTATTCCCTCCATAAGACGCACACACATTTCCCCTTACTTTTAAGGAGGGAAAAAGTGAGTCTTATAGAGCAAAAAAATATGGTATATTGTAAATCGGGCATTAGAAAAGCACAGCACTGTTAGCAACATAGCTGTCAACTTTTCCCTTTTCTGGCGAGGAATCCTATTCGGAATAAGGGAATTTCCCTTTAAAAAAGGGAAACGTTGACAGCTATGGTTAGCAAGACGGTAAGTCATTGGGTTTATATGCTGTAAATAGCTCAGGCTGTAGTGCTGATAACAAATCCCCATGAACACAGTGAGGCTTACTTAAGAGTAAACATGCATATGGCTCAGCTGCACAGGATTTTGTGATGGCGCATCCAGCACTGACAGGCTGAAGACGTACAAACCTAGATCAAACTATTACAGAATCTTAGTTCATCTGAAACTTTGAAGAGCCACCACAAGTCCATGTAGACCATAGTAAGCTGGACGGACCAATGGTCACTGAAAGACAGCTTCCTATCAGCCCTTAATTCAGAACCACAGGGGCTAGAATCTTGCTCTGTGTTTAGAGGGGAAGAACCAGATGTTCCAGATGTTCTGCACACAGCCCAAGTAATTCACAGCTTTGCCTTCCCCCACACCCTACCCCTTTCTTTCTGCAAAAAAAAATTACCCATCGCCAAGTTAGGCCCTGTCAACTCGAATTCCGATGGAAGCCTCTCTCTGAGAGGAAAGACAAAGCCTACTGAGAAAGGAAAGAGAGAGAGACGAGGTTTGCAAGCTGCTCATCAACCGCTGATGAGCAATTCCGGGAAAGAGAGGAACATGTGGGAGGAAAAAGTGTTCTCCTCCCCTGGGAATAGCAGGTGGGCAGCCTGGCTTGATCTAAGGAGTAACAAGATTGTCGTTTGCTTGAAACCAGGCTGACAGCCAGCAGGTCGCTGTGGGCAGGAGGAAATGTATATGTGCCCTGCAAACCGAGGGAGCAAGCATGTCTATGCACAAATTGAAGATTTTCTTTCCCAACCATCCTGGTGTTTTCAAAAGGAGGTTTGAAACAGGCAAAAATTCAACAGGTGCTGCTTTCCACTCACTCCCTCGCATCCCATGGCGATTGTTGTGCTGCAGTGAGAGCTGGACCAGTTGAATTTCCTGCTGCTCATCCAGGAGTCAAATGCACAATGTTTTCATTGTGTTGTGAGCTCTCAGAGGTAAAACTCTGAAATGTTCCTTGTAAATATAAAAAAAAAAAAAATACAGGGAGGAAGGTCTCTCCTGACATCTTCTGTAATTCCGGGATGTCCCGGGGAAATCGGGACTCTTGAAGGATCTGAAAACGCTCAAGGATGCTGCTGAGCAGAGCCAGGGAGTGGAATAGCCAAGGGAGAGTTTGGAGAGCAAGGCAGAAAGGTCAAGAGGGCCACATTTGGCTCCTAGGCCAGCAGTTCCCCAGCCCTCATAAAGTCCCAGCTGGATCCCAGATGTGCTGCTGTCTCAAGGGCTTTGCTTGAATGTGGACAGTCTAGGACTGTGCCTCAGCGCCCCCTTCAGGCTCTAAATGGAACAGAGGATGTGTGCAATGTGGCAGGCAGGATGAAGACGCTCACTGATAGTCCAGGATGAAGCTCCCTGATTGGCCAGAACGGGCAAGATGCTGAAGCTCCCTGATTGGCCAGAACGGGCAAGATGCTGAAGCTCCCTGATTGGCCAGAACGGGCAAGATGCTGAAGCTCCCTGATTGGCCAGAACGGGCAAGATGCTGAAGCTCCATGATTGGCCAGAACGGGCAAGATGCTGAAGCTCCGTGATTGGCCAGAACGGGCAAGATGCTGAAGCTCCCTGATTGGCCAGAACGGGCAAGATGCTGAAGCTTCCTGAATGGACAGCTGCTGCGGTTTTCTTCTCTCTTCCATTTCCCTATATATTTGCAATCAGATCTTTTTATAATTGGAGACCTGAAAGGTTGTTTTCTCAGCAGCAGCGCTGAGAAACCCTGTCCAAAAGAGGTGAAAAACTTGAAGGGGCGGTGCAGAGAGGGTACAAATTTCTCCAGGCTGTCAAGGAAGGCCTGGCCTCAGCCGATCCCGTGCGGTTCGCCTCTTCCAGTTCGGCGGCGGGCAGGCGAGGGATCCTGATTGGATCTGACACTCCCTTAAACATTCAATCGGCTGTTATTTGTGCTGCTTTTAATCCTGACTCTGCATTGACAGTAATGAGTGCATCGTAATCCCGGCGAACAAATGAATGGTGTCAGGCTGGCTGCTCAGCAATTTATTGTCCTAAGAGTTGGAGAGACAGGATGAAGGGGGAGGGCGAAATTCAGATTTTCCAATGACTGCATGGGTGACCAGGAAGTGTGTGGCCAGGAACTTTGAATCTCTTCCAAAAGAATAAGGGGGTGCCTTAGTAGGGTATGAACATTCCTGTGGCTAAATTGATTTTTAAAAAGATCAGGCCTTCTGGTTGTTTGATTTGTACTTCTTTATTAAATAGATCCTTCCCAACCGACCTCTTGATGGAACTGTAGTACCCATAGCAAATAGGGAGCAGGCTCAAAAAAAAATGCTGTGCTGCACACCAGCCACTAGAGGGAGACACAGCACAGAAAGTCACATGGGGAGATGCCCCAGACCCCATCTGCACGAGAGATTTAAAGCAGTATCATACCACTTTAAACAATCATAACTTCTCCCCAACCCCCAGGAATTGCAGTTTAATCAGGGTGCTGAAAGCAGGGCCTTTGAAACAGATCTCAAGGCCCTGAAGGACGTTCGTATAGAGGGGCAGTCCTTCAAGTTACCTGGTCCCAATCCACTCATTTTTAAGGCTATATAAAGGTCGCTAGCAGCACTTCAAACTGGGCCCATAACCTATTGTCAGCTGCTGGGTGCCAGCCAGTAACTGGGTGGTGTTGTTTTGCACCGGTGTCCAAACCCTCTTTAGACAGCTTATTTACTGAAAGGGTTTTTATCCTGTTCTTCAGCCAAAAAAGGCTCCCAGGGCAACTTACAGACCACTCAAGAAAAGAGGGAGAAGTCCATCTCCTCAATTTACAATCTACAAAAGGCACGGCACAAAAGGAAAACTTATTGGGAGGGAGGAGGAAATAAGTGTGTTTGGTTAAGAGGAAAATAGGAACTGAGTGGAATTGGTTTTATTCTCGTCGCAGATAGACAAAACAGAAGACAAGTCGCTGGAGGAGCGTGGCCGGATCCTTATTTCCCTCAAATACAGCTCCCAAAAGCAAGGCCTGCTGGTGGGCATCATCCGCTGTGCCCATTTGGCTGCCATGGATGCCAATGGATACTCAGACCCCTACGTGAAAACGTGAGTAGCCTCCGTGCAAGTTTGGAGTGGCCAAGTGATTTTTCACCTGGTGATGCCCAGAATACTGGCATCCAAAGACCTCTAGTGCGGGGGGTGGAGTAGATGACCCTTTGGGTCCCTTACAACTCTACGAACCTTCAACCTGTGGGCATCATTAGGCGTTCCAGGCCTCCCCACATTAACATGAATGGTATTTTGTTGCGGGGGAATGGCACCATCCAGGCAAGACTTTAGGGGAGGCACACACCCCATGTGCTGGTCCAGGGGCTACCGAGAGGCGAGGTCCGAGTCCAGTCCGAGGTCGAGGGTGTGGTATGGAGGCTGTCCGTCAAAGCTGAAGTTGGGTCCAAGGCAGGGAGTCGGGTGAGGTCAGGAACTCTGGCAGAAGAGCAGGACAGGGTGCAGGCAGGAACAGGCTAGCAACAACGTTGCTCCCGCAACCTGGGGCTGGGGCTGGCTGGCTTTTATCTGCCCCGAGGCATAGGGCAGCCCCGGTCCACAGGTGACTCGCCTCTCCTGGCAGGGAGGCGAGCACTCCTCCTGCAGGAACTTAGTTCCCTCTGCCTCTCTGCCCTGAGCCTCTGCAGCTCAGGAGAGGCTGGAGGATTACCGGACCCAGAGGCAACCTCAGCTTCCCCTGATGGGGCTGAGAGTGGAGCACCTTCAGGCAATGGGTCCTCCCTCACCTCAGGAGCCAGAGCAGACTCAGCTGGTGCCTGCACCTGAGGATCCAGCACAGGTGAGGACCCTTCAGGCTCAAGCCCCAGCCCCGGCTCAGCTGGTTCTGGAGGCGGGGACTCCTGTGCAGGCTGGGATTCCTCAGGTTCAGCTTCCGAGTCCGAATCCCAGGCCATCACACCCCAACAGGAAGATCCTGGTGCCTTTGGGCAAATGAGGTATTGATCCACCAACCTCACTGTGCCTTCAGCCAGCCCAGTCTGCCTGCCAGTCCAGGGGACTGCCCTGCCTGTTAGTTTCCTCCTCCTTATATTCTCATTGTCACCCCTTGGAGAACTCAGCAGGGAAGAGGATGGTGGCAAGACTAGAAGGAGCCTTTCACTGGCTCTGCAGCGCCCCCTGCTGTTGGGCTCCTTGCCTTCCAGCCTATCATTCCCAACGGGGAATAAACTAGAACCAGGTGGCTCTGCCTGTCTGGCTCCACCTACTGTTGGTTGCAGGAAATGCAGTCTATTAATAAACAAATACATACAGCCATTAGCCACACAGACACACATACCCGGTGTGCCTATTTTTGTGTGTTGAGAACCTGGCTTAAGTTATCCCATTGGTGGAGAAATGATTAGCTTCCTCAGAGCTGCAAACACACACTGCGTGAAGTCCCCAAGCTCATTGTTATTCCGTTCCAGGCTCCAGCTGTTACCCGGGCCCCGTGATGTTTCGATATGAATTTCTTGGAGGTTTTAAAAAACAACAACCATCCTCATTGAATAGATATTGCAAATGTTTACATGCAGGAAATCACATTTGGCTGTGTTCCTTCAGGTCACATGGCGCACTATTAAGTGGTGGTAGAAAAGGAATTGTGATCATTGTTGCTGCTGCTGCTGCTATTATTATTATTACATCTATATCCCATCTTTCCTCCAAGGACCTCAAGGTGGGAGATGAAGGTCTCCTCGTGTCCCATTTTATCTTCATAACAACCCTGTGAGGTACGGTAGGCTGAGAAATGGAAGCAGGCCCAAAATCATCTGGTCAGCTTCATGGTTGAGGGGAACCCAAGTCTCTCTGGTACCAGCCTGGCAGGTTTGCATTGCAGGCCTACCTAATTCACAGGACACGGGTGGCGCTGTGGGTTAAACCACAGAGCCTAGGACTTGCCGATCAGAAGGTTGGCAGTTCGAATCCCCACGACGGGGTGAGCTCCAGTTGCTCGGTCCCAGTTCCTGCCAACCTAGCAGTTCGAAAGCACGTCAAAGTGCTAGTATATAAATAGGCACCACTCCGGCGGGAAGGTAAACGGCGTTTCCGTTTGCTGCTCTGGTTCGCCAGAAGTGGCTTAGTCATGCTGGCTGCATGACCCAGAAGCTGTACACCGGCTCCCTCGGCCAATAGAGCGAGATGAGCGCTGCAACCCCAGAGTCGGTCACGACTGGACCTAATGGTCAGGGGTCCCTTTATTTTTACCTACCGTATTTTTCGCTCTATAAGACGCACCAGACCACAAGACGCACCTAGTTTTTGGAGGAGGAAAACAAGAAAAAAAATACAGCGGTACCTCGGGTTAAGTACTTAATTCATTCCGGAGGTCTGTTCTTAACCTGAAACTGTTCTTAACCTGAAGCACCACTTTAGCTAATGGGGCCTCCCGCTGCTGCCTTGCCGCTGGAGCACAATTTCTGTTCTCATCCTGAAGCAAAGTTCTTAACCCGAAGCAATATTTATGGGTTAGTGGAGTCTGTAACCTGAAGTGTATGTTACCTGAAGCGTATGTAACCTGAGGTACCACTGCGCAGCCTGCATTCGCTCCATAAGACACACACACATTTCCCCTTACTTTTTAGGAGAGAAAAAGTGAGTCTTATAGAGCAAAAAATACGGTAATTCACACTTCCTCCCCTCCCAAAAATAAATGAATACATAAACTGAAACATGACTATTATTCAAAATTCACACCTCTCTGGATTTCACGAGTTCGCCAATTAAATAATACGTACAGACATCCTTGTATTAGAACAGCATTCTTCAACATTGTGTCCCCAGCCGTTGCTGAAATCTAACTCCCATCATCCTTGATGATTGGCTAAGTTGGCTGTGGATGATGGGAACTTTAGTCCAACTGCACCTGGGAACCCAAAGTTTAAGAACACTGTTTTAGGGGGAAATGGGCATAAAGAGGCATGTGTAAGAGAAAGCAACATATAAAATGCATTAAATTGGGGGGAAATTGCTTGCAGGGGTGTGTAGAGAAATTTGCACTAAAATGCTGACAAATTGTCACGAGTACTTTTTTAAAAAAATGCAGACTGCTGCAGGGATGTGGAGAAGAGAAATTCAGATTGGGGAAGATGGGAAACCAAAATTGATAGGTTAAAGCATCACTGTGTGCCAATTATTGATTGATTGCCTTCCACATGTGCATGAAAATAGCAACAGATATCTCAGCACTTAAAATATTCAAACAGTGTGGTATAGTCAGGTAACGTTGTGATCTGGACAATGGCGATTAAATAAGAAGCAAAAAACGCTTTGCCTTGAACACTCATAGATTCTATATTTGTAATATTTTGTCGGGTCTGGTTTATTTACCAGTCTATAAGCTGAGGCTACTGGGAGCAAACAGGCACTTCCACCAGCAGGCAGCATGGTTTATGCAGCAGATCCCCAGATCCCCTCTCTCGGTTTCAACTCGATTTGGAAATGTGTGCTTGGTCTTCCTCAATATTAAGCACTGCTCCTTTTATCCAAGGCACGAGACTCTTTAAGTCTCACACCTGCAGGTCCAGGCAATGCTCAGAGTCCTTTATTCATTTACATGTGGATATTTATATCCCTTTACCCTTCACTGTGGTACGCGGGTGGCGCTGTGGGTTAAACCACAGAGCCTAGGGCTTGCTGATCAGAAGGTCGGCGGTTCGAATCCCCGCAACGGGGTGAGCTCCCATTGCTCGGTCCCTGCTCCTGCCAACCTAGCAGTTTGAAAGCACATCAAAGTGCAAGTAGATAAATAGGTACCGCTCCAGCGGGAAGGTAAACAGCGTTTCCGTGCGCTACTCTGGTTCGCCAGAAGTGGCTTAGTCATGCTGGCCACGTGACCCGGAAGCTGTACGCCGGCTCCGTCGGCCAATAAAGCGAGATGAGCGCAGCAACCCCAGAGTCAGGGGTCCCTTTACCTTTACCCTCACTGTATGTGTTAAAGCAGGGATGTGGCCCTCTAGGCCTTCTGTGTGGCCCTTGGGGCTCCCACTCTAGGCCCCTCACCCAGCTCCACCCCCCACCAGCCCTGCATTGCACCTTAATTAAGTATATTTGCTTGGCCAGAAATGTGTCCTTGGATTGTGATAATGCCTTTTCTTGCCCAAATATTGCTATGCGTGTATAAATCTGTGAATTTTGCCTGGCTGGAATATAGCTTACAGTGCGCAGGTGAGAGTCACACCTGTGGCTCCGCCCCTTTTGCCTCTGGCCCCTCCAGCCCTGGGCACATGGGCCCCTGAGAGCCGCCAGCGAGGGAACACAGCCCCCAGCCTTGCAAAGATCCCCCCCCTTTGCGAAAGTTGCAAAAGGTGGCTTACACAAGGAACATGACACACACACAAAAAACCCCACCACAAAACGGAATGGAAACCAACAGAGCAATAAATACGTTTCAAGAACGCAGTAATAAAACGATGAAGGCAGAATTAAACAAAAGCCCTAGCAGTGTTGAAAAATATCCCCAGCAGCCATAAAACAGCATCCTTGCTTAATTAAAAGCGCCGAGAAAGGAATCCTTCGAGCCCTGCACCTCAAATGAAGCCTGCAAATCTCTGTTCACTTTCCTGGGGTGTCAGCCCCATGGAACACAGTTTGATTTGTTTCCGAATAGATTTTTTATAAAATCTTCCTTAATTATTTTTAGAAACATAATCAGAACACACACACAAGGTTAAAAAGAACCTTGCATCACCCTGCTCTGGCTTCCCCAACCTGTTGTTCTCCTCCAGCTGTTTCTAGATGTCCTCCAGATGTCGGCCTCAGGCAGGATGGCCAGTGGCCAGGAATTATGGGAGTTGTAGTCCAACAGCACTAAAAAACAAACAAACCTGGAAGTGCTGGGGATTAAAACTGAGGTCTTCCACTGAAATAGAGTCGAGAGTGGATTTCATGCTCTTTATTCAGCTCATAGTGGTGAGGAGGAATGGAAGTTCCCCCAGAATGTCTGTTTTATATACATTATTTACGCATTGGCCCCACGTGATTGGCTAATTCCGGGATTCTCCTGTAGGCTAATCAGGTTGCGGATTCACTTCCACCTGGAGCTAGATTGGGTAGCTCCGATGGACCAATCAGACTGCTGCATTCTGAATCCTATTGTTCTAGGACCAATCAGACTGCTGCATTTTGGATCCTATTCAACTCAGTACATAACACCCACATTCAAAACATGTGCTCTACCACAAATCTATGGCTGTACCTCTTCTTTAGTCTACTTAAAAGTTTAGTTAGTGGCATAGCTGTCAACCGTCCCTTATTTGGTGGGAAAGTCCCTTATCCCAGCGCTGTGTCCCACTGCGGTCCCTTATTGATGATGTCCCTTAAATTTCCCAGGTTTCAAATGAAGCAGCTCCTCTCCCTCCCTCCCTGCTGGCCAGGGAGGAGGGAGGCTCCAGCTGTGTTGCTTGGCTGCGTTGCTCATCCAAGAAAGAGTCTAAGAACGACTGGGGGGTGGA
Organism: Podarcis gaigeae; assembly: GCF_964106915.1. Classification (NCBI taxonomy): domain Eukaryota; kingdom Metazoa; phylum Chordata; class Lepidosauria; order Squamata; family Lacertidae; genus Podarcis; species Podarcis gaigeae. The sequence goes on along the minus strand of NC_139692.1, from coordinate 41,798,050 downwards.
GCTTGCATGCCTTGTGCTGATCAAATCGGCCGCGTTGCCTGGGGACTCGCCTTTGCTTAGCGCTTCCCAGCAGAGAGGTGACGGTGGTTTTCCTTGCTGCATCCCCTTTGCCGGGTTGCTGCGCTGTGGGAACCACCGCTTGAGGCTTCGTTTGGCTGCTGACTGGGCTTTCTGCCTTTGGCTTGGAGGGGCTCAGAAGCTGAACATACCTGTGCTTGGAAAATCCCTTATTTTGGGTGCTGGTCCCTTATTTTCAAGGCTGCTGGTCCCTTATTTTCCAATCTGTAAGTTGACAGCTATGGTTAGTGGTAGCCTGTGCCCATAGGGACTGAAGGGGCCAGAAAGCCAATGGACTCTATTCTGCCTGGAGTCCAGTGTTCAGTTCTGGGCACCACAGTTTAAGAAGGGTGTTGATAAGCTGGAAGGTGTGCAGAGGAGGGCGACAAAGATGATTATGGGTGTGGAAACCAAGCCTGATGAGGAGCGCTTGAAGGAGCTGGGTCTGTTTAGCCTGGATAAGATAAGGAGGGATAATCTTGGTTTTTGCTTATAGTACGGAAGTCACTCTGGAAACCATAAAAAGCGCATAATGGAAACGGCCACAATCCTGGAGAGGTGTGGGGAGTTGGGAGGACCGACTCTTCTGTTTTGCACACCTTGCCTTGCTTTCGGCGGGTGGGCCAGGCAGCCCTTTAAAGGCTTTGCGTTCTGTGCCTCGCCTGCCCACGATGTGTTTTGTCGGAGACAATGCAGAAGTCGAGTGAGCCCGTGACAAAGAGAGAAGAGAGCAGGGAAGAACGGAGCAGGAACAGATTGGTGGAAGTGAGAAAGCAACGGGAGCTGAATCACGCCAGTTGTTTGCCGTGCACAAGACGGGGGCGGGAGATTTCGTCGCGCAGAAAAAAACCCACAACCGCCTCAGAGTGCGTCTTAGTTCAGAGTAGCAATTGCATCCTTATGTTCTCAAGGAAAACAAAGTGTTGCTCAGAAGCCCTCAGCCTCTGGAAAAAGCTTGGCGATTAAATGATAATAACCCTTGCAAAAATAAGGCCACAGAAGAAGGCGCAAGACCACACACACAAAAATAATGGGTGGGTGGGTGTCATTTTCAGGACCAGGGCAAGGATGAAGCCCAAGGGATGCTATGCCTTTGGGGCAGTTCTTTGGGGGCCACATGCTGGTGGCGTGTGTGTCCGGCAGCAAAAATGTCCTGAACGACACATAAATGACTCTGTAAAACTTAATTTTTTTCTAAACATCTCCATCTGGGCACAAGAGAGTGTTGTAAACAAAATCTGCCCCTTTTCCCTTATGGGGTATCCAAGAGCCCATATAGAGTCCTTAGGTAGGTTCCCTATTGGTAGGAGAAAATAACAGAGGCCAACCAGAGAATATTGAGAAGCAAAGCAGCTAGTAAGCCTGATCTTTATTGATCTGTTGCAACAGGGTGCTCCCCTCACCCGCAGGAAAGGAGGAAGAACCACAAACAAAGGTGTGCCTGCCCTTATATAGACATTTTAAATTGCCTTCCCTGGAGCTCAAGGCCACCCCTCCATACATCATACATACATCACAGAAAGGGCGGTCTACAGCAGAAATCTGAGTGCTTTGTTTACCCCGTCTGCCAGGTTACCTGTTTAATGGTCACTTGATTGGATTGCCTAGGGAGCCTGGCCAGTCTTTTATAATGATAACTACTTAGTTCCTGAGCCAGGTCAGGCTCACACCCTATTCATATCTTTAATGTGCCCTTAAGACAGGATTTGTGAAGGAAAAGACAATGGGGAGGCTTTTCCATTTTCCTTTGACCTTGCAGAGAAATAATTGAGGTCAGTTTGGGAATCAAAAATGGTTTCAGGTCGGTCTTCCTGTGCTGATCTATGTACGTGCTTGGTTGGTACACTTATGAACATTTAACATATATCTAAGACCCCAAAGAGGGATGTGGGTGGCGCTGTGGGTTAAACCACAGAGCCTAGGACTTGCCAATCAGAAGGCTGTGGTTCGAATCCCTGCGATGGGGTGAGCTCCCATTGCTCCCATTGCTCCTGCCAACCTAGCAGTTCGAAAGCACGGCAAACTGCAAGTAGATAAATAGGTACCACTCTGGCGGGAAGGTAAACGGCGTTTCTGTGCGCTTCTCTGGTTCGCCAGAAGCGGCTTAGTCATACTGGCCACATGATGTGGAAGCTGTACACCGGCTCCCTTGGCCAATAAAGCGAGATGAGCACCGCAACCCCAGAGTCGGCCACGACTGGACCTCATGGCCAGTGGTCAAGACCTCAAAATTCCTATCACAAGAGGCAGTATCATAATTCAGGGACACATTCCAGGCGAGAGAAAACACCCAAGGGCACAGAACAAGGCTGGAGCCCAGCAACACTGGGGAGGAGGCACAAACTGCCCCCTCCTTGCTGCAAACGAGAGATGGAGGAATGTCTCTCTTTGAAAGAGGCATCCACGCCTGAGAGAGGGGAACACCTCTTCTTTGACCAGGGACAGGGGAACCTGTGGCCCTCCAGCTGTTGCTGGTCTCCAGCTCCCATCAGCCCCAGCAGACAGCATAGCCGGTGACCAGGGACGCTGGGAGTTGGAGTCCAGCGATATCTCTCGGTTCTCCATGCCTGACACAGAGCCGTTCTGGGGTGTTCAGCCGTGGGAGAACAGTGACCACTACTGGATGGTGGTGGAATGGCAGCCAGTTAAACCTTTTCCCCCAATATCGCCAATCTTTCTTTCCTTGTTTTCTCTCCTCTCTTTGCTGCTTCCTTCCTCTCCCTCCCCACCCCCACCCCCGTCTGTTTGCCCTGCCTTGACAAAATTAATTGATCTCATTAAGATATGCAAACGAGGCAGCAGCTGCAGTTTGCCTTTCCTGAGGAGTGTCGATTTCCCCCCATCCCAACTGCCACCACTTCAGCGGCGTAATCTGGAGATCATATTTATCGAACGAGGATCACGGGCCAAGCTTGCTTCTAGGAATCATAGAGAGTGGGAGGTGGGTCCCCTAGAGGGCATCTAGACCAACCCCAACACGTGTAAATTAAGTCCAAACAGAACCCCCCACAATTTCACTAGAATTCTTTGGAGGTGCAGAAGGTTCCTTCCCCAATCCCAAAATGGGATAAGGTGGTTTGGGGGAGTCCAGTTCATAGCTTTCGGAGAGGAGGAGGAGGAGGTCCCTAGCTTCACACTCTACACAGAGGCCAGGGCTGGAAACGGACTTGCCATTATTTCATTGCCATCTACTTTTTATCCTGCATTGCAAGGGGTTGGACTACCGTATTTTTCGCCCTATAAAGGTAAAGGTAAAGGTAAAGGTACCCCTGCCCGTACGGGCCAGTCTTGACAGACTCTGGGGTTGTGCGCCCATCTCACTCAAGAGGCCAGGGGCCAGCGCTGTCCGGAGACACTTCCGGGTCACGTGGCCAGCGTGACATCGCTGCTCTGGCGAGCCAGAGCCACACACGGAAACGCCGTTTACCTTCCCGCTGGTAAGCGGTCCCTATTTATCTACTTGCACCCGGAAGTGCTTTCGAACTGCTAGGTTGGCAGGCGCTGGGACCGAGCAGCGGGAGCGCACCCCGCCGCAGGGATTCGAACCGCCAACCTTTCGATCGGCAAGTCCTAGGCGCTGAGGCTTTAACCCACAGCGCCACCTGCGTCCCCCCCCCCCAAAAAAAACTTTTTCCCCTCCAAAAATGAAGGGGAAATGTGTGTGCGTCCTATGGGGCGAATGCAGGCTTTCGCTGAAGCCTGGAGAGCGAGAATCGTCAGTGCGCACCGACCCCTCTTGCTCTCCCGGCTTCAGGAAGCTATCCCGCCGGGCACGTATGGCTTGGGGCAGCAGCCTGTAGCCCAAAGCACGGGGCAAGCTGCGGAACCCGCTCCGTGCTTCGGGCAGATGTTGGCAAGCCTTGCGCGCTGGGCTCGCAAGGCTTGCAGGCAGTAGCCTGTTCTGGGGGCTGGGGTCGGGGGAAGCTCGGGCTTCCCACATGCCAGCCCTGCGCCTGGGCGGGAAATATTTTTTTTTTCTTTATTTCCCCCCCCCCCAAAAAAAAAACACCTAGGTGCATCCTATGGGGCGAAAAATACGGTAGATGACCCCTGTCATCCCTTCCAGCTCTTCTAAGATCTCATCCCTCTTCTAATAATAAAATAAATAATAAAATTGTATTTACATGTCACCCCCCCCCCCAGCCGAAGCCAGGCTCAGAGCGGCTAACAACAATAAAAGTAACACAACATTCTAAAACCAATTCGTTTTAAAACCAATTCAAAATCAAATGAATGGCAACCATTGGGCTAGAGTTCTGTGAGGATTACCAAAGGAGGGGGTCAGGCTGTGCCTTGGCCAAAGGCCTGGCGGAACAGCTCTAAGGCAGAGTGGGGAACCTCTGGCTGAATCCGGCCCTCTGTGCTTCTCTATCTGGCCCCCAAGACTCTCCCCAGGCCATTTCCCCTCTCATCATTTGCTGGCCCCACTCTATCCCCCACCCACAAGGGCTGGGTTCAGAGGAACCACCTTGCCCCACCTTGGAAGCTTCCTTACAAGCAAGTGGAACCATCAAGCTAGAAAAAATATCCCATATGTGCTCTGAGGAGTACCTTGCAGGATCTCTCCCACTCTCCTCCCCCCGCCAGTTTCCTCCCCACGACCACCCTGTGAGGTAGGGCAGGCTAAGGTAAAGAGTAAAGGGACCCCTGACCATTAGGTCCAGTCGTGGCCGACTCTGGGGTTGCGACGCTCATCTTGCTTTATTGGCCGAGGGAGCCAGCATACAGCTCCTGGGTCATGTGGCCAGCAGGACTAAACCGCTTCTGGCGAACCAGAGCAGCGCACGGAAACGCTGTTTACCTTCCCGCCGGAGTGGTACCTATTTATCTACTTGCACTTTGACGTGCTTTCGAACAGCTAGGTTGGCAGGAGCAGGGACCGAGCAACGGGAGCTCACCCCGTCGCAGGGATTTGAACCGCTGAGTAGGCTCTGTGGTTTAACCCACAGCGCCACCTGCATTCCTAGTACAGGCTAGGAGATAGTAATTAGCCTAGGGTCCCCTACCTCTGCCAGAGAGCTTTGTGGCCATTTAGGGATTCAAAGTTGGGTCTTGCCGCTCTGCCCATCACTTCTTCCCAGCCCTGAGCTTCTGCTTCTGCGAGTGTCTGTAATTAGGCTGATTTGTCCCGAAAAATAATAGTGCAGAAGCCTTTGTTGCTCCTCTCACCTGAGCTACTCTGCCAGAAGCAGTCCATCTGTTCCATCAGTGTGGCTGATGGGTAATTATCTCCATGGCTGCTCCGAGGGAGGAGGAAGTGGTAATTAGATTCGGAATCTTTTCTGGGAAGCTGAGCTGAGTCACAGTTCAGGGTGCAAAGTGGCTGAGTCAGCAATTTGCATGATGGCCAGAGCAGAGGATGGATGGACACCGTAGGGTCTGTAGTTAGGACCAGAGGTGTGCTTGTCTGGGGTCCGTGGGGAGGGCGAGTCAACGACCCATTACTATTTTTGCAGCAGGGAGGCTGTCTCCAGCATGCTAGAACCGCCCAACTGGCACGAAAGGGGAGTTTTTAAGCCACTGGGAAGAATTCTTTGTTTGCTGGCTGGGGCCATTCAGTCAAAGGAAGTGAGTCAGTTGCTGAGGAGAAGGCTCCTAGAGTCCCTCTGGAAATGGCACATAGGAAAAACACTGACGTGTGGAGTTGTTCTTCTGCCCCAGCATTTTGGAACATTGAAAAGACAAGGGGATTCAATTTCAAGAGAATGAGGAGCGCAAGTTTTGTTAGGTGCAATGAAACCGTGCAGAAAACACAGCTCATGTCACTCCCAAAGAAGGTATCGGAGCACTCCACAAATCATTTGCTCCTGTATGTGCACCGTACAGTTGTCGATTTGGCCCCACTAATTATTGTTGTTGTACAATTACGAGGTTTTTGTGTGATCCTAGCAGGGCGTGTGGCTGTGGCTATCATGTAGGGATCCAGCACTTTTGAATTTGCCACTGCACTGCTGCCTAGGACCGAAGAACAAGCTGGGAGTCAGGATCGAAGGACAAGTCAAGGATACAGTAATGCACAAGAGCTCAGCAAGGTCTCGGTGCCCAAGGGAGGCTCAGCTGGGACAAGAAACCCATCCTTTGGTTCCCATCTGCGCTATACATTTTAAGCACTTTTCATAGTACTCTAAACAGTCATGGCACACACACACCCAAAGATTCCTGGGAAGTGTAGTTTGTTAAGGGTTCAGAGCGTCGTTAGGAGACTTTTATTACCCTTAACGAGCTGCAATTTCCAGAGTGGTTCAGCAATCTATACCTCTTCCCAGGGAACTCTGAGAATCGCTCCACACACACATCCCAATCACTTCTGAACCTTTTCCAACATTTATGTTGCTGCGGTCAGTTGTGAGTACAATAAGAGTATAATAATAAGTGTGATCACTGGGTTGTAAGCATAATCACGACAATAATAAGAACTGTGATGACTGAATTATAAACATGGTTTGTAGTTTAGTCGTTTAGTTGTGTCCGCCTCTTCATGACCCCCTGGACCAGAGAACGCCAGGCACTCCTGTATTCCACTGCCTCCCACAGTTTGGTCAGACTCATGCTGGTAGCTTCGAGAACACTGTCCAACCATCTCGTCCTCTGTCGTCCCCTCCTCCTTGTGCCCTCCATCTTTCCCAACATCAGGGTCTTTTCCAGGGAGTCTTCTCTTCTCATGAGGTGGCCAAAGTACCGGAGCCTCAGCTTCAGGATCTGTCCTTCCAGTGAGCACTCAGGGCTGATTTCCTTCAGAATGGAGAGGTTTGATCTTCTTGCAGTCCATGGGACTCTCAAGAGTCTCCTCCAGCACCATAATTCAAAAGCATCAATTCTTCGGCGATCAGCCTTCTTGATGGTCCAGCTCTCACTTCCATACAATTATTGTTTTGTGGTGCTCTGCCCTGTTATTTTGTACGGAGAGTGGTCTGCACGTTTTTAAACTAAACAAATAAATGATGGTGTGACTGTAAGTATAATAACGGTAATAATTTATTATTGTTATGATTGGCTTGTTAAGAATATAACCAGAGCAATCATCTGTTGTCATGAATGGATTGCAAGGAGAGTGTTTGTGGGCTTCCCATCATGTTGGCCACTGTGGGAACAGGATGCTGCAGTAGATGGGCCACTGGCCTGATCCTGCAGGCTCAACTTAATATCTTCAGGAGAAGAAAGGGCTGAGGAATAAACCCTACACAAATCTGGAGTGGAGTCCCTAAGACATCTGGCAGCTCCTGCAGCCAAGATGGTGCCAAAAATCTTCCTCTGCTTTTCTTTGGTTGAGAGGAGGGGGGGTCTTGTTGTCTGGGCAGCCCAGGACCCCCATACACACTGCCCAGGCTTGCGCCCCAGGGAGGTTACTTCAGTACTGCTTGATTTCACCCCTGGAGGTGCACTCCATTGTGTCTCGAGACAGACGGATGCCAACAATTATCTGTGGTGGTTATCGCAACTATCATTTGTGAGTCGAGGACCCGCCACCCGCATAGTATAATAAGTCACAAAGACACAATATTTTAGGTTAATGGGCAAAATTAGGCCACAGCTTTTATTGGTTACAGCATGTGAGTAGTATTGGCTTAGGCACTGGATGAAACAGCAATACAAGACTCCACCCCGCTCAGCCAGGAGTCGTATCAGGGTTAACAACCAATGGGAGGAGCCTGTTGGTGCAAATACAACTGGAAGCTCCCCTATGATGTCACCAGGGGTCGTGCCATGGCCCTAGCCACCAGCAGGGCATCGGACAGGATCCACGACCGCCGGATTCCTTTAACGGAATATCCAAAAGAGGAGGGATAGATGATGGCTCATACCCAATCCTCCAACACAGAACACATATTCCAGTGCCTAACCACAAATACCAGAAAGTTGTGACAAATTGCTACGAGGTAATGGATAAAAAAGTCCTACCAGGCCCTTGGGCAACCAAGGCAACCAACTGAAGTCAATAACAAGGTCAATACACAAAAAGAAGCTGACCTAAAAGGGAGGGAGGGAGATCCGAAGAAAGCAGGGACAGACTGGGAGCTGAGCGCTGCCGCGGCTGTTTAAATGCGGCCAGCCCCGCCCACCAGCCAGCCCTATTGGTCGGCTGGAAGGCTTGGCCGCGGCAGCAGAAGCAATCAGGAGCAGGGAGCCGAGCATGCCTCCCTGCCCCCCAGCGGGAAGCTGCTCCCGCTCACAACTCCTGCCCTCTGGGAGGAGGAGAGGCCTTCTTTGATAAAGGCCCTCCTGCGCTGTCTCCCCCCATCTTGAACTAAGAGGCTCCAGCTGCCTTTCCGCAAAGGGAAGGTGTCCACGGATCCCTGCCATCAAGCTCACACATTTGGTTCCCCTCCCTCCCTCTTTCTTGGGGTGCGATCCCACCTCACTATCAAGGTCTCGCTTTTCTGCCAAGATTCATAAACACTCCCTGCCTTGTTGAGCGACGCAGCCATCTGCCTGGGACCAACCACACTGTCATCCTCACAAACCTTTTTTTCCTAGCGATCTTTGCACAATTCTCTTTTTTAATAGAAAAGGACATGCAGCAGAAAGTCAATTTTCACCAGACTCATTTACCTAGGAAGCTGCCTTAATACAGAGCCAGACCATTGCTCCATCTAGTTCAGGGTTGTATACACTGATTGGCAGTAGCTCTGAGGTTTCAGGCAGGGAGTCTTTTCCCCCAGCCCTATCATTGGGGATGGAGCCTGGGGGACATCACCCCGATAAGCAGATGCTCTGGGAGTTGGAGGTCAGCGTCTTGAGGGCCAAACTTCCATGCCGCTGTGTTCAATAATCTGTTCAAAACGTAAAAGTTCAACACGCAATGGAAAGGGCTGTGTCCCTCACCTGAGGCGACTGCTACCTTCTTTAACCCCCTTCTTCCTCGACCTCTTCCCTGTTAAGAGAAAATGAGAGAGGCTGTTTTGAAGAATTACCACTGGTTTCCAGAGAATTATCCAAGCAGGGAGATCAGAGGCAGTTCCTCTTCACTGGAACCTCCAATTGCTCCAGAAGAAGTGGAGGACCTGACTTTTGTGCAGCTAACACACCTGAGAAACCGGAAACATTCTTTGTTTGGCTACTTCAATACTCTGGCATCAAACAACACACTCTCTCTCAGCCACTCACCAGAGTCTTTTGCAAGAGAGAAGTTTAGGGCAGATCCTTCTGTAGCTCAGAGTCCGCAAAGGGTTTTCATCCCAGCTGGGAAGTCCAGCCTGCAGCTGAATTCAAAGACCAGCATTGACTCAACGTGGCCAGTTCACAGGATGCTGAAGAAAACCTAGTTATCTATCCTGGCTTCTGCATTTCCAGGCTAAAGGAAGCACTCTAAGAATAGCTTTAGAAATGCGTTTTTGGAGAGAAAGTAAGTTTAGGACTGATTGTTGGAGTGGGGCGTGAACGCAGCGCCAAGGAGAGGCAGAGTCTGGTAGTACAAGGTTGATCGGCATAGCCTGCTGCTCTGGCGACTTGCAACCCGATAGACTGCACTGACCAGCAAAGGCTCTCCAGTGTTTCAGGCAAGGACTCTTTCCCCAGCCCTTTCCCCAGCCTGGGATTGAAGCCCGGACCTGCTGCCTGTGAAACAGTTGCTCCCCCACTGTGGCCTTTCTCCCCCAAAATGAACCAAGATTCTAGTCCTCATGATTCTCATCTCATGATTTAACCGTCTAGCTCAGTACTTCCTACCCCAATTGGCAGAGGTTCCTTCTGCTCACAGATCCCAGCCTGGCTGTGGGTCTTCTGACATTTCTGTATTTTCGGGCAGGATGAACTTTGCCGCCTGAGCAAATGCAGAAATCCTTTCAAACAGGCCTCTCCGAAACCACCGGACCCTCATAGCAAGCAGAGGTGCTGGGCCCATTTCAGAGCACTTGCTTGGCCTGCAGAAGGTCCCAGGCTCAATCCCTGCCGACATCTCCAGCTCAAAGCGTCTCTGGTCCCAAGCAGTGGAGGAAAAATCCTTCCACAACTGAGACCCTGGCGAGCAGCTGCCTGCCAGAGTAGGCAATACTGGCCAGATAGCCTGATCAGGTAAAAGAAAATTTACTACGTCTCCTGTAAAGCAGGCATGGGGGTGGGGAATCCAGCCTGGGGACCACATTTCCTTCTGGGCATCCTCCGAAGGGTTGAGAGGCAGCAGTGGGTAGGGCCAGAGGCAAAAGTTCAATGGAGTTAAATGCGGCTTTTGTACAGTGTTGTAAACAAAATCTGCCCTTTTCCCTTATGGGGTATCCATGAGCCCATATAGAGTCCTTACGTAGGTTCCCTATTGGTAGGAGAAAATAACAGAGGCCAACCAGAAAGTATTGAGAAGCAAAGCAGCTAGTAAGCCTGATCTTTATTGATCTGTTGCAACAGGGTGCTCCCCTCACACGCAGGAAAGGAGGAGGACCCAAAACCAAGGTGTGGCACCCTTATATAGACATTTTGAATTCCCTGCCCTGGAGCTCAAGGCCACCCCTCCATACATCATACGTACATCACAGAAGGGGTGTAACCCAAGACCAGTATGGATGTATGGAAGTGAGAGCTGGACCATAAAGAAGGCTGGTCGCCGAAGAATGGATGCTTTTGAATTCTGGTGCTGGAGGAGACTCTTGAGAGTCCCATGGACTGCAAGAAGATCAAACCTCTCCATTCTGAAGGAAATCAGCCCTGAGTGCTCACTGGAAGGACAGATCCTGAAGCTGAGTACTTTGGCCACCTCATGAGAAGAGAAGACTCCCTGGAAAAGACCCTGATGTTGGGAAAGATGGAGGGCACAAGGAGAAGGGGACGGCAGAGGACGAGATGGTGGGACAGGGTTCTCGAAGCTACCAGCATGAGTTTGACCAAACTGCGGGAGGCAGTGGAAGACAGGAGGGCCTGGTCCAGGGGGTCACGAAGAGTCGGACACGACTAAATGACTAAACAACAACAAGAAGAAGACCTTTAAATTCTTATCACAACAGTAGGCTAGTTTGTGCATGCAAAGAACCCCTGTCCTCCCTGCAGACAAGCAAAGATCAGAGTTCAAGGATGTTTTTCCACCCAGGCAAAGACACTCGAGGAGGGTGTGAAGCAGGGTCAGTTAGGGGCGTGGCCTGGGTTGAGGGGCGTGGCCTGAGGAGGAGTGTGGTGTGAGAAGAGTCCTGAGGACCGTTCTGGCCAGGAACTCCAACCCAGCCCTGTTTTACAGCTGTGGAGCTATCCTGGTGACTGTAACTCCGAAGGCCTCGGCCAACTGGCTGACAGCTCAGGATCTCTTCTTTGAAATGATCCAGGCCAGGCCTTTAGGCAGCAGGCAGGCAGGCAGGCACACACACACACACACACACACACACACACACATCCCCACTTTCTGTACACAACACCCCTCCTGCTTTGATACTCCTAATTAGGTTTCATGGATGAAAAACCATCACCCGTTCTCCTCTCTCTCCCCCCTAATCCACATCTTTGCTTGTTAAGTGCCTCTCAGAGACATCTGCTTATTCTCCAAAGTAACCTAATTCCCACCCACCCTGCAGCTCTGGCACCTGGCCCCGCCGTTAGGCGAGGTGGAGAAAGAGCCTTCAGACAGCACCATTTGGAGTTTTCCAGTTATTTCTGTTAAAATTTCTGATTGTACAAGGCCTGGGTGATGTGTCGATACATCGCCCAGAACCAGTTTGAGGGCCAGAGTGCAATGGTGCCTTTAAGGTAAAGGGACCCCTGACCATTAGGTCCAGTCATGGCTGACTCTGGGGTTGCGATGCTCATCTTGCTTTATTGGCCGAGGGAGCTGGCGTACAGCTTCTGGGTCATGTGGCAACAAGGTAAACGCCGTTTACCTTCCCGCTGGAGCGGTACCTATTTATCTACTTGCACTTTGATGTGCTTTTGAATTGCTAGGTTGGCAGGAGCAGGGACCGAACAATGGGAGCTCACCCCGTCGCAGGGATTTGAACCGCCAACCTTCTGATCAGCAAGTCCTAGGCTCTGTGGTTTAACCCACAACGCCACCCGCATCCCCAATGGTGCCTTTACACAGCGGTATATTGCAGGTGAAACCGCTGTCGCTCCTGAGTCCCTCCACTTATGGAGAATCAAGCTCCATCGGCCCCAGGGCTCTGGGGTGAAACTGCTGTTGCTCCCACCAAGACTGGGGCCAAGGCTGCTCATTCATTCTTCTGCACTCTGGGTGCTGGAGGAGGAAGAACGATGCATCACTGTATCAGGATGTTTAGCTGGTGATGCATCATGTTATGGGGGGGGGGGACTGCTCCTTTTCCCTTATGAGGCATTCCCAACCCTGTACAGAGTCCTTAAGTGGGTTCCCTATCAGTAGGAGAAAATAACAGAGGCCAGCCAGAGAATATTGAGAAGCAAAGCAACTAGTAAGCCTGATCTTTATTAAACTGTTGCAACCGGGTCCTCACTCACCGCATGCAGGAGGGAGGAGGAACCCAAAACCAAGGTGTGCAAGGCCTTATATAGACTTTTGAAATTGCCCACCCTGGAGATCAAGACCAGCCCCCAAAACATCATACATACACACATCACAGAAGGAGGCAGTCTCCAGCAGAAATCCTGTCACTAATTGCTTTACCTGGGCAGCCTGGGCATTCTTTTGTGATGATAAATATTTTAATTCCTGAATCCAGGTGACAGGCTCACCCTACTCATACACAAATAGGCCTTTAAGACAGCAAAAGACCATGGAGAGGCTTTCCTTGAAGAGAAATATTTGAAGTCAATTTGGGAGAGTCAAAATGGCTTCAGGATTGCTGTCCTGTACGATTTCAGACAGGTGGTTTATATACTTACGTATGCGTTTGCCTTGTACATTTATGAACGTTTATTTTATATTTGGGACCTTATAACAATCGCAATGTTGAAAAGTGGATATCGCCAGTCCTAGATTTTGTGTGTGTGTGTTTGTTCTGTTTATGCATTGTGGCATGTTGCCAATTTTTATTTAACCTGCAATGTGGATAACGGCTAGAATATACGTCGGCATGTGGTTTCACTTGCAGGTACTTGAAACCGGACGAAGACAAGAAATCCAAACACAAGACGGCAGTAAAGAAGAAAACACTCAACCCTGAATTCAATGAGGTAATGTCACTCTGGTTTCAGGTGTTTGTTACAGGTCTATGGGAAATGGAAAGGGCCCTAGATGGAGGGACGTAGGAAAGTGACACACTCTAACCGTGGGTCCACCCAGCTCAATACTTTGGTCTCGAAAGTTTCAGATTGAGGACATCCCATCCCTAGTCTTGAAGCGGTAAAGGAATCAGGTCTGGAGTGCTGCTGTGGTCAGCTTAGCAACAAGCAAAATGCCAGGCTCCACATATTTTATTTCTTCCAGGGGTATGGAACATTGGCAGCCCTTCAGATGCCACTAGACTACAACTCCCATAATCCCTGGTCATTGGCCATGCTGGTTGCTGGGAGTTGGAGTCCAACAGCATCTGGAGGGCCACCATTTCTCCATAAGGGTGAAGGGGGCACTGCCCCACCAACCCACATCTGCTCTCAGCGAATACCCATCTGCATACCTTCCCACTTAAAACCAGTCCAGGCGGTTGGCACTGTATGTCAGATTCCTCCTCAGCAGATAGGAAACTGGGCACCAAGTGAAAATGAGTTGGCCCTTACTTGACACTGAACTTAAGAACATAAGAGGAGCGTGCTGGATCAGGCCACTGGCCCGTCTAGTCCAGCATCCTGTTCTCACGCAGGAGGGAGGAGGAACCCAGAACAATGGCGTGCAAGGCCTTATATAGACATTTTGAATTCCCTGCCCTGGAGCTCAAGGCCACCCCTCCATACATCATACATACATCACAGAAGGGGTGCAACCTAAGACCATCCCCCAGATACATCATACCTACATCACAGAAAAGGCGGTCCACAGCAGAAATCTGAGTGACTTGTTTATCTCGTCTGACAGGTTACCTGTTTAATGGTCACTTGATTGGATTGCCTGGGTAGCCTGGCCAGTCTTTTGTAATGATAAATACTTAGTTCCTGGGCCAGGTCACAGCCTCACACCCTATTCATATCTTTAGACAGGATTTGTGAAGGAAAAGACAATGGAGAGGCTTTTCCATTTTCCTTTGACCTTTTGCTCAGTTTGGGAATCAAAATGGTTTCAGGTCGGTCTTCCTGTGCTGATCTATGTATGTGCTTGGTTGGTACATTTAACATGTAACTAAGACCTCAAAATTCCTATCACACCAGCAACTGGTATTCAGAAGGATTGCTGCCTCTGACCATGGAAGCAGAGCAGAGCCACCGTGGCTAGTAGACAGCAATAGCCTTCTCCTCCATGAATTTGTCTGTTCCTCTTTTCAAGCCACTTAGGTTGGTGGTCATCACTACCTCCTTGTAGCAGGGAGTTCCACAGATTAACTATGTGCTGCATGAAGAGGACTTTCTGTTCTGTGCCCTGATTCTTCCAACATTCAGCTTCATTGAATGTTCCCAAGTTTTGCGTTACGAAGGATAAAATAAATAAATAAAATTATCCACTTTTTCAATTCTATGCGTACTTTTAGAATAATAATAATAATAACAACAACAACAATAATAATTTATTATTTATACCCCGCCCATCTGGCTGAGTTTCCCCAGCCACTCTGGGTGGCTCCCAACCAAGTGTTAAAAACAACACAGCATTAAATATTAAAAACTTCTATCAGGTTGACTCTTACTCACCTTGTCTCTAAACTAAAAAGTCCCCAGCACTCTAGCGCCATCTCCTGTTTGGGCTCCCAGACTTTCGCACCATCAGCCCCACTTGGCACTACTAACCAGCGCCCCCTGCAAACTGCAATTTCTCCAGTGCACCAAGTTTGCAGCTCTGCTTCATTGAAAGAGTGCTGGACAAGAAGAGCGAGAAGTTTGGAAACACGTCCTGAATGCACGTTTATCCCTTTCCGCTGCAGGAATTTTGCTACGAGATTAAGCACGGTGACTTGGCGAAGAAGACCTTAGAGGTGACGGTGTGGGACTATGACATTGGCAAATCAAACGACTTTATTGGTGAGTCTGAGGTTCCCAAGGGAGATTTGCAAAGCTTTGATAGTTTAATTGTCAAGGCACCGGACTGTTAAATGTCACCTGGATTCAGCATGACCTTTACAGCAGATTGCACAGATTCCCACTAAGTATCTTCCCACGAGGGATAGAGGCCTCAGCTCTTGTCAATTTCATTTCCCAGTGCATGGCAATTTCACCTGTGTTTATTCTTAAACCCCTTCCATCCCATTTCCATATTAATCTGTAATTTAAAAAAAAAAATCCATAGCAAAAAATATCCATACAAAAAATTGTATTTCAATACATACCTGTATGTATCTGATCACAAAATAGTATCTTAAATACAGAGTTTATTTCAATACCCACATTTGCCCCCTGAAATTCACATTTTGCAACGCATTCTGGTGCAGTTCTTCTGAGCCAAGAATCTATGCTGCAAAACTTGGAGAAGTACAAAAACTGAAGAATAATTATGTCTTGGTTCCATGTTTTTAGTCCAGGAGGTAAGAATTTGTTCTGTTCCCCCATTCGCAGAATTGCAGAATTGGAAGGGACCATGAGAACCATCTAGACCAACCCCAGCAGTGTGGGAATCTGCAGTTCAGGAGCCCCAACATGGGACTCGAACTCGCGGCCCAGAGATTAAGAGTCTCATACTCTGAGCTATCTCCTTCCTCCTTAAAAGAGGAAGCCACAGCCAAGATACACACAGTTTTTAGAAGACTACAGGGGTCAACCATGATTTGGGTGATTTGCCCACCCTCCAACTCCAGACCACCCCCAGAAACATCACAGAAGGGATGTAGCAGCCCAGAACCACCTCCCCCAATACATCATACCTATATCACAGAAAAGGTGGTCTACAACAGAAATCTGAGTGCGTTGTTTATCTCCTGTCTGACAAGTTCCCTGATTGCATTATCTGGGTTTTGGCCAGTCTTTTGTTATTCTAACTACTGAATTCCTGAATCTAGATCACAGGTCACAGGCTCACACCCTGTTCATATCTTGAATGTGCCCTTAAGACAGGATTTGTGAGGAAAGAGACAATGGGGACCTTCAAATTCCTATAACACCGTGATGGAAATCCAAATTTTGTACTGATCCTTTTTGTGTGGGTGTGGGTGTGTGCGCACAAACAGCCGCCAGGCTCTGCCTGCCCATTTGTCTCTCATTTGTCTCCCTCAGGTGGCGTGGTGCTAGGGATCAATGCCAAAGGGGAGCGCCTGAAGCACTGGTTTGACTGCTTAAAAAACAAGGATAAGAAGATTGAGCACTGGCACACACTCACAAACGAGCTGCCGGGGGCACTCCTCAGCGACTGACCTTACAGACACACCCCGGAAGAGCATAGCACACAACCCCGGCCAAGGAACAACGGCTGCCTTCGGATTTCTTGTTTACTTCATGCCACGGGAAGGATCCCATGTCGGCAAGGATTGAGAGGGGGCGGGCCTTGCTTGGAAGGTCCCAGCTACAGCCAATTTGCAGGGAACTATTGGACACTGCTACACGCCCCCCCTTTAAAAAAAGCAAACCCACAACAACTTGTTATTTCCTGTTGTTTGCAAGCTTCAGTCCTACAGATTTCTCTGGGATGCCTTGAATTTACTCTTGCAGCAAGTTGGTTATCTGTGTGTGTGTGTGTGTGTGTGTGTGTGTGTGCGTGTGTGTTTGGGGGGTGGGGTGGTCCAGAGGGCTGCATGCATTAGATCTGTGACTTCTTTGATATTCTGGATTCAGTCCTTGCTGCCTTGTGAACACAGTGGCAACATGAATGCACAAATATATAGTAATATAGATCTATAGATACATGGGTTAGGGGTTTTCCCTCTTCCTCTTTTCATTTGGTTTTTTTGTAATATGTAACTGATGCAAAGTGTTTTGTTGACTCTCCGAATTAAGAGATACTCGGTGACATCTCTAGCTGTTGTCTGTCCTCGGTGTATGTGCGGGAGACTGGGGGTGGGGGTGGGCAGAGGGTGGTTAGTTTTCAATTTTGCTCTGAAGTATTTCAGCCGTCCGGTTAGATAAGCGGTGAAGAAGCTGTGGCCCTCAAGATGCTTTTGGGTTCCAGCTCCCCAGACCACTGGCCACGCTGGGACCTAAAAGTGTAGGAGGCTGCCTTATACCCAGGCGGTTGGTCTATTCAGCTCAGTATTGTCTGCACGGACTGGCAGGAGCTTTCTGGAGGTTTCCTACAGGGAGTCTTTTTCCCCAGCCCTATCATTGGGGATTGAACCTGGGGGACATCTCCACTATAAGCAGATGCTCTGGGAGTTGGAGCTCAGTGTCTTGAGGGCCAAAGCTTCCATGCCGCTGTGTTTGACAATCTGCTCAAAACATAAACGGTCAACCCACAACACAAAGGGCTGTGTCACTCAACTGAGGCGACCACTACCTTCTTTAACCCTCATCTTCCTCGGCCTCTTCCCTCTTAAGAGAAAACGAGAGAGGCCACTGAAGAATTGCCAAAGGCTTCTCGCTGAATTTCAGAGAATTATCCAAGCAGGGAGATCAGAGGCCTGACTTTTGTGCAGCTAACACACCTGAGAAACTGGAAGCCTTCCTTGTGTGGCTACTACAGTTCTCTGGCATCAAACAACACTCACACTCTCAGCAACTCACCAGAGTCTTTTGCAAGACAGAAGTTTAGGGCAGACCCTTCTGTAGCTCCGAGTCCACAGAAGGTTTTCATCCCAGCTGGGAAGTCTAGCCTGCAGCTGAATTCAAAGACCAGCACTGACTTCCATAAGTCAGTCAAAAAACTGGGTCTGCTGGGCTTATTAAAAAAAAAAAGAATTATTCTTCTGTTAGCACAATATAGACTCTCTAGTTAAAAGAGAACAGTTGTATTCTCTGTATCAGTTTTATGCTTTTTTCATGTCTTTTTTTTTGGGGGGGGGAGTAGGTTCTGAGTTGTTTTTCATGTGAAGTCATTGCAGAAAACCATCAAACTCATATCTCACGGCTTACACCCAAAGGTAGTCATAATTAGGGATGGAGGAGAAATTTGGTTCCGTTCAAATTTTACGGAGATTCTCTCTGATCCGCGCTTTCAAAAACAATATGCAAACTGAAATGCAGCTATCCTTCGAAATTCACAGTTCTCTCAATTTCACAACGCACTTCTCCAATCAAATAATATGTATATTAGGAAAATGCGTGCACAGCACCGCTTATGTTAGTGAAAATAAGTTATAAAATGTGTTTATCAGGCAAAATTGCATACAAAAATATGTATGTTAGGGAGGAATTTGCACTAAGATGCTGGTGAATTTTCCTGCAGACTTTTTTAAAAATAGAAATTGCAAACTGATGCAGAAATCTGGAGAAGCAAAGACGGCAAGAAAGAGAAAGAGAAATTAATAGACCCAATCATCCCTAGTCCTGCTCAGAGTAGGTCCACTGAAATCACAGCTGCTGTAGGTCTACTCAATTCAAAGGTCCTACACTGAGTAGATAGTTGGAGACAACCCAATGCCTTTATGGATCCTGTGAGATTAGTTTACAGATTTAGAACCATTTGTAAGAAGTTATTTGGATACTAATCCACAAAAACTGATGCTTTTCAGATGTTGCTCCCATGGGCAAGAGTCATGTACTCGGGAAACAGGAAGTGCAAAAAGTACTTCCTGCCATCATGGTTTAAAGCTATTGTTGTTTGTGGATCATGCTGGAGGAAAAATAGGCCAAATGCTGATTGCAGTCAAAATCTCTCTGCAACATTTTGTATTCCAGGGGAAGCCTTGCCAATTTTCCTTAACACCTCCGCCCTGCACTTGTCACCCAACTAGGTATATTTCATTTTGCACAAGGAAAGAAGTTTTCTGCAATCAGCTGGATTCTTCCATTAAAAATGGCTTCTCCACCTCCCCAGCCACAAACAATGCTTTAATAACTGCCATATCCAGGAAATCACCATTCACGGAGTCATTTTCAGCCTCAAGCTCTTTTAGCGGACGGTGAACAAAATTGTGGCCAATTTTCATCAGGTGGTTCTGCGGAGATCATTTTCCGTTGTGTTCCAGAAAGCACTTGAAAAGGCAATATCTGGCACTTTGAATCGATGAGCTGTTTGGAGAAAGCGTTTCAGAGGCACATTCAGATACCTCTCGTGTGTTTTCCCATCGTTGCTTATTGCCGGTGAGAAAAAGCAGGAAAGGGGCATTTGCAGACAGCTGCCTGTTGTAGACTTTGCATCACAGTCCCCTGTTAAAAACAAAAGAAAGCATTTTCACACACACCCCAAGGCTTTCAGGGACGTTCCATCAACATAACTCTTCCACATAGGGCAAAATAAATATTTCCACCACACTTTTATGTTGATGGCGTGCCAGATAACTTCCCTCCACAGAATATTTTTCCTAGGTACAGAAACAACATCGCTTGTAAAGAGGCTCATGGAACAGCCAAGTTGTATGCCTTTAAAAAAAATCTCAAAAGATAAGCTGTTTTCAGTGTCTCAATATGATAACACGCACCTTCCTGCTGATTTCTGTGGGTACATGGTTCTTTTCATTTTCTATCAAAAGCCTTTTTTTACCTGGACTATGTACATATGTAAATGAAAATATATATTATACGGTATATATAAATATATATAAATATATATATATATATATTTAAAACAAAAACTACTGCATGTCAAGTTAGTGGTTGTCATGCAAAAGACTTGTTAGATGTTTGATACCAATGTTTTGCTACAGTGAGTTGGCCGCAGAAACATGTCCTCTGGGCTGCTTCCCCACAGATCAATTTTGTATTTCAGTATTACTATATGTACTTTTTGGTCAGATTTGTTTAATCTTTATAAATAGAAATGCAAATGAATAAAAAAAAATGATGGAAAAGTTTCATTTTGGAAGTTGAGTGATTTGATTGTATTTCTGTGCCGTTTCCCATTCAAATGAATCCCAAAGCGGCTCACAAACAATAAATAACATGACGGAGCGTCACAAGGGCAGCATAAATCACATCATATAATTAACAAACCGTCAGTAAAACAATCACAATCTATTAAGTACTGTTAGCAAACCAGCAGCTAAAGAATAAGTGAAACATCGCAATTACAGCGTGAGTCAGATGATTGACAAATCAATAAGACATTCATACTCTAGAAGGCAATATTAACAAAAGAACAACTAAAAAATAAGTTGGACAGTATGAAGTTCAGACACACTTCCCCAGCGATTCATAATCTTTCACTCTGTTCAGTTCCTTAAAATATACATGCACATCCATCAAGCCAGAGGACCTAGATCTAACAGAAATACCTGCAGCAGGGCTATACTTAAACTTGTTAGGTAACTTAAACCCACATCCCATTTATAAACTAAGCGTGCAACCCTATAGCTTGTTTACTTTGAAGTAAAAGAAGGCTGCTTTTTTCCCCAGTTGGAACTCACCAGAACTCAGTTCTGGCACCTCTCAGGTGGTCACTGCTGCCATTATAAGAGAACGAGGGAGGTGTCCATGGTGAGTTGGGGTACCTCTTTTTCTAGAAAAATAGTTCTGAGTAAGAATTAAAGGGACCCCTGATCATTAGGTCCAGTTGTGGCCGACTCTGGGGTTGCGGCACTCATCTCGTTTGACAGAGGGAGCCGGCGTACAGCTTCCAGGTCATGTGGCCAGCATGACTAAGCCGCTTCTGGTGAACCAGAGCAGCGCACGGAAACGCCGTTTACCTTCCCGCCAGAGCGGTACCTATTTATCTACTTGCACTTGGACATGCTTTCGAACTGCTAGGTTGGCAGGAGCAGGGACCAAGCAACGGGAGCTCACCCCGTTGCGGGGATTCGAACCGCCGACCTGCTGATCGGCAAGTCCTAGGCTCTGTGCTTTAACCCACAGTGCCACCCGTGTGTGTTGTATTTGGGGTGGATTTGTTCAGCTGAGTTATTATCTAGGTGAGTTTCTGGGGCAGACAAATCAGTGGTGGGTGGGACTACAAACAGAAGTGGATGGAGTAAGGATTGTGAATTTTATCACACATTCTCTATCCCCCATTCAAACAAG
This sequence comes from Podarcis gaigeae, assembly GCF_964106915.1. NCBI lineage: Eukaryota > Metazoa > Chordata > Lepidosauria > Squamata > Lacertidae > Podarcis > Podarcis gaigeae. The sequence continues at coordinate 41,776,987 of NC_139692.1, read as the reverse complement.
CAAAAGGCATTATTGGAGTTCAAGGATATAGCCAAGTGAGGCCAAAAAAATCAAGAAGGATGCAAGGCAGGACCTGTGAGATATGGTCCAGGGAGGGTTCTGAGGGCCAGACAGAGATGCTTGGAGGGCCACAATCGCCCCGCCCAGTTTACACACTTACACACACACACACACACACACACACACACACACACACACACTTCAGCGATTTAAACTAAGCATCCAAACACTGAGCCAGCATAAAAGAAAATCCCACTCAGTTAAATGGAGCAGCGTCTTGACAGTTGTACATAAGCAGCTCTTGAACTTCATCTCCTTTTTGGATGGTGAGCTGATTATTGAGACCTGGACTTAAGAAAGCTTAAGGTGCCTTAATGCCCAGGATCAGCTCCAAATTCCTGACACACCTGTGGCCTTATATAGGGGGCAAGCAGCCCTTCGAGGGAGTCGATTGCTTGCTCAGCCTCACCTGATCTGTGTCCCCAATAGAAGAAATGCAAGCTTCAAACGCTTCGTGGGTTGAGGTGAGAAACAGGACCCCAGGCCCTTTTGAGGGGCCGCAATGGCCCTACCTGGCCCCACAGAGCACCTACATATCAGTGGCTGTCCTCATGGGGCTGGTGGTCATCTCGGCCACCTTGGCGAACGGCTTGGTGATTGTGGTCTCTGTCCAGTTCAAGAAGCTCCGTTCTCCTTTGAACTACGTCCTGGTGAACCTGGCCGTGGCTGATCTCTTGGTGACTTTCTTTGGGAGCACCATCAGCTTCGTAAACAATGCCCACGGCTTCTTTATCTTTGGCCAGGCGACCTGCGAATTTGAAGGCTTCATGGTCTCCTTAACAGGTAGGGAGATGACCCTGGTGTCCCTTTGGTTTCCTTTGAAAAGCAGTTATCAGACCTTGCATTTACCGTATTTTTCGCTCCATAAGACGCACCTAGTTTTTAGAGGAGAAAAACAAGGGGAAAAAATATTTTGAACGAAACAGTGGATGTATGATTTTTGTGGTTCTTGCTGTGGCCACAGACATGTGATCTGATGGTGAAATTGGGGTGACCCAATGCAAAAATCCTGAGGATCCAAGTGGATCCATGCTTTGTAACCACATTTTTGCACCATTGCAGCCACAGGAAACAGTGGATGCGTGATTTTTTGGGGGGGAAGGCTGTAGCCATGGACATGCTATGATCTGGTGGTGAATTTTGGGTGACCCAATGCAAAAATCCTGAGGATCCATGGGCTTTTAACTCCTGCCTCCCAGGCAGCCTCCTTTACCTCTAGCATCCCTTATCTCTCTCCCGATCGCTTGCCGATCAGCTGCTTCCTTTCAACACTCCCTTCCCTCTTGTTTGCCTTAGTGTCTTTTCCTTAGCTGGAGCAGTTTTTGCTCTTCCTTTTCTTCTAATTTCTCTCCTTATTGCTTTAATCTTCCTGTTTCCCCCCTTTGCAAGTTTGCTGTCTTTACCTCCCCCCTCCCAGGTAGCCTCCTTTATCTCTAGCATCCCTTATCTCTCTCCCTGATCGGCAAACGATCAGCGGCTTTGTTTCAACACCCACTTCCCCCTCAAAAAAGCATGATCTGCTTTTTGCCCCTGGGCAATTCGGCTCCAGGGACCACGCATTCGCTCCATAAGATGCACAGACATCCCCCCTTACTTTTTAGGAAGACAAAAGTGCGTCTTATGGAGCGAAAAATACGGTATACGCTACTGTTGAGAGCCAGTGTGGTGTAGTGGTTAAGAGCAGCAGTCACATAATCTGGGGAACCGGGTTCGTGTCTCTGCTCCTCCACATGCAGCTGCTGGGTGACCTTGGGCCAGTCACACTTCTGTGAAGTCTCTCAGCCCCACTCACCTCACAGAGTGTTTGTTGTGGGGGAGGAAGGGAAAGGAGAATGTTAGCCGCTTTGAGACTCCTTAAAGGGAGTGAAAGGCGGGATATCAAATCCAAACTCTTCTTCTTCTTCTTCTTCTGTTGGAGCATTCAGAACGCATTGTGCGTCGCACATCTCTATAATCTGCACAACAGTTGCATTTTCATGCCAGTGTTATGATACTAAAATTGCAGGTTGGGTGGGAAGGGATGCCTGAAGCAGAGGAAGTCAGAGGTGGCCTACAAACACAATGGGCTATCCGGAAGGGCCCAACTTAGAAGCGGAACATCTGCTTTTCATGCAGAAGGCTCCGAGTTCAATCCCTGGCATCTCCAGGAAAAGTTAGGAATTTTACCCTTTCTGAAATCCTAGAGGGAGCTGCTGCCAGCGAGTGTGATCAATACACAGTCTCCACCCCCATCGTTCAGCCCAGTTGGGGCTGGGGGAGAATGCTGTCTGAAACCCTGGTGAGTTGCTGCCAGTCAGGGTAGACAATACTGAGCTAGATGGACCAGCTGTCTGATTCAGTATAAAGCATTTTTTTTATTTTTCGAAACCTCAGCAACCTTGATTTTTTAATAATAATAATAATAATAATAATAATAATAATAATAATAATAATAATAATAATTTTTTATTATTTATACCCCGCCCATCTGGCTGGGCTTCCCCAGCCACTCTGGGCGGCTTCCAAAAAAAAAATTAAAATACTGTAATACATCAAACATTATGGATGTAGCGCCATAGTTTCCTATGAGTAAATGCCATTTTTTTTGCTGCTATCTGATCATTTAGAAAACTCTAGCCATTTTTGCCCCTTCATGGATCACTGCCTTGTAAGGAAATCAGCCCTGAGTGCTCACTGGAAGGACAGATCCTGAAGCTGAGGCTCCAAGACTCATGGGAAGAGAAGACTCCCTGGAAAAGACCCTGATGTTGGGAAAGATGGAGGGCACAAGGAGAAGGGGACGACAGAGGACGAGATGGTTGGACAGTGTTCTCGAAGCTACCAGCATGAGTCTGACCAAACTGCGGGAGACAGTGGAAGACAGAAGTGCCTGGCGTGCTCTGGTCCATGGGGTCACGAAGAGGAGGACACGACTAAACGACTAAACAACAACAAGCCATTTTTGAGATTGTGCTCTAGTTATTCCCCTTCTCTGTGGTCAACCTCTCCTCTCTAGCCCTTCTTTTTCCAACTAGCATAGGCTGGTCCATTAGGGAAAATAGGGCACTGCCTCACCAACCTCATTCTCAGCTCAGCCAAGCCCAATCTCTCTGCCATCTTATTTACAACCAGCCCAGAGGGTGGCACTGCCCATTAGCTTCCTCCTCCTCCTTAGTCTCAGCATTGCCTTTGCAGAGAGAAGGAGGATGGGAACAAAACTTGAATTGCTTGGCTCTGGCGCCACCTACTGTTGGGCTCCCTGCCTCTTGCCCTACCATTTCCAATGGGCACTGGTCAACCCTGAGTTTGTGTTATGAATAAAACCTGCATTTCTCAAAGGCAACACGCCAAAGCTGTGCCCGCTATGTTTGGCTCCGTTCATCCCTGAGCTCTTCTCAAGGATGGAAGACGTGTTCTCTGTTGCTCTAGAAGGCATGACTAGAACCAAGGTGGAAGCAGATATCGGCTAAAACTTTGGAGACACTGTCTGATGAGAGGAGCAGCTTAACAGGGGAGCTGAACTGTCCCAGGAGGTGGTCGTGAACTCTCTGGAGCTGGGGGTCTTTCAGCTGAGTTGGGTCAGCTGCCTGCCAGGGATGCTGCAGGTGCCAGACTCCTACATTGAATAGGGCTTGGACTGGATGGCCACTGAGACATCCCTCCAACCCTAAAATTCTAGGTTCATCTCTTCTTCTTTTTTCCAGGGATTGTGGGTCTTTGGTCCTTGGCGATCCTGGCCTTTGAGAGGTATCTCGTGATCTGCAAACCAGCGGGCGATTTCCGCTTCCAGAAAAGGCATGCGGTGCTTGGTTGTGCTTTCACTTGGGGGTGGTCCTTAGTCTGGACGGTCCCACCACTCCTCGGTTGGAGCAGCTATGTCCCTGAAGGTTTGTTGACAGGGGACTTTAGGAAGACGCCTTATGCCATCTCAAACTGTTTGACCATCTAGCCCTGATCTTTTTATATATACTGTATTTTTTGCTCTATAAGACTCACTTTTTCCCTCCTAAAAAGTAAGGGGAGATGTGTGTGTGTCTTATGGAGCGAATGCAGGCTGCGCAGCTATCCCAGAAGCCAGAACAGCAAGAGAGATCATTGCTTTCACTGCACAGCGATCCCTCTTGCTGTTCTGGCTTCTGAGATTCAGAATATATTTTTTTTCTTGTTTTGCTTCTCCAAAAACTATGGTGCATCTTGTGGTCTGGTGCATCTTATAGAGCGAAAAATATGATATATATATATAATTTTATTAAGTTTTCCATTTTCCATATTCACATATCCTGATACATTGCTCTAACAAAGCAGCAACCTCCTTCCCTCCCTCTTTCTGACTTCTATAAATTATAAATTCTGAACATTTCTATCATCACTCTTTTACCTTCTATCTTTCTTCAACATTTCTCCTCATTATTGGTAAGTCAGTTCCTTATATTTACATTACAAAACATTTCAGTCCAAACCTACAAACGTTTTCAGATGTTTACAATTTTCTTTCATATAGAATATAAATTTGTTCCAATCCTTTTGAAATAGTTCGGATTTTCCCTGTCAACTTGGCCATCTCTACATACTCCACCATCTTGACCTGCCATTCTTCCAATGTTGGACGTTCCTGCTGCTTCCATTTCTGAGCCAAAAGTATCCTTGCAGCCGCTGTGGCATACATAAACAAATTTACATCTCTTTTTCGAACTTCCTCTCCAATTAAACCTAACAGAAATGCCTCTGTTTTTTGTTGAAATTATATTTTAAAACCTTTTTAAATTCATTGTATATCATATAGGGACGCGGGTGGCGCTGTGGATTAAACCACAGAGCCTAGGACTTGCCAATCAGAAGGTCGGCGGTTCGAATCCCCGTGACTGGGTGAGCTCCCGTTGCTCGGTCCCTGCTGCTGCCCACCTAGCAGTTTGAAAGCACGTCAAAGTGCAAGTAGATAAACAGGTACCACTCCAGTGGGAAGGTAAACGGCGTTTCCGTGCGCTGCTCTGGTTCGCCAGAAGCGGCTTAGTCATGCTGGCCCCATGACCTGGAAGCTGTACGCCGGCTCCCTCGGCCAATAAAGCGAGATGAGCGCCGCAACCCCAGAGTCGGCCACGACTGGACCTAATGGTCAGGGGTCCCTTTACCTTTTACTATATCATATCCCAGTAGGCCTTAGCCCTGATCTTTTGAACAGGAGCTGCCATTAGGGACTGGACCCAAGGGTTTTGTCTACATTTAATCACTCTATACCAGGGTTAGCCAATGTGGAGCCCGACATATGTCACTGACTCCCATCATCCCTGACCACTGGCCATGAGCGTAGCCAAGGGGGGCAGGGGGGGCAGCTGCACCCCTAATCAAGTAAAATAGAAATACTTAACTAATCACATCAGTTCTGTCCCCCTCACAACCAAGTTCTCCCCCCCCCACAAAAATCCTGGCTACGTCCATGCCACTGGCCATTCTAAATAGGGATGGTGGGAGCTGTAGTCTCCCATAGAAGTGCTGGCTGGGCCAATGGGAATTGAATGTTTAGGAAAGAGTTGTAGCTTGGTCACAGAGCATTTGCTTGGCATTCAGAAGGTGCCACGTTCAACCCCGAACATCTCTAGGTATGGCCGGGAATGCCCTCATCTGAAATCCTGTATCAGGGCTCAGCCACCTTTTTCAGCAGGGGGCCGGTCCACTCTCCCTCAGACCTTGTGGGGGGCCGGACTACTTTTGAAGGGGAAAAAATGAACGAATTCCTACGCCCCACAAATAACCCAGAGATGCATTTTAAATAAAAGGACACATTCTACTCATGTAAAAACACGCTGATTCCCAGACCATCCGTGGGCTGGATTTAGAAGGTGATTGGGCCGGATCTGGCCCCCGGGCCTTAGTTTGCCTACCCATGTCCTGAATGTTGACTGCCAATCGGTGCTGACAATATTCAGCCTGCTGGATCCTTGGTCCACCTCAGCATAAAGACTTTGAAAAGACTTTACTTGCAGGATGGCAACTATCAACAAGCAGCAGTGTTTATGCACATTAAGTCCAATACAACACATTTCTTTCCCTTGAGCCCAAGAGAGGGGCTTCTTGCTTCCAAAAACTCTTTTGTAGCAGTGCGTAAGTTATCAGTCCATTGCTTGCCTGTCCTCACAAACCCCTCTGGACAAAGTGTCTGCTTGAAGTTTCCACACTCAGCAAAGCAACCAGCCAACCTCCAACTCCCATCCCTCCTATCTAAGACACACACCTTCACTTTTAAAGGGAGTTAACAAATTAACAAGGGTATGATTCGGTGATTCTGGGGCCTTAAAAGGTTTCCTTTTCCCCAGTACAATTCATTCCTTGCATAATAATAATAATAATAATTTATACCCCGCCCACCTGGCTGGGTTTCCCCAGCCACTCTGGGCGGCTTCCAACAAAACACTAAAATACAATAACCTATTAAACATTAAAAGCTTCCCCAAACATGGCTCCCTTCAGATGTCTTCTAAAAGTCTGGTGGTTGTTTTTCTCTTTGACATCTGGTGGGAGGGCGTTCCACAGGGCGGGTGCCACTATCGAGAAGGCCCTCTGCCTGGTTCCCTGTAACTTGGCTTCTTGCAGCGAGGGAACCGCCAGAAGCCCTTGGCACTGGACCTCAGTGTCCTGCCAGAATGATGGGGGTGGAGATGCTCCTTCAGGTATACTGAACCAAGGCTGTTTAGGGCTTTAAATACATTTTCCTAACGAATACAGTACAAGAGTTTTCTCCCTTCCTTGAATCCTAGGCTTGAGAACATCTTGCGGCCCCAACTGGTACAGCGGCGGAAGCAACAACAACAGCTACATCATGACTTTGTTCGTGACCTGCTTTGCCATGCCTCTCAGCACATTCCTCTTCTCCTACGCCAACTTGCTGATGACGCTGCGAACCGTGAGTACCGGGCAGAGTTGCGCTTGCCCTGTGCTGCTTCGAGCGCATCGCTGTAGACAGCGGGGGGCAGCAAGCATTCCCTCGACAGTTCCCTGATCCTTCCTGCAGGTGGCGGCTCAGCAGAAAGAGCAGGAGACAACTCAGAGGGCCGAGAGGGAGGTGACGCGAATGGTTGTCGCCATGGTGGCTGCCTTCCTCGTCTGCTGGCTGCCCTACGCCAGCTTCGCCTTGGTGGTCGCCACCCACAAGGACCTCGCCATACGGCCAGCGCTCGCTTCCCTGCCATCGTATTTCTCCAAGACGGCGACAGTGTACAACCCCATCATCTATGTCTTCATGAACAAGCAGGTAAGCACCCGAGGGGAAATTAAATGCTTGTGGGGATGGCCATTTATTAGCCAGACTCATTCGTGGTCCTTTTTAAGGGCAATTCTGAAGAGTGGAAAACATCTATGCACTGTGAGTCAACCAACAATAGTTTTATCATGGTCAAGGACTAATATTCAGCACCCTGTAAGTCATCACAGAGGGCTTCTTCCATGGCAGCGGACTACGTATGTCAGGGTTTGGGAACTTTTCTCAGGCTCAGGGCCAAACTAGCTCATAAGGACTCTTCCAGGGCTGCCTTCCAGTAATAGTAGTAGTAGTAATTTATTTGTATCCTGCCCATCTGACTGGGTTGTCCTGGCCACTCTGGGCAGCTTCCAGCACACACAAAAACATAACAAAACATTAAACACAAAAACCTCCCTATACAGAGCCGCCTTCAGATGTCTGAAAAAAGTTGTATAGTTACTCATCTCCACAGGGTGGGCACCACTGCTGAGAAGGCCCTCTCCCAATAGTAGGTGGTAAAAAAAGGTAAAGGAACTGGAACGGTACCTATTTATCTACTTGCACTTTGACATGCTTTCGAACTGCTAGGTTAGCAGGAGCAGGGACCGAGCAACGGGAGCTCACCCCGTCATGGGGATTCGAACCTTCTGATCAGCAAGTCCTAGGCTCTGTGGTTTAACCCACAGCGCCACCCGCGTCCCCAGAATGGTAGGGGGGCAGGACAATGGGTGCAGCTCTTACCTTTCTATACTGTAGGGTTACATTACAAGTTTAATTCTGAGGTTCCTATGTGCCTTTTTTGGGGGGTTGGAGAAAAATGGAGGAACCTGAATTGTGATGGGTTTCAGGATGTTCAAATCAAGAACATCCAAATTTTGATTTAACCAAATTTCTCCTCCATCTTTACGCACTGCAACAAACTGCTCATTTGGACCCACCCTGGTTCTGCAGGCAAACGTGATGGTGACCCTGTCAATTCTCCCTTCTCGCCTTCAGTTCCGCAGTTGCCTCCTCTACACGATGTGCTGTGGCCACAGACCATTATCTTCCCAGGACACGACACCGGCTGGGATCAGCCTCCCAGGCCGCCTCACCACCTCAGCTTCAGAAGGAAGCAGGAATCAAGTGTCGCCTTCCTAACAATGCAGAAGGGCAGGACCTGCCGCCGCCGCCGCCTTTGAACGTGGCTCTCGTTTCTGTTCTCCAAGTCGCCTTATTAAAAGTGCAAAATCTGGGAAATGGAATCCCACAGAAGACGACAGTACCTTTTATTAGAGGCACATCTGGTGGATAGAGACAAATCTGTGAACTTGTCGACGCCATGTATTTTCTTCCTGCCCAGCTTGTGTCCTAAACTTTGCCCATTTATAAATGTGCATTGGGCCCCAAAACTAATTGGCAGCCAGTGCAGTTGGGTCAGGATAGGTGCAATATGCTCAAACTGCCTTGCTCCTCTCAAATAATCCTAGTAATTGTAGCTTAGCTCTCACAGAGCTACAGTTCCCAGTACCCTTAACTATGGTTCTAGGATCCGGGGGGGGGGGGGAGTCATGTGCAGGAAATGTGCTTTAGATATATGGTACACACGTGATTTATGTTAGAACAACAAAAGCCTCCAGGGGTTGCTGGTCTTTGAACTCCCATCAGCCCCAGCCAACATGGTCAACAGATGAGTCACAGTCCAGCAAGATCTGGAGGGCTACAGGTCTGCGGCCCCAATCTCAGAGGATGAAGCTGCCCTTTGGAAAAGCTCCAACTCTTTTTTCCGGCAGGCCAGTTAATCTTGCTACTAACACAACTGCTCCGCACACCTGTCCTTTTTCATCTTCTTCTGGCCACACTGCTGGGACCAGGAGTCGTGAACCCAATTTAACAGCCAACTTCATGATTTGCATTTTCTCCGACTGCTCTTGGGAAGAGATAAGTGTGCGTGAGTGTGTATGTGTGTGAGTGAGAGAGCTGCCCATATAAAGACTCCCATCTTATCTGCACACCAGAGGAAAGGAAGAAATGAAAAACCGTCCGGTTCCTTTCGACCCTCTCAAGCCTTAATTACGCCGTCAAAATATAGTGCACCTGAAATAAAATGTAGTGCCCCTTTATTTTTGTTAGGTTAGGTTGTTGTCATGTATGTGGTATTTTTTAAAAAAACTGCTTGGGAGATATTTTTAATGGTGGTTACCCGGGGCGGAAAAGTGCAGCAAAATAAATAAATAAGGAAATCAAAGCGAATCTCTTTGCTCAGGCCTTGAAGGGGCGTGGAAAACGTGTGTGGATTAAACATCTTTATTTAGCACAAAACAGACTGATGCTAGGATCCAAAGCCCTGTGTGCCAAGGTACTGCAGACAGAGAGAGGGGTTGCCAACTTCCCTTTCTGGCTGCAGCTCCTGCGACCGACGTAGACAGCAAGCACCATTAAGAGGCATTGCCTCTTGTAAGCAAGGCAGCAGTTACTCTGAAGAAGGGACTGCTGCAACGCACTCTGTGTGTGGCTCCCCTTGTGCCTGATCCAGAACCCGTTGTTTGTGCAGAATGCTGCACTGCAATTGCTGGCAGGAGTGAGACCCTGTCAGCGTGTAACACCTTGCCTCAGAGGCCCGTACAGCTTGCAGATTTGCTACCAGGCCAAGGTGCTGTTTTTAGCACAGTGGTACCTCGGGTTACATACGCTTCAGGTTACATATGCTTCAGGCTACAGACTCCGCTAACCCAGAAATATTACCTCGGGTTAAGAACTTTGCTCCAGGATGAGAACAGAAATTGTGCAGCGGTGGCGCAGCAGCATCAGCAGGAGGCCCCATTAGCTAAAGTGGTGCTTCAGGTTAAGAACGGACCTCCAGAACGAATTAAGTACGTAACCAGAGGTACCACTGTACATATAAATTCCAACTTGGGACCAGTTTACTTGTGGGATCAGTTCATCCCAAATATGCCCCCTCGACTGCCCTGCTCTCTGGAAGGGGTACTGTAACACACGCCACATAACACTCATTCTGCATTTGTAACAAATCAATCTTTGAAATTTGAACCTCCCTTCCTATTAACATCAAAAAGCATTTTTTGTTTAGGCAAGCCTGCTCAGACACGTAGAATGTTGATACATGTTGTAAACTGGTTTCCAGCTTTTAATTGATTTCAATTAGTTTTTAAATGTCTTGAATAATTGTTTTTAACTGTATTTTTTGCTGATAATTTAGTTCATTCATTCATTTTTTGTAAACTGCTTTGAGGCTGAGGTTGTTTTGAAATCAAGGGGTGTATAAATTTTATGAAATGAAGTACTTATAAAAACTGCAGCCCATAAGCACCGTCTGGAAGAGGCATGTTCTCAAGGGGGAATGCCTGTTCTGAGATGTCATCTGATGCAACAGACTCGTCATCTGAAAGAGTTTTGTTTTTGCTGCAGAACCATTGCTTCTACTCACATGCAAACATATGCAGACTGAATAGTCAACTGATGGATCGACTGTCACTCATGACTGATGAAACATTTATTCAATTGGGTGGCAGCCCTAAAATCTGTGGTGTGATTCCAACTTTGAAAATACCGTATTTTTTGCTCTATAAGACTCACTTTTCCCTCCTAAAAAGTAAGGGGAAATGTGTGTGCGTCTTATGGAGCGAATGCAGGCTGCGCAGCTATCCCAGAAGCCAGAACAGCAAGAGGGATCGCTGCTTTCGCTGCGCAGCAATCGCTCTTGCTGTTCTGGCTTCTGGGATTCAGAATATATTTTTTTCTTGTTTTCCTCCTCCAAAAACTAGGTGCGTCTTGTGGTCTGGTGCGTCTTATAGAGTGAAAAATATGGTCCCTTGCGCAAATAGACTGAGTTATCAGTCATCAATCTGGTCCTTATCTCCATGCTTCGCCTATCTTTCACATCTGTTTTTAAAAGTAGCATGTGTACATTTTCATGTATATATGCAGCCATCCTTGACCTTTTAACAAAAAATAATAATGCAGGGAATATTTTTGGGGGGTGAGGGAACCATGCTGTCAACATCACAGGCACTAGCCAATTGGTGCCTTTGAAAGCTGACTTCCCCTACATGATAAGACGAGGAAACAATAATAATGCTATTATTTGCTCCCCACCCATCGGACTGGGTTGCTCCAACCACTCGGGGCAGCTTCCAGCATATATATATAAAAAAATAAAACATTAAAAAGCTTCTCTGTACAGGGCTGCCTTCAGATGTCTTCTAAAGGTTGTATAGTTACTTATCTCCTTGACAACTGATGGAGTTTCTCCGCTGAGAAAAGAATACATTTGGGTTGACTGCAGAAGACATGTCTCTTTCCCTGTTCTATGGCTCTTCTTCTGCCCTCACTTTGCTAGGTAGGAAAACAGGAAGTGAGCATGAAGGGTAAGTGAGGACAATAAATCATCACTTGCCATTCACAGTCTAGGGCAGGATGCCCTGCGCATCCTGTTGAGCCTGCCTTCCATGAACACCTGAACCCAAACAGATTGATATTAAGTGACAAGTGGGAGCTAATTGCACTGACGGGTCCATGCTGAGCGTAATTATCCAGAGAGGAGTTTGCTGCAAATCAATTAATTAAGAGTGCCTTTCCCCTTTTTAAAGCCATGCTTGCGCTCCCACCCACTCCCGCCTGGTGCTACCGGTCGCTTCGTTTTCTCCCAATTAATACAATTCATCTGCTTTTTGTTTACAACCATCAGGACTTAATCCAATTAATTAAATGTTAAGCGGCGCTCCGTTGACTATCAGTAGAGGAAAAGAAGGGGAGGGGGGAGTTAAATTTGCAAAGAGCAACAAAAAGAGAATTTGTCACTAATAATTTGCAAAGTGAGGAAGAGATGCTTTCTGATGCTCGCTCGCTGTCTGTGTGCTGACGCATGCTGGCTATGCATGTTTGGTGGGGAAGCATTTGCCTTCCATAGAACACAGTGACGCTTATGAAAGAGGCAGAATATAATTTTTATTAAGTTTTTCCTTTTATAACACAACAAATCCAATCTTACAATAACAAGCAAATATACTCAGTAGTATAGTCCGAAGTAGTGGTTCTCAGACGGTGCGGCAGGAGACGATGGCAAGTGTTGTGGGAAGATTCAAGGACAATCAAAGAAACTTCAGAATGTTCCCACTGGTAAAAAGTTTTAAGACAAGCAATGAATTTTGCGGCCTCGTACAGGGACATGTTGCAATGCTGGTGGGAAAAGATTTGATCATTACTTCCCACCGTCGTCTACAGAAAACCTCGACCGGGTTAGAGACCCCTTTTCGAACTGCAGCTGTTCAGGGCTGACACTGAATGAAGAAGAGGAAATGGCCTGCATTTTGCACGCTCACACCTTGAAAATGAAACACAGGACTCTTTCTTGGGGTATACAACCAGAAACAGTATCCCTACCTCTCTTCAAGAGCACTGGCTATTCTTCCACAGTTCCCCATCACATATTGTTGTGAACAGGGATTTTCTACTCTGACAAATATGAAAGATCAGAAAAGAGAAAGGCTTAACTGTGTTGATGAGGAGATGAGTGTTTGTCTCAATTTAGACCTAATATAAAGGAGATTATCAGGCAAAAGCAAGCTCACGCCTCTCAATAAGCTTGTATCCATACTTAAGGAACATATCTAAGAGGCTTGTTTATAATTATATTTTGGGAATGACTTGTGCTTTTTGGTAGCTGAATTGTTTCATACTTTCTGGATGTCCTGTGATTATATTATAAAACAGTTGTGTTCCGTCTTATAAATGAAACACTGCTAGTTGCTATATCGTTTTCTGATGTATTTTTTAATCAATAAAAAATTCGGCGTGGCCTGAGCAAATTTTTATTCTGAAAAGTGTGGTCCAGAGGGAAAAGTTTGAGAGTCACTGGTCCACACTCACTCCCAGTGGCTCTCCAGGGTTTCAGGCAGAGGGGATGTTTGCCAGCCTGCCCCAGAGGTATTAGGATTGAATCAGAAACCTCCTGCATGCTCCACCACTAAGCCACAGCCCTTCCAGCTCTTTCCAGGGGTGGATTTGAAGGGGAAGTAGTATGAATTGGGACGCGGGTGGCGCTGTGGGTTAAACCACAGAGCCTAGGACTTGCCAATCAGAAGGTCGGTGGTTCAGATCCCCGCGACAGGGTGAGCTCCCGTTGCTCGGTCCCTGCTCTTGCCAACCTAGCAGTTCGAAAGCACGTCAAAGTGCAAGTAGATAAATAGGTACTGCTCCGGCGGGAAGGTAAACGGCATTTCCGTGCGCTGCTCTGGGTCGCCAGAAGTGGCTGTCATGCTGGCCACATGACCCGGAAGCTGTACACCGGCTCCCTCGGCCAGTAAAGTGAGATGAGCACTGCAACCCCAGAGTCGGTCACGACTGGACCTAATGGTCAGGGGTCCCTTTACCTTTTTAGTATGAATTAGGCAGATTCACCTTTCAAGACAAAGCAAATCTATTATCTCCCCCATTCTCATAATCTGAACCCAAAGCCCAGTGTTCCAGTCCCTGCACTGGGATAGCATGGCAATGGAGAAGAAATTTGGCTCAGTTCGCAATTAAAGGTGGATGCACCCAATTTCGCACTTCCCGAAACAATGCACACACTGAATCGCAGCTGCCACCCTTTGAAATTTGCACTTCTCCAAATTTCTCAGGGCTGTTATTCCATGAGAAAGGTGGCCCTAAGGACCCATGCGATGGAGATGGAGGTAGACCTTAGTTTTGAGGCAGACGCTGTATCCTTTTTAAAAAATTGCAAACTGGCGTGGGGAACTGAACTGAAGCCTGGAAAAAATGAGCAGAGGTAAATTGAAATTGACAAATTCACCCATCCCTAACCAAAGCGCAAAAAAGCCACCCAACAACCGCTAGGCAGACCTGGGTCTCTTGTTTCTTATCCAGGATTCAGGTGAGGAAAAAAGTGACTCTACTGGTGCTACGAAACAGTTCATTATAAAAGAACTGCTGTAATCATGACATGTTCCAAGCTGAGCTGAGGGACAACTCCGTCTATTCAAGGCTTGTCACCAGACAAGGTGGCTTTCTGCCGTCTCCTGGACTGGCATAAGCAATATCTTGTGACAGAATTGAATAAATTGAGTTGCACCAACCCACCCACACTGCATTCCCAAGACGGCTTGCGCGGCACATGTTCTTAATAATCTGTTTCCTGACACTGTCTGACATCTCCTCCTCTAGGATCCTTGGCCGGTTGATGTCACTTTCAATTCTTTAAAAACGTGTTCCAAGAATTCAAGTGAGACAAAAAGGTGTGAGGGGCGGGGAAGAGAAGCTTCCACCTGCAGGGTGATCACAAGAACTGGCTCCCACGTTGACAGCTAACGGTGAACCTCATAGCACGGACAGAGTTCCAGCCTAAGCTGCCCCAAAGAAGTAAATGGGGTGTTGCTTTGCCCGTGAGATTTTCAAGCATCTCATTGGTCTCAGACCTTTTATCGGAGAACAAGGGTGGGGAGAAGAAAGAATCGCTGCAGGGGTCTGCGAGGGGTGGCTGGGGGTTCATTTACTGTTTGCATTTTAATGAGAATCAGTGTCAAGACATCCCAGAACAATATGCAAACCAAAAATGAAACTGTCAACATCCACACATCTCTGACTTGCACAGTATAGCTCCCCCAATACAATAAAAAATTGTATATTAACACACACACCTCCCGCCACTCTGGCTGGCTTCCAACAAAATATTAAAAATACTAGGAGAAAAGGGTCCATAAAATGCTTATATCAGGGAGATGGACATATCAAGATGCACTGTATTAAAGGAAATTGTTTGCAAGACCGTGTCCAACGCTGATGAATCACCACAAGAGCTTTTGCTTTAAACTGCAAACTAAATTTCAGACTGGGAGAATAAACGTACGGCTTATTTGCACATTACACGCATTTGCAAGTGCCTGTGGGAATCATTCATTGATTAATACAGTTATGCACCCAAGTGGGCAATGATTGTGCATTACGTATAAACAACTGTGCAAGTGTACAACTCGGCTTTTTGTGTACACAGATTGTACACTCCTGGAATGTAATGTCCAGACAGTGAAAGTGACAGGTTTTTGCATTCCTACCTCCTTCTGGTGACCTTTTGCACTCAAGTAACCACGCAGCCCATCGCATTAAGACCTAGGGTGGCTCAACTGAAGATACAAACATAAAGAGAGCCTGCTGGATGAGGCCAATGGTTTATCCAGTCCAGCATCCTGTTCTCATAGTGGCCAACCAGATGCCTGTGGGAAACCTGACCCAAAAGAGTACTTTCCCCTCCTGCAGTTCCCAAGAGCAGGGAATGTGTTGAACTTGAAACGTGCATGCTAAGCCTCTCCATTAAAATGAAAGGGAGCAGTCCTTCATGAACAAGGGGTACTTAGGATGTCTCTGAATGGAACGTGCCGTTGGACTATGGTGAAGACTTACAGAATCAGCGGAAGGGAAAAGCGTAGACTCCCAGCAGCCAGGGAAGGTGGGAGCTGTTGTCGAACATCTGGAGTACAGTGGTACCTCGGGTTACATACGCTTCAGGTTACAGACTCCGCTAACCCAGAAATTGTATCTTGGGTTAAGAACTTTGCTTCAGGATGAGAACAGAAATCGTGCTCCAGCGGCGCGGCGGCAGCAGGAGGCCCCATTAGCTAAAGTGGTGCTTCAGGTTAAGAGCAGTTTCAGGTTCAGAACGGACCACCGGAATGAATTAAGTACTTAACCCGAGGTACCACTGTACTACGTTCACTCCACCAAACAAAGAGTAAAGAGGGAATGAATGTGAGCAGCAGTGTCACTCTTCTAGTTGGATGAGGGCAGAAATATGTGCATTTCATCCTTAAACCACACCTTAGATTCCATTTTAGTTGAAATAAAAGCTTTGCCTCCAGCATGGTTCTGATGTGGGAGATGGCTCTGTAACTTCCACCCGCCCCCTTTGCAGGGCCAAAGTGCTGGTTAAAAAAACTAGACTGGGGCACTTGGTTAAGCATTTAACCACCCAATAGTCCACATTTAATGCAAAAGTGAGCCCCAAGTGACTGTCCCAAGAGCTAAGGCTATATATGCGTGTTTACTTGGGGGGCTCACGCCCATGTAAGCACCTATAGGACTGCAGCTGGGGCTTGTTCTTGAGGATGCCTCTGCAAGGCACAGTCCTTTTCGTTCCTGCAGGACTTGTGGAGTAAATGGGTCAGGAGGATGGACTGCATTTCTTAAGTTTATTGCTGTCGATAAGTCAATCTCTTTTGT
Source organism: Podarcis gaigeae (assembly GCF_964106915.1). Taxonomy (NCBI): domain Eukaryota; kingdom Metazoa; phylum Chordata; class Lepidosauria; order Squamata; family Lacertidae; genus Podarcis; species Podarcis gaigeae. The sequence continues at coordinate 41,760,501 of NC_139692.1, read as the reverse complement.
ATTTTTGCTCCCCTCAAAGGGTATTGGTGCACAGCAAACCTCTCACCTCTGAGACCTTGTTTAATAAAAGCTTTCTTAATTCCCAAAAAACCCAACCCATCTGGAGGGACACAGGTTTCCAGTCCTGGAGTCTCCTCCTTTCCAAACCCACAGTCAATACTGCACAGAGGCTGCTTCAGGGGTTTGGTGCAGGTGTTTGTGTTTCTGCACCCACAGAAATCAGGGGATCCCAGAAGATGCGTCAGCTAAGCGGTGCCCCCTTTCCCACCGCAATGGCACAGCCTCCCACTGTGGAGCGGGAACTATTTGCAAGCAGCTGGAGAGGGATCACTGGCGGAAATAACACAACGTGGTGGGTTGTGTTTTTTTTCCACACATTCCTGTATAAAATATAACAGTGTTCATTAAGTTATCTTTCGAGCATATGGTTCATGTTTTTACCCTTCAGGCTGTTTTTGTTTCTTTTCTTTTCTTCAAAAAAAAGTCTTGGTTCCTGCAGGCAGCATCAATCCCTGCTTTGGAACATGGCTCTGCACAGTTCAGCTCTTCAGAACAAGCACAGAAAAATGAGATGCTGTCGCCCTGTCAGAATCTGAATGGTAAGGAGAGGCTCCCCCATCAGGGTGGACTAGACTGAGAGAAGTGTGCAAATGACTGCCGGGGCCATGAAGCCTACACACCTGTTGGATGGCTACCCTCCAGGTCTCCCACTGCACATGGGCCCTCTATATCCACAAAGAAGTTGGTCAACCAGCCTCGAGAGGACAGCTAGCTAGATTTCCCCAGCATCTTCCTCCCCGATGCCACCATTCTTGTGTTATGCAAGAGAGGGGAGGGAAAGCATACAGTTTTACTGATTTTTAGATATTGCGTTGGACTGGGGAGGGTGTGGGAGGAGAATGAGCTTAACCAAAAAGATTGTGTTTTGAAAAGCAATCCCATTTTGCAAAATAAACGAGGCGTCTGGCCTCCTGTTCCTGAGCACCTACTATATCAAACGGATGCATCAGGCACATTTGAGTGAGACGTGAAAAATTGGTTTCCTTCTAGCGACTGCTTCGGTTTCATAGTCGGCCTAATCCCTCGCAAGGCAATCTTCCGCAGGCGGCTGTAAATTCTGCCTAACAAGGTTAGGAGAGGAGCTCCAACTCCCCGGCAGAGCACCTGCTTAGCATGCAGAAGGTCCCAGGTCCCAATCCCCAGTGCGCTCATACTGGGAGTCATGGCCCAGGTAGGGGCCCTGCAGGGTGCAGATGAGTTTCTGCTCCAGTGGAGTCTGATTGGTGAATGTGGGGGGTGGTTTTGGGGTGTGTGTGCGTGCGCTATTTGGGGAAGAGAACCAGTGAATAGTTTCACATCGCAACGAGCTGAGCAAGCATTTTGGATGAAAGGGTCTTGCCACAAAGAGGGTCATGCTTGCATAAACCTGGTTCTCCCCCTTCATCGTTCATAAGAGCCTGCTGGATCAGGCCAAAGGCTTCTCTAGCGCAGCGCCCTGCGCTCAGCGGCCAACCAGGTACCTGTGGGAAACCAGGAACAGGATCTGAGCACAAGAGCATTTGCTCCTCCTGTGGTTTCCAGCAACTGGCATTTGAAAGCAACCGCGGAGGCACAAGCCATCATGGCCCACTGATGGCCCTCTCGTCTGTTAGGTTTGATTTGTTTTGAGCTTGGTGAGGTTTCGAACTCAACACTTGAAATAAAAAGAACACTAAAAAGACACAATGCAGGGGCATGGTTCCATGTTTCTTTTATGGATCAAGACAGACCTTCAACATTCTCAGCAGAACCCTCCGATTCGCTGAAGCTGTCCTCTGCTCCGTCCCTCATCTCGATGTTTCCGTGATGGGGGTGGCTTGGCTCCCTTAGGGGACAGAGAGGTGTTGTGTCAGGGGCAGCTTTGGGGTGTGGCCCGCTTTTAATGGCATCTATCCAATCGGCACTTCTGGAAACAATTTGGACCTACAAAAGCAGCCCTTTCTAAAACAGCACGAGAAATGAAACCCAGGTAGCCTTCAAAATTCATCCTTCTGCGAAATTTGCGGCACAGTTCTCCAACCAAACGATATGTAGAAAAATTAACACACGAGGATGAAGCGTGCATATAAATGCAAGTATTTGTGGGAGGACATACAGTGATGCAATACAGTTAGAAAGACTGCTTGTAAAAATGTGTACCTTGTGTTAAAAATTGCATTCAAAAATGCATAGTTTGGATAAACCTACACTGGAATACTTACAAATTTTCGTAAGCTTTTAATAATAATAACAAATAGCTGTTGAAGTGTGGAGAATTGAATTTTAGATTTAGAAAAGGAGAACCCATGAGAGCAGAAGTTGACAGTTTCATCCATGTCTACTTGGAAGAATCACCTTCTCCTGTATATATACCTGCCTGGGCCTTGAGATCTTCACGGGAGGCCCTTCTCCAGCTTAGGGTCATAGGGTTGCAGCCAATGCTAGTCCTACTCAGAGTAGACCCACTGAAGTTAATTCACATGACTAACTTCAATAAGTTCACTGTGGGCAGAATCAGTTTACACCAAGTCCATTGCTCCATTTAGCTCAGTGTTATTTACAAGGTTTGTGTTCACCAGTAACGCTAAGCCATAGTTAACATTAACCACAGTTTATAAACCAACAAGAAACTGTGGCTGGCAAGCATGGTTTGCTCCTGGCTAATAAAGCCATTGATTAAGCTACTGCATGAGAAGTTTGCAAGCAGGAAACTGGGAGAATCAATAACCCTCCAGATGTTACTAGACTCCAACTTCCAACCCGAGACAGCTTGGACAAGGATCAAGGAATTGTAATATTCAGCAAGTTCTCCTACCTCTGAGCTACTGTTATGTCTGCACTGAGCCAAGTAGTATAGAAACAAGCTGGTACAGAGCCATCCTTAAGCCTGCCAGGTACATTTGCCTTTTTCTCAATCCACCTCAAGCTGCTATCGAGCAGTGCCTTCTAATATGCTGCTGCTTCTGGCACTAGTCAGTTTGCCAGCTCCACTGACATCCCTTCTTTCTCACAAACAGAGAACAGTCTTTCTTGGGTGATAGGAATGGGTTGTCAGTCACTTCACTAACCTCTTGATGGGGGCTGATGGCTCTGCGCGAGGGTTGCGACTATCAGCAACTGGCCTGAGGACAGCTTCCAAAACATCATCAAGGCTTGAGTGAGCCCTGCAAAAGAAAAAGAAACACATGCCCCCCAAATCCAGATTATTAGAAAGGATGCTGGCATGTTGAAGGGCTGGGTGTTTGGTGGGGTGGAGACACAGAGGGGAGAGAGAGAGAGAGCCATTTTCTCTGTCGCTGCCTTTTACTGATACCACTCAAGGTTATTAGGCCTGCAAAGGGAGTTTGAAGAAAGAATTTCAATGCACTTTTTCACTGCCCTTCATCGCTGGCTTACACTGAATGTTGGCTTCTCTGCTTCTTTCACTCTGCATCCTTGCTGCTATGCAAACAGGGTTTGTTTTATTATTATGAGCACAGGAATCTTCTTCATATAGAGACAAGACTTGTTGGGTCCACCTAGCTCAGCATTTTCTACCCTGAATGGCAGCAGCTCCCCAAGATGCCAGGCAAGGAGTCTCTCCCTCCCCCTAACTGGAAATGCCACTGAGGACTGAACCTGAGGTCTTCTGCATGTAAGGCAGGTGCTCTATCAATGAGATGATGCTGTCCCACCCCCCACCCCCGTTGTATTTTAACTTATTGAATTCTGAACATTGCAGTTTTGATGGGTGTTGTTTTATCTGTATTTTAATTGTATGCACACTTATTTGGGGGGGGGGGAGGCATGCTAGAAAACCAGTTTGTAAGACTTTTGCATTCAAGTAACCAACTGCAGAGAAATGCTGCAGAGCTGATTTAACAACTCTGGAACGCAGTGAAGTGCTGGGCAAAGGTTCTCCGCAAGCTTTCAGCAGGTGGAGGCAAAGCTTTATTCAGCACTACTGCTTTACAACAGCAGAAGCATTTAAAGGCTGATTGGGCTCCTTAAGTCAGTGGTTTTCAACCAGTGTGCCATGGCAACCTGGGGTGCCTTGAATGATGGTCAGGGGTGCCGCAGGCAACACTGGCCTCTATCCCTATTTCCTTCCCTCCCTCCTCTGATGCCCTCTCGCATTTCTGCCTCCCAAAGGCTTGCACAGATGTTTTTTGTAGCAGCCCTGACTATAAGCTCTGCAGAAAAATGGTGCCTCTAGAGCTGGTGATGGGGTGCTGGTTGCCAGGAGTTGAATGGGTGCCGCAGAAAGAATGTAGTTGGTTAAGGGAGCCGTCGACTCAAAAGGGTTGAACACCCCTGCCTTAAGTGATCAGGGAACTGGCAGTGGAAAAAGCCCATCTTGCTAGACTGAAGTGAAATTAATCTCTCTCAAACACACACACCCCAGTTCTAGAAGCTTGCTGTGTACCTGTCTGTATCTTCTTCTAGACACAAAGTGTCATTGTTCCATAGGCTGCCATCAGCTTTGTACTCGTCCAGCTTTATTTCTTGATCTTCTGGATCTGCTTGCTCAGGAATCACTTGCTCAGGAATCACTGGCATCAAAAGAGCATCAATAGGATGCGTCAAAGAGCTGCAGGTATTCTGGAGCGTTTTTGCCAAACAATCCCTAGCTCAGCCAGTTTCAAGATCTGACAATGGACACCCGATCCAGCCTGCGCCTTCTATAAAAATCGAAATTCCACTTTACCACACTGGCAACTTTTAAGGAGCTTCCAGGAATGGTTTTCTGGTTTAAGAACAGTCCAGTTTAAGAACGATTTGGCTTACGAACTCCGCAAAACCGGAAAGAGTGTCTTGGTTTGAGAACTTTACCTTGGACTAAGAATGGAATCTGAATTGTGGAAGGGCACCAGTGGCGGGAGGCCTCATTAGGGAAAGCGCACCTTGGTTTAAGAATGGTTTCGGTTTAAGAACAGACTTCCAGAACGGATTAAGTTCGTAAACCAAGGTACCACTGTATTTTCAAAGCATCAGGGCAGTTGTCGTGCTCCATTATTTTGTTTGCATTTATTCGCACATCTGAATTGGGTTGCATTTTATAAATTGTAGTATTTAGGAAGCTGAGTTCGGTGGGCCTTAGGGGCTGCTGATGAGGAGGTGCATGGTGGAAGGGATGTTATATTCCTGCGTGTGTAAAGCACCAACAGATGGAAAGGTGGGTGACTAGATTTGCTGCACCATTGAAATATTTACAAGTGGGAGGGGAAAGGGCAAAGTTCAGGAAACTGGCTAAGCCCATAGAACACGGAGAGTTCAGAACATCAGAAGGGCTCGGCTGCTGGATCAGGGTCAAAGAGGGCACATCTGGTCCAGCATCCTCAGTTCTCACTGTGCTCAAATGCCCCCAACGAGAAGGCTGAAAGCAGGACCTGAGAGCAACAGCAGCACTCTCAGGAACTGCGATTCCCTGCCTCCAACAGTGGAGGTATAACATCGCCATCAACAAGCTTTTCCCCACAGGATAACTAGGTCTCTGCCACAGGTGTCCATTTTGTACTATTTTTTAAAATACATATACCTATTCTGTTTCTTTCTGTTGCTTTTAATTTTCTCTCCTAGTTGCTTTGTATATCCTGTGCATCGCCTTAATGGAAGAAGATGCATAAATAAATAGTAGAGGCTGGTAGCCATTGTTTCAACAACAGGGTGTCTCCAAACATTGCACTGAGACTCAGGCTGAGCCCTCAATCTGCACGCTGCCTGCCCTACCTTCCTGGAGCTGGCTCTCCTGAGCAGAAGGGGGAGCCTCCAATTCTTTCTGACCCCTCTGAAGGTGCAACTGTACGCCAGGGGGTTCCGAAGAGGCACCCTGTGAAACATAAATGCTCAGAGGTGTTTTTTTTTAAGGTGTTAAGATCGACAAGGAAGGCCCCAGCTCCCTTTTCCTTAATCAAAATTAACCCTGGGATGGGTCAGAAACAGGGATGTGTGCTTAAAGAAATTGTGGACGTTGGTACAGATTCACTTGGTCCACTCACCCTGCTCTCCTGGAGTAATATACAGCTGGAAGCTTCATCTATTTACTTTATTACAAACAATTTATATACCCTTTGATTGTCATGGGGGAGGACACAAAGCAGTTTATGAAACGAACAATAAAATCAGTAAAAACATCCATTTAAAAACAAGATAGCTCAGCTGGTAAGAGCGCGAGACTCTTAACCTCAGGGTTGTGGGTTCAAGCTCCATGTTGGGCGAAATATTCCTGCATTGCAGAGGGTTGGAGTAGATGATCCTCGTGGTCCCTTTCGACTCTACATGCTTTTAGCAGGTGCTGAAAGGGGTACAGGGAAGGCACCTGCCTTCGTGTCAATAAGCAGGGAGTTCCAAAGTGTGGATGCTGCCACGCGAAAAGATCATTTTCTTACAAATGTGGAACGAGTGCTTTGTGGCACCTGCGACCAGTGCCTGCTCTGCAGATTGAAGCAGACTACACAGCATCAGGTGATCTTGCAGGTAAACTTAGGTTAAAAAAGGTAAAGGGACCCCTGACCATTAGGTCCAGTCGTGGCTGACTCTGGGGTTGTGGTGCTCATCTTGCCTAATTGGCCAAGGGAGCCGGCGTACAGCTTCCGGGTCATGTGGCCAGCAGGACTAAGCCACTTCTGGCGAGCCAGAGCAGCGCACGGAAGCGCTGTTTACCTTCCCGCTGGAGCAGTACCTATTTATCTACTTGCACTTGGACGTGCGTTCAAACTGCTAGGTGGGCAGGAGCAGGGACCGAGCAACAGGAGCTCACCCCGTCACGGGGATTCGAACCACCGACCTTCTGATCGGCAAGTCCTAGGCTCTGAGTTTAACCCACAGCGCCACCCGTTTCCCTTAAAAACTTATGTTACTTACCAGCTTTTGCACTTCCTGGCTGAACAAAGTACTATGAAAATAGCTTTATAGAGAATTATGAAAAAAAATCATCAGTTGCTTATGGTAAATGCCCATGGGGGCAGGGAGACAAGCATGAGGCATCTTGACAAGAGGGGGCCTACATCCCTCCCTCCCCCGCCCCCCGCACTGCCCAGGGGAGGCAGGGCCACATATTGCAAGGCTGATTGGAATAGCCAGCTCCTTCAACCTCCCCCGCTAGGCCATCACTGACTGGCAGTGACTCTCCAGGAATTCAGACAGGGAGCTTCTCCCAGCCCCACCTGGAGATGCTGTGGGGCTGAACCCGGGACCTTCTGCATGCATAGCACGCACTCTGCCTATGAGTTATGGCCCTTCTCCAGATTAGTGAAAATAATTTGTCCTTACTCCCTGCCTCCCCGCTCAGTCACTAGGGGATACAAAAGCTTCTCATGGGAACATGCCTGGCCCTTGCCTAATTGCAAAAAAAAAATCTCTCCCCCCACCCCCTATTTTCCGTGGGAGGGAAGCAGTTGATTAAAGGGAAAACTCCCTATAGTCATTTATCCTTCCAGCCTGGCCTCCTTGGTCTGGAATTCTGCACGGACGACTCCAGCCAAGATGAAGCTGCGGCACCTAATGAGTTTAATAAGCACCGGCAGGCTGCCTGGCCAGTCCCTGAGTAGGCGGCAGTGACCTGCCGACTGCTGTTGTGTTTCGGTGACCTCCAATTTTCATCTAGAAGCAGCAACAGCCCTGCCGATGAATGACAACCGGGCGGGTGGGGTGGGGGAGCACAAGAGGAACTCGGCAGCTCCTTAGAATTCTATTGAATGGCAGGGGAGATAATGGAGGGGAAGAGCTGCAGCAACACAGATCAAGGGGACCGGCTGAGGTTGCCTTGGAAATGCGCTGAGAGAACAGAGCAAGGGCTGTTTGACACCACAGAACTGATAATGTCTCCCCGACTGCTTGTTGCCTTAACAAACGTGGGCACATTACATCACTTTCTGAGGTTTTCTTGGGAGGCTTTCTTGGCATTTTAAGAAAAGCTGTGCTAAAACAAAGACCAAACTCTTAAGGGCAAGGCTGGTGCCGAGGTTTGGCAAGTTTGGGTGTTTACTAGGGGTCCCCCCTAGGACCTGCAAATGGCCCCCACCAACCAGCAGGAAGTGGATTTCCCATTCCCATGCTCCAATTATAGTTTCACATCACACCTGCTTTTTGGTTCAAGTGGAGCATTTCTAAGATCGGCTTCAGGGTGGCTGAAGAACGTGCAGAAGCTTGCTCGTTCTCAGTTTACTGTCTCCCCACCCTGCCCAATTAGATTTCTTAATGAGCGACAGCACACAACACGCATTGATGAAACTGCAGCACACACACAAAAGGGAATCTGATGGGGTAACTGCATTATTGTAGTTGGATTCTTTCTGCAGTTGCCTGGGTAGGAGGGAAACTGGATTTTTACTCTGAACTCTGTGTAAGCCCTGACTGGCTCAACAACAACTTTGACTTATCTGATTAGTCACATGAGGCAGCAGGTTCCCAGATACTGTAAAATTATGTTTTGTGAAAGCAGCGGTTATTGCTGTTTTCGCCACTGGGAAAAGTGGGAGAATGCACTTTGTGTGGAATATCCTATTTGCATCCTCAGGAAATGTACATTATTTGTGCGTTTTGAAAAACAAAAAAAGGGATATGATCTATAACATTAGGTTATGTTTGTAGTGAAGGACTACACAACAACAAGAAAGTAACTGCTCTGCTTTCCTTCAGCCACTGATGGAGGAATGGGCTACATTCCAAGAAGGAGTTTGCTGTCAAAACTCTCCCCAAAGACAGACCTGCAGCCCGTGCTTTGTCTTCTATTATATGTCACAGTTATTTTCCTACCTGTGATGTTAATGCTTTCTCTCTCTCCCCTCATTTTGAGATATATATATGTATATATGTATATATGTATATATGTATATATGTGTGTGTGTGTGTGTGTGTGTATATATATGCATGCTATATCCAAGGATAGCATAGCATATTTTCATACTTTGGGTCTTCTTGTTCTCTATATACTCATTCAGGGAACCTCATAAGAACAGCTTGCTGGATCAGGCCAATGGTCCGCCTAGTCCAGCCCCCTTCTCTCACAGTGGCTAACCCAAAGCCTTTAATGAGAAATCCGCAAGCAGGACCAAAGCACAAGAGCCCTCTGCTCTCCTGTGGCTTCCAGCAACTGGCATTCGGAAACATCGCTGCCTCCAACCGTGGAGGCAATAGCATAGCCATCCAGGCTAGTAGCCATCCAGAGCCCTCTCTTCCTCCATGAATTTGTCTAATCCTCGTTTAAAGCCATCCAAGTTGGTGGCCATCCCTGTGGCAAGGAGTTCCACAGTTTAACTACGGGCTGCATGAAGAAGGATTTTCTTTCCTCTGTCCTGAATCTTCCAACGTTCAGCTCATTCATTGGGGCTCCACAGGTTCTAGTGTTAGAAGGGAGAAACACTTTTCTGCCTGGCATGCACAGTTATATCATTATGTTGACTGCATTCATTGTTGACTGCACTTTGTGCAAATCTAGACCACCAGCTGACCTAGCTCAGTGCTGCCTACACTGACAGGCAGCCGTGGCTCTCCAGGGTTTCAGGGGAGAGGATGATTCCCAGCCCCCCAGAGATGCCTAGGACTGAACTTGGGACCCTGTGCATGCAGAGCACATCATGCTCCACCGCTGAGTGACATAGCCCTGAAGCACACGTTCAAAAGCTGAGCTGTGGTTGCAAACAACTTCTCTCTTGCAACTTGTTCTTCTTATGTGTTGGGGAGGAGGGAAGCCCGCATGCCCTGCGGGTCTGGCCACAATTCAACTCACCGTTTTGGAGTCTGCCTCTGATGGCTGCTGGAGGGTGGGGGGCAACTCTACGATCTTCCCTTGGGCACAGGCCATGGCAAAGGTGCTGAATCCCAACAGGGAGGCCTCCCGGCTCCCCCAGCCTGTCGTGTCTATTGTCACGCAGTAGTCCTTGTACTTCGTGACGGTGGAGGAAAACCTGGGCGGCGCTTGTGCTGAAAAGACGTGGCAAAACATAGTGAGAGGGGGAGCCCTGTAAGAACACCTCCCCCTTTTTTTGCCTCACAACAAAAAGTCACAAAAGGCCACCTTCTTCAGCGCAAGGACCGCATTCCCCCATGGGCAACCTTTCAGGGGCCAAATGCCAGAGGTTGGTGTGGCCAGAGGCAAAAACTGGGCACCTCTGTACACTTGCTTATGTTCCAGCCATAGACAACTCAGAGGTTTTTCTAGGCACATATACACAAAAGTCCTGCTATCCGAACACAATTTGTTCTGAGGAAATGATCAGTCAGGCGAACGTTAGCATAACAAGTCTGCACTTTCCATTGTCTCCTATAGGGACATTTCTAATGTGTTCCCGACAGCAGAATTTTGACCCCAGGATGATGAAAAAAAACCAGGGGGACAATGTGGAATGAAACCTCTAAAGCCATATTATCAAGCTAAATCCCAAATGAAGCCCCAGTCAGCACAGCCAAAGGTCAGGGATGATACGAGGTGTGGTACAAAAAATATCAAGAGGACTGCAGTCTACTCACCCCTAATCTAAGTGATTTAAGAGCACCGCTGAACCCCAGGATCAGGGCTTCCCGAACTCCAGATGGCTAAGGCACCCACCTGAATAAAATATCCATTCCCCTCTTTAACACACCCACCCACACCAAAGGTTTAGCTTTTAAAGCATGCAACAGCAAGGTCTAGTTGCATTCAGAGAAATCCAGTTCCTGTTCCTGCTTGAGTCTATGTTCCAGCTACATCTCCTTACCTGAAACAGTGGGAGACAACAACAGTGACTCATGCAGGAAAACAACAGGCAGTCTCCCCCCCTCCATTACTGCAAGAGTGAGTAATTGCACTGCGTCTCAGCAGCAGAAGCAACTGAGCATGTTCCTGACATGCTGCAAAGTAGCCTGCAGAGGCAGATTGTCCAGAGCAGCCAATCCATTTTTTTATGACCATCTCTATACTGCTTAATATATATGAACAGCTCATGCAGAGATGCACCAGGCAGCCTCTTGTATAGGCCCAGTGCTTCAAGGCTCGCAGAAGCTCTTGATTAGTGAATTCTGTTTCTTGCATAACAAGGGCAGTCCTCTCAATCAGAGCAGGGGCTGGGGATTAGCGCCTGAGATGGACAGCCAAGGCCCACCTCCTCCATCCTTCACCTGTTACCTGGGCTAAGTGGAGTGCTGGCATCCATGGGCGAGTGACTGTTTCTGGGAGTTGCGTATGGCGTTGCCTTCAACGTGTCCTCGCAGATGATGCTGGACAAGTCCTGAATATCGATGAGTGACCTAAACAAGGCAGAGGCAAGAGGTAGATGATTTGCCACAACCATGCTGGGAATGAATAGGTCATCAGATGCCAACTCTGGGGAGTTGGTGCAGCCTTTCCAAGAATTGTCTTAGGAACAACCAGAAGCTGCTTTGTACTGAGCCAGAGGCAGAGGACCTGCTTTGCAAGCAGAAGGTCCCAATTTCAATCCCCGGTGTCTCTGGGCAGGGCTGGGAACATCCCTAGTCTGAAACCCTGGAGAGCTGCTGCCAGTCAGTGCAGACAGTACTGGGCTGGATGGACTAAAGATCTGACTCAGCATAAGCTGTAGTTCTGTAGTAGAGGATCTGCTCCGCACACCCAAGGTCCCAGGTTCAATCCCAGGTGTCCTCAGCCAGGTCTCCTGTCTGAAACTGTCAAGAGACCAGGCTGAGGAGTACAACTCTGATGAGGAATGGTGGGAGCCTACCCCTCGCCCTGCTCATGGCCTGGATCCTGAAACTCCACAGGAGCAGTGGAGTAGTGTTGGTTTGGAACAATGGTTTGCCGAGGGTCACAGTTTGGAGGGTAATAGCTGGGCAGAACTGGGAGATGAACAGCAAGGAGAAGAAAGGGAAGAGAGTAAGATAGCAGGCTCTCTCTCACCGGAAGATGTGCAGCTTCTCAGTCTCAAGGCTAGGAGGTTAGATAAGGTGGCTTCGCAAAAGGCTCAGTGGTTGAGAAATCAGGTGGATAGGAGACGGGAGGACGGAAGCGACTAGAGGGAAGTGCACTCTGAGAACGGACGCTTGTTCTTTCACTGCACTCATTAAACATTTCTGTTACTGGTAAGAGACTGCTATCTCTTTGTACTGCTTATCTATGGCCAAGCCGGGAAGAAGCCGAGCCTCCAAAGCCTGACAGAAACCTTGGGGCGGTGCTGCTGGTCAGTGTGGGCAATACTGAGCTAGACAGACCAATGGCCTAACTCGGTATGAGGCAGCTGCCTCTTCTCCTAATCCTTGTCCTCTGCCACAGACCCCAGTGAAAACCATCCCTTCTCACTCCACACCGTTACTCGCCCAGGGAGGAAAGTTGCCCTAGGGCTGCGAAATATCTGGTTTTCAATATTGTGATACGCCACCAGCTAGCTAAACATTGTGATATACCGATATATCACAATGTCTGAAATAAGGATGCAGCTATGCAGAGGCATTGGCTGGCTTCACGGTTTTTCCCACGTAGTGATTTTTGCATAGTGTGTCACATGCACACACCCAGATTCGTGTGTGTGTGTGTGTGTGTGTGTGTGTGTGTGAGAGAGAGAGAGAGAGAGAGAGAGAGAGAGAGAGAGAGAGAAAGTGATGGGCACACACACACGGCAATAAAAAGATTGCCATGCATTCCAAGATCCAAGTCCTTTGTGAAAGTCTACAATTACAACCACTCAATTCCTATCAGCTATTCCACTGATGTTCCCCTTGACAAAACCGTTGTCAACAAAGATGTCTTTAGGGACCCTGTGCTGAAGTATAAAGCCCAGCCAAAGTGAAATTCAAGGAAAGATACAAGACACGAAAGAGCAAGTGGTTTCTTCCAGAAGCTCAGATTCTGAGTGGCATGTATTTGCACCAATAAATATTTTTGAAAAGCCAAAAACAACAACATCAACCCAGCAACGTCAAGCACTTACACTTCTTTCTCTTTGAACTCTCCTGGCGCCTTGCTGGGCCTCACAAACTGCGTAGTTCCAGTGCTAGGGGAAGAAAAATAGGTATACGGGGGCTGGTGTTAACTGATTCTCTTGGAGTGACATAAAAGGGAGATTTTCATAGGTGTTTGTGTGTATTGCAAAGGAATTTTCCGGAGTAAACCAAAGTTGCTTCCATGGAACCTCTTCTTCCTCAGGGTTCAACCTGATTTGACTGTGCTAAGTTTACAGGGAGGTTATATCAGAGAGACTTCCAGATCACTGCTATTTTCCAGCAGATTAAGGCTGAACAAAGAAAGTAGATCTGGTCCTCTTGTGCTACAAACCCACTTCCGGGAGGCGGGGAGGGGGGACACTTGGAATTTCTGTGATAAAAGCAGAAAGTGCATTGGGAAGGGCAGGATAAACACCAGCTCCAATGCAACATTGTATAACCTCCAGCAAACCAATTGGAACTAACGCTCGACAAACTTAACTCAACTTAAGTGGACTTTGTGCAAAGAGGTGACAGGTCTTCGGAAAGCAATTATTGCACAATATTCAAGCTGCGATTCCTGAATTGCAGGACTAGATGTCCTTTGGGGGTCCCTGCCAACTCCACAAGGCTATGATATGAAGTGGGTAAAAGGAAAGGACATGGTGTTTGGGTCCGGGGAGTGGGATAAAATGTAGTAAGAGCAGACTGGCATTAAAGAAAGTAAAGCTCCTCATGCTGAAAGTAATGCTCCTCATGCTCCTCCTCATGGTGGCAGGAAACATTTATTTGCCTAAGAATTTAATTACACAACACGTCCAGTAGTTTCCACAGTGCACCTGCACCTAAAATTAGAAATAAAAACTTGGAGAAACAAACCCACGGTCCACTGGATCCAGGCTTCAGCTTCTTTAAGCTTATGCTGTTTCAGTGGAGGCATGCGTTAATTACTATGCTCAGCTTTCTCCCCCTCCACCCACCCCCCTTCTAATTGCGACTCCTTCATTAGGCAAAACCCGAGAAGTGGCAACAACAGCGTAAAAAGCTAAGTTTTGTCGGGGGGTTATAAAGATGATTGCAAATGTTTTCGTTTGCTAGGGAGTGCACAGAGATCTCCATTTACATAACACGCACACCTGGCAACTCGCTTGGGGCACCGAGCTGGTGGGATTAATAACAAAAAAGCACACAACCTAATTTACGTCTGAAGTGGCAGCCCGGCAGATGGACGCTTCCTACCTGGCTGCAGGTGTAAACAAATCCTCCCCTGGCGCCTTGCTATGGAGATGTTTCGCCTCTGCGCCGCAGTGGGGAAATAGTTTTCCTCCTAAACACAAATAACAAAATGTGCTCGATTGGGGGCAGTGCGGGGGTTGTAAGGGGGGGAAGGGTGCTAGTGGATGGGGGAGAGAGAACGACATAAGCTACTGAAAAGGAAATCATGTCTTTCAGCAGTTGGCAAAGATAAATGTGTTTTTAAAGAGATCTTTCTTTTCCTCTCCGCTCCTTTTAATAAACACATCCCGAGCTCCTGTGGGTGCTGAAATATTTACAGATCCTCAGTGAATAGCAACCCAATGTTGGAGCAGATGTACGAAGCTACCCGCCCCCCCCCCTCCAGGGTGGAAAATGTGGGGGGGGATCTAATTCAATCCCCCAGCCGGCTCTTGTAAGTCAAATGCACAGGGCTGCTGAATCAGCAATGGGTTGTCATGGATGTTGATAGAGATAATAAGATTTTCTAACCGTGGCGCTACAGGGGTAAGAAGCCCGCCGGAATACAGAAGACAGCGCTCCCCGCTCCCGGCTCCCTTCGGCTTCTCAGTGTGTACGTATGTGCGAGAGAGATCAAAGCAACTCAAATGTAATCCTGCCTGATAAAACAGGACCGATAAAAGGAAGGACTTCTACACGCAGCGCAGAGTTCCAACTCTGGTACTCGCTCCCAAAGGAGGGAGGAGGCTATCAGTGGCCACCAGCCATGATGGCTGGGCTCTGCCTCAACGGTCAGAGGCAGCAATGCTTCTGGACACCAGTTGCTGGAAACCGCAGGAGCAGAGAATTGCCATTGCGCCCAGGTCTGGCTTGCCTGCTTCCCAAGAGGTATCTGGCTGGGCAGCATGAGAACGAGATGCTGGACTCAGGCGCAATCTTATGATTCTAAGAACCTGCGTGCAAGGAATCTTAAGCAGACCTTTCGCCTTCCGACGCTTGAGAGCTGGGGAGGTGGGGAATCGGTGCCCCTGGATAGCAACCCCTGCCACCCCTGACCACTGTTGATGCTGCATCTGGGGGCTGAGGGGAGATGGCTTCCCAACAATACTTGCAAAGGATCAAAAAGGTTCCCCATCCCTGCTTTGAGAAGAAGAAAAAGACAGCCATGCTGACAGATGGCAAAGACACACTACAAACTTGTAAAAAAAAAAAAGTAATAAAAATCAACTTGCGTTGCTCTGCGTCTGTGGGGCATTCTTTCCTCCCACAGATTTCTTGGAATGTCTCCAAGTCATCTTCCTGACTGCAAATATCTTGGGTGATGTCCAGGTCTTCTTCTTCAACAGCAGTTGAGTTCTGAAGAGAACAACAACAAGGAAAGATGTGGTTTCTAGAGGGGAAGCTAGGAAACAGAGAGCCAAGTCTCTGAACGTCTGGGAATAAAGGAGCTGGCCCAACAAAAACCACTTGGGAGATCCAGAGTTGAACACTAGGAAAGGTGTCAGAGAGAGTCTGCCCCCGAACATCAATGGAAAGAGTGTTGCATTTGAGCACAGATCCTGCTTGCCACTGCGAGAGCAGGAAGCTAGACCAGGTGGGTCCCCCTTTGGCCTAATCCAGCTCACAGGTCTCTTCTGATGTTCCTAAGGATGCCGTGCTGGAAACGACTAATTGTTTTAATTGCTCATTTCTGTACCTTTTCATGTCAGATTAATTTCTTCCTCAGTGGAAAGGATTCTAAATGGCTACTACCAACAATGTCTCTGTTCTGCCTCCACTGTCGGAGGCAGTAAATGCCTCTGAATTTCAACAGCTTCTGGGAATCACAAGTAAAGGTAAAGGTAAAGGGACCCCTGACCATTTGGTCCAGTCATGACTGACTCTGGGGTTGCGGCGCTCATCTCGTTTTATTGGCCGAGGGAGCCGGCATACAGCTTCCGGATCATGTGGCCAGCATGACTGAGCCGCTTCTGGCGAACCAGAGCAGCGCATGGAAATGCCGTTTACCTTCCCACCAGAGTGGTACCTATTTATCTACTTGCACTTTGACGTGCTTTCTAACTGCTAGGTTGGCAGGAGCAGAGACCGAGCAATGGGAGCTCACCCTGTCACGGGGATTCGAACCACCGACCTTCTGATCAGCAAGCCCTAGGCTCTGTGGTTTAACCCACAGCGTCCCAACACAAGTGGGGAGTGCCAATTCTGCTCCTGGACCACTGTAAAACAGGACATTTGGCTCCCTTTGGCTGATCCAGCAGGGTGGTTCTTTAGAGCAGGTCTGAAGCTCCCATCCCCTTCCCTGATCTTCTGGCCAGGCTGGCTAGAGCTGGCGGGAGTTGGAGAGCCCAACAGCGCCAGAAAGGCCACAGACTCTCCAGCTCTGTCTTAAAGAACTTAGACACATCATAGAACCCTAGAGTTGGATAGGACCCCAGAGGCCGTCTGCTCCAACCCCCTGCAATGCATGACAAGAAGGCCATTTAACTTAAAAGCCTCCAAGGAAGGAGAGTCCACAACCTAAAGAGGGAGTCCGTTCCGCTGTTGAATGGCTCTTGCTATCAGAAAGTTCTCCCTGGTGTTTAGTAAAGGGTGATGCACAGTGCAGGGAAAGTTGATAAGGATATCTTTCTCTTCCCCACTCTTGTAATACTAAAACTTTGGGGACATTCAGTTAAGATGACATGCTGGGAGAATCAAGGACAAAGCAAAGGACTTTGCCACACAGTGCATGGTTTAACTATGGAAGGCTTCCCACAAGTTGGAAGGCTTTAAAAGAGAATTAGACACATCCACAAGGGCTTTGCTCCACCTCCTCTGTCAGAGGCAATATGCCTCTGAATGTCAGTTTCTGGGAATGGTTGGTGGGCCAAGTGCTCTAGCTCTCAGGCTCAGCTTGTGCATTTCGCATGAGGGCATCTGTTTGGCCACTGTGAGAACAGGGTGCTGGGCTAGTTAGGGCCTTGGCCTGATCTACCCCCACAGGGCTCTTGTGTTCATTGCCACCACAATGCCTCCTCTTGACTTTGCTTGCCATCAGTGATGGCAGTGCGCAACCATGGCCGCCATGAGGAGGCATGAGTAGATGGACCTTTTCAGGTGCAGGAACTGCCAACCCACCCCATCAGAAGGCTTGAGGAGCACTGGGCAACAAGGCCACCACTAGCAACAACCCTTCAGCTCCAGGGTTTTGTAACCAAGAAGCCCAGGGCTCTGCAGGCAGACGTTCCCACGCGATGCCTCCCTTCCTCTTACCTCTGGTTCTGCGTTCTCAGGAGGAACTGAGGAGCAGTAGAAGAACTCTGCGTCAGGAGTGAAGAACTCTTCTGATACATCAAGGGAGGGAGACAGGGAGGGGCCCAGTTCCTCCAACTGCCCATAAAAAAAGAAGTAAAACGTGAAGATTAGAAACCTACCATCTGGGAAAGGGGCTGTGGTTCAGTGGTTATAGAATCTGCTGTGCACATGGAAGGCACCAGGTTTGAATCTCAGCCTCTGCACGTAGGGCTGGGAGAGACTCCCTGTCTGAAACCCAAGAGAGCCACCGCTGCCAATCAGCTAAATGGGCCAATGAACTTCCTATAGTCCCACTGATAAAGAGATACAGCTATTTGTATTTACAACATTTTATTATTATTATCATCATCATCAGTGCTATTTTTCTAGAAAAAGAATTGCCGGAACTCACTAGGAACACCTCCCTCTTGGAATGGCAATGACATCCACCTTTCATACTGCCTTTTATTGTATTAGATTTCAGTATTCAATTAAACACAGACATCTGCATTCCCTCAGTGTTTGGACCCACCCGCCACTGGGATGCGGCCCCTGGAAGGTTGCCCCCAAGAGAATGTGGCCCTCAGACCTAAAACGTTTCCCCACCACTGATGTACAACTACATGTACAGCTCCCCCAATCTTCCGTTCCCACAGCCCAAGCACTTCAAGCTTTTATCTGACAAATTGTTAATGTAGACAGATAGCCGAGAGGACTGAAGCTGGCTTCCCGCCAGGACGTAACAAGGAGAGCTTCAGGGAAAATCCTAAGAGGGGTCAGGGGAACCCTTCAAAGTAACTGTCTGGGCGGAGAAGCAGGGGGAGCGCTTCCATTACCAACCTCTCTTTGCCACTGTTCAATCCTAACTTTCAGGTAGGGAGGGCGATCAAAAGCCAGCATGTCCCAGTCTCCCTTGCCTGGCCTCTGCAGAACAACCTCTGTTGTTAGGAGGCCTCTCCAGTGGCCTGGCCAATGGCAGGCTTTCCAGGAGGAAGTCCCACCCAGCCCAAGAACAGGGGGACATCCGGACCCTCCAAAACTCACCACTCTGTGTGCCTAGGTAACCTTATACAGTGGTACCTCGGGTTACAGATGCTTCAGGTTACAGACGTTTCAGGTCTGCTAACCCATAAATAGTACCTCTGGTTAAGAACTTTGCTTCAGGATGAGAACAGAAATCGTGCAGCAGCGACAGCGGGAGGCCCCATTAGCTAAAGTGGTACCTCAGATTAAGAACAGTTTCAGGTTAAGAACGGACCTCCGGAATGAATTAAGTTCTTAATCCAAGGTACCACTGTACAGCATTCCTGCAACTCCCAGGGTACTGGGACTCTCCAACCCGACTTTCCGCCAGGATTACCATTATCCACTGCATGTTTTCAAACCAGAGCAGCAAGAGTAGTTAAGGCGGTGCCCTCTGGACACTGCTGGACTACAACTCCCATCAGCCCCTGCACTAGCATGTTCAGGGGTTATGGGAGGTGCAATCCAACAACTTTGGAGGCTGCAGGTTCCCCACCTCTGGCCTACCCTGACTGGCAGCTGCTCTCTGGGAACTCTTTCCCAGCCCTCCCATTGCTCGATCTGGATCAGTGTTCTCTATGCTGACTGGCAGCAGCTCTCTGGGGATTCAGGACATCCCTAGCCCTGCCTGGAGAGGCCCAAGGAGGGACCTTCTGCATGCCAAGCAGATGCTCTTCCACTGAGCCAAGACCCATCACAGGATGCTTCTTCAGCTTAACGTGCAACTGCTCCTGGCCTATAGGCTTCATCATATGGCAGCTAATCAATTTATTAAATAGCAATACAGATCTTTGATTTGGGATGGGGGGGAACCAGACATCGCACAGGGTTAAAGTGCCTACCCGGCAAAGGTCCTCGGCGGTGACAGAAAGCGAAGCGCTCTTTCGAGAGGCCAGGCCACACTCCGTTAGCACCTCATTTGCTGGGAACTGGATGCCTCTGCCTAAAAATAAATTATAACTCCACCGTGAAACGCAAGAAAATAAAAAACGGAGAGTGGGGGGAAATTAGCATGCAAAGAATTAATGGCGTCCCTGGAATGGCTTGGCCAGCTTACAGAATATAAAAGTGAATAAATCAGCTAACAGCAATAGGAGCTGTCGGGGCCCCGTGAAGATAATGGCAATTAAATGTCTATTCCATAAAGACAAGAACATCAGTCTTTACAGGGCGGGCAAAAAAAAACCGCCAGTAAATCATTTGCTTTGTAAGGGTGCCTAATAATTCACTTATTTTGAAGTTCTGAAAGGTTACAACATTTAGGGCTTTTTAGTTTTAGGAAAGAAAGGAGAACGAAGGGGAACGTGATAAGAGGTGCATAAGATTATACATGGCTGGGGGGAGAAAGTGGCCAGGGAGTGGCTAGGAGCCGCTGTGTAAAGCAACTGCGCCGCCTGCCGGCAGCTGGAGAAGCAGCAGCAGCATAAAAAGGCGCTTCAATAAACTTCAGCGTGGTACAATTAGCACACACGTTGCCCAGAGAACACTCCTGAAGGAGTTCTGTCGCTGAAGCTAACTAGGTCCTGCCACTTAAAAGCTGCCTGGATTGAAAACCACAGGCAAGATGCTTGCAGTCTCTGGAAGAAGCAGACAGGTTTATAAGTGTAACAAATATAAATCTAGGACATCCAGTTTTAAGTTCTGTCAAAGGTTTAGACAAAAGCAAGGACATTTGCTTGAAATTAGGTGGGGGGAAATCCGGGGGGGACTCATAGGAAGTAAAGGCAGTTGTGGGGAAGTTGTGGGAAAAGTGTTCGTTAGCTCTGCTATTTGGGTGGGTGAGTGAGAGAGAGGGGGGTGTCAGCTGTCATTTCCCTTCCTCTCCTTCACCCCAAAATAGCACTGTAAGCATCAGAGCTAATATTTGGTTTAAAAAACAGGGGTCACCAACAGCATCTCTACAAAACATCTGGAATAATTTTGACGTGCACATAAGCCTCTGAAAAATTGCTGAAATATCCCACCCCACCTGCTCCAAATCAGTAGCTCTGAACGGGATGGTTAACTGCAGAGAAGGAGCCTTTTTGCTCAGCCCTACCGTCAGTCCTTTGGCCCCCGGGTACCACAAATCTTTTCAACGCAACTTCCGGGGCATTTTCTTCGCTGCGGTCACAGGGCAAACAGTGGTCCCCGATTCCGCTGTCAGCCCGCGGCCTCCCCTCCTCGGTGTTCCACTGGTGGAACTGGAGTCTCTCCTTGCTGCTGGTGCTCCAGAAGACATCCTTGATGCTCTCCCCCTCACTCTCCGATGTCCATTCACCAAGACGATACTGGGGTGGAAGGCCAAGCTGCCCAGAAGCCGCTTGCCTCGCCATCTGCTTCACTTCCGCTGGGGAGGACAAGGCGGGGGAGCCCACTGTGATTTGCTTTTTCCATTTGCAGGAGGACTTCATAGGAGGAGACAGGGGGAACTGTAGAGCATACGTTTGGCACACACCGGTGCCCTAGGCTCAAATGATTAGCAAGATGGAGCAGGCTCTTGTCTCCAAGATAAAAGATGCTTGTGTCTTTTGACGTGTCTTGGAATGGGGGGGGTGGGTTGGCTGGGAGAGGGGGGGCGAGAGTTGGGGAATCTCAGCCTCATTTGCAGGGAGAGGAGATATTCTTCAACGCTCTTGCTTTAAAATGAACTGCTAATGGTTGAAACGTCAAGGTCATGTAAACTGTTTATAGAACAGTTAAGTCAAAAAATAAAAATCTCTATAAATTTTGCTAAATAAATTGCAGCATTATTATGTTTTAAAGCTATTGTGCTATGAATTATTTTTAATGGTCTGCTTTCCACGAACAGCTTTCAGCACACAATGTACTTGCACAAAGTGCAGATTGACAAATGAACCAGATTATGACTATGACTAGATATGCCCCGTGGAGAGTGATTTAAAGTGCTCTTCCTACTCTTGGTTTCTCTCCTGCTGATGTGTTCCTCCCACTGAGGCTTACTACCGGCTCAGGAGGAGAGAAAAGGATTTTGTGTCCCTAAGTGCAGCAAGCAGGAGAGCAGTGCTTCGAATTATGGGGGAGAGGAGGGGAAGCCTTTAATATCTAGGGGCGAAGGAAGCTCCCCCCCCCCCCCCCAGTCAGAGTTCTGTTCTGGTTCTTGGCTTTATTATCCCGTTCTTTGTTTGATGCTGCCATCCAGTGGCCAATGCGACAACAGAAAAGGAAGGAGATCTTATCAGGACCCCTTGAAATGCATTCATACCTCCAAAGTCACCCAGGGTGGTGGTTTCTGGCAAGCACCACCTCACCTTCTGATTGTAAAATGCATTGGGGACATAACTAGACATTAACTACACTGGTCCTTGGACGGGTGTGGGCATGCTGTAAGCACCCAGAAAGCGGGCCTTCAGCCTTGTTCCTCCAAGCTAGACTCTGGCACTTGCACTAAGCCAGTGCTGAAGCAACTTATCCCTCTGCACTCAACAACAGAGTTGCTGTCCGTGGTCCTGAATCTATGGCTCCTGAATGTATCATCTGTTACTGTCCAGGGTCCTGGTCTCCATCCAGCCCAGGCAGCCTTGTGTCTGCCTCACAACCACCTTGTCTGTCACCAAGAAGAGATTAAAGCCCAAAGATCACTGTTGATCCAAACAGGATCCTAGGAAGCAGTCAGTCTGAAAACCACCACCACAGCAGGCAATGTTGCCCTTGGAATTCAAATCCCCTCTCACTAGGTGGTGCTAAAGGCCGTCACTGTTGCTCAGCCTCACCTACCCGACAGGGTTGCCCGCAATGCCATGACTGGGACAGGATATAGAATATATACTAGTCCTGAAAGAACCTTTTCCAGCCTGGTGAATGCATTTCCTCGCAGACAACCTTCTGGAGGATCTGCAGGCCAGTGGTGGGTGGAGCCAGAAGCAAGAAGTGAGTGAAACAACGGACATGACTTTTACATTTGTACAGGATGCTACGTACCAGCTACACAAAAGGTAGAGGATTCTACACACACACACACACCTTTCCACCCTCTATTTCTTTTTATTTAAACATTTTATATACCGCTTAACTACAAAGTCTCTAAGTAGTGTACAGAAAAGGTTTTTTTAAAAATAGACCAAAACCATAATATCAGACTTCAGTTGAAATGCCTGCTGGAATGAAAAAAATAATAATTCAGTAGATGTTGGAAGTTCAAAAGGGAAGGGTAAACATTTTCATTATTCAAGAGGGTGTATTCAAGCCAGGCAAAAGCACTTGCAGAGGACAGCAAGGGGACGTGGCCTGGGGAGAGGGACGTGGCCTGGAAACAGCCCCGAGAGCCAGGCTGAGTGACACAGGGGCCACATTCAGCCCATGGCCTTGATGCTCCCCGCCATCCCGGAGACCTATAGATTGCACGACTCCAATGAAATAAAACACAATACTCACTTGTCCATTCAGACTGTGCCATCCTCCTCTCCTCGCTCCTCACACTATTGTCATAAATATCAGGTGTTGATTTTGAGACGAACCTGCAAGAAACACATTGGAATATGGGTGGAGATCATCTTCTGAGGCCCTTCTTCGTGTGCCTCCTCCGTGACAGGTCTGGAGGGTGGCAACACGAGAACAGGGTTTTTTCTGTGGTGCCTCCCCATTTGTGGAATGCTCTCTCCAGGGAAACTCGCCTGGTGCCTTCGTTATACACCTTTAGGCTCCAGGGAAAAATGTTCCTCCAACCAAGCCTCTGGTTGACTGATATTCAATGCCCTTTTAAAATGTGTTTTGGTGGAGCGAGGACAGGGGGGTTATTGAGTTGTTCTTGTTCTTGTTTTTATTTTGATTTTGATTATGTAGTCTGTGTTTTTATATCATGATTTTATCCTGTGAGTATATTTATATGGTATACAAATTTAAGTTTAATAATAATATTCCTATATTATCACCATCTATTAATTTTATATCCCTCCTTTTCTCGTAACAGCAAAAAGGCGTCTTGGAAACACAAAGCCTGATTGCAAGCTGACTGTGAACAGATACAGACTCCATGGGTTCAAAATCAGCCTCCCAAAATATTACCTCTTCTCTCCCCCACCACACACACTTGTTTAACATCCAGCCTGACAAAGAGTTCTCGTGATGCTTTTGTTGGGCTACTGAAGGTATTGCCCTAGCATGGATTTTTTGAGTTGAGCTGGGATAGTCGGATGACACTGCAATGCACTCTATGTGGGGCTGCCCTCCAAGACAATGTGGAAACTTGGTCCAAAAGGCAGCAGAGGGGGGTCTTGGGAGTCTGGGGAGGGGGCTGGGAGAAGGGACTACAGTCGTACCTCGGGTTAAAGTTGCTTCAGGTTGAGCGTTTTCGGATTGCGCTTCGTGGCGACCCGGAAGTAACGGAACGTGTTACTTCTGGATTTCGCCGCTCGCGCATTGCGCAGACGCTCAAAATGACGTCATGCGCAGAAGCGGCGAATCGCGACCTGCGCACGTGCAGACACGGGTTGCGTTCTCTTCAGGATGCGAACGGAGCTCCGGAACGGATCCCATGGGCATCCAGAGGTGCCAGTGTATTTGTGGTGGCTCCCAAGCTGTGGAACCCCTCCCCTCCCCACAGAGGCACGCCTGGCACCTTTCACTAAACAGATTGTGCCAAAGGCTGAGGCTGACCCAGGGCTTCCGACTCCTGAGGTGCATATTATTAGACATTCTTGGTATCGCATTTTGTTTCAAACGGTTTTTAATGTTGCATTTTAAATTGCTGAGACCTGCCCTGGGACCTTAGGGTGGGCAATATACTGAATTCATCACTGTCCTCTATGGAATCGGAGGCAGTGTGGCTGGGGACTGAGGAGCAGCAGGACTCACCCATCTGAAAATCTGTTCCCATCGTCCACTGCAGACAGGTTCCCTCGCCACAACTGCGGACTCATGTTCCTCTTCCTCCGGACGGTGACGCCTGGGTGGAAAAGCTGAAAAATCACTCCAGTCAATCATAGCTGAGTGGGGACTCAGGTGGTTATTTATGAGTTATGCAGTTAACCAGGGGGCAAGGAAGGTTGTATATTTAGCGGCTGACTGCTTAATTTCCCACACGTGAGGAAGGGGTGGGTATTTGCCAATAGCTTTTAATGAGAATGGAGAGTACGCCTTACAGTGGCCTGAGGGGACAGACAGAGGCACCTGGGTGGCCATATTCAGCTCCCGGGGCTGAGGTCACACAACCCTCCTCCTGACTCCATGGCCAATATCAGTGCCTAGCAAATGTCCTTCCAGCAGGTCACAACCTGCACTGATAGCTCAGTTGGTTAGAGAGTGGTGCTGATAACACCAAAGTTGCAGGTTCGATCCCTGTATGGGACAGCTGCCTATGACAGAGCCAGATTACCAAATAGGCAGAGTAAGCACCGGCTTATAGGCCCCATGCCTTTTAGGGGCCTCAACAATGGATCAAAATCAACACTGTTTGTCTTGTGTAATGAAATTTTTTAAAAAAACTGTTGGTAAAATAAAAAAGTGTGTTGGGAGAAAATTTGCAAGCCAGACCCCCCCCCCCCCCGATTTAGACTGTCTAGGGGCCTCCGCAGGGTTTAATCCAGCACTGCTGCAGAGGGTCAGACTGGGGATCCTCAGGGTCCCTTCCAAGTCCACAATTCCATGAATCTATGAACAAGGGAATCTGCCTTGTTACTAGCTTAGCACTGTCTACACTGACTCTCCAGGCAGGAGGCCCAACTGAGGACACCTGAGATTGCACCTGGGACCCCATGCAATGCAAAGCAGAGTAAGATTCTAGCCTTCATGGTCCTGAATAACGGGTTGAAATAACACAGGAAGCTGCCTTATACAGAGTCAGACCACCTAGCGCAGTGCTGCCTGCTCTGACTGGCAGCAGCTCTTCAGGACTTCAGACATAAGCCTTTCCGCAGCCCTACCTGGAGAAGTTAGGGATTGAAGCTGGGACCTTCTGCATGCAAGGCAACTGCTCTACCCCCCAGCTACAGCCCCTCCCTTTACCGCTCTCTCACACCTGATAGTTGGGCTCCACTTCCCCTCTGCTCCAGGGGCTTTTGGGTGCCTCCAGCCCGCAGTCGCTCCAGCAGGTGGTGTCCTGGCTCCTGCGCTCTGGCTCCACGGGCTGAAAGGGCTGAATCACCAGAGGCCGCTGCATGGCCATGACACGCAGGGGCAGAGGGACGTAGTTCACAGACGGAGGGCCCACCGCTTTCCAGAGGAAGGCGCTGGGTCCGCTGCAGGGTGCCCTGCGGTTTCCAAAAGCGGCGCCCTCGTCCTTCTCCCAGTATTCTCGGACGATGGGGTTCAGGGCAACGGCGCATGGCTGGGGTTGGGGCTTTCTGAAGCTCTCCAGCTGGTCCAGCTTCTTTTCCGTCCGGCAGAGGGAGTCCCTCGCCTGCTGCAGCAGCGTCTGGGAGATCTTCAGGTTCAGGACGCACTTCCCAAAGTAGTGGCCCCCCTTCCAGGGGGTGTTCCAGCCCCGGGGGCTGGAGAACCTCACCATTTGCTGCACAGGGTAGGCCTGCGACATGTAGGTGACCTCTTCCCTGGTGTATTCCGACTCTGAATCGGAGGTGGCAACCCCCTCACTGCAGCTTGTCTGCCCGTCCTGAATTCTGGCTGGCAGGGGCGGCGAAAGGGCTTTGGCCCAATCCGCCGGGACGGTCCGAGGCTGCCTTGGGGATCCCTGACCCGGTCCCGATGTTGTGTCCTCCTCTGTGCTGTCCCCACACATCTCAGGGTAGCAGGTGTAGATCTCGTTTATTTCAAAGCTGCAGAGGCTCTCGTCCCTGTCGCTGGTGCCTCCCTGGACTTTGGGAGTCAAGAGGTGACCGGACTGAGCGGCAGGGAGGGCGGGCTGAGACTGGTGGCCAGCGGCACCTTCGATTCTGGGAGCAGAAGCAGCGCATCTCATCACGGTGAAGCTCCCGGCTGAAGAAACAAGAGCACGAGTCAGAATGGAGGGGCTAAGCTCTTAACAAGCACAGGACAGTGTTTTCTCTCCTCACACAAACAGACTTGCAAAGGGCCTCTCAGGATCCTGCAGCCTATTTCTGCCCCGTGCGCATGACGCCTGGATGCAAAGCCTTGCTCTGCATCAGGAATGTGGAAGCTGCTGCTCTCATCTTAACAGCGCTCCTGGCTGCTAGCCATGTTGGCTGGGGCTGATGGATAGCTCAGTCTGTAGAGCATGAGACTCAATCTCAGTCCCATGGGTTCAAGCCCCACAGTGGGCAAAAGACTCCATTGCAGGGATTGGACTAGGGATGTCCAACCAGCAGATCGTGATCTAGCAGTAGATCCCCGGCTGATCCTGGTAGATCGCGGGATCCTTATCATGTGCAAAATGTTATGGGGGTAAAGCTAAAAAACACTCTGGGCAATCCTCCCCCCCAAAAGCTCAACAACTCTGGGCACTTCCCTCCTTAAAAAAGCTCAATAACTCTGGGCAATCCATGCACGCTCCTCCTTCCAATGACAATGGGTAGATCACCGCCAGTGTTTTACTGGGAGTAGATCACAGTTTCTTGGGAGTTGGACATGCCTGGACTAGATGACCCTCGTGGTCCCTTCCAACTCTGAGCAGAGTCCCTTCTATGAACAACATCTAGCAGGGCATACAGATGGCTGTTCCCCCATTCCTGGTATAGACCACACTGGTGTCTGGAGGGCCACAAACAGACAGAAGAGACCAACCATAGCTCTGTATCACCTACACTGACGGGCAGCAGCTCTCCAGGATTTCAGGCCTAACTGGAGACGCAGCTGTGGATTGAGCCTGGAGCCTTCTGCATGCACAGCAGGTGCTCTGCCACTAAGATACAGCCCTTCCCGTTTGCCCCACTGGCACTGGCAGCAAAGACACAAAAGGCCAGGCTTTGGCCCTTGCAGCAAAAGCAGAACTTACAAGGCAGACACGGGACGCTCTGCTCCTCTTCTGGCTTCTCTTCTTCCTGCTCCTCTTCTGGCAACTCTTCTTCCACCTTGACCGAGACAGCGGAGGCGGACGGCAAGCAGATATTAATGTCAGCACGGGGTTCGGCCTTTGACGGTCCAGAACTGTCACCATGGCGGGTCCTACGAGACTCAAGCAAATCCTGCAGTGGCAAGGAGAATGGTGTCAGGACACAGGGGACCCCTCTCTCCCTGGAACCAAATCAGGTTGCCATTGTTGGCATCCGTCTGTCTCAAGAGACAGTGGAGTGCGCCTCCAGGGATAGAGTCAAACTTTGCGTTAGGAGCATTAAAGTGCACTCCCCAAGACACAAGCCTGGGGAGTGTGAATGGAGGTCCTGGGCTGCCCAGGTGTCAAGTCCGCCCCTCTCAGCCTCACTGATGTGGTCCAAAGGAAAGCAGAACAATACGTTTGGCACCACCTTGGCTGCAGGAGTTGCCAGAAGGAGGCTTACAAGGCATTCTCCAACCATCTTAGCGACTCAACTCCTGATTTGTGTGGGTTTTACCCCTTAGACTTTTCTTCTCCTGAAATATCCTGCAAGGCAGCAGACGTGTAGGGTCAAAGTTTTCTTTCTCCTAGATGAGCTACCACTTTTCAAGTGATCCATTGGTGGGGGGAGTTTAAGCACAGGCTCTCTGGAGTTAAGAAGTAGCCTTGCAAAAATACTGTTTACAAAACACACTGGCGGTTAGTTTTTAGCTAGCTAGCCAGCCACACCTGGGTGCCCAGAGGTGGTTCAAATTTGCCAGAGGTGACCAGCAGTAAAGTTGTTTGCAAGATTTGGGAGGCTCAATTGCTCTGGTTCACCTTCAGGTCATTCTTCAGGATGTATCGGATATCCTGCAGGTTCATGGTGCGCTGTTTCTGCCTGGACTCCAGCCCAGTCTTCACGATGTCGTAATAGGGCTTAGGCAGCCTGGCATCCGCTTCCAGCCACTGCCCAGAAACTATGAGATCCTTAACATCCGGGCCCTCGAACCCATCCCAGGGGATGGTATCTGGAAGACACACAGACCACATGCATGCTCTGATGTGGTGAAGCTCTAAAGGGGAGGAGCCTGCCTTATGGCAGAGGGCATGTCAAGAAATACACAATTAAAATTAAAATAGAATCAGAATTGTAGAGTTGGAAGGGATCCTGTGGATCATCTAGCAGTAGTAGAATTTTGGCAGCAGCCTTGAAGGGGAGGCTGGGGCCAAACAGCTTGATGAAGACGGGAAGAGAGACTATTCCAAACAAGGTGCAGCAGCCAAGAAATGGGAATGGGGCAGGTCGAGAGCTTCAAAAAGCGAACACACAAACTACAGTTGTAAAAGGGCAGCCAAAATGATCATGGGTGGAGCATTTGGGACTTCTCTGTTTAGCGTAAGAGGCGACACAACAGAAGTTTATAAAATTCTGCAAGGCATGGAGGATGTGAATAGAGAGGTTTTCTCCCTCTCATAACGCCAGAACTTGTGTTAATCCAATGAACGTTGGACGATTCAGGACAAATAAAAGGAAGTCCGTCTAGCGGATTGTTAAAACTATGGAACTCACTTCCACAAGAGGCAGTTACAGCCCCCAACTTGGTTGGCTTTAAAAGACTGGGCAAATTCAGGGGAGGATAAAGCTATCAATGGCTAGTAGCCACAATGGCTCTGCTCTGCCTCCACGGTCAGAGGCAGTGATGCTTCTCAATACCAGATGCTGGGAACCACAGAAGGGGAGAGCGCTCCTGTGCTTGGGTCTTGCCTGCGAATTTCACACAGGTATCTGTCTGGCCGCTGTGAGAACAGGATGCTGAACTAGATGGACCATTGGCATGATCCAGCAGGTTTTCCTTATGTCCTTACCTTTGTGAGGCTTAGCATCCCTCCCTACGTTTCTGTACCTGTCAGAGCCTCCTGCATCACCGCGCAGAAGCTGTAGATGTCAGACTTGGTGGTCGCGGTCCTCTGGAGGATTACTTCCGGAGCGCACCACTTGTATAACTGGGAAGGGATGGGCAGCCGTGTCAGGTCGCTGTGCTCTCCCCCATCCTTGCTGCCAAAGACAGGAAACCAAGAGGCCCTCAGAACATGTGGCAAGGGGGAGAACATACATCCCAGAGATGCTCAGCATTATTTTAAAGCTGGATAACACGTGAAGGGATGAGGGTGGCGCTGTGGGTTAAACCACAGAGCCTAGGACTTGCCAATCAGAAGGTCGGTGGTTCGAATCCCCGCGATGGGGTGAGCGCCCGTTGCTCGGTCCCTGCTCCTGCCCACCTAGCAGTTTGAAAGCACGTCAAAGTGCAAGTAGATAAATAGGTACTACTCCAGCAGGAAGTTAAACAGCGTTTCCGTGCGCTGCTCTGGCTTGCCAGAAGCGGCTCAGTCATGCTGGCCACATGACCCGGAAGCTGTACACCAGCTCCCTTGGCCAATAAAGCGAGATGAGCGCCGCAACCCCAGAGTTGGCCACGACTGGACTTAATGGTCAGGGGTGCCTTTACCTTTACCACGTGAAAATGGGTGGTGGTGGGGAGACAGTAGCTGCAAGAGAGCTCTCAAAGACCCACTTGTTTATGTGGGACATTATTGCAGTCAGTCAGCACTTATGCTTTGCCAAATGGGCACATGAAAGGGCTGAGGCTCACAGAGCTTTGCTAGAGAGAACTCAGTGAAATCATTTCCTTTGTCTGCCTTGGCAGGAAGCTTGTAACACTACATACATCCTTCGTGCCTGGGTGGCCTCCTTTTTTCATCATGCTTCCAAGCTGACCATGCATGCACGTCCAACCTCTGCAGCTCAGACACCA
This sequence comes from Podarcis gaigeae, assembly GCF_964106915.1. NCBI lineage: Eukaryota > Metazoa > Chordata > Lepidosauria > Squamata > Lacertidae > Podarcis > Podarcis gaigeae. Next base: position 41,730,441 of record NC_139692.1, on the reverse strand, counting down.
TTTCCAAACTTACATTTTGTACTTTTGCTAGTTGCTCAAGTAATATGGGGAGAACGGGGGAAAGTAGGGCGCCTTTACCTCTCGATCATGTACTCCAGGTTGGTAAGCTTGGCTTCCCCCGCCAAAACAACCACCACAGCATAGGAGCTGACCGTGCGGTGGATGAAGCCGTGCGAGTGCAGGAACCTCAGGCCATCATTCACCTGAAGCAAGAGGTGAACGAGGGTCTCCATGTGCACAATGGGGAACTCCGAACGCTGCCGAGGGGAAGAGGAAAGAAACCAGCTCTTAGCTTGAGTATTTGCTCTTCCCAGGAACCTCCAGGAAGACAGGATTTAAAACAGGGCAGGTACCCTCCCACACCATTCAATTAACGCAGTCAACATATGATGTGGGTGTTAGTTTACTGTCTGATAATCATTCTGCATTAGAACTGTTTGAGATCAGAGGAAATGATCACGGCCCGGTTCACACATAATGCCAAGCCATGGTTTATTCAACGATGGTTCATTAAACCATGGTTTCTCCAACTGTCCAAACCCTGCCCAGCAGCTTAACCTGAAGTCATGATTTGCTGTCTTTGGCTTGTTTTAACTGTGGCTCAGCACTATGTGCAAAGCCAGCACCCCTTTTACTCCGTCTAACCTACCACATGGCGCAGGACAAAATGGATCAATCCCCTCTTAGCCATGAAGCTTGCCAGGTGGCTCTCTTAGCTACGAAGCTCAATGACTTAGTCACAGTCTCTCAGTGTAACCTACCTCATGGGGTTGTTATGAGGATAAAGTTTGGAAGGGGCCAGAAGAACCTGATGTGTCACTCTGAGCTCCTTGGGAGGAAACCACTGGGGGCAGGTAGAAGAAATATATTAATTGTGCCAAGAAACAAAAATGGTCACTTTACCCTCTCATGAAGGATGCTATAGAGGGAGCCAAAAGTAACCCTCTCAAACACTAATCGCGTTTTCTCCAAGTCGCTGGATAAACAGACAGCCATCAGCTGCAACAAATGAGGATGGCGGAGCTGGCTGCAGAAGGAGATATGAAAACCCAACAGTGTGAAGGGAAATTGGATTACGAAGGAAGTGCATTTCCAGGCTTACTGATCTTATCCCATCAGAACAGCTCACTCTGCCTTTCCTAACCAACTTAAAGCACCAGAACCAACAAAAAAGCAACAACAGAACATGCCAGGAGCAAAGGCCAAAAGAAGGTGGAAGCTAACATGGATCGGGCCATCAACATGGCACCAGAAAACACAACTGATCTTTCAAGGGATGTTCCGCTGGGTATTACTACGTGCAACCCATCGCCGAGCGGTGAGAGGCTCCGGGAGTGCCTGCGCTTATCCATATTTCTGTTTCCTTGGAATGACGGTTAACAAAAGACTGCGGTGTCTTTAAGACGTGTGGTTTTATTTACACATACATATATAATCAGAGGATAAGTTGGAAGGTCTCACAGCACTAACATCTTGAAAGATCTCGCCTCCCCAGGGAAGGTTTTCCAGGAAAGCCCCAAGCCACCACTTTGGCTCCAGCACAGAGCAATGGATGCCTCTGTCTCTCCAGCTTCCAGCATCAGCCAAAGCTCACTCACAAAACTCTGGCTATTGTTCTTCTATACAGGAATCAGCAAACATTTTCAGCAAGGGGCCGGTCCACTGTCCCTCAGACCTTGTGGGGGGCTGGACTATATTTAGGGTGGGGGATGAACGAATTCCCATGCCCCACAAATAACCCAGAGATGCATTTTACATAAAAGGACACATTCTACTCATGTAAAAACACGCTGATTCCCGGACCGTCTGTGGGCCGGATTTAGAAGGCAATTAGGCCGGATCCAGCCCCCGGGCCTTAGTTTGTCTACCCATGTTCTATAAGGTGAAGTCTGCTTCCACTAGGTGGTGGGGGGTTACACTTACACACACACACACACACACACACACACACACACACACACACACGTTTGTCTCTATGGCAACAAGGCAGCCCCTTTTTAATGTAAATGGCAGGACTGAACTGGCAGGCCAAGGCCACTCCCTTAGCGAAGGAACTGATCTGGCTAGTTTCCCCTAATAGATTCTATCCTCCCTGACACAGAATCACAGCTTTGAAAGGGACTCATGGGTTTCATCCAGACTGACCTCCCCCCACAGACACTGTATATAACCCCCCCTATAACACTGTAATCACCCAAGAGACTGAGGAAGGAGAGAGAAACAAGTAATTACTTTCCCCAAGGCAAATGGCCACAATACAGATCCCCTCTTTGTTGTTCAAGGACAGACCAAAACAAGGTTACCAGAATAGTTCTAGGGCTTTTCCTTCTTCCTGCTCAGCACCCAAATTGCATGGACACCTTTTACGTATTTGCAAGAAGCGCAAGTTGACATCACTGCTGAGATGCTGTTCCCCCTCTGATCTGAACATCAGTAGAGGAAGGAGCCACAATCGTGATTCAGGTTTTCCCCGCCAAAGCTGCAAGAGGCGGCCGTACCTACTGTACTCCTGTTCTGCGAGAAGCAGGTCAGAGAGGCGCAGCTTGCTGCAGTGCTGGTGGGGTTTCATGTTCAGCTCCTTCACTGTGACTCTGCTTCCACCCCACATCAAACTGCAAGACCGGGGAAGGGAGGGGAGAGAGGCCAGGGGTGACTTTCTGGACTTTTTCTTTGGCAGTATTGCAGTTTTCAATACTCTGCTTGAACGCATACTCCGTCACAGGAGGTGGACAGAAGGGTAGCTCCCAAAGGAAGATCGCCAGTGGTGGTGTAGCAGGCACTGTGCAAGTGGGAGGCCAAGGTTCAAATCCAGGCAGGTCAAATGCTGACATGTGTTTTAATCTGGTTTTTAGTTTACTTTTTATTTTAGTTATTTTTAATGCCTTATTTAAGTGGTGATGGTATTGTTGTTTTATTCTTTTTGTAAACCACTTTTGAGACTGGGAGAACCAAAAGCAAGCACCCTTCAAGTTTTTGGTACTCAAAAAAGAAAATTCCACGGTTCATAACTCTTTAAATCTAAGTGTGTGTCTTTTTGCAGTAGACTCCGACTGGTGAATCCTAGGGGTTCTACTCCAAAATAAAAGTAATAATAATAATAATAATTTATTATTTGTACCCCACCCATCGGGCTGGGTTTCCCCAGCCACTCTGAGCGACTTCCAACAAGAATTAAAAATACATCAAAATGTCACACATTAAAAACTTTCCTGAACAGGGCTGCCTTCAGATGTCTTCTAAATGTTAAGTAGTTGTTTATCTCTTTGACAACACAAGTCTAAATGGGCAAAAGAAAGACCACTGACATGAAACTGCACTGTTAAATATTATTAAGAACAGGTTTATGTGATTTTGACCACAGTTTCTCGTCTGGATGTGTATTGCTTTGGGACTTCATCTTGGGTCAGAAGCGATGTATACATTGAACAAGCCTACACCTAACCTGCTTGGTTAAGAAGCCCAACTCCCCCTTGCAAAAGCATCAACCCACTTGGTCATAGTCATGTATGGCCCAGCTGGAAAGGAGAAGGTTGGTTCATCATCAGCCTGGACCACTTCCTTATCCGCAATGATGGGGAGCGATGCCAAGTAGCCCAGCTGACGGCTGCCTGTGAGGTAAACCTGGCAAGAGAAATAATAATTGTAACAATTGCTCTTTGTTTTCACATAGTGTTAACACTTTATTAGAAGACGCTGCTCAATAGTGCCAGGCCTAGTGAGCACAGCAACTCTTCCTCACTGGTCTGGCCCCAATGAGGCAGTTGCAAGGACTGAAGGTCCCCACCTTCCCACAGCTCCCTAAGTCTACTCCTCTGCCTGGTCCTTCCCAAGTAATCTGAGATGAAGAAGTCTTGTCTGTCTTTGATCTGCCCTCTTCATAACTCTTCTGGTCCTGGGAGACCAGGGGGCAGGGTAGCTGGTCCCAGCAGGAGGGGGAGACCCCCCTGGCTTCTTCAGAAGCCTGCCTCCACCCTGCCTCTTGCCCCCCCCCCTCCATCTTCTGCTTCTACCTTTAATTCTGGACTTCTCTATGCCAGACTCTCATGGCTCACTAACCCTGTTACCTCTTCAGCTTCCAACATCTCCTCCTCCCACTCTACTTCCTCTTCTCCCTTCTGACCGCTCGTCAGAAAGCCTTTGTCCCAGCCCAGCCCTGACACTCAGCCAGGCAAACGCAACTGAAGAAGGTGCAGAGCAGGACAGACGAGAGGGCAGGAGAATATCAAGGGCCAAAGAGAGAGACCCGGAGGGCTGAATTTGGCCCCTGGGCTCAAGGTTTTCCACCGGCCAGATTTTGCTCTTTCACCACCAGAAGCCACACTTGCATAACAGGGATATACTTTTTGAATTCCCAACAAAAAATCCACCAGCTGTTCCCAATTCATTCTTCTAGAATGAATTGGCTCAAGGGGAACAGGGAGATCCTGTTGCGTCCTGGACCCTTCCACCATATTTACCTTTCCAAAGCCAAAGCTGTAAATGTTTTGGGGGGCACTGCTCCCACGTCTCAGAATCTTGTCAGCCGTCCTGAAGGACAAAAAAACAAAGAAAGGGGGGAAAGGGTGTCTCTTGAAGTAGCTGAGGCTGAGAGGCAGCAACTGACCCAAAGTCACCCAGTGAGCTTCATGGCTGAGCTGGAATATGAACCCTGGTCTTCCAGGTCCTTGTCCAAAACTCTAACCACTGTACCGCACTAGCTCTCGTATAACCATAGGATCAAAGAATTGTATAGTTGGAAGGGACCAAAAGGGTCATCCAGTCCAACCCCCTGCAATACAGAAATCTTTTGCCCAACAAGGGGCTCAAACCCATAACCCTGAGATTCAGAGTCTCTAGACACTTCCTACAAAGCATCTGAAAGGAATTTCACAACACAATAAAAAGACTGCATGTACTGGGCACAGTTTCAAAGCCAGCATACAAATGGAGATTTGTTGCTAATACCCAATGACAGATTTTGGATTTTATTTGCTTCTGATCTGGGCTTCCTTTTTGCTTTTATGTGTGCAGTTCTGCTTTTTCATCACATGAGGGAGAAAGAATGATGTCGCAGCCATTCTCTGCGGAGGAACCAAGGGCACTTCCCAAGTGTTTACAAGCCTCTATTAAAAATAAATGTTTGGTGTGCGGGGAAAGGAAGAGAAGAGGGAGAAACGATTTCTCTCCCCACCCTCACTGTCACAGCTGGAGGCACTCACCCTTGCTTGATGCCCACAAACTTGGAGGGGCTAGAGACCAAAGCTCTGGGAGAGTCCACCTTCCGCAGCAAGTCTATGGAGTAGTTCTGCACAATTGCCTGCATGTGGGATGTACATCGCTGGATGAACTCGAGCATCTGCAAAACAGAAGAAGAGAAGCCGCCGCCGCCGCCAGGGATGGTTGGTGGCAGCAAACACTCCTGAGTTTGAGCGCAAACCTTGAAAGCAACTAGGGATGGAAGGGAGAAAGTGCCTTATAGAATTGAAGAGCTGGAAGGGACCCTGAGGATCATCTAGTCCAGCGGTTCTCAACCTGTGGGTCCCCAGATGTTGTTGGACTATAACTCCCATCATCCCTGAGCTCTGGCCTTGCTAGCTAGGGGTGATGGGAGTAGTAGTTCAACAACATCAGGTTGAGAACGGCTGATCTAGTCCAAGCCCCTGCAATGCAGATGTCCATTATGGTGATTGAACCTGCAACCTTGGCGTTATCAGCACTTGCTCTAAGCAAATGAGCTATCCAGTGGTGCCAAGCATCAGTCTGGGCAGACTTGCAGTGGCTCTCCATGATTTTGGACGTGATCTCCCCCAGTCCTACCTGGAGACGCCAAGGATTGAACATGAGACCTTCTGACTGAAAAGAAGGTGCTTTATTCCGCTGAGCCACGACCCTTGTCGTAGAAACAAATAAACAGTTCTGGATAAAAGCATTTGGGCTGGGGGTGTTGCAAGGTCAGGGATGGGGCGCCTGTAGCCATGTACACATTGCTGGGACTCCCAATTCCTACCATCCCCTGAAGCCTACAAGGCCAACAGTTGGGGATGCTGAGAACTGGAGCCCAGCAATAACTGATGGGGGGCCCCACAGGCACCACCATACATGAGCAAAAAAAGCAACACTGCCTGCTGCCTGCAGGAAATGGAAGGCTGACTCTGCATGGAAGAGGCATTTGTGGAGCTTTGTGCACACAGGTGCAAGCTTCTGGGGTAAGTAAGAGGCAAAAGGCCCTAGCCGCCCACACACCTGAGCGCTGCTCTCCTTCCCAGCTGTCACAGCCCAGCTCTGCGGGTTCCTCCCATTCCTGTCATGGACTCGCAGGTCTCCACCCGCATCCAGCAGTTTGCTGAGAATTGACTGGTTGCCTGAGAAAGCTGCCGCATGGACCGGAGTGCTCCCATCGTGACAGCGGCTGAGAAAACAAGGAACACAAGAGCACTTGGAAGTTCTGATCGGAGGGCCCCCAAAGACCTTAATAAGCAATTCCTTGGACTAGGTGGATTGTGGGCTTAAAAACAAAATGCAGAAATGCTTACATCAAGGCTGATGAACGTCTTATGTCCTTTTAAATGTGTTTCGGGGTAGGGGTATTGTTTCGCTTCATTTTTGTTCCTGTTTTTATCTCGCATTTTTATGCTGTGAACTGCCTTGTGATCTTCGGATGAAGGGTAGTATACAAATTTAATAAATAATAAAATAATAGCTACACTTGTGCCAAGGGTAATCCAAATTCTGTGCAAATAAAAATAGGATTCTGCAAGCTGAGTGAGTTACGCAAACGAAGTAAAATAGTATTGCAGGTTTCCTGGGACCTCACAGCTACTGTCAATGAGCTGGCACTCTCCAGATAGTTTTGACAACAACTCCCATCAACTCTGACCACGGGTCATGCTGGCGGGGGCTGATGCGAGCTGTAGCCCAAAACTTCCGGAAGCATGCCTGGTTGGGGAAGGCCATTCATTGTAAGGCATTTGCCACACACTTTACAGCTTAGTTTTGCTACCCTGGGGTGTCAATGCCTGTTTTTAAAAGGGAATGAGGGGGGAAACCTATCATCATCAGAAAACACGCTTTTTTGCTTTTTCTCCATTTCTGCAGATCTACATGTAGAGGAGAACCCACACACCTCTGGATTTTTTAAAAACCCAGAAAGTTGTCTCCCTATTACAACAAAAATGTAGCTTTTGTACTTACTGATTTGGATCCGAACCATAATCCAAAAGAACGCTGACAACTTTCCCAATACCAAGCAAGGCAGCAGTGAATAGGGGAGTCTGCCCCAATGAGTTAATCGAGTCAGCACTGATTCCTACAAAAATAAGAATGGGGGGTGGGGAGAGAGAATTACTGCCATCCTCCTTCCACTTCCCCAGGTCAAATTTTCCCTAAGTGTGTGAGGTCCCACAAAAGCTGCCCTTCCCCATCTCCAACCTTCTGCAATGAATCAGCCAGAGGCACACCATTAAGGGCAGATCACAAATTAAGCTACAGTCATGGGAAAAACAAAAAGCACCCTACTAAATTTCTCTGATTTTACATATGAAGACATAATAACTGCTTTATATACATTATTTACACAATGGGCTGCACATGATTGGCTAATTCTGGAATTCTACTGTAAGCCAATCAGGTTGTGGATTCACTTCTATCTGGTGCATGATTGGGTGGTTCCTGCCAACCAATCATACTGCTGCATTCTGAATCCTATTGTTCTAGGGCCAATCAGACTGCTGCCTTTTGGATCCTATTCAATTCAGTACATAACAATAACAATCATATGTTCCTTGGCAGGTATTAAAATTAGGTAAATACAACCTTAGATGAACAACACATGACATATTACACCTTGTCATGATTTATTTAACACCAGGCACCTTTCTTACATATCTTACACCAGACAATAACATTCCTCTTCTCCCAGGCCTTTGGGTAATTAAACAAGTTATGGTCTTTTAAAATGTGGGGGCAGTATTGTTTTCTTTGTTGATCTACTATGTTAGTATGTTTGTTTGTTAATATTGTTTGTATTTTTACATCATAAACCTCCCTGTGATCTTCAGATGAAAGACAATATAGAAAATTAATAAATAATAATGCTAATGCTAAGTCTAACAGGCTCATCTCTGCAAGGATTAATATTTGTTCAGAGCAGCCATCCTTCGCTCCACGAAATTCCATGAGCTTATTTCTATGCACAGAATCAGGACATTTTCATTTCATACCCAGTTACAATAATCTGCTGGGTATATATATGCATGCCCACAAGCATTTTGAAAGTATTTTTAACCAATAATTTCATTCATTTATTACTTTTTGTAAACAGATTTGAGGTTATTTTAAAATCAAATTATGCAATAAATTATGCAGAAAAACTAATATGAATGGCTTTATTAGAATTTCAACCAGATTGCCACATGCACTAACTCAAACTTCTTCAGAAAGGGCAAAATAGGCATTTAACCAACAATGGAGAAATTGCAAAGTTAACCAATATTAGAAGGATGTATCCTTGATACAAAATAATGCCAAATAAACATATAAAGCCAAAGGAAACAACACTCTATTAAGAATAAAAAAAACTTTGAAATATGAAAACTCTTTAAAAAGGACCAAATATTTAAGAGCTAATATTTAACCATTTAAAAAAAGGCGCGAACCACTCAGTCTGTGTTCTCTCCCTCCAACCTCCTTAACAAAAAGGAGGCGGAACGGTCATCAATAGCAGGCAGCAGCTGCAAAATGCAACACTGCCGGCTCGCTTCGCGCTCAGAAGAGAACACTTTGACTCCTCCTCGTGGTTTCCGCGGCCAATCACTTTCGAGTACACTTCTCTAGTTACAAACTATAGAAATGATCCCTGAAAGTATAGTCTTAACTAAACGCTTCTCGGCTCCCGAGCCTGGTTGCCACGATCCACTCTTCAACACACGGCGACCGATTTATAACCCATCGAAAACATGCGCGACTTTTGATTCTTACGACAGGAAACCAGCAATTCAAGCCCCCTCGGGATAATTTAAAAGAAATGCTTTTATAAATTGGTATTTGGCCAGGTATCGGCGGTGGACCAGAATCCCTCTCGCTTTCTATCTGCATACGGGACCCAAGCGGCCAATCACAGTCGGGCTTGAGTCTCCACTAAACATGGCAGCCTGCAGTTCGCTTACTGGCTCTTCAAACCCAGGTGGCTACCTAGAGGCGGACCCTCATGACGTCACTCTCCCTGGCTCAGGCAGCTTAACTGTGTCACCGCCGGACAGTCCGCGAGGGTGGAAGGAGTCCTAGTCTTCGCCGCCCCAGGCAAGCCCTGCTCTTGAGTAAAACACGCAAATGATCGTGTTGCAAAGAGACTCCGCAGGGAAGCAACTGGTCCCTGACTCAACTTTCTTGTCAGCCACTAAATGGAGCGATCCTACATACTACAAACTTACTTTTGAAAAAAGACCTGCAGTCCTTGTCAGGGTACATACAGCATTCTAGTCCTCAAATAAGTTCACAATGGTGTAAATCGTTACAACAGCCCCTACAGGTAGGACAGCAATTTTGCCCCCTCCACACCGACCAACTGGAGCGGCTGAGCACAGCCACAGTTCCGTGGGAATCACCTCTAAATCAAAGTGCATATGTTCAGGGCAATGTCTGACATTTTCCTGCCCCCAAGACTCTTAGACTAGCCCTGCTGGGTCAAATCAAAGGCCTATGTAGTCCAGCAGTTTTCCACCAGAAGCCAACCAGATTCAATACAGAAATAAAATTTCTGCTGGACCACCTTACAGGGCTCTTGTATGGAGTTCCACTGCTCTGGAGTAAATTTTTTTTTAAGTGCACTATCAAAGCTAGGACTGTGGTACTAGGCACATTTAATCTGGGAATAAATTCAAGTAAACCAAAGGGGATTTATTTCTAAATTATCACCGCGTCAAATGAAATAGCCTAAGCACACATGATCTCATTGCACTGCTACTATCCAGCTGTATGCTTGACCTGTTACTAACATCCACTGACTTTTAATGTGACTTCAAAAAGGAAGTAATTCTACATTACTGTACTTATTTCTAAAAAAAAGAAATGCAGGTTGTGTCACCTACAAAACCACCTATTTAAGTAGGAACACCCGTTCCCTGTCTTGAAAGCCTTTTCCACCTTGCCTGGGAAGGTGAGACCCTGACTGCAGCTACGAAAGCTGAGGTTGCTGAACAGACTCTTGGGCTGGGGTGTTTTGTTGCTGGAAGGAGATCTGGTGCTGTTGGCTTTTTATGTATTTTTGTGTAAGGTTTTTGTGATATATGTGAAAATTGTTCAGTTTGGATGTGTATTTAAAAAAAAAAGTTTGATCATTTATAACTACTTTTGTTATGTTGCGGTTATGTTCCTTTTTCATGTAAGACACCTTGAGTATGATTGAAGCGTGGAAAGGCAGCATACAAATTATGTATATTTGTACGTATGTAAAATCTATTTTTGGGACGCGGGTGGCGCTGTGGGTAAAACCTCAGCGCCTAGGGCTTGCCGATCACATGGTCGGCGGTTAGAATCCCCGTGGCGGGGTGAGCCCCCGTCTTTCGGTCCCAGCTCCTGCCCACCTAGCAGTTCGAAAGCACTCTCAAGTGCAAGTAGATAAATAGGTACCGCTTTATAGCGGGAAGGTAAACGGCGTTTCCGTGTGCTGTGCTGGTGCTGGCTCGCCAGAGCAGCTTCGTCACGCTGGCCACGTGACCCGGAAGTGTCTCCGGACAGCGCTGGCCCCCGGCCTCTCAAGTGAGATGGGCGCGCAACTCTAGAGTCGGACACAACTGGCCCGTACAGGCAGGGGTACCTTTACCTTTACCTTTAAAATCTATTTTTAAAACATTTTTGAAGCAAATAAGCAGTCTCTGCTTTGCCCTTTTAGCCTCTGAACAAGTAAAGAGAATGGATCATTGAAAGCAGGGAACAGCAGCTGTATAAACACAACACCACCCACTTGCTTCACACTCAGAAAGGAACAGTTTGATTCCTTGTATTTAACAAGACCCGGCTACATTTGATTACGGTTCCTACATGTGAACACAGTTATCTGCAAGAATAGCATGGGAGTGGGGGAGAACAATGCTTCCCACACACCCAGCCCAGCTGGGGCACATTGATTTTGTAATATAGGGTGGCAGTTTCACTAAACAGATCTTTCTTCAACAAACTGTATTGGAAGGCCTCAAATTAAGGGTATTCCTGGGTACTTAGAAGACTCAGGACTGCCTTAGCTGAACTGATGGGTTCTGGATACTTTAGACCAGAGGTGTTCAACCTTTTTGAGTCCACAGCTCCCTGGACCAACTACCTTCTTTCTGTGGCAACCCTGCAGAGCTCAGGAGCCCAGTTGCTTGCAGAGCTGGCAGCCTCTCATCCTTTTTTGAACACCCCCATTTTGTGGAGTGCTCCCTCAGCCTCCTGTCCTCTCCCCTCTCCTTGGGAGTCCTCCGAGCAGCTGCTGCCGCCACCGCCCCTGATCTCTGAGCTGCCCCCCCCCGCCATTACTCCAAAAACAGGTGAATCCCAGGGGCACACTTTGCCTGTGGAGCTTATAGTCAGGGCTGCTGCAGTAAGCAGCTGTGCAAGCCTTTAGGAGGCAGAGATGCCAAAGGACATCGGAGGAGGGAGGAGAAAGAGGGACAGAGGCAAGTGTTGCCTGCAGCACCCCTGACCATCATTCAATGTACTAGTGTGCCACGGCACACTAGTTGAAAATCACTGCTTAGACCACAACTCCCATGAGCTCCAGGCCTCACTCTGAACTGACCTCAAACCCCGAGCTTCAAAACACTATTTGCAGTGACAAAAAAATATCATGCTAAATTACTTCAAAACCACACAACCTACACTATACATTCATAGCTACCACGCCAGTGCTATTTCTAATCACTCCCTCTTGAGCCAGCTAATAAATGCAGAATGTATATTTCATTTTTATATTCATAAGACTAAAGACAGGTAGAATGCAGGGCAGATAAAGCATCCAATATGTGAAAAAATGAAAAAAGTACAAATTAAAATCTTGAAGGCAGAAAATGATTTGTATTAGGCTGTACAAACACAAATTAAAAAATAAAGATGTGGGGAAAAATCAGCCTATTTTTCAACCACTTAAAAAAAAAGGCACGAACCACTCAGTCTGTGTTCTCTCCCTCCAACCTCCTTAACAAAAAGGAGGCGGAACGGTCATCAATAACAGGCAGCAGCTGCAAAATGCAGCGCTGCCTGCTCGCTTCGCGCTCAGAAGAGAACACTTTGACTCCTCCTCGTCGTAGAAGGATGTATCCTTGATACAAAATAATGCCAAATAAACATATAAAGCCAAAGGAAACAACACTCTATTAAGAATAAAAAAAACTTTGAAATATGAAAACTCTTTAAAAAGGACCAAATATTTAAGAGCTAATATTTAACCATTTAAAAAAAGGCGCGAACCACTCAGTCTGTGTTCTCTCCCTCCAACCTCCTTAACAAAAAGGAGGCGGAACGGTCATCAATAGCAGGCAGCAGCTGCAAAATGCAACACTGCCGGCTCGCTTCGCGCTCAGAAGAGAACACTTTGACTCCTCCTCGTGGTTTCCGCGGCCAATCACTTTCGAGTACACTTCTCTAGTTACAAACTATAGAAATGATCCCTGAAAGTATAGTCTTAACTCGGCACTCCGCGCTTCAAAGGCCAGGCGGCGGCTCTCCGCTTCCCAACTCACGGTAGCGCAACAGCCTCCGCTCGGTTCCTTTCCCCTCCCCGCCCGCGTCCCCTACCCTATCGCCCAAATGTTGCACCCGGAGGCGGCAAGGCTGCTATTCCCGCCCACGTCCGCCGCTGTGGCTCCATTCCGAGCGAAATTACCGAGTTTTAATTATATTCCCAGCAAAACCCCTTGGTAGCAGGACGCGGAGCCACGCCTCCTATTTTGCATAGTCTCCGCCCCTCAGAATAGGCCACGTGTTTTCGTCTCTCCTTAAGCCTCGATCCAAAGAAGATTTATTATTCTACTTCTTAATTTAAGTTATTTACTATTGTTGCTTTTATATACAATAGTGTAGGGACGCCATAGAGGAAGAGAAAGCAAGTCCACATGTTTCCCTGACTCCTAGAAGCTCAAGGGGGAAATAGTATCAGGAATAAATTACACTCTTTGTTTTTACATAGAGATATTTATCTACAGCTGCACTCTATCCTATACACACTTGCCAAGGAGTAAGTATCATTACTCATCCTCCTCAGTACTGTATGCATATTACAGTATTGCAGCGTGCAAGGGCTTCTCACACACTTAGCAAACGGGAGGTGTTCCTATTGTCATGAGGATTTTTGTTGGGGTTGGGGAAAGGCTTTTGTTAGGGCAGGGCAGAACCTCAGATCTGTATTGATATGTACTGATTTAGGGGGAGCAGCTGCCCCCCCAGCTACACCTGTGAGCTTACCACCTAGTAAGAATGCTTTGTGTCACTCACAACAAGTAGTAAATACTGTAACAAGATTTCCTTCTAAAAGGTACATCTAGAGTGCAAACAAACCTATGCATGTTTTCCTCAGAATTAAGTCCAACTGTGTTTAAGAGGATTTTCTTTTTTTTTTTTTCCAAAATTTTTATTAGGTTTTTTTAATAAAAGAGATACAAAAATAAAAAACAGCATTGTTTGTGTCTTTACAAAATTTCATAACATCTTTGGACTTCCTCGCGTCATCCGCTCGCACTTACATTGTTCATAAAATTTTTCAAGCAAATTACCATCTTATTTGTAATCTTATAACCAATCATTACAATATAGTCTAATAATGCTCATCTAATTTAGTGATGGCCAATTGTTTATAATCAAGCATCCTTCTTAGCATTCCATCAAATTACAATAATTTTGTAAATAAATCTTAAATTTCTTCCAGTCTTCTTCAATCCTTTCTTCTCCCAGGTCTCGAATTCTGCCAGTCATTTCCGCCAGCTGCATATAGTCCATCAGCTGCATCTGCCATTCTTCCAGCGTGGGTAGATCTTGAGTTTTCCAGTTCTTTGCGATGAGTATCCTTGCTGCCGTTGTTGCATACATAAAGAAAGTTCTGTCCTTCTTTGACACCTTCTGGCCGACAATACCCAGAAGAGGATTTTCTTCCCCTGCACAGGATCCCAGCCTTAATCAGTCATCCTGTTTCAAAACCTGTTGCATCCATAAACTCAGCAAGCATGGAAGGAATTGATTCCCCACACTTATTTTACCACAATGCATTTAGAAATAGGTAGCCCCTACACATGAAGGGTGCATTTTGCTACCATAGCTAATGAAAAAAAAAGGTAAAGGACCCCTGACAGTTCAGTCCAGTCGCGAACGACTCTGGGGTTACGGCACTCATCTTGCTTTACTGGTCGAGGGAGCCGATGTTGGTCCGCAGAGTTTTTCCGGGTCATGTGGCCAGCATGACTAAGCTGCTTCTGGCAAAACCAGAGGAGTGCACGGAAATATCGTTTATGCTGTTTACCTTCCCGGCGGAGTGGTACCTCACTGGTTATCCACACTGGTACCTCAGGTTACATACGCTTCAGGTTACATACACTTCAGGTTACAGACTCCACTAACCCAGAAATAGTGCTTCAGGTTAAGAACTTTGCTTCAGGATGAGAACAAAAATCGTGCTCCAGTGGCAAGGCGGCAGCGGGAGGCCCAATTAGCTAAAGTGGTGCTTCAGGTTAAGAACAGTTTCAGGTTAAGTACGGACCTCTAGAATGAATTAGGTACCGTATTTTTCCTTCTATAACACGCAGATTTTTTCTTCTAAAAAGGAAGGGGAAATGTCTGTGCGTGTTATAGAGCGAATGTGTGGTCCCTGGAGCCGAAAAATCATGCAAAAATCAAATCGCGGCACTGCACGCTGCACGGAGAAGCAAAACCTGAAAAGAGGAAGCGGCTGCTTTCCTGCATTCTGCCTCAGGGTCTTACTGCCCACCCTCCTCTGTTTCGTTGCTGTGTTTGCTGAAACGGAACAAAGAGAAGGGAAAGCCCCTCCCCTCCAGGCAAGTTCCGGTGCTGCTGGGGGAGAGGGAGAGAGAGGGGGGAAGGGAGAGAGAGAGGGGGGAGGGGGAGGGAGAGAGAGAGGGAGGGAGGGAGGGGGAGAGGGAGAGGGAGAGAGAGAGAGAGAGAGAGATGGCTGGCTTGGGTGGGGGGAAACTTTTGCCTTTCTTTCCTCCCTCCCGTTAAATCCCTCTCCTGCATTCTTAGCCAGCTGCTTCTCTGCACACCCCTCTAATGTCCCTTCTTTGTTTTTCCTTTGCTCCCCACTTAAAATGTGGTTACAAAGCATGGATCCTCAGGATCTTTGCATTGGGTCACCCCAAATTCACCATCAGATCACATAGCATGTCCATGGCTACAGCCTGCACCAAAAAAATCACGCACCCACTGTTGCCTGGGGCTGCAATGGTGCAAAAATGTGGTTACAAAGCATGGATCCACAGGGATTCTCAGCATCTTTGCATTGGGTCACCCCAAATTCACCATCAGATCACATAGCATGTCCATGGCTACAGCCTGCCCCCCCAAAATCACGCACCCACTGTTGCCTGGGGCTGCAATGGTGCAAAAATGTGGTTAAAAAGCATGGATCCACAGGGATTCTCAGGATTTTGGCATTGGGTCACCCCAAATTCACCATCAGATCACATAGCATGTCCATGGCTACAACCTGCCCCCCCAAAATCACGCACCCACTGTTGCCTGGGGCTGCAATGGTGCAAAAATGTGGTTAAAAAGCATGGATCCACAGGAATTCTCAGGATTTTGGCATTGGGTCACCCCAAATTCACCATCAGATCACATAGCATGTCCATGGCTACAGCCTGGCCCCCCAAAATCACGCACCCACTGTTGCCTGGGGCTGCAATGGTGCAAAAACGTGGTTACAAACCATGGATCCACATGGATCCTCAGGATCTTTGCATTGGGTCACCCCAAATTCACCATCAGAGCACATAGCATGTCCATGGCTACAGCCTGCCCCCCCAAAATCACGCACCCACTGTTGCCTGCGGCTGCAATGGTGCAAAAACGTGGTTACAAACCATGGATGCACAGGGATTCTCAGGATTTTTGCATTGGGTCAGCCCAAATTCACCATCAGAGCACATGTCTGTGGCCACAGCATGAAGCACAAAAATGATACATCCACAGTTTCATTCAGAATGTTTTTTTCCTTGTTTTCCTCCTCTAAAAACGATGTGCGTGTTATGGTCAGGTGCGTGTTATAGAGCGAAAAATACGGTACTTAACCCGAGTACCACTGTACTTGCACTTCGACGGATTTGAACCGCCGACCTTCTGATTGGCAAGCCCAAGAGGCTCTGTGGTTGAGACCACAGCGCCACCTGCGTCCCCATAGCTAATGTACTCACAGCTAAATATAACCTGTGAAACTTATTTCCAAGGAGCTTGGATTGGCTTGAAGGTAAAATTGGACCAATTCATGGGGTGGGAGGACTAAGGCTATCAATGGCTACTAGCCATGACGACTCCGCTTTGCCTCCAGTTGCTCGAAACTACAAGAGGAAGTGTGCTTGTGCTCAAGTCCTGCTGTAAAACTAGGATGTTGGATTAGATGGGCCATTGACCTGATCCAGCATGCTCCTCTTACATTCTGTTAGTTGCTAACAGATATACTGTCATCCTGTGCATTTGTATAATGTTCCTTGACTTTGATATTTGAACCAGAAAGTGGGGGAACAGAACAGAGATTTATCTCTGTTTGTGGTTATGTATTGAATTGGATGTTATCTGTAAGCTTCATTGAGTTCCTGTCGGGGGTGGAGTATAACAACAACAACAACAACCAGGAAGACAAAGCTTCATATCCCCACTCAGCTATGAAGACAGTCACTTATTTCCCAGCCAAACCTACCTTACAAGGTTGAATGTAAAGATAAAATAGGGGAAAGGGATAAACAAAGGTTGGATATAAACGTCATCATCATCAAAGAATCCGGGATTTATGGATGTGTGCTCTAGAGGAGATCTCTCCCCTAAACAAAGCCCTCTGTATTTGTAACCTAGGCTGAAAGCTGATGAGAAAATGGGATAAAATTACGTGCAGAACCTTTTCTAAGGATATGCAAATTGAGATTGTTGTATCAGTACAGTATTGCTATTTGTGAATATACGGTAATTAGAATTTTAAAGAGATTACTTTGTGTGCTATCCCAGTAGTCTTCACTCAGAAAGGACAATATGCAAATACCCATCCAGCAAACAATGGAGAAATTAACCTGGGTCCTTTTGCAAGCAAAGCAGAATGCTTGCTCTGCCACTAAGCTCCTACACCCCCAGAAATGTGTATTACAGTAGACTTATATTTGCTGGACAAACACTAGCAGAATGTAGAAACAAGATAGTCAATAAATATAACCTATAAATAGAAAAATGGGGGGGGGGAGAAATCCTCCTGTACTATAAAATAAGCAGGTTTTAAAACACAAACAAAGGTCTATCTTTCAACCATTTTTAAAAAAGGCACGAACCACTCAGTCTGTGTTCTCTCCCCCCAACCTCCTTAATAAAAAGGAGGCGGAACGGTCATCAATAACAGGCAGCAGCTGCAAAATGCAGCGCTGCCTGCTCGCTTCGCGCTCAGAAGAGAACACTTTGACTCCTCCTCGTGGTTTCCGCGGCCAATCACTTTCGAGTACACTTCTCTAGTTACAAACTATAGAAATGATCCCTGAAAGTATAGTCTTAACTCGGCACTCCGCGCTTCAAAGGCCAGGCGGCGGCTCTCCGCTTCCCAACTCACGGTAGCGCAACAGCCTCCGCTCGGTTCCTTTCCCCTCCCCGCCCGCGTCCCCGACCCTATCGCCCAAATGTTGCACCCGGAGGCGGCAAGGCTGCTATTCCCGCCCACGTCCGCCGCTGTGGCTCCATTCCGAGCGAAATTACCGAGTTTCAATTATATTCCCAGCAAAACCCCTTGGTAGCAGGACGCGGAGCCACGCCTCCTATTTTGCATATCTGCCGCCTCCTGTGACGACGCGGAGCCACGCCTCCTATTTTGCATATCTGCCGCCCCCTGTGACGCCCAACCATGCTTGCAGTTCTTCAACCCTTGGCGTAAAGGTTATTCCACTTAGCAATATCCTCAGTACAGTACTGTACCTACATTTTTTGAGGCAGACTGCCCCTCCAAAGGAAGACTCCCTTTTGCAATTACAGCTAATGATTCTCTGTGTATTCCTATAACCCATTATCTAGGCATTCCCGTAAACAATCCACCTAGGACAAACCTTAATTTCATTACAAAGCACCATAGAGAAAAGGAAAATGCAGTAAGATTTAAAAGAAGTAGTGCTGTTATAGATCTATGCAAAGTGAGAGGCAGCACAATGGGTGTCTTTTTCACACCTCACCCGGAGCCCTCACCCTAATCAGGCTGAAGGAGCACAGAGGGAGGTACTATGTTGTTTATTTTCATACATAATAAATAGTATTTTCCTACCCCTGGGGGGGGATTCCAATTATTTAAAAGCTGGAAACCAGATCCATGCAGTCCTCACAACTAAAAATGTAAAGGGATAGAAGCTGTCTCATCAGTGGTGCAACTGGGACATTTAATTTAGCCTCTAAACCAGGGGTCAGCAAACCTTTTCCAGCAGGGGGCCAGTCCACTGTCCCTCAATTTTTAATTTTTAAATTCTTTTGGAAGGATTCTTTTAAAGACTTTCTTAGATCATATAACTTTTTTTGAAAACTTGATTCTTTTAAGGGCTTTTTTAAAGAAAAGTCTTTTTAACCATCTTTTTAAAGAACTGTTTTAATTTATTTTGACTATGACAGACCAACACGGCTACCTACTTGAAGCCACCTTGAGACACTGTCAGGGGAAAATGCAGTGAATAAATAAATATAAAAATAACGATAATAGTGTACTATGACACTTAAAGGTAAAGGGACCCCTGACCATTAGGTCCAGTCATGACTGGCTCTGGGTTGTGGTGCTCATCTTGCTTTACTGGCCGAGGGAGCCGGCGTCCAGCTTCCGGGTCATGTGGTCAGCATGACTAAGCTGCTTCTGGCGAACCAGAGCAGCACACAGAAACGCTGTTTATCTTCCCACCGGATTGGTACCTATTTATCTACTTGCACTTTGACGTGCTTTCGAACTGCTAGGTTGGCAGGAGCAGGGACCAAGCAACGGGAGCTCACCCCGTCGCGGGGATTTGAACTGGCAACCTTCGAACGGCCAACCGTCCTGGGCTCTGCGCCACCCGCGTCCCTACTACGACACTTAGAATCATAGAATTGTCGAGTTGAAAGGGTCCACGAGGGTCATCTAGTCCAACCCCCTGCAATGCAGGAATCTTTTGCCCAACATGGGGCTCGAACCCACTACCCTGAGATCAAAAGCCTCATGCTTAACATGTGGTAAAGCACTGCTGGTCTTTTTGCAGGGTAGCAGGGGCTCCCCCCTCATTCTGCTGAAACAGGGGCTTCTGTTCACTCTCCAGAGTTAGTGGGTGTGTTAAGTTCTGCCTGCAAAGTCCTACTCAGAAGGATACCTCTGCCCCCACCTCCAACACCAGCCCTTACCTTTTTTCAGAAGTTTCTTCACTTTCACGTGATTGCCTTGCTTCACATATTCGTGCAAACGAGCTTCAAGAGATTCGCTTTTCAACGTCCCCAGTTTCACAGGACAAGGGATAGGGAGTAAATGGGCCATTGTCCTTGGTCCCCACAAAAAAAGAAAGATAGTTCAGGAGAGGTTTTATTTTGGGGGGGGGTCTTCCACTAACATTATCCCATCCAAACACACACACACACGTTCTTTTTAAAGCTGCAAATCTACTGTCCTGCTCGGAGTAAAGGCTCAGCGACCCCAACCGGGCGCAAACTCGCACGTGTGCGCCCCACTCCAAGACTAACTTCGAATCCCGCGTTACATCTACGCTCCTTGCTAAAGAGTAAATTCGGATTGCCTCCATTTTACATTCATTCATTTTACATTCATTACCCGTCCTAGGTCAGGTTGCCAGAATTTAAAATCCAGAATTAACAAGAGTTAAAAAAACAGAGCACAGCCGCCAGGAATAGCGTGGGCCCTGAAAACGCATACCTGAGGTGTCAATGGCCAGGGTAAAGGGGTGAGTTTTCCCCGCATTTAATAGGGGAATTTTTTTTTATTTGGTGCGGGGGCACAATCCACTCTTCCAAATCACCTTCACGCACACAGCCACCCTCAAGCATGCTTTTTAATAAAGCATGACATACCACTGATTTCCGTGGAACAAAGCAAATGCGTTTAGGACTGCAGCAAGGGCTGCTATTTCCGCACTTTTGGATGTGGGTGCAAGCATGCCCCGCAAATGATCCAAAGTCCCGCCACGTTTTCCCTTTTCCTCATTTTGTCTGCGTCTCTCACTCGGGCCTCTCTCTTAATCTCTCTCCCGACAAGATCCAAGCTACTTCTGCCCCCACCCCCGCAACTCCTCTCTTGCTATAACGACACCTGCCTCCCCCTCCTAAATTATCCTTTCCCGCCCCTGAACAGGTCTCCTTTCCGGGTCCCAGACCGTGAAACCCACCTGCCCACCCCTTTTGCCAACCGTCAAGGTCTTCATCCGTTAGCGGCTCTGGGGAGCGCGTTCCTTTCGTGGGATCCAACGTGCCTGCGCGAGGGCGCTCAGAAATGTTTATGCACCCAGAACTAGCAATGAAGTTTGCACGAAAAAGCGCGCGAGAGAGATTTGTGCACCTTAAACTGGGCTACAAAATGAGAGGTTGCTGGAGTTGTGCGTGTGTGTGTGTGCAAGAGAGAGAGAGAGAGAGAGAGACTCATACATCCTAACTGGGTTACAGCAAAGATTGCATGGCTGTGTTATAATATTCATGCATCGTTTTGTGCGCAAGATTGCATGCGCTCAAGTGGTTTACAAGTAAAAGACTGCAGGAGTTGTAAGATTTGTGCATTCTACTTATGCTACATTGCATTCCTGCGTGCAACATTCATCACCCTGTAACATTTATGCACCCTGACTGGTTTATAATAAAGATTGCATGACTGCACGAAGGGGGTGGTATTCATGCACTGTGTGAGTAGTTAATATTTATGCACCCTGAGTGGGTTGGAATATAAGATTGCACAGCTGTGGTGTGCAATAAACCGTGCAGATGTGTGTGATATTTATGTACCTTTACTAAGTTACAGTAAATGCTGGAAGTAATTTCACTTTGTATAATCATTCAATTCACTGTGCGTTATATTATTCCGTCTGTGTGTAATATTTATGCATTCTATTGGGTTACAATTAAAAAATGCTCAACGTGTGTGCAGCTAGAGGCCCAGGTCTCAATTTTTGCATGTATTTCGGTGCTTTGGATTAAATTTTAGGAAGTAGACAGGTGAAACGACGTCTTCCAATAGTTATTTAGGATAGCTAAAGGAAGCATTCAGGTTCAGGGGCAGTCTGCCACTCAATATCTTTCAGAGTCATCAGTTTGACTGACTCCTATTGGAGACAGGAAACTAAACTAGATGGCTGCTTAATCTAGCAGCAGGGATCTTCTTTTCCAGAAAGAAGCCAATAAGAAGTCAAATAAGATTACCCTGGGAGGGGATCCAGTCCTCTAAGATATTATTAATACCCCAACCTCAGAATCCTGTATGTATTCTCAAATGCATCACATCATTTGGATCTGATTGCAGAGGAATTTCAGGCAACCCAAAAAGCACAGGGTTAAAAATAACAGAATATTGCAGAGATAACTCAGGGGGGCAAGAGTAGATTCAGTTAAATAAATCAAGGTCTAAATAGGCATGACTACAGTCTCAATATGTGCAGGAAGCAGTCAACCCAGGAAACTGTGTATCTGACACCTATATGGGTCATAAGTAAGTCCCATTGAGTTCAGTGGGGCATATTGCCATGTACTGTAAATAGGCACAGCATTGCCACTGTGCAGCACAACCCTATACTCAAGATCCTTTGAATTAAATAGGGTTTATGCCCTTGTAATTGAGCAAAGGGTAGAAATCCTAGGTGTCTCTACAGAAGCCCCATTAAATTTAATGGGACTTTCTCCTTACAAGTGTGCGCTGGGTGCATTTCCCCCTCTGGAGTAACATCCAGTGTATTTGATCGGGTTTACGGCAGTGTATTTGGGCAAAGGACTGAAATCCTATGTGTTTTTCAGAAACCCCGTTGAATTAAATGGGATTTACTCCTATCTAAGTAGGTAACAGGGCCAGCACCCTATTTGGCTCCTCAGCAGTAAACCCCGTTGAAATAAATAGGATTTACTGCCATGTTAAGTGGGCACAGGATTGCATGAATTAAATGGGATTTACTCCTACGTTAGCGGGCATCAGGGTTGCTGCTCCATGTTTGCCTCCTCAGAAGTAAACCCTACTGAAGCAAGTGAGATTTACTGCCTTTTTAAGATGGCGCGGGGTTGCAATCCTATGAATTAAATGGCTATGTAAGTGGGCGTCAGAGTTGCAGCTTCATCTTTGTCTCCTCAGAAGTAAGTCACACGGAATTAAATGCGATTTACTGCCTTTTTAAGATGGCGCAGGGTGGTAAACCACACTATGATTTAAATGGGATTTACTCCCAATGCAAGCGGGCGCCAGGGTAGCAACCCCATGTTTGTCTCCTCAGCAGTAACCCCCATTGAATCAAATGGGATTTCCTGCCCTGTTCAGCGGGCGCAGGGTTGCGACTGTATTATACACGGCTCCCCAGGAGCTAGCCCCATTGACTTCAATGGGATATATAATACTGCCAAAAGTCAGTAAGTCAGTTGCAACCCTGTGCCCGTCTCCTCTCCTCAGAAGCTACTAGTACTATACTACTTCTTCCCCTGTGGGAGGAGAAAAATGCCGCTCCAAAAAGGGGGCCGGGCTGAGAGGAATGGAGGACCGCCTTCTCCTCCTCCTCCATCATGGAGCCGAGGGACGTGGGCAGCTTCCCTTTGCCGCCGAGTCTCCGGGAGAAGTTAGTGGCTGCCGGCTTCCAGACAGCCCAAGAAGTGGTCGAGGTCGGGCCCTGTCAGCTCAGCAAAGGTACCGACGAAGAGGCGGCGGCGAAAACGCAGTCGCTGAGGAGAAAGACGTTTTCCCGCGCAAACGCTTCCCGCCAATTTTTTAATTTCCCCCCTCAGCCAGCCTTGTCTCGGTTTAGGTGCCAGGCGTCCTCTCCTCACAAATGCTCCTCCAGGATTTACGTATAAGCTAAACAAAATTATATAAATAGATTAGGGCCCCGAGTGGGGACCCCCCCAAAAAATTTAAAGGGTGAAAAAAAAGTGGATGTACATTTCTAAAATATAGGATAAAAAACAAAACCTACATACTGTGTTGTGTAGGCTCCTATGATGGACATATTTTGTGATGTGCAAATGGCTTTAGATACCTATTAGGTTCATAAATTACCATATAGCATATCTTCAAAACAAAAAACACAGGCAATTTGTTCACAAAGAACAGCTGGACATATAAAGGGCCCCATTACCTTCAGTAGCTCAGGGCCTCATCAAACCTAAATCCGGCCCTGTTCCTCCTCATAATAAAAAACGATAACATGATAATATATCCCAGCCTGAGTCATAGTTGAGAGTAGGCCTATTGAAATCAATTGCCTGCCAATCCACCCATCATAACGTCGTAACTGCAAGGAGTAGAGACCGGGACCCCAATATTTGATATCCACCTTTAGTTATAATTAATAGTAGACCCGTTGACATCAGTGGTTGGATATCCAGTGTTAGTAATTTTGTGTTAAAACTTGTTAAAATCAAAGGGCTTTGGGATGATCCTGTTGGATCTGCTCAGGAGTGCGGCTAGCAATCAATAGCTCCCATTGTTGATTAGTAGTAAAGATTTCTCAAGTGTTAATTAAAAAGCTTTATGTGATATTAGTGATCTATTTAGTAGCACTCAACGTGTTTGTTTACAGCTTTCTGTGGTGTTGTATCCTTATTTAATGCTTTACAAATCTTAATTTAATAAACCAAAAACACTTTGTGTGGTATCTATACATATTAATACAAATAATAACCACAGAGCTTCAAAAATGAAGACTTGGAAAGCATTATTAAATATGGTAATCAAGGGTTTTTTTAAAAAAAAAAGCTTTGTGGTATCCATCATTATCATTCCTTATATAATAGATATATCCTTATATAATAATGCTCTCAGAAGTCTTAATTTAAAAAAAATACATAAAGCTTTGTGTGGTGTCAGAAAGGGATCTGGTTCTGCCCTATTGAGGCTTTAAAAACTGATCTTTTCAACATGGAAAGATGGTAGGGACCTTGAAGTTTTTTTCTAAGCCTAATTCTTGGTTGAGCCACTAACAAAAACTTTGATCAGTTCATTAAGGCTGCACAGGAATCCTAAACTCCTAATTTACAGTGGGAGTAATACATGACATTGAACTTGGTGGGACTTCTGAGCAGACCTGCAGCAGGATCATGTTGAAATACACAGGATCCCACTGAAAACAAGCTGTTGGCTTGAAAGGAATCAGCTAGTGGTCTTTTTGTATATAGACAGAAATACTATTCAGGAAATCTGCATTTTGTGCATCGAACCAAAGTTTTGTAGTTGTGGTTGTAGTGTTGGTCACCTGGGAGGCCTGGGTTCAAATCTCCATTGTTATTGTTACTATATTTGTTGGTCACTATCTTGATCAGGGCAATCCAAACCAACAAATAAACAAGTGATAAAGCCCACCTATGTACATTGAAACCAAGAGGAAAGAGAAATACATTTAAAACATCACACTCACTTCTTAAAGGCCTCAGATAGTTAAAGCCCTGGGTATAGAGAAAAGTTTTTGCCTGGTGCCTAAAGATAAGTGGCGAAGGTGCCAGGCAATACTTCCTGGGGACAGCATTCCGCAAACATTTTCTGTGAACCACCCTGAGACCTCTGGGTGTAAGGCGGTACTGTTTATAAATTCAGCAAATACATAAATAAAACGGGGAGCTACCGCAGAATAGCTCTCTGGGTGACCTTGGGCCAATCTCAGTCTAACCTACCTCATAGGGTTATTATGAAGGCAAAACGGAAAGGAGAGAGCTGTGTATAATGCCTTGAACTCCTTGAAGGAAAAGTGGAATATAAATTTAATAATACAAATGTTTCCTAGTGTAGGCAGTTTATCCTGTGAGTAAATCCCATTTACCTCAGTGGGGCCTGCTTCTGAGATGATGAATAAGATTGCACTGTTAATTTGTCACTTGGTGTTCATAACCACTAGATGTCACTATTATATTGCACTTCAAAAGTAGATACTCTGATTTCCAGTCCTCTTTACTAGTTATTTTTGTAATGCATTGCATTTATTTGGATAATGTGCAAATGCCTAAAATTACAGACTGAAAAAAGAAAATGTATATAATCAAAACAGTTGCCAAAATGTATTGCAAACAGGGATATTTGTATTTTGGTGAGTTCCCAACCCCCCTTAATAAGTAATTTGTAACTTGTGATTTTGCAATTGAACATAAAAGATGCATTAGAGTATATATTAGATGCAGTCAGTCAAATGCAGTTAAACATCACCATTAAAGAATCACAATTACTCTTTTTTTTTAAAAAAAGTAATAAACCTTCAGCAAAATATTATGTTTTCAGTCAGTCAAACCTTACAACGTTAACTTCAGGGTATTTGCACAAGGAAAAGAAGGGAACCATTTTAATTCCCTACTTTGATTTGCCCAGTAACTGTCAGTGGCAAAATTATGGACAGTATTAGTTAGCAGAATGCATTAAAATTTGCCTTCTATTGTCTCAGACCACTGGTCCACATAACTCAATATTGTCCAGCCCTAGTTGGAGATGCCAGAGGGTGAACCTGGGACTGTCATCATGCTAAGTAGATGTTCTCTACTGAGCTACGACCCTTCCCTTACTGTCCTTTGCTTTTCAGAAAATTAAAATCTACTGTATTTTGTTTTTTTTCCAGAAGTTGGGATTTCAAAACAGGAGGCCTTAGAAATTCTGCAAGTGATCAAACGGGAACGACATGGCATTGAAGCAAACACTGTGGGGTTGGATCAGGCACCAGCCAAGAAGTACACAGCCCTTGAACTTCTGGAAGAGGAGCAAGCTCATGGTTTCATTATAACCTTTTGCTCTGAACTGGATGGTATCCTGGGAGGGGGCATTCAGCTGACAAAAATCACAGAGATCTGCGGAGTGCCAGGAGTCGGCAAAACACAACTATGGTGAGAACTGCTGCCAAAACTCATATTTAAAAGGCTTTCCTGCACTTCTCACGATTCACTATAGTCTGGGGGGGGGAGGGGTAGACTATGGTCATGGTAGCTCTTCATTTTAGCCCTGGTGGATCTTGCTCAGAAGAGTCCATAGCTCAGTGGAAGTGCATCTTCCCCTGTTGCTCCCATTTGTTTCAGCGGAACTTGCTTCCAATTAGGTAAGCAAACACGTTCAGTACTTAGTGCTTTATTTTCTCACGGTGGGTGTTTTCTAAACCTGCAGACAATGCCCAGTTGCCCATTCCACATTGCATAAATTTCTTTGTAGTGTCTTTTCCTGTCTGGCTTCTCCCGCTCTCTCTGCCAAAAGAGGAGGGTGGGGAGATTCCGCCACTCATGAGCTGGGGGGGGGGGTATGCTTTTAGTAACCCTTATTTATTGATCTATCTTTCTCCCTGTGACCATGTCTTTATGTCCTCTTTCTCAGCATGCAACTAGTGGTGGACGTGCAGATTCCAGAATGCTTCGGAGGGCTTGATGGAGAAGCTGTTTTCATAGACACCGAAGGGAGCTTTATGGTAGACCGAGTCGCAGATATGGCAACCGCCTGTGTTGAGCATTGCCGGCTTATTGCTGAAACACATCCGGAAGAAGGTTTATTATCAAGCTATATGCCCACCTAAGGCTTGGGGGCGGGGTGTAACATCAGGTCTGGAGACCAAATGAAGCCCTCCAGGCATCTTTATCTGGCCCTCATGGCCAGATAGGAGGGGATTAGGAGGGGAACATTGTCTTGCCCTCTGCCTAGATGTCTTCTACCGCTACACTGAGAATGTCCTGTTGACTTCTATAGCCAGGAATTAAGTCACTCCACATGCCTTGCTCTACATAGCTATCTCTATGTGTAAGGGACAGGCTGGGGAACGAATGTCATGGTTTTACAAATGTGTTCAACATAGATTCATATTTCCTTCAGACCGTCAAACAGCACTGGAGACTTTCTCCCTTGAAAATATTCTTTCTCATATCTTTTACTTCCGTTGCCATGACTATGTGGAGCTTCTGGCACAGGTGCACCTCCTCCCAGACTTCCTTTCTGGGCATCCAAAGGTAGGGAGATTCTGTAAATGAGAGCGAAAAAAATATACTGTGTGTGAGGGGAAGTTACTTGTTTTCTCTGATGCATTTGATCTGGGCTGCATTGCTAGTTTGACTGGACTGAGGTCAGATTGTGTATTATACTCTAGGTGTCTTTTTTAATTGTGCATTGATGATTATTGGCGCTCATGATTTGAGGTTGGCATACATGATTCAACTTTCAGCGTTACTCATGCCTGGAAAAGTTTTGGGACAGGCATACTCTTTGTTTCCTGCAACTTACTGCTGAAATTCTGTAACAAACATGTCATGCTACAAATGTTCCAATTTGTCATACTTCTCTTGCGCTATAGTACAAGGGTGCCCCTCCAGACAGCAGTAATGCAGTAACAATGGGAAAGCACCACCGAATATCTAATAAAGTGTGGACCACCCAGTATAGAATCACCATTAATGCATTACTATTGCATCAATAACATGTTGCAGAAGATGCCTGCAAAAAAACTAATCTGGAGGGCCCCCCTTTTATTTCCTTGCCTACCACACCAAGTTTACTTAAAGCTCGCTCCCAACTGAGTTAGGCATGCTTAAACCCACTGACGTTAATGGGGTTAAAGACAGATACGACACAAGGCAGATGTGGTGTTGCGTAATCTTTTCACGCTTACACAATTCTCCCATTTTGTTGTGTGCTCACCTGCTTTCTTTTCCCCTCTTACCTGTGAATTCTTGCACACTAATCTTCCCTTCACTCTTTGGAACAAGGCATGCTTAGCCTCAACCTGTGTTTGCTTGAAGATTTTGTATTTGTTAGCCATATCATGAATCAGCATAGTTAAGAGGTGTGGGGATATAAATATTTTAAATAAAAATAACGAAAACATGTTGCCTAGACCAGAGGTTTCTGGACCACTTGACACCAGCTATTTCTATGCCTGCTACTTCTCTCTGTTGCACCAGAGGCTTGGCATAACCATGGCGTCTCTATCGTCACCATTACTACTACTGTAGCCAGTGTCATAGCTGTCAACTTTTTTTAAAGGGAAATTCCCTTATTCCGAATAGGATTCCTCGCAAGAAAAGGGAAAAGTTGACAGCTATGGCCAGTGTGTGTTCTAAGTTAGATAAGCTATGTATGTACATTGTGTGGTGGTGGTCTGTGTGTATTAAATATTTTCTTGGGTTAAAAGTCCATACATCATCTCTATTTTCAGATCATAAAGTCTACAGATCAGTTATATTCAATGTGAGACTTTAATGTTGTATATAGTATAGGCTTGGGGGGGAAGAGAGAAGGGAGTGGTGGTCTGTGTAATTATGTGTGTGTTTGGGGTTTGTTGTTATTGCTGTCCTCTCTGGAGAAGTGATAAGCTTGGAATATTCTCTTATCACTGGGCAGAACAGCAGCAGCTATTAAAGGACACAGTCCCGTCCTTGTATCTATTGACTCTACACATCAGTGGAAAATAGCTTGGAGGTTGATATGTGTTAAACCTGCAGCACGTGGTGCTGTGGGGAACCATGAAGCAAGTTTCTGCAATCTGCTGGAAGCGTTGTTCGAACGTACCAGAAGTGTCAGAGAGTTAATAAAACAAGGAGTACCTGCTGCCAGTTAGTGTGAAGCAGTAGTATTCAAACTTTGCACATCCATGTCCCACCTTAACTCAAGCATTTGGGGATCTATTTCTTAATCTACCATATAATTGCATGGTCCTGGTACTGCTGCTGTGATCCACCTTAGATCAGGCTGCGACCCAGTAGTGGGTCCCTACCCACTCGTTGAAGGTCAGTGGTGTAAACAGCATTGAGCTAGACACGGTACAAAGCACTCTGGCTTTAGGGCTTTTTGCTATCCCAGGGAGGGTTGTAAACGATTTCTATGTCATAATTTGATTTTCCAATCTCTCTTTTATGTAGAGCAAGCACAGGCTGTTCTAGGTATGCTTGTCTTGGAAGTTGAGTATTCCCAGGCAGCTGAGCTGGTAAATGCACAGCAGGGCTGGCTTACTTGTGGTGGGTGAAGAATTTTTGCAGCAAAAGTAGCAACAGCAAAGGAATGCTAATAAATCGTAATTAAGCATGGTGATCGCATTGAGCCCTGAGCAATTCTAGCTGACTTCCTTCAGAATTATGAATGAATCAGTTAGGCAAAAGCAAATATCCAGAAGGGAGGTAAGAGGCTCCACAGCATAGGATGTATTTTAATGTGTGTATTTGTTATTGGAGTGCCTGCAGGTTTATTGCACAAATGGGGGGTGGGGAGCTACATGTATATCATCGTGAAAAACTTGGCTTTTGTTCGAAAGAGAGGAGGTTTTTAGCCTGTACAATTTACAATTGCATAGAGAAGTTTGAAACATAAAGTCAGGTTCTGGTGAAGCCTTTAAAAGACAGATGTTGTGGAACATCTGTGGAAGCTGCCTTATTACTGGCTCAGTTTATTTGCCCATCTAGTCTTGTATTACCTTTTTCCGCATACATGTCTTACGTTTAAAGCACACACAAGCACCCAAGAATCCTGGGAACTGTGGTTTGTTAAGGGTGCTGGGAGTTGTAAGAACATAAGAAGAGCCTGCTGGATCAGGCCGACGGCACATCCAGTTCAGCATCTAATTCTGATAGGAGCCATCCAAATACCTGTGGGAAATCCTCAAGCATGACCTGAACACAAGAGCACCCCTCCCTCCTACATGCCTAAAGTGTGCACCTATAATTACTCATATTTTTTCCTTGTTTATTAAGGGCCACTTCAATCTTTTATCTATCTTTTGTATTTATTTATTTATTTATTTTTAAATGTGCACAGGCGGCTCATATGCTTCCCTGACACTGAGTTCTGAGAAGAGCAGCTTGCTGTGTTTTATATCCTGCTGTTAGGTACGATTGGTTGTGATTGATGGAGTTGCCTTCCCTTTCC
Organism: Podarcis gaigeae; assembly: GCF_964106915.1. Taxonomy (NCBI): domain Eukaryota; kingdom Metazoa; phylum Chordata; class Lepidosauria; order Squamata; family Lacertidae; genus Podarcis; species Podarcis gaigeae. The sequence continues at coordinate 41,700,245 of NC_139692.1, read as the reverse complement.
GCCATGACATTGAGGATCTCTCACTGCGAACAAGGCTCTTGAACGGCTTGGCCCAGCAGCTGATCAGTATTGCAAATGATCACACACTAGCTGTGAGTTGTTGTTGTTGTTGTTGTTGTTGTTGTTGTTGTTGTTGTTGTTGTTTTATGAGGTGGGGGCAATCATAAATGTTGTTTTGCAACATACAGGTTACTAAGCACTGAACGAAATGTGGTTTAAACTGCTGCGCAAGAGTTGGCTACAGAGTAAAACTGAAGGGGCATGCTTCTTTTAAAATGGAATGTTGAGATTCCTATAACACTAAATTCTAAACTGGGTACCAGAATCTATGCTTGAAGGAAGCAAAAATACCGTATTTTTCGCCCCATAGGGCGCACCGGCCCATAGGACGCACCTAGGGTTTTTTTTGGGGGGGGATAAAGAAAAAAATTCCCCTGACCCCCAGAATAGGCTGCTATCCGCAAGCCGTGGGAGAGCTTTGCGACTTCACACAGCTCTCCCACGACTAGCGGAGAGCTGCGCGAAGCCGGAAGCCTGGGGCGTGCTGAGCTCAGCACACCCCAAGCTTCTGGGTGCGGCTTCGTGGAGCTCTCCCACGGCTAGCGGAGAGCTTCCTGAAGCCTGGAGAGCGAGAGGGGTTGGTGCGCACCGACCCCTCTCGCTCTCCAGGCTTCAGCGAAAGCCTGCATTCGCCCCATAGGACGCACACACATTTCCCCTTCATTTTTGGAGGGGAAAAAGTGCGCCCTATAGGGCGAAAAATACAGTAATTGGGGTAGTAATAATAATAATAATAATAAATGCCAGCTGGTTTAAACATATATCTTAATGTAGGCAATCTAAAGAGGAATCTAAATAAAATGGATGATTATATGTCACGCGTTCAAGTGTACAAAAGACAATGAGATATCCCAACCACTGGTGGATAAGTGGTCGGTGTCCATCCTTCCAATCCTTATCATTTTTTACCACCTCACAGTGGTGCCCCGCAAGACGAACGCCTCGCAAGACGGAAAACCCGCTAGATGAAAGGGTTTTCCGTTTTGGAGGCGCTTCGCGAAACGAATTCCCCTATGGGCTTGCTTCACAAGACGAAAATGTCTTGCGAGTTCCTGCGGGTTTCCCCCCTTTCCCCCCCTTTTTCTAAGCAGCTCAGCCGCTTATCAGCTGATCCGCTAAGCTGATAAGCCGCTAAACTGCTAATAGCGCTAATCCGCTAAACTGTCAATGGGCTTGCTTTGCAAGACGAAAAAAACGCTATACGAAGAGCCTCACGGAACGGATTAATTTCGTCTTGCGAGGCACCACTGTATTTAAAAAATAAGGGGGAGGGAATTCTTCCAACAATGATGGGTCTGTCTTAATACACCTTTGTGGTGTCTTACACATATCTGCTGTGCAGTTCTACAGAGTTTAATCATTGTTGGGTGTGGGTTTTTTGTAATGTCGTTTTTATTCATTCCTTTATTTCGTTTTCATCTGGTTTGTTGTTTGCTTCATGTGTTGGTTAAAAAAATTGTTTTATTATGATCATGGCATTTTATTGCTGCTGTATTACGCCATGTGTTCCATTTTGGATATAAATCTATCAAATAAATTTTATTGCTTTTCTACTCTGCTTTCTGTGAGTGGCTCACATTACGCTGAACAATAAAACAGCAAGAACTTAAATACAATCCCCAACATCAATAAAATGCCCCAAGACAAGAATCAAAGACACTGATTCTGCTGATTAAAATTCCATCTACTTTATTTGAAAACACTCTGAAATAATATTGCCATTGATCTGCTTTCTGAAAGTTAGCAAGACAGATAACGGGCAGACTGCCCTGGGCAGGGACTTTTCACTGCTGAGTCACGGCGACTAGGAAAGCTCCAGTGATGTGAGATGGAAAGTTTTCCAGAATTGGAAGTTTTCCAGTGCTTTTATTTTTTCTGGTGAAATCTACCCATTTTAGAAGTTCATTAGTAATAATGATGTAAGTTAGGCAAACTTGTCAGTTTCAAATTTTTTAGCTTTATTAATGATAAATAAAAGTGAAATAACCAGCTAAATTAGATCGCTTTGTAGGGCAGGAATGGAGGAAACTCAGGTTCCGGGGCTGAATGTGACCATCCAAACCCCTTTGCTTGGTTCTTGGGACTCTCCAGATCATACTTCCATGAGCAACTTCCATGGAGCAACCTCCATGAGTGTTCTTCCTTGGTTGGAATGTGCTTGAACTCTGATAACGTGTCTTGCTTTTCTGGAAGAAGGATAGGGAGTTGTTTGAGATTGTGAAGAAACTAACCTACGTACAAAGGTAAACATGTTCATGAACTGCTCTGCCCACTAATGCCTCTGGCCCCACACCTGCCCTCCCACCCAGATGTTTTCCCAGAAGAGAAAAACCACACCATAAAGCTTCCCCCACCCCTGCTCTAGGGAAGAGAAACTTGAAGGTCAGCAACCTAAGGCCCATGAGCCACAAGCGGCCCATGAGGGTCATTTAACTGGCCCATGGACCCCCGCTGCATGCTTAGTCGGCTCCCGTGCTCAGTGCTAAACCGGTACTTAGCAGAGCAGGTACCGCCTTCCGCAATGCTCGCTGGCTTCCTATTGATTGCAGGAAGCTCCTGCAGCCAGTGGGAAGCTGTGCACGCCTCCTCTGTGCTGGAATGAGTGCCGGAAATAGCGCTTGCGTGTGCGCACACTCCAGCCCACAGCGGCATCTGCGGGACTGTGAACCGGCCCAAGCCACAAAAACTTTGCCAATGTGCTCTTGGACTTCTCCTGTCAGCAGCCAGCAATTACCAGGGGTTGGGTGATGAGAGCTGTAGTCTAATAGCATTTTGAAGGCCGCAGGTTCCTCATCCCTGCTCTGGGAGCATGAGGATATTTTTCTATGCAAACCGAGTATTTTCTGATTCAAACTACCCTCATTTGCGTAGGAATTCCTACCCCCCGAAATCCCATATCACTGAAAGGCTCTGGCTTGTGACAGCCTCCTGCTGTCCTTTCAAACATGGTAACAGCCAATTTCAAAGCTCAGGAGAAAATGTGTGGGTGGATCTTCTTTCTCCCCTCACAGCAAACGCCCACATATTTCAAAAGCGGGTTAAAGAGTTTCCTGCCTTCCACTGATAATTATGTTTAAAGAAAATTAACCCCTGGCCTTTGCAAAAAGACTTGCAGCTGGTCACTCAGAGAAAAGCCACTTTGCTTGCTTGCGGGGGGAGGAGATGTCTGTGGGAGAAAATCCTTAGCATCCTGCCTTGCCGATTTCCTTTGTTGTTGCAGCCTTTGACCTCCACTGAAAGGTGCTGCAGACAGGGCCAGCTTTGTGCCAGCTGAGGGCAGGCATGAGCTGTGTAGCCTATTTATAGGTGGGCTTTTTTTAAACCTGGCATGTAGAAAGGGATTGTTCAGGAACGAAGCTTACGCAAGTTCTGGAATGGTGCTTGTCTGCCTCTCCTCTCTGTCTCCAGGTAACTCTTGCTCCTCCTCAAGCTGCAATTCTGGGAGCACGCTGGGATTTCTTTTTTATTGCTGCACTACTAAAAATAAACCCCGCTACTCAGATAATGTCGGGAAGGAAGTATAACATAGAAAGAGCCCCACTGGATCAGACCAAAGGGATATATAGTGCAACATCCTGTTTTCATGAAGATGCCTCTGGGAAGCCCCAAAGCAGGACCTGAGGGCAATAGCCCTTTCCAACTCTTGGGCTGTGTATATATTACCAGTTTAAAATGTGACTAGGCTGCTCTTTCTCAATTTGGTTGCCGGCGGAGGAATGCTCAAAACACAGCATTCCATAAGAAACAACAAGATAGATACGGATCGTGGCTGACAGTGTGCTCACCACTTCCCAAACCAGTGGCAAGACCACACTGGACACAGCAAACAGTAGCTGCTTGGAAGCATGCTGCCTCTGATGTTGGAGGCAGTCTATATGTTGGAGGCAGTCTATTGCCATCATGACTAGTAACTCGCTCCCACAAGTGATGGCCAGCAATTTGGATGGCTTTAAAAGATGCTTGGGCCCAATTCATGGAGGATAAGGCTATCAATGGCTATGCTCTGCCTCCGTGGCTGGAGGCAGTAAATGCTTCTAGTTACTAGAAACCACAGGAGGGGAGACTGCTCTTGTGCTTGCTTCATGCTTATGTTTGGGGGGGGGGGAATAGGGTTCTCCTAATAACTCTCATCACCCTTAACAAACTACAACTCCCAGAATTCTTTGGGGGAAGCGACGGCTATTTAAAGTGGTATTGTAGTTTTGAAATGTATAGCGTAAATCTGACCTTAGTGCAAATTTCTCCTAATATGCACATCTTGTATGCAATTTTGCCTAACGTGTGAATATTTGCAACTCCCTAGTTGGAGTTCAGCCACAAGTCTCTTTCCCCTTAGTGTGTTAACCATATTTGATGGGGTTTTTTCTCCCTCTTCACCCCCAACTGCTTTCCCCCCCAGGTTGTGTTGACCAATCAAATGACAACAAGACTTGAACATGGCCATTCCTCTTTGGTACCTGCCTTGGGTAAGTGTTTTATACTGCAAGTTGAAGGATGCTTTTTTCTGCTTTATACAGACCAGGTTTTTCTTTCAAGCACCATGAACAAAAGAACCATGTCAGCCAATCTTGTTTCCCCGGTGATTCTGTCTGAAGATAACTTTGCACAGAGAATGTCCTATGCAAACCAGGAGCTCCATGGTTATAGCTCCTGATTCTCGGGGCCAAGTCCTGTGATTGCACCAGCTGGCACAAATATGTGCTGCTGTGATCCTGGAAACTGGTACCTTGAACTGCAGACTTCTCAGTTAATATTGGGCATTCTCAGAGCAAAGGTATCCCTGAGGGATACTGAGGGAGTATCCTAGCAAGAAAAAAACCTGACTGGCTTTGAGGCATCCTTCAGAAAACAAAAGAAGGTTGAAATTGAGGACACTTCAGCAAAGACCTCCCTGCCTGAGACCAGTGGATTATATCCTTGTAAACTGCTTAGAAGCCATTTTACCATGTAAGAGGTATATAAATTAATAGATGATAATAAAATAATAATGATAATTGGGATCAATGGGGCACTGCTCCACCAGCCTTAATCTTGCCTTCAGCAAGTTTCCACCTGTCTGTCCTCTGACTTCCAACCAGCCCTGGCTGTCAGTTTCCCCCTCCTCCTCCTTAGTCTCAGTGTTGCTCTTGAAACCCAGCAGGGAGGAGGAGGAGGATGGGGATGAAAGTAGAATTAGTTGACTTTGCCTCTTACTGGCTCTGTCTCCACCTGTTGGGCTCCCTGCTTTCTGCCCCGCCAGTCTCAGTGGATACCAGCGGCTACTGCCTGTGACGTTGGAGATGCATTCCCAGCCAGGATACACAATACTGGGCTCAATGGGTAATAAGTTTGGCCTGCTATAAAGCAGCTTGCTCTCTTCTTATGCACAGTTTCAGGAAAGCTTGCTGTGTTCATGCTGGTATGAAACCAGCTCATATCAACATGAACAACATAGCTCTTGAGCATCTCTGAATAAACTCACTGTGAACTGAAATAAAGGCTTTTTGAAGGCCCTCAAGGAGCAGGCTTTTGTTTTGATTTTTAATTGACACTGTTTTTAGAGATGATCGGTAACATTTTTAATTATGCTCTCCTCTGGCTTATTCTTTTCTTTTTTAATTAAATAATGTTCAGCATCAAGATGTGCTTGTAAGGATATGAACCTGGGCAATTCAAATTAGAGGTAGGCACAGGAAATTGGAGTGTGTTCTTTCATTGTGTCTCGTCCCTTTGTAAGACATTCTGTACAACTGTCTAGAATGTAGAAGTCCCAAATTTTGGAGAGCGAAGCAAATGTCACTCATTTGTGTATTTATAGTCACAAAGTATGAGACACTGTTTAAAAAGATAGTTGTTAACTGAGCACAGGTTTCTACCAAAAGCTAGAAAATAGAGAAATGAAAGGATTTTATTCCACAAGCCCATAAACAAAGATGCAAAATCAGAGATGGATAAATGCGCTTCTCTCCCTACAGCACTACATATTCCCAAGACATTTCAAAGAGTAGGCTTCTTTACTTGAGGTTGTGTTAAATTCCTTTCCTTAAAATCATGTCCTCGATTTCAGGTTTTAGGAGATAATCTTTGGTCTTCAGCCTCAAAAAACTCTTGTGTTGAGATTTGGGTACTATGTACATTCTTAAGTTTAATAAGTCGATCGCCTGCTGTTAGATCAGTTATATTAGCTAGAATTCTTTACTTGGTTGACAGTTCTGTGAGAAAACATAGTTGCTTCTACGCTGCTAGTGTTTCCTGTCAGGATTCCGTCGCATATTGGTAAATTCTCTTTTCCTGAAAATACCTGACTTCTTGCAATAAGGAAAGTGATAGGGAAGCTTGCTTTGACACAACGTCATCTAACCTCCCCACAAAGAAATTGTGGAGTAAATGCTCATTAGGTAGCAAGCACCGTCTAATTTCCCTGCAAGCAAATCTGGATAAATGCTCAATAAAGCACCCTTCCCCACCCCCAGTCCATTTCCCACCACCACCACATAATTATTGTGGGTCTTGGAAGTGCACATTCCAAAGTCTATGATGCACGGGCACGGCTGCCGCCAGGAAAACGTTTGGTATTAACTGTGGCAGCCGTCACCAACTTCATCAGATGCCAGGTCTCCCTGGTGATCTTAACAAAGGCATCTTGCTCTGCATAGAACTGGTCCAAATCCATTTTCCAAATGGGTATAAAATCCTGACTTAAAAGCCAGGTGCTTTGCAGCTTTATAGTGAAAACTGAATACCAGACTACTTCTTCTTTAAAAAAAATAGACAATTCTTCTTCTTGCAATTGAAAGCAAAGCATTCCTTCAGTGTCTGAATCACGTAATGATTCCCTTGATTATTGGGGTCGGGGGAGGGGGCGTTGAGAGACACACAAAGGCAAGAGCATCCCTTAATGTGTGTGTTCAGCACTTCAACCGCTTGGCAGAGATTTAAGATAAATTGAACAAAATAAAAAAGCATGCCCTTGGAGGATGTCGGGTCTGGAATGTGCATGCAGATAAAGACCTTGCTTTCAAACACTGACCTTTTGTCTTCAGTGTGCTTGCCTTCCCCCTGCTGTATACATGATTTTTGGCAGACAATCAGACTACAAAGCAAATTAAAGCTAATGGATTTAAGGGTCGGCAGCTGGCAGTCCATGGGCTGACTCCAACTCCCTGAGGGGTGCTATCTGGTCCCTTAGCTGCCAATCCTCTCTATCCCATCATGTTCCTGGAACAGCCTTAGGGAAGGAAAATAGTGACTTGGGTAAGCAAATGACGGGTTTTCCTCTTCAACTGCTGTGTTCCTTGCTGTGTCTTTCTCTCTTGCCCTTCTGGGAAATCAGAAAAGGAAGCAGACTGAGACCAGGGAGGGAGGGAAGCAATCCTAGGCTTGATCTGCCCCACGCAGAGGACCTAGGACTGTGTTGGGGGCATTTTATTGGGTTTTCATAGACAAGCTTGCATGGCTTTAAAAGAGGTTTAGGCAAATTCATGGAGGGCAAGGCTATCAGTGATTACTAACCTCAATGGCTATGTTCTACCTCCACTGTCGGAGGCCGTATGCTCCTGAATACTAGTTGCTGGAAATCACAGAAAGGGAGACTGCTGTTTTGCTCAAGTCCTGCTTGTGAGCTCTGCAGTGGGGCAGGCTTTTCTGATGTTTCTTAAACTTGTCCTGGGTTGCGTCTCTAAAGTGGTATCTCCTGTGAGCTTCAGTTTTCCCTTTGTAAAATGGGAACAATATTATTATCCCCATCTCTGTGGCACTGTAGTTATTAATGAACAGTTCTGTTGTTTTTAGATGCAACATGCTGGGTTAGAGAAAGGAAGATTATAATTTGAAATAACACTGTTTTTGCTTCCTCCCATGTCTTATGTGTTTTCCCTTTCCTCCTTTCTGGTGGTGGTGGTGGTGGCAGCAGCAGCAAATCCGTCGATAACGACCAACTTTGTTTTTGTTCCCACCCCAAGTAGCAGGTCTTTTCATCCATGCTATCACTTGCTTGTTAGGCTTAATTTATGGGCCTTCAGAAAGCAAAACTTTTAGAAAACTGAACACGCAAAAGAAAATAAAAGAACGATGGAATTCACTCTCATGAGACTGAGCAATGGCCACCAACTTGGGTGGCTTTAAAAAAAAAGTCTAGACAAAATCATGGAGGATAAAGCTATCAGTGGCTACTACCGCAGTTTTGAAGTTCTACCTCCTATCAGAGGTGGTATGCCTCTGAATACCAGTTGCTGGGAATTGAAAGGAGGCTTCCCATTGGTAGATCTGGTTGGCCAATGTGAGAATAGGGCAGGGGTCTGCAACCTTTAAGACAAAAAGAGCCACTTGGACCCATTTCCGAAGAAAAAAAAAACTGGGAGCCGCAAAACTCGTCATTATAAAAATAACTTTTTTGTCACTTTTTAATTATTTCTTTGTTTGACCCCTCAGAATTACTCCTCCTCATAGAAATAAACGTTAAATTAACAAGTTACATTTTGTGTATATGTGTTCTTCACTCCCCTTCAAAACAGTGACCAGCGTACATGCCCCTTACAATGTAGCGGGCGGGAAGGTGACGTCGGGACGGTGCGTGACTAACGCACACACCGCCCCCATGCGACGTCACAGCCAGTACAGCGCCTGCCACAGTGGGGAGTGTCGGGGCGCACAATGCGCCTCCTCCCTTCGTTAGTATCCGCCCCAGAGCCGCGGCAAAGGTGTAAAAGAGCCACATGTGGCTCCGGAGCCGCAGGTTGCAGACCCCTGGAATAGGGTGATGGACTAGCTGGGCCTATGGCCTGATCCAACAGGGCTCTTTAGATTTTTTATGTTCTGCAATAGATTCTGAAATAGTTTCCTCTGCAAAGGTTGTTCAAAATCCGCAAATCTTAGTTTTTCTTAGCATTTTTAAATAGAGCTTCTTAATTATTTAGGGGGAGGGGGAAATCTCCTAGGCATTGCGAGGATTAGGTTAGGCTGAGAAGCCTTTCACACACTGGGCTCCAAAATGGATGATCCTAGATGGTTTTTACTTGGCATACTTAATAATGAGGTCAAATATTGTTATCTCTCTCCAGTTTAATTTTAGTAGCGCTTTTTGCCATGGAGCGTAAAACCATCCACCACCACCCCAGCAAAGAAATATGGTTTGAAATGGAAATGGCACTCATTTGTATAATTCATACTCTAATCTCGACTTCCAAACGTTAAATCTCACGCTGGCGTAGTGATGAAGGTTGCCAAGATGCCTCTGGGGTCTAGACATTTAATTTTGATAATTCTTCCCGCTGGAATGATACGCTTCTCCCTCTGTATGTGGTAATGAAGATGTTCCACTAGATCCACCCGCCCCGGAGGCTGACAGATGCACCAACTTGGTGATTCTGGAGACAAATTGGGGGGGGAGGGGGACTGCTCATAGTATTTTCCTTTAAATGACCTGCTTTAAAATCCAATCCATCTCCTGACTTATGGGCGCACTGTCTAGAATGGGTTGTAGGGAGACGGGCTCAATAAATCTGTCTGGAAATCAAATGACATGGTCAGAAATGAGCTCAAATAATGAGATTGCTTTCTGTCAGAAGCCACATCAGTTTGTCAGGTTTTAAAGAGCCTGAAGTTCCTCTGCAGCTGATTTTTGCATGTCATTATCTACTTTCTGGTGCTCTTTGCACAGTTTTTCTGCATTAGCTGTTCCTTTGTTTTTGCAGGGTTGTTCTTGGTCTTGGTTTTTTCTTTCTTTTTGGAATAATGCTCAAAAATTCAGCTCGTTCAGAGGGATGTGCAAAAAGCACATGGGTGCGTGGACATAATTCGTTGTTATGCACAATCTGCTTTCCCAACCAGTAAGACATTCCTGGGGCGCAGCACTTGACCCAGTTTGATGGCTCCCATAGGCACACTTGCACCACACCAAGTTTCCCACTGCCTCATGCCTCTCACTCTCCTTCCTGATAAGAGGCGGCAACACACCTGCCAGGAAGCTAGCATTGTGACTCCACTCCATCTGGCAAGCTAGTCTCCATCCAGGCAGGCAAGAGGCATTATTGCGTTCAAGGAAACATTCCCACCAGACAAATAGCATTTGAGGAAGGTGCAAAGCAGGGCCATTAGGAGTGTGACCAGGCATAGGAGCTAACTCCAGGGGTGGTGGTGGTGATTGGTTACCCACAATGAGATCATTGTGGGGGCTGGGCACCCACAAGCCAATGAGAAGAGCTGGCAGGCAGCAGCATCACTGCCTCCAAGAGAGAAGCAGTTCTGTTCTGCCTCTGCAGCCAGCCAGCAAGGCACCCTTTTCCAGGGGGTGGGAGGTGGGCCTCAGAGGCAGAGTCTCTTTGCCTCTGAGTCTGAGCCCCTCCCTACGAAAAAGGGTGGCCCGCTGTCTGTGGAGAGGAAGAGGAACCGCCGACTGCCGCAACTTCTGCCTTGCGGTGGCGGGCACCCACAGTCCTGAGGGTGGGGTGGCACCCCTGTGACCAGGGGAGGTTTTCAATGGCCAGATAGAGAAGCCTGGACGTCCACGTTTCTCTCCTAAACCTGAGTCCCCCCACCTGTGCAGGAAGGCATCACAATATTTATCTGTCTCTCTCACACACTAGGAGAAAGCTGGGGGCATGTAGCTACTGTCCGCTTAATCCTGCATTGGGACAACAAACACAGGTAAGAAACGAAAAACACGTGAACTGATCCAGTGGGTGTCTTCCTCTTCTGAAGTTAATCAGAGCCCAGGAATGAATTCCCAGGCTGCATGTGATTCAGCACATACTGGGGTAAACTGACCATAAAAATGCATATATTGTTGAAAAGAATATAGAAAAATGTATTCTTTTAGGGGAAATTTCTTTGCAAAAATGTGTGCAGCAGGAGAGAGAGCATATAAAAGTGTATATTAGAAGATATTTGTGTTAAAATACAGAATGAGACCTTAAAAAAATGTGAAATGATGATGAGAAATAAACTTGTGATTGGAAAAATGAGAAACCTGAGGGGAACCTTGTATTCACCTGTCCCTAGTGCATAGCCCACCTGTCTCTACAGTCCAACTTGGTATAACCAGATGTAAAACCTCCCTATTTCATAAATAAAAATGTTTAGCAACCCTTCTAGTAATTCAGCTTGTAAAGGCAGGGAGAGTGAGAGGCACTGTATTTAGCAATGCAGAGATCAGATGGAAGAGAAGATCTCTCTCGTAACGGCTGTTAACAATGTAAGACTTGCCTCTATAAATGGTGCAAATGGTTCTCAAGCTCACACTCTACGTACATTCTTGCTGCATAGCTTGTCAGACATCTGGAGTATTAAGGCAGCCTTGTCCACTGCGCCTGTTTAGCATAAACCTCATACCTTCCTCTCCTCTCTTCCCCCTCCAGTGCTGGAAATGTGTCAGTACTTAATTATGAGCGGGGGGCCTCTGTTTCCGTGAGAACGGGCCCCCCTGTTGAGTCAGAGGCACCCAGCAGAACTCCAACCAAGAGCCTCTTAAAAACATGGCTTAGGGTGTCTCAAGATTAAGGCTATTCTGTAAAGTACAACCCACCAATTTAAATGTTCTAAGGAATTCCCTCTGCAGCTAATGTGAAGTGGTAATCTTCCTCGGGCGGTAATTACTTGCTTTCTAATAGAATGGCACTGAGGGGAAGGAGAAGCAGCCGAAGCCCTAAAAATAATTAACAGCAACCTTGGCAGGTTATCTCAGAGCAAGGCAGAATATTTTCCCGGGGAGTGATGAGGACAAAGGCTTCACTTTCTCCCCACTTTGGGTTTCAGCAGGCAGTTCCTGACACGCACACACCCCAAGACTCTGGGGTGAAACAAATGAACGCCATTCTGCTTAATTTAAAATAGTTTATATCCCGCCTTTTCATTTTGAAAAGTGCCCAACATGGCTAACAGACTCTAAATTGCAACCGGCAACTGCAGAAACACAAAGGAGGAAACGGCTTGCTACAGCCTTTCCCCCCTTCCCTTCTTCAAGCATCTCTTCTATGTGTTGTCAGCCTTGTGGGGCCCGCCTGTCACAGGCTGCAAAATACTTGCTGCTCATGTCATAAGTGTATTGTTTCCGGTGGTCTTCACCGTTTTGAGACCACCCATTTATTCCAGTAGTTACCAGCAATGGTGTCCACGGACACATCTTAGGGTGCCTGCAAAGGTTCCAATAAATCTCCACTAAAAATCCGCAGTGCATGAGAATGTTTGCTCTTCCTTCTCAGTTCCTGGCTGCACTGATTCAGTTTCTCCTACATGGAACACACACCCTTACACCTTCCCAGTTTTCGTAGGATGCCAGAAGTTGACACCTTTCCTCTCATTTTCTGCTGAGGAGCGGTGCAAAGAGCTTCTCTCTGTGAGCAAGTACAGCAGTCACTGGTGTAGATGCCTTTCTGCCATTGATTGCATAGGGTGAAGGCCCACATCATTCTGTGCTCCAGTCTCTCTTCTTTTTTCAATATGGCATCCAGTTTTTGTTATACCATGCCCCCACAGCAGCCATTTTATGACTGGTACCCATTGGCTCAAAAAGCTTTGGGATCCCTGATCTATATAGGTGTCATTTTTCATATTTTGGAAAATGTTCTGTACAGAGGGCCTACTAAAATGAATGGGACCTCACAAACCGCCCGTGGTTGATTGGCAGGAAGGCAGGGTGTAAAAGGAAACAATAAAACGTGTGGGACATCATATTATTTTTGCACAGCTCCTGATCATCAGAATTTATGCAGAAGAACTTCCTGGGTGAATTGTGCCCTTTGGCTGACTGGCGAAGCAGCTTACCAATGAAGCTGCACTTGCCGTACTAGTCTTGCTCAACCTGGTATCTTCCCAAATGTTAGATAGCAATCTCTAGCAGCCAGCATAGCCCAGTAGCCAGGGATTGATGTCATCAGGAGGGGCCCTGACTGGTGCAGGGAGGGTGCCCTACACTGGTCTGCCATGGTGTTATGCGCACGTGCTGTCAAATATTTGTAAATGTAACATGAGCTAAACAAGGGAGCAATGTCACTGAAATCACAATGACTTCCATCCTATACAGATTGGCAACGCTGTACAAGTCGCCAAGTCAGAAGGAATCAACTGTTCCATTTTGTGTAACGGTAAGTACATTGCGGATGGCGGGAGCAGGGCCAGGATTAGGAGCTGAAAAGTGAGGGGCAGGGTATACTTAAAATTGTGCTTTTGGAGCAGCTGCAAGTCTTCCAAGGTGAGCCAATAGCAGAAATGTTCGTAGTGGCTCAATTCAAGTAGGGACGTCTCTTTTTTTTTTAGACCCCCACCTCCTTCAGAATTTACCAGTTTTTGTGTTTGTTTGTGGACAGGAACAGAAGCCAGCCAAGCAAAGACGATTGGTATTAATTCACTTCGTTGCTTTTGAAGTTTGCAAAGGATACGTAATTAATTACCTTTTTAAACAAGCTTTTCAAGTTTGCTTTATGACAAAATGAATCTAAGTTACGTGAATTGTTATGCATGTTAGGCAGTCTCTATTAAATAATGGACAGCGGAATGAAAAGCGTTGTATTTGGTGGAAACTGAACTGCAGTGAAAAAGAAGCTGTGCTGATTTTGAGGAATATAGGTTGGAGAAGAAGATTGCTGCCTTCCTGCGTCCCTAGGCCTTAGAAATAATCCTTCAGCAAATATTGTGATAGCCGCACTTTCTTGTCGTAATGGGCAGCTTTTGCAGAAGACAGAGCCAAGCAAGCAGAACCAATTTTAAACTCTTCTCTTCAAATGTCAAGAGCATAGCTTACCACATTGTAACTGTTCACTTGCCATGTGTGCTCCTGGTAACATGTTGCCATAGCATTTCTTACGTTTTTGGTATTTTTTAGGGTGAAAACGCTGCCTTTTGAGTACTGAGGCTTTGGGGGGATAAAAATGCGACCTTTCAGTTCTTGGAGTAAGACTGCTTTGGAGATGTGCCGTTACCAGCCTCTCTAAAGCTTTATGTGGCTTGCTTGCTTCACAGCACTCCAGCCATCAACAAAATACAGTACGGTGAGAAAGTTTGCTGGACTGGATGGGCCATTGGCCTGATTTAGCAGGCTCTTCTCAAAGCAGTTTGCTTAAAAGCATGTAAAGTATCTATGAAAAATACAGCTGAAATAATGTAGTTTTAAAAACCAAATGTGCACAGTAAAGTGATTAAAAATGCAGATTAAAAACACGAACATTTATTTCTTTTCTCCACCCACTTTTTTAACGGGGGGGGGGGTGTTGTTGTTTATCCTTAGCCAGCTTGATCAGTGCAGCAGAGTGTATGATTCAGAGAGCGCATCTGTAGAAATCTGTGTTCTTAATTAACCACACAGTTCTGAGCAGAGCCATGAAATTTACAAACTCTTTGGTCTTTTACTGGAAGCTGCCTCCCATTTGTTTCTTGGCAAGACAGTTGGTCGCCTCTTTCATTTCAGGGTAATGTTGTTGTCCTCATGGTTATACAGAGCAAGGCACAGAGTAAAGGCAATGTCACAGCATTTTGTGGAACAATGGTTGTTGCTAAATATGATAGGTTTCAAGCTCCACTTCAGAGTTGTGCTGGACACCAAGAAATGGTAATGGAAAATTTTCCATTTTGCTTGTGAGAAGCTTAAAAGCATTGTTATTTATTGATCCTGCCCTTCCTCCCAAGGAACCCTTCCCCACCCGCCATAGTCAATGCTGGTAAAATAAAAGATACCACCTTGATCTACAACCTCGTGTATTTAATGACACACAGGCTGTGTACACACCACACATGATCCCTACCCCCTAGACTCCTGAGATCTGTAGTCTATTCCTCATAGAGCTATAATGTCCAGTGCCCTTAACAACTTACAGCTCCCAGGATTCTTTGGAGGAATTAATGTGCTTTAAAATTGTGTACAGTACAAAGTTACGGTTTCTTCCGTTGTTATACATAAGGTCACAGTATTTAGCTTAGCGTACCTACCTGGCTCGAGAATAATGGAGCATTATTATTTCATGCTGAACATTTTTTAAAACCTTCAAAGTGCTAAGTTCTGCACTAGGGGTTCCTGGATAAGATGCTTTGAACTGGCGGGTGTTTTTTCCATTTTCTAAAAAACTGTGCAGTGAGAACAGGTCCCATCTGTAGATGGCCAGAGAATGCTTACATCTTCAAAACAGAAGGTTTGTTGCTGATCAAGAGTTTTTTTGTTTTTTTAAATAAGTTGTCTCTTGCTCATTCACCCACCCTCCAGTCTGTAGAATTTGGGTGGTTTCTAAATTTGTACCGTGCGAGACTTTGCCAAATGCTGTAAGAACGGTTGTGAAAAGCTGTGGTCTCTCCATGTACTTATTCAGGCAAATGTATGCTATAAAGGCTGCTTAAAAGTTACTTACCAGTAAGAGGTCAAGCTTTATTAGAAAAATTAAAGATCAAAGATCTCACAATGTCTAGGAAGTAGCTGGAGTTAATTTAATAGGTGACATTCATTTTGGCAAAGGCATAACCAGCTAAGGATGATGCAATCAACAGAAGTATAGTGTCCAGATAAAGGGAATTAATAGTACCACTCTATTATAATTTGATCAGACCCCACCTGGAGTTCTGTGTCCACTTCTGGGCACCACAGTTTAAGAAAGATATTGATAAGCTGGAATGTGCTGAGGTGGGTGACCAGGATGACAAAGAGTCCAAAAATCATTCTGTATGAGGAACGGTTGAGGGAGTTGGGTATGTTTAGTCTGGAGTCCTTTCTTCATTGTTGTATGTAAAATGTTTTGCAATAAAAGTCATTATATTAAAAAAATGAATTTCAAGTGCCACTGTTACTCTGCATAATTTTTAGCTCATCTGCTTATATAACAGCTAGAATACTTTTGCTTGAACAAACTTGGTTTCAGGAGCAAGCTGAGGGAGGATATGACATTTGCAAGTGGGTGGCTGGTGGCCATGGTGATTGATGGGGCAAAAGGCTGGGATCCCAACAGGTGGAGCCAGAGCCAATGGCAGGCAGAGCTAGATTATTCTTGTTTTGTCCCTGTCCTCCTCCCTGCTGAGTTCTACAAGGCACAACGCTGAGGCTAAAGAGGAGGAAGATGGCAGGCAATAATAATAATAATAATACCCCACCCATCTGACTGGGTTGCCCCCATGGGCTAGTTGGCTGGTGAGGGCAAACTGAGCTTGGTGGGACAGTACCTCAATTGGCCTAATGAACCAGACTCTACTGACATTTGCAGTGAAAGGGGTGTCATAGCAGTAGTGAAACATTAAACCTTTTGATTATGCACTTCATAGACTCAAACACTTAATGGCAAAACAGCAGGGGCATCTTGTCTAGATTTTGCCCTTCTGGCATGTCTCTTAAAAAGAATGACCTGATTTGCCACACACGGCAAGACAGTTTGTAATGCAGCATGCTGAAAGTTCCCAGAGATCAGCAAGAAAGAAACACTTGCTGTTTTCATTACGGATCAAGTTGGTCTTGCTCGTAGGACCTCCTGGCATTTTGTAAAAGTCACACCAGATAGTAATTCCACCTGATGTTTCACACTCAGCCAGCTTGAAATGTCATCTTTTCTGAAACAACTTTACTGCTTCCTTGAGCAATTGGTAGCCACCTGAAGTGTGCTTCACCTTTCTCAGAACAGGCCTGACAACAGAATGGGTATGTGTATACACACACACCTTAAGGGCTGTCGTCTCTGCTTGCTCCAGATGCCACCTAGAGCCCCCCCTCCACACACACACCTTTTCTGTATATAGGAAGAAAGGTGGCACATTCAGACCATACATTTGAAGTACATGGCTTCCCCAAAGGATCCTGGGAAATGCAGTTCATGAAGGTTGCTAGGAGTTGTGGCTTTGGGAGGGATAAAGTACAATTCCCAGGGTTCTTTGGAGGAAGCTGTGACTGTGAAATTGGTACAGATGTGCTCTGAATGTATTGTATGGAATGCGGGATTCAGCTAATGAGTCCCATCAGCGGAAGCCTTGCGCAAAGGCTTCTGCTTATGCCATGTTGAATTCTTCCCATTGTCTTGCCTCTCCCTTATGGCATTTTAGCAGATGGCAAAGACCTTTTCATTTTATTTTAGAAAGGCCCCTGGCCTTTAATTATTAGCGATTATAGTTGATTGTTACAGTTTTACTCTGGCGATATAATGTGCTAATTGCAGTTACTGTTTTGTCTCCTGCTGTGGCTTTTATAGGTTTCGTTTCTTCGCATCATTTTCTTCCATTTGGGCTTTGCAATTTCAATTTTATTTTTAGTAGGGATGTCATTGGTTGGCTTAAGACTAATTTGGGGAAAGATGGGATATAAATGTTTTAAATAAATAAGGTAGACAGAGTGAAAAACCTAGAGGCAAGGATAAAGTATAAGAACATGTAGTTATTTAAATTGGCCTAGTTAAAACCTGGGCAGAAGTAACCAATGGGGTGGCCTCCAGACATTGTTGGACTGCAACTCCTATCAGCCCAAAACAGTCTGGTCAGTTGTCAGTGATGTTGGGAGTTGTAGTTTACCAACATTTGGGGGGTGTACTGTGTTGGCTACCCCTGCAGTAGATCATTTAGGGCTTGGGAATGCTGTGAACACCATGAAAAAGTTAAGTTTTGAAGGGAGATAGGAATGAAGGGAGGGAGGTGAGTGTCATTGTGGAAGTATTGGGGGTAGCGGTTCTAAACGTAAGGAGCAACAAGTAAGAAAGGACCATTCTTGGGTGAGTGGGGGTCATTTCAGGGAATAGCATGGCTGAAGATGGTGGAACAGAAGGAGCAGCACTCTGCAGACATTCTTGGAGTACACAGATTATTTAGATTCATTCCCACCTAGGTTCAGTCCTGGCCACGGAATTGTGTCAGCCTTGGTCACCCTGCAGAGTGGGACAGTGGGAGTGCGACCTTGCTCCTGTTCCTTGATCTCTTGTCAGCACTTGATGCCATTGACCATGGTTTCTCCCTGGACCGGCTCCAGGGAATGGGAATTGGGGGCACTGTGTTACAGTGGTTCCAATCCTACCTTCAAGACAGAGGCCACAGAATATCATTGAGAGAGCACCTTTAGGCCCCCTGGCAGCTATGCTATTGGGTGACACAGGGGACGATCTTATCTCTGGTGCTATTTAATAATTCACATGATAAAGCCATTGGGAGCAGTCATGAGTTTTGGGGCAAAGGTGCCATCCGTATGCCAATGACACTCGGTTCTGTTTCTCTATAACATCTGAATCGGGAAATGTGAAGTCCCTGGACCATTGCCTGGATGCAGAGGTGAAATGGATGGGGAAAAGGGCTGAGCCCCATTACCAAACTACTCCTGATCTATGGGAATACTGCTGAATCCCTAAAATTTTAGTTTATTTGCAGCTTTCCAACTGTTCTGTTACTTTATTCTTTGTCTTCTCTACAGACTCATGGATTCAGAGATGTTCAGCTTCCATCTCCAAACCTTACGCCGGCAGAAAGTGAAGCAAACCCTCGTAAAAGACCACGGACAGAACAGATGGAAGAAAATTGACCTGGAGCAGTAGCAGCTCTGTTTGAAAACGGTTTGCATTGAAGAAGAACTTCAGAGTGTTCAAGAGACTATTTCATTTGGGGGGTGGGGTAGGGAATTTGTTTACTGTTAATCCATACCATGGTGTGATTTTTTATCTCCCCTCCATGTCTCCCATCACTCACCCCTGGACCCCACTCTTTTTCTTTCTAAATAAAGCTTGAAAATGTATATATTTAAAACAACTAGTTACCAGTTTCCAGAGAGGTAGGTGTTTGGTAGCAAAGAGTCCCATGCCATAAAATTAATGGTGAAGTATACTGTAGCCCACAAAAGCTTGTTCTCTGAAATAATTTATCTATACAGGCATACCTTGTTTTATTGCTTCTCGCTTTATTGTGCCTCGCAGATATTGCTCCTTACAAGGATGTGGGGGCAACTGCAAGGCAGCCCAGCTACTTCCAGGGGAAGGAAGCCCCCCCACCCCCTGTCACCACTTCTCTTCTAACCACAGAAATGGAACTCGCTGGGGATGGAGCTGGTTTTTTCCCCTTCCACCCCTGCAGCCAGCAGGACCTGGCTTAATTCTGACCATAGTATAGTGTAAACATAACCTTTATATGCACTGGGAAACAAAAAAAACAAAAAAATGTGTGACTTGCTTTATTGCAATATTCACGTTATTGTGGTCTGGAACTGAACCTGCAATACATCCAGGGCATGCCTGTAGTCTTTACAGTGCCACAAACTTGTTCTCCGGTTTTCTTAGAATGGAGGATAGGAAACTGGCTGATATGAGATATTTGCTGTGCAGCAGAAAGGCAAACTTCAGCCACTTGCGGGGTTCAACTCTGTGGCAGCCAGGCCTTCAATGCCAGGAAGGACTTACTGGAACTATCATGAAGTCCAGAGGTAGGGAACCTCAAAGCCACACACCAAATGTGGCCCTCCAGACCTTGCTGCCCAGCCCTTGGGACCCTCCCCAGGCCACACACACACTCTCTCCAGGTGGAACATCCCTTGCTGGCCTGCCTTCACACCTTTGTTTAGTGTTGTTGCCTGGCTAAAATGCATCCTTGAACTCTGATAATGCTTCATGCTCACTCTGGACGGAGGATAGAGAGAGAGGTGTGGATGTGTGTAGAAACTGGCCTGCAAGGCTGAAATTTACATTGCTCTCTGCCCACTTCTCTGCCAGCCACCAGCATGTGACCCCTGGATGGCCCCTGGGCTGTAAACACTTTCCCATCCCCTGGCCTCATTTTCTCCCATAGGATTGAATGGCAGCCAGGGCATAAAACTATCCCTGAGATGACTGCTTGGGGCCATTGAGCAACTTCCAGCTGCCCCCTTGGCTATTGACCACAGTTTGAGAAAGGGCAAAGAGCAGAGCTATAGCTGTTTTCTTTGCTTCCCCATGCCTATTTAAGTTTATTCCATAAGAATTGCTGGAAATTAAGATTGCTCCAGTATGTGCATTCTGCCCTGCACATGTTCTTTCTTTAAAATGGTCATGGCTCAGTAGCAGGGTACATGGTTTGCATGAAAAAGCTGTCCGGTTGAATCCTTGGTATCTCCAGGGAGGTTTGGAAGAGATCTATCCCCCTGCTGGCTGAAACTCTGGAGAGACACTGCCAATCAGCATAGACAAAATAAAGCTAGATGGATCAAAGGTCTGGTTTCATATGAGGCTATTTCCTGTGTTCCTATACCTGGGAGAGACCCCATCTGAAACCCTGGAGAGCTGCTGCCAATCATTGCTAGACAGAAGCTTCTGACTGACAGATAAGGCAATTTCCTGGGTTACTTTGTCAAATTCTGATGTGACTTAAGAGGCATAGCTCAGACGTTGACCCACAAACACACTGGCAGTGTGTTCAGATAGATGGGTGCACATTCACATATTAAAAGCAGTGTTACATGCAACATCGGGACACAGGTGGCGCTGTGGGTTAAAGCCTCAGCGCCTAGGACTTGCCGATCAAAAGGTCGGCGGTTCGAATCCCTGCGGCGGGGTGCGCTCCCGCTGCTCGGTCCCAGCGCCTGCCAACCTAGCAGTTCGAAAGCACCTCCGGGTGCAAGTAGATAAATAGGGACCGCTTACCAGCGGGAAGGTAAACGGCGTTTCCGTGTGCGGCTCTGGCTCGCCAGAGCAGCGATGTCGCGCTGGCCACGTGACCCGGAAGTGTCTCCGGACAGCGCTGGCCCCTGGCCTCTTGAGTGAGATGGGCGCACAACCCCAGAGTCTGTCAAGACTGGCCCGTACGGGCAGGGGTACCTTTACCTTTACCTTTACATGCAACATCTGGCTTGAGAAAGCAGGCATTTCTGCTCTGTGGTGCTGCACCTGCTCTTAATACATGATACATCTGTATAAAACCTGCAGCCCTGCAGAGCAGATTTGAGCCCTTCCAGGCTGCCCCATTATACCTGATGGGGGGCGGGACTTCCGGAGGCGGCGCGAATGACAATGGCTGCCCTCTTCTAATTGTGAAGGGGGAGCTCCGCAGGAACGGGTCGTCTGCTACGGCGAAGCGGAGACCCATGTCGGAAAACCACAGGCAGCGAAAGCCTGTGGCCGTGGGACTCGACGGGCACCAGAAGCGCCCACTGAAACTAGAAGAGACCCCGTAAGGGGTCTCGGAACGTGGAAGGGTTGGCGCGGTGCTGTGAGTCGATCGCTCTTTCTGTGGAGTGAAGCTGCGTAGCTGCTGTCGGTGAGCGCTGACGTCTTTTCCTGGGAACATCTGATTTGAAAACAACAACCCGTGAGTAAGAAAAGAAGGAAAGATTTGGAGGCTAAATTACTGCTAATTCGGCTAAAAGCGGGAGACGCAACCAGGAAGTCCGTCTCTCGTCTCTGCTTAAGATTCAAAGCAAAGGACTTTGATGTTTGGAGCCTTTGAAGAGGCGCTAAAAGGCAATCAATCTTTACATCTATTGGAGCTGTGTCTAGGACTTAACTCTTTAAGTGATTGACTTCTTAATACGAACTGTGTTTTACCTTTTCTGCTGGATTTACAAATCTACAGAGAAACCCAGGCAGTCGGACTGCCTATTTAACAGAACTGTAAGATTGCAAATTTTGACACCTTGTTGCTTTGTGCTGTTACAAGCTGAGTGCTATTGGAACTGTTATATTGAATCATTTCATCTGGCACTTGCTGAGACATTGTTATGTTTTAGAGACCAACTCTGCTAAATACAGGGAAACTGAAGGTTCTTTGGAAACTAAAGGCTGTATGGACATTGTTTTAGAAGTATCGGAACTTGGAAAAGTTTGGAGTTCTAAATAATTGACTTTAATAACTTGATTTCCTCCCTCAAAACATAATTGGGCTCCCTCTAGAGGATTTTGGATTTACAACTGCATGTGACTTTGCTTTCTTTTTCCTTTCCTTCTATTTGGTTGTTTACCCTCTGGGCTGGTGGTTTCCCATGGGAACATAGTCTGACCTTGACCAGTAGACAGAACTGGAACGAGTGGCACTGGGAGATCAACAAGAGCGGCTAAAGCGAAAGCAAAACAAACAACTCTGACTTTAACTTCACAGCCGCGTAGATCATCTGTCCCTGCTGTTTTGGAAGTAGAAGAAGGAATTGAGCAACCTTTATTAGAGGATATGGCAGCAGGAGGATCTGCTTCAGTATTAGATAAAATATTTGAAAAATTGGAAGCTTTAGACAAAAAAGTGGATGAGCAAACGGCAAAGATTGATCAAAATACAGCCAGTGTTAATAAATTAACTGAACAAGTTACTTTGAATGCACAATCAATTGGCAAATTATTTGAAGCCACCACAGAAAATCGGAAATTGGCAGAGGAAGCTATTCAAAAAACTGAAGAACTGAAGCAGGAGGTAAGACCATTGCACAAGCAGGTTGGAGAACAACAGGCCTATTTGTCTATGATTGAACTACGGGCTCGGGAAAATAACTTGAGATTGAGGTCTATACCAGAACTTGAACTTGAACAAGGGAACTTAATTGAGTTTCTGACAAAGGAATTTTCCAAGTTTTGGCCTTTGGAGGAAGAAAAGGACTTTAAAATTGTGACTGCTTTTAGACTTGGAAAATTAACAAGGAAAGACAGGCCCAGAGATTGTTTGATTACTTTGAGATCCAAGGAGGAAAGGGACAAAATACTAGGCCTACATTACGGAAAGTCACTTGAAATTTTGGATAAAAGAGCAGAGATCTACAAAGATATCCCAAAACAGCTTCTGGACCTTAGATCCACCTACACTGAGTTAGTAAGATTGCTGAGGAGCAACTCAATTGTTTTTAGGTGGGAATTTCCCCAAGGATTATCTTTTACATTCAGAGGGAAGAAAGTGAAAATTAAAACAGCCGAGGATAAAGAAAAATTTTTGAGTACCTACGGAGAGGACCTTCAGAAAGGGATCGAAAGACCTTTAGGGGCTGGACCATCGCCTGCACCTACACCTACACCTTCGGGGTCTGAAGACCAAGAGAAAAAGATACCACCACTAGAGCAATAACAGATTTGTCCAGGATGTCTGCAACTTCTGAGTTGGAACATCAATGGCGCCAACTCTCCGGAAAAAAGGAGAAAAATATTTCACATATTGAAAAAAGAACAATTGGACATTATTTGCCTGCAAGAAACACATGTGACCAGGCTCCACAGAAAAGTGTTAATAAACAAAAGATTAGGCCAAGAATTTATCTCTTCGGACCGAGTCAAGAAAAGAGGTGTGGTGATATATGCAAAAGAGAGCCTGTCACCAAAATTTTTATTTAAAGATGAGCAAGGAAGAATCTTGGCAATTGAGATACAAAATCAAGGAGAAAAGTTTTTGATATTAGGAATCTATGCGCCAAATGAGGGGAAATCGGAATTTTACAAGAAGCTGCATGAGATAATGCTGGACTATCTGAACTATGACAACATCATCATGATGGGAGACATGAATGGGGTGGCATCGACCAACATGGATAAGTCACATAGCCAAAATGTGACAAAAGATGGCAGACTACCTAAAACATTTTTTGAACTGACTGACAATATGGACTTGATTGACATTTGGAGAACAAAGAACCCCCTGGGAAGAGAAGGAACATTCTTTTCTGAAGCCCAACTGACATGGACAAGAATCGACCAAATATGGATAACTAGAGGTCTGGCACCCAAGACAAAAAAAGTGGAAATCTGCCCAAAGACCTGCTCCGACCATAATGCCGTAAAGATGGATATGAGACTAACTCCAACCGGCTCCTTCAGATGGAAGATGAATGACAATTTGTTTAGAGATCAGGAGATTATCAAAAAGGCCCAAAAAGCTTTGAAGGACTACTTTGAGATAAATTTGAACACTACGGTGGAAAAAAGAACCGTCTGGGACGCAAGTAAAGCGGTTATGAGGGGGTTTCTGATACAACAGAACACTATAAAGAAAAGAGCACAGAATGAGAAAAAAGATAAGATCCTGGAGAAAATTAAAGAATGTGAGAAGAAGTTAAGATCGAGACCGAAGTCAAAGGAGATTCTAAGAGAAATTAAACTTTACCAAGCACAATATTCTAAATTGATAAATCAGGAAGTGGAATGGAAAGTTAAGCTAATGAAACAAAGATCTTTCGAATCGGCAAATAAATGTGGAAAGCTGTTAGCATGGCAGCTGAAAAAGAGACAAAAATTGAACACGGTCACAAATTTAGAGATTGAAGGAAGAAATATTCAGAACCCAGTGGAGATCAGAAAGTGTTTCCAGAGATACTTTAAAAAACTATATACACAAGGGCCGCAAAACGAGGTGGAGATAGAACAATTTTTGATAAAGAATGGTCTACCAAGGCTGTCTCAGGAAAATAGAACAATCCTGAACTATAAAATAACACAACAAGAGATTGAAGAAGCCATTCAGAACATGCAACTGGGCAAATCTCCAGGGCCAGATGGGCTTACCTCCAAATATTATAAGACATTGAAAGACTATTTGATACATCCATTAATGGAGGTTTGCAATGAAATTATGGAGGGGAAGAAGGCACCGGAGTCGTGGAAAGAAGCTTTCATCACATTGATACCCAAACTAGAAACTGAAAAGACACAACTTAAGAATTACCGCCCCATCTCCCTCCTAAATGTGGATTACAAAATATTTGCAGACATTTTAGCAAGCAGATTTTTAAAAAGTGTTAAATGAAGTAATTCACAAGGACCAAGCAGGCTTTCTCCCAGGTAGACATTTGTTTGCTAATACAAGGAATATTATTGACATTTTGGAACTTTTGCAAACAAATATCAATACAAAAGCAGTGTTAATATTTATAGATGCGGAGAAGGCCTTTGATAACATCTCATGGAAGTTTATGAAGAAAAATTTGGAAGGGATGGGAGTGGGACGGGGGTTTGAGAATGGGATAGAGGCAATTTATTCGGAACAAAAGGCCAAATTGATAGTGAACAATGTGGTGACGGAAGAGTTCAAAATTGAAAAAGGAACACGACAAGGTTGCCCTATCTCCCCTTTGCTATTTATTTCGGTCCTGGAGGTGCTCTTGAATATGATTAGAGGAGACCGGTTGGTGGAAGGAATTCAGGTCGGAGCGAAACAGTATAAACTTAAAGCATTTGCAGATGACCTAGTTTTGACCCTACAGGAGCCAGAGTCTAGTACGAAAAGGGTATTACAATTGATTCAGGAGTTTGGTCGGGTGGCGGGATTTAAACTTAACAAGCAGAAAACCAAGGTTTTGGAAAAAAAATTGACACCTTTAGAATCAGAAAGGTTTCAGAAAGAGACAGTTAAATGTGGTTAAAAAAGTAAGATACCTAGGGGTAAACATAACAGCGAAGAACATGAGTTTATTTAAGGATAACTATGAAAAGTGCTGGTCTGAAATTAAAAGGGATTTAGAAGTTTGGTCAAGATTGAAACTTTCCTTGTCGGGACGAATTGCGTTATAAAGATGAATGTATTGCCAAAGATGCTGTTTTTGTTCCAGACTTTACAGATTGTGGATAAAATGGAGTGTTTTGGGAGGTGGCAAAGAGATATCTCCAAATTTGTCTGGCAGGGCAAAAAGCCCAGAATCAAGTTCAAGATACGAACTGATGCTAAAGAAAGAGGGGGCTTTGCCCTGCCAGACTTAAAGCTGTACTATGAATCAGCAGCTTTCTGCTGGTTGAAAGATTGGCTGCTTCTTGAAAACACTGATGTTTTAGATTTGGAAGGATTTAACAATGTTTTTGGATGGCATGCATATTTGTGGTATGACAAGGTTAAAATTAATAAGGCTTTCAAGAACCATATTGTCAGGAAAGCAGTGTTCAATGTCTGGATAAAATATAAAGATTTATTGGAAAATAAGACCCCAAGGTGGTTATCACCAATGGAAGCTAAGGCCCGGAAAAGACTCAATATGGAGGCCAAATGGCCGAAATATTGGGAAATAATAGAAAAAGACGGAGATAATTGGAGGTTGCAGAGTTTGGAGAAACTAAAAGATAAAGTGAGATTGGTTACATTACGCTCAGATCAAAGAGGTTTTCAAGATGGATAAAAAGATAGGATTCCAGGTGGAAAAATCAAAGTTGGAAACGGAATTGTTAGAACCTAAGACTAAGGTACTTTCAAGAATGTATAATTTGCTGCTAAAATGGAATACACAAGATGAAACGGTTAAATCGGCTATGATAAAATGGGCACAAGACATTGGGTACAATATCATGTTTGCTGACTGGGAAAGGTTATGGACCACCGGGTTGAAATTCACGGCATGTAATGCCTTGAAAGAAAATATTATGAAAATGATAGGTGGTACATGACCCCAGTCAAGCTTGCAAAAATATACCATTCGTCTGATAATAAATGTTGGAAATGTAAAGAAACTGAAGGAACGTTCTTTCACCTCTGGTGGACCTGCCCTAGAGTTAAGGCTTTCTGGGAAATGATATATAATGAGTTGAAAAACGTATTTAAGTATACCTTCCCTAAGAAACCAGAGGCCTTTCTTTTAGGCATCGTCGGCCAGAGGGTGTTAAAGAAGGATCGGACATTTTTTATGTATGCAACAAGAGCAGCAAGGATACTTCTCGCCAAGTACTGGAAAACCCAAGATTTGCCCACACTGGAAGAATGGCAGATGCAACTGATAGACTATATGGAGTTAGCAGAAATGACTGGCAGAATCCGAGACCTGGGAGAAGAGGCTGTGGAGGAGGACTGGAAGAAATTTAAGGACTATTTACAAAAATATTGTAAATTGTATGAGTGTTAAGAAAGATGTAAGATTATTAATAATATGGCACCATTAAGATAGCTAAAAGGAATATGAAGATAAATGAAAATATAAGAAAAGACAAATTTTGGATAAATATTATGCTAAAATTAAGCTTTTAAGGTTTGGGTAAAATTATCTAAAATTAGGGACACAATATCGGAAATTATAATATAAGAATTGAAACAAGGTGATAAATTGCTGGGTAAAGTTCGAAAAACTTAGAACGCAGGAACGAGAGATGTGAGGAAGTCCAAAAAAGTGAAGAAAATGTGGATATTGAAAAAATTATATGTTATTTTGTTTGCTTTTTCTATTGTATTAAGAAAACCTTTAATAAAAATTTTATATATATATATATATATATATATATATATATATATATATATATATACACCTGAATGGGGGGCCTTGGACAACAAACTGCTTCCCATAATACTGGGCTTTTTCCAGTAAGAAAAGCTGTGGGGAAATGCATGCTGAAAATGTGGAGTGGTGCTTGCTTTGATGCAGCTTCATCTAACCTCCCTGCAAACAAATCAGAAGGAATGGTCATTGAATAGCCAATGTCATCTAAGCTCTTCTTTGCCGAATAGGAAGAAAGCTCAATAAGCAGATCACTCAGAAGTACCCACAACAGGTGAAAAGGAAGAAGAAAACTGCATCTTTATTCTGATAAAAAAAATTAAGCTTCAAACATAACTTTTTGCGGTCAAGCATGGCAGTTGGCATCAATCATGGCACTTTTAAAACGTAATGTGTAGATTTAAAAAGAGACATGGTATTTCTAGGGCACAACAGCGTTGGAGGTTTATCAGGGTAATGAAATATTCAGGGTTCCATTTTGGGAACATGAGATGTTGTCAAATTTCGGAGTCGGTGAGTCAGGAAGAGCTTCCCTGCCAGTGCTGAAACTAAAGGAGCCGACAGAAGAGGGAGGGAGAGGAGACCAAGTTGTGACTCAGACATGAACCATTTTTGGCGCAGGAGACATGCGCAAGACAAAAGGATCCTACAGTGGGTGATGTCAACAAGCAAACGCTTTGTTTGGGAATAATAATAGCTGCTTACGTCTTGGCAGTGCCAGCTGAGAGGGGTGTTTGATATACTGGCTACGCCTGCTTAGCCACATGGAAAACGGGATAGTAATTGAGGGATGTTGTGACGCCTTTCTTAAAAAGAGCCGCTGATTGCTACTGATTGAAGCATTGATTGGTGCTTACTCTGCCTGGCTATGAGAGGGAAAATCTTTCTCTGTTCACTCAGTTATTTTGATACATGTCATGGTTATGGTTCTAAGCCTCTTATCTTCCATGGTGGATAATTTTTTTTAAAGAGCTGTCTCATATACGGTATGTTTTACGCTATTCTTAAAGAAAAAGAGATGTCACTAGCTGGTGGGCAGTGCTGAGGCTACCACCTAATAATTATACCTTTTTACATACGGTATATATAAAATGTATATCCACAGAATCCAGCAGAAAATTCAAAGCAAAATAATTGGTACTGGGTGCTTTCTCAAAGCTTAAAGCATGCAGAATGCATGTTAAAGCCTTATGCTTTCAGCCCTGCAAAAGAGTCTTGGGTAGAAGACATTGCATTCAAATTCTTCCTGAAAAGAGAAGCTGCAGGGTCAGATCTTGCCTTGAACTGATGTGGCTATTATTCTGTCAACACCATCACCCCGCCCCCACTATAATACTCTCCCCTGGGAGGCCAACCTAGCACAGACTCTAACATCATCTTCACATCAGTGTAAGAGTTTTTAAATATTGCCTAAAGGTTGCCTAGAGCCTGCCCTGTGTTAGGCAGTTAACAAATAATACAATCCATAATATGGTTTTCTGTTTCCCTTCCAACTGCGCACTCCTATTCCTAGGAGTGACATTGGCTTATTCTTTAGCAAGATCTTGCCCTTTGCCCTTTCACCTGTGCCTCATCATGACCTTTGCTTGGGAGCATCTGCAAGGTACTGTAGTGAGCATTCCAGTTCAAGCCAGAACAGAATCTGCCTCTTAACAGTAGGTTTACATGTACAGCCAGGTGCAATTGTTTTTCTTACACAGACACACCCCTCTTCGTTTGTGGCTGTTGGAGTTAGATTTAGCTTTGCATGTTAACGCGGGGGTAAAGCAGCACGATACCGAAATGAGAGACGCCTGTAATTGTGCAAAATAAGACGTTTAGCTGTCCAATTTTGTCACGTTGACTCAAAAAGGAAATGTCAGCTTGTTTGGGGATTGATCCTCGAAATGCCAATTGTATCTAAATGCACGAATCCCAAAGATCCCGCTGATTATTAGTATTATTTAATTTGATACTACAGCAAAGCTCGTTGCTTAGGAGCTGGAGGAGGTAATAATCGCTACCCCACAAGCCTCAAGTCCCTACCACAGAGCTTAGCAGTAGCATTACCCTGTAGTTGTAACTTGTGCTAAGGTTTTTGGAAAATGCTTAATTCTCTGTTCTAGAAAGAGAAAATGAGGCACTTAATTCCATATTGTTACCAGCATTTTCTGTTTTGAAGAATACGTAAATAAAAACTCCCAACACACCAATCAGGACCCTTTGTAGCAATCGGCTCTGAAGCAGAATAAACCTACCATAATTGTGTTTTTTTTAAAGCAAAAAACTCTGTGCTGGTGGAATCAGATACGCTGCAAGTGATATCTTTTTTCCCCCAAAATATGCCATCCCTGGACATTAACCTTATTGGGTAAAAGATTTGTCTATCCCAACCTACTACTTACCATGCTGGATTTCTACTTGCAGGGAGATTCCTTCCCCCTTCCTCAGGAAACATTAACACTGATTTCCTCCTTGCCCTCCTCACCTGTCATCTGAAATAATACAGCCCATTCTACCACAGTGAGGATTCTCGTGACTCATTACCACCCAATTCTGCTGCCACAGTTTCTGGTTGCAGGAGCCATTTCTTGCTGGGCTTTCCACCAAAGTGGTAGCATCACTTTGAGGTTATCCCTTTGGAGGTGGAGTGAAGCTAGGTGCCATTTTCTGTTCAGTGTTGTTAGATTTGAGTCCTCTCTATGGTTTACCCTGTTGCAAGCCACCTTGGAGATCATTTGATTGAAAGACAGGACCTATCAATCTTAGAAATGAATTAAATGATGTAATGGTTTTTATAATGCAGACTTTGAATTAGCAGTGGGCTCCAGTTTTTAAGTGGTTTTGATTTGCTGATATATGCTGGCATTGGCATTGGCTTGAAAGGCTTACTGTAAATCTACTTCTGGAACATTTACCGCAGTAAATGAAAGGAAATAATGAGTGTGCCCTAGAATAGAAATCCACTCTGGAGTGCTCACATACACTGTCAATAGAGGTTGTGTCCACCTGCGTTTGGAAGTGTAATTGCATAGAAGGACTAATTAACTAGTATTATTCTGCCCTGGTGTATGGTAATTATATTTGCAATTTATTTTTTATGGGGCTATGAAGGTTTGTCTGAGGCCAACGTTTTTCCTAAGGCAGCAGGACTCCGTAAGACAAAATAAATCAACTGCCATTATTCTGAGCTGTGTAAATGGGCAGAGGGCCAGCGCTAAGTTTATACATCATGTAAGACATCAGTAAACCCAGCGCTGAGAGATGTGTGGTAGAGCCAGCAGCTGTATGCTAGGCCTTCTTTACAGAAATTTCACACACACGTGGATTCCCCAGTGGGGATGTGTGGCTTGGGGAGAATTCCAGGGGCCAGATTTGGCCCCCAGGGCTGAGGTTCCCACCTCTTTTATTACTGTTGTTATTTATTGTTTATTAAATTTGAATACCGCCCTTCATCCAAAGATCTCAGGATGGATCACAGCATAAAATACAGAATAAAGCCACAAAGTGCATAATAAATGACAGCTGGGAAGAGTGCAGAGAAGAACCTCCATGGTGCATCTGCAGCAGCACAACTGGATGCCTTCATTTGCCCCAACTGAAACAAAACATGCCTCTACTGTATCGGTGTCTATAGCCACACCAGAGTCTTTAACCTTGCAACAGCTTGACTTCTCCCCCAAAGGTGCATTCCTCCATTATCTCCCGAGACAGACAGATGACAACAACAAAATAAGAATGGAACAGTACAAAAATCCCCCCTCCCCACAAAAACATTTAAAGGACCTCTTCCCTGTATGTTTACAATATTTCAGGGTAATAAATCTCACAGGTTTTTTGTTTTGTTTATATCCTGCCTTTCCTCCAAGGAGCTCATTTATGGTTCTACCGCCTGCCCCCAGTTTATCCTCACAAAACCCCTGCAAGGTAGGTGAGGTTTAAGAGGTAGTGGAGATCAGCCCACACAGTCACTCAGTCAGCTCCCACCCAAAAGTGGGAATCAAAGGTTGCCACAAAGGTGGGAGAACAGGATCTGCTCTGAATCATGCCAGGCACAGGCAGACCTCAGAGGGCAGCCTCTGTCATTTCCTCCCTAGAGGTGGGAGGAGAGCAGCAGTGCCCCCTATTCACCGAGAGGATGCTGTAGAGGCGGCATTGAGAAGGCTGCCCAGAAGGCAGCAGATCCAGCCTCCATTATGGCAGCGTACAATTCATTCCTTGAAGGCCAGATCTGTTGCCCCTGAGATCCAGCTGCTCAAGGTGGTTACCTTACCTTGCCTTGGGTGGGACAGCCCTGCATGCATTACTGGGATTTTTAACAAGGCAATAACAGGTTAGACAGAGAGAAACACACACAATTTGTTTGCCCCAGCATATGAGGGGAAAGTAATGTCTCTTGGAGAAGGAGCAGTAACTCAGTTGTAAAGCACCTGCTTAGTTTATTGATTTATTTATTTCCAATATTTATATACTCCGAATGACAAAAGCCATCTGGGTGGTTCACAGGTAAAGATTAAAAACATAAACTACAATAGGAAACTAAAATCTAACACAGAATAAAACCAGCAACAGATCCAGCAAAACAAAAATAAAAAGCAGCAACAAAATATTTGTGACTGAAAATGCCTTCACCTGAAACCTAAAAAGGTCATTGTGTAGGCACTAGGTAGACCTTTCTGGGGGTGCCAACACTGGAAAGGCCCACTCTAGTAGCCAACCTCATTTGTTTTAATTTTGTTCCACACTCTGTTCTGCATTCGTACATGACAGGCACAATATGTAGTGAACCCAGGCTCACTAAACCTTCCATCATTGTAACTTGAAGAGTCTTTAAGCTGCCACGTTCTTCACCTTGAGAGCTCATTGGAAATAAAACACAATGCTGTATTGAGCAGCATACATTTAGTTTACCTCACTTAAAAAGACTATTGTATATATAGTTTTGACGAGGGAGTGAAAAACTCATCGGTATGAGCTTTGTTTGTTTGTCTGGTGTTGGGTTCCTAGCCTTACTTTGCAAGACATGGTTCAAAAGGTTTCAGCATCTCTTGATGGAATGAAGTGCAACATATGTTTGGATATAAAAAAGCACACTGACACTCCTTTGAATACGCTTGTGCTGTCTGGATCCGAAAGCGTCAGTCTCTGAAAATAGAAAACCTTTGTCAAACGAACTTCAAATCTTTTCTTTTTTAACTCTGGCAATCTTCCAGAAGGATCAAGTTTCAGTCCAATGTTGTTCATCCTCATGTTGAACAGTTCTATGTTCAGTCTAATGTTGTTCAGACCCATTGAAATTAATAGGTATGTTTAACATTGGTCCATTTGGTTGTATTCAATGCTAGCCCTACTCAGAGCAGACTTTTGAAATAAACCTTTACCAAGTTGGGCCTTTTCATTTCAGTGGGTCTACTCTGGGTAAAATAGTTGGAAACAACCCATTAATTCCAATGGATGTACTGTGGCTGATGTTGGGTAAGTACATAAAACGAGTCTGCTGGACCAGGCAATAGCCCATTCAGTCCAGAGTAATGTTCTCACAGTGGTCAACCAGATGTCTGTGGATCACTCCCCAGCAAGACCCTAGCTATGTTTGGTGTAGTCCTTGTTTGCCTCAAATGGCACACAGCTCCCATGAATCCAAGCATTTCAGATTAAATGGATGGTAGATCAGATTGCAAATTTATTTCCATTTGCCATTCCGTAATGAATGTCTCAATACACCACTCAAGCATATTAAAGCACTTCAATATACAGAGAATTTATGAGACACCTTTAGGATAATGCAGTTTTTGTAACCTGGGACGGATTCCTGGGTCTGTTGCAGTACATGGCAAAACTATTGATTTTGACTCCAACCCAGAACTTCTGGATTTGAATGTCAATATAGGCTTTTGGTGGTAATAATTCATACATACAGAACTGGTCATCCTAAATACTGTATTTGCCCAGAGCCCAATTTTCTTATTTAGTATTTGTTATGCTTAAATGCAATTAGAAATTTGTCAGTGCGTGATAAATTTGCAAAAGGGTATTCTTATTAGATGGAACATGAAAATCCATTCCGGTTCAGACCGTTGTCCATGGTTCTGAACGATTTGATTTCAGGTTTACAGTACTGGCTAAAAGTGCAGTATGCCACATTTGGAAACTGATCGTGACTTAATATCAGCAACCTACAACTGAAATGGAAAATGCTGGTGACTTGATTGTGTGTTACATCTTAAATGAAATCAGAAAATATTACTTGAAAAATAAGTTGGCAAAATATGCCACATACATATTACCACACTGCAATTTATTGTTGTTATTATTACATTTGTATCCTACCTTTAACCAAAAGAACTCAAGGTGGTGTACACCATTTTCTCCCCACAATGGCCCTGTAAGGTAGGCTAGGTTGAGAGAGTGACTTATAAAGAATGGTGATGACAGTGAATTGTAATAGTTGGCAAACCATTGTATGGCAAAGTCAGGTTTTACTAACACACTTTTCATGTGCTGTTGAGGGAAGAAAGCGATGCATAATTTGCTTATAAAAGGTGCTTGCATGTTGGAAAAGGCATTTTAATGCTGAAAAAACAAAAGAAAAGTTTTAAAAACAAGGTCATGGTGACCTTGAAAACAACTTTAAAATACCACTTCATTTTAGCGACTTTTATATACCCACTTTCTCCAGTTCTTGGAGATCAACATGGAAATCAGTCTTATACCAAGTAAGACCACTGGTCCATCAAGTTCAGTAATGTCTACACTGACCGGCAGCAGCTCTCCAGGGTTTTGAGAAGGAGTGTCATCCAGTTCTATCTGGAGTTGCCAGGGATTGAATGTGGGACCTTCTACATTCAAAGCAGCTGCTCTACCACTAAGCTACACTCCTTCCCCCAACCTTTAGTCTTTTACATAGAACATTCCACAGAGCTCCTGTCCACAGAGAGTCAAGATCCAGACTCCATGAATAAGCTGGATATTTTGATTTCTGGGGGAAACTTAAAATATACCATGATATAGCCTTAATTTTCTATCATGAAAGACCACTATATTCTCTCTTACTAAGAGTTATGCCAATGACTACCACAATTTCAATATCGTTTATTTCAGTATCTTCAGAAAAGGAATCTCCTGTCTATTCGAGTTGGAAAACATTAATTTACCAGAAATCCAACAGATTTTGCAAACCTGATTATGAGTCCAAGCACAAATATTTTCCCCCTACCTTAATAAAGGTATAAAATGTGCCTTTATTATTTCTATTATTAATACTCCATCTATAAAATATCATCAACCAAAACAGGGAAAGTACATATAATGGGATCCCCTTTCCCCAAGAAAGTTTGTCTTTTACTTTTTGGATCTGGAAATTGTTAGCACTGTGAGCTCATTATTGGAAGAGAATTGTATAAAAATGGTAATGCAACAACATTTGATGCCTCTGAAATTAAACAAAATCTGTACAGTTTGAAATAGTAGCTGCTGGTACTGTGCCAACAATGTAGCAGACTGCTTCCATATTTGGTGAACCTGTTACAGATTTTGAGCATTTTGGAAACTTATTGTCCTAGTCTCTTTCAGTAATGTTTATAACTATGTATTTTGCCTTCCTTGTCTTACTCAATTTATGCCAGATTTATGAGATAGCATTAAGTGTTAAACTGCAGCCTTCACCAACTTGGTGTGGGCACTAGGTGCTGTTGACTACAACTCCTATGCTGACTAGGGATGATGGGAATTGACAAAGGTTGCTAGTGGTTGCTATACTGGTTTATGCTTGTCACTGGAAACTGCAGGATACTTTTTTATTTGTTTAATTGAAGACATTCCCATACATCTCCAAGTGCATTAATGAAATATGCATATACTGGTTTATGAGCACCTTGAATGGTGGTGAAACTCTTTGCAGAGGGTTGTATTTTGGAGGCAAAAAATGCAGTAGTTGCAGATCATTTGTGGGCTACATAGAAAAAGACATGTACGCAAATCTCCATTAATTCTAGAGTAAAATGTCATGAATATACCTCACTACACCTTTGCCACTCAGTATGTCTACTTTACCCCCATTATAGACCCAGGTAACACCTAGTTATGCTCTGTGATCCCAATTGCTAATTCCATGCAGCATCGCAATGTCAGACTGAATCAAATTCAGATTTCTCGGTTGTCTAACTCAACTACACCAGCCACAGTTACCATATGTTACACACAGCAGGTTAATCAAGAGGGTTTTTGCACCTTCCCTCTCAAAAAAGAGATTTTGCCAAATACTAGATATACAACATTGGGCTTGAAATGCAAGACACAACCCCCCTCCCAACCAAATTACAAGGGCTCTGTAGCCAAGAAGTCCTGCTCCTGGGCATCACAATTTGATCAAGAGAAAGGGACGGCACCATGGCTGGCATATGGGAGTACACTGGGCGGTGTCCACGGCTAAATTTGTTTCATTTATATGTAATTTGCCATGAAATAGAGAGAGGGGGAGAGCAAGGGAGGCGGACTGCAGCCTGTGGACATGTTGTATTTCCGCATTTCATTTGGGTGATTCCAATTGTCTTGGATTTGGGGGTGGGGAAAGCAATTATTGCTTTTGTGCATCTTGTGGGGTTATTGGGTGTCCTGTGGAGCTTATCATGAACTGAGATGTAAAACATTTTACAAGTCTCCATAAATGGTATAAATCGTATTACCTATTGTCCTTAACCAGGGTGATAATTCCTTCAAGCTCCAACGGCTGTTTCTCTGTGTGAGCTGCATATGTTTAGCTTCATGCCTGGTGTGCCATTAATCTATCAAGAAGCCGCTTTGACATTGGGAAGTCTGACAAGTCCGTCCCTGTTTAATAGCTAAGTCTGGGACGGCTAACAAGAACTGTTTAAAAATCACAAGGTGAGGGTAGAGGTCAGGATATCCTAGCTCCAGTATGGTAAACATGACGTCCTTTTACTTTACTAAATTGTCTATTCCCTCATAATTTTTGTATCTTCCTTCATGAAGACTAGCAGCTTTAAACAGAAGTACAATAAAACTTTAAAGAGAGCACTTTGGGATCAATACATCTATATATTTGAGGCTGTACGTGTACAGTTTTATCAAATGTAGTCCCCAAGATTATGAACCAGTCACTATTTGAACATCATCTCAGCCATGAACTCAATAGATGGTTTCAGTAAGGTGTTAGCCCTACTTTTCTCAAGCCCCTTCCACAATATGAGGATGATAATAAGGACTCTGACCTACCTCACAGGGATATTGTACAGATTGCTAATATATGTGAAGTGCTTTAAACACAGAAAATACTCTATATAAATTGCATCTTTTAAGTATGATAAGTATGATCGTTATTTCTAGAAGGCTGGGGGTGTGGTCATTGTTTCTTAACATTGTGCTAGTGCTGAACACAGCTGGAGCATCCTGTGGCTGTGCAGATGTTGGGGTTTTATTAGCCTTAGCAGGTGTGGCCAATGCTCAGGGATCATAGAAGGTGGAATCCAGCAGCATCTGGAGGGTGGACATATCACAGCCACCAGCTAGGCAAAAACATTCATGTAGAGATTCCTGGAAATATATACACTTCTGACTCATGCGAGCAAGAGGTGACATGACAGAAGTTTATAAAATCATGCATAGCATGGAGAAAGGATATTTCTTTTGTCCATAATAGAACTCATGGACATCCACTGAAGCTGAACGTTGGAAGATTTGGGACTGATAAAAGGAAATACTACTTCACACAGCACACACTTAAAATGATGGGATGTTCTCCCATGAGAGACAGCGATGGCCACCAACTTAGATGGCTTTAAAAGAAGATTGGGCAAATTCCTGAAGGATAAGCCTATCCGTGGCTATGCTCTACCTCCACAAATGGAGGCAGTCATGAATATCAGCTGCTGGAAGCTACAGGAAGGGAGGGTGCTCTTGTGCTTGGGTCCGGTTCATGGTTTTCCCACTTGGGCATCTGGTGGGATGCTGGACAAGATGGCTTGGTCCAGCAGGCTATTCTTATGTTCATATTCTATTCTATTCAGAGAGGAGTCTGGACTGGAACAGTTAAGAGGAAGAGAGAACAAAGGCGGCACAATATAGTCTATTGTTCCTTACGGCTTTCTTCAGGAAAGTCCTGGGATAACCAATTGTTCTTGGCTAACCCCCACCTTCTCCATTATCCCATCCAGACAGGTGTGTCCCTCCAAACAGGACTGGGGAATCTGTGGCCCTCCAGATGTTGTTGGACTCCGACTCCCCTCATCCCTTATCATTAGCCTGGCTGGCAGGCCCTGATGAGTCCAGTAACATCTGAAGGACCAGAGTTTCCCCATCTCTGCTCTGGGGGCTTAAAATTGGGCAGGGAAATCTGTATTTCTAAACTCTCTGTTCCTCTTCCATTCTTACTGGTTTCCCGCCAATATATTTTTTTTAATTATTCCCCAAAACTCCTTGCTTTGTTCTACTCTTGCACTTTCAACTCAATGAAAAAGAAAGGGAACTACTGAAAAAGAATGAGGGTTTGACTCTGATATATTTTCATAAACTCTTAATGTGGACTCTGGATTGTGTCTCTGGGGAGTTCTTCAGTGGCAGGAAAAGCAGAGATAAAATGCAGTTGGGTTTGGGTTTTTCGCCCTTTCCCTTTGCTATTTGTCATGAAATGGAAAGGCAAGGAAAAGGAACGAGCTAGCTTGCGGGAAGATGCAATATTTCATCTAATGGCATTAGCGTAATTGTATTGGCGAAGCTCTACACCATTATATAGCTTGCTTGGAAACAACACCAGAAGGGAGAAAAACAGGATGAAAACCAAGAACCTGAATATGTTGCTAAAACAACTAACAATTTGGTTGGAAGTAGAACACCCAAATTTTGGGAGTGGAAGATAATGTAAATAAAAGGCATAATATGACTTGTGCCTGCGGCTACACAAAATGGCATTCATTGCCATGGAATATGTGGCTTTTACAGGCAGATTAGTCAGCTACAACCCATTGTTATTTTTAATCAGGGATGGGGAATGGATGCTCCAAACTCTCCAGCTCCAGCTCTCATCAGGCCCAGCCAACATAGCTAACAGGCAAGAATAAAAGGATTTATAGAAACCACAGAGCCTAGGACTTGCTGATCAGAAGGTCGGCGGTTCGAATCCCCGCGACGGGGTGAGCTCCCGTTGCTCAGCCCCAGCTCCTGCCAACCTGGCAGTTCGAAAGCACGTCAAAGTGCAAGTAGATAATAGGTACCGCTCCGGTGGGAAGGTAAACGGCGTTTCTGTGTGCTGCTCTGGTTCGCCAGAAGCGGCTTAGTCATGCTGGCCACATGACCCGGAAGCTGTGCGCCGGCTCCCTCGGCCAACTGGAAGGCCACAGGTTAGCCACCTGTTTTAATCTTGAAATTTGTATTTCAAGACTTTCTCCAGGGTTTCAGGCAGGAGACATCTGCAGACCTGCCTAGAGATGCTGGGGATTGAACCTGAGACATTCTGCATGCAAAGCAAATACATTTCCTTTGGAAAAAGCCGCCCAAGGAACATAAACACCTCAACAGGTTGAAGGTGGTAGTCAGAGGCACAACTGTACGGTATTCATTTATCATTTGAATAATTTATTTAAAGAATTTTTTTGCTTACCCTGTTTAATGATAAATACACCATCACACACCCACACCCTCAAAAAGTGGTCTAGAAAAGCCTTTTAATAAACATTGTGAGTTTTTAAAGTTTAGTATAATAGATACACAAACAATATATAAGCATTGCCATGTTTATCGAGATATTGCCATGTTTTTAATCTTTCACTCTTAATTTTTTTTGTAATAAAAGTTTATTAGTTTTCAATTACAGTCCAATAATAGCCTCATTGTAGCAATACTAATTTATAATACAATTATTAATACCAATCATTCAAATTCTGAATTATATAATTTAGTTAAAGTACTCCCCACCCCGCATGCTAGATTTGATGGTTTTCTTTATTTCTGCGTTCCAAAATCTTATATGTTTCAATTACATTCCAGTCATGATAATAATCCCTTATACAACAACTGCAATATTAATAACTTCTATTCGCGTTGACACAATAAATCATTTATAAAAATGCAAGTGAGGAACTCACAACTATATCCTTGTTCTTTGTGTGTGTGGCAATTCTGTCCTCTCACTCTTAATTATAATAATCTTTTAAGACATTTCAACCACTTGTTTTTAACTTTTTTATGCAGTAAATTCAACACTCCTTGCAAACTGCTTGATTTTATGACAAATTAAACAGTATATAAATCTTGCAAGATTAAAATAAGAGGAAAATATCAAAGAGCAAAGCAGGTGCCTTTGCTGTGCTGTTTTTGGCACTCGCTAAAATCATTTTTCTGCAGGCAAGCCTATCCAGACACGCAGAACTTCGGCATGTGCTTTCATCTGCTCTTTTGCTTATCCTTGCTTT
Organism: Podarcis gaigeae; assembly: GCF_964106915.1. Taxonomy (NCBI): domain Eukaryota; kingdom Metazoa; phylum Chordata; class Lepidosauria; order Squamata; family Lacertidae; genus Podarcis; species Podarcis gaigeae. The sequence continues at coordinate 41,660,756 of NC_139692.1, read as the reverse complement.
TAATCATTATTATTTTTTCTGAATGTTCTAAATAGCTGCTTTCAACGGATAATTGGCGGCTTTTCCTGACAAAGGCACGTAACTGATAATTTTATTTTCCTTTTCTTCTTCGAGGTTTCATTACAATCAAGCGGCGTATAAATCTTGCGAAATATATATATATATGCACACACACACACAAACATTAAAAAACCCAACCGTGGCTTGCCTTGCCTTCAGCCTGCTGGGATATGGTGGGTTTCAGGCGTCGAAAAGAAAGTTGCTCGAGTCTCCCTCAGGGCGCCCTTCGCGCGTGCGCGCGCGCGCACACACAGACAAACACGCGCCGGCATTTAAAAAAACCCTCAAGAGGCGACGGCTAATAACGGCTAATAACGGCAGCGGCGGCGGCGCGCCTTGGTAAACCCCGCCAAAAAAATTTATTATTATTATTCTTTCCTCCGCGCGCGCTTCCTTCTGCCTTGTGTGTCCGTGAGCGCGCACACGAGGTGGGAGGGGAAGCGCGAGGGAGCGAGGGAAGGCGGGAGCGCGCGAGCTCTAACGGACTGAAGGGAGCGCGAGAGACAGCGAAAGGAAGCGAGCCTGCGCGCGCGCGAGCGAGCGAGGGAGGCGAGAAGGGGCGGGAAGGCCGGTGTTGAGGGAAGCTGTCGCCGCCGCCGCCGCCGCCGCTCTTTTTCTCCTGCTCCTCCTCCTCCTCTTTCGCTTCTGTTCCTCCGCCGCTGCCGCCGGGCATGCGAGGCGATGGCCGCGGGCGGCGCGTGGAGCGTTGAGGAGCGGACCTACCGCCGCTTCCTGGAGCTTTTCCTGGGCGAGTTCCGCGGACTCTTCGGCGCCGAGCCGTCGCCCCCCTCCGGCGGCGGGGCAGAAGGCGACGCGGCGCGGGAAGCTGAGGTCGAAGAAGAAGCCGTGAGGGGAGACGAAGAAGAAGGTGGCGAAGGAGGAGGGGACGGCGAGCCGCCGCCTGAGGAAGAGGGAGGAGGCGAAGAAGAAGCCGACGACGAGGCGCTGGACGAAGGCGACGATGCTGCTGCTGCTGCCGCCGGCGACGACGAGGAGGAGGGAGCCGGCGGCGACGGAGACAGCCGCGTCGGGGAAGCGCAGCCCGAGGAGGAGCTGCCCCCGGCTGTGGCCCCGGCGGCAGTGCCCGCTTCGCAGCCGCAGCCTCCCGCCCGCCCGGCCAGCCCGCCGCCGCCGCCGCTGCCCTCGCTGCCCCGGCCGCTCTCGGAGCACATCACCGAGGAGGAGGTGGAGGGCGAGTGCCTGGACCTCTGCCTGCAGCAGCTCTACAAGTAGTGAGTAGGAAGGGAAGGGAGTGGCGGGGGGGAGAGAGAGAGGTCAGCCCCCCAGCAGAACCAGCATCCTGGGGGGAACGGTGGCTGCCGTGCATATCGCCCCCCTGCAACCTCCGAAAAGCAGAGCCGTGCTAGGAGAAAGAGATGTTTCCATACCTATTCACAACCCGCCGAAATGCATAACCTTCATAGGAGAAACTGCTGTCGCTGGACCCTATAACCTCCTCAACACCCCCCCCCAAAAAAGCATAACAGATTCCAGCAGAAATAGATGTAGAAATAGCAGAAATTCTAGCATAAATAGATGTTTCTATACCTATTGATACTCCTTGCCCCCTGAAAAGCATAACCATTCTAGGGGAAACTGTTGTTACTGTACCTATAAACGCCCCCCCCCCCAACCCCGAAAGAGAAGCAGAACCATCCTAAGGGGAAATTGTTGCTGTAGTTTTTACCAGCTGCCCAAGAAACATAACCATCCTAGAAGAAATTGCTGTCGCTGTACATATTATATACCCCCCCCCCCAAAAAAAGCATAACTATTCTTGGGGAAATTGTTGTTAGTCCATCTATTACCACTCCCAAAAAAGTAACCACCCTATAATTAATATCATAATCATTGGTGATAATTGCTATTAATATTAACAATTCCTAGGATAGTGGTGTGTGTGCATGTTGTAATAAGTATAGTAACAATTTTACCTGTGATGGTTATGTACAATTTTCTCTTCCCCCCACCCCGCCCCCACCAAAAAAAGAAATCAGACACTGAGTTCAGAATAATGCAATTTGAACAGATGGGTTAAACAGATAAAAGAAATCCTATAGTGTTTATTGCCAGGCAAGGTGTATTGGCATAATAAATTGTAACCAAATGGAATCATTAAAGCCCCTGAACTTATTATCATTATCATTATTACCACTACCATAATTGTTAGCATTATCAGTGTTGCCACTCACGTGTTTGTTATTATAGTTTTAGGTTGGGACCCACTGCAAAAAAAACCCTCCTAGGAAAAATATTACTATATCCATTACAAAAAACTAACATGAAAATATAACCATCCTTGGAGAAATTGTTGTTACTATTCTTATTGTGTATATAAACTCCATATGAACAGACTCAAATCCTGTGATCATCACCTGAGGCTTTCTTCATGCGCTTCCTCCATGAGAGGTCCGACAGTGGAAAAGTCTCCCTCTGGAGGTGGTAGAATCTCCTTCAATGGAAGTTTTAAAGCAGAGGTTGGATGACCATCTGCCATGGATGCTTTAACTGAGATCCCTGCATTGCAGAGGGTTGGTCTAGATGACCCTCAGGTCCCTTCCAACTCTACATTTCTATAATTCTATGAATATAAGAAAGGGCCTTTTCTGTAGTGGCTCCCTGTTTGTGGAATGCCTTCTCCAGGAAGTCTTGCCTGGCACCTTCATTACATATCTTTGAACACTAGGTGAAAACGGTTTCCTTTAACTACACTTTTCACTGATTAACATTCTATGTCCTTTTAAATTTGTTTGTGAGAAGGGGGCTAATGGTTTGTTTTTGTTTTAATAAAAATGAATGGATGAATAAATAAATAATGATTACAATCCTATAAAAGATATCCTGGGGGAAATATTACCATTATTGATAATAATTATGATAATTTTTTCTAGGGTGGTTGTGTGCATTTTGTAAAAGTTCCCATGCTAAAACTAGCATAAATAAAATAATAAGTGTTGATAGCTATGGTGGTGGTGATGTTTATCAAAGCTGTCACCCCACTACTTTATTACAGTTGTATGGAATACATTGCTAGCAAAGACGTGCATAATCATAAGAGAAAGTATTCCTATTGTCATGGTTACTGTTTGTCATCCACACTTTCTTATCATTATACTATATTATATATTGCTTATTATTGCCAAGTACAAAAAAAACCACAGGGCAAATCAGTTGATTTATTTACTGAATGTTGATTTTGCAAGATAGAAATGAGAGCTTACATAATAAAATAACAATGGTATTATTATTCCCCGTACCTCATTTACTATGATTTTCAGAGTGTGTTTATGTTTTAAGAACACATAGCCACCATAAGACAATGAAAGATCAAATGTTATCCAACACACAATAAAAGGTCAACCCTGGATTAAGTGACACAGGTCAGCCACAGACTAGGTGAGTGAATCATAAAAGGTTCCTACCCTCTAGTCCTAGAACTGTATCTTCTTGGAAGACACATTCTTCTTTCCCAGTTCAGCTATGAAGTAGCTGGACTTACGAGGGAAACAGTACTTTTGAGCATGTATTAAGAACCCCACTTCCTTGGAAGGTGCACCAAGCCCCATGCTCAGCTATGGAATATTCAGGTTGGTGACAAGGAGGAGTGCTCTTGAGCATGTGCAGAGAGCCCCAGGATCTTCTCTTTGGAAGAGATGCCACCCTCTTACCACCTCAGCTCTGGATTGCAGATTAGGGGAAGGGGTCCCTAAACCACTGACCAGAAGTATATTGGTTGCCCTCCTGCTCTCCAGAATGTTCTTTCCTTTATCCATTGATCCCTTTTCCAGCTAATGTCAGGAATATGCAGATAAGGAAAAAGATGCCGTAGGAATGCTGAATCTTTCTTCCAACTCCAGGATCTTGTTTTATAAAAAGGAGTGTGTGTGTGCCCCCAAATATGTGCAGAATGTGTCATTTCCCTCAGCCTACTCTACTTTCTCCTCCTCCTCCCACGTCCCTTTCTGTCTCTGGGATTAGAGAACAAGACTTTTGTGTCAAAGAGGGTGACTTTGAGATCTGACAAATGCTCATTTTAGAAACTAGGGGCTGAATTCTGGGGGTCCTGCTGAGCTAATTTGAGCTAGAAACCAATTGCAATATTTTGTTTCTGAGAGGTGCCAGAGCAGCCATGGCATATGTCTGATGAAAAAGAGGGTGAATCCATGTGTGCAGAGTGTCATTTCTCTCCCCTCCATTTCCCCCTCCTAGAACAGTCTTTCCCAACCTGGTGCCCCTGGTTGAGGAAGGCTGCTCTAGGGTTGGAGAACAAAACTTTTGCTTGAGTGTATTTCAGGCTGTCATGAGTCCTTGGAACCATTTCTCTTAGAAATCAAGGGCTTAGGGTTCTTGCTGGGCTGAACCTTGAAATCTTTTTTACTTCCCCTTCATCCATGTTCACTCCACTGGAATTTTGCTTTTGAGGGGCAGCATTGTCTCTACTTAGCTGTGGGATTTAGGAGATACTGCCTGTAAGCATGTGTAGAATGTTGTTCCCATCCTCTTAATATGCCTCTGAGATTAAAGGACAAGGGTTCTATGTCAGAGATAAAATTGCAGGCAGGTTTGGTCCTCAGCTTCTTATTTCAGAAACTATGGAATGTAGCTCAGAGACCCTACAAGTTTAATTTAAATTGGGGCTCAGGCCCATAATTATTTTGTCCCCATCCCCTCACTTGAAGATACCACCTCAGTTTGAGAATATGCAAATGACTGTCCAAAAAAAAGACTGTGCATGTGCTGAGTGAACATATCTTTCTCTAACCCACCACATACAAGATCAGTCATTCTTCTTATTGCACATTGACATTTGCAGTTCAAGCTCGCCTGGAAGTGTGTCGTGTGTGTATGGGGAGGGGAGGCTGTCCTTACTCTGTGCTTACTCTTCTACCTGCTTTATTTCAGACTATTCTGTTGCCTGTTTTTATTTTGTTAAATCACTAATACTGTAATTGGATTCTTAGAGAAACATAAACAAAAGTTAATTAATTGTGACTAAGGGTATTCTGACTAAGTTCAAAGGTGCTTTGTTTTTTACTATATCACCTGTTCTTTGGACATGCATTGGCAATGAAAAGAGGTTCCTGGGTTTGGCTTGTAGGTTTTGAGCTGATCACAGGTGAGCTTTGAGTTGAAGTGGGAAGGACAATTGTTGGGAAACTCAAGGAGACTTCTTTAAAAATATAAAGGGGGAGTTGGCATCAGAAACTGGGGAGGAAGGTTATATTTCAGGGAGCAAGGTAGGAGAGGGCATGGTATGCATTGTAAATGAAAGGCTGATGGCAGCAAACATTGAAGTGGAGGCTTCTAACAGAATTGAGAGAATGATTGGCTTGGGTCTCAAGCTGACTGTTAGCAGAAGGGCTACAGAAGGATAGGCAAGGGAGTTAAGCAAAACGGGGTGACATTAAGGGCCAAACAGTTGTGTGATTGGATCTCTTAACTTCCTTTAACTTTTAAACAGCTCAGGGTGCTCCAAATGCTGTGAGACAAATAGGTTTAACCCCTTCCAGCATGCCATTTCCAAATAGAAATCTCCTTCAAACCTCTCTTAGATTTGTGTGAGGTATGAAGAAGCTAAATAGTGGGACTGATAGAATGTGAAGGAATGCTTTGCTGCAGGAAGGTTTATGATCAGGTGGCTAGGCTGCTGGAAAGGGTTATGCAACAGAAGATGTAGGGGGCCTTATGTGGGTGGGTGGTTGATTTGATGAGTCATCCTGAGGGTGAGAAATTTGGGAAGGAAGAACTTGGAGTGGGATTGGGTCCTACAGTGAGAGTGCCCTGGATGTTTTCCTCACTTCTAGCTCTCCTGCTGCTTCCATTCTTAAAGGATGGGTAGATAAGCGAAAAACATAAATTTTGGCAATGTTGTGGAGGGAAGATACCTCATGCCTCTCGTAGAATAGGGATGAGTATTTTAGCAGCTGATTGTTAGTGGGTAATGGGATAGGGGATGTGGAGAAAGAAGCAATATATTTGTCAGCTTGAAAGCATCGCGAGCAGGTCTTCAGGATAAGCTATTCCAAGCCTTAGGGGTATTTGAATTGCTGGCTGCAGTAGCTAGGAATACTTCATATACTGGGCTGTACAGGATTGTTCTCCGGGTATGCTTTGTACAAGATTTAGAGCACAAAGTAGGAGGCAGATGGGATCTATTCCCAGCATGAAAAGCCTGTAGACTAAAACCTTAAGATCAGTTACCCATGCTTTGTGCTATGCTTCTGCTTTAGCTTTGTAGACTGGAAGTAAGAATGGTTGTTAGTGGCCTTTTCTTCCAAAGAAACCTTTTAAGACTGATAACTGCTGCAGGAGACAAATGAACCTGTGAAAATATGCACAGCACGCAGGGGAGCTTTGTTACTGAGCTGATAATTGTAATAAAAGGTGTTACTCTATTGCCAAAGAAGGGAAAAGGAAATTTTACAATTACGCAGTCTTATTTGTATTCACTTGTGACCTCTGAAATAATAGGGCAGCAGAACTGGAACTTTAGAATAAAATGCTTGTATTTTTGCACATACGCATATCTACCTCTACCCAAACTGCTTTGTAGAAAAAGTATTGTGGTTTTTTCCAGTATGGTAGCAGTTTAGTCACATGAGATCACATTGTCAAAATGCCTTTTTTGTTTTAAAATAACAAATGCAAAAGGTTGTACACTGTGTCTCTCCAATATATTCAAATTTATTTCAGATATTTCTTTAAGATTTTAAAATAAGGTGCTTCTTAACTTTTGCAAAAGGAATACAGAACCTCTGCTCAGACAGCCTGCTTATAAAACTGAAAGGTAGTTTTACTTCTAAACTATGTTACCAGTAGCAGTATGTCATAATTTTAATCCTCTGGAGAGGTGCTGCTCATTTCCATTAATTTTCCAGTTCTTGCAAATCCTGTTTCTGAATTTCATTTATGCTATCCATGTTTTATATAGTTATAGTTCCATATGTGCTTTTAGTGCCACGTCTGGAGTACTCTGTCCAGTTCTAGCTATCACATGGAGTGTGTCGAGGGCAATTGGGCTGGTGAAGTGGTCTGGAAACAAAATCCTTTGAGAAACACTAGAGGGAGCTGAGTATGTTTATCCTGAAGAAGAGACAATTTAAGAAGAGACATGGTAGTGGTCCTTAAATAAAAGAATGGTTGTCATGGAGAAGATGCTGAACTGTTCTCTGTTGCGCCAGAGGGCAATGCAAACTATAACCAGTGGGTGAAGATTTTGGCTAAACATTAGAAGAAAACTTCCAGTGGTAGGAGCTGCCTGACATTGGAACAGACTGCTTTAGGAGGAGGCTTACCACTCGTTCACTGGAGGTATTTAGCAGGGCTGGGTGACTCTCTGTGAGGGATGCTGGAGTTGTATCCTGTACTTCATATCCTGCATTGAGCAGGAGGTTGGACTAGGTAATCTCCAAGGGCTGTTCCAACTTTATGATTCTAGAAGTGTCACACAGTATGTAAAGCAGAAATGGGGAAACTGTGGCCCTCCAGATGATGTTGGACTTCTACTGACCTCAGTCAACATGGGAAATGGTCAGGGATGATGAGAGTTGCTGAAGGGCCATAGATTCCTCATGCCTGACATTGTTTTATTATTAAGCAATGAAACAGTTAATATCAGTTATATGCATTTGAGGTTGGACTCATACATGCATTTTAAATCATTTAATTATAATGTGAGAATCTTTCCCTGTTTCTGTTAATGAATTTCCCCACCATTCAGAAGGAACATTTTCCTGATTTAGAATATCCCATAAATTAAATATAAACAAACAAAGGGATTGGGCATTCAGGGTGTTGAAGGGGAAGTAATTCAGGCAACTAAGAGCATGGAAGAAAATGTAAGTTCTTGTCTTTCTCTATTACATGTATGTGAGCCAAGAAAGCCAAGGCAGGAGAATATGGTGGCTTCTTCTGTGCTCCCTTGCTCTTTGTGTGTTTTCCTCTCCTTCATCTCACTGAATGAAAGAGTTTGGTTCAGAATTGAAGTGTCCTCCCTTTTCTCTTCTTGTTCCTGTTAGTATAGACATTTTTAAAAAGCAATTTAAGTGATGTTTGAAATAGGCCTTAATGTGTAATAGAGAGAGAGAGAGAGAGAGAGAGAGAGAGAGAAATTCGTAGCACTGGAAAGCAAAATAAATCACTTCACATTGGTTGCTAATTTAAAGTAGCTCCCTGTATAATAAATTATGGACCATTTTTAACTGGGTGGGGAACTGCATAGGCTCATGTGCAACCTTAACACAGACTGCATGCCAGTGAGGAGTGGGCAAGAGGCAGAGCAAAGAATGTGACCAGCCACTCAGAAGTTTCAGTGTGTACCACCTCTCCATCCAGGCATGCAGGAGGCATTATCACAGTTCAAGGACACATTCTAGCCAGCCAAAAGCACTAGATGATAATACAGAAAGGGCATAGCCTGGGAGAGGGCTCCATTTGACCTTTGGGCCTGAGGTTTGCTGCCCTTGACTTGCCAAAATATAGTATAGAAGAAAGTGCTACCAACACCAACAATGTGTTTTTCATGGGCTGCCTAGACTTCCTTCTTTAAAAACAGACAAACAAACAAACAAACGAATGAATGATTTTCACTCTGCTCATCCCAGAAACATTCTGCACATCTTCTAGATGTTACTGTCAAGAAAAGCAACAGAACCTTAAGGAACATCTTTTTGTTCAAGAAATCTACATATCATTGTGTCCTCTCCCAGAGATCAAGTCATTGAGAAAACAGATGTGTGCTTTGAAGTAAGAGCTCAAATAGATGATATGTCAAGATGTTCTGTCCTTAGATTATAATTTCCTTGTGGGCTGAACTTATCTCCCAAAGTGCCCACTTGTTGTCTGACTTCCTGTCTATAGTCCTAAATAAGCACCTGTGTGAGATGTGTCTTGAAATAAAATTAATAGCTCTGCATGTCAATTACATCTTGCCTGTCTGAACAGTAGATCTGATTCTTTTCCAGTCTTTTCCAACTTTTTGAATAAAAAAACCTGCTAAATGTATGGTAAGAGTAGTTGCTTTGGCTATGCCTACTTAATGAAACAAATATAGAAATCCTTAGTAACTGGTCAAAAGTATTGTTGCTGTTCTCTCTTCAAGTCATTACAAAGCAAAATGCATGAACACAGTTTTTAATAGGACACTTCATAGGGAAGCAAACAGTGTTATACAATGATAGATATAGAAGAGAGCTGCCCTTCAGTATTTCAGTAATTACTATTGAAGCTGAACAAGTTAGCTAGATTGCATAGTTGCTCTGCTTATATTTGTACTTGATGGAAAACATAGCTGCAGGCAACTAATGACTGAACTGGTCAATGTTTTCAGGCTCTGACTATGTTCATCAGTTTTGAAAGCTGCATGCACTTAGCTTCAATAGCTTATAGATCCTAACCAACTCGGATTAGTGAAATTCTGAATTAAAAGAAATGCAGGCTGTAATTCTGTACACACTTACCTGAGAGTAAATCCCGTTGAACAGTGTGGCTTCCTTCCGGCTAGATATGTATAGGATTTATTTATTATGCCCCCCCCCCTCCTTACATTTATATTCTGCCTGTTCTTCAATCATGGAGCCCAGTATGGTTTACAGTGGTACCTTGGGTTACATACACTTCAGGTTGCAGGTGCTTCAGGTTACAGACTCCACTAACTCAGAAATAGTACCCTGGGTTAAGAAATTTGCTTTGGGATAAGAACAGAAATCGTGCAGTGGGGGGAGGTCCCATTAGCTAAAGTGGTGCCTCAGGTTAAGAACAGTTTCAGGTTTAGAATGGACCTCCAGAACAAATTATGTTCTGCTACCCGAGGTAGCACTGTACATGTAATTCCCATTTGGTCACCCATAAAGGCACTGACCATACCCAGACTTGCTGAGATATTCAGCAAGGTAGTGGCCTCTTGGGGGTTTTTACTGCACATTAAAATTTACTTTGACTTGTTGAGTTGGCTCCAATGGCATCCTGTTTCACTTGGACTGTGTCTTTTGCTGATGGGAGGGTTGTTTTATACATTGTTCTAGTGAATAAGTGAGATTAAACCCAGATGTGTTATCTGGTGGAATGCTTCATTGTACTGAAAGGATAAGATAAATCATGTCAACTAACTGTCTGGAAAAATTATAGTTGAAGATGTTCCAGGGGCTAACATGAAAAATCTGTTTTAAAATTTCGACAGACATTTATATACAGTAGATGGGTTGTTGATGCATAAGAGGTCCCCTCAATCTGCTACAAATATATGACCTCAGTTGGAGAAGATTTGGCAGAGAAGTAGCTACAGGTTTAAATGCAGCTGCCCAGTAGGAGCATAATCTGTGGGTTAACTAAGCATGGAGTCTGAAGAGATTGAGAAGCAACATTATACAAATGCAGCCTTCTGCTTTCCTTTTGACAAAATATTGAACCTCCTCAAATTGCTGCTTACAGATCACTAACTGGTTAAACAGGAAGCTAAAAGAATGGGTGGCTTTCATAATGGAGAGAGTTACTGGAAGAGGAGAGTTGTATAGCAGTGGATTACAAAGTTTGCTTGGCATATAACATCATTACACCACTTCCTCACAATATAAATTCTGAATTTAAATTGATATTTGCCATATAAGTGCTAATATTGCTACTTGTTCCTATAGCTGAAGTGATGTAGAAAATGTAGTATTACTTGAAGGACTTGCAGTTGAAGCTGTTATGTAGCCCAGCTATGAATAATTTAAGATTCAGATTTTATATACTCTTAATTAATTAACCCTGCTTTTCCCTATTCTGTCCCCTTTTCCAGCCACTTCCAGGTTGCCATGATGTGCGCGGTTGCACACATATCAAACACCCCTAAATCAGTCATTACCTATACCTATACCTAGAAATGTTAGAGGAATGGATATTTGAAAATTGTTTCTGGGATTAAGGTCCCTCTCTTAGACTCAACCACTCCTTAATGTTTTCATTTACCTTTGTCTCTTCCCCTCTCAAGAGCATTTTATCTCCAGGAGACCCTGATTTGCTTTGTTTTAGAGCTGTAACATTTTTTCTGGCATTTCTCTCTCTGCTTCCCTCCCCCACAAATGTTCTTAGCAGTTAACTGTTATAGAAATTTATTTTTCTTCCCACTTATTAGATGCATTTGGTATTTAACCCGTAATCTGCATTTAACCCATTTCTAAGAGTATGTAATGGAGGGACTTCCTAAGGTGGCACAAATTTCTTACTGAGGTCCAGCGCCGTGGGCTTTCTGGTGGTTCCCTCACTGTAAGAAGCGAAGTTACAGGGAACCAGGCAGAGGGCCTTCTCGGTAGTGGCACCCACCCTGTGGAACGCCCTTCCATCAGATGTCAAATAAATAAACAACTATCAGACTTTGAGAAGACATCTGAAGGTAGCCCTGTTTAGGGAAGCTTTTAATATTGGATGAATCATTGTATTTTAATAATATGCTGGAAGCCGCCCAGAATTATTATTATTATTATTATTATTATTATTATTATTAACCACCTACACATGTATTCAGTGGGCTAGAGGTGCTGAATGGTCCTCTACGTATTGTGGCTTAGGTGCTGAAGATTAGTTTTTTTTTACAAAAAGTTTCTGGCCTTTTTTCTTTCCACAGTCCTTTGCCATGGATCTGCAAAGCATATTGTGACCCCATAATAGCTTTAGGACTCCTTTCAGTTGTGTGTGTGTGTGTGGGGGGGACTTTAGTCCCTTCAGAATTTTGCCAGATGACACCACTTCAGCCACTGTTTCTCTCCCCAGGCCACATACCTCACCAGCTCTACTTTGCACCTTCCTTGAGGGTTTTTGCCTTGGTGGAATATGTCCTTGAACTTTGATAATGCCTCTACTTGCCTGGACGAAGGATAGGGATGTGTGTGTCTAAAATGAGCTTATGGTTCGAAGATAAATTTTACATTCATTGTTTGGCCTAGTTTTGCCTCTGGCCCCAACCACCACAGACGCATGACCATGCTAGTTGAGTGGCTAGATTCTCAATTTAGGGAGACCAGTTAGGGTCAGTAGCTTTGCATGCTACCTAGAGATGTTGTTTCTGTAGGGAAATTGATGCACCCGAAGTTAATTTTCTAATCAATGTGGTTTTTTCCAGTTTATAGGCGACATCCATTAATCCTGTTTACTGGGAAAGGTTTTGTATGCCTGTAGCACTCCCCAGGTAACTAAATGAGTCTCTGAATGCTTTCTGTAGGAGGACCTTAAACCGATGGATAAACCAGAAGGCCAAAAAGAAAAGGGTTTTTTTTTAAAAAAAAAATCTGGGTTACTGAAGCATATGATTTAGAACTGTTCATTCAGGTCCAATAGAAGACTTAGAGGCCCTGGTAAAAGAAAATGGTCCTGAGACTTGGAGGAAAGCTTTGGCAGATTATCGTCTGGCACAGCTTGTGAGCAGAATGTCCCAAATGCTTTGCCAGCAATAGAAGCAAACACAAAACCTTTCAGTGGTGTAAACAGGAGCACTGCTAGCTCAGAAATGAGCTATTGTCCAAGAGGTGGTAAATTAGCCACTGCTTGAATAATGAGGCTTTTTTTCTCTAAGGAAAGAAAAGGGGGTGCTGTTTTAAAATTGGGATGCAGATCTGCATGGCCCTCTGTTGAAGGAAATGAAAGCAATTGAAAAGAAAGAAAGGAGATGGGACTGTAGTTGAAGATGGGACATCTAAAGATGGTGGCATTCTGGGCTTGTTTGAAAGCCAAGGGTGGGTTTAGGGAGGAAAGGAGATTGGGAGAGACGTAAAAGCATATGGGAGAAAGTAGTGAAGTTGGAGACGGGCAGCAAATGAACTAGTTTGGAACAGAAGGCAAGTGGAAAAGGGAAGACTGTAGGGGTAGAGGCAATAGGAAGGGGAAGCAGGAGGGTCCCTCTGTGTGTGTGACGTGTAGGGAAAGACAACTTCCTAAACTCATGCCTCAGCAACACATCATATATCTCCTGTGTATCATAGGGTAAAAAAAAAGTTATCAGTAAAAGGTCGAAGCATGCATGTAACAAAGCTGAATTGGGAGTGAAAGTTTCACTGTTGAAAGGGAAACAACTTAATGTTCAGAAAAGAGGAGCCAAAAACAACAGCAAGGGATGACATTTTAAACAACTGTATATAGTGAGACATTGTTCACAAAATAGATACTGGCATGTAGAAAATGTCATTTTTACAGAAATGGAGGAAAGTAATGGAAAACCTAAAGGAGTGGGGATTGCTTTAGAATATCAATCCATGAATAATGATCCACCAGTAAATGGAGAACCAAGTGCATTGACAATAATGAATGTATGTAGCTAAAGGCTGAAAGTCTGATAAAGAAGCTAGGACGATAGGTTCTCAGGTGTTGAAGGCAGTGTAGTGAGAGCTACAAAATTTTGTTAAGTGAAAGTTGTAGAAGTTTAATGTAAGGTTAAGATAGGAAAGATATAAGGAAAAGCAGTGGAAAAACACAGCTAATATTTTTATTTTGCACTATTTTATTGTAATTTAAAAGAAAATTGGTACATTTTATGACCAAACTACTATTAAGATTAAAGGAAAGCCTCAATCTCAGAACTTGCAAACACCTAAGGTTTTGTGTGAATCTTTTATCTTTGATTCAGAAAAGCTGGAATTTGATAGACTTTGGTGTATACAGTTGTGATGGTCTAACTAGCTTCTCACCTTCATCTGAATGGTTTTCATTGGAAGAATCAACCACAGGGCAGAAATGGGAGTGAAGATAAAACACATTGACACTTTTAGAAGAATAGTAATTACATAAGTGGTAGAAAAGTAACATCTTTTATGAATGGAACATGTTCTTAGAATGTTGGAGAATGTTCCTGAAGAGACAAAGCATCCATTTCACATGTCCTCATCTTGCTCTTCAGACTAAGCACTTTGCAGTTCGGGTGTGGAAAAAGCTTTGATGCTCTAGTAGTAACAGCATCTTTTCTGTAGCAAATTAGATTATCCAGTCTGAGGCTATTTCCTTTAACTTGATACTGCAATGCCAAAAGCACCAATTAACACTGTGAGGAGATGCTGGGAGTGAGAAAATGAAACTGACAAGGATCTTTACTGCCTGAAATAGATTAGCACAGAAATGTTTTGGTTTGGCCAGACTGTTACAGCTAGAATGTTATTAACAAATCTTACTAGGTTATGCCAAAAGCCTGTAAAGATGAGGTTAATGAAAACCAGCATTATTTATTCTTTCAGTTTTCATCCTTTGAAGACACAGATTCTGTTGTCTTCTGTAGTAGAACTTTGGGGCAAAAGCTCAACACTGTGGCTGTTCTAGAGTTTGGTACTCTCTCTCTCTCTCTCTCTCACTCACACACACAGAGAGAGAGAGAGAGAGAGAGAGAATGAATCCTGTTGATGATGGCTCTTCTAAGTACAGTGGTACCTCGGGTTACATACGTTTCAGGTTACAGACTCCACTAACCCAGAAATAGTACCTCGGGTTAAGAACTTTGCTTCAGGATGAGAACAGAAATCGCGTGGCAGTGCGGCGACAGCAGCAAGAGAAGAGGCCCCGTTAGCTAAAGTGGTGCTTCAGGTTAAGAACAGTTTCAGGTTAAGAACGGACCTTCAGAACAAATTAAGTATGTAACCAGAGGTACCATTGTATTATTGTTGACTAGTATTTGTCTATGTCTTCCACAGATACGACCTATTCAGTTTCTAGAGCTTCTGGGAATGTATTTTCAGTTTACCCAATACTATGTTATGGCATATACTTTGCAATGTGAGTGTTATGCTGTTCAGATTCACTGGAAGTTCTGCCGTTCATAAAGCTTTATAGTAAGAAGCAGATCTAAGATTGCGGAACTCTAGATGCTGTTCCCACTTCAGAGACAACTATGCTTACATTTAAGAGGTGATGTTTGGGGTGTATTTATGCCTTTAGTAAACTTGTGCTGCTTGTAGTCTTTCACCTGAGATTATTTTTTCTGTAAAGCTAGGTCAAAATATAGCAAGCAGCTTCTGGGGCTGTAGTTAGTACAAAATGGGGTGCTCCCAGTGCATACTGCCTTGAGGGCAGGGTACAGGTGTGATAAATGTCTCCCCCTGTTGACTCAGTCTACTCCATGGATGCTTCTCTTTGCTACTGTTCTGACTAGCTGGTAACTTAGGAACATAGGAAGCTTCTTTATACAAAGTTAGACCATTGCTTCATCTAGCTTAGTTTCGTTTACTCTTGACTGCCACGACTCTCAATATTCTCAGGAGTCTTTCCTAGCCCTACCTGGAAATGCTGAGGATTGAACCTTCAAAATGAGTTTCATATGTTTTCTAAAATCTGGAATATTCTGCAGAAGGTTAGCTAAGAATTAAAAAGTAATACAAATATTTAAATAGATTCAGGTACTTAAGCCATTTAATTATATTTTTCTCCAGGAGTGTTGTATTTCTGTTAGAAAGATGAAATGAATATCCCCGCTGGGTAGTGACTGAGAGAACACCAAGTGCTATTTTTCCATGAGAAGGACATACAGATTTGCATTAATTTGTGGAATTCTTGTTGTGTTCAGAATTGAGCATAGAGAAGAATAATTGTTCTCTGACAGAATGACGTTTGCCTTCTGAATTGTTGCCAGAGACAGATGGTTCTGTCTGATGACACACAGACAAAAGTTCCACAGTGGGAAGAATGAAATTGTCTCTCAAGGCAACCTGTCTTAAGCATCCTACCAAGGAGTAGGATGTTTAATAGCTGGCCTTGATAGTCAAATGTTGTTACTTATAAGCACTGAGATGAGGGCTTATTGTTTTTGCTCCATAGAAGCAAAATAAGTGCAACCCTTTTGAGCCTGCTGCTTTATGAAAATGGCTTTATAAGAGAGGAGCCAACATGTGTATTACAACCTGTCCCCTCAGTCTATGATCTAATGCTGTACCCTAGCACAAGAAGTAACCTGGCACCGTCTTGAAGGTTAAGAAAAATTATTTTGTTGCTCTTCTAACAGTATATTTGAAGCTTTCCCAACTAGTTGCCAAAACCAAATTTACGGGGCAGTAGGTATATTGCCTTTTAAACTGTGTGTGTGTAGGGGGTTGTTGTTTGTTTTGTTATTATGTATTTTTGTGTATTTCTACTGTAAATCACACTGTGATCATTGAATGAAGGGCGGTATATGAGTTAATAAATATTAATAATAATTTGAACAAAGTTGAGGCATCTTCTTGCATTTGTGTAAGTTAAGATGGCAACCGTGGTCAGAACCATGTTCAGTTTATGGAATACTATTTCGTCATTAATTTTACCAAATTTGGAACAATCAGAAAAGATTAGTATGATATCTGTGATATATTTTGGCGATCACCTGGAATTAAGTCCAAATAATCTTGATCCAAACCTTATAATCAACTATGCTTGACTGCTACACATTCTTCATACTATGTGTAATTTTATAAAATTACCAGCCCCTTTTGGACAACTTCTTTAAAAAATTGAAAATGCCCCAAATGCATTAGTCTTGCCTCACAGGGAAGTTTTTCCAGCCCCCTTGATCAATATAGTTGCCCTCTTCTGTAACTTTTCAAGTTCTTTAAAAGTTCTAAACCAGAACTTATTTTTTAAATTGTCAAAAATTGTATATTTTAGGAGAAACTTTAGGAAGGATTCATTCTCTCAGTAGGGGCAACTTCAGGTTTTTGGGGGGTTTTGGTCATTATGTCAGCTTTAAAAGGGGAGATGGTGGTTGTCCATGTTCTTCACGTGTTGATGCAACTGAGTAGAGTCTTGTGTGTGAAGCAGCCCTGGATTTCTAGCCTTATTGGTTGTAGAGTGAAAAGTTGGCTCTTCAGTCAACCACACTGAGGGTCATTGATGTTAGCTTTTATTGTCGCTGATGGACCGAGTTGGAATGTCTGACCAGCAAGGCTCCGCCTACTAGGGGTCCAGTGATTGGGTGATTTGAACTAAGAGATTTTGTGGACATTCGTGCCCTGTGATACGACCAGCTGGGGTGAATGTTAACATCCACCTGCCCCTGCATGATCTGCCTGCCCGGGAATGGTGGCAGGACTGTGAGGGGCTGTAACCACCACCCACCCAGAATGGGGTTAAGCTCTGAATCAGCCCCTTTGCCAACTGTTGTTGGCATCTGCCTGCCACAGGGAAATGGCTCATCCTGATTTACAGTGCAGTTTGTTAGCAAGGGGATAGCTCTTATCTAGACGTAATTAAAAGTCTATATTTTAATTTGCCATTAACGAGTTGATTGATTCATTCATTGCATTGGGTAATCGATGAAGACTTTTACTCCTACTTTATAATTTTTCCCATGACTGATGAGATGTAAAGATTATTATAGTTTGAGCATTACTTTTCCTTATTCAGACTTTTAATTACATGTTCTAACACCAGCTTTTATTTAATTGCATGTTACAACTCAAGAAGTATACTTTCTTGCAGGCAGGCTTTTTTAATATTTAAAAAGGCAGCTTTTATCAAAAGTGGAAGGTGAAATAGTCTAATGAATGTGGTATGGTAGTTATATGGTTCCCAGCCTCAGAACAAACCAAGTTCTAAACCAGGGTTTAAAGTTAGTTTAGGATCCTGGCTTGTTCTGAAGCTGGTAGCCATAGTTTTCTGAAATCTATGAAGCAAGAAACTGAGGCTAACTGAACAGTTAGTTATAGTCAGTTTATTTATATGCCATACTTTCTACAGTTTAACAATTAACAGTTCATTTAAACTATATATTTAAAAATGAGGATAAAACTTAACTGACAGGCTTACTAATTGCATTCAGACTATCAGAAAGGGAAGAGGGGTGTGCTAAGTCTATTTTTTATTTACTATATTACAATTGTTTTGTATTTGCTTGTATCATATATTGGTCATGCTCAGAGTAGATCCTTTGAAATTAATGGACATAGCTAACAGGTCCATTAATTTCAGTCTGAATAGAACTGAGTTGGGCACAACCTATTATTATTATTACTACTACTACTACTACCACTGCAACATTTTCATATACTACTGTTTGGCCCAAAGACCCCCAAAGATGATAAAACAAAATACAATATGTAACAAAATATAATAACATGTCATAAATGAGCACAAGAGCAAAAATGACATTGTTGGAAGGCTACATAAAAGCCTTTGCAAGCTAGAGAATTAAAGTGTGCTCTTGCCAGAAAGGGAAGAGCAAAGGGAGTACATGCTTAGGCAAAAGTCTTCTTCTGAACTAATTGGAACCTGGGTTCAAGTACTCACTCAGCCATAATGTTCCCTGGGTCACCTTGGGGGAGACACCTCTTAGCCTAACTTACAGGATTGTTGTAATGGGTAGGAGGGAGAGAACTGTTTGTGTGTTCTTCTGAGGTATCTACAGGAAGAGTAGGCTAAAGATGTAATAAAATAAACAATCATTTTGGCAGAAAGCCATTAGACTGATTTTTTTTTTAAGTAACTAGAATTATTATGTTGGGTCTTTATGTGTTTTAGTGGCAAGTTGCAACATCTCTCTCTAGCCTTTAGACAAATGTTTCTGAAATTTATCATATTGGGCTCCATGCCATGAAAGAACTAGTTGGGCCCACTCCATGACTCCTACAACTGGTAGATAGCCACAGTTGCTGAGAACACTTGCAAGTGTCAGTTGTACTGTGTGGGTGAAAATTTGCATCCCATGGTGCCCCTTTTCCATTTCTATTGAACTGATTGAAAAGGGAGAAAATGGCACTCTTCATGACTCTTGAAGAATGCTTAGCAACTTTCTGTACCTCCCAAGGAAGGCTTACTGAATGCACTCAGAACCTTGAATCTAGAGCAGGAAGTGAGGGCTGATACACAAAGGGTAAGAATTGGCTGGTGGGTGAAAGGAGTCTTTTCCCTTCTATGTTCCTAAACAATAGCTGAGGAACACACGTTCCGGCCCTAAAGGGACACACGACCAATCCCTGCTTTTTCCAAATGTATCCCAAGGCAGCATTCATACTTGTTTATTGCTAGGATAAATAATTTAAAAGGTGGGGGCATGGGCGTAGCCCATGTTGGGGGGGAGCAGAACCAATGTGATTGGTCAGTTGGGTAAGTATTTCTATTGTTTTACTTGATGGGGGGCAGCTGCGCCCCTGCCCCCTCCTTGGCTATGCCCATGTGAGGAGGCATGTCCCATGAACCTCTTTCATGTGTTGATTTCCAGGAGGAGAGATTTGGGGGGATTACATGCGGCACTAGGTATGATCTTGGGTAGTTTCTCACAACTGGGAGTCACACATACAGTGTGGTGCCTATGATCACAGTGAGAGAGGCTGTCATTTGCTGCAGTTAAACTCATCTGCTCAGAGATCCTGGAAAAGGGGTGATTAATGCAGTATTATATTGGTCCAGGCTGAAGCTTCAAGGAATAGGATACTCCTTCCTGTTTTCAGAGCAAGGAAACACATTGATAAAAGACAGGTTTGTGGCCTCTGCTCTTGTTGAGAGTATATAGTAAGGTTTGCCACACAAATAGCAGTTGCACTGCACAATAATTCATGTTACACACTGATTACCAAAGATTATGTATCATGTATCTTTCTCTGGTATGGTGGCCAAATTTAATTAACGTATCGGTGCATGTTGCTGTGGTATGATTCTTCCAAGCTTGGAATTCTTGATAAAATGCTTGTTCTCTTGGTCTCTATGTTGTTGGAGTTTGCTATGCATTGCCTGGGGCTGAGAGCCCAAGATATGTTGTTTTCGGCATACTTCTGCTTTCCTATTATGGGATTGATATTTATATATGATCTGGCAGTTCTTAATCAGTGAGGTTATCTTCAATACTACATTGAGCAGGTGTAAGAAGTACATATGAACTAAAATTACTAAAATGTCTATCTGGTTTTATTTTGCATGGATGAAATGCTTTAGTGCTTTTATTTTTTTAGGCTTTCATTCCTGATTGATTCAGAATCACACCATCTTCCTCCTGCATTGTCATTTACAGGAATGAATAACACTAATTTGTGTTTTTTGTTTTGATGTGTTCAGTGTTGATGTTTTTATTTATTGTGTTTATTGTAATTGGTTTTAGTATTTCTAATGTGTTAGTCGCTTTCGATTGTTATTATGAGTAAAGCAACTAGTTATTGTTAATAATAATAGAACTGTTCACCACTGATACTACTCTCTTTCTGAAAAATACTTCTTTGGATTCAAATTGATTGGAGTGATTGATACAGCTGTGCAGAAAACTTCCCCAGACTTGAATTGTAAGGAAAAAATAAATCAGTTATGAATGTGACAGAAGGCATACAAGTAACACGAGTTCATTCTTTTTCATGCTCTGTGCTGAGTAAGTTGCTGTCTCAGATGGCATAAGACAATAGTCCAGGAGTGTGGGACCTTTTTGGCCTATCTTCCCACCCACTCAGTTGGGCAGGACACCTCACCTGTCAATCAGTGTTAGAAACTCAAATATAAAAGCTAATTGCCAAAGGGCTCCTTAAACCAGGGTTACAGTCACCAAAACAGAATGCCTAGTTGCCATTTTGGCTCAGGTGGCTTGAAAGTCATATTCTTCAGTACAACTTTTGGTTCCTAAAATTCATTCTAAATATGCAGCTAAAATATAACGGATAAAATTCTACAGGATGTGTTGCTAGTGTTTGAAAACAGTCAAGATCCAAAGATCCCCAGCATTCACCTTCAGATGGTGGAGATGTCAGATGCCATATTGGAACCTGCACATCTTCATTTGGTCACAAGTGGCCGATAGCCAGGTGCAAAATTTGCTTGGCACCTGGCAAATTTTGAACGCTGCTGTCAATCATCTGATGTCATAATAACACCACATGATTGACACCTGGCAAAGTCTCTTATGCAATGGTTCCCAAGTGCCTGACAACCAGCTGGCATCTTTACCTTCCCCACAAATGATGTCACATGATGACAGGTGAGCCAAAACAGCTTTGTGGGCCAAATGCAGAGGTCTGGTAGGCCAGAGGTGCCCTCAGCCTGCAGTAATAACTTGTCCATGGTTGCTTACAGTGTAATCCTATGAATGTATACTCAGAATGAAGCCTCATTTAGTTCAACAGGACTTATTTTAGGTTGTGTGTAGGATTGCAGCCTCACTGAAACAGTGGATGATTATGAGTGAAATGTAATGCATGAGTATATTCCAGTCACTGTTCTGTTTACCCACTTTCCAAGTAGTCCCAGTTCCATTTAACTCTTGGGTCACTGTTGTTCCCAAATGGGAAGAAACCCTTGTCAATGTCTTATTTGTAAATCTTTGTTTTGCTTATTTATTAGTTAAATTCATATCTTGCCCATCCTCTGCTAATTTTCAATGGCAGAATCTGTTTAACACTCAGTTGGTCCATTTGTTCTTTATTCATAATATGCAGCATTGTTGTGATTAGTTTGCTGCACAGTGGGATTTTGTTCTATTATGATGCCTATTGCTATATATGGATTGGCCCAAAATGCAGTTTCATTTTGCCTTTATTAGAGTGCCTAACAGGATCTGTACAATATTTCTGTTTGGAAGACCTGTGGCACTAATATTTTTGAGAGATGACAGGTTAGGACAATGTCGTCATTATACAAACAAAGGAGATTGCTTTCTGATCAATGAAAGACTTCCTTTGCCATTGTATTTCAGCTTAGAAATTGCTTTAATGTTTCTTTCTGGTTTTATGAACTGCTGTAACAGCTTCTAAAAACTAAAGGCTGTGTTTTTACTGGTGTTTAAGTTGGTCATGTGAACATATTGTTGTCCTTAACCTTAGGGCTTTTCTGCATCTTTCAGAGTCGTGTGGGGAGCCATAATTCTTTATACCTCATGGGAAAAAGAACTGTATGACATGGAAGAGGTTAATGATTATTCTGCTCTCTACTGCTATTTGGCTTATCTGGTGCACCAGTAGCTTCAAGTAATGATACCATGTCATTCCAATGCTCCCTATGTTAGATGAATGCACTAAGCCTTTTTATAGGGCAGCTGGAATCCTCTCTGTCAGGGGTAGTCAGCCTGGTCCCTACTGCCCACTAGTGGGAGTTTCAGGATTCCAGGTGGGCAGTAGGGGGTTCTATGGCACACGTTACTGCAGCACTGGTGGGCAGTAAGGAAATTTTACCATCAAGAAAGATGCATTAGTGGGTGGTAGGTATAAAAAGGCTGACTACCCCTGCTCTATTCTTTTCCCCTTTTATAATCTCTCTGGGCAAATTCTGCAATGGTATATTTGAAACTTGCAGTCATTTTCTTGTCTGGAACTAGAGAAATGGACAGGAAAGTGAAGTGCAAAGGAGATTAAAAGGGACATGACGGGTTGCCACAGGCAGCAGTCATATCTGATTCAAAGATTTTCATCCATCGACAGCTTTTAGTGCAGCAAGCTAGATGAAGGTGTGGAATATTTATCATAGTGTAAACTGTATCCATTTCAAATATTGTACCCACATTGGTTCATAGGTCTTTAAAAATCCAAAGTGGGGTATACATCGTTAAATATCAAAACAATACTTTAAACAACCACAGTTTCCTCAAGGTAAAATATCATGGTGGCTCCATTAAAATGAAAAGTGGAAGCTTCCAATCTTCAAATATGCAGAAGAGGAGGGGAGAGTGGAGTGCACAAGCTCAGGGCTCATCACAGCTTATTTACATAGTGGGAAGCTATGGATTTTTGCAGCATCTAAACTATCTGCAGCTCAAATCTTTGCATCTGAATTAGTTTAAATTGAATTAGTTTAACTAATGAATCCATCCAAATATCTCAATTAAAAGGTTGCCTCTAAGACGGTGAGATTTTTTAAAACAACTTTTTGTTTCTGTGCTTTTATGTGCCATAGTTTTATTTCTGTAATACCCCTTGGTTGAAGCAGCTGCTAAATAAATATAAACTAAATCTACAAGCAGGACTACTTAGGTTCACTACATGTTTCAAAGCACTGAAAGCAAAAAATGGGACTACAGTGGTACCTCGGGTTAAGTACTTAATTTGTTCCGGAGGTCCGTTCTTAACCTGAAACAGTTCTTAACTTGAAGCACCACTTTAGCTAATGGCGCCTCCTGCTGCTGCCATCCCGCCGGAGCACAATTTCTGTTCTCATCCTGAAGCAAAGTTCTTAACCCAAGATAATATTTCTGGGTTAGCGGAGTCTGTAACCTGAAGCATATGTAACCTGAAGCGTATGTAATCCGAGGTACCACTGTATTTTGATTCCCGGCATGGATTATCTACCTAAATCTGGTGCTTATGTTCCCTGCTGAATCAACATGCATTTTGTGGGGGTTGGGATGGAGCAGTGTTTGAAACTCCCATTGTTCTAGGCACATTTTGCGTCAGGGAATTTCATTAGTGTGAACAGTTTCTGAGCTCTGGGTGCAGTACTGCACCTAAGATTTCAGATTAAAACTGCAGAGTGGAAGGAAAGGAGGACGTTTTTCTGCTTCCCCACTTCCAGCTGATCTCTGAAGACTGGAGAAGAGACCCTCTTAAGAATATTAGGGGGTGGGCAGGGGAAGGACTAGACCTTGTGAAAAATGAACATAATATTTTATCTGCAGTTTATTCATTTTCAGCTTTGTATTCTTGTTATCAAAAAGCGCACCTACACATTCTGTTGTTGCTCCCATTACCTAGGTTTAAGGTGGTGCCATTTAGCTCCTAGCTTTCATATCTCAATTTCTAACACTGGGGTGGAGAGAGTGCGAATGCTTCCTCCTTGAAGTCTGCCTCACATTTTTAGGCCCATTGCTTCAGGTTGCTGGTGTTACAGCTGTTAAAGGTGGCCTGCCTGCCCTCCTTTGGGAAATGCATAGTTTCATAAAAGGTGTTCTGCTAAGTAGCTTTCCAATAAAAATTGCTGCAGAAAAAATATAGGAGTTACCCAAAAGATATATAACCTTGTCATATCCAATAATTGTACTGGAGTATGTAATGATTATTTCCATTTCTTCTTCAACTCTTTTTTAAAAGGAAGCACACCTGTGTCTTAAGCAAAATGAAGCGTACTCCCTTGACCACAAAAATTATACCTTTTCTCGTCACATACTAGACATAATTATTATTTCTTCTGCTTCTCCATGGGATAGTCAGGGGAGGATGCTTTTGTTTTCCCCAAGGGGTATGCTAAAAGAAGATGACATTGTTCCCTTTTTCTTTTTTCTTGACAAAGACGATTCTGAAGGCTGTAAGTAGAGAAAAGAGCTAAGGCAGCACTTTCTATCACTTCATACAGTTTTTGTCCCCAAAAAATGTAAAATAGAATAGATTAAAATTTCCACCATTGTCTTGGGATTTTATAGGAATAAATATTTCATAAATGTTTTCATCATAAGCAGGGCTTTTGTCAGCCAGAACTTACTGAAACCTCTCAGGTGGGCACCATTGCCATGATAAGAGAACAGGGGAGGGGTTCATGGTGAGTTCTGGCACCTCTTTTTCTAGAAAAATATCACTGATCATAAGACATTATCAATCAATGTCTTCTTCGTAGAAGCACACCATCAGTGACGAGAAGCAACTAATATCTTACTGACTACATTCATTCAATAGGAATTTTCATGATATACTGAAGCTGTGTGCTACAATTTGTGTGTTTCAGGCAGCTCATAAACATTTCCATAGAACACAACTCTGCTATTTTTTTGGTAGTAGTTCATATAAGGTTTTTAAAAATTGAAATAGTATATTTACAGTGTATTTCTGTACGTAGCATAGAAAGAAAATATTTGACAGGCTATAAAAAAAATGTAAGTGTAATTAGATAATTTGTTTATAGGTTCTAGTGTCTTAAATCTAAAAGTTTTTTTAAAAGTCTCTAATCATTAGCATTTGGCCATCTGTAAGAATAGGGTATATACTGTAAATATCACAATGCCGTGGACAGTGCTGGTGGGCATGGCGGCATGTTAACTAGACAGATAAAAATGTATTGTCCCTTTCGACCTCACTGCTATCTGCCTTGCATTTTTTCTTTGTAAAAGATTATAACATTTTGGCTCTCCAAAGCAGTGTGTATGTTCACATTAGCATTCTGTGACCCAGAGATAGCAGGTGATATTGCGCTGAGTAATGATGCCTGGATCATGACATAACAAAGATCCTTATTGAATATTAGCCAAGAGATTACTGTGGTTACCCTTGTATGCAATGCCTAGAGACAACGACCATGTTAATCTCTTGATAGGCACAAATCTGCATCTAAGCAGTGGCGCAAGATATGTAGGACTGTTCTGTGATACTGGTGTTACAGTACTTCAGTTTTTTGTTTTTTTTCAAAGGTGTGGCCATGATAATCCATAAAAAGTCTCTACTTTCAGTTGTTGTTACTGCAATAATTGACCCAGGAGCTCACCCCTTTGCGGGGATTCGAACCGCCAACCTTCTGATCAGCAAGCCCTAGGAGTAAATAAATTACAAATACCATAAATGAATAAATAACATCACTTTTTTACACCACAAATGAATAGGCCCGGCTTTCTTTTTGGTTTCCTAGTTCACTGTGACAGCCCAGAAAATAAGCACTAATCTCATTTCTCTTCTACTTGTAGCACCACCACTCTGTTGGTTTTTATGTGTGCTAAAATAAGAGCAGAACATTTTAACAAAATTCATAACATTCAATTCTACACACATTCTAATTGGTATAATTGCTCTCTGGTAACTCAAAATCAGTACTGAGTGTACACTGCTCAAGAAAAATAATAATTACCATAGCAACAATATGTGCTACCTCCTAAAACATGGTTCATCCTCTTAGAGGCACAGAAACACAACATGCAAACTCTTTACACAGATTTGGGGAGGAAATAATCTCTCCGTTTTTCTTTCAAATAATTGTTAGAGGCAGGCTGGAGATGTAAAGTAAATATCAATCAATGCTTGCTCCTACATACTGTATTTCCTCTCTAGCTATTACTGTATAGTCTTTTTTCCTTCTTACAGGTGGAAAGCATCCTGAGGAATGTTATTTTGATAGGAAAAACAGTACTCCACTGGTTCTGATGAAATTTACAGCCTTTCAGCTGCTTTTTATTAAAGAAAAGAACAAACCTTTAGAAGACTGTTGCGTATATCTGCCATGTAGTGTGTGTTTGTCACTTCCTTAGTTCAATAGTTGACCTCTTGCTTTAATGTGAAGGGTAACATTCATATCCAGATGTGCATAATCACTACAGGTGTGTGTATATTTGTGTGCTGAAAAATCTCAGGTTAGGGAAGGGGATTATATCTGCAAACTATCAAGTAATTATAGTGATTATTAATTATAATCCACTATAATTACAAATACTACTTCAGACACCAGTGCTGAAATGCTAGAGAGAAGTTAAAGAAAACTGTACAAAAGAATCCTTTTCTACTTCCAACTGTGCTTCAAACTACTGTCTTTATTTCTGTAATACTCTCAGTATTTGGATCAATTGCAAAAGGTTCTGACAATGAGGAGAATAAGAAATTGTCATATTCAAGGTCAGACTCCTTGTCCATTTAGTCCAGTTTTCCCCTAGAGTCTCATGATGAAAGAACTGTTTTTCTCAATTTCTATCCTGCCCATCATTGACGCAATTCAGGCTATATGTATGAAAGCACAGGAAGGTTAATTTAGGGAGAGGGGCTCTTTGAGGTAATTGGATCCCAAGTTGTTCAGAGCTTAGTAATTAAGCCTTAAAACCTTGAATAGGACTTAGCAGTATACAAACAACCAGTGCATGCTTTTCAGAACGAGCATTTTATTAGCTTAACTAGATAGATGGGACGTGGGTTGCGCTGTGGTCTAGGGCTTGCTGATCGGAAAGTCAGCGGTTTAAATCCCCGCGACGGGGTGAGCTCCTGTTGCTCGGTCCCAGCACCTGCCAACCTAACAGTTTGAAAGCACGTCAAAGTGCAAGTGGATAAATAGGTACTGCTCCAGCAGGAAGATAAACAGCGTTTTCGTGCACTGCTCTGGTTTCGCCAGAAGCGGCTTAGTCATGTTGGCCACATGACCTGGAAAAACTGTCTTTGGACAAACGTCAGCCACGTCAGTAAAGCGAGATGAGCGCTGCAACCCCAGAATTGTTTGCGACTGGACTTAACTGTCAGGGGTACTTTACCTTTTTAGATAGACCAATCAATACTCTTGCACCAGCTACAGCATCTGAATAGTTTCCAAGAGCAGCAACTGCAGAGGCCATTACAGTAATCTAATCTGGAAGTTAGCTGAGCATGGAACACTGCCCAGACTACCTCTGTCCAGGAATGGTCATACCTGATAGCAGGCTCACTAACCTGCAGGGCTGATCTAGAAGGATACCATGGTCAATGGTGTGCAAATGACTGAGAGAACCAGGTGGATTCACAGAGTTGCATTTCCCATGTCTCTTCCCAATACAGTGGTACCTCGGGTTACAGACGCTTCAGGTTACAGACTCCGCTAACCCAGAAATAGTACCTTGGGTTAAGAACTTTGCTTCAGGATGAGAACAGAAATTACGCAGCAGCAGGAGGCCCCATTAGCTAAAGTGGTACCTCAGGTTAAGAACAGTTTCAGCTTAAGAATGGACCTCCAGAATGAATTAGGTTCTTAACCCGAGGTATCACTGTACAGGTCATCAGCTGGGGCAACCAACTGAAATTTAATACATGATATAGAAATAATATAGAAATTTAATTAACAACAGCAACATATGTTTCAGCGTCAAACTAGGCCTGAAGCCAGATTTGAACAGTTCTGGATAATTTTGTGATTTTTAATATTGTTTTCTTCCCTTTACCTAGACATAACAAATTATTTTGACACAGTAAATTTATTTCACAAGTTTAAAAGCTATTTTTGAATGTTTGGGGCTTTTCCTTCTTCCGGTATAAACTATTTAACAATACTTTAAACTGTGGTTAAAGTATTATTGCAATAAACACTACAGTCTGTTGCAACAACATCTTTTTTGTACATTAATAGAAAGATACTGGGATCTGAAGGATTTTTTTCACATTAGATACTTTTCAGTTTGGTGTAGTATTTCATTTTACATGAACATTCATGCATACACAATCTGAAAAAATACCCTAGGTGACTTCTCAAAATATTTGCAGCTTGCATTTTTGCTCCTATTTAACTCCAGCATTTCTGTAGGTGGAAGTTGCTTATTTTCAACTATTGGGTTGAGTAACTGCAATTAAAACATTTCAAAGGGAGGTATGGTGTTCTTTTCTGAAGCACACACATTAGTATTGGTAGAGGCAAAAGCATCCTTTCACTCGCTCTTTCAACTGCTTCTTTGTTCATTTTTTTTCTTTTTTGCTGCTTTTGCTGTCTCCATAACAACCAGAAATAACACTGTAAACCCTCCTTTAGTAAATTTCCCCCTTGCGAAGTAGGTTCATTGGACTTGCTTGTCTTTCCTCTTTGTTTTAATATTGAAAAGATTTCAAACTGGAGCAGTTAATGTGAAGCCAAATGCCCTTCCTGCTGCCTATCAAATGGGTTAGTGTATTTGGCTGGGCTGCAGTACTGAGCAAGGCCTGGAGGGGACCAACTTCAAATGAGAGTCATTCTGCAGGCACAGGTTCCAAGGGGCAAGGTCTGCAGAACCTGGGAAAACTCCCAGAGGAGAACCTTGTTAATTCAGCAGTGTCAAGAGCCTTAATGGCTGGGATGAAGCAGGTGGATTGGCAAAATATGTAGGCTAAAAATCCTGTGTTATCTGCCTCTGCTAAGATGAGGAATATATTTAAATACTTTATAGGTGGTACTTGACCTCACAAAGATGTAATAGAATAAACGAGCAGGTCTCATTTCAGTGTTGGAGACATTTTGGCTGCATTGGAACCATGTTTCACATGAGGTAGATATAGGACTTAAACCTTTCCGGAAGAGAATTTTTGATCAAATCAGATCAGTAGTTCAAGAAACACAGTATCCTACAGCTTGCTTTATTAGCTTATCTTGCTTTGAGAACAGAAGGATCTCAAACACAAGGAATTGATTACCGGTACTTTTGTTTTTTGAGTTTCAGCAAGGCAACTCATATCTCACAAATGGAAAAATCTATGCCACTTACAAATTTATAACTGGAGACAAAAATACATTATTAGGTTGTTTTTGTTATATTGATTATGTATTTTGTGGTTTTATATTCTGATTTCTTCTGTGAACCGCCCTGAGACCTGTGGGTATAGGGTGGTAAATAAATTCATATACTACTACAGTCATACCTCGGGTTGAATGTGCTTCGGGTTGAGCATTTTCGAGTTGTGCTCCGCAGCAACCTGGAAGTAACGGAGCGCGTTACTTCCGGGTTTTGCCGCATGCGCAGATGCTCAAAATGACGTCACACACATGCATGGAAGCGTCAAAACACGGCACGCGCAGACACACCGTCGCTTGTTACGTTTGCTTCAGGATGCGAACGGGGCTCCGGAACGGATCCTGTTCGCATCCTGAGGTACCATTGTACTACTACTACTACTGCTACAGACAGTTGAATCAATGGAGAAACTTAAAAAGAAAAAATAGCTATGTGACAGTTGGAATAACTTGTAGTTTTGTATAGTACATTTTTTTAAAAAAATCAAACAGCCAATAAATACTTTTTGAAATAAGAATTAATTTTAGAACCAAAATCAGAGGTTGGGGGAACCACTAGTAAATATTAATGAATAGCATGGCCTCTGCTTCTGTGCAACATGCAGCACTTACTCCTTACATCAATAAATCAAGGAGTTTCAGCAGCCTGCCCCCCAAAAAGTAGTCTTTAATAGGCATTTTTTTAGTGAATATTATTACAGTTCAAAGCATTGTGCAATCAATGAGAAAGAAACTATTACAAGTCGAAATATAATTGAGAGTCTTCTCTCTTCTTCCTCCTTTTGTGTTCCTCAGACAGAAGTGTCTTGTGCTAAAGCCGTGGCAATTTACCTGCCTCTGTGTCACATAAGTAATTATTGATCAGCAGACATAAAGTAAGCCATTCTTGTTCTGTTTTTAAAAGTAGTGTGGGTGGAAGATGCATTTATTGTAATTATGTTTATTTACAGCCAGTGTCAGTACCTGGGGGAAAAGAAGTAGAAACTTGCTTGCAAAATGTATCCTCCCCCACAATTCTTGTACATAAATTAAAAAGGAGCATTATTTCAGACTGTCCTAGCAATCATACCACTATTGTTTCTTTGTCCCGGGAGCCCCTCAGTGCACCCTGAATGTGTTTTGTACCTAACCAACACTAATATAATTAAGTCTGCCTAACATCTCCTGAAGGGACACGGGTGGTGCTGTGGGTAAAACCTCAGTGCCTAGGACTTGCCAATCGTATGGTCGGCGGTTCGAATCCCCGCGGTGGGGTGCGCTCCCGTCGTTCGGTCCCAGCGCCTGCCAACCTAGCAGTTCGAAAGCACCTCCGGGTGCAAGTAGATAAATAGGGACCGCTTACCAGCGGGAAGGTAAACAGCGTTCCGTGTGCTGCGCTGGCTCGCCAGATGCAGCTTGTCACGCTGGCCACGTGACCCGGAAGTGTCTGCGGACAGCGCTGGCTCCCGGCCTATAGAGTGAGATGAGCGCACAACCCTAGAGTCTGGCAAGACTGGCCCGTACGGGCAGGGGTACCTTTACCTTTACCTTTTAACATCTCCTGAATTCATTCTTTAAAATGTTTTAAACCACAGACTTTCAGCTTTGACAAAGTGCCCAACTTCTCTCCCTCTCCTACATTTGCTTATCCAGTCTGAACAACCTGAAACATGTTCATTTTCCTGTGACTTTCTTGTTGATCCTAATATATTCTGGCTTTTAGACCAACATAGCTACCTTTCCCCTTGCCCAACACCTCCTTGTGAATAATTTGTGCTGTGTTGATAAATCCTGTAGGATCTTCTCATCCCATGTTTGATTAAGTTCTAATTAATCCACACTTACCTTTTGCCAGAGCTTCTTTTCTAGAAAAAGAGGTGCCAGAACTTATTGAACTTTTTTTTAGGGGAGCTCACCCCTCTGCCACATCAATATCCATGTCACACACAGCCTCTGTCGCTCAACACAGCACAGAGCACTGTGCCGCGACACTACAGAGGTTTTGGAGTTCCAGTGAGTTCTGGCTGGGGGAAAAATGCTGCCTTTTGTCCCATTCTTTCCAGGCATGGCTCACGCTTTAAGGCTCAGTTTTTAGTTCCCTCCACTTTTGCTCTGCAGCTTTCCCTACAACAACCTGCTCTTTAAAGCTCAATTGGAGCAAATGTCAATCTGCTCTTCAAATCTGAATTAACCCAAAGTATATACCCATTAGTAATGGTCAGGAATTATGTTAGTTGCATTCTAACAATATGTGGAGGACAGAAGGTTGGATATTACACACACACACACACACACACACACACGGGGTGGGGGACCTTTTTCTGTTGAGGACTACATCCCCTCAAGGGTAATCTATTGGGGACAAGGTACCAACAGTGGGCAGGGCTCTGCTTTCTGTTTCTTCTGGTTCCTTACCTTTCTCTCCTTCCCCCTGTCCTTGCCACCTGCATAAAATTAGACTTAACTCCAAGGTGCTCCCTTTTCTACCTCCTCCTGTGTCATCTCTGAACTGCAATTGTTTTCATTCTATTTACAAAATCACCCAATGTACAACACTTGCTGGCAAAATCTCCAGATGGGCCTTCTCTGCAGAACTTGTGGCTCTGGGAATTTGATAAAGTATTTGGATCCCAAGTTGTTCAGAGCTTCATATGTCAACAGCAACACCTTGAATTGGACTTGGTAGCATAACGATCAGTGCAACTCTTATAAAACCAGTGTTCCATGATTATGCTAAGCTGCACTGCTTGGCACTTTCAACCTTGCCTAAAACAGATTATCTGTTTTACTAAAATTGTCTTACCAAAATTGTCTCAATTTATTGGCTTTCATCTAGCCCATTACACCCTTGAGGCACCAACTTCTTTAGCACCTGTATAGTCTCACCTAATTCTGATGACAAGAAGAAACAGAGCTGGCTGTCATCCACATATTGATGATACCATTATCCACATCCCCAACCATATACCGGTTGATATTACTTAGCGAAGGGGACAATATTGAACCTTGTGGTTCAGTATTGAACCTCACTGACACATGTGCTGGAAGTCATGCAGAAGTCCCTCTGTTGGTTAGAGCATGGTGCTGATAATGCCAAGGTTGCATGTTTGGTCGCCATATGGGGCAGTGCGTATTCCTGCATTTCAGGGGTTGGACTAGATGATCCTTAGAGTCCCTTACATCTCTACAATTCTATGATTTTATTCATAGAAACAACCCTGCAGGTAGGAGAAGAACCACTGTGATGCTTTGTGTCCATTTTCCAACCTACCAAACTGATCCTGGAGGGTACTATGGCCAATGGTATTAAATGCTGCTGAGAGGCCCAAGAAGATGCAACAATATTGCCTTCTCTGTCCCTCTTCTGATATATGTCATCTATCAGGTAAAGGTAAAGGTACCCCTGACCGTTGGGTCCAGTCGCAGACGACTCTGGGGTTGTGCGCTCATCTTGCTCTATGGGCATTTATTCTATAGGGTTTACAAAAAGACTCTTAGGGAACAATAATCAGTCACCACTGCTTTAATTTTTATTTAAATCTTATTATTTTTGTCTTGATTTTATCCTCTTGTCAATCACAAGAAATCTGTAGCCAGGAAGAAATGTGGTATATAAATATTTTAAACAAAATTTTGGTGCTGTAGATATATAAAGCAAAGGTGCAAGATACTCATCTTGCAGGTTGCAGTCCTACATTTTGGTACAGGACATAGATGTGATTTATCTTACTCCAGTATAAGCCACTGACATTTCTGTTGTAATACTGAGAGAAGAAAAATAAACCACATTTTGTTGTCTTAAGAGTGAAATTCAGGCACATAAATCCAGCTGTTGCATTTAAAAATAGCTGGAGCTGTCCTTGGCAATAAAAGGCTTTTTGCATGTTGTTATAGCAACTGAAAAAACCCAGAACTTAAAGATAAGGAGTATTGTGTGCCTTTCATTTAAAGAGGCACAAGCTCTTTACATAGCTAGGTCTGGGTGTTGATTGCTGTGATCATGGGGAAAATCTGTATCAGATTTCTATCTTGTTTTGATTTATTTCATTGATCACTTTTCTGCAGAGTATGGGGTTTGTAAGTTTGCAGCTCTTAAAGCTACTACAGTTTGCTAAACAGAGTGGTTTTATAGAGCTAGCCTATGGGTTCATTTCCACAGTTTACCTACTGTCTGCCTGTGATGGATGGATGGCCTTGCCTTACAGAAGTTGGAATGGAAAGTGCTCTTGACCTATCCAGCTGTGTGATTCTAGGCTGATTCACACATGTAAAAATAGCAAAGGAGTCATTACCATCTACTGACTGGTCCTGACTACGTATTTAGAACAGGGTTTCCCAAACATGAGACTCTAGCTGTTTTTGAACTGCAGTTCCTATGGGATTTGTAGTCTAAAAACAACTAGAGACCCAAGTTTGGGAAACCCTGATCTAGAAGTAAGTAGTTCACACCCCCAGTAGCAATGCTACATGATAACAGCTGTCCCTTCTATCACTAGATTGATTTCTTATCATCAGTGAATAATAT
Organism: Podarcis gaigeae; assembly: GCF_964106915.1. NCBI lineage: Eukaryota > Metazoa > Chordata > Lepidosauria > Squamata > Lacertidae > Podarcis > Podarcis gaigeae. The sequence continues at coordinate 41,627,191 of NC_139692.1, read as the reverse complement.
GAGGAAAATAAATAAATTTTAAAAATAGCACTACAATTTAAGTAGTCTAAAATGCCACCCTGGTCCCTGCTTTCGGGTAATCATCCTTGTGTTGCCCAATGTGGAAGTGCATGCATTTAAAAGTCGGAAAGATTCATTTAAATCTATTGTTTTAATCAGAGACAAGTTAGCAAGAAAAACTTGTTTTTTAAAAGCTAACTCAAAACATTTATAAATAGAACATACATTTTCTGTGTCTCAGAATGTGTCTCAGATGTTAGAATATTTATATAGGGGGAGTCTTTTAAAAGAGGCCCCGAGGAACATGCGTACAGTACTCTGTATCCACAGGGCCACTTTTAAAGGACTCACCCTGTAGATGGGTTGCAGACCTGATAATTTCCCATTTTGCAATACAGCAGTGTGGCTGCTAGCAATTCCACTACTGTCAAGTAGGAGCCTTGCTACTGAATTGAGTAGATGAGATACAGATTGCCCATAGTTAGTTAGCATAGAGCGTCTTGTTTAGTCGTTTAGTCATGTCCGACTCTTCGTGACCCCATGGACCAGAGCACGCCAGGCACTCCTGTCTTCCACTGCCTCCCACAGTTTGGTCAAACTCATGCTGGTAGCTTCAAGAACACTGTCCAACCATCTCATCCTCTGCCGTCCCCTTCTCCTTGTGCCCTCCATCTCTCCCAACATCAGGGTCTTTTCCAGGGAGTCTTCTCTTCTCATGAGGTGGCCAAAGTATTAGAATAATTGTCTTCAACTTTTTCAGACCTGGGGTACACCTGGATTCTGAGACCTACTTCTTAATTTTTTACTGTAGTTTTTAACAGTGATATTGCTACTGGGGCAAAGCACCTTATGTCAAGCTGCAACTTGTTAAGAGTCCTGACCAACTAGTTGAAGGCCAGTGGCACAGGGTGCCTGTGACCCTCTTGATGTGGCTCCAGCCACAGTGGTCCATGATCAAGGACTATGGGATTTGTAGGCAGGGCCACAGGTTCCTCATCCCTCATATAGAATATATCTACAGAAACGAGGATCTGAAAAATAACACAATTGCTTGCCATGCGCTCTTCTGCCATCTTGTTGTCACACAGTGCCTGCTGTTCAAACATTCCTACTTGGTATGCATTGGCAGTAGAAACCTGAAATGACGAGATGTCTGGCCTCTAAAGTACCATGCAATTCTACTTGCATTGTGATTCGTACACTTTCACCAGGCTAAACATCTAGCACAGATGGAGTCGTTGCAGACATGTACAGCACAATAACCAAAAGAAGAAAATGAGGGAGCTCAGAACATTGGGAGCAGAAGCAGGGGGAGAAATACAAATGGAGGATTGTTTTTGTGCAACACATTTTGCAAGTGTTCTACACATTTCCTGTTGCATAAAATTACAATAGGGAGGTGAATCATTTTGTATGAAGGAGGTATATTACAAATGAGTGAGGGAATGTTTGGTGAAAAGTCTGAGTGAATATGTATATTGAAGGTGCCAGGCACCAAAATATCCGTGGTGAGCTCTGCCCATGGGAAGAGTAAAAGCCTGTAGGTAGCAAATTGCAGATGATTTTTTGAAGGAAGTTTGAATTGCTTGAAAGCAATTTCACTAGAGAGCATAGTGAGAAATAATATATTTTCAGAGCCATTTAGGGCTTGAATTAGAACACAAATGGATGAGGATAGCTATAGATTTATGCCACTTTTCTACAGTATTGCACTGGTGTACAGAATTTGCTCCTGAAACCTTTAGCTCTCAATTGATTTCTTGAGAAATAGTGGTAGAGACTCATCTGTAAAAAGCATTGAAATAATTGTCTTCTTTTTGAGAAAAGCCTTGAGCCACAAACTAGAAAATGCCCTCATTTTTTCATGGTAGACTTTTGGGACCAATTTCCCTGATGTAGGCAGACCTTATGCAGGTGGTCTTTGAATTGAATAAAAGGCTTGCCTTCTCTGTGGTCTCTTCACTGCTAGTAGTAATTAGAAATGAAAAGGAAAGTTAATTATTGTGCCTTTCAACCAAAGCTTTTGTTTTATTTTCTCTTTACAGCAAATGTGGTGAATTGCAAAGTCTCTCTGCATAGAATCTATTTTAATTATACTAAAGGTTCGTAGTTTTTATTATACAGGCATCTAAACCATAAAGTAGAGCAGTCAAGTTATTTAAAAATATTTGTTTGATTATATGCACAGCATATCTGGCACTCTGATTTAAGACTATTGGAAGCAATGTTGCTCTGGATGCTGCCATTGCCTGAAATGGGGGGGGGGGGGTTGTCATGAAATAAGTCTTCTCTTCTTTTTGCCTGATCTTAGGGAACTGTCTCATGAGGTCAGAATAGGGGTATAAGAAGGACATTACGTAGGCAGACCCAGCTGAGTGATATGCTGGGGTAAATTTTGGGTCCATTAGACAAACTTTGAGTATGATCAGACCAAGAAAAGTGGGAAGGAAATAGTAAATCCCCCTTCCACACCTGTTACGATGCCCAATATTATCAACCCTATTTGCATTTTAAAAAACTTATAGTTTGACTGTCTTTGGGATTGTACATAGGAAGCTACCTTATACAGAGACAGACCATTGGTCTATCTAGCCCAGTATTCTTGACATTGACCAGCAATGGCTCTCTTGGGCTTCAGTGGCGGGGGGGACGGGGGACCTGGGACTGTTTTGTTTGCAAAGCATGTATTCCACCACGGAGCTCTGGCTCTTTTTCCTGGGGCCCATGAGGAAGGCTAGGGTTGATGGCGAGATAAGAGCCTAGAATCATATGCAGGGAAGGGGTGGAATTAACCCTAACAGAGCACTATGGACCACAGCCTAGTAGAAACTCGATATTATTTATTTATTTACTTACTTATTTAAAGCACCCTTTAGCCAAAGGCTCCAAAAGCAGGTTACAAAAATTAGTAATAAGACAATGAGTAGAGTAATAATAGAGTAATTAGTAAAAGCCCTCTGTCTACACGGATTCTGGCTGTCTGGCAGAGGTCTTTGGAAAAACACCACCACTCTTCGAATTAGATCTGGGAGATCAGATGATAATATCCAAGCCAGGAGGATGTTAAGAACTGAACACAAATTTAAAGTAACCCACTTGTAAGGAGTTGCACTGGCAATTCCTTTCTTTGTAGTGTCACATTGTGATCTAGTGGTGTGGCAAGTGCTGTGATTCATGTTTGATTACCGGTATGTTTTTGCTAATCTTTGAAGATTAGTAGATTTGATCGTGAAATAAGTAAAGTTCTTTGGAATCTCTTCAGTAGGTTTACTCATTATTTATTTTATTCATTGTATATTCTGCCTTCAACCAACTAGCAGAATATAATGTAGCTATTAACTACATTCAACTTTATCTGAGAAGAAGCCCTGCTGTACCTAGTTTACGTTTGAGTTAACATGGGTAAGAGGGCACTTGAACTATATGGTGTTGCCAATACTTCTCATTTTTATGACTTGTATAAGTCTTCCAGTGAAAAGTTAATGTTCTGCTGTAGCAATTGAAGTCTAGATGAAAATTAATTATGGAAGCACATCACCACATAATCAGAAATCATTAAATACTCATTGTTAGCTGGGCATTGCCATGATGCAGTATATCAAGAAAGATTTGGCAGAGCATTTAAATAAATTGCTATTATAAATTGCTTTCATTTCATGCAGATTTATGAAATAGATTGGTGTTGGATGTCACTATGACTTATACTGAGTTGACTTTTCTCAGCTGAGCAGAAGAAAAATATACTTGGTCATCTATTTGAAAGGAATTTTTAAAGAAAGTTGTTGTTGGCAATCGTCTGTTTCAGGAGACAGTGGAGTACATCTCCAGGGGTGAAATCAAACCACTGGAGAATCACAGCACCTGCTGTGGCTGCAGAAACCGGTAACTCTTAACTGCTGCCTCCTTCATGTTTTTGCTGCATTAGCAACACTGAATTGACCTTTCTGGGACACAAGCCTTGGCAGTGTGCATGGAGGTCCTGGATGACAAACCCTCCTCAAGGATTCACTTATGTGATCCAAAGGAAAGCAGAGCAATACATTTGGCACCAGCTTGACTGCAGGAGTTGCCGGAAGGAGACATACAAGATGCTATCCAACCATCTTAGAGACCCCTCTCTGGATTTGTGTAGGATTTACTTCTTAGTCTTTTCTTTTCTCGAAAATGTCCTGCAAGGCAGTGGGTCCAGATTTTTCCTTGGAGTTTACTCCCGAGGTCTTTCTCACAAATGAGTATAGCTGCAAGGCAACAGAGGCTTAGGATCAGAGTTTTTCTTCTCCTAGATTCCTTCTTCCCAGATTAACCCATCCACTCCTCGTTTCCCTCTACAGCACATGCTGTAACCTCCTTCTTGATTGTTAGGCCCACTTGTCTGCTCAGTGTTCTGAAACCTGTCTTCGCATGCAGGGGAAATCCTTAACTCACTGAGGGTTTGAGACCCAACTGCTACTCTCACCTGGTTTAGCCAGCTAGTTGAAGCCATTTCCTGGGGTGTGGCTGCTGTTTCATGCTGATAACCTCTAGGAGCCACAGTTGAGAGCTGAGTGCAGGGTAGGGTCCAATGGTGAACATACCACCCCTCCCCTAACATCCCATATATACATACAAAAGTAAACCTTGAGAAATGCCTTAAATTAGCCGGCAAAAATGACTTGTCTTAAAGGAAACACTGTTTGCAACATAAGGATTCTTTTATGTTGGAAATTTTATGATTTCAGCTAAAAGCATGGGGTGCCTGTGTTGATGGAGTATATGCTAATGGGAAGGACTATAATAGATTTTCCTAATCTCTGTAGGATTCTAATTGCTTGTGCCTCAGTGAGTCTTTTTTTTTACTAGAGGATTATAATAACAAGAAATATGTTTATTCCTTTATTGCCATAAAAGCAGGAAGTTTCTTTTCTTAATAAAAAGAAACACAATTTATTTTACTATGGCAAATAAAATGCCTGTTAAACTATGCAGAACTAATAAAGTTGAGCTAATGAAGTATTGCCAGTATTTAATGATCTTATTTTCCCTTAGTTCATTTCCATTCTTATTCTCTGTCACCACCATCACAATTTTGTGTTCATTTCCCTGATCCTTAACCTACATTAAACTGTCCCACAAATAGACATATACTGTACATAAATCTATTATGGTTGGGTGGGTGTTTCCCATATGTACCACTTTCTCTTAATAAACTTGTAGCCTGGGGAGCGTCTCTGGGGCTTATTGGGCCTGCCAGACATTGCTAGATTCTCATCTTTCTAAGACAGCTCTTTTGTGCTTGTTGGTAAAACTCCTGCTGCAAAAAGTAATCTCTCCCAATAGGGTGCCCAAGAAAGCATCTTGCAACATCCTTGATCACCAACACCATAGTCTGTGGGTAATAATGACTTTAGCTGCCCCACAGAATAAACACAATATATATATGCCCAATAGCGTGGAGGATAGGGCTGGGCGATATCTGGTTTTCAATATCACAATATATCACCAGCTAAACATTGCGATACCTCAATATATCACAATATCTTAAAGAAGGCTGGAGTTTATAATAATCTGGGGAAATATTGGGGGGGGGGAATCTAAATTTGATGCATATATTTAAATGAAAATTTACTCAGTGGTAGCATGCTTAACTAAACCCTTAAAGATTTCTGGAGGATATATAACTATTCTGTTAAGGGCTTTATATACCCATAGTAACTGTGATGGCCTGGGAATCCGATTCAGAGGCTGAACCAGAGGAATCCCAGCCTGCACAGGAGTCCCCGCCTCCAGGGCCGGCTGAACTGGGGCAGGGCCTTGATTCTGAAGCGCCTGCACCTGTGCCGGATCCTCAGGAGCAGGCACCAGGTGAACCCACTCTGGCTCCGGAGGTGGTTGAGGACTCAGTGCCTACAGGTGAGTCTCCCGCTGGGCCCAGTAACCCTTCGGCCTCTCCTGAACTGCAGAGGCTCAGGGCAGAGAGGCGAAGGGAACTGGTTTCTCCCAGGAGGAGTGTCCGCCTTAAGGCCAGGAGAGGCGGGTCTCCTGGGGGCCGGGACCGCCCCTGGCCTCAGAGAAGATAAAGGCCAGTCAGCCTGGTCCCAGGTTGCGGGAGCAACGTCGTTGTTGAGTACCTGTTCCTGCCCGGACCCGGACCTGACCCTCCAGTGTTCCTGTCCCCGCCCGGCTTCCTGCTTTGGACCTCGCCCCGATCCTTGTGAACTGTTTCCAGGCTAGTGACCCAGGACCGGACTTTGACTACGCCAACGGTAACCTTCCCCCCGGGACCAGCACAGTAACACATTGAACTTGGCCCTGTAGCAAATTGGGAACTGGTGTAGATCAGTGATAAAAAGTCAGGTAAGCAATCTAGGTGCCATATGGTGCCTGAAAATTAGGTTACAGATGGCCATCCAACCTCTGCTTAAAAACCTCCAAAAAAAGGAGAGTGTACCACCTACCAAGGGAGTCTTTTTCATTGCTGAACAGCTCTTACTGTCAGAAATTTCTTCCTGTTGTTTAGTCAGAATCTCCTTTCTTGTTACTTGAAGCCATTCATTCGGGTTCTGCCCCCTCCAGAGCAGGAGAAAACATGTTGCCTCCATCTTCCACATGACACCCCTTCAGATTTTTGAAGGTAGCTACCCTATCTCCTCTCAGTCTTCTGTTTTCCAGGCTAAACATACCCTGCTCCCTCAACTGTTCCTCATAAGGCTGGGTTTCCAGACCCTTGATCATCTTCGTTGCCCTCCTCTGTGCATGTTCCAGCTTGTTAATATCCTTCTTAAATTGTGGTGCCTAGATTTGGATACAGGACTCCAGGTGTGGTCTGGCCAAGGCTGAATAGAGTGGGACTGTGACTTCCCTTGAGCTGGACACTATACTTCTGTTGATTCAGCCTAGAATAGCATTCACTTTTTTTGCTGCTGCATCACACTGTTGATTCATCTTTAGACTGCATGTATGTAGCTCTGCTTACTACTACTCTATAGTTTAGCATACGTATGTTTCTTATATATTTTGTGCTTTAAAAAGAACAAATTTAAAAATATGTGTTCTTAATATTGAGCCACACCAATAAGAGATGTCAAATTATGTGTTACTTACTAAATCCTTATAGTGTTTATCCTCCAAAGAACTCAAAATAATGTACATGGATTCCACCCCACTGCCTCTCATATTATTTTCTTTATTTATTATGTAATATATTTATATCCTACCAAGTTGGGATTCAAGGTGGATTACAACATTTAAAAACGTGTCACAGAATAAAGAATAATTAAAAAAACTTGTTAAAAACAATACTTAAAACCAGAAATTAAAATTTGAACTGACAGCAGCCCAGTCATCAGCATCGTCTGCAGTTAGTTTCCAAATGCATAAAGCCTTTACTGCAAAAGTAAATTGTTGCCTAGCCTGAACAGATGCAGGAGCCAAGCCACAATGATCTTATCACAAAGAAACTTTGTTTACTGATCAGAATCTCTGTCCCATAGCGCTGCTGATGAACAAAGATTCCAAAAAGCGAACAAAGTTTCTTTTTCTGCCAATAAGATCCACAGGGCTTTAAGGCACACACCATGTCTCTTGCTAGTAGAGACCCTGATATCATGCTTAGCCTGATATCGTGCTGGGTCTCTATCCTGCCTAGCAAGAGGCACAGTGTGTGCCTTTAAGCCATGTGGATCTTATGGGGGGTGGGACTGTTTGCTGGTCGGAATCTCCTTCCCTCAGCAGGGAAGCTGGGACTCTAGTTAAACCTCCATAAAAATGCAAGAGCAAAGCCAAGTAGATCTTATCGTTTGCTGATCGGAATAAGGGAAGCTTATTGTTATGCTGTGTCTGTCTCTAGCCAGAGGCACGGGGCTTGCACCTTGCACATTGTGCAAGCAGAAAGCATCTTTTACTGCAAAGTAAAGCCCTTTACTCTGCAACACCTGCTGAGAGGGACCAGGACCTTATGCCCTGGCAAGATCAGCAGGCAAGAAACAGCCATTTACTTTGCAGTAAAGTGCTGCTTCCTGCCTGCTGGGTCTGCAAGGCCAGCTTGGCAGTGCATTCTTGATAGGTTAAAGGGTGAAAAAAAATTTGAAACTTTTATCAAGGTCTAGAGTTCATACCTGAAAACTGCTAGCAACTGTACAGGCAAAGCTTGTGTGGTCTGCAGTATTTTCTGATGTTTTGGGTCATGGGAGATGCCTTGTTTAAAACTTACGTGGGCAAGAAGGCAAACGTGGATGGTTGTTCATTGTCTCAAGGAGGGACCATAACAGCAGCCCACTAAACAAAATGACAGCAACAAACACAAGGCAGAAAATAATATAACAAAAGATTCTTTTCTTTTATCTCATCCCATTTCTGAGTTATGGAGGTTTGAAATTTCAAAAAAAATTACAATTTTGGCCTAGCCAGACTCCGTAGAAAACTTAAAAGCATAAACTTAGAATTTTAGATTAAAACTTGGATTAAAAAAATGGATCACTTAATATGGAATGACTCATGTACTTAAATTTTTTTGGATATTTCCCCATGCTGTAATATTTTTCCTCCTTAATGTAGTATATTATTGATAGTTTACAATTTCTCAGAAAAGTGAGGAATGCTTATTCCTTATCAGAGCATGCTATGGATTTCTCCCCTTTCCTTTTCTATTAACTCTGTAAACTGCAGCAAACCTAATGTTATTTCTCTCACTTCCTTTTGCTAGATGAAAGTCTAAGGCAATTGATTCTCCCACCTTCCTGATGTATACTGCTGTTCAGGCTGTAGAGCTTAATTTCTGGCATGGCTCCTTCAAGCCATTTTGTAACCAGCCACCAAGTCCCTGCATTGCTCATTCTGTGAACAACCCTGAGTTTGAGTCAGTGGCTGTCTGTTAAAACTCAGCCACTTTAAGATTTATGACATTTCAGCAGTTTCATCCTTTAAAAAAGCATGAAAAAATGAGTAACAAATGATGCAGTTTTTGAAAACATTTAGAGGATTCACCTTGCTGGAATAGAAGTCTGAAAGAACCATGTAATGTGCTTGTCGGAGTCTGCTAAATTAAGCTTACGTATTTTCATGATACAATGAGTTGCCAGTGAGTCATTACTACTTGGCTGCAAGATGCTGATGAGGAATAGGAAAGTTCTGATCTCCTCCTTGATAAAGCAGTGCTTAATATAATAAAATTAATATCTAGACTTCCCTGTCATCACTGCCTTTTGGACAAGAGAATAATCAGCATGGCACAAATTTTAGCAGGGGAGTAAGATGGCAGTGGAAGCTGAGCTGCCATTAATCAAGCAGGCATAATAGCCACCATCCTTTCTAAAGTTTCCAAGATACTGTCACTGTCACTGTCACCTGTTCTTTCAACTCACCTCCTCCCCCAGCATAATAAAACATTGGCATACTCTGAAATGTTTTGCCTTACACACATAAATATGTATATATATATATAGAGAGAGAGAGGCAGGGTGAGCGGGTTATGATTAAAGAGAAGCAAGTTTTATAATTCTCTTTGGCACTAATAAAATATAACACTGAAATGAGTCATTTTTAGAGAAATCTGGCATGGCCTGATTATGTAACTCAAAACCTGATAAGAAAAAACAGACTGAGCATCAGAAAACACAAAAACAGCTTTGCTTAAAAGGATGACATCTTGTTGTCCTATTACTTGTTTTATCGCAGAACCCTTCTGATGTTAGCAACTTGTTTTAATTTCCCCCAACCTCCAAGGAATTTGCTGCTGCCGCCTCTGCATTTCCTCTTGTTTGACCTTGCTGCAGTTTATTAATTTAACTTGGATTGCTTATTCTGAAAGCTTGTGTTCAAATGACTACTGAATCTGCGTACTATCATTATAGATGATGCAGTGGTCCCAGTTATGCCATTCAGAAATAACTCTATTTGACATCATCAGGGTTACTTGTTTGGGGGGTGGGGGAGAACTCTAGTGTAAATGAGGACAGGAGTGGAAATTATGCAAGATGTTTAATTCTAAACACTTTCTGCTCCTCCGAGTGTCTCAAGTCGTCATCAGCATTTCTGTTTCCGATTTTAGATAGTGTTTTGTGCTTTCTGAGTTCTACCTTTCTGGGTTTCCCATCAGTTCTGCTTTCCACTCTCTACTACAGTCTGTTTCTTTGTCTAGCTGGCTTTCAATATACTTAGCCCAATGCCCATATGATTGGAACAACTGCTTTTCTATCCCACCTGGGGCTCTAAACTATTCTTAGTTTATAACAGCACCTGACATTTACTGATGGTGTCAGACAGAGGGAAAATGTAGAATCCTGAGTTAACAGTGCAGTATGAATACTAGAGATTAGTGGAGAAGATGGGAAGAGTACAATGAACAAAAATGAAATCTAAGTCTCATAGCCTAACCAGTCTTCACATTGTGGTATGATAAAGAGGGAAAGCATGGAGGAGCATCATATATATAGGTAAACTATGAGATCAGACTTGCAGCAGTGCAGTCTTACTGAAATACTATTTTTCTGTGACAGCAAAGATCCCAAATCTTCTTGTTCCAACAGGCTTTTGGGAATTGACTGCTTTTAATGAAACGGCTGGTGTCATGCTGTTTTTATTGTAATTATGTGTATGTAATTTAAACAGATTTTATATGTGTATATAGTTTTAATTCTATTAATGTCAATTTGTTTTTTAATTATTGCTTTTTCTACATTTATCTGCAAACTACCTTGAGTCCTATTAAGGAAAAAGGCAGGATATATTTTATATATATATCACAAAAAACTACTGCTACTACTATTGACAATAGAAAGCTTTTAATAGCAGGTCTTTCCCTCTTTCCCTATAGACAGATCTGCAAAATCCAATGGCGGCTAGGATGGCCTCCCAATATTCAGTTGCCACAATGTTATAATATTTTGGATCTTGATTGACTGAAATGGAAATAATCTTTAATCAAAAGTGGAAAATATTAGACCTACTTACCTGTGTTAATATGTAATACTAAGCAATGGTTTGTTTTAACTGTGGTTTGCTCAACAAATGAGTCATCTCACAGATGAGCAAACAAGTCATGGTTTGTTTTCAGCTATTCTTACCTTGTGCCTTTGTAGCTTGATGAGTGTCTGGATAGGTGGCCAAACAAACCATGGTTAAATAAGGTTGTTGGGTTCAGACATAGCATCAAGTCATAGTTTAAACCAGGGGTTTTCAACCTGGTCCCTACTGCCCACTAGTGGGCGTTTCAGTATTCTAGGTGGGCAGTAGGGGATTCTACAGCAAAAGCTGAATCCTCCTTCCATCAAGCACTGGTGGGTGGTAAGGAAATTTTACCATCAAGAACGATGCATTAGTGGGCGGTAGGTATAAAAAGGTTGACTATCCCTGGTTTAAACAAACCATGGGTCATAATCCAACAATAAACTATGACTTCACATTTGTTGGCAGAAAAATCACACGAGGAAAAATGATGTATGTGAATGAGGTGGCTTGAAGGAAAGGTAGTTTGAAAATATATGAAAACAATTAACCAGAAAAATAGTGGTAGCTAGTAAATGGAACGGTTAAAGATCCGCTGCTTTTTAGAAAGTGGTCGAGAAAATCTGAAGAATGGCAGAAATGGTGAAATTGATGGAATATATTTGCCTGAGAGATGACAATCAGCACATAATCATCTGGTAGTACTTTGTACCTTTTGTGAAATTAAGATATATAATCTGGATATTAAAATGCTTAAACATTTATCAGTTGATTGTATCCAAATAATATTTACTTAGAGTAGGACCACTGCAATTAATGAATCCAAGTTAGTTATGTCCATTATTTTCAATAGATCTACTTTGAGGGGGACTAAGTATTGGATATAACCCAATGATTAAAAAATAAATAAATAGCGTACACTTTATCTTGGCTATGTCAACATAAGCATGAGTTTTGCCCAGAAAACCATTTTGATATATGTTCTTGTGGTTGGTTGGTTCAACATCATTTTCTTTCATGAATCTATTGTCTGTGGGAATGACAGTTAAGTTCTGAAAATATATCATTTTGTGCATGAGAGCTATGAAAGTCCCATATCACTTTGTTTGGGGGATCTTCTTCAACTGGAGGATGTACATATCATAGCTCTATTGGATGGCAAATGTCACATCTTACTGCATCTATGATATCCAGTTTTGGAAAAGTAGTAAAATGTATGCATAATGTTTATCTATTCTGAGTCAAAGTGAAGTGCTTGCATGCCACCACACTGAAATAGTGACTGAAGTCTCCTGTTTTACAAATTCTGACAAGGCATTTTATAAACCCATTGCACCTCATCCAGCCCTTGTATGGTGAATTCTTACTCCTCCTTTTCCCCATCTCTAATAGTACTAATTCTAATACAGAATTGTGCCATTAAAAGAGATTGTTTTGAAATAATTTCACTTTTATTGAGGTAATGGATATTTTAAAGAATATTTGTTCCTCAAATTAAATGAGATATCTTTTTTATGTGCCTTGTTTCTAAGTGTGCCTCATATGAAGCTAGAAAATGTTGTTTCCATTGCCAGTTAATTTTGCTATTTCTATTTCACTTTTTACCATTAACAAAGCCTGAAGTTAATGTGATGCCTTGAATTTCCTCTCTTCCCTACTTGCTTTCATTAACATTTGATTGCTGAAATGAACAGCAAATAGGAACATTTTGTCTGATTGACATGAGTGTGATTTTGTCTAAAACAGGACACACATAGGTTGCTGAAGACAATTGAAGGTGTTAAAAGAGATACCTTGTAACTTCTGAATTATCCATGGCAAGCTGATGGTCATAGCTGATTTGCATATTCTAGTTTCATGTGGTTGATGTGATTTGCATATCATATCCATTAACATGGCAGATGCCAAAATACAATTTGTTGGCATGTCACACATATTTTACGTCATTTCTGTTATTTCTGTTGTAATCCACTTACTGGGTTTTACAGAGGTCAAAGTAATTACCGGTACTGCATTTTGCATCTAAAGCATTCTTGGTTATAGCATGTTAGGAGTTCTAGATAGTATAATTATTGTTTTCCTTTTTTATAATTACTATTTTCATATTATATTCCTTCTGCTTATACATGTTACTTGTTTTAAGTTAGAGAAGAATGATTTGGGGATCCATTCTGACAGCTGAATATAATTATGACGTCACTGCATTTGAAATAGCCTCGAGTGTAATCATCAATGGGGATGACTCAGCTTTTGTTATAGTCTCAACTCACAGAGCTTTAGACAGATTCTGGTGATCTGAAGTTTGCCATATGCTTTGAATATGTTTACTGCTTGATCCAACCTTAACTACCAGATATTACTAGGTTTTGCTTACCATTCATTAAAATAAAGCTAGAAAAATGCATACATTACAGCAAAATTCTGCAAGATGGATAATTTGTCATACTTTTGCAAACAGAGATTTGTGGTACAGCTTTGTGGGGGACTTGAAGAGGTGTAGAGGATACTGTAGGCTAGAAGAGAGACTGGCAGGCTGTGGGCTTAGTTAGGGAATGTCTAATTAGCTGCTGAAGCCGCATCTTAATGTGATCCAATAGTTGACCATCTGTGAAATTCGCAAAAATAGGATACTATATCTGAAAATGCAAGCCATAATTTTAACTTTAGCACTTGCTGACTTCATTCAGAAGTGTACCATGAGCCCTAAGTATTTGCATAAAGTTTCACCAACTTAGTCCAATCAATGTAACTGACGAGATAAACAGTTTGCCTGCCAAAATTTGTGTCCAGATAAACAGTTTCAGTTCAAGTATCACAAAGCCAATATCCAAACCTAGTTTTGGTGCTTTGGAGTATCACAATGGACTCCTTGCCTGCCCTTCCTTGGCTTGAGAGATAACTTAGTTTGCTAAGACATTCAAATTGAATATAACATTAACCATAGTTTGCTTCCAAACCAGAAAATAAAACTATGGTAACCATGGTTTGCCCAGTTCATTTGGGCAAACTCTGGGTATCTTGAACCACAGAAAGAAGCAGCCCACAGGGGCCCTCACAACTGCCAAACTATGCTATCTGAATTGTGCTTTTGCTTTAAGATATCACAATGGTTTTTGCCATTTCAGCTCTCCTTGCAAGCTGCTCACAAGTACTAAATAGTATTAAGATCCAGAGTAGCCCCACTATTAGTTGCATAATTTGGGTGCCACTAAGGGCATTAAAGCCAAATTAAACAAAGAATCATAGAACTTTAAGAGCTAGGATCGACCTTGGAGGTCATTTGACCCAAGTCTTCCTCACCTGGTTCCCTTCAGTTTATTTGGGCAATAACTTTGATTGGCCTCAGACAACACAGCCAATGTTCAGGGATGATGGGAGTGAGCTGGAGGGCACCAGGCTGAGCAAGGGTGATCTCATCCAACCACTGCTCAGTGTGCAAGATGCAGCTACAGCATCCCTGGCCGGTGGCGGTGGCCTCCCATGAAGGGGAGCCCAACAGCTCATAGCAGGCTGTCCCATTGATGAACATGCCTTGCCTTCAGGATGTGGGAGATCCATGCTTTGGTCACCTATGTTTTGTTTTACTTTCTTTTTAAAATTTTATTAATAATTTTCAGGTTTATATATTTCAATGATTTTACAGTCATTTTAACATGACTTCCTTCCACCTCTTTCTGTGGTTCCTTGAATTTATTTTTATTATCTTCTGCATATCCAAATTAACTTAATTTGTTCTTTTATTCATCTATTTTAAATATATACCCTTATGAAACTGCAGGTTATTAAAATAATCCTGCCAATGTTCTTACCTGTTTACAATTTGTCTGTAAATATTCAATAAACCATTTCTATTCTTTTATAAAAAGTTTACTATCTTGTTTTCTTATTTTTCTGGTAAGTTTCACCATTTCTGCATATTCCACAAGTTTTTGAATCCATTCTTCCATTGCTGGGATTTCTACTTCTTTCCATTTTGGGGCAGTTTTACTTTAAGCAGTCCCTATGCAACAGCTTTGAAAATTTTGGTGTAGGGTGTTTAACACTTTCTTTCTTTTTTTTCTTTTTTTCGTCTTTTCTAAATTGCCTCCGCATCTGTACCTTACTTCTTTCCCCTGCATATAGATCCAAGAGCAGCTTTGTGGGAGCTGTTTAGATCTAGGAAAGGGTTAAATACCCTCTTTTAGTGTGCCACTTACCTGATAATCAAAACAGCTGCATGCGATTGCTAATAGGTTTAAAAAACAGAAAGCTGAACAGCAAAAGATGTTAATCATCATGAGGTAACTCAAATTTGCAGATGACACCAAAACAGCAAGGGTAGCTAATGCTGCAGAAGACAGAATTGGGATTCAAGATGACCTTAACAGATTGGAAAACTGAGCTCAAACTAACAAAATGAATTTCAGTAGGGACAGATGTAAGGTTCTACACTTAGGCAGGAAGAACCAGCTGCACAAATATAAAATGGAGGACATCTGGCTTGCCAGAAGTACATGTGAAAGGATCTAGGGGGTCTTAACAGATCACAAGCTTAACATTGTGTGATGCAGCAACAACAAAAAAGTAATGCTATTCTAGACTACATCAACAGAAGTATAGTGTCCCGATCAGTGGAAGCAATAATACCGCTCTATTCTGTCTTGGTCAGAGTATATCTGGAGTACTGTCTCCAGTTCTGGTCATCACAACTTAAGAAGGATATTGACAAACTGGAATGTGTGCAGAGAAGGGCAAGCAAGATGATCAAGGGTCTGGAAACCAATCCTTGTGAGGAATGGTTGAGGGAGCTGGATATTTTTAACCTAGAAAAGAGGAGGCTGAGAGGAGGTATGATAGCCATCTTCAAATATCTGAAGGACTGTCACATGGAAAATAGAGCAAGCTTGTTTCCTCCTGTTGCAGAAGGTAGGATCCTAACCAATGGATTCACCTTTTCAAGAAAGGAGACTCTGACTAAACATCAAGAAGAACTTTCTGGCAGTAAGAGCTGTTCAACAATGGAATGGACTCCCTTTGAAGATGGGAGGCTCTCTTTCCTTGGAGGTTTTTAAGCAGAGGTTGGACGGCCATTTGTCATGGATGCTTGAGTTGAGACTCCTGCATTTCAGGGGGTTGGACTAGATGACCCTCAGGATCCTTTCCAACTAAGATTCTGTGAGCTCCCATGTAACATCAGCTTTGGCCCCTTTGAAACCAATATCTGATCCACCAGGCAGAACCAGGAAGGACTCCTCATTCAAATTAGCAAATGCTGTGCAGGAGAACTTCCTGGTGGTCTGTGCCCCATGTTACTTAACGGGAAGAGGTGCTATTTGAATTTTCCATCTTATGTAACAAGGGCCAGGCCTGTGTGTGTGCAGGCTGCCCTATTAGGAAGCATTGCAGCGGTTTTATAACATATTTCCAAGCTACTAGTTGATATTTCTGCAGCTTTAAATGCAAAAGAAATCCACATTGTGTAACACTCCTCTGTCAGACTTGTTTGAAATCCTCTGCTCATTGAGAATCAATTCGTATAACCTCTGTGCGCAAAATATCTATATATAGAGGCAGTGCTGCAGGCAAGCTAAATGGTTCTGTAGGTCTGGAAGGCAGAGGCGGTGCACTCAGAAACAAAGCCTCATATTTCATCTTTGTTTTGTGCTTTGTCATTCGGTGGCTGACGTCTTCTTTAATAGCTGAGCCTGCTGTCTGGATACCATCGGAATGCAGATTGTGACTAACTCAACTGACAGCAAGGGGTGCTGTGCATATAATTGCAGAGGCAATGTTTTTATTTGTGTAGCAGCTAGCCAGGACATTGTTGCTTAGCATTTCATTAACACTTTTGCATAGGAATCCCAGGCACCCCCAAACCCTAAAACCTTTCCATGAAATATTCTGGACTTTAAAAAACTGTTATGTGCTTACAAAGATGGCAGACTAATGCAGTGAAAATGGATGCCGGTGAAAATGCACTGCCTGGTTTGGCATGGGAAATGTGTTAACTTATCCTGTCTACTGTCATCTTAATTATTCAGAAATCTTGAACTTGAAACATTTGCATTGGGATAAAGTGATTGTAATCTCAGATAAGCTTCCCTACAACACTAAAGTCAATGTCAGTTTCAGTGACACAGCATTTGAAGTTCCCTTTTATTTGTTAGTGCATCAAGCCTGATGTGCTTCATGCACAGTGACTTTTCTGTGTAGAGTTCATCTTCATGTGTGTAATATCCAGTCTCTTGTCTGTGTGTCACACACACACACACACACACACACACACACACGTCCACTTCGTTGTTGTCCTGCTCTGCAAACAACAGTTTCCAGATGAGAAGCAGGAAGT
This sequence comes from Podarcis gaigeae, assembly GCF_964106915.1. Lineage (NCBI taxonomy): Eukaryota > Metazoa > Chordata > Lepidosauria > Squamata > Lacertidae > Podarcis > Podarcis gaigeae. The sequence goes on along the minus strand of NC_139692.1, from coordinate 41,609,943 downwards.
TAGGGTAGCAGGTCAGTCTAGTCTTTGCTATCTTGATGAATCAGAGAGCAAGTCTGACCCAGAAGCTTTTACTTGGGGATCAGGCCACTTCCTTTGCTAGTTTGTTTACCCTGCTCTTTCCTTCTCTTTCTCAGATTTTGATGATGCCACATTTTATAAGTTTGTAATCCTAGACAAGTCCTCACTACTCAGCCATCTATGCATTTATGTATGAAAACCAAATGAACATATTTTCCCACAACTACACAACTGGAAGGGACGCGGGTGGTGCTGTGGGTTAAACCACAGAGCCTAGGACTCGCCGATCAGAAGGTTGGCGGTTTGAATCGCCGTGACGGGGTGAGCTCCCGTTGTTCAGTCCCAGCTCCTGCCAACCTAGCAGTTCGAAAGCACGTCAAAGTGCAAGTAGATAAATAGGTACTGTTCCGGCGGGAAGGTAAACGGTGTTTCCGTGCGCTGCTCTGGTTCACGAGAAGTGGCTTAGTCATGCTGGCCACATGACCCGGAAGCTGTCTGCGGACAAACGCCGGCTCCCTTGGCCAATAAAGCGAGATGAGCGCCGCAACCCCAGAGTTGGTCACGACTGGACCTAGGTCAGGGGTCCCTTTACCTTTATACAACAGGAACAAGCATCTTGAAGGTTATACTTGTTCACATGCAAATACTACAGAGAAATGTGCAACTTTTATACATTATGTTGTGTGGTACTTCCCATATGGAGATCATTCAGTGGGGGGGGCGGGCGTTGCAAGACATGTCATGACCCTTTATATCTACCCACTGATTACTTTAAGCCCCACCCCTTCCAAGGGGCTCAAGGGAGGCTTGTGTGAGTTTTCTGGATCTTTGTCCAAATACTAGCCAAGCACAAACCTGCTTAGTTTCACAGATGGAAGTTGAGACCACTGTTCTGTACCATTTAGCTGCTTATGGCAATTTTCTCCTGGAAGTTATTTGAGGCTGTATCAACAGAAGTATAGTGTTCAGATCAAGGGAAATAATAGTACATACAGTGGTACCTCCAGTTACGGACGGGTTCCGTTCTAGAGGTCTGACTGGATCCCAGGATTTTCGCAACCGGAGAGACTGCTTCTGCACACGTGCACGCAGTGGAAGAGCGCTTCTGTGCATGCGCACGCGGCAAAAACCCAGAAATACACTTCCAGGTTTGCTGCTTACGTATCCCGAAGTTTACATAACCAGAGGGATACGTAAGCGGAGGTACAACTGTACTGCTCTATTCTGCCTTGGTCAGACCACCCCTGGAATACTGTGTCCAGTCGTGGGTGCAACAGTTTAAAAGGATATTGACAAACTGGTACGTGTGCAGAGGTGGGCGACCAAGATAACCAAGGGTCTGGAAACCAAGCCATATGAGGAATGATTGAGGGAGTTGGGTATTAACCTGGGTTTAACCTGGATAAGAAGAGACGGAGAGGAAGATGTCACATGGAAGATGGAGCAAGCTTGTTTTCTTCTGCTCTGGAGGGTAGGACACAAACCAATGGATTCATGTTACAAGAAAGGGGATTCTGACTAAGCATCAGTAATAACTTTCTGAAAGCAAGAAGTGTTTGACAGTGGAACAAACTCCCTTGGGAGGTTGTGGACTGTCCTTCCGGGGAGGCTTTTAAGCAGAGGTTGGATGGCCATCTCATGGATGCTTGAGTTGAAACTTCTGCGTTTCAGGGGGTTGGACTAGACCCTCAGGCTCACTTCCAACTCTACAATTCTATGATTCTGAATGGGGGCTGTGCCTTGAATAAGGATTTCCCTGATACTTTTCCACTCTACAGTTTCACCCATTGGAGGCTGATTAAAACAAAAGAGTGGGGAGGAGATGAAGATGAATAGAGAGGAACATAGAATTATTATGTTAGAATACTGGGGGAACAGGAACATATTTAAGGCATTTGCTTAGGTTGTTTCTTTTAACAAATTTTGCTTGTGATTTTAACACACAATTTTTTGTTCTCTTATAAACTGTGTATGAGATTAAATCTGTGTCTTTTTTTGTTCTCTTATAAACTGTGTATGTGATTAAATCTGTGTCTTTTGGAGAAACATTTGAAGTTAGATTGGGAACTGTGCTGCTTACATCACCAACCCTATAAGAAACAAATCTAAAGGGTGTCTGAAATACTCCCAAAGCCCTCTTCATGTGTTCTTTCAAACACCCCCTTTCTTCTGTGCTATAAATAATTCAGATTCTTTAGTTTAACTACAACTTGCAACCATTATTTATTAAAATTTAGTGGAATAACTGTGTGGCTCAGAAGAACAGAATATATTTGGGATTCAGATGTGAAAGTGAGCATCTGAAACATTTTGGTCATACTTTAGACGGTTTTTGAAAGTTTTCTGTCAAGCTTTATGTCAGTTTGGCAGTGATGGCATGGCACTGCGAGACTAGCATATAGATCATCTGGAGTGAGTCCAAATCCAGTCCCACTGTTTCTCTGAGGAACGTTTAAAAGTGTATTTGCTCACGTGCACACATACTGGTGAATTATAAATTATTCCTACATACTGCTCTGTGAATTCTCATTATTTGCATTATTGACTCAAACTGATGCAATATTATATATGCAGGGAGTTCCACAGTTCGGTAGCATGGGCTTTCTAAGATGTTCCCAAGCCATTATCCTTCCGTCTTTGCATCATAGAAGTCTCCTAACTCATGCATGCATAAATATGTTTTTAGCACCTTTACCTGTGTGTTTAATTGTAAAGACTTGCAGTGTTTCCTTTTGTATGCACCTGGTTTTGGCATTGTATTTGGATAATTAGAATAAGAGGTTCTATGTTGGTTGCTTTATAGATTCTGTATATAATAGGTCTCCCTGAAACCTTGGGTGCTTTGAGATAAAAGTTGCCCTGGCCTACTTAGGTCAAATGGTGGGTTTCTTGCCTATGTTTGATTCAGGTGCACTGAGGATTGAATTTGGCAATGCATCCCCAATCTCCACTGGGTACATGGACAGTCCAGTGCAGTGGCATAGCGTGGGTTGTCAGCACCCGGGGCAAGGCAAGTAATTTGCACCCCCTAACCCATGGATTTGCGCCCCCTAACCCGTGGATTTGCGCACCCTAACCCTAACCCCCAGATGTTACGCCCGGTGCGGCCGGCCCCCCCTGCACCCCCCACGCTACGCCACTGGTCCAGTGACCTAGAGGTAATCTGGTGGAGCACAATGTTTGGGGAAATTCTGGTTCAAGATGCCAGATTAGCAGAAAGCAAGATATATTGATTAGGACCTTCTTGTCATGGAAGGGAGCCTGCAGTAATGGCTTAATCCTGCCAGTTTAGGGTCATGCTTCAGAGGTCTCTCAGGATCTTGCAAAGACACAACCCTATTCAGTATAATGGTCTGTAAGGGGATATATCTTCCACAGGTTGAGCTCACTATTTGTTGGCAGGAAACGCCACACATTGTATTCCTTGATAAGCTATAGGGTAGGCCATAAAGTGCAGGGCCTTATCTGTCTGAGAATGTTGTGGTTTGGGCCTTGCGTAGGCAGCTGCTCTGGAAAGAATTGGAGCTGATGGAGTAGATTGTGTAGATCCAGCATCAAATTTGAGGCACTTGAGCAACCAAGTGTCTGTGATAGTCTCAAGCACTGGATCAAGCTCAATATTTATTTTATGTTTGTTTGAAGGAGAAAAGATCTTGGTAAGATGACAGTGTAGATATTCTTTAAAACAATGCATAAAACACCTTTAGGTCCCATGTGTTGTTCATCATAACATCTCATATTTTCACAAATCACAGGCACGTTTTTTCCCTGGAAAGTATTAATTGCACTATTAAGCTAACACTCTCACCATCTCCTCTACAAAATTGGCCTTATAAATTGTACAAACACAATATATGTAAGGGAGAGAGAATTTAACACATTATCTTTAAGAGGAATGTTTCCACTCAGTTACTTTGATTAGTCTACTTTACATAGTTTAAAATATCAATAGCACAAGAGGGGGAGAAATCATTTCACCTGGTGAGTAGCCCCACCGAAATAAGTGAAATTACGGGGGGGGGGGGGGGGGGAGGGCGTAAATGGTTTTCAACTACCTTACTATGAATGAAAATAGAAAACAATGATAGTAAAGAAGAGTGACAGCATGGTTATCCTAATACAAATATCTAAAAACAGGTAATCGAAGGGGTGAAAGACACCACAAAAGTTCCAGATCTCCTAAGATGGCAGTGCAAGTTGTGTTGGTAGGGGGTGTTTGTTTGTATACAATATAAATTTCCATCAGTGGTAGGAAAAGTAACAGATAGAGATGTGCCCCTCAGTGTTCAAAGATGGGATGTGTTTTTTCTCCAGAATAGCTACATTCCAAATATTCCTGTACCAAAGTGTAAGATCCAAGACCTGTAATGTTTTCCATTTTTGTACAGTGGAAAAGTGGAGCTACTAGTGAGTAATTCCCTTTCATGTCTTTTGACACTTTGACTCATGCAGTGTTGCATTCCATGGGACTGAATTTGTACCTTGTAAAGAAGCCATTCATTTTATTTAATGAATTCCTGGTGGGGAGATGATAAAATTTGTCTCTGGGGCTAGAGCAGGTTAAAGTCCAATGAATAAACATAGAAGCTACAGTTCTTCCTCAGAAATCATGGGTGCTCCTTAATCTTTGAATACAATAAATTGCACTCTTCTGCTTCAGCATGTTTTAGATTATTTATGTAAGTGTCACCAGCAGATGCTCGATTGAATGAACTAGATCTCTGCTGAAAAATTACCATCTGATAACCAGACAAAGGAGGAAGGGAAGGTAGCAAAGACAATAAGACAAATGAGATTATTATCAACTACAGTAATATATACAGTTTTTAAAGATAAATTCACAAGGCCTCCCAACTCTCTTAGTCAAAAAGATAATATTTTCTCCACAATGGGAACAATACAAAAGAGTAGTTTAACCTTCACTGAAGTGATTCTGTGAAAAATACAGAATTGCAGTGGTGTAGTGCTGTTATTTTCCATCAACTCCTAAGAAGTGCATGCTGTTGGTGGGTACCAGCTCTGGAAGGAGAGTGCCCCTTACAATAGGGCTAGTAGGCAGATGTCTAGTATTACAGTATGTATGTATGTATGTATGTATGTATGTATTTACTTACTTACTTACTTACTTACTTACCAACCAACCATATTTATAGCCAGCCCCAGGACAGGGTACATATAACAATAAAATAGGAAATTAACAATAGTAATAATAATAATAATAATAATAATAATAATAATAATAATTTATTATTTATACCCCGCCCATCTGGCTGAGTTTTCCCCAGCCACTCTGGGCGGCTCCCAATCAGTGTTAAAAACCGTACAGCATTACATATTAAAAACTTCCCTGAACAGGGCTGCCTTAAGATGTCTTCTGAACGTCAGGTAATTCTTTATCTCTTTGACATCTGATGGGAGGGCGTTCCACAGGGCGGGCGCCGCTACCGAGAAGGCCCTCTGTCTGGTTCCCTGTAGCCTCACTTCTCGCAATGAGGGAACCGCCAGAAGGCCCTCGGCGCTGGATCTCAGAGTCCGGGCTGAACGATGGGGGTGGAGACGCTCCTTCAGGTATACAGGACCGAGGCCGTTTAGGGCTTTAAAGGTCAGCACCAACACTTTGAATCGTGCTCGGAAACGTACTGGGAGCCAATGCAGATCTCTCAGAACCGGTGTTATGTGGTCCCGGCGGCCACTCCCAGTCACCAGTCTCGCTGCCGCATTCTGGATTAATTGCAGTTTCCGGGTCACCTTCAAAGGTAGCCCCACGTAGAGCGCGTTGCAGTAGTCCAAGCGTGAGATAACTAGAGCATGCACCACTCTGGCGAGACAGTCCGCGGGGAGGTAGGGTCTTAGCCTGCGTACCAGGTGGAGCTGGTAGACAGCTGCCCTGGACACAGAGTTAACCTGCGCCTCCATGGACAGCTGTGAGTCCAAAATGACTCCCAGGCTGCGCAGCTGGTCCTTCAGGGGCACAGTTACCCCATTCAGGACCAGGGAATCCTCCACACCTGCCCGCCTCCTGTCCCCCAAAAACAGTACTTCTGTCTTGTCAGGATTCAACCTCAATCTGTTAGCCGCCATCCAACCTCCAACCGCCTCCAGGCACTCACACAGGACCTTCACCGCCTTCACTGGTTCTGATTTAAAGGAGAGGTAGAGCTGGGTGTCATCTGCATACTGATGAACGCCCAGTCCAAACCCCCTGATGATCTCTCCCAGCGGCTTCATATAGATATTAAAAAGCATGGGGGAGAGGACAGAACCCTGAGGCACCCCACAAGTGAGAGCCCAGGGGTCTGAACACTCACCCCCCACCACCACTTTCTGGACACGGCCCAGGAGGAAGGAGCGGAACCACTGTATGACAGTGCCCCCAGCTCCCAGCCCCTCTAGACGGTCCAGAAGGATGTTATGGTCGATGGTGTCAAAGGCCGCTGAGAGATCCAGCAGAACTAGGAAACAGCTCTCACCTTTGTTCCTAGCCCGCCGGAGATCATCAACCAGCGCGACCAAGGCAGTTTCAGTCCCATGGTGAGGCCTGAATCCCGATTGGAAGGGATCCAAATGGTCCGTTTCCTCCAGGCGTGCTTGGAGTTGTTCAGCAACCACCCGCTCAATCACCTTGCCCAAGAATGGCAGATTTGAGACTGGGCGATAGTTGGCCAAATTGGCCGGGTCTAAAGATGTTTTTTTAAGAAGCGGTTTAATGACCGCCTCTTTCAGCGGGTCTGGGAAGGCTCCCTCACAGAGGGAAGCATTCACCACCCCGCAGAGCCCATCGCCCAGCCCTTCCCGGCTCGCTTTTATCAGCCAGGATGGGCAAGGATCAAGGAGACAGGTGGTCGGTTTCACTCGTCCAAGCAGCCTGTCCACATCCTCGGAGGTAACAGATTGGAATTGATCCCATGTAACAGGACCAGACAGAACTCTAGCACTCTCCCGCCCTGGCCCTGCTCCCACAGTGGAGTCTACCTCCTTCTGAATCTGAGCGATTTTATCTGCAAAAAACTTTGCAAAAGCATTGCAGGAGATCTTGGGGTCCCTACCGGGCCCCGGTGATACAGGTGGTTCTGATAGATTGCGAACCACCTGAAAAAGTCTCCTGCTGCTGTTTTCTGCAGATGCAATGGAGGCGGCGAAGAAGGCCCTCTTCGCCGTCGCCATTGCCACTTGGTAGGCTCGACGTTGAGCTCTAACCCGTGTCCGGTCTGATTCAGAATGAGTTTTCCGCCACCGGCGCTCTAGCCGTCTCAACGATTGTTTCATCACCCTCAGCTCCGGGGAAAACCACGGGGCTGTCCGGGCTCCATGCAATCGGAGAGGGCGCTTCGGAGCCAGACAGTCAATAGCCCTGGTTAACTCCGCATTCCAGCGGGCCACCAGGGAATCAGCTGAAAGGCCATCAACTTGGGATAAAGCATCCCCTACCACTCTCTGGAAGCCAATTGGATCCATTAAGTGGCGGGGGCGGACCATCCAAATCGGTCCCACCTCCCTGCGAAGGGGAAGGGTTGCGGAGAAGTCCAGTTGCACCAGGAAGTGATCTGACCATGGCACTTCTTTTGTTTCGCTTTTAGTTAATGTCAGATCACCAACATCCGTAGAGGTAAACACCAAGTCTAAGGCATGTCCGTGGCTATGAGTTGGGCCAGACTTATTCAGGGACAGCCCCATGGAGGCCATGCTTTCCACGAAGTCCCGAGCGGTCCCTTGTAAGGTTGTGTCGGCATGGATGTTAAAATCCCCCAGGACAACCAAGCTAGGTGTCTCCAGGAGCATATCCGCCACGACCTGAAGCAGCTCGGGCAGGGAATCCTTGGTGCAGCGGGGAGGTCGGTACACCAGTAGGAATCCTGTACTGCCCCTATTGCCCAACTTCCAGAACATGCACTCAGAAAACTGGGTCTTCCCAATAGGACGCCTGGTGCAGACTAATGACTTCCTAAAAATCACTGCAACCCCCCCTCCCCGCCCACATGACCTGGGTTGCTGTGCGTAAGAGAAACCTGGTGGGCAAGCAGCGGCAAGGACAGGCCCGTCTGCTTCATCCAACCAGGTCTCTGTCACACATGCCAGATCAAATCCTCCATCCACAATCAGGTCGTGGATGGCAGTGGTTTTATTAATCATTGACCTGGCATTGCACAGCAACACTTTCAGGTCATGTGGGTTTCCCTTGCTGATTACTGTATCCTTTCGGTCAGGACCAGACCTGGAGGCAGGGATAGTCCTCAAACAACGACTAAACCTGCCTCCTCGGTAATGACATGGTCTGGTCTTAGCATAACTCCTCCTCCTGCCCGTGATCACTGAGATCGGGTGTCCCAATACATCTCCCCCTGTGGAACCTGCCCCACCCAATCTATTGGCTGAGGCCCACTCCCAGGCAGCCATGACCCTTCCCCTTAAAAGGCAAAATACAAACTATATAATAATTTAACAGAATAATAATAATAATAATAAAACAAAACAAAACAAAACAAAGCAAGAAACAATAGCCCTGACTAAATGCTTATCCCACCCCAAGCAAAAATAAAATAATGAAATAATATAATATTATAAAAAACAACAACCACCATTTAAAGTGCTGCAAATTTAGTTGAATAGCTTCAACTAAAATTTGTTAAACATTACACAGACATAAAAAGCAGCAGGTGAACAAATAAAACGGACAATATCAGTTCAACATTAAGCATTGTGGTGGTCAAACTAATCCACTGCTAAATAAAGACCTGAGGGTCCTCTCCACACCCAAGCTCTTATTGTGCCCCCCACTTCAGTAGGAGGGTCATCAGCATACAAAATTGGGAGAAAAACCCCTTCCTGGCTTCTTTTGAAAGGAACTCACTGATGGGAGAAACTAGTGTGGGATGAGTGTTGGTCAGTGTTCAAACTATTAGCCACTGTTGAACACAGATGAGATAGTAATTTCTCTTTGTTGGTTGCTTTCTTGTTGTTTGGGATAGTTGCTTCTTTATCTGAGAACCCTCCACACTGACAGGAGAAAGAAAGCAGTGGTTCTAAATAAAGCCACCACACAATGTAAATAAAGCTTGGTGCTGGCTTTTATTCAAATATAAAATTGAATTAGTCTCTCTCTTTTATATAATAGAGTCGAGAATGAGGGAATGTTTCCTTTTGTTTACTAATGGAGCTATTAGAAAGATATTGAAACATGCTGGCTTTCAGATTGACTGAGAACCAAGCAAAGAGGAATCAATAATACCCTCTTAAAACTTCCTGGAGTGCTTTTTAATACCCCACCCTCATCGAGTGGAATCTGTAATGTGAAGATGAGGGATCTGAAATGGAAATAGTATCTTAAATTGGAATAGTGCTTTTCTGATAGGCAAGCATTCAACAGTTTCCTGCACAGTCTCATTTGCTGTCATAGTGGCACAATACTTGCTAATGCCACTTACATTTGTGCCTTTGAACTGGCAGCCCAGCCTTTGACCTATACAGTGGTACCTCGGGTTAAGTACTTAATTCGTTCCAGAGGTCCATACTTAACCTGAAACTGTTCTTAAGCTGAAGCACCACTTTAGCTAATGGGGCCTCCCGCTGCTGCTGCGCCGCCGGAGCACGATTTCGGTTCTCATCCTGAAGCAAAGTTCTTAACCTGAAGCACTATTTCTGCGTTAGCGGAGTCTGTAACCTGAAGCGTATGTAACCCAAGGTACCACAGTAGTGTCCCGATCGAGGAAAGTAATAGTACCGCCTTTGTTAGACCATACCAGGAATACTGCGTCCAGTTCTAGACGCCAAAATTTAAGAAGGATATTGACAAGCTGGAATGTATGCAGAAGAATGCAACCAAGATGATCAAGGGTTGGGAAACCAAGCCTTATGAGGAACAGTTGAGGGAGCTGAGTACATTTAGGCTGGAAAAGAGGAGACTGAGAGGAGATATGATAGTCGTCTTAAAATATCTGAAGGGTTGTCACATGGAAGATGGAGCAAGCTTGTTTTTTCCTGCTTCAGAGTGTAGGACTCGAACTAATGGCTTAAAGTTACAAGAAAAGAGATTCTGACTAAACATCAGGAAGAACATTTTGACAGTAAGAGCTGTTCAACTGTTGAATGAACTCAGGAGGTGGTGCATTGTCCTTCCTGGGAGGTTTTTAAACAGAGGTTGGATAGCCATCTGCCATGGATGCTTGAGTTGAGATTCCTGCATTGCAGGGGCTTGGACTAGATGACCCTCAGGATCCCTTCCAACTCCACAATTCTATGATTATGAAAAACCCAGGTTTGGAGCTGACTGCAAGCCACAAACCTCAACAATTTATTGCTATAAAACTTGGGTGGTGAGGAGCAGGGTGTAAGTTGCTTGGAGTAAGCTGTGCCACGGGGAGGAGAGTTTAACATTAGATATTCTAAGTATGCAGAAGCCTCTGCTTCAGTTTTTAGTGGCCCCATCTTGCTTCCAAGTTTGAATTTGGAGGGATTAAAGATTAATTCTCCACCTATCTTCCTTTTCAGGCTGTTGATGTGCTACAAATGACTTACAGGAACCCTGCACTAGCTGACTAGTTGTGGGAGATATGCAGTCAAATCTAACAATGCATATTCTTGCTAGTTAGCATGTGGAACGGTTAAGACCTTAGAGTTGTATTGCTGATAGGTGGACTCAGAGCATAGTAATTTAATTAGTAGAGAAGGTTCTATGCCATGGGTAGACAAACTAAGGCCCAGGGGCCGGATCTGGCCCAGTCACCTTCTAAATCCGGCCTGCAGATGGTCCAGGAATCAGTGTGTTTTTACATGAGTAGAATGTGTCCTTTTACTTAAAATGCATCTCTGGGTTATTTGTGGGGCCTGCCTGGCATTTTTACATGAGTAGAATGTGTGCTTTTATTTAAAATGCATCTCTGGGTTATTTGTGGGGCAGAGGAATTCGTTCATTTTATTTTATTTTTCAAAATATAGTCCGGCCCCCCACAAGGTCTGAGGGACAGTGGACCGACCCCCTGCTGAAAAGGTTTGCTGACCCCTGCTCTATGTGATGTCATTTTCCCTCCTCTGCTGGGAGAAGAAGCAAAAGAAGTATTTCCTGTTCCTTCTCCCCCTCTCTCTCTTCAACCATGCTTTAAACACAAGTATTTTACCCGCATTTATTTTTTAATGTGGTTGCTGCTAAGGATGAATGCATGACTATGTGTAAAATATATGTTTTAAACTTACTTTTCAGTTTGTAGCCTGTTTCTTTGATAAACAGGGTAATGAAAGGACAGCTCAGCCTAACAGCTGATTCTTATTCTTTCAATTAAACTGCATAACTCTATTTAGCCCTGTGCTTTTAAACTTAAGTGGCAAGCTCATCCTTTTGTCTGTTAACCTACTCACGTGGGTCTGTAGAGGGTTAAAATATAATTATATTCCCTTACCTACTAAATAAAACCCATCACTAGTAAACTTTTTTTGTGGTCTGCAAATATTCGTGGGCTATTTGCCCTGCTCCCACCAAGGTTGCTTTGACATCACTGTTCCACAACTCCCACAGCAGTTCCTCTTTGTGTGACTTCTTCAGGGGTAGCTTAATGGCCCATGCAGATGCACTAAGCTGCACCTTTTTGTTTTACAAAGAACAAACGACTGAGACTCGAACTTCCTGCAATCTGGAGTGTATACTCAGCTGTCCCACCAAGGTTGCTTTGACATCACTGTTCCACAACTCCCACAGCAGTTCCTCTTTGTGTGACTTCTTCAGGGGTAGCTTAATGGCCCATGCAGATGCACTAAGCTGCACCTTTTTGTTTTACAAAGAACAAACGACTGAGACTCGAACTTCCTGCAATCTGGAGTGTATACTCAGCTGCCATCCATTTCATGTAGTTTGAGCTCCCACAATTAAAAAGTACCAGGTGTTCGCTTTTTGGATTGAACGCTGTTCCTCTCTAACAACATCTGGCGTAATTTCAACATTGCTAAGATTTCTTCCAAGGGTATTGTAGTGACAGATGTCTGGCAATGCTTGTGGCAGGTATGGAACTGAAGGGTCTAGAAATTGAATTGAGCAAAGGGAGTTACAGAATGAGGACATGGTACATGATTCATGTTACAGAACGATCTCGTTTCAGAAGGGTCAGAAAGGGGATAAGCACCAACAAAGTAACCCATATTAGGCAGCCCATAATTATGTACATTATTCCTCAACAGATGCAGTGTCTTTCTGTCATATAACTTAGGAGCTAATTATTGATCCCAGAATGAGTTTGAGTGAGGGGTACCACCTCCTAAATCTCCAGCAGTCACTAATAAGGCCAGCAGTTTTTGAAACGCCATGTTTGAATGAGGTCTAGCTCTAGCTAGCCAAACTTATGATTACATTTTGATGTGTTAATTTTTTTGATACATGGTCAGGCAAAGGAATCAATGACATAAGCTTTTATTATAGTATTAATGTATCCTATGTGGTCAGCAAACAAAAAGCACCATACTTCTGTTTTGTTTCTGGTTTTTTAAAGGCATTTGAACTTTTTCAAATTACAGGATAATTTACTCCACTATTCATTTTTGTTTTATATTTTTTCCGTCATCTTCTTCCTGCTTGGTAAGATGAAGCCTTCTTGCAGGCCCGCGTTACTTCTGAATTCTTAAATGAGATATTTCCTTGATGTTTTCTAGGCATTACATTAAATGTTGTTTATTGGTGGGGGGGAAATGTAAGGCAAGACACGATGTGGCCTTCTTCCACCCCAAACTCCATATACCTCTCTTATGCCTAACAAACAAAATGGATGTTTAGATCACACAGCAAGTGAAATAATATGTCTACTGGACCAGCTAATGTCCAAAATAGAAGTTGGATGTTGCTGGACCACTCCTCCTCCCATCATCTCTGGGTGTGGAGGTCAAGTTAAATGATGGGGGGAAGAATACTTTTGGTGTAGATCACTGGATTTTTATATTAGATTTTGTATTTCTGGTGATAATTTCCCTTGAAAAATAGTGTTATGCTTAGAAGCTGGAACATGTTGGGATCCTTCTATGTTTTTTAGACAATGTGACTGTCCAACCCTGTTTTGGCTGTGCTGTGCTATATAGGGACTATAAAACTTTTAAGTTTTTTTAATTGTTTTACCTATACCGTATTTTTTGCTCCATAGCACTCACTTTTTTCCTCCTAGAAAGTAAGGGGAAATGTCTGTGCGTGTTGTGGTGCGAATGCCTGCGGATGGCGGGGGGATCTGCTGCAGTCGTGAGCAGAGGATCCATTGTGCCCCTTCCTTCCCTCCTCCGTGGTTACAAAGCATGGATCCACATGGATCCTCAGGATTTTTGCATTGGGCTACCCCAAACACACCGTCAGATCACATGTCTGTGGCCACAGCATGAACCACAAAAATAATACATCCAGTGTTTCGTTTAGAATATTTTTTTTCTTGTTTTCCTCCTCTAAAAACTATGTGCGTGTTATAGTCGGGTGCGTGTTATAGAGTGAAAAATACGGTAATTTTGTTTTATTTGTTTTGTAAACCACTTTGAGGGTTTTGGGGGGGGTTACAGTAAAGCAGTGTAAATATTTTAAGAAAAAATAATTTATGCTGCAAACCACCTGTAATCTTCAGATGAAGGACAGTTTATAAATTCAATAAATAAATCAAGCATGCAAGCAAGCATGCAGTTGTAGTATGAGAATCTTCATCTCATGTTATAGCATTCTTTGTAGGTGAGGGAGAATGTTTCACAAACTTATTTTAAGGCTTATTTTATAACCTCATTTATGCCATCTCGCAAAATGGAAAAAGAAAAAGAAATGAAAATCTGATAGCAGCTTGTGAAGGACACACGCTGTTCCTATAAAAGAGCACTCTTATTCGCTACATTTAACTGTAGAGTCATTGGACTATCTTCCCAGATCACAGCCTCTATGAATGTTCTATCAAACAAAGGGAAGAGTCTGATGGCACAAAACAAACACATTTCTGTCCACAGTCTGATGCACACAATTGGCTGCTTCATTGCAGTTACTGAAAACAATACAGTGGTACCTCGGGTTAAGAACTTAATTCATTCTGGAGGTCCGTTCTTAACCTGAAATTGTTCTTAACCTGAGGTACCACTTTAGCTAATGGGACTTCCCGCTGTCGCCGCACAATTTCTGTTTTCATCCTGAAGCAAAGTTCTTAACCCGAGGTACTATTTCTGGGTTAGCAGAGTCTATAACCTGAAGCATCTGTAACTTGAAGCTTCTGTAACCCAAGGTACCACTGTATTATCTAAGAGAGGGTGATTGGCTGGGAATTGCACTGTCACAAAAAGCAGCGCCACCCATCCCTGGAGTGGACTATCATCTCTCTTTAAATGAAGTTTTAAGAACTAAGTTTGACAAATAAGCATTTAAATGAATGAAATTAAGTTAAGCTTGAAAAAATACTTTTAAAAAGGTAGAAAGCCATCTAAAGTTTGTGGGGGAGCATGACGGGATTTTCAGATGAGTGTCATGTGAATGCAACTACTGCTTTCTCTTCTTTGTAACGGGGTTGTTTTTTTCATTTTCACATTTAAGCTGTTTAACATAGTTGCATTAAGATATATTAGAGCATATATGCAATAATTACATAAAATTAAAAACAAATAAAACAATAGACACTCTGATAATGATTTATGAATATATGAACAAAGTTGTGTCAAATTGTACCAAATTTATTACAGTTATATCAGATATGAAATGATTTATAGTAATGTGTATTGCTTAGATTGGTGATCAAAAGTAAAAGGTATTTTGTATCAAAAACAATTTGAATTTATAGGTATTTACATGGGACTTGGGTGGCGCTGTGGTCTAAACTTGCCGATCAGAAGGTCGGCGGTTCGAATCCCCGCAACAGGGTAGGCTCCCGTTGCTCGGTCCCTGCTCCTGCCAACCTAGCAGTTCAAAAGCATGTCACAGTGCAAGTAGATAAATAGGTACCGCTCCGGCGGGAAGGTAAACAGCGTTTCCGTGCGCTGCTCTGGTTAGTCAGAAGCAGCTTAGTCATGCTGGACACATGACCTGGAAGCTGTCTGTGGACAAACGCCAGCTCCCTCGGCCAATAAAGCGAAATGAGCGCCGCAACCCCAGAGTCAGTCACGACTGGACCTAATGGTCAGGGGTCCTTTTACCTTTTTATAGGAGGGGGAGAAGGAAAAATATGTACTTCACACACACCAGACTGTGCTGTAAATTATGGGTAGATTTCTACCATATGCCTTGTGACTTTATTGATAACACAAATAACACCAGACTGCATAAAAATTGTCATGTTTCTATTGTCCTCTTGCTACTTTTAGGTTTTGGGTCATTTTTTCCAATAATAATGTTTGCCAAATTGCATTAGCCACCTGTTTTCTAATGTCAGGGCATTTTGTAGAATGGAAGTTCCAATCCTAACCACTGAGGTTTACTGATAAACATGTGTGTTAAAAATCTCAGGACATTTTACACTCAACACTAGACATTGATTGATTGATTGATTGATTGATTGATTGATTGAATTTACACTGGTGCATATGTGCATACAGTTTTTTAGAAATCCTATTTTACTAAATTTCTAGATCATCCATCAGGGCCGTTTACAATATTCAGTTAAAATAAATAAACCAATGAGTACAACAAAACAATTAAAACGATAATGCCTTCAGAAGAGACCTTGATTCAAGTGGCCCTACCTTGTAAAATTACACTATTTAGTTTTATGTGGCTGTGTTTTGTTTTTATTGTGTTGTATGTTTTAATTATTTGTAACCCAACCCCCACCACCACCACCACCATTGAAAGTCCATTTAGAGGCATATATGTGCAAAGACTGTAAATATTATAAGCTAATAAGAAGTCATGTAACATTCAGTGGTTTTATATTAGATAAGTTTCCTGCAGCAATTGCTGAAAAGACAGATTAATATTGCATTTTAACTGGGCACTCTCTATTCCATTAACACTTTAAGGACACTTTGTTTCCCTGAAACACATTTTATTTGCCATCCTTTTGCTGTCTAAACACTGTCTGTTCAAATGGAGTTACACAACATTTAAAAAGACAAATCTGCTTTATTTTTCTCCTCTATGTGTGCAGTAGCTCTGATTTCACCGTGTGTCAGAAATAAGCACACTCTGATTTTGCCAGCACTTTGGGGCTTAAAAATAACAGCCTTCACCTGCTGTGGAAAAACCACTAGCCAGCCATAGGTTAGAGCAGATCAGTGTGCTAGCAAGCGGGGGAAGGTGGTGTGTGCAGATTGAGAGGAGAATCTTCAGTGACACCTCCACCAAGAATAGCACACTCTTAGCATCCCTTATGTGCACCGGTAATCCGTTCAAAGCTCCACAGGCTGCTTATCAAAGATGGATGCTCCTCTCTCTGGCTGTCTCTCTGCCAAGCATCTTTGAATAACACAACCTCTAGCACTAAGGAAAGACCCAAAATCCTTACTGGTACTTAAATGCTAGAACTGTGGACAGTCATTTTTATTAGTTGATTTTTCTTCTCTAGCTTTATTAAATGGACTTGCATCTTAACAGAATCACAATAAAGTTGCATTTTCTGAGGTATGGAAGGAATTTCAGTAACCTACAACGTAATAAGAGCTCCTGCTTGTTGGGAGGAACATCCATCTTTAATATTTTATTGTGTTTTGTATATACGGAAGAGGAAATGTCATGGGTTGAGGTGCAGCCGAAACTGAGAAGCTTTCAGCAGTTCTGAGTTTTTCTTACTAATTTTTAAAGTTTTATTAATGTGCTCAACAACAAAAACTACACACCCTTACACACACACAAAATATGTGTGAGAAAAAAATACAAAAATAATATAATAAGGACCACTTCATACCTCTTGAACTTGTCACAACTATAATGTTTACATTAACCTTATTTACACACTTAATATCTATCTATCTATCTATCTATATTTGTATCTCTCTCTATATATATCTACAGATGCACACATACACACATTCTTAAAGAATATATTACGTCCTATGGTAAAAACCTTATAAAAATCAAAGTTGTCAAATCATTCAGTTGCAGAGATGAATCACAGGAAATACCTTTATTCAAAAAATTGCTTCATTGTTGTTTTAATGATCTCCATATTTTCAGGATAGTAGGGGATGCTGAGGATGGTAGATTTTGCGTATCTTTCTCATAAAGTGTATTCTGCACTCTATTATTTATCTATTTCTTAGAAGTGATTGGTTTGTAATCAGAGCAAGATAGATAGATAGATAGATAGATAGATAGATAGATAGAATCAGTCCTATATAGTAGATCTTGAAAAATAGTTGAGGTGGTACAGGGAATATTAGAAGCACTGAAATATGTAAAGTACATAAAAGGTAACAAAAGCAAATATTGAATTTACTGGTAGCTGCAAGACCAGGTATGGGAAAGCCCAATCTGCTCCATGAAAGCATGAATGCTAGCAGAAAGTTTGGTACTTAAATTGTCAAACCTTATAAATGTATCACAAATCACTAGTTAAGTTTTTAACTCTTTTGATTATTTAATTTATATATTATTTAATATATTCAAAATATCTCTAAGCAGTGTACAAAAAACTGAAGCAGCAACAGATAACTTAAATAAAGTATTACAAAAATACACAGGTACATCCACCCAATCCAAATAACTTTATTGTACTAGCCATTGATCATGACAAATCTGAATCAAAAATAAATACAAGCAAAAGGGGTGTCGTGCTATTTAGCTCTCTGCATCTCCCTTGCAGTTCACTGCTATATTGTCAAGGGTCTTCTTTCTGATCTTTTTGGCCTCCAAAGCAAAAAGGGCAACTTTATGAGTCACTGAGAAGCCATAGGACCTTCTCTGCCGGGGAGAGACATCTTTCCCGTACGGATGGTAAGGTGAGAAATCACCTCCTGCAGTTGCCCTCATATTCTTCGTATGGTACCCTTTTATATCGTCCATCTAGGACGGTGGAGGGCATAGCTTGAAAATGCAGCTCAGTAAAAGGAAATCTTAAGTGAGTCTGGCTGGAGATTCAACAGGTAACTGGCTCTAAAATGGACCATTTTTAGAAGGGAGAACCAAGGAGAGAATTTAGAGGATTTGACTGCTTGCAGATCACATAGTAGTTCTGTCCAGTGACACCAATCCCTTAACTGGCATTTGTCTGTGGATATAATCTCCTCTAGTTTATGTAAATAATAAGAGTTCAAATAATGTTGGGTGTTACATTTCCACCATTTGGCTGTTCTCCAATTCCACATAGCACAGGGCTGGCGAGCGCTTGCAAGGCATGGAGGACAGTCTTTACAGGTAATTAAATCTGGGGCAATCAGCTCTTGCGGTTAACATTGGCCATCCAGCTTCTGTGCGTAAGAGTGCAGCTGCCATTTCCTTGGGTAGGGAAAACAGTCTCTTGAGAAATTGGTTTTGCACCATCTCTAACCCTTTAATAGCACTCTCATCCTTGCCCCAGATTTCAACTCCATAAAGCATTTGAGGGATCACTTTACTGCCAAATATTTTTCTGCTCTTTGTGAAGTCAAACTTCATCAGAGCCCCCATCTCTCTCTTCCATATAAAATGTGAAATAAAAATGTTACATTAATACAAAATTACTAATACATATAAATCAATATCAGCTCATTTTCCTTCAGACACACCCTTGCACCAGCCTCCGGGCTCTCACCCAGGGTCCAAACAAACTCTCAGCTCACCTACAGAAGTCTCACAATGAGAAGAATTTTTAAAACAGCAGACATCACTCTAGTCCCTCACTCTAGACTTGCTTTTTATTGGCAGGCCCAAGGTGGATGGTACTTGCTCAGGCTGCCCACAGCTGCATCCCATTTAGCTGCACTTTTCACATCCATACAGCAGGTTTGTTGAGTTTCCCAAGGGGTCCAAATGATGGGGAAAGGGCCCCCCTCTACTCACAACTCTTTCTTCATCCTCTGTCCTTCATCCTCCTCGTGCTGCTTTTGAGACCATAGGAGTTCACTCGTGTTTAAATGTAATGAATCAGCTCAATATCAAATAGATAATTGTTTTAACTTGTTGTATTAGGTGCCATAAATAAGTCGCACTCAGACTCCAGCACCTGCCCTTCATGCAGAAGTCGACTGGCTTTTGATTAAAAGAAAGGCTACATGTGGCACTGGAATTTATTATATGGTATCAGATGAATGGCTGGGAAACAGGCATATATTTCCTCAAGTAGAATGGAAAACCAAAGTGGCATTATTTATTGTCTAACACAGGTGTGCCATCTACCCATACTACTGCTGGGCAAAAAATAACTAAGGGGCAAATTATATGAAGGCTAAACTGGAGAATATATAGGTACAGCAGCAACAATTTAAATTTTCTCATAGCTATTGCCTTTTTTTTTTTTAAACCAAGGTTAAACTAACCAAAGTTAGTTTTCCAACCCAGTAACACTGCAAAACATGTTAAACATGTACTTTGGAAACTGTACATCACCGAGGACTAATTTTACACCTGACATTTTGCTTTAGTTTAAGAAATAAAGCATGGACAACATTGTATGGGGATTATGCTTGTGTCTATTTTTACATTGTGTTGAGGAGCATCACACAGACTGAAACAATGAAAATATGTTCCCTGGTACTAGTTTGAAGTTATAGTACTGGAGGTACTGAATTGCATGGTTGTATTTCAGAGTAATAGAGTGACATCTCCTCCACTGTTTAGCAGTCAGATTCTTGCCTAGTCTTGGCTGGCAGCGCACAGCAATCCAGTTAAGGTTCCTTAAGAAAAGCCTCTGGAAAGAGATTCCGATGGTTCCTAGTCAGAAGCAGAGGGACGGCCCCAGCTGATCACTTCCCTGCTTGCACTGCAGTCCTGGAAAGCCTCTCTAAGAAGATTTGCAATGTACAGATGTCAAAGGCAATTAATTCTGTGGCCGTCTGTTGGTATTATTAGAAGAGCATATCCTGATGCAGGAAGGGGAGCTTTCCTGGAGATTTCCCCCCTTTATCTTGCCCATCAAAATTGTCGAATGACTGTTTTATGAATTTGGTGGCTTGGTAACTTTTGTATTAAATTTAGAACAGAAATAGAACTATATAGAATAAGTGTTTTTTATAGAGATCTCTACCTTACCCTCTGACTGGCTCTCTGATGTTACATGGAGCCATTAGCCCAGACAAATGTAATAAGGTGGCATGAGCCTATTTCAGGCTGTTTCCCTCTAAAGTTAATTGATGGAAGCTGCCTGCCTTCCAGTTCAGTGGCGTTATTCCCAGGAGTACAGGAGTGCAGCTGTGGGTGTTGTGCCAAGTGCTTGCATTGCCAAAGAGTCAGAAGAATATACTTCCAAAACCATCTAATTTATCTAATAACACCCTGAGTAGCTTTTGTTGAAGCCAGCGTTGTCAGGGTATTAGCTCGATATTTTGGCTAGATACAAGTGTGCAAGCTTCACAGGTGTGGACTAAGCAGACCCACATAGGTAGCTGTTGGCAAAACCCAGTCACTTGCATCTCAATGGTTATTTTCTGGTAATGCTAATGGAAAAGTTACATTTTAAAAATCGTGGGAGGATTTCAATTTCATTTTTGTGATAGGGTGAAAAACTATAGCTCATTAGTAGAGAAAATGTTTGCGTGAAGAAAGTCCCTAGTCTCTGCAACCTCCAGTTTTATAAAGGGTTCAGATTGGAAGAATCTCTACCAGAGTCCCTGGAAAGCAGCTGCCAGTCAGAGGAGACAGTACCAGTGTAGAAGAACAACAATTTGGTCTCCTACAAGGCAGCTGCCTACCCTTGGCATACCTTGCTCTATCCTGATGCTCAGTTTAGCTTTCCATAATGACCTGAACTGGGACTGTTCTCAAATAGCATATATTCTCTGCCAAAACATTTATTTTTGATGCCACTGGCAAGGGGCAACTTGCAGCTTTAGGAGCATGTGACTCAGTAGGAATTGGTGTATTGCCTTCCCCACCCACCAGCACCACTGCCAGTCGACAGGCAAATGAGGAGAAAATGGCATTTGTGGCACCTGAAGGGTCTTTTGAGAAAAGAACAAGGATAAATGACTAAGGAAGTCTACTGCTCCTTGTTCTTTTCTCAAAAGACCCTTCAGGTCATCTACCTGTATGAACAGGGCTCTGCACTTTTTATTATTTTTAGTATTCCACTATATATGGTAAGTATAAGGCCAGTCTGCTTCCAAACACGCTTACAATCAAAGGTTTGCCAGAAAGGAGAGAACAGAGGGACAGGCAAGAGCAAGCAGGGATGAATGAGAGAAAGTGTAGCATGTTTAGTTTTTGTTGCAGTTGAAGATAGCTAGCTGTGGGTGTAATCAAGGGATATTACAAAAGTTGGGGTTTTGTGGGCTGCTTTGAAGGAACAGAGACTAATGGAGAAGACTTCACACAAGAGGGAATGGGATCAGGGAATTAAAACCTTGTTCCTTTTTGTATTTTTAATAATCAGGTTTTGTTACTTTAGTATGAAAGCTACCCAGGATATGTGTGTGTGTGTGTGTGTGTGTGTGTGTGTGTGTGTGTGTGTGCGCACACACACGCACACACACACACACAACACACACAATGCTTAATTTATGCATTCAGATTTTATAATTTGGTTTGCCTTTACATCAGATTTGTGAATGGGTGGCTACATATATTTATTTGTTGACTTTTGTTGATTTATTTGTAGCCCTTTTCTCAAGAGCCTCCTGAGTCTCTTGCATGCATGAGATGAAATAGCAACAAATTGTGATAGTTTTCAGGGACACAGGAGTTCATTGTAAATATGCACACACAGATACACCTCAGCTAAATAAAGCGATTCATTTTATAAATCTGTGATTGCATTTTGCGCATGCTGGAAATGAGCTGGGAAGAGCATGTCAGAGTGCATTCATTTTTGCTGATGGATGTGGAGAGCCAGCATCTTGCTGCGTGCTAAATGGTATCCAAGGATTTGCCTAGTGCCAGGAAAAACCAACCCAAAGACTCTGTAATATCCCATGCTAGTCGTGGTTCATTAGTGTGCATATTACTGAGCTTTGAAGTCACTGTGTGGGTAGTCGGCACAACTGCTGATGCTGAGAAAGGGCTCGTGTTGATGGCATTTAAGTTAAAGGGCTAGAACTTGACTCTTGACAGGATATCATTTGGTGGATATTGTTGGTATTTTATTTTTAACCCTATGCTTAAGTCCCGTATTTTTCCATGTATAAGACGAGTTTTTTTGCTAAATAAAAAAAAGTAAAAAATTGGGGGTCGTCTTGTACACGGAACATGGGCATCCAGGGGGATTTTTAAAATATTTAAGCATATGTCCAGGATTTTGGCTTGGGTGGGCTGAGGTTCCTCCTGCTGCCGTCCCCCCTTTCTCCCCCCCCTCCGGGCTGCACGCTGGCGACTGGCTCCTGAAGCCCCCGCTGGTTCGACCACCGGAGCAAGAGCAGCTGCCACCTCTGCTGCTGAGAGCTGCCTCAGCTACCTGTCCTTGCCCTTCTTTCCTTTTTCCCCCCTCTTCCCCTCTCCCACTCCCACCCTGCCCCCAGCCCGCTCTCCACCTTCCTCAGCTCAGTTTGCTCCATGGCCTGGCCTGGCACAGAGTGGGTGCTGCCTTCCCCCGGCTCTCCTGCCTGGGAGCCTCCTTCGCCTCGCTTCCCCGCAGCAGCAGCTGCCACTGAGGGGGAGCATGCAGTGCCCCAGCTGCTGCCTTTGCTTCTGCACCACGGTGCACTGCATGCACCCCATGCTGGAAACTTTGAAGGCAATTGCCCCAAAAAAGATTAACTTGCCACTGCAGATCATCCAGATTTTCACTTCTATTTTAGGGTTTTGTTTTCTTAATTTTGGGTTCAAAAAAACAAGGGTAGTCTTATACATGGAAAAATACGGTAACTTACATAAACATGAAATGCTAAAAATTGAAATAGCCTGGAGATTTAGCATATGCACTTAAGTTATAAATCTCTTTATGTAATGACACTCCAGATTTACAGTTTCAAAAGGCTGCTTGTTGGCAAAGGCAATCATCTGGGAAGCACTGAGTAAAGTGGCTTTATAATGGGACTAAGAAGGGCTGTAGCTCAATGGTAGTGCACCTACATTTTGCCAGATTCCCAGATTCAATCCTCAGCATCTCCAAGTAGGGCTGGGAAAGACTTCCTGTCCGAATTCCTGGAGACCTGCTGCCAGTCAGTGTCATCATCACTGAGCGAAATGGACCAATGACCTGACTCTGCATATGGCAGCTTCAAATGTTCCTAATGGGTGCAAAGCCAAGGTTGTTACTACTCAAGAGTGTAAGGTGTCAGGGTAGGGGTGGGTTACTGAGCTCTAAGACATTTGGACAGAGAATTTTTTCTATCTTCCCATAACCCCTGTTTCAATTTCCATGTTGTTGCTACTAGGGAAAAGTTGTGTTTAGGCTGCAAAGTGTTATACACCATAATAAATAAGATTTGTGCAGAGTTGTACTTGTGGCCATGTTGGGATCTTTCTAGTAGGTCCACTTCTACCTCTAAGCAGATTGGAAAATATGGCAGATATTACTCCAAGGGAAAGATTGCAGTAAATAGATGTGCATACGCTGAGGATAACATTTGATGCTTAGAATCAGTAGTGGAGTATTCAGATTGCCCCACATTTATTATTACAGCCTTAATACTTATTATAACCCTGTTAATTCAGTATTGAAAACAGTAGTAGTATCCAAATACTTGCAGACGGGATTGCTGAAAGAATAGTGGTTTGCTTAGTGGCCACCTAGTGCATTAAAAGCAACTGAGTTTTGCATTGTGGACTTGCTGGTTCACATCTGAGAGTCTTGGACACCCTTCTCCATTAGATCTCATTTGCACGTGCCAGTAACACCAAAAAGAAAAAAGTGTGCTAGTGATCTAGCTCTGCAGTGGGTTATGTGGCAATTTTGGGAGAGGGTAAACAAGATAGCAAGCTGAACAATACAGCCTTTCAAAAGAAAAAGACCAGCCCTTAAGGTCCAGCTTTTTCTTTCGAAGTTCTTCTTAGGAAAGATGAGACAAAGGACTAGTGCTATTTGTTTTCAGTTTGGGCAAAATTCACCTTATTTTAGTTAGTATTGTCCTGTGTGATTCTGTGCTGTGGAACTTGCCAATTACCTTATTAGCAGGAAAAAATGATTTTCCCAATTCTACTTTCTCTTCCAGTAATTGCCCTTCATTTTTGGCGGCTGCTTTAGCCCGTGCAACCGCCGATGAAGTCCTCCAGAGTGATCTTTCAGCACATTACTTGCCCAAGCATGAGGATAGCCCCGATGGGATCATACGTAAGTACCTTATATACAGTATCTTTTTGTAAAGCACTTTAAGGTTTTTGCAGTCAAGTAGTGTATAAATGTTATGAAATAAATAAAATCCCAGAACATGATGAAATGTCAGTCCATCTGCTTAATTATCAACCCCAAGTCTCTCCACTCCTTTTGGCTTTGATGCCATGGAGCATGATGCTTAACTTGTCCCCGCTCCCCCAGCAAAGAACAGGAACAGCAATGCAAGCAGAATCCTCTGATTTGCATCTTACCTTTGGACAGTTGTTTATGGGGTGGGCATCCATTGTCCTAGGTTATTCTAAGGGATATTGTGTTTCTTCATTTTCCACACATTATTCTCCTCTCAGAAAATTCAGGAGAATTTCAGAGGGGTCATTGCTGTTTTGACATTTGCAGCACAATGTCTTTCTTTTTAAAGGCAATCTTTTAAAAAGCAAAAGAAACTTTCCCTTTTTACTTGTTTGTATTTATGATGCAGCAAAACTTTCCATCCTCCAGCCATATGCTGTAATTCATTCTGGGTTGTGCTGACTAGGCTCCCTCTGCGGGCTCCCCAGAACGCTTGTTACAGTGAAAGATAGCCTCTCATAGGAGAAGCTGACAGGGTGTTTGTTGTTCAGCCTGGAAAATATATTGTCATCCTTCCCTCCTTTGCATTTGCTTAAAATATAAAAAATTAAGTTCATGTGTTATTTACAGCAGAGGCTAATACTGCCTATACTTTGCCCTCATTTGTAGGTCTTTCTGCCTTTTCCAATCCTGTGCAGGTGAATGAAGCAGATTTGTCATTGTTCTGGCTGAGCAGCCCTCATTAGTTCCAAATTGAGATCTGTTAAAACTTGCATAAATATTTGACAGTCTCCAAGGAAATGTTGACATTTTTCAAACTAATCATTCTACACAGAATATTTGAGAGAGCTGGAAATTCCTTGCAGCTGCCCTATTTAGAATGTCTTTAAACTTGTAATGTACAGAGCCCAACACGCTAATATCAGTTAGCAGAATGAGAACATGGGTCAGCACCAGTGACTCTGTGGCAGAATCATATGCAGAGGGCAGTGGCTCAGATACAGGGTTGAGCAGGCAGGGATTTCATATCCCCATTGGCATACAGCTTCTCGGTGACTTAAGGCAAGCTGTGAGCCTTAATTTCCAATTTGTATGTTGGAAATAAGTCCTGCTTTGTTTTGAGAAGAGGAACTCACAAGCATTTCTGCATTATAAATGCATGGTGATTCCATAAATTACTTAAGCTAGTTGGTAAAATACAAAAAGGATTCTTAAAGCATGAGAGGTTCTTAGGAGGACTTCCCAAAGCGAGTTACCATGTGGTTTCTTCTGAAAGCCTTGACCTTCCTCTCCTTCTTTGATGGCTTTAGGAATGAACCTGAAAGTTATACAAGTCTCACCTGAATTAATGATGGCATAATCACAATCCTTGTTTCATATTGATTTTTATTCTTTGTATTATATTTATATTGAGCTCAAGGAATATTCAGCTAGCATAATGAACTCATCAGCTTTCAGTTGCAAACAGCTGCATAAGCACCCCAGCAGCTTTGAATTTTGGTATGTCAAAAGAATATGCAAATCTACCATTGGAAATGGGTCACAAATTTGCTTTTCTTCCTTCACATGTCCCGTTCTGCAGCAGTTGTCAGCTAGCCAATTGCCATTGTTGGGTAAAATGGCTGGGCCGGGTCTCCCACTGTAACTGATGCAATTAAGCAGCACTTCCAGCCCTGATGGTTCCCAGGCAGCAGGGGGAAGATGAAATGGTGCATGACATAGGCAGGATGACAGCTGACTCAGCCCTAGCTTGGCACTGCAACATTAACGATTGATGAGTAATTTTCAGCTGCACGGGGGTGGATAGCCTGTTGAGGGCTCTTTTTTTAAAAAAATATCTGAAGCAGTAATTATTGATGATGCTACACTGTGTGTGCTATCCACAGGGGGCTGCATTTAAAGTTTCAGCACAGCAAATGGGCACCTTCCTTCAGAGGGGTTTTCTGAAATGTGCAAAGCTGCAGGAAAGACAGTGCCTTTCTCCAGGGTATTGGGTGGGGAAGCTCTGCAGCCAGTGTGGTGTTTCACTTGTGGGACTGGCAACTGCCTAGACTAGAGGAGCGGGCAAATCACCATGTGGTTTGCTCTGATGATTTTGATGTTGGAATATTCGCTACCTGCTGCCAGGAAACCCCATTGGGGTTGGTGCTAGAAAATGAGGAGAATGGAAATGAGCAACTGGTTCCTCAGTGGTGACTACATTAGAGATGTATCAGGCTGGAGAGCTGCCAAGGAAGTGTGCCTGATTATCTATTTGCTTCAGGATTGGCAGACACCAGACAGCTGGTTCTGGTCAGTGTTTTGCAGCTGAGATGCAACCCAAAAGACATATTGCTAATCCTAGAAGTTCAGAATTATGTAGCAGCTGGTTAAAATGAGATTGGAAAATAAATTTGGATAAATGAACTAAGTGGCTAGAAGCAGACTTCAATCATAGTGTTTGGTTTGATAGCTCATGTTCTGACCCATCCATCACACCAAATTGTTCATTACCCCAGCATTGTATTTGAGAGCTCACCTGGTCCATAGCTAACAAGGAATTATATGCAGGCAAATAAGCATGCTGGCAGCAGGATGGACTCTGTCCTCCTCTGTAGCCACCATGGAAACATGTAATCCCCTCCCCCCTGCTGCCCAGACTACTACTTTTTTGGACTTATTTACAAAGTTAGATTAGAGGTTATTTCTGTCGAGTGACAAAGGCATGCAGTTTCCCCTGGCTACTTTTGGTGGATAAATCATGCCTACTTAAGGTTCATTTTAAGATCGTGAAAGCACAAAAGAAGGTAGACTGTGCAAATACTACTGGGGACCTCACTAGTTGTGTAAAGGGATCTCTGCATACGATCTGCAGAGTGGGACTGGAAATTAGTATGTAGTTTTGTTTGCTACAAGCACATGACATAGTGTTGATACATTTGAAAATTTCAATAAAACATAGACAGAAAAGAGGTTATCTGTTTAGGGGTGAGGAACCTGGGGTCCTCCAGATGTTGCTGGACTAAGTTTCCCTCCTGCTGACCCTGGAGCCATGCTGCTGGGAGTCCATCAATATTGGGGGGGGGGGGTGACACACAGGTTTCCCACCCCCACACTGGAAGTTCCTGGTCAGCACAATGATGCTTCTTATTTCAGCAGAGACCACATGTCCACTCTTCTCTTCTCTTGTATCCGTTCTCTTAGAGGTAGAAACAGTGAAGCTGGCTCGTACAGTGTTCAGCAAACTCCATGAGGTTTGCAGCAGCTGGGTAAAGGACTTTCCCCTCCAGCCGAAGCCCCACCGTTACTACGAAACATCCATTCATGCCATTAAGAACATGCGCCGCAAGATGGAAGACAAACACGTCTGCATTCCAGACTTCAACACCCTCTTCAACCTTGAGGTAAAGAGCTTTTTGAGGAAAGGAGAATGGACGGGAGGCAGCTAGGACACAGTTATCAAACCTCAAGTGGGACAAGAGCCAACAGATCCCTGGTGTGTTCTGAGACAGAGAGAAATTGGCACTTGCTGTACCCACAGATAAGCTTACTGATGTTGATGTAGCTAATGACTGTCCAATCAGAGAACAGAGAAACATCACCAAACCAGCAACCCAGTTGCAACCACTTAATCAGTTGTTGTCGGCTGCAGAATAGTCGTCACCTAGCTCTTTATTGAGTGTGGTTCTTTTGTCCCCCAACCCCAGTTAAAATGCCAGCAGCTGAAGCTGTTTGCCTGTGCTTTTTGATGAATATAAGAAGAGCCTACTGGATAAGGCCAGTAGCCCATCTAGTCCAGCATCCTGTTCTCACAGCGGCCAGCCAGATGCCAGTGGGAAACCAGCAAACAGGATTCAAGCACAAGAGAACTCTCCCCATTTGTGGTTTCCAGCAACTGGTATTCAGAAACATTGCTTCCTCCAACTGTGCATGCAGAGCATGGCCATCATGGCTAGCAGCCGTTGATAGCCCTTTTCTCTATGAATTTGTCTAATCCTCTTTGAAAACTATCCAGGTTGGTGGCCTTTCTCAGCCTCGTTCTCAGGGGTTCATCATATCAATGCCCTTCTCTTGGCAGGATCAAGAGGAGCAGGCCTATTTTGCAGTATTTGATGGCCACGGAGGAGTGGATGCTGCCATTTATGCTTCCATCCACCTCCACGTGAACCTGGTGCACCAAGAGATGTTCCAGCATGACCCTGCAGAGGCACTGTGCAAAGCCTTCCAAGTGACGGATGAACGCTTTGTGCAGAAGGCAGCCAGAGAGGTGAATGAGCAACATTAAATCGGGTGAGGGTGGAGGTTAATTCTGAAAAATCTGCTCAACAGTTATTTGAGCCTATCTAAATGGCCTCCCCTGAGGAGTGGGGATTAAAGGGGTTTGGACAAAGATTTCTTTCTGGGGCAGCTGTTTGTGCCATGAGATCTGCAACAGGGAGCACTTCTGCAGCCAGCCACAGAATAAACAGTTCTTACCTGGAGCAACTTGTGGTACAGGTTAATCTTCCAAATCTTCTGAAGGCTGTGTGTTTTGGTGGAAGGGTGGTTCAAGCTGGGGGCAAGAGTCCTCAGAGAATTACGTCCACTTTATTGGGGCTATTTCACATTCTCTGCAGTGTTTTGATTAATGTGCCAGCATATGCAGAGGCACAACTCAGAACGGCACATTGATGCATTAGAGCAACTTGGTAAAATCTTTGCTTGTTACTCCATAGGCTTCAAGTATACAATAATAATAATTTTATTTATATGCTGCCCATCCGACAGTAAATAGTCCATCAATCCAAACACCTGCTTAGTTCACAGTCTAGCTGCAGTTGAGATGTGTGTTTGAAAATGCCTGAAGCAGCCAGGCAGCTTCTGCCTGTCTATAGCAAGACTAAGGCTCTGTTTTCTCCCTAGAGCTTGCGGTGTGGGACCACAGGTGTTGTGACGTTCATCCGAGGGAACATGCTGTATGTGGCCTGGCTGGGAGACTCCCAGGTGATGCTTGTCAGGGGGGGCCAAGCAGTGGAGCTGATGAAACCTCATAAACCGGATCGTGAGGTGAGCCTTGCCTGGGATAATGGCGGAGTGGATGGTTTTCTAGCCCCACAGGAAGGGAAACAGGTGTGGTGGTCACTGCACCATTTATATAAAAGCATTTCTAAGCAACTTTGGAACAAATACAACATCATAAGAAGATAAACAGTAAAACAGTATTAGAAAAAAACCCCAAAACCAAATGATAGTCAAATGGTTCAGCTTTTTGTGCCAGGAAAAACAGAAGAAAAAGATGTGTCTTTTGAAGCAACTGGTGGATGATGGCAGTCCCTCTGTACTTCTGATTTGGGCTCTGTCAGACCCTCACTGTCCAGTTGCCTACTAGCTACTGTAGTTAGCCATTAATTTAGGGCCAACATATTTCTACTTCAGAGGGAAATGGATGAAAATTGCCACATTAGTTAAATTGTAGTGTATGAGTGTGAGAGAAAGCATGCACTGAAATATTTAGGAGAATCCCCAGCATCAGCCTTTGACCAGCTTATGTGTTCCCTTCTGGTTTAGGATGAGAAGAAGCGCATTGAGGCCCTCGGCGGCTGCGTGGTCTGGTTTGGGGCTTGGCGAGTCAATGGGAGTCTGTCTGTCTCCAGAGCCATTGGTAGGAAACTGAAATCCTGTCTTCTGGTCTATTTTATTTTTCCTTCTTCATTTTCTTTCCTTATTAGCCCCTATGAGTTTTAGTGACTAAATATACCGTATTTTTCCCTCTATAACACGCAGATTTTTTCTCCTAAAAAGTAAGGGGAAATGTCTGTGCGTGTTATAGAGCGAATGTGTGGTCCCTGGAGCCGTTTGTCCCAAGTGCATGGCAAAAATCAGGCAAAAATCATATTGTGCCATCACGGAGGAGAGAAGGCTGCTGCTTTCCTGCATTTTGCCTCAGGGTCTTACTGCCCACCCTGTTCTGTTTCAGTTGCTGTTTGCTCAGACGGAACAAAGAGCAGTGAAATCCCCTCCCCTCCAGGCAAGTAGAGAGGAAAGCAGAGCGTCCGCTCCGGTGCTGCTGCTGCTGCTGCTGCGTCTGGGGACTCGGCAGGCAGCGGAAAACATGCAGATGAGAGAGAGAGAGAGAGAGGGCTGGCTTGAGTGGGTGGGTGGACTTTTGCCTTCCTTCCCCCCCCCCTTTAAACCCCTCTCCTGCATTCTTAGCCAGCTGCTTCTCCGCACACCCCTCCCGTGCTCCTTGTCCCTTCTATATTTTTCCTTCCCTCCCCACTTAAAACGTGGTTACAAAGCACGGATCCACATGGATCCTCAGGATCTTTGCATTGGGTCAGCCCAAATTCACCATCAGAGCACATAGCATGTCCATGGCTACAGCCTGCCCCCCAAATATCACGTACCCACTGTTGCCTGGGGCTGCAATGGTGCAAAAACGTGGTTACAAAGCATGGATCCACATGGATCCTCAGGATCTTTGCATTGGGTCAGCCCAAATTCACCATCAGAGCACATAGCATGTCCATGGCTACAGCCTGCCCCCCAAAAATCACACACCCACTGTTGCCTGGGGCTGCAATGGTGCAAAAACGTGGTTACAAAGCATGGATCCACATGGATCCTCAGGATCTTTGCATTGGGTCACCTCAAATTCACCATCAGATCACATAGCATGTCCATGGCTACAGCCTGCCCCCCAAAAATCACGTACCCACTGTTGCCTGGGGCTGCAATGGTGCAAAAATGTGGTTACAAAGCATGGATCCACAGGGATTCTCAGGATTTTTGCATTGGGTCACCCCAAATTCACCATCAGATCACATGTCTGTGGCCACAGCATGAAGCACAAAAATGATACATCCACTGTTTCATTCAGAATGTTTTTTCCCTTGTTTTCCTCCTCTAAGAACGATGTGCGTGTTATGGTCAGGTGCGTGTTATAGAGCGAAAAATACGGTAGTTTCTAAATTGGTTGCAACTTCCCAGCCAAGGGATACTGTAATCACAGTGAAAGATCCAGTGAAAACGTCTTCTCAGAGTGCTGTAGTAGCTAACAAGGCAAATTCAGCACTGGGAAAGGGATGTTACAGTGTTGCTATGAAAATCTGCCTTCAGATCTAGGTGACTGAACAGCTCATCTCACAATATGGTAGAGCTGGAGGAAGTACAGAAGAAGGAACACCTGTAACAAAGAGGTTGGCGCTTTTCAGTTCAGAAAGCTGGGAAGAGAAAGATATGCCTTTATAAAACACTAGGCAGCTGCATGGTGGAAAATATCATCAGCTGTTAGCTGTATTAGTTAAAGTGGAAGCTTTCAGGATGAGTATACCTGATGAGGGGAGAAGCAGCTCCAACTTCAGAATTCCCTTGCCAAATCAATGTGTCCATCTTGAAGTCTAGTAGTCATAATTGAGGTGTTTATTGGATTAACAGCACAAGATTATTGCACTTCCAATTAAACCAGAGTGTGACCAGATGGCTCTATAAGTAGAGAAGCAGATGCATTTTGCCAGTCGTCTCTTGAGTGGGGCACTCTCTGACTGCACCAGAGAGCATGGTGCGCAGGGCTCACTTGTTCTGATAAGCAGGGGCATGTCCAATGCAGGAGTTACTTATCTTTCCACTGTCCTGGAAAGGTTGTGCTACAGCAACATCCCAGAATGCGGGGAGCTGTTGCTTAGGAGAGCTGCGCTTTATGAGCAGAGTATGGGAGAAAGACAGCATGCTAAACTCAACACAAGACAAAATGGGCTTTTTATACTCAGGAATCCCCATTGAATTTGCAAGGTCCAATTTGATTTACAGCTTTCCTCTCATCCCCATAAAGCAGTGCAAATCCAAAAGTGGGCCTCTTACCAAACCTGAGGTCTAAACACCCATGAGCCAGTAGCTTAGAAAAGATGGCATTCTGAATCATCAGTCGATTCCTAGGCCTTTTAAATTTGCTCCACCTCTTCTCATGTTTTCTGGCTTTCATGCCAAATGAGAGCGAGAAGTGAGTCCCCACCCAAGAGGTTTCAAGCCCTTGTCTCCCAACCAGTGAGCATTCTGCCTTCACTATGCCACTACCTTAAGCCAAGAGGTAAAGAGAATTCACTGATCTATCCTGACTACACAGCTGCCTAAATCTTCTCTGGATCTCTTTACCCACCTACTCCAGGTGATGCAGAACACAAGCCATACATCTGTGGGGACGCGGACTCGGGCTCCACAGTTCTGGATGGATCGGAAGACTACCTCATTTTAGCCTGCGACGGCTTCTATGACACGGTGAACCCTGATGAAGCAGTGAAAGTGGTGGCTGACCACCTGAAGGAGAACAATGGGGATAGCAGCATGGTGGCCCACAAGTTAGTAGCTTCAGCTCGAGATGCTGGCTCCAGCGACAACATCACTGTCATTGTGGTCTTTCTCAGGGACATGAGTACGGCTGTAAACATCAGTGAGGAGTCAGAGTGGACAGAGAACTCTTTCCAAGGTGGGCAAGAAGACAACGGCGACAATAAAGAAAACCACGGGGATTGCAAGAGACCGTGGCCTCAGCACCAGGTCTCCGCACCTGCTGATCTAGGGTACGATGGGAGAGTGGATTCTTTCACAGACAGAACTACCTTGAGTGCAGGTTCCAGGATCAACGTGTTGGAAGACCCAGGCTATATTGACCTGAGGAAAATAGAAGCTAGCAAACTTCAGAGTGCAAAACGCCTGTCCTCAGATCAATGGTTCAGCACTTGTGAACCAAAGAGGGCAACCTTGGGTCAGGGTGTGTCAGCAGAGAACGAGACAGTGGCCGACCCTGCGCCTCCTGCAGGCAGGCAGAGCAGTCTCCAGGAGCAGCTAGCCTCTCTTCCTTCTGGCTCCACAAGCCCTCACAAGTACAGCATCTCCAGCAGGCTCGAAGGTGAGCACTTCAAATCTTGGGGAGGAAGAGCTTCCATTTTCTCTCCCCTTCACTTCTGTGATGCAAAGCGGTGGCAGCGACTAGCCAGACTCAAGCCCAAGCTCCACATGCTTCTCTTTGAGAACAGGCTGCTTTCCCCCACAGAAGAGTTAGCTCTGGCCTCACCTTGCAGTGTGAACAGCCGTAGAAATAAGTTGATAAGAAGCCGTCTCTGGCAGGGCTTCTCTAGTTGTTGCCGGGGTCATGGCAAGAGTATCCACCTGCTGCAAAGGCAGAGCCACTGTATAGCAGACCCTGGGCTCCTCCGGAGGTGTACAAAGTAGCATGCTCCTTTGTATTCCCCTCTCCTGCCCCCCTCCCCCAAATAGTTTAGGTTAGGCATTCACAGAATGAGGAGTAAATTTAAAAGAGTGAGCATTTCAGAACCATGTGATTGTGGAATGCACCACTCATGTAAATAGATCCTAGGAATGTGTGTTTCAGTCTAAAAAAAATAAAATAATGGCTGGTGTGCCAGTCTCTCTCTCTCTCTCTCTCTCTCTCTCTCTCTCTCTCTCAGCAATGTCACATACACATTCTCTCTCTTACCCACAAACATGTATCTATAGCTTCATTTTGCTCATGGCCACTAGATACTGACAGTGACACAATGGAATAAATAGGAGAGAGATTCTTTCAAGAGAGATTGCCAAAAAAAAGTGTTACCTGTTTGAGATGAGTCTGTGGAGCAATATTTTTTGAAGGATCTCGTTTTTAAAACCTGCCAGTTTTTGTAGGTGGGGTGGAGGGAAGGGAAGAGGAAGACAGAAGTAGTCCAGGTTGTAGTTGGTGGGGTGGTTCTTTGAGGTTAACAGAGCCATTGTGGAAGCAGCAGGCCTTTGCAGGTACATTATTAAAAGCCATAGGGGGGTTGAATCTAGCACTTGAGCACTCCTAGCCCCTGTTGTATATCCAGTTAAGACTAATCTTATTTATGCCCCCATGTAACATATAAAAAAGAGGGAATGCTAATTTTTGTAGTTTTTAAAGATCATTTCCTGTGGCTAAAGTTGAAACTATATTGAAATTTCAATAGCTTGGAGTCTTTTGGGGTGCTTAGTGACATTTTAGTCTTTTAAACTAAAAAAGTAATAATGTTAAAACTGTTTGCATCTAATAATAGTAGTGGTTAAATCTTTCCACCACTGTGTCCTCCCCAATCCCTAATTTATCTCAGGTGTCAAACTGATATAAAGCTAGTTCAGATTCAAATATGTTGTCCTGTGAACTGATGGAGCCAGCAACTTGCTTGTCAGACTTTTTGGTCATCAGTTCTCCCTTCCCCATTCAGAGGGGGCAGTAATATGGCAGTTTATAGTGTTTGGCTCAGCTATCTGTCTGGTCCTTGCAAGAGACCTTCAGAGTATGAAGGGACTGGGGAAAAGCTAGAGGAAGGCAGCTTGCTATAGCAGTTGTAAAATGAGAGCGACTAGATGAACTCTAATTGTCAGTTGCTCAGGAAGGGTTTGATGATTGCCTGTCTCCATCCTTCATACTAAAGAGCAAAACACTTCTCTCTCTATATATATATAAATAAAATCAGTTTTAGCATTAAATAGCTGAAATGCAGAATAATCAGGGACAGTATGTTAGAAGAGGTCTCTTGGTTGCTAACATTCGCTTGAATGATCTAAAATACTAAGGCGTTAAATGTACACAGATCTGAATATGTTACATTACATAATTCCATGGGGATTAAGTTTTAGCTCAACAGAATCACTGCCCAATGCGGTTTGACATTAGTGTATAGGAACATAGAAAGCTGCCTTATACTGAGTCAGACCAGTGGTCTGTCTAGCTCAGTACTGTCTACACTGACTAGCAGCAGCTCTCCATCATGAAGATATTTCCAGTCCTAGGATTGAACCCAGCACCTTCAGTATGCAAAGCGGGTGCTCTGCCCCTGAGCTGTCACCCCTCCCCAAACTGATAATTTGCCTAAGGACTGGGGAGAATTAGGTAATTATTCTGAATGGCTTTTTATTGATTAACTCAATTTCTTCAAGAAACTTGATGAAACGGTTAGAAATCAAGTGCAGAAAGCTAAAAGGTCTTGGCTTTTACCCACCGGGGGTGGGGGGTGGGATAACCAAAATTAAGGAGCAACAGCACTTTCCCACTTATCTGCAAGCCTTAGGTGTGTTGTGCTACAAATCAAGTGTTACCAATGAAATGAGGAGCTGCAGCTGAGCTGTTTCTGCTGCGATGCTTGAGGACATAGCAGGAGAAAAGGTAGACTGCAATGCCCTTCTGCTCAATTAGTTGTGCTTCTATGGGAAAAGTGCAGTTCTTTGAAGACATGTCAAAATTCTAAAATGTTGCAAATGTGTTTTGACCTCTTCCCAACATGCAGTCATAACTGGAAAGTACTAGCCTCAGAGTGTGCTCTCACGTTTTTTATAAAAGAAGTGTAACTCCATATGTGTGGATTCATACATGGATTATCTGCTGCTCATCCTGTTCATCCTACAGGAGAGAATCTGCCATCCATTCCTAGTGTGGTCCAGTACAAAATATTGTTACAACTAGAAAGTGTTCATCTTTCATTACATAGTGGTAGAGTATGTAGGATCCATTTGTGAGGCAAGTCTTCAACCATGGTAGAATACATATTTAAAAGTAGTAGTTCTTGGTCCAATATAAGCTGCTCAATTCTACACACTAGGCAAAAAAAAAAAGCAGTGCTTTGTGATATGCTGTGTTTTTCTCTTAATGCCACTGGTGATAGGACGTAGTTCTCTTCAGTTCAAACTCCTGTGCCCTTATTTGCTGCTTGCTGACGTAAGCAATAAGCTCCCCTTTTTAATTAATGATATTCTCAGTGTTCTGTATCTTGTACTTTGATCCTTTAGCTGGTGAGAATGTACAAAAAAATATAGGTATCTAACTGTATTTATTAACTGTTAATGTTGGTTGTCTGTAAAGTGTTTTGTAAATCTGTGTATTTTAATAGTGGTGACATTTGCATAATGAGACCTTTCCAATAAAGAGCTGAAGCAGCCCTCAAGTTCTCATAATCTGCATCAGCTACATGAGTTGTGTAGGAACACTAGTAGTAATGGTGGTAGTTGGTGAGGACAGGAGACTCCAGGCTGCCTCTCCCCTGAGGCTGTTCAAAACCTGCTGGTGAGCTTATTCACTGTGAGTTTCAAAGGGATTCATTTAATCCCTCGCCTAATGTCTCCTGTCTCCAGCTTTAACAGAGTTGTGAGGAATGCCTCCGATTGCAAGAAATGGAATAGCAGCAGAGCAGCAAGCCATTAATCCATTTCACTTGCACTAACAAGTTGTAGAAGTAAAATATTTATATTTTGAAGTGCCATCAATTGTCCTTGTCTGTTTGGAAGCCTGGGAGGCACACACCCGCCTACTCCATGTGACTCAGCCCTCCTCCCCCCAACAGAAGGAAGCAGACTCCTGTGGTTCCCCTGCTAAGCACTCCCTTCTTTGTCCCCTCACTTCCTGGCTCAGAAAAGCAAGGGAGGACATATGAGGAAGAGAATATCCATCCTTTATTTTGGCAGAGCCTGTTCCTGCTTCTTGTGGCTTTTAGCAGCCGACACTCCTAAGTAGCAGCTGCCACTTGCTAATGCCTTTTAAATTTAGAACCTTCCATCTCATCGAGTATAACATTACCTTTTGCCTTCTGTTCATAGTGGTTCATTGTCATTTATGCAGAGGCACAGTGCTCTTTTCCCTAGAACATTCAATTAAAGCAACTATGCAGATTACATTCAAGCAGTCTTTTCCGTTACCTATAAATTTCGTTACAGCTCTGGAGAACCTGAACAGCCGGCTCCGCCAAAATGTAGCTCATTCTCATGCAAAAAAGAGAAGCAAGGCGAGGCTACTGTAGCTTTGCGTATGCCTATGAGTTAGGGCTGTGCAGCATAAAAACCTTCAACTGGAGGAGGTTACAGTCTTGCACCAATGGCCCAGTTTGCACATCAAAGTAAGCCACAGTTAATGGCTTACCAAGAAAGCACCTTTTGATGCTGTTTTGTCTCAGCCCTGCTTATGCTGAAAGGAAACCCATCATGACCCCTCTCCCAGCTTAGTCTTATGTTTGAACCGGGAATCATGTTTTACTTCAATAGAGCATGATCAGTACGTCAAGAGCAAACCTTGGCTACAGATTGCTGGGAGCAGAATAATTCATGACCCCTGACGAAGCAGGGATCAGGATTTGTTTCCTGCTAGCGTAAGTTGAGAGGAGCAAGGTGGGCACAATCCACTCATGTACAGTAAGCCATGGTGGTTTATGAGCTTACCACACCATGTGAATGTGCCCACTGTCAAGAATACATTCAAGTGACAAAGTCACTTTTAACATTACATTAAACACTAATCTATAACTTCCAGTATTAAACAGCACCGTATTATACAAGTATCAGAAGGTTTGGTTTATAAATATAAACAGATTTGTTTTACTTACCCTTCTTGGCTGTTGCTTTTTTGTTTCTAGAAGTAGGGAGAGTCTAAACCAAGCTAGGTTGGGGAAAGCCAGCTGAGATTCACCCTTATTACTAAAAACATTACCATGGCACATTCCTAGGAATGCCAAGTGTATTACTGAGTTCCTGTTGAAATATACTTATGCTGTCATGAAAACTAATGAAGTGGGTTGGTTTAATAGAAATGACTTTACTACTCTGTTGGGACCCGTTGACAACTTTGTTCCTATAGCTCACAAGTTCAGTAGGAATCATGTATTAGCCATATTTTATTTATTAAAGCTGTTCACAAAAGGTAAGGACTATGTTCAACTTCTACCAATATCTTAATAAAACAGCAAACATTATGCTCTTGTGTACTTATTTCAAGGGAAATAACCACATTTTTGAAGAGGGGCAAACAAAGTCACTTTTTAAAAGGAGCTGAATGGGGGGGGGGAATCTTACGTCAGGCAACAACAGGACTTCAATTCTGCTGCAAGGCACAGTCTTGCTGTTCTAACTGAAAATATCACCAGAGGAACTTGCAAATGGCTTGACATTTTGGAGTATTGGAACTGACCTTACCCAGTGCAAGCTACACTTTCAAGAGAAAATGTTACATCTTTGTGCCTAACGTGGGCACTATGAAGTGTGGGTTGGGAGATTTCAGCAATCAAGCTATGACCAATAAAGCAAGTGGTATATCAACTGGCAGAGGGATGTGGCCAAGTTTACCCACTGGATCAGACCCAACCTTAAACACCTTCATCACTGCTGCTGAATTGATATGAAATCCTAAGGATCATTCTCTGCTTTAGGTACTCTCCCTTCACCAGGCTTGTAACAGTCAGGGCATTTTAACAGCTATTTCTTGCCATCCCCATACCACACACAATATCCCTTTCAGTCCAAGGTCTGTGGTTTAAACTGCACACGCACTGTCATTTCCATGTTCATTTTATTAATTAAAAGTGCAAACCATTTTCATCTGAACTATATGAATTTTTACAGCAGTTAAACGACAAGAATAAATCCTTCCATTAAGTACAACATTCAGGAGGATGCAACAAACATTTATACAGTAACTCATGCTTAAAAAAAATCAGCCAATGCAACTTAGCTTCACAGAACACCTTTAGCAGCTCAAATGCAATGCACAGTGGCAAAAGAGTTTGGCAACAAGTGTTTTCAACTGGCCAAAAATGGACTAATGGGGAGAGAGGAGAGACTCATGGATAGAGACATTTCACTGTAAGTAGCTCAGGAATCAGAAGTGTAACAGCTTTAGTGTCAGTTCAGTTCACTTAAAAATAAAGGTGGGGTGGGCATTCCCTTCCCCTTCCCCTTCTCCCTCTCCCATCCCAAACTCCTCAGCCATCAAGAGCAAGGCTGAGGCTCCAGCACCTTTTAAAGGCACGCAGGGTGCAGGATGACACCAAGCAGGATCAGAAAAGCGAGTACAGCTAGATTTTCAGTAGGAAAAGGACGGGAAGGAGCAAGGAAATGTGCACAAGGCATTACCAGAAACAATGCAGGTGAATTAAGAGGGACCCAGTGATGCTTCATCCAGCCACCTTCAAAAGGCTAATGAATGCTAATCCAACTTCGGGAAGCCCCTGCTACCTCATGCTCTACCTGGGCCAGAGAGAGAAAGAAATTTATTATCAGAAGTAGCCCAAGTCAACATTCGGGGGGGGGGGGCGGGGGAGCAAAGAGAAGGGATACACCTGAAGTATTTTTTTCCAGCCTGGTTTAAAGAACCCAAACCTAGAATTATGAACAAAAAAGGAGAAAGCAAAGCAAGTAGCTCTCAGAACGGCCTAATGTCTCCTGCAATAACAAATGCAAATAGGCAACTATGTACTGCAATGCTTCAGCAGGCTCTCCTCCTCCCGGAAAGACAATTTTTGACAGAAACATAAAGAGTGAGGAAACCTATCAAGTCTTAAGATGTTACAGTATCACCTAGGCAGAAAGTTACTTGCGCCAGAATGGCAGTTTTCTCTGGTAGCTGCCTCACTCCACAGATCCCA
Source organism: Podarcis gaigeae (assembly GCF_964106915.1). NCBI lineage: Eukaryota > Metazoa > Chordata > Lepidosauria > Squamata > Lacertidae > Podarcis > Podarcis gaigeae. The sequence continues at coordinate 41,570,231 of NC_139692.1, read as the reverse complement.
AATCCTCATAAAAGTTAATGTATCAAGGGTGACTGAAGTCAGTTGCCACAATGAGACTTTCAAGTCACACAGAAACCAGTAGCCCAACAGTAGTTCCTTTGCCATTTACCTTGTGCTGCCGTCCTTTCCGGTGGTAAAAGGGAGGTCTTCAGGGCCTGTTTGGTCACCCTCAGGAAAAACTGAGCATAGCTCAAAGGCTGAAGACACAAACAACCAGGATTTAGAACACAACACACCAAAAGCAGTTTAAAATAATTTTATATAATGCAGCCCATATAATGCAAGATGGGTGGCTGCTTCTCACACAGCTTTCCCCTAAACATATGATGATGGAAAATACCTGTACTATAACACTGCCACATTGAGCAATGTGCCCACTATACTGCGCTTGCATTGAGTTGCTCAATTTCCAAGATCCCTATGCAATATGGGTAGGGGATGTTTGTCCTACTTGCAAGACACTCAAGTGAAGGTCCTCCTACACTATACAGGCAGCCTTCATAACCATGTGCCCATCCAGGCTGCATCACCAATGTGGTCCTTTCAGTGAAAGAAGAGAGAGTGGTGATGCATGAAGCCTATGCAGTTGCTAAGGCAACCATACTGCAATAAGAAGGCCCACACAAATCAAAAGAACTGTCGTTGCCTCTTTGGGGGAGTCCTCTCGGCTTCATAACTAGGAACACTGAGGAGGTCAGAGTTTAAATATTGGCATCTTCAGGATCCAATGGTGTAACTATGATGTGTGTGTGTGTGTGTGTGTGTGTGAGAGAGAGAGAGAGAGAGAGAGAGAGAGTAGCAGATGCCAATATTGGGAGTCACACTAGATAAGAACCATCAGTACAAAATCAGAAGCTCACAGAACTAAGAAAAGCAAAAGTATTTGCAACATATAGGCCAGCCACCCTTGGCCTGTGCCCTTCCGATGTTTTGAACTATAACTTCCATCGGCCCCAACCAGCACTGGCTGCGGCTGATGGGAGTTGTAGTCTGAAACATCTGGAAGGTCCCAGGTGGGAGACAGTTGACCTAGATGCTGAGTTTTTCCCCAGCCCTGATCCCTGTCCGACAGCCTCCTTACCTACCATCACTTGAAGGCTGGGACTGGAAAGCCTGGCTGAAGACATCTGGAGCGGCACTGGCAGCTTCCCCATCCTCCTGCTCTTCATTCTCTGTGTCGCATTCAATGTCACTGTCACTGCTCATGCCTGGCAGGAGGTGAAGGATGTGCTTCTGGCAAAGCCCAGCTGCACACAGGAAGGAGGAGGAGAGATTGCTGAGGCTCTAGAAACTGCTCTCAAAAAAAGCACCAACAGCTTCAGTCTCTTCCCTGAGAACTGCAATCTAGATCTAAAAAACACTCAAGCTTCCCAGCCTTGTTGGCCCAGAAAGCAACATGGAGCCTTGGAAAGAGAATAAAATCATTCTCTCAGAGGTTAACACCTCCTATGGAGTGATGTGGTGGGGGGAGACTTGCTGAACAGGAAGAACCAGCATCACAGGAAATTATTGAAGAGCTGAAGCACCACAGTTCGTTTACACTATTTGAGACAATACAATTATCAAAAGTTCCACATTTTAATGGGCACTAGCTGAAATCTTGCAAGTGTGGCTACTCTTTTTCAGCAAGATTCCAAAACTGGCCACCCAGAATGGTGAGAACTGAATGAGCAGAGTTAGGCAGCCAAGTCAAAAATGACGCTGCAGCAAACCCACTGCCTCAGGGGACTCGGAGCAGAGTCACAGAGCAGTTCCTCATCCTCAAGCAGAGCAGGATATTCAGATTCTCCCTGGATAAGGCCCAAGTTTTTGTTTCGGTACCTCTCTTTAGCAATGGAAACCTGTTTCCTCTCAAGGTCTGCATTCCCATGGGGGTAAACTGGGAGACGGGGATGCATCAGCCCTTTGAGCCACAAGTTCTATGACCCTAGGAAGGCCAACCTAGTTAAAACCTTAGAAAGGACTCTTTGTGACAGATGTTACTGTCTCACTTCTAGTTATATTTCAACACTTTTTTGAAAATTAGTTTTTAAAGCTCTGATCCCTGTCCTATGGCTCCAGGATGGTTTACAGCAGGGGTCGGCAAGGTTTACCTCACCTGGGCCAGTTCACTCCCGCAGAGATCGCTCTGTGGACCGGATTGTGTCTGCGCGGGCGTGATTTCCGGCATCTGTGCATGTGCAGACGCAATTTCCGGTGCCATGGAAGCAAGTCCCTGCTCCGCTGGTTTAGCGCAGCGGGTGGGGACTTGCTGAGCAGACAGCTCAGTTCGGGGGCGACTCGTGGTCCGTTTACAGAGTTCAAACAAATAATACAATAATAATACTTAATGCAGCTTTGAATTATATAAGAAGGGTTTCTAGTAAGGTTTGGTTTGAGTGTAGCAATTCTAGGACCTATTAGGATGCTCAACTCCTGGAGACTTATGGAATCTGATGCCTGAATGCTCTGAAGGATTTTTCAGCATCAATACCTGAGTGCTACCTATGGTGTGTATTTTCTCAGGAGTAGGACTTCCAAATATGAGCAGATCATTTCCCCAGTAGAAATTTTGAAGTCTCCATGTCCTGACTCCACTGGTCAATGGGAGCAGCACCCATCACTAGATAGATGCCTGGTCCATCTGAACAGAAGAAACCTTAGAGGAAGTCCAGTGTTCTCCATTTTGCTTCCTTCCTAGTTTCCAACTTTCAAACATATGCGGGCAACTACGTATTATCTCTAGTTTTTTTGTGTTTTTTAATGAAAGCTATAATTTTAACAAGAATTCCTCATGGCCCGGACTGGCTGACAGGTTATATATATTTCTTTTCCACTATATGTTAAGCTTCCATGTCTGCTACAAACAATCCTCAGTGCACTAAAAAGTAAAACCCACTGACATCAATTTAACTTGTTCTGAAGTTCACATATTGAGGACTGGACTGTTAGCCACATGTTGTTTTCACTGCAGACCAACGTAATCTCTTTTTTACTCTTACTTCAGTAAATCCACCTAATGATAGTCGTTGCTTCCACTATTTAAGCTGCTTTTTGCAGTTGGTAGCCAGCCAGCCAGCATGCCCTCTTGCCACCAGCAGCACATCAGTGAATCACTGTTTTTCTAAAAGCTCCAAAGTCAAAACGTTATCTATATTTAGCAGCTGAAGGCAGTGCCGTAACCTCCTTAAGCAGGTTCACACCACCCAGCTTCTCCAAGTGCTACCCTGCAAATCAGGACACTTTTCCAGATCACAGAAAGGCTGTAAAGCACACCTGGGGAGTTTCAATAGAAAGGCCAAGGTGCTGTAGGGCTTCTGCCAAGCAGCTCCATTTAGGAAGGCACTCCCCGTTTCACATACAAAGAGAACCTAAACGTCAGAGTGAGGTTTCCCTAGCTCAGAGCATCACACTACAACATCAGGCTCCCAATTAACTTTGTCCTTGAGTATTAACAGAGAACTGCCAACATTCTCCGTCTCCATGGCTACAAAAAGCCAAACCAAAAGGGTTCTGCTTCTTCCGATTCCCTTAACAAAAGGAAATAAGAAGGAACGGGGTTTTCCATAATGCAGGTTTTAAAAAAACCAATAAATTAGTGTGTCTGCCTTCTTCCTGCTGCCTCCTACGACAGCCAAACTGCAAAGCAGAGTGACTAAGAAGGAATTTCAGCCTGATGTCAGACACGCCTCCTGCAACACCTACGCAAGACTGCCCTGCGCAGATAACGGTGGTGGATGCTGGCACCTTAGTGCCGTCACACATTGAAATTCAAATGCCTGCAGGGGTAGAAGGCAGAGCTTTGCAAGAAAAGTGTGAGTGGCAGGGGGTGGGTGGGGAGACCTTCTAAATGAACAACCTACTCCCTGCCCCAGGGTGCCCTCCTGTTTCCATAGGGAAAAGCAAAGTCTTCCCCACTGCTGCTAAGCTTGCTTTAGATCACATTCTAAAGATGCATAAGAACCCCAACTAAGCCACAATCATTGCCAAGAGGACCTCACAGCAACCTCAGCCCACTGCTCAAGAGAGATAAACAGCCCCTTTGCTCATTAGCACAACCTCCTTCTGTGAGGCAAGCCACTTATTCCAGTTTCACAGATGGAAGAGCCGAGGTGAGAGATGAAAAATGTTTCCCAGAGGCAACCCACTGACTGCATGGCCACAGCAGAGACTTGTTCTGCATTCTGTTGAGGTACACACCTGACCTTCAAAGCACTGCTCTGGATACTCCTGTTGCTGAATGGTTAGACCCACCTGGTGCCCTCCGGATGTCATTGGACTACAACTCCTACAGTTTACTCAGACAGGAAGAAGGTCCTCCAAGGATCCAAGAACAGGGGCAGATTGAACCAGGAGCCTCCTGGATATAGAGGGTATGCTAATACAGGCTCTTTTTGCGCTGGCTAAAAACACATTAGAGCCCTGCATGGAAGGTAAGTAACCAAGTCCCTCTGCACCTCAGACCACTAACTTAAACCCAACCCCAAGCAAGCTACCAAGTACAGCTTGGCTTTCCAGCTAGTGATTTGCAAGATTCCAAACATGTGGAATGGTAAGAGAAGGAAGTTCATTAGAAGGCTCTTTGTACCAACAACCACAGCTGCTTCTTTAGATTCACAATACTTGAACCTGCAAGATTTCTGAGTCCTTAATGCATGTGAAGAGACATTCCTGCTTTTTTAGTTATTGGGCCCGTTTCCCTGCAAAACCAAAACAGCCTTGGGTTTACCTTCTTCTGCCCCTGCTGAGGCTCCCTCAGAGAGCACCACCTGCAGCTCTCCAGCCTCCGTGTTGTTTTCTAAGTCAGCAGGCTCTGTTGTTTCCACGCGGCATCTATTTGAATTGGGTCTAAGAGGAAGAGGCAGGGCAGGTTTTACAAAGCAGCCAAGGACATTCAGTGCTAAGCTAGTACTGCCAAGAAGCTCAAGCTTTTGTTATTTAAAAAGGCACTTGGTTGCTGGGGTTAAACTGAAATCATGCAGACAACAACTACCAAGTCTAGAAGGTCAAGTCTCCATGCCCAAACTTTTACGTAAGAAAGTAAGGAGAACAGAAGAACTCTGCCAGGTCAGGCAAATGGCCCATCCAGCATCCTGTTCGCAGAGAGGCCAAGTGGATGCCTGTGGAAAGGCTGCAAACAGGACCTGAGTGCAACAACACTTTCCCAGCTTGTGATTCCAGCAACTGGGACTCCAGCCTGGAGGCACATTTGGAAGTTGTAAGAAACCTTCATAGGCACCCCAAAATATCAATTTCACAGAATAAAAAGTGGCTATGTTCAGAACCCCCCATTCCAAACAGGTAACCCACCTAAATAAACCCCCCAAAAAGATAAAAAGTAGTCACCCGTGCAATCTGAACAAACAATAAAAAATTGGGAGGGGCAGGGGACCCTGCCAGGCACCAAAGGAGCGCCAGAGGGTGCCATGGTACATAAAGAAAACAACAATTTGAGGCCCCAAAGCCTTACATGGCTATGTCTTTTACAAAGGATCACCCACCATATTGCCCCTCTGCAAAAACTCCCCTGTCAAGCACACTACTTCAGCCAACATTTTCAACAAATACAAGGTAAAGCAGGCACATGCTAGAGAAAACATGGGCTACTTTCAATATATGGTGGTTTTCTGAGTGCAGGTAAATTTATTATATATGTAGCATTAACTACTGAGCATCTCCCAAGAGTGAAAAGCAGAGGATGGGAAAGAGAGGGACCCCAAGTTGAGAAATATGCTACAAAAGCCACAAGATGAGACTGAAATGATGTTCCTTTCTTTGAAGCCACAAACAGGCTAACTGAGCAACACAAACTTACCCCACAGCAGTTATTTTCCTGGCCTTTTCCATAGGCATTTTGCCATTTAAGCCACATGCACCAACATCAGAATCTGAGACTTCACATTGCCTGTCTTCGGGCTTAGACAATGGCTCTGAGGCACAGCCGTTGGTCAAGGACCTGGGGGAGCCATGCCTACTGCTGGGCTTTGGGTTTCCCAGGCAACCTATGGAAAGGCAAGGCAAGTGTGTCACACGGCCACCCAGGCTATAACAATAGGATCCCAATGTTGCAGCACACAATCCATGCTTTGGAAAGTACTGTATATTGTCAAGCCTGGATACTTTGAGTGGTTTGGTTTATGAACAACTTTCTATTGCATGGGTAGACATTGGGGTCTCCTCCATACGTCACTGGACTTCAACACCCATCAGCCCCAGCCAGCATGGCCAATGGTCAGGGATGATGGAGTCTGGAGGACACCATGTTGGCTACCCCTGCTCTATTGTAAGGTCTATTAACAGCAAAAACCAACCTACCTACCTACATTCCTTCCTTCCTTCCTTCCTTCCTTCCTTCCTTCCTTCCTTCCTTCCTTTCTTTCTTTCTTTCTTTCTTTCTTTCTTTCTTCTCTCTCTCTCTCTCTCTCTCTCTCTCACACACACACACACACAAAACCTGTTTATACCTTCAGAGGAAATCTGACAATCTCCCTTCAAGTGAAGATTTCCATCACCGCAATCCATTGCTCTTCGCAGAGACAGACTCCCTGCTGCTCCACTTCGACTAGCTTTGTTTGAATGAATTTTCTTATTTGTGGCTGCAAGATTTAGAAAAGGAAACCTACATTTAAAATAACCAGCATTAAAAAACAAAAAATAACAACTAATGTTACCATTATCACACCTTTCAGTAATGACTCTGAAAATGAGGGTGACATCCCACTTGCCCCCCAGGGAGATGAGACATTCCCTTTCTTAGGGTAAACCTCCCCACATGCCTTTCTCACTCTGCAAGTTTAATTATCTCCATCATTGAAAACTGCTGCTACAACGGAAGTTATTTAGTATCTAAACCAGAGCACCTCAAAGCACATCTGTCACCTAAACTGATTAAAAGCTTCGTAATTCCAGTTCTGGGGATGGGAGATCACAGAGCATCTAGTGGGGGCACAGCTCAGTGTGAGCACATGCATTGAATGCAGAAGGTTCAGTTTCTGGTGTCTAGCTAAAAGCATATTCTGGAAGCACAGATAGGAAAGACCTGTCTCTGCTGGAGACCCTGGAGAACTACTGTTAGAGTAGATAATATTCAGCTATTGAGATGAGGGGCCTGACCCAGGGGTAAGGAAGCAGCCTACGATCCTTGGGTACATGAAGAGGCTCCTACTTAATTGTTATTAAGAACTCTCTACCCGGTAGACCTGCTGAAATCCTGTTATCTTGCTGTGTAAGCAATGATTCTTCATACATTAGTTAAATTATCTCTATCCTCAATACAAATGAGAAAGCAGAGAGTAAAGGAAGAAGTCCCTTTCGGCTCCTCTGTCTGTTCTCTTATTATGTAAATCAACCTGTTTGCATCAACTTTTATTGGTCTGTGACTGTAATAAATCAAATCAATCTATTGAAGGTTTTGCTTCATTTAAATTCTAATGAATTATTTCTACACCAGGCCTGCCTGCTGCAGTCTATCAAGCAGAACACAGCTTCCCGGCAGCTTAATAACCCTCCTGAACTTTCAACCTACACAGGACTGCAACATCATGGAGTGCGCCTGGAGAACGCCACAATAGGCTCAGGCATGTGCCGGGCTTGGTAGATCAAGTTATGCAGGCCTGCTCTGCTCTGTGTGAAGTACCAGAAACGCACCACATGAGGAACCTCATCTGAAAGTCTTTTTTCAGATTGTTTCAACACTTGCATGTTTCAATACTCCCCAGGGCTGGAATTCTTAGAATCCCAGGAGGCCACTAACTTGAGTAAAAACAACCCTCAAGAGAACCACCATCATGGTGGCTGCTTTGGCAAGAGCTGTTTAACATTCACAGTACAGGCGCAGTTGGTTTGAAATTGGATCAGAAAACTATATAGGCTTCCAAGCTGCTGGACATGTAAATCCACAAATCAAAATGTCTGGCTGGAAAGGTTTATTTAAAACCATTCCAATGGAACCATGAGTGCATGCTATCAGCTTCTTTTGCCACCTTCAGAGTAGGCGCACTCACGGCTAAGCTATAGAAAGGCTGCATACTTCTGTTCTCAGGCAGACAGGCCCCATTCTGCAAAAAAGGGACACTTAAGCCCCCTTCCCTACTTACAATTCCGTATGTAGCAGCTAGAGAGGGATGATTTTGTCAGCAGCTCCCTCCCAAGTTCTTGCAGCTTGTTGTAGCTCTCCGTCCCACAAGTAGCCAAGGTTCCCTGGTCACCAGGAAACGAGTAAGCGGTTGGCCCATCAGAAGCATTGCTGCTCCGGACCTCCGACAGCTGGTTCTTCACATCTGACATTTTACTGCGGACTTCAGCCATCTGGCTTTTCAACCTCTTCAGCATCTTCAAGTCTGGCGGAACACGCCACATGGCCTGGTGCCTCCGCTGATCCCTCTCTTTGAGAGAATAGGATGCTTGACAGAGAGGAAATGGAGGGAAAAAGTTAGAAGCCCAGCAAGACAATGTCTATAGACAGAGAGCAAATACCTGGGTCTTGCGCCGCGGAAGACGCCTTTTCTGCTCCCCAGCTAGTTCCATAATCACAGAGCTCATGATTTCATTCTGTTGGCTGTTCTGTGTACACCATACATGCTGGCAATTACAGAACCAGCACAAACCATGCAGTCTGCACAGCAAAAGTGATGCGGTTGGAAACCAATCAGATGTGGCCATGCGGGCACATCAGTGAAGGCAAACTGAAGCTGCACTGCCTTTGCTCTGAAGCTCTGGGTTCTGCTCAGAATGTGCATCTGGATATACATCAGAATGCTCATTTAAGTCCTTAAATTTGCTGTAGTTATCCCAGCTGCATTCCAACAAGACACGATATAATCAGATCTCTTCCTCTGCCCACTCAAAGAATCACAACACATGTACCACGAAACATGGCGATGGAAACGGCAGTAAAGTTCGCTCCCCATCACCTCACTCCTAGCTGAAATTTAGAGCTCCCTTGTCAGTGGCCACCTTGTCATTATCCCCCTGCCTACGAATCTGGATAACTTCACAAGCCACTTAGCCACCTCTCTTTCTACTGATAACATGAAGCCTGCTTAATTTTGCCAGACTGCAGCAGCCAAGTTCTGTTCCAGCCTCTCTCTCTCTCTCTCTCTCTCTCTCTCTCTCTCTCTCTTCCTATCTTTAGAGCTGACAGTACAAGAGGTGTTGCTATGGAAAGAAGAAAAAGTGTGTGTGTGTGTGTGTGTGTGTACCAGATGGATCATCATTTTATCCTCTGCTCTCTAAAGTCAACAAAATGGTTGCTTCAAAGTGACCTGAAACCAGGTATCAGTGGCTCCAGGCCAATTAACTCCAAACAAAATAAAAACATTAAAGTTTGACCTTCACTGGTTTGTAGCAACAAAAGGACGTGTATGGTTAGGTCACCTTTCCTCTGGCACGTGCCCAGTTAAGGCTAAAATACATCTCCAGTGTTTGAAAGACAGATGAAAATATGGCAAACATGGCTGGTTTGCCCTGAGATCATGCCTGCCTCTCTAAGAGCTCAGATGGGCCATGGGCTGAGGTCTGCAGGCATCTCAAACAACACCAAGGAGAAGCATCTGCAGCAGCAAGTACGCTACTAAAGGAAAACAGAACTGGAATGTATTATTAGAGAATTCTTAGGCTGGACAACAACAGTATGTTATGTGGACAACACCGGATAAAAACCCTAAGATATCTGGTTTAAGCCAAATGGCTACATCCAACCTCATGCACACCCCCTTGGTTGTCTTCAGGGTTCAGGTCCGGGTTCAGCTTTCTCCAACCCGGTGCCCTCCAAATATTTTAAACTCCAACTCCCATCTTCCCTGACCATTGCCCATGATGGCTGAAGCTGATGGAAGTTATGGTCTAAAACATCTTAGGAGATGAGGATGGGCAGAACTGAGGTTGGGGAAAACAAGTGCAGACTATAAATCAAATCCTTCCCAGAAAGAGACCCTATGTGACAGACACTAACCTAGCATTGCATAGCTTTAGCAGCCAATTCCAAGACACACAAAGGTTTTCACTTAAACACACAACTGAATGATTGAAGTACATTCTGTTGCTTCACATTAAAAACCATTCCAAGTACAGTGGTACCTCAGGTTACATACGCTTCAGGTTACATACGCTTCAGGTTATAGACTCCGCTAACCCAGAAATCGTGCTTCAGGTTAAGAACTTTGCTTCAGGATGAGAACAGAAATTGTGCTCCGGCAGAGCGGCAGCAGCAGGAGGCCCCATTAGCTAAAGTGGTGCTTCAGGTTAAGAACAGTTTCAGATTAAGAACAGACCTCTGGAACAAATTAAGTACTTAACCCGAGGTCCCACTGTATAGCAAAGCAATTTGAACAGGAAACCATTCAGAAAGCTCCATCCTGTTAATGCTGTTGATTGGATGGCGGGGGGGGGGGGTTCCATCCACTCACCTCTGTTCTGCAGCAGTGAAGCAGGAGGGCGCGGCTGTAGGCCCCACAGGTTTTCCATCCCATTCCTGTCCTTCAGGTCCAACAGGTGAATTAAAATCAAAGGGTCTATGTCAAGTAAGCTGCTACTGGCTGAAGAGCCTAGTGCGCTCCCTCCCCTCCTGGACATGCGGCTGCTTGCAGTGGGATAGCCGTGGCTCCCACCTGGAAGGAGGAGAAGAATGCTTAGTGTTTCTATAACACTTTAAGAATGTCCAAAGCACTTCACATTCAGCAGTGGAGGCCTTCTCAAGTCAGGGGTGGCTGCCACCCATTGGGACTGGTGAGATGGAAGGCAGAGAGACCAACAGGAGAAGAGTAGTAGAAGAAGAGGAGTTTGGATTTGATATCCCGCTTTATCACTACCTGAAGGAGTCTCCAAGCGGCTAACATTCTCCTTTCTCATCTTCCCCACCACCACAAACACTCTGTGAGGTGAGTGAGGCTGAAAGACTTCAGAGAGAAGTGTGACTAGCCCAAGGTTACCCAGCAGCTGCATGTGGAGGAGCGGGGAAGCGAACCCAGTTCACCAGATTACGAGTCTACTGCTCTTAACCACTACACCACACTGGCTCTAATAGTTCTAATTTTGTTCCCACCTTTCTCCCTACTGAGTTGTACAAGGGCAACACTAAGAAGGAGGAAGCCGACAGGCAGCACCTCTCCCTGGATTGGTTGTAAGTAAGAAGGCAGGCAGGCGGAGGCTGGCTGAGGGCAGGTTGAGGTTGGTGGGGCAGTGCCCCGTCCGCTGCAGTTGCCAACCTCCACTCTCCCAAATAGCGGATTCAGTATGTGTGTCTGACAGGATTGTAGCCAAACTACTCTTGGTGCAAAAGTCTGTGCAGGGAAACAGTGCCAGCTGTAAGTTAGTTGAATGGGGAAAATAAACACCCATATAAAAAGCCACTAAGGGGCTCTGGCAAAGCAGGTGATTAAGAACACGCAATTAGCAAAATTGGAGATTCCTCAGAATTGAGTGGGTTACAGACAGACACCAGTGAGGGAGGATTTTACAGACAGCAAACACTTTTAAAAAGAGAAGGCTAGGGAACACAATCAATCACTTAGTTCTGCAGACATTATGCCTCCACCTCTGTTCCTGTAAAGGGGGTGGTATTAATCAGCTAAATATGAATTAATTTCCTGGCGCAGAAGGAATTCTAACAGAGGTATAATTTAACTGTCGTATGCCTGTGATTGCTATCTGAGCCACAATAGGATTTAGACAGTTATAAGGAGAACTGCAATACAACACCATCAACGCTTCCCTCCCAGCAGGATAATTGACAGATCTTTGCTAGAACTGGTATCTTAAGTGCTTATTTAAAAAGAAACCTTCCAAGAGCTTTCAAAATCCCGGCCGCAGATGAAGAATCTGTGTCTGAATTAGTCAAATGTATAGGCACTATTCCCTTGGACTCCTCTCCACTTGATACTTAAGAGGTTCACACATTTCATCCCTTCCTCACCCCAGTAAGGAAGCTTATGCAGTAAGATCACACTCTTTAAGATAAAGTGTCAACACTCCCAAGGGAAAAGGAAAATGAGTAAAAGGCAAAAGAGGAAATCAACCACTGGCTCTACTTAAGAGTACTTTTTTTCTTTTCTTTTTAAAAAAGAAGACTGGGAAGCGTCAGCACTCCATTGATGCGTTTTTTAAAAGCCCTTAAGGAAATTCAGCTGCAAACCTCCCATGACTGTGAGCCAATGGGAAGACTGCCCTACATTGCAATAATCTCCACATACGGTACATGATGCAGCAGTTCCAAAAATAGAAAATCCTGCGGAATACACAGCTCTGCGTTGCCTCTGACGTGGCAGTGAGAGAACAAGGAGAAGGATGGAAAGCAGGCTCCGTATACTAAGATGCAGTTAATGGGAAAAGGGTCCCATTCATACCCGAGGCACCTGCTGCGGCAGAAGCTGCCTCCTCCACAATATCTCCTTCCTCCAGCTCCATGTTGTGATTGTATTCCACATCATTTTCCCCAGACCTAAGAAACAAATTGAACAAAAACAAAGAGCTCCTTTGAAGCCTTTGTTCTGAAAAATCACTTGTGCTTAAAAGAATTTCATAGATTTTAAACTGCACAGATTAGCAAATTCATTGTTATGGGATAAAACCACTCTTTCACGCATGTACTTACAACACTCAAGTACTGCATCTAAGGCTTAGTCTATATATGCAGCAGAATGAAGCAGCAGAGTCCCAGGGTGCTGGAATGGATTCTACCCCTTCAGCTACTTCAATACTCCCTACAAGGTAGGTATCCAAAAGGTTCTAGCTTTGCTAGTTTTCTCCTTGCAGGAAGACTTGTTTTTTCTACCCTTTAACATTTCCATTTCCACAACAGAATTTCCCCATCCTCTCCCCCTGCACCCTCCCCAAATCTGTTCTAGATAGCTTGGGGAACCCCCAGAACACATTTTAGGGGGCACATAGGGAGAGGAGATGGAGGGCAAGTTCGATTGCATGGCCACAAGTGTGTTAAATATCCACTTCATCTCCCACTTACACTCTGAAGTGGTACAGTTCATTCTGCTATCTCAATCAATCAATGAATCAATCATTTTATTTGTATGCTACCTTTCCAAAGTTAAAACCATGCTCAAGGTGGATTGCAACATATAAAAAATACAAGCTTAGCAATATCAAAAAATACACAACCAGACTGAACAATTTCCACATAAATCATTAGATCCAAAATAAAAGATATTAAAAAATTAATAGCAACAACCCCAACAAAACTCATAAACAATACCCCAGTGCTAAAAATGCTCATTCATCACTATTCTCAGCCCTTGAACCCTCATTCTATTAAAAGCATAGACCACTGGAAAAAACATCACATTTGAAATGTACAGGCATGTAGTCTTAGAAAGAAGCCAAATATTTGTAAGTGCAGACTGCTTCAATGTTACAGGTGCCACACAATACTTATTCTGTACCTCTGTGCTGCCTCTCCAGACATTTTTCTTTAGGCAAGCCTTTCTAGACATGTAGAACTGGACATGAATTTTAATCTCTTTTTGGCTTGTTGATTTGCATTATCTTCTGAATACCTGTCCTTTTATTGATAATTACGTTGGGGTTTTTTTTTTTTTGCAAACTGCTTACAGGTTTTATTGCAGCCATGCGCTGTCTGAATTTTGTTAAATAAATAAAATAGATAAAAAAAATTATTACAGTGTTTCATTTTTCCTTATGCTTTGTTAGCTGCCTTGGGAGCAACAATAATGTAGGGTAGGATTTCCCCTCCCACCCCGCCTCCAAATGGAAGGGGCTTCCATTTCAACAGACAACAAAGATGGCAGAACAAGAACAGGGTCTCTTACATGGTCTCTTCATCAATATCATTTTCTTCTGTGTTGCTGGTCGCTGTGGAACTAGCTGAAGAGCTGCTGCCGTCAAGGTGGTTTGCCTCGTCCTCCCCAACAAGATCGACATCAAGGTCCCCATCTGAGAGTTCATGCTGCAGTTAAGAGTATGCAAAAATGGCTCTGAAATAATGCTTCTGTGTGCAGTGCGGAGCAGAGGCAGCCAACAGGCTGCTCTCCAGTTGGTAGCCCAAGAACTTCCATCAGCCCCGGCCAGCGTGGCCAACGGTCAGGGGATTATGGAGTCCACACCACTAAGAGAGGACCATGTTGGTTATCCTGGTGCAGAGAAAGCAGTGACACTAATGTTTAGCTGGTTAACTGGAAAGAAGGAACTCTGGAAGCAGGTTTCTCACAGGCATCTGGCTGAACCCTGTGGGAACAGGATTCTAGACTAGATGGCCCATTGGTCTGATCCAGCAGACTCTTCTTATATTCTTATGTAAGCCAGGAACACACAGGACTCTGCCCATACCCCCAGAATTCCAGAGGGTAGCTGGCCCTATTCCAGAATCAGATTATCTTCTGATGCCTGGAGCATGGCAGAACAGGACTTTCCTCTCACAGCATGGACAAGCGTAATGTCTACTGGCTTGCTAACTGTAAGTAAGTGGGACAGAGTACCTAAGAACATCCTCATTCTTGGAAGGAAGGCATGGTATTAGGTACAGAACTGAGCTCCCTGAGAATTTCTACTTTGATAAAAAAACAATTTTTCTAGGTCTTATTGATTAAAAACAGATACTGTCTGTCTGAAACTGCCTTCTGAAATCTCCAAAGCCAAGGTAGTGGTCAATGAATAAGGTTTCCACGACTACCAAAAACAGAATACATTATACATTATGCAAGATAGAATTCAGCAACACTAAACACTGATTTGCATGCTCTGGGCACAGACATTGAAAGGGTGTGTGTTTCAGCACTGATAAAAGGCTCCTTTACCAGATGTCCCTCAGTACCACCCAGCATGTAATCTGTTTTGAAATTCAAACAACACAGCAACAGTTAGCAAAACAGGTTGGCTACTATTTTCAGATGTGTACCTGTGATCTACCCTTTCCTGCTTCCCAAGCACAACCCCTCTCCATTAGCACAGGCTGATCTATAGGCATTGGGATTTGCTCCCACAATAAATAGTGATGGTCAACAACTTGGATGGCTTTGAAAGAGACTCAGACAAATTCATGGAGAAGAAGGCTATCAGTGGCCAATCACCACAGTGTGGGATTCACAAATGAGGAGTGTTGTTGTGCTCAGCGTCTTCTTCTGGGCTTCTCAGGAGAGGCATCTAGTAGGCCACTGTGAAACCAGGATGCTGGACTAAAGGGCCATTGACACGATCTCATGTTTGGTCATTACTGCAAATTCACCAGGGCAGGAGAGGAGGATTCTTACATTGAAGTCTTCATACTGTATTTTCTCTTCCTCGTCATCCTTTGCTTCTCTAGCAGATGCTGTGCTGGCCACAGCCTCAAGATGCACTTCAGAGTTTGATCCTGACTTCTTAGGTCTTGCTTCTGGACCATCATCACTTTGTGGGCTGAGGTGAGTATCAGGGGGAGACATGCCATGGGATTTCTGGGTACGAGAAAGCTCGATTGCAAGCCTCTGTCATTTAAAAAAGAAAAAGAAAATAAAGCATACACATATGGAAAACAGAAGGCATAGGTTTAATGTAGCCAACATTCTTTATACAGTCGTACCTTGGAAGTCGAACAGAATCTGTTCCAGAAGTACATTCGACTTCCAAAATGTTCAGAAACCAAAGTGTGGCTTCTAATTCCTGCAACCAATCAGAAGCTGAGGACATTTGGCTTCCAAAAATTGTTTGAAAACCGGAACACTCACTTCCAGGTTTTGATTGTTCAGGAGCCAATTTGTTCGGGAGCCAAGACATTTGAGATCCAAAGTACAACTGTAATACTAAACCAGTTGTTCGCAAACCACATGGTGACTGACAGCAAGAGCTGTGACGCCCAAGTTACGTACCCAAAGAGATTACCCCACCACATCTACTCCTGATTCACTTTTCTCTTTCCAATTAGCCTCTCCTGGAGACAGATAGCTCTGACACATCTCTACATTGGATGTGACTGGATCAATCACTCCAGATGCAGCAGCTTTACCTGCCTGAGAAAGCACACCCAGATCAGTGACTCATGCAGAAATTCAGAGGTAGGTCCTTCTAAAGGCAAACAGCTCTTGCACATCTGGAAAGATGCTGCAGCACAAAGGGTAGAGCAGGCTTCCTCAACCTCAGCCCTCCAGATGTTTTTGGCCAACAACTCCCATGATCCCTAGCTAGCAGGACCAGTGGTCAGGGATGATGGGAATTGTAGTCTCAAAACATCTGGAGGGCCGAGGTTGAGGAAGCCTGGGGTAGAGCACATGCTTTGCATGCAAAAGGGTTCTATGTTCAATCCCCAGTGGCATCTCCAGGTAGTAATGGGAATGCCCCATCTGAAACTACTGCTGCCTCTCAATGTGGACAGTACTGAGCTAGATGGACCAATGTTATTACTCAACGTAAGAAAACTTCCCATGGACCCAAGTGTAAATTGAAGCATGCTTCCAATTTCAAAATACAGAAAATAAGAAAGGTTCCTCAACGCTCAGCAGTCTGGGAAACAAGCACAACACACTAACGTTCATGATTTCATTGTTCAAATTAGCCCAATACACTTGCCCCCCAAAATATCAGTCACCCACTATAGTTAATGGCATTGTCTCTCAATTTAGCATTCATGTGTCACAATGCTGCTCACCTCTTTAAGGTTATTTATCTGTTGGACATAGCTTGTCTGAGCAGCTTCCAGCTGAGAAATGTACCAGTGCTGATCCCGACATTTCTGGAAGAAGGTGGGTGACCGCACCTGGAACCTTGTGGGGGGCAGAAGGAGGGGAAGACTTCACAATGCTTACAAAAGTCCCATACAAGAATAACGCATGTTCTATTAGCAGTTGGGTTCTCTACCAAGCTGCAACAGCAACCTTGTGTCACCATCGTTAAAGACGAATCTGAAAGGAGGGACAGAGCCATCCAGCTTCATCCCATTTGCTGCTAAAAATTTAGGCTGCTAATTTAAATCAGTGAATTAAATCAGCTAGAGCTTAAAGGTCACACTTTGTTTACTGATGCTTATTTTGCTACTGTAACAGAGATCAAAATTATATTAGAGAATACCCTTCCCTGTAGCAGTGACAGGTAGCTTGCATCTATTAATCTGCAAAGTCCTCATACATCAAAAGGCACCACCTTGGAGGTCGAGCCAATATTCACATTTATTGGGCAATGATTACTCAATTAAAATTCTTGAGAACCTTTTAGGAGACAGGCCTACTAAACAAGTTAAATTGAACTCCTCTCACCATTATGACACTACATACAGTAATAGAGTGAGGCAAGGGCTGCTCCCCCACCATATAGGATGTAGTGCCAAGAGGTTCCTTTTCCTACTGTTCACCCTCAAAAAGCTATCTGTGGTCATCTTGCACCCTTACAGCACTTGCACAGTAGGGCTCTCCCGTACCTTAAGATGACAGTGTCATTCTGCCTGTTTAAGTAGCCTTCATTAGCAAGCAAGTCCAGTCGAAAGAACCTGTTGTAACCCCAGCACTCGCCAACTTCAAAATCAGACGCAAACTCTCGAATGATATTTTTAGCAGGATCATTAGTGGACTGGTGGACCATTTCCACACGGTATTCATACCTACAAAACAAAAATGCCACAGGCAAACAGAAAATAAATCACCCAGTGGAACCTGACCTTATGTGGAACCATACATTAACATCTATTAATTTTATAGTGCCACCCATGTACATGGCATTTTGCAAAGAATGAGAGGACAGGGCCTGGCCCCCCAGGGGCTTACATTCTGTATATTCACACAGGAGGAAGTGGAAGGGGAATGAGGCAGTGGCAAAAAGGGGGAGAACATGTAGTTACTTCAGTTATAATTGTTGAGCTTTGTTACAGTAATTGTTGGTACAATTATATCCTAAGTTACATTTCACTAATTAATAAATTTCCATCAAATAGCAAGCATGTCATCTTTCTACCAGCTTTTAGTTTTGTTTAAAAAAAACAAAAAACAAACCTGCATTTCAATGCATGGCTGCCCTCACAGGGCAACCTATAAGTCACATGAAAATACAACTAAATAAAATCCACAACAGCAGCACTACTATTCAACCAAACACAGACTTGAATGTGTGTGTCTTCAGCCTTTTTTCAAAGACTAGCAACAGTGAGGCCATAGATATCTCCCTGGGATGTTTAAAAAATGCTGATGTGATGGGTGCATGGATAAGGGTATACACTGAGGTAACAACCAATGCCAGACAGCCGTGGTGGCCCACTGTAACCTTCGCCAGCCAGAAGCTGATGGGTTGTTGAGAGTCCAGCATCTTATCTGGAGGGCACACCTGACACAAGAGGGTAAGAACAACCGGTGCAACCATGGCTACAACTGTCTACAACAAAAAATGTTCAGCTTCTGAGACAAAGTTTGCAAACTGGAACACCTACTTTCGGGTTTGCAGCTTTCGAGTTCCTAGTTGTTCATGAACTAAGCTGTTCAAAACCAAGGTACAACTGTACCATCAAAATGATTTAAAATATGAAGCGACAAATAAACCCATAACCAACCTTCCCATCTTATTTCACAGACCTTTTCAAAAAAAGCACATTTATTAGCTGTAGCTTACCTCCCAAAACTCAAGCAATCTAAATGAAACCGACCCCTGAAAAACTAGGATTGGGGACCAGGGTTTCTATACCGATCAGGGTCGGGAAAACTTTGGCCCTCCAGATGCTATTGGACTCCAATTCCCATGAGGCATAGCCTGCATAGCCAATTGTTAGATATGATGGGAACTGTAGTTCAGCAACATGTTGGGAGGGCCACAGGTCTCTTAGCTCAGATTCAGATTGGCAGGAGTGGCAGGCTTGGTTCCTTGTCAAGGACACAATCTGGCTGTGGATGTTTTGAAGCCTTTGAATCAGCTGTGCTTAAAAAGCTGCTTAGGGAATAAATTCTTGATGACCTAGCATCTATGGTAATTTTTTGGCAGGTAACCTCTAGCTCACCTGAAAGACAGGCTGGCCAGCCACTTGGCTGCATTTGAAATCGATTTCCCACAGCAATTAACAGAGCTCTTCAGACCAAGTTCAGCACAACACCTCTGTCAAATATTCCCTTCTTGCCAAATATGACCATGAAACTACATTACTTAAGCCACTTTCCCCACAAGCAGAGGGCATTTAAGCCAAAAGTCGCACACACTCAAAATGTCCAATAAAATATTTAGCAGCCCTTGCTAGAGCCAGCTGTCCCAGTGAGAAGCCTGGAAGGAGGACATAAGGACAACGTAAGGTAGACGGGGAGCAGCATTCTCCCCATCTGCGATTCCCAGCAACTGGTATTCAGACGCATTCTGCCTCCAACAGTGGAGGGGAAATAGCTATCATGGCGAATAGTAGCCATTGATGGTCTTATCCTTTGCAGGAAATGCCTAGTGAATTTTCAGAAAATGAAGGTGGCTGAAGAAGATTCTGAGATGTACAACTCTCTTTCTCCCCCCTCTCCATCACCCCCATGACTAGCTAAATCAGAGATATGCAAATGTGCTGAATTTGCATGACTGATACAGTATAGCCAATAGATGGATGCCCAGGCACATAATTTTGGTCACAGAATCCACAGAGTTTTGGAAAAATCTAACATGGCTCATTTAGATGGGTGGGGTTTAAATACTATTATTATTATTATTATTATTATTATTATTATTAAAGGGCAGCCTAGAAAAGTGCTGATATTCTGCAACTCTTAACATAACTGGCTTATATCTGCCCTTCCATAAACAAAATAACTCCTTATATTTGTAGAACCTTTATATTCCAGCTTGATCACCAAGATCATCTGTAGGATTTGCTGGTAGTTCTGAGCTGGGTGAGGCTCATTTGACATCAGCAAAAAACTGAGCTTTCAGTGTTATTAGCCCTTTCTTGAAGACTGGAGACTTGGAAGGGCTTCTATACTAACCTTGAAAAATTTGCTGAAATATTTTCTTTGCCACCAGGCTTATTTATGCAGACAATAAGACAAATGTTTTCCATTGAATAGTCAGCTGGTGATCCATTCTAATTTTTGTGTATACAAATATTTGTATAAATAAGGTAAATAAACAAGCTCTGATCCAAGGGAAAGTTTCCTCAACATAAATGTGGCAGGCAATTTTCAACAATTCTGCTTTGCCTTAGCATACTCAAAGACTCGCTCCAGAAGATTGGGGACCATTCAGAACAGAATAGGAAGTGTTGTGGGAGTGGGGCTCAGGGGGAACTGGAAAAACTGCCGCACCATTTCCATTCATAGAAAACTCTTCTGGACCAAAGCCCTTTTCACACAAAAAAGGACTTTTTGGATCAAGCACAGTTTTTGGTGAAGACCCCGAAAAGTTTGGACTAAGTAATACTGCCTAGGTTCTTTACTACAGAATCACATGGTTTGAGCATACATTCCATGTTTGGTCAGACACATAATTTAACTAGACTCCCTGCTTCCTCCCGCCAACATTACCACAGACACAGAGTGCAAGCCTATTCCAAACACAGGGGGAAACAGTGATTGTTCTTACTTGGATGTTTCTGGTAATCCAGCCGACAGCTCGAGAAACACAGATAAATAATAGCCTCGCACCACTCCGTTTCCATCCTTTAAAAAACGTTAAAATCAAAGTTAGTTTCTTACAACATGCCTACTACCTGCCAAATGAGATTTCAAAGTTCATAATACAGCTTCCTGCAATTATTGAAAATACAGCTGAAGTGGGCTTTTACCTGATGCACAGTTCTGGAGAGTCTAAACTGAGAGAGAATGCTCCCCCCCCTGCCACCACCAATGCTTAAATACTATCAACAAATTGGTGATCTGTTTGAGGGGGCTTTACGTCACAGAAACCACTTGTGCACTGAAGCCCCAAATACTTTGGCCTCAAAAGCCAAGCACTAGCACCATAGCGCCTGAGCCACTAGCCCCTCCTATGGGTGCAGCTTGGTGCATCTTCAAATAAACAGAACTTGGGTGTTTCTCCTTCTTAGGGTAATAGTTTATAATAGTTTCTCCTTCTTATGGTAACCTCTTCTCACATTTGTTAATAATTTTGTGTGTGTGTGTGTGCGTGGAATAATTTTTCATAGAAACCAGTAAGAACTAGAGACAACCAAGGAAAAGGTGTGGGAGAAAAAGGAGAGGGGATGAGTAAACCCTGTTAGCATGCTACCCTGTCTTACAAGATGCTGCTTGTATACCACTTCCCACACAGCCTGACTGGGCTTACGGAGGTGTTTCTGGAATAGATTTGAAGAATCCCAGCATATTATTCTTGGGGGACTTCAATCTCCATGTCAGGGCTGCCTTGTCATGTCAGATCAGGACTTTATGGCCACCACGACAAGCATGGGGCTGTCTTACTACTTTGTCGGTCCAAGCATAGAGTTGGTTATATGTTCAGCCTGGCTCCCATGACAAGGTGGAGTCAGCATGATCCAGGAGAGAAAAAGAAAATGTGTCTTCCCCAGCACTTTCCAACGGAGACTTTGCCATCACTGGAAGAGGTCCAGTTTGTTCTTCCTTCAATACTGGTGGTGAGGAAGATATTTATACAAGACAGGGCATTCTCGAGGCCAGCACTATGAAACACCCTCACAGGTGCAATCAGCTATGTTCACACACAATTGGATAACTCATCAGGCTTTTGAGGTATGCTTGGTGTTGGGGAGGTATTATCTGTTAAGCGTTTATTGATAAGCAGCCATTTGATGTTTTCCATGTTTTTATGATTGATCTGTTGCTTTATGTCATTAGCTGTCCTGTGCTCTCTTTTTGGAGGAAGACAGAAAAATGTCAAATAAATAAAAGATAGTATAAAGTCACACAGTGCTGCTTCATGCAAATAGATTGGCGTAAGGAACCCAAATGACTAGATATTTTCCTTCCTGTTGCCTCTGCCAGAAGGCTGCCCTTTCATTTGCTGCCAAAAGGCATAAGCCTTCAGTCTGTTGCACAACCAGTGGCAGATATTTTTCTTCCAGCCTTGGAGTACTAACTTATTTGCCACCGTGAAGAAGCGCCCTCAACAGCCAAACATGTTGCCCCTCCTCAGTTAGGCCTCATACAATCGGAATGTGGTTCAACAAAACGTTTATACCCACAAACTGGAAAGATTTCCTCAGTGTTGTGGTAATGCAATAGTATAATGTGAAAAACATCTTGCATTTTTAAAAGCGGAATATTTCCTCTAGGCCTCACTGCTTGGAAATAATATCAGCAGCATATAAAGGTCCCAAACCTAGAAAACTAAAATTGTGTGCATGGCCTCCCTCTTACGGTTTTTTCTGTTCTTTGTCACTTTGTTCTATCCACCAGGCAGCCACAACTGCAAGGTTTTTCCTTTCCTCCATTTTACCATATTATTTGAAAACAGAAGCTGCATAAACACTATTGGCAAAGTTCCTAACCTGCATAATACATCCTAAGCACAGATTTTTGGCTTTTCTACAGAGGCAATTTTAAGGGTTGTGTCAAAGATTCAAATCTTAGCAAAATTGTAAGCTTTCAGAATAACCAGTGAGCATGTGAGGTGCCATGCAATAAATAAGTAATTATTTACATTGCCTGTCAATGCAAGACCACTTTTATTTATTTATTTTGCCTTATTCCTGTGGCCATTATATGCTTGCTTTACAGATTCACCCTGTACTAAATATGTATTCACCCATGCAGTGAATAGGGCAAACATGAAACTGGGTAAGTGCTGCTGTAGAGAAAAAAACAACATTAAAAAGTATACCAGAGGTGATTGGCTTAAAAAATAAGGGGCTTGTGATCCATCTGTAGTACTGAACAGAAACTGCTTGCAATATCCAAGCTGCTTTTTAGAAAATGGTCCTACTAAGAGGTATTTTAGCTTTTCTTCTGGTGCATCCCTGGTATATCAAATCATGAGGGTTCTTTTTTCAAGACTCCCCCCTATTATGTTATCCCCACATTCTTTTAAATATTAGTTCCAGGTAATTAACCCAGAGACTGATATTTTTGGTTTCTGAAAGTTATAACTCGGGACTACTCATAAGAATAGAACACTGCAGGGCAAGTTATGGATTGCAATGCACCAGGAGTGAGGTTAAGATCGAGATTTCAGTAGGTGTTTGTTAACAGTATCAGCCACACTCACTGGATAAACTTTGAGCCTCCAGCAAAGCCCAGAAACTTGAAGAGGTGGACTGTAAACTGGATCTGCCCGCTGGCGTAAAGTGCTGTTGAGAGAAATAAATATTCAGTGCAAAGGTTAAAGTAAATCGTTCAACACAAACAGGAGGGTCGTCATCTCTAGAGCAAGCATTCCTTAATGTGTATTTTCAAACCTAAGGAAATATAAAATACTTATTCACTAGGATCCATTCTCTCAATAAACACCATTAGAATTTTATTTAGCAGCCATTCCATTATGCAAAAACATTTCCGTGTTCTGTTCTATGCCTCACTCCTCTTTATTCTTTTCCAAGGCTTTTATTATATTTTTTTTTATAATAATTTTTATTAAGGTTTTCCAAATTAGAACAAATCAAAGCAAATTAAATCCAATCTATTGCCAATAGCTAGGACTTCCCCTCCCTACCCCCTCTTGTGTTCCAAATCTTCCAAATAAGCAATTAAATTCAACAAATTCTTATCCCCAAATTACACTCTTCGTCAATAACCCAATTTATCCAAATTCTCGTCCCCTAAGATCGATCTATACCCTTCCACGGGTTTCCCCCTTTCAAACATAGTACAGATGAAAATAAGATAAATGTAAATAATAATTTTACAGCCTTTGGATTCCAATTTTCCCTCCCCTCTTTCCCCTTTGCGTTTCACCTATCCCTCCACTTCTAATATCTTCCTGGAGTTCCCACATTACACTATATCCCTCCGATTCTTTGCCAGTCTTTAATTACAGATGTCCAATCGTAGAAGGAGTCTATCAAATAAGGGCCCATTTCTTCTATCCAGGTTTTTATATCCAGGAGTAAAAACTCCAATTTTGTATCCATAAGCTTGTCAAACCTGAATATCCCAAATGTTCCCGCAGTTCTGTCCAGTTCTTGTTGTTTCCTTGTTCTTATCAATCATTCTCCTCCTTTTTATTTCTCTGTTCTCCCACAGAAATGTTCTTTTTCCAAAAGTTTCTAGTGTCTCTGCAGAGGTTTGTTATTCTTGAAGCAAGGCATTACATCATGTTCCTTTCATTTTCCAACAAATAGTTCCATTGTTTCCTGTAGTGTGTAGACCTCTGTAGACAAAATAGTGTTCCATTCCTGCAGTTTCCCAGGAGATTGAAAGTTCCATTCAACTGTTCACATTTCCTGTGAAAAACACATGCAATGTCCCTCGGCTCCTCTAGGTGGATTGCAGTAACAAAGTTCCCTTCCAGAATCACATCCACCAGACCAAGTAGCTTGTTGACCGATATTTAAAACAATTTGTATTCAATTTGTAACAAATATAACCGGCAAAGTCCTCATAACAAAGTCTCTATTTTAATCTTCCTTTTTGACAGCTCTTTGACAGCTGTCAAAACCTCCATCACTTTTCTCCAGGCAGTTTCACGAATCGCTCCAGGGATTCCGGGGGGGTTGCTTTTTTTAAAACAATTCCACTTTTCTCCTCCAGCTCAATCTTATAATTTTCCCTCGCGAAGTTGCTGATTCGGCAAGATAAGGTTACACTCGATCTTAGTTGTCCAGTCCTTTGTTTTGGCTCTTCTACAATTTAGGGGTAGGCTGACTTCCTTTTTTCCACCTCCCCCGTTCGCTCCGAATTTTAAAAATTTATCCCTTTTTTTTAGTCCATATTCCAATTACTCACGGGTTCTTCTTTAGAGCCGAATTTTCAATAGAAGAAGTCAGCGCTCTCCGCCGGATGGCATGCGGCTGCGCTCGGCAGGGATAGCAGAGAACTCAAAGCACCACGCTTCTCCCCGGCACCCGATCCGTAGCCTTTAAAAAGGCTCCTTCACGAGTCGGGAGGGCGCTAACGGTGCCAGCCGAGTCTCCATGTCCACGGCCTCAATCTGGCCGTGGTTTTTAAGGGTCCCCGCATCGCCGGTGCGGTAGGACCCAGCCCCTGCCAAGCCGGCTCCCTCCGGAGCTCGGAGGGAGCCCGCCATTCGGCGATGGCGCCGACCCGGAAGTCTCCAAGGCTTTTATTATAAACTCCCTTATAGTTCTCTCTTTCACACCTCAAAAGCAAATTTTATGCTTCCTTATATTTGTAGACACCCTCCTATCTTGTAGAAGACAGTAGGACGGAGTAGCCAATGTGTGCCCTCCAGGTGATGTTGCACTGTAACTCATATCAAACACAATCACCAGCCATGGTGGCTGGGACTGGTGGGAATGGGACTCCAACAACTTCTGGGGAAGATCATGTTGGTACCCATATAGCAACACAAAAGCCTGACCCCACTCATTCTAAATGGATGTGGCTATTTGATGCTGGTGAAATGCACTCTGCACGTGCTCAGAAGCACTCTCTAGCGAGGAAGGTGATAAATACAGTCCCTGCAAACATAAGATATGGGAAACGCTGACTTCAGAGTTTGACACTTGCTACTGAAAAACAGATTTTGGGTCCCCAGTTACCACAGAGAACAAATTAAGCATTGCGTTCAGTTCTTTTGTTCCAGCTGGGAAAGTGAGCTGGTTACATAAACCAATCTGGAGGATAATTCATGCTCTTCTGAAGGGGAATAATCTGATGAACAGATAGATTCTGTTCAATATTTCAATATGTCGCTGCAAGAGGAATAACAACAGGAGGAGGAGCTAGCAAGGGATAAAAGATCCTCCTCCCTTAGTCAGAGGTCTGCGCACAGAACACAATAAAATACAATTGAATTGAAACCCTGCCAGTGGCAACAGGCTTAGCCCAACTTCTGATTAAACTCCAGCATCGCGCCCAAGCTAGCTAGAATCCTACTCCTTGGTAAGTTATGTCCCTACCTGAAGTTCTCCAAGACAAAGGTAGTCGAATCATATGCAGGAACCAACTCACTACAAGAAGGAAAATAACAGTTAAGACTAGAAAGTGCAAGGTAAGAAAAAGATTTACATACCAAGAACATGACTGGCATACAAATGACTTTCCAAATGCCCCTAAAAAACTGCAGGAAGTTTCCAAAGTTCACTCACAACATTACTAAAAAGGATGGTAACAACTTGTTAGGTAATCAGTCTTGTGGCAGTAGAGATTGTACCCTTAGCTTTATGCAGTCATATTGAACAAACTTGGGCTATTACTCTGGCGGTCCGAGACACACCAAAGTCAAATAAGCATTGTTGGTCCCACTTCAGTTGTTCACTCTTACCAACACTGAGGGAAGTGGAGCCTGCAGCTCACTCCTGAACTCTCGGGTGGATAAAAGTTTCATAGGGGAAGCAGGCTATAGGTCTGGCCTTCAATCTGGCATCCCAGCGCCATACACTACTGACCATTTTTATCATCCGCTTTACACAAAACGTGAGGCTGCCTCACTCGCAGAAATCTGTCACTGGGCCAAACTAAAAGCATGATTAACACATGGTATCATGGCTAGAGCGTCAGACTAGGATCTGGGAGACCAGAGATCAAATCCCCATTCAGCCATAAAGAGTTGTGGGGAGCCACATCCCTCTTCCCCACTGGGCAATCTTCACCTAGGACTTAATGTCTGCTTAGAATCTATGTATGCAGATCAGAACCCTAAAACAATCCCTTTCCCTGCAACTGTCAGGTGTAATAATAATGAGGATTTCACCAATGCCTATTGACTGTAGAATATGACATCCTGTGTGTACATGTACACCTTGGGAAGCTTGCATGAATAAGGATCAAATGCCTTTTACAACATCAAATCTGCAAACTTAAAACTAGTAGAGTCTGGAGTACCTTGTGAAGTCTGGAGGGACAGGTGTAGTGACAAAAGAGGCCATGGGTTTCCGATGCACCTGCTGAAACATCATCAATATCTCTGAGCTTTTTGATATCAGTTCACTTTTACTGCATGACCGTAGCTGCAAAAAGAGGAACAAATGCATGCCTATGTCAATAAATCCACCAAGTGAGGTAGCATTTTTAATTGGTTTAATATATTAAAAGTGTCTGTGCTAAACTTAAGCTGCAGCAGCAATGCCCAGACAGAGGACTAAGGCTATATAGCATAGCAATGTTTAAACAATAAACTTCAAACTTCTAGGAAAGCCAAATCAAGTAAAATAATTCAAATTTGTCGAATGAGGAAGACTAATACTTCTGCTACATCCAAGATTTAAAACAGAATGGATGCATGTAGCCATCTGTTATTACAAACACACACACAAAATGTGTTCCTAAGAGCAATTCTCTAAATGCTAATCATTGTTGGCATCTGTCTGCTTCAAGAGACAATGGAGTGTGCCTCCAGGGATGAAGTCAAACTGCTGTGGTAGCAGCACTAAAGTGACCTCCCCAGGGTGCAAGCCTGGGCAGTGTTCATGGAGGTCCTGAGCTACCCACTGATGTGGTCAAAAGGAAAGCAGAGCAATACATTTCGCACCAGCTTGGCTGAAGGAGTTGCTGAAAGGAGGCACTATCCAACCGTCAGATTCCACTCCGGATTTGTGCAGGGTTTACTCCTGAGCCTTTTCTTTTCATGAAGATATCCCACAAGGCAACGGAGGCTGAGGATCAGAGTTTTCCTTCTCCTAGATGGGCTACCTTCCCAGGTTGTCAAGCCCCTACTGCCCCTTACTTCCCTCTACAGCACGTGCAGAAACTGCCTTCTTGATCTTTGGACCCAATTTTGGTCTCGTCCATTCAATTCACCAGAGCTTGTCTTCGCATGTAGAGAAAATCCCTAACTCACTGAGGGTTTGAGAACTATCAGCTGCCCTCAGCTGGTTTAGCCAGCCAGTCAAAGCGAGGGGGGGTGCTGACACATGCTGATAGCTTCTAGGATCCACAGGTGAGAACTGAGTGCAGTGGGGACCAAAGGTGGACATACTACCCCAGAAGGACCACAATGTGTCCCCCATTGCAGATACTACCCCTTTCCTAACAACTCATATACCCCACTAATAATACAGAATATATATTTATCCAAAACTCGGGTACTGTTTGCAGAATTTACATATGACACATATAAATTCAATTCCAAATAAGAAACCCATACTATTTGCTAGTGAGAATTGACGGATAAAAATAAATCAAACTTCCTCAAAGGGATTCAAACCAGCTGCTTCCATCACCTGATGCTCTACTTCTTGTAACAGGGATTCCAGGAGTTCAGTTTCTTGGGTGAGGGATGTCTTCTGACCTATTTAATTTAAGCCAGACAAGAAAGCCATAGTCAAGTAATGATAGGCTTTTAAGTAAACTGTCCGGATGCTTTAATGCTAATCCAAACAGCATTTAAGGGATAATACAAAATTTGGAGGGCCAGTTCCTAAAACATACATTACATACATGCACTTATTTATTTAACCACTCTAATGCTTAATTAAAGCTGTCTCCAAGGGGTGTACAGAAGGCTCAATGCAGTAAAACTAAAATGAATTAACCTTAATCAGTAACACTATAAAACAGGTAACAGACGAGGCAACAAATCAACCTATAAAATCAGTAACACTATAAAACAGGTAGCAGACGAGGTAACAAATCATAGGTAACAAATAATACAATTAAGATGCTTCATATGCAGTAATATGATTCCATTTCACTGTATTTTTGTTAACATTTCCCCTTTTTAGTTAAGAGCATGAATTTGAGGTTTAATGCAAAGTTAAATGATGGACTTACAGCGTAGCTTGTGGGCTACACCTCCTTGTATATTACAATTTATTTTTATTGTATATTACAAATATGTATAGCTGGCTTTTCATCAGCTAACACCAGGTCAGAGTAAAATATAAAATAAGTTTTAACAGCCATCAATAAAACAAATTCCTAAAACAACCAGCAAAGCTACGGTAAGCACAGCAGTGAAGGTGAAAGTCACTCCTTACAAGACCTAAAAAGTCTGAGTAAACAGGTATGTCTTCACTTGGTGGCAAAATACCAACTATGTCAAACCTGACATGCCTGAAAAAGAGCACCCCCCAGCCATATCACTGTACCGTTTAATTAGTCTAATATAACTTATTTTGGGCATCAATATATTTGCTTTCTCTGTCTAATTGTTACCAACCTTTTGGAACAGAGCAAGCTATAGTTCTATGAATCACTCTTATCTCAAGTGGGCAACAGTTTTGCCAAAATCAAGATGCCTGCCCCAAAACCCAACAAAACAAAAGGCACGCCTACCCATTAGTGTTATAAGCTTGTTCTTCAGCTGAGTGTCTAGCCTAGCAATCATCATCTCTACTGCATTCCTGATTTCCCGAACACGCTCATCTTTCGCACTGCGTACTGCTTCTACATTCCTTTCCTGGAAGACACACAAGACATTAGTTTACCACCAGCTGGAAAATTCACAAACCAGTTAAAAGTCAGTCCCCTTGCAGCTGTAAAAGTTTTTTGGACTGATTTACTTTTTAAGATGTTGATTCAATCAGCACCATCATGATCAGTTGAACACAGCATAAGCTAGCTATAATGAAAACATGATCTGTTATACAAAGCTATTGTCTAGACACATCCATCATAACAATCCCCAAAAGTAAGTAGCATGAATACTTCTTTTTTATAGTGCGAGTGCATTTTGTTTTGTTTGTGTTCTAAAGAGCGCCCTCTGGTGACTTCAAGAGAACTGGTGCCTGAGCTTGGTCCCCACCTGCCCCAACTCTTCTTTCCTTGTTGTGTTGTCTTTTAGATGGCAAGATTTGAGGGCAAGGACTGTCTTTTCTTATTTATCCACAGTAAGTCATTCTGGGAGGCTTTTCAGCTAATGAGCAGCAAGTGCCAGAATGCTTTAATGAATGAATTAAAGAGCAGAGTATGAAACAGAATACATTACCCAATATGTCAAGTTTCTAACTCTACAGATTGCAACCCAGCACAAAGGATGAATGAAGCAAAATTGCCCATTACAGGCATGATAGTTTTCCAATGTATATTTCCTTTGTAGAAGGTGCACAATATAAATTTAATAAATAAATAAAATCCTAAGAACATCATTGTAATGATGTGTTGATCCAAAATAGGTATGAAGATTGCCCTTACCACTTCTTGCACCAAACTGATCAACTCCATCAGTCTTCGGCGAAGCTTTGCCACCTCTTCATTTACTTTCGTGACATGTTGTTCATAAATTTCAGCTAACGGTTTGAACGTATGTCCTCCATGCTGTTAAAAAGACACAGAGGCTTCAGCTTCATTGCGCCAGGACAGGACAGGTTACTTCCCCACCTCCTTCTTAAGGGTCTGTCCCATAGAATATTATCTTGCCTTTAATGTGTTAACAAGCCTTGGATCTGGCTTCTGTTCCAGTCGCACACTTCCTGAAAGAATCTATTCTGAGTCCAAAGTGAGTGCCTGAAATGAGGTTCTGTATTCACTGTGCATCTCTTCAGCTAATTAATTTGAAACTGGCTTGACACTCTGAACATGTATATACCATTTCAGGAAAAGGCTAAATTAGCTCCCAGACACACCTCTTATGGGAAGACTAATTCAAGGTTTAGGGGACTTAAAGGACTTACTTTGACAAAGCCGAGCTTCCTCCATTAAAGGTAGATTTATTTATTTTTTTAAAGACCTAGACATTTAAAGAATGTTGTTCCAACAAAGCAGTTCAAATCAGAGGTTTCATTGAGCAGTGGGAGGTAGTTAGGCTGCTATTTGGTAGTTCTACCAAACTTGAGAGAAAACTATCACATTAATATAATCCTCACATTAAGTCTATAAGCCTACAGGGATCTGCAGCAAAACAGACGGAAGCATTCCTTTATGGTGCAGCCCACTTAGAAGACTAACACTGCACTGCTCTGTCTTAAGGGCCCTTCATTTTTCTAAAGCTATAAAATGTATTTTAAACAAGGACCATTTTCAAGTGCCAACACCTACCATGAGACAAATGAATAAACATGAAATTCTAAAGAAACAACACTGTTGGAACCTTAAAAGTGTGAGATCTGCATGTAGAAAGAGGCATCTTGAACCAGAAAGGTAAACAAAAACAGCAAATCTATTTCTGAGTTGCCTTAAACAAAAAAAAGCCTCTAGATGATTTATTTAAATGTTATACATGTCCAATATAGCAAATATAATCAATAAAACCCTAGCTAAAAACCAGCACTAGCCAAATTCCCCCCACCAAACAGCATAAATACATCAATCTGCAAAAACAACAGCGCACAACCCCCTCCATCACAGCCTTAACTAACACTATTACAGTCAATAAATGATGTTAACAGCTGAAAATGAAAAAAAACATATTTAAAAGTTTCAGGATAAGAGGAACATCTTTACCTGCCACCCAAAAGATGGTAAAATCAGCACCAAGCAAGCTACGCTAGGCAGACCACTCCAAGAGGGAGCCTCTGCTGAACAGGCCCTTCCTCTCATCAGCACCCTTTGAATCTCAGCCAGAGGGGCTACTCTAGAGGACCTCCATAGAAGAACTTAGGTCCTGGGTGGGCACAGACAGTATAGGAAAAGGCGCTATTGAATACAACAGAAGTATAAAAATGATTTCCCAATGTGTTTTGAGTAAGGATGTTCTTCATCTTGGAATGTCAAAAATCTGTGATACAAAGAGTTATGCCTCCACGGTACTTCAGCTTATATAGCAGCTGGCTGTCCTAATCAGATTTTCATAGTTAAGACAGACTTCTTTTTCAAAACACCTTTTTTTTTAAAACCCTCAAACAAAGTTCTCTGCTAGAATTTCTCAATATTCAGGATTTTTGTGATGGATCAATAACCTGCATAACTTAACTGCTTGAGAGATAAGGGATCTGAGTAATTGAAAGTTACTTATATCCTAAAATGAATCAGTTAAATGTTTCAATGAAGTAGTTTTATATTTGGTGAAGGATGGCTTTGTTCTTTTTAAGAAGGCACAAGCAATGTTCTTCTGTAATGATAGAAACAAGCTATGAAAAATAAAAAAGAAAAACCATTCAGGATCATAATCATATATACAAGATTAATTTAAATAAAGCAAAATTATACCATCCTTTCTGTGCTGTTGGCTGCACTCCTGTGTTAAAAAGCAAGCACTGAGTAGGAAAATCCTTGCTCCAGCTGTACACAGAGAAAACTATTCTGCCACTTACCATTCCACCCCAAAGAGCACATTGGTGGCAAATGCATTTCTTACACGTCCAACAAAACACACTGAGCTTTTCGTGATGATTCTCACACCTATGGAGAGGGAGGAAGAAAAGAGTTTGCAAAACACACACCAACATGTCTTTTGCAAGACTGTTTCTCAATCATTCTTCAAAATTTAGTGTCACTAATGAGAAGTTCATTTTCACTTGCTATTATCAGGCTCTGGAATCAGACTAGTTTAGCCACATTTCTGATTCACTAAATTAGAAATGGAATTACTTTAAGGTTGATGTGTGATGAATTCTTCACTAATTTGGGCATGGTCACAACCAAATGCTGGTAATCTCTCATCTCTTCTGCACACCACTTTTGAGAACTTATCCCAATAATATTACCCTCTTAAAATAATACACAGTGGCCAGTGTCTATCATGGCCATATAGGGTGAAGTATAGAGGCAGAACAGACCTCTTAACATTATCCCCATAGCCTCTTTCTTTGATATTTTTCATTTATCCACTGTCCTCTAAATTTGAACTTGTTTCTTCTGTGCTTGTCCTACCGGCACTCCCCCATTCCTATAGTAAAATATTTTTTAACAGAATGGAGCAAAGAAATTACTAAAATTCTTTGGGGGGAAAAGATACATCCTGAGAAAGGCAACCTGAACATCTTGAGAGTTTTCCTATGTTCTTCATGCCATTCAAGAGACCCAAGATACAATTTCTCAATGAAATGAAAAGGTTGGTTACATCAGAGTCAGTGTAGACCTTGGACTTGGTTACACTTGGAAAGAAGAGCAAGGTGCTTAAAAAAAAACAAAAAACCTAAAAAATGAGGGAAGAAAGCAGGGTTCTGATGACCACAAATTTGGCTGCCCTGGCCAGCGAAAGCTGTGGACCCTTAATTTAGACTGTTGTTAAATAGTTGCACTGTAGAAGAGATCTAAACTCTCTGGCATCTTACTTAACACAATTGTCAATCCAGCCCTTGACACGATGGCAACAAATTTTACACAGACAGAATACTTTATTTCCCAATTCTGAGCAGAATTAAACCAGTCTTTAGGCAAGGCACATCAAAACTCACAGTCTAATCTCACTTACTTGTCCTTTTCATTTTCTTCATGCTTGTTCAAATTGCACAGCTGAAGCGTGTCAAGCTGCTGGGTGACCTCCTCAGCCCAACGACAGTTGACAAGTTCTCGCAGCTGGAGTGGGGCCCTGCAAGTAATTAGTTTTCCCAAGTAAGAATGCAAGGAATTTAGTTTAGCAATTAGGAACCAATTCCTACTCTCTAGGAAAGTAAGAACACAGGGAAAGACTGGCTGCTGAATCAAACCAAAACCCCATCGAGTACAGCATTCTGTTCTTAGAGGGGCCACACAGATGCCTATGGGAAGCCCCCAAGGCCAGCCTGAGTGCAACAGCCCTCTTCCCAATTGCATTCAGAGGTATACTGCCTCCAATACTGAAGGAAGAACACAGCCATCATAGCTAATAGCCACTGATAGCCTTATCCTCCATGAATATTCAAGGAAACATTATTATTAGGAGGCTGGAATGTATGCAGTTAAAGGTAAAAAGGTAAAGGGACCCCTGACCATTGGGTCCAGTCGTGACCGACTCTGGGTTTGTGGCGCTCATCTCGCTTTATTGGCCGAGGGAGCCGGCGTACAGCTTCTGGGTCATGTGGCCAGCATGACTAAGCCGCTTCTGGTGAACGAGAGCAGTGCATGGAAACGCCGTCTACCTTCCTGCCGGAGCGGTACCTATTTATCTACTTGCACTTTGACGTGCTTTTGAACTGCTAGGTTGGCAGGAGCAGGGACTGAGCAACAGGAGCTCACCCTGTGGCGGGGATTTGAACCGCCGACCTTCTGATCGGCAAGTCCTAGGCTCTGTGGTTTAACTCACAGCACCACCTGCGTCCCACAGTTAAAGGTAAATCACTAAAATAGATACGAATTAATTTTCATCATTTTCCCCAGCCTTTGAGACATTGAATAGGTTGACTGAACACAGCTGAAAGTTTGAAGGGGAGGGACCATTGGGGGGCCCTGACTGAGGGAGGAAACTGGAATTTGCCTTCTGACCTCACACAATTTCATATGAAATAAATTCATGAGGAACTGCAAAATGTTTTAATGCTCCTTCGGGAAGCCTTGCAAATTATTTAATCCTCCTTGAAAATCCTGGAACCTAAAAACAAAAAAATTGAGCAGTCAGGCTCTACACCAGCCATCCTCAACTTGGTTACCTCCAGATGTTGTAGACTACAACTGTCATCAGTCCCCGCCAGAATGCCCAGGTGCATCTAGACAATGAAGGATGCTCTACATAGGCATGCTAAAAAGGTGCTTGGCCACAGAACCGAAAGAGAGATGCAACAGCAAGGTGGTAGAATCTCTCACACAATTTTTGAAAACGCTTTTCTTTTCCACAATTGTAGGACAAGTTTTTACTATACCCTGATTTGGTAATGCCACTATGGGTCAAATAACATTGCTTCATAGGTCAAATCAGGCCTACAGGCTACCTGCCATTCATCTTCACCTTAAGTAAACAGTGAAGCAAAAATAAGTGCCCCCAACTAAAACAAAATAGAGCTTTAGAGGTAAGCTTACCGACAATGAGGGCACTGAGCTCTTTGTTCTGTCAGCCAGCGCTGTCAAAACAATGATAGACATATCATAAGAGACTGGAGAATTTCAGAAGTGTTAGAAGATATGATGTCACAGATCTCTCCAGATTTGGACTTATTTCTCAGAAGTAAGTTATCACTCAGGGGCTGTATCCAATGCTCTCTGTGCAGGGACTGAATAGACTTCTATGCATACAAGGGGTCTTCACCCTCCTACAGCCCTCTGTGAACCGTAAAAAATTGCTCCAGAGGGTTGGGGGGCACTCTGAAACAGGTTTGGAGGTGTGCAGGACGGAGGAAACGACGGCAAAGCCTGCTGCACAAGCAGAATTCCACTCACACAAAATTGGATTTTGGAACACTCCTAGAACACTTTTTCACACACATAAAGACACAAGCTGAGGAAATCTGAGAGATAACTTACTGAGTCTGGGAATGGTTAACTTGAGGAAGTTTGTGGAAGGAAAGTTATCCACCACCAACACCCAGCTGACAGCCTTCACTGGCCTCTGAAAAGCCTCTCCAGGGATCGCACTTGTTCAGAAGAGCCCCAACC
Source organism: Podarcis gaigeae (assembly GCF_964106915.1). NCBI lineage: Eukaryota > Metazoa > Chordata > Lepidosauria > Squamata > Lacertidae > Podarcis > Podarcis gaigeae. The sequence goes on along the minus strand of NC_139692.1, from coordinate 41,534,955 downwards.
TCTCCAGAGAGGCTTTTCAGCAGTGCAGGAGGTTGCAGGGGGAAGGAAGGGATTATAAACTTCCCCTCCGTCAATATTCTTAAGTTAACTTATGTAAGGGTCCAAGCCACTGGGACATTTAGAAAGCATACATAATAGTCATCAAACTATGAATGCCAAAAGACATAATACACACACTAACAAAACTACCCTTCTGGAAATCTTCAAACTTCATGTTTAGGAAACTCTAGGGTTCCCCTGAAGATCATTGGGGATTTCTCTATTAACAATTGTATGTCCTTTTCCCACAACACACAGTAACACTCCCTGGAGTAACAGCTCCATGGTATACCTAAGGGTGTACTGTGAGATCATACAGGGCAACAATTAAGGTCCAATAGCCTGGCCAGGGCTGCATATTACCTGAGTGTAACATTTCTGAAAATATGCTCCACTACCTTCTGCGGTGCAAAGACGTTCCATGCCTAACAAAAATTACCTCCAAATAACTGGCCAGAAATGCCTCACTACTGTTAGTTACCCCTCACCACCTCTTTGGTGGTCTGGTAACATAGTAAAAATGTAATGCTAGCAATTTTAGTTGACTTATCTGAAAAGACTGAGAGCTAGAGCTTGCTGGTGTCTTTGAAAGTATGTGTTATACACGTACTTTTCAGATTCATCAAGTGGTTTAGAGCAATTCTACCTACCCTTCAGTTGCTACAGCAGTGGCGTAAGAAAATGCAGTGTTTGTGGTAAGGAGGAAAAAATCTCCAGCAAAAATGTATAAATTAGCAAAGTGTTTTTCTTTCAATTGCAGCAGCATTTCACATGTTCACATACAAAAGCTGAAAGGGGAAAGGGTCAAACAACATGGGAGATGTAGAATAAGTTGCTGGGGTGTGGGTGTTGAACAAGATTACCACTATGGTCCAAAATGGGTAGATCACCACTGTGGACTGACGACCTAACATTTTCTCTGCATGGAGTTTCAAAATCTTTCCCCCTCCCTGAATCAGTTATTAGTTATAGTAGGTAAAAAAAAGATAGCTGCCAGTCTTTTCCCCCACTGCCACTACTAGCAGTTGGGGAGGGCAGGTTTTTAAAACATGGACATGGCACAGAGAGAAAACAACTCCTCTCACCCAGAGCCACCACCAAACCCAGCCCCTCCATGCTGTTTTGAAGTATTTTTTAAATAAGCCAATCACAAATCTCCCACATAATATATAGTTTGACCCAAAGTTCACAGCTTACCCGAATGCAACTGAAGCAACACAGCTTGGAGCAGTGTGGACATAGGCGCGCATCACGCAACTTTTCCATACAAATGAAACATCGGAACACTTCAGCAATGCTCTGCAAAGAAAAAAATATAAAGTACTTCAGTCATGGACAAGACAAATGTCTATGTATCAATCATGTATGTTAGCCACGTACACCCACTCAGTTCTTACAGACTCAAGGAACTGTGGAACTCTTAATACACACATAGTCTAAAATGTTGACATCTTCTAAAAAATCATTTTAAATAAGACCAAGCCAAAACAGTTTTTTAAAAAAACAATCATAAAAAGCTCTTCCAGAGCAATTAGGCCATCTTGGTTTTGTAGTTCTGTGTCACTATACAATAATCAAAGGGCAAAAGATGAACAGCTAGTTTATTACTCATTCAAATGAAAGATGAACCCAAGAAAGAGGCCTACTACATCCACAAGGAGCACAGCACCTAGTCAAAAGGCAGCCAATGCAGCACCCCAAGACAGTATTTATTAACTTCATTTTATAAAACGTATTTGCATGCTGCTTTTCAGGGAAATTCAGACTGGCTTATAAAACAAACAAATGCAACAAAGAAGTGGTGTTCCAACAACAAAAATAAGCCAACAATATGATATATCAACAGAGAAGGCTAGGAATCGCCAAGTAGAACTTGGTCGGGGGGCAACTTTGATGTAAGGACTTCCAGGACATTCCCCCACCCACTCAGAGGAGAAGAAAAAAGAATGGTGGTCGTGCCCAGTTAGGAAGCTGCTTTGGGGTCCAACCAAAAGGGACTCTCCACCCCCCCCCCAAAGAAGAGCAGTAACACCCTCAAGAAACATACATGTGATGGAAGTTGCAAAAGAAAGGCTCAAGCATCCGAATATTATGCCACCCCTACACATCAACTTCGTAACAACCACCAATTCGCAGCACTGCCACCTTGTGAAAGCCGTAGCCTTTGGAAGGGTGCTTAGAATTATCTGAAATAAATTAATTCACTTGCCTGTGAGGAAATGGGGCGGGGACTCAGAAATCTTGATTCCAAAGTAGCTCCACCAACATACTTTAGGAAGGCAAGGCGAAGAAGAGGAGACCAAGGAAAGGACCCAGGAGTCCTAGCCCCCATATTAACCTCTGAACTACTGTCGCCACCCGCTCCACTAACCCCTGATAATGAAGAAGCCAGGAGGTCTAGCTCCAAACAAACAAACACACACACACACACAAACATACATACATATACATACACACACACACACACACACACACTTTAGGAAGGCATAGGAAAGGAGACCAAAGAAAGGACTCTGGAGTCCTGCCCCCCCCCAAAAAAACCCTAATATTACCACCCCTCCAGTGGCCAAGAGCAGGAAGTAATCGTGGTTCCAATTTAACACATACACAGAGCAAGAAGATATGGGGATGGAAACCAAGGAAGGGACTCAGGCCTCCTGTCCCAGGCCCTGCCCTCTGAACTAATAATAATAATAATTTTATTATTTATAGCTTGCTCATCTGGCTGGGCTTCTGCAGCCACTCCGGGCGGCTTCCTCTACTACTATTCCCTCTACAAATCCATGATAGCGAAGAACCCAGGAGTCCTGGCTGCAAAATAACACTCACAGATATACATATACACACGCACCCCTTAGGAAAGCATAGGAGACCCAAGGAAGGGACCCAGGAGTCCTGCCCCCACCCCTGCCTAGTATTGCTGCCCCTTTCACCAATATGTGATAAGAGAAGAACCCAGGAGTCCTGGCTGCAAAACAACACACACTCACTCCAGGAAGGGACCCAGGAGTCCTGCCCAGCCTAGCATTCATCCCTCCCAACCCGAGCGGAGAGGAGGACCCAGGAGTCCTGGCTCCAATAAGCCCCCCGACCCACTTTCTGAGGGAGATGCGAGGGGTTTTTAAGGCCCCTCCATCCCCTCACCAGGTGGATCCCCCGCCTGTTTATTTAATTTTTTTACCTCAACACTTTGCTCGTCCATGACTCAAAACAGCGTCTCCCCCTCGGGAGGGGTGGGAGGGAAAGGAAGCGAGAAGGACCTCCGGCGCCGTCACCTGAGGGAAAAGAAAAATATTTTACTATATTATATGTATGAATGTATGTATTAATGAAACACATTGCAATGTGGAGGGAGGGGGTCGCCGGTTTTTGGGCACCTCACGCCGCAACCGCCCGGTGACCAGCCATTTTCCTCTCAGGCGAAGCCGGGGGGCAAGTGGCGGTGGTGGGAGAATAAATAACAGGAATAACAAGGCAAATAACACGGGAATCGTTAACGGCGCCTCCTCCTCCTCCCGCCTTGCGGCTGAAGGCGGAGAGCCGACGAGGCTCCTTCTGCCTCACTGCGCATGCGCCGCCATGCTCCCCTCAGAAAGGCCGAAGCGCCCGCATTACAACCGGCGGAGCAGAGCGAGCGAGGCAGCCTGCAACCGCGCATGCGTCTCTCTCTTCCCCGCCCTCCAAGGGAAATTGCTTGGGCTCGCCGGTGCTTTTCTCTCTCCCTTGGGCAAGAGGGAGGGAGTGCCCCGCGGCACATGCGCAGTACGGGCTCTTTGGCTCTGGAGGCTGCCGCATTCAGTGGAGGGGGATGAGCGCGGGTTTGTTTGGATGGCGGAAAAATAAGGCGCAGCCTTATAAATCCCTCCAGGGTGAACTGAGGAGAGGATTTTGGCTGAAACGCTGGAGAGCTGCTGCCAGTCAGTGTAGACAGTACTGAGCTAGATCATGGAGCAGTGATCTGACTTCCTGTGTTTCCAAATAAGCTCAACGCAGCTTATTAGCGTAGCTTGCATAGCTAAAGCTTACACTGCCACTTTTTTTTTTTTTTTGGGGGGGGGGGAAATAACTACAAAAACCTCTGCATTTTCACCGACCAAAATGAAAGCTTGTGAGCAAGATTTTGAGTATGCCAGAATTCTCTATTTTTATCAGGGTTGCATGGGTGTGGCCAAGCGGGGCAGAGGAGGGCAGCTGCACCCCCCTAAATCCAAGTAAATCAATAACCGAGGTTCTGCCCCCGCCACAACATAAATCCAGGCTACACCCATGCAAGCTATTTATTTATAAAAATATTTATAGACCACCATATCATAAAAATATCGGCAGTGTACAATATTAAAACTTAAATATCATCATCAAAGTGTCTGGCTAACCAAAAATAAAAATTAAATAGCTACAAAGGCCCACCTACTATTATAGATGCCTGAAGGTCAAAAGCTTGAGGCCAGTCTTAACACTGGGGACTGAAAAAAATGACAATTAAGCCAGGAATGAGGCACCTGTGGCTCTCCAGATCTTGGACTTGAACTCCCATCAGCCCCAGAGGTCAGGAATTATGGGAATTGTAGTCCAAAACATGGAGGACACCAAGTTGGGGAAGGTTTCATTGGGTCCAAGCAAAGCTGGTGCTAAGAGTTCAGCTCCTTGGCCAGCTAGTGCGACAGTAATTAATAGAGCAGCTTATGTTCTGTAAACCTATTAGAATGTATATCCTGTTTGTAGTAGTGGTTAGACCAGTGCTTCCCAAACTTGGGTCTCCAGCTGTTTTTGGACTACAGCTCCCAGCATCCCTAGCTAGCAGGTCAGGGATGATGGGAATTGTAGTCCAAAAACAGCTGGAGACCCAAGTCTGGGAAACCCTGGGTTATATTATTGGACTAGGACCTAGGAGGCCAGGGGTCAAATCTCCACTTGGCTATAAGCTCAGAGTGTGTGACCCTGGGCCAGTCACCACCAACTCTTGGCCAAACCAAGGGTTGTTGTAGGGATTAAATGAGGCAGGGAAAAATCATGTATTCCACCTTGAGCTCCTTAGGAGGAAAGGTGGGATGTAAATACAATTAAAAATAATATACACACAAGTCTTGGTTTCTGGTATTTATGCTACTTTTTTTTTTATAACAAAAATGCCACTCGCTATAACCCTAAGAGCCACACATTTTAATCTGTTTTCCCCCTGCATTCATTACAGCAAAACTCTGATCGCCAAGTCAGTACTGTATTTGTGATCAACGTTGCTCTGGTTTTCCTGTCTAAGAATGCTGACACAGTTTACATAACCCTGTACATGTAGTTTAGCAGCTCCACTGCCACCCGCTTCGCTGGGCACCACTCAATGAAGGGGTTAGCACACTGCAGCTTGCAGTTTATGCCACAAAGAAACTGCTTATACAGCGAGGGGGAAACAGGCCAGCTGAACAAGCAGATTCTGCTTATTATCCTATTATTTCCTCAGAGAGAACCTATTTCCCCAACACATTAGGAGTCCTAATACTTACTCAGCTGTACATTACTTTTAAATTAAGTGGGACTTCACTTCTGTGCCAGAATGAATAGGACTAAACTGCACGTAATTTATGGGGAAGGGGTCCCAGCTCAGTAGCAGCATATCTGCTTTGCATGCAGAATGTCGCAGGTTCAATTGGTAGCACATCCAGGTAGGGCTGGGAATGTCCCCTGCCTGAAACCCTGGGAGCCGTTAACAGTCAGTGTAGACCAGGGTTTCCCAAATTTGGGTCTCCAGCTGTTATCTAGCAGGACCAGTGGTCAGAGATGATGGGAGCTGGAGACCCAAGTTTGGGAAACAGTAGATAGTACTGAGCTGTATGCACCAATGGTCCACCTCAGTATAAAAACAGCTTTCTATGTTCATTCCTAGCCATATTTACCTGGAGGTTTATTGTCAGCCTTCTTCTGGACAAGTATAAAGAGCTGTTAGCCAGCATATAGGATTGAGGTTTCTTCTTAAACAGGTTACGATCTACCAGGGATGGGGACTCCAGATGTTGAACTCCAACTCCCATCGTCCCCAGTCAGCATGGCCAGTGGTCAGGGATGATGTGAGGTTGGTTTAGGATTTTGAATTGGGAAGGCGTGAGCAGCTGAAGAACAGATAAGGCAAAGAGCCAGTAATTGACTTCTCCTGGTCAGTGAAACTTGCAGTGCGCTTGGGCATGCTTCAGCCAAATATATCTCAGGGGTAGTGCAATAACATTATTATTATTATCATCATCATAGGTAAAGGGACCTCTGACCAATTGGTCCAGTCATGACCGACTCTGGGGTTGCGGCGCTCATCTCGCTTTATTGGCCGAGGGAGCCGACGTACAGCTTCTAGGTCATGTGGCCAGCATGACTAAGCCGCTTCTGGCGAACCAGAGCAGTGCATGGAAATGCAGTTTACCTTCCCGCTGGAGCGGTATCTATTTATCTACTTGCACTTTGACGTGCTATCGAACTGCTAGGTTGGCAGGAGCAGAGACCAAGCAACAGGAGCTCTCCCCGCTGCGGGGATTCGAACCGTTGACCTTCTGATCGGCAAGTCCTAGGCTCTGTGGTTTAACCCATAGCACCACCCGTTGCTTGTTACACAAAGGCCTCCATGCATGCCATCCTTGACCTCTTGGAACTGATGCCAAGGTACAAGAGCCTAGCGGCTGGATCAAACTAAAGGCCTATCTAGTCAAGCATCGTGTTCACAGTGGCTGCCCACAAGCAGGACTCTTGAAGCTAAACCCACCGACAGCTCCCCATCTCTTACATTCAGCATCTCCCGAAAAAGGTTTGTAGCCTTCTGTGAATCACTTGCACTAGAAGGCCATCACACAGGAAGAAATCAGTTTGATCTGTTCAACCTGCATTAGCATTATGTCATGAAAAAACAAATGATATCTTAAAGAGGGGCGGGGGTATTTCTTTTTAAGATAATGTTGGTCACTTGCACCCACTCATTAAGAACTAGCAACCTTGTTCCCAGCGTTGGTCTAGAATTCTAAGAAACCCAAAAGTCAGGGCAGTTTCGAAAGGTTTGGTCCATTTTGAACCAAAATGGTGTGCAATCATATCCAAATAGAGACAAAAACCTGCTCCTTGGTCTCTGGAAACATCGCTCAGGATTTGGTTATGATATCTTAAGAGATGTCGAAAAAATAGCAAACAGAAAAATAAAAATATAGTAGCCTGCTACTTCATCAGGAACCCCTAAAAAAAAGAGAGAGAGAGGGGTATTCTCCCCCCCCCCATGTCAATTATTCAGCTCAGGCTGCAACCCTAAACTCTTTACTATATCAACTAAATCTTACTGAGTACAGCAACACATATTTCAGATATATAGGATTAGACTGTACACAGGTGAACACCAAATTGTGCCAATTAAATGTCATCATGAACAAAAATGAAACCCAGAAGAAGAAACAACTGGATTAGTAAGCCGTCAAAATAACTCAATCGTATTACTAAATAAGACTATTCCCGTAAGAGCTCTCAGCCTCCCTTTATAAAACATGAACCTTGACAGACAGTATTCCAATAAGTAATCTTAGGATGCTATGGTACCTTCCAAGAAATTCAAATCCAAGTGGAACTTTGGTTCGTAGGCACCTAGGCGACGTTTTGTCTTATTGCATCCTTGAGCCTTATCAAGGCAAGGCCATATCCATGTGAACAATGCATTTGTCTTGGGATGTTTGAAGCTTGGTTGTCCAGAGCTACAAGAGGCTCCCAGCAACAAGAGTTTGACCAAGTTCACAGCAAGAAAGTGAGCTGCCTCTTGGCTCTTGTAAGTGAAAGGAACTTGCCAAAAGTCGCTCACCATTTCTGGCTGAGACACAACTGGTTGATCACTGGGTCCACTTGGGAAAATCTGGTGCCATTTCTTAATGCCAGCCTATTCGCTTGCCCTTCATGCCCCACCTGTGCTGCCACTGCTAGGCTTAACAAATTTTATGAATTGAATTGCTTGGCCATTTGTTGCTCTACAGAGGAAGTCATTCAAAGGCATATTTAAGCCAGACTTTCCCCAAACTGTAGGCCTGACAAATCATTCAAATTTTAAGGATATGGAACAAGCCATTTAATTTTTTTTTCTTACATTATAAACATGCCTACAGGTTTACCCTCTAGGGCACAAGCATTCAAAGTTAAGCTTATTTCAACAAGCAAGATTTAAGCTTTTACACTGAAATTGACAGGATTGTAAAGTACTTACTTTGACTGGATAAAGCAGGCATCCCCAACCTTCAGCCCTCCAGATGTTTTGGACTACAATTCCCGTCATCCCTGACACTGGTCCTGTTAGCTAGGGATAATGGGAGTTGTAGGCCAAAACATCTGGAGGGCCGCAGGTTGGGGATGTCTGGGCTAGAGTCAATGCCCAGGAGGAAAAAGAGGTAACCTAAGTGTGTGTGTGTGTGTGTGTGTGTGTGTGTGTGTGTGTTTGCAGTCACATCTGAGACACAAGTATAATATTCTCTGCTCCCACAATAACTGCAGGAAGCTACTCAAGAATTTTACAGACACAGAGAGAGAAAGAGACAGAGGGGGGAGAGAGAGAGAGAAGTTATGTCCCGAGCTGTCACTCCAGGTTTACTAACTGAAGATTAAGATTTGGCTTATTCTAGCCACAAATCAGATTAGCCAAAGGCACAATAGTTCTGGAGTTAACTGAAGGTGAAAGACACACTAGGAAAAAAAGGTGAATAAACCACAAGATGTAAAAAGGAAGCCAACTCTTTGTGTTGTCATACATTTATCTTTATTGTTTCTAAGTATGTTTTTTAAAAAAAAAAAAACCACAATAAAACTTTAAGCACAATGTATCAATTGGCTACTGTTTCAAAGGTACAGCTATGGCTTTGAATCAGGCTTCCTCAAACTTGGCCCTCCAGATGTTTTTTGCCTACAACTCCCATGATCCCTAGCTAGCAGGACCAGTGGTCAGGGATGATGGGAACTGTAGTCTCAAACAAAACATCTGGAGGGCCAAGTTTGAGGAAGCTTTGAATATACAAGTAGATCCACATTAAGGAGAAAGGTACTGTACAATGTATCAAAAACAGCTTCCATTCATTGTATAGTGTAAGCAGCAGACTGAATTAACCCAGAGCAAGACTAGCCAACAGGATGTTTGCCAGATGTTATAGGACTCCAACTCCCGGCAGCCAGCATGGCCAGTGGTGAGGGATGATTGGAGTTATAGTCCAGTAGCATCCAGAGGACCACAAGCTCTGGTTGAAAGCACCTTTGAACGTTACAATATCAACCCCATCACAACACCAACAACAACATCACCACCAGAAAATGTTCAATTTAGGAAGTATGTACAGGAAACTTGGGTACCAATATTAAAAAGAAAACACAAGCAATCTAGACATTTAAAGTGTAGCCTCAGTTTTCAACTTCCAACTCTGATGAGTGCCCTCACATACAAGCTATGTTTGGAATTTTTGTCTGGGATCAGTGAGTTTCATGCTCTTTGGGACAATTCTGTAGAAAAGAAGAACAGCATTTTTTAAAAGACAAATCATATTCTGTCCTCAAAGGGGAAGGGGGGGGGAAGGAACTACTTTTCATTTGTAAGACATTGCTCTAAACTACAGAAGTCAACAATCACAGACTGCCATATTTTGCTGCCATATTTCTTATGAATTGTGTTAACTTTTGCAGAAGTATCACATATCACCGCCTATCTGAATTCACACACCCATGCCAACTAGACAAGAGCAAGATTAAACTGGTGCTCATACACAGGAGACCTGCCACTACAGATAATAAAGATGCAGATGGAACTTTCAATGCCTCAGTACTTCAGGAATGATTGTGGAAGTCTTATTCCACCCAAGCAAGAGCCCAAAATATATTTTGTAGTTAGGTTTCAAAGCATATCTGTGAAAATATTTAAAGGGAGCAGAAAGTGTGAGCCCATTCTTTAGCGCTTCTCAAATTTGAGCAAGTGGTCAAGTAACGATTTCTACAGGCAAAAAGGTGGGAGAGGAGGTATTGCCTTGTTTCTATTATTACTTGTTAAATTGTGGAGTAGGAAAGGAACATAAGCCACTTTTCCGCCACCGTGGCGTGTTTTTATTTATTTTTTTGCTGCCGGGTGAATCAGGGTCTCCTGGGCAGCGCAGCAGCAGAAGACGTAACAGCAGCAAAAAACAAAGACGTGACTTTTGCTGCTGCACTGTTGGATAAATCAGCTGTTTGGCAGGGTAGATTGATAGCAAAAGACTTGCCTTTTGCTGCCGTGCTACCCTGGAGACCAGACCCCCTGAATCACCCGGCCAGGCAGGTGGAGATGCTGGGCACCAAAAGTGGCACCTGGACATCGCCATCAAGTCGCAAAGGGCCAGTTGCAAGTTGCAAAATGCAACTGGCACCCGCTAATTTCGAACCCTGTCTGGAGCTACTCAGTAAAAACACAGACAAGATCCCCAGGGTTCAGAATTACCTGTTTTTCTGGGGCATCTGATACTTGAAGAGTCTGGTACATTAAGTGCTGCATTGCAAGTTCTTCTTCTTCAGATAGAGGTGAGATCTGGGGACAAGAAAGAGGAACATCTTAAGCAGGGCTGTTTACATTCTGCAATAAAATAAATATTGTCCTCAAGAACCTCATCAAATCTTGTCTCTAACCCAGACCCGCTGTAATGTTTTGTAATTTCTTTTGTTAAAGGTCATTTGTTCACATTCCTAGCCATATTTTAGATCATCAAACTAGATTGGCAGAGGGTTCCAACTTCCAATCAAATATGAAGGAAACAAATATATATGTGCCATGGCAGGCCTTATGCTAATAGCTTCTATGTCAACTTCAGATGTTCCTCACTTGTGAAATTCGTTGGTTGCCTTTGCCAGATCTTTGAGAAGTTATGCTGGGTGGTTTTTAAAACCCCCAGTTTGTAGAGATTTAAAATCTGTAGGTTTTAGTAATTTAGAAATATGTAGGATATTCCAAGGCTGGGGCAACCCAGCCAGATGGGCAGGGTATAAATAATAAAATTACTACTACTACTATTATGCAGGGTAAGCCAACCCGTTGCCCTCCAGAAGCCATAGGGACTCCAACTACCATCATCCACAGCACAGCTAAGGGCCAGGGAGAATGGGAGTTGTGGTCCAATGCATCAGCTACCCTTGTCCCAGGATATGTCTCACGAAGAGAGATAGAATATGGGCTCTGCCCCCTAGCCAACACTTTGCAACAGGCTCCACAGCCCCCAACCCTCTGACTCCAGCCAGTGGATCCCAGGAATGTTGCATAATGGATCCTACAACTCTGAAATCTTCCAGATCTTGTTCTAAGATATGCCGTGCGACTGATCCTGGAGCTCACATAGCTTGTGATGGGAAATGCCAAGGACCAACTGAGTCAAACTGAAACCCAGAATATGCTCAATGAGCCTTGCTGGATCAGGCCAGTGGCCCATTTAGTCCAGGATCCTGTTCTCACAGTGGCTAACCAGATGCCCCAGTGGGAAGCTCAAAAGCAGGAGCTGAATACCAGCAGGTGTACATTTCAGACCAATTACTCGCAGATGCACACTTCAGGCAACTTGTCTTCTTTCCTGGCGTTCCTATATGCTGATGGAGGAAAGTCCAATACTCTCTGTCTCTCCCTATATCTATACACGTGCACACACACGTCCCTCAAGCCAGGCAACTCAAGAGCCCTACCTCCATTCCAGTGTGGTGCTGTATTTCCTGAACCAGCTTCATTGTTTTGGCCAGAGTAGCACGGATCGACCGCATGGACTCCCGCCGCTCGGTAGAAATCCTTTCCAGCTGCTCACACAACATTTTGTAGCGAGACTTCACCAGTGACAGCTGCTGTATGACAACCAGAGGATTCTCCTGTTGCCAAAGCAAGGAAGAGGCACACAGTTGGAGGAGAAGCAGAAACTGGGGGGGAGGGGAGAGAGAAAGGACCCTCAAAACACAACACAAATGGGAGGGCTACCCAATCAGATTCAGCTAACTGGAGGGTTAAAAGTCACAGCCACACCATACACTTAAAGAATCATGGGAACCATAGTTTCTACCCACAGAGCTACCATTCACAGCACCCTTAAACTAAAGTCTCCACGATTCCTGGGGAAAGCCATGGGCTGGAAGCATATGGTGTGGATGTGACCAGAGAACTTGCACAGTGCAGCACAGACATGGTGATGTTTTTCAGGTAATTCTCCTTGGCAAGTATGTGAGTCAGTATACCATGGATTGCTAAAATTAAATTAATTAGAGCGCCTGATTCAGACATCTGTGATTTCCCCACCACCACCCATAAATTTCAGCAAATTAAAGCATGTACATCCCTATGAGCACCGCTGTGTAATATTTAAGCCATGTTTAATTCCACTGTCCACTACCATAAATTAAAATGTTTGTGGACATAAAATTAACACGGGATACTTTTAAAAAAAGCCTTGTTTACTGAATACAAATAAAATAAACAAGCTGAATTAGATTACTCTCTGGGGCAGTGGCAACCAACATGGCGCCCCCAGGGATGTTGTGGGACCGCATCACCCATCATTCCTAGCCATTAGCCATGATGGCTGTGGGTTGATGGGAGTTTCAGTCCAATGACATCTGGAGAGCACCAAGTCAATTAAAGGTGCTCTAGGACACCAGAAATTTTTCTGATGCAAATTTCCCTATGTAAATCCGGCTAATTTGCATATGGAAAGTGAATTCCAACATTTTCCAGAAAACTCACACCACTACTTTCAGCACAATCCTAGATAGGGCTACTCAGAAGTAACCCCACATGGTTCAGTGGAGCTTACTCCCAGGTAAGTGGACAAAGGAGCGCAGCCTTAAGCTAAGTTGTTGTTGTTGTTGTTATTGTTGTTGTTATTATTATTATTATTATTATTCATTTCATTTCTATAGCTTTATAAGGGGCTGGGGACTCAGTGGTTTACAACCTACATTAAAAGATTCAGTACCTCTTTAGACAGTCCATCAGCATGCCCTTTCACCATTTCAAACTCCAACATTGCCTGAATGTAATTCAGGTCGGATTCGGCTTTCTGGAACTAAAACACCCAAATGGTCAATCACAATTCTGTTATATAAATTGGAAACCAAACACCCCTACTGTTCCAGTACACACATAAGCGCAGGGGATGTGGAGAGAAGATAGAGAAAGGTGCCCTAGGGCTGGGCAATGTCAGCTTTTCAACTTCACAATGTATCTGCCGATACATCCCGATGTTGAAACCTGGCCGAGGGATGCCCTCTACTCCCAGGGCTCAGCAGCAGCAGTATCAGGCAGCCTTGGCACCGCTCACCATTCCACAAGGTGTGGGGTGCAATCCATGCTTTGTGGAGCAGGGCTGTCTGATGTTGTCAAGCACTGGGTCTGGCAGGAGCATCAGGCAGCATCCACAGCCAGGCAAAGCCTCATGCATTTGTCTGCCTTTCCCTTTGCCCCAGCAGGCAGGCGGGCTGCCTCTTCCTCCCGATCCACCAAGGCAGTGATAGATGAAGCAATTGCACACAAAATTTCACCAGTGGAACAAGCACACTGCCAATAGCACTACACTGGATACAACACATAGGCTTCGATAGTTCCTGTTTTGTGTTTTCAAAACTTTGACAGCAGAGGCACATTTCCCCTCACCCTGAATTGAAACTGGAGGTTGAGTCCACTCTTTTATCTGAAAAAGGTTTAGTTTAATTGTGTTCAAGAACTGGCCTATTGCCCAGGAAAGAGACCTTGCCCTTGGGTTTCTTCACAAGTCACATTCTGGACTTCCTACATTGCAAAGAATCACCTTCAAAGGCAGGTAGTTCTCCTTCATCCAACCATTTCCATCTCTATGTCAGAAGGGAATAAATGGCACCTATGACACCTTCCCCTCGATCCAGCACAGGGCCACCTTCCCTGGCACAAAAAATACAAGACTAGGTGCTGTAAGCCAGCTTGAGCTTGGCTTAACTGTGAAAAGGCAGCATGCAAATGATGGGATGGAGTAATGGACCGACTCAACGGAAGATAATTTTCAGTGTTCTTAGCTGCCCTGAAGGTATACAAAGAGGCAAGTTTTTATTCTCACATTTCTACCCCACCTTTCCTCCAAGGAGCTCAAGGTGGCATACATGGTTCTCTTCTTTCCCACTGCCCCCCCCCCACAACAACCCTGTGAGGTAGAGTAGGTTGAGAGACTGTAACTGCCCCAAGGTCACCCAGTGTTTCATGGCTGAGCAGGGATATGAATGCTGATGTCCTGGGCCACCACACTGACCCTCTCTTTTTTGAGAAGGAGTTTGATAGAACAAAGTGTGATCATTTCATTCACTGGGCCAAAAGGAGTTCTCATACAAACCACATGCAAGGTATAATATGCAATGGTACCTTGGTTCTCAAATTTAATCCATTTCTGACTCCCAAAATGGTTTGAAAACCAAGGCGCAGCTTCCGATTGACTACAGGAGCTTCCTGAACTCAAGCAGAAACTGCGTCGGACATTTGGCTTCCGAAAAACGTTCGCAAACTGAAACACTCACTTCCGGGTTTGCGGCCTTTGGGAGTCAATTTGTTTGGAAGCCAAGCCGTTCAACTACCAAGGTACCACTGTACTAGCATGAGCTCTGTACACAAAGTGAGATCTGCTTATGGGCTGCCAAATCTGGGTTATGTAGTCTCTCTCCCACATAATTACCCTACAAAACTCATCCTCTTGATAGCTCCTCTTGCCAGGCATTTGATAAACAAGGCTGATGAAGAGATAATCAAGCTTACAATGTTACCATTCCCCTCTATTCATGATTACTGAGCCACCAGGGAACTGAGTAAGACAGTGGGATGACAGGGGCATCACTTAATTAACGGTAATCAGTTCCTTAAAGGAGCTATTAAAGACTTATGGGAATCGCAGCTGCACACCCAGTTCAGAGAAACAGCCCAAGGAATGTCTTCAGAGGAAAACATCGCTTTGGGAAGGGACTTTATTATTTGCCAGATTTAGCCATCCAGATCTTGGAAATGTTATCTTGCCATACGGATTGGCCTCCATATTAAAAGTTGGGCCTAGCTAGTAATTAAAGGCTTCCTACTTAGAGGCCAACAGGTGCCTACGTATTTTAACATGCTAAAAGAAAAAAGAATTAAACCAAAAGAACAAACCTCCCTGCAGGACAGAAGGCTGGAGGAGGGGTGTCTAACAGACAAAGACCTGTGTTTCCTGACTTTGGGCACAAGAGGGCAGCACACCATGCATTCACCCTCAAAGGAGACTATGCAGTTATAGGGCATCAGATCCCTTGGAAAAGCCATCTCCACTGGGGTCCCCCTCCACTGCCCTCAGCTGTCACCTGGAAGCAGCCCACTCACTCCAGCAGGCTGCCTTAATGGAGGAGATGGGGAGCAGAAGCCCCATTCCCAGGCAGCTCTGCTGCAAAACTAGCCCCACCAGGCACCTCTTGCCTTTGCTGGCCATTGCAAGAACTACAATTTAACTTGAGGAAATCATGCCTGACTTTGCCTCCCCCACCCCCATTCCGGAGGGTCTTTTTTAGCTGATCAAAACCGTTATTGTGATCACAAGAACCCAAAATACAAAGCACATGCAACAGGTTGTAAAAGAATGCAAAAAGAGACAGGCTGTTGGATCGGACCTGTGGCCCATCCTGCATTCTGTTCTCATGGTGGCCAACCAGAGGCCCTAAGTGGGAATCCTGAAAACAGGACCAGAGTGCAAAGAGCGCTGTCTCTGCTTGTGATTCCCAGCAACTGGTACTCAGAGGCATATTGCCACTGGCAGTAAACATAGCCATCCTGGCTAGTAGCCAGTGATAGCTTTATCTTCCATGAACTTGTCTAATCCTCTTTTAAAGCCCTCCAAGTCAGTGGCCATCACAACTTCTTATAGAAGTGAATTCCATGTGTAAAGAAGTACTTGGCTTTCTGTTTTCCTGCCACCTATCCAATTAGGGATTGCAGGCAAGGAACTCACAACGTTAAAGCTTGGATATGCCTGATGCCCAAAAGGTTGCCTCTGAAAATTGTAAGCATGCCCTGCTATGTACCCAGATTTCCAGATTTCAATTCCATTGAAAGGAATTACATGGTCATGCTGGGAGCTGTTCTATCAGAAAACTAGCGGTCCATTTCAAATTTCCAGCAAGCTACACATAATAAGAGAAAAGAAGCCTCTTTCCAGCAGCAAAATAAATAAAACTAGTGCCATTTCTCAGCGATCACAAGCTTGTTGTATCATGCAACAGGCAGGCTGACCTCACAAAGTGATACCTAGTTACCAGGGCTGTCAACAAATTAAAGAGGAAAAATGATAGGTCATTAAAAAAAATAAAAATCTTTAAATAAAATGTGCATCTTGCCAGCAGCTCCAGCTTTGAGATGCTGAAAGACGTGCAAGGAAACTAGCAATTTAACAAGCAAAAGCTGCAGTTTCAACTATCAAAAGATGCCACTCCTAATTAAAAGGAAATTAAAGGCCATCCAATATTCTTCTATATCTTCTATTACGGCAACATGCCAGAATCAATATAGACTTTTTTAAAACTCTCAAAGATAGTTGTATCCTTAACCCACAGCTCCATCAATTAGCCAGAGAGTCAGTTTTAAGGAGGTAATAGGAACACAGGAAGCTTCCTTATACCGTCAGACTGTTGATCCATTTGGCTCAGTATTGTCTACACTGACTGGCAGCACCTCTCAAGGACTTCGGTCAGGATTCTCTCCCACCCCTACCTAGCGGTGGCAGGGATTGAACCTGGGACCTTCTGCATGCAAAGCAGATGCTCTACTAGTGAACTGTGTCTCCTTCCCTATCAAGTGACTGGCAAAACACACCGGACTAAAAGAAATCCCACCAACCCAACCTAACCAAGGTGTGAATAAGCAGAATTTATGGTTACTGGACAACACCCCATTTTGGTGGTGGTTGATCATTCCTCCATTGCCTTCTCAAAGCAGCCCTCCAGCAAATCAACTTGCTAGCCTGAGCCTTTGTTCACTAAATCTCCAGGTAATGTTTGCAGGCCTGCTGTACAGTCATAAAAGCAAACACAAAATCTTTCCAGCCCCCTCTGCACAATTCACTTACGTGGGCTTTGAAGAAACAGAGAGAAGCCACAAGGCCACTGCTGAGGGTCCTGCCCACAAGTGCTTTGACAATACTATTGCACTGCTCATTGGGAAGTACAGTAGTGCAATGAAGTCAGAGCCCTTGTCAGCAGCAAGGTGCTTTGGAGAGATGTTCTGCACGAGACACATTGCAAGAAGCCTTCAGAACAATGAATAGGCTACTGAACTTTGAATTTATAAATGAACTTCACAATAAGATAAAGGTACACAACAGCTCCTCCTTTTAAAAAGGGCTGGGGAAGCCTCCAAACTAAATCATAACTCCTGACACACACATAACTCTTTCCAGCAGGCTGTTTGCAACTCATCCACAGTCAATGTTAGTTTGATCTCACCTCATTTTGAGTGGTCTAGATCAAGGAAGAAATAATTTGGCTCTTTTCTGACTGGGTGCTGATGCACCATTGAAGAACTACAGTGGAAAGCTAGTAACTGCATAAGGCTGTTATTTATGCACATGTTATAGCTGGGTGCACATACCAGTACACCAATTTTAAAATTCCAGCTATATAGAGGAGTCCCCCACCCCTGTTTCAGACAGACACACAGACATACAAAAGACTGCATACTTCCCTTCAAGTTGTCACTTTAGCTGACTGAGCATCGCTGGCCAATGCCCTTTTAACATTGCACTGCTTTTTGTGCACGTTCACTAGTAGTACAACATAAAAAGGGCAGTGGACAGACACCTCTCGCCATCCACAAGGAAGCAGAATCGAACAGGCTCAGAAGGGTTTTTTTTGGTTCCAAAAGAAAGAATAGATCCTGAAAATGGAAATGGCTTGCAAAAAAAGAAAAGAAAAGCTTACAAAACATTTCAGCAACAAGAACTTACTCTTTGAAATGCACCATCACTTTTGGTTTAAATAAAGAAAAAAGCAAGCCAGATCTTTGGGGGTGTCTGTTTCTCCTTGGGAACAAAAGTTACTTTCAGTATTTTCATTTAAATATGTGTGTGTGCGTATATCCACACAAATCCATCTTTAGAGGGGTTTGGTGTTCTTGTCAGCTTCCACCTCCAAGAAATATGCCAACTATCAAAGAAAGGAACAAGGAGTGTTCTCATCCAGCCCGCTGACCTCCTTCAACCCTTGACTCAGGATCATGGGTCTGAAGTCTCACTGTCCCCTCTCTCATATCCACCAGAAATGGAGAGAGGATTCTTTGAACCCCTCTCTGGAAGAGGACAGTGATATGGTCTCATACTCCAGATCTGGGAGTGCCCTCTGAGAAATTTTGAAAGATGAGTCTGAATTATGACCATGTATTGCACCTGTGGGACGCGGGTGGCGCTGTGGGTAAAAGCCTCAGCGCCTAGGGCTTGCCGATCGAAAGGTCGGCGGTTCGAATCCCCGCGGCGGGGTGCGCTCCCGTTGCTCGGTCCCAGCGCCTGCCAACCTAGCAGTTCGAAAGCACCCTCGGGTGCAAGTAGATAAATAGGGACCGCTTTCTAGCGGGAAGGTAAACGGCGTTTCCGTGTGCAGCTCTGGCTCACCAGAGCAGCAATGTCACGCTGGCCACGTGACCCGGAAGTGTCTTCGGACAGCGCTGGCCCCTGGCCTCTTGAGTGAGATGGGCGCACAACCCCAGAGTCTGGCAAGACTGGCCCGTATGGGCAGGGGTACCTTTACCTTTACCTTATTGCACCTGTATTTCACATGTTGTTTGTTCTCTTTAAGACCCTTGGCAGGGAAGACAAGATACACAATTGGAGGCCTTTCTCCCAACAGCGTGCAAGCTAAGCTGGAGTGTGCTACATTTCTTGCAGCTTCCTCCTAAAGGATGGATTTCTGACCACTGTCAGGCCCCTTGCTTGGAGGACTGACACAAAGCAAGCTGTAGACTCTGTCAGATCAGCTGCCATTCCTGGGACGAAGAAAATTGCAACAGCTACAGGTCAAATGTTACTTGAGCCCAAACATTATATATTAATAATATAAAATAGAAACCAAAGTTCAAGTTCGCCTAGATGGTGCTATATCATACAAATTCTGCTTAAATAAATAACTACCGCTTTGCATATGTTTATTATTGGCAACTGCTACACCCCACAGCTGGTGGATCTATGTACATGCATGTCAGTTTATAAAGAAATCAAGTCATATATTGGTAATATAAAAGCGAAACCCAGGTTCAAGTGGACATAGATAATGTTATGTGAATTATTGGTTCAAATGGACATAAAAAATATTTTGGCAATTAGAGTTGTTGCTTAGTAGTGGCACCATCTTGAACTTTATTTTCCCTCCCATGGAAGGGGGACACGCACCCTTCTACACAGCCTTATCTTGTTCCACCTTGTCTCTAAGAAAAAGGACCTTTGATGAATGATGGGTGGGGAAATGGACCAATCCGACGGGCCACGCCCCCTCGAAAGTCTGGCCACGCCCCGTAAATAGCAGGCTTTTCAGAGAATGGGTTAGGCCGGAGGGCCACGCCCACACAGACGAGCCACGCCCCCAACAGCGAGCCTCCAAAGAGAAATGGACCAAAACCAGCACGCCCCTTTTTGTCCTCCCCTCAGAAGATAGTGGATTCGCCTAACGGAATCTTCTCCGAAGCCTCTCCGCGGTGTGTGGTTGGGTCCAAAACGGCGGGGGGGGGATGGGAATATCCCCTCACATTTCTCCCTTCCTCAACTGTTCCTTCCCCCTCCCGGTTTTTTTTTTCTTTCTTTCTCCCATTCGTTGGTCCCACATTTTCAACGGTCGGCCCCTTCCCTCAAGAAAACCGCAGCCAGAGTCGTCGCGACGGCAGCCCCGGGACTCACCATGGTCTCGAGCGTAGTAACCGCCGTCTCCATGTTGAATAGTTGACATTCCTCAGGCGGTGGTATTCCACCCCGCTCCCCTCCCTTTCGTTATAAGAGGAAGGGACGGCGCCTCTGATTGGGCAGCTGTCACCACGTCCTCTGTTTCATTGGCTCCTCTCAAACACAACCCCGCGCCTATTGGAGAACAAAGCGTACAGCCCCGCCGCATGAGACAGCGGCTCCTATTGGATAGGCTCGAGACTATGGCGGCTCTGATTGGTTTGTTAAGAGAAAACTGTAGGGGGCGATAACTGGGCTGGACCGAGAGACTCCATTGGTCGAAAGGCTCAACACCCGGTGCTTCATTGGTCCCATTTTTTTTCTAAGGCGGGTTGACACTTTGGCCACCCTTTTCTCGTCCCTCCCTTCTCCCTTTCTCTTATTGGCCCCTTTTTTCCAGACCTTTAATCTGGTTGGCTGTTGTTTCTTGATTGGCTGGATCTGCAACCAATCGTGGGATGCAGGATGCCAATAGGGTTTTTGTCTCAATAGAACACTGGCTGCAGCACGGGGAACTGTGATTGGCTGTGGCGCAGGCTGCTATCAGTTTGAAATGTTGGGCGTGGCAAGGAAATGTTGGCATGTGTCAAGAAGGGCGGAGTTTTGGTTTTTTAAGGTAGGGGTTTTGATTAAGATATGAAGAATTAGGAGATGGAATGAGAGCGCTCGTAAGTATTCTGCTTTGCGGGAACCACCTGCTTCTTTCTGGCTTTATTGGGTGGGGAGTCAGGTGTGTTTCCCGTCTGCTAAGGATGGGTATGGAACATTGCCATTTTTTTCCCTGTAAAATGGGTGCTTCTGTGCCCCCTGGGAGAATTTCTTAGATTTCCATATGCGCCCGCAGCCTCAACAAGAGTGGGGAGGACCCCATATTTCAGCTGAGCTTCTGCTTGTTTGTTGTTGTTGTTTAGTCGTTTAGTCGCGTCCGACTCTTTGTGACTCCATGGACCAGAGCACGCCAGGCACTCCTGTCTTCCACTGCCTCCCCCAGTTTGGTCAAACTCATGCTGGTCGCTTCGAGAACACTGTCCCACCATCTCGTCCTCTGTCGTCCCCTTCATCTTTCCCAACATCAGGGTCTTTTCCAGGGAGTCTTCTCTTCTCATGAGGTGGCCAAAGTATTGGAGCCTCAGCTTCAGGATCTGTCCTTCCAGTGAGCACTCAGGGCTGATTTCCTTCAGAATGGAGAGATTTGATCTTCTTGCAGTCCATGGGACTCTCAAGAGTCTCCTCTAGCACCAGAATTCAAAAGCATCCATTCTTCGGCGATCCACCTTCTTTATGGTCCAGCTCTCACTTCCATACATCCCTACTGGGAAAACCAAAGCTTTAACTATACGGGCCTCTGTTGGCAAGGTGATGTCTCTGCTTTTTAAGATGCTGTCTAGGTTTATCATCGCTTTTCTTTATTTATGCTTGTTTACTGTGCTTAATTTATATGTTGCCTTTCTGCAATATGCCCAAGACAGTTTACAGTTTTAAGATACTCACTCAGATGAAATACAACATAAAGTTGGCCCTGTGGGTGTGGAGAGGATAGGTCAACTGGAGCAGGATGTGATTTTGGCCGCCTTGCCTGCTTGGCTTGCTTCATCTTTTCCACAGGGTGTGTAAAATTAATGCAGATATTGCAAGAGGTCAGAACGCCTCCAGTGACCATATTCCAAAGGAAATCAAAATCTGTTTCAGCGTGCTGAATCCCTGAAAACTCAACACTTGGACAATGGCAATATTTACATCTGTGGTGGGTGGGTGGGTGTTTGTATGGGTGCTTCTTGGGCATGATGTTCCAGCTGGCAACACCTACATATTTAAAATCTACGCTTGGTCTTTTTTAAAAAGCTGTTTTTTTTTTAAAGGGTATGGCAGGATTCCTGTTATTCATTTGTCCCCTTCAAACAAAGCTTCAGGGATATGATTTAGCCTGAAGTTTAAGTTAGAGAAAATGGGCAAGGACAGTCAACGGCGTCGAAAACTGAGAACCAGAGCAAAACGTTTGGCAAACAGGAAGGAAGTTATCGTTCAGCCTCAGTGTTCAAGTTCTCTTCCTCCAAAGTAAGCACCTCCGATCTTTTAATTTTTCTGTTCAGTGTTCTTTCTATGACTAGTCATCACAGTTGCCTTGTTTTCAAACCATTGAAAGTGACCGAGACCATTTATGTAGCAAGAAGGCATATAAAATTGTGGCGAAAGTTAGGTGCCACCCCCTCTCTCTGCCAAGTGGTGGCAAAAGTCCATGGGGTTCCAGGAACTCACCCAGGGTGTGTGGAGACTGTAGTAGCTTTAAGAAATATGGTTTATTCACCTATTTACACCTTCAGTCTGCATGGAGGGAGTCCAGATCTTACAGCATAGCCATTTCAAGAGGGGCTTGTACCCCACAGCAGTGCAGCCCTGGAGTCCAAGCCATCTCTCCCAGTCAGCCCTGCAGCCAGCCTGCCCAAGATGGATCCCAGTCCGCCTTCCATCATCTTCTTCTTCTTCTCCTCAGCAACCCTTGCTCAATATTTTTTTCCCTGTCACCTCACACCCAGTTACCCTGGCAACCTACCAAACCCCCTTCTCTGTTCACTCCTCGGGGCAAGAGGGGAGGACAGTTATCTTGCATTGCCAATGGCCCTATATTGTTTCTCGGCCAGGTCATTTTGCATAGGCTTGCACAGGAATTCATCTGCAGCTTGTATTTCCCCTTCATATCCCAAATAATGAAAATCCTACCATGTATTAATTAATTAATTTTCCCCGCTCTCAAATCTATAACAATACCATTGTAATGCTCATGCACTGCTTGTTCTAGTAATGGAAGCCTATGGGAATGAGGAGGTTTTCTGTGCCAAAGACAATAGGAACCATCCATGAAAGTCACCTTTTAAAAATTTTGATTTGGTGTTTATCTTTGGTAGGCTTCCGGTTTCACCCTGCAGCTGGAGCAAACCTCTTTACTCATGGCCCTTGACATTTCTGAGCATTGCATTAGTGAAGTCTTTACAGACCGCAGGGTTGTGTCTGTACAGGTGGTGCCAGAAAAGTGTTGGGCGGGTAAGTTTTTGTTCATGTGATCTTCTTATTTAGAATACTGAAAACTGTAGCGGCACCAGCTTTGTCTGTTTGAGCTGGAGGGCACATGTGGAATTAAGAGAGTGTATGATGAGTGACCGTAACGAAATGGAGGTGTAGCATGAGATAGAATGGCTGCCACATCTAAAAGAACAGAAAAAGTGACAAAGGCAATAATTGTGCAAGGATGCCCCACCTATCAATGTGGGGGACTTTACCTCCATCAGCCCCCATTGCACTGGCTCGCAAAGAGACATTCTTTGAACCCCTACTCAGTGCAGAATGGAAGAGAGCAAGAGTGTCTGGTCTTGGCATCCAATTTAATGTGGATGTTTTGGGAGGAGGGTGTTCAGCCTAGGAGGGGCTGAGCCACCCCATGCTCGCTGGTGGATCCCAGGCTTCACATGAGTAAAAGTACTGGGTTCAATCTCTGACGCCACCAGCTCAAGGGATCCTGAAAAGCAGCACTATAAAGGATGACTCCTCATTGCCATTCAGAATCTACAGTAACAAACTTAGACACAGGGACTGCAGCTTAGTGGGAGAGCATCGGTTTGCAAACGACGCCTCCCACTTTTGATCCTCAACACTTCCAGCAAGGACTGGGGTAAGACCGCTGTTGACAGGACATCAGGTGTGGGGCTGTTGGACCAGACAAACATCTTGATCGATCAAGGAGGTGTCTTCTTAAGTTGTCTGAGTGGGCTCTGGAGTTCACTTCACCTGTCACCCTTTCTTTCCTGGGATCCTGGTCACAGGTTTTAAAATCCAGTGTGATGATTGATTGTAGCAAGAATTTTAGGCTCCCTTTTTCTCTTTGGAAATGGCTTTTCATTTCAAGCAACCGCTAGGATGTTGGCAGTCAAAGGCCCATTTCCTGCTTTTGAGGCCCACCCCCAGCCAAAATGAAAAAAATAACGACCCACTATTGGAACGGATATATTTTTATTCATGTTAATGAACATTTTAAACTCTGTATAGCTTAAGAAAAACGATGTCTCATCAAATCATGTCTCTTACCTGCTCAAATTTGCAGCACTAAGCTGAGAGTCGCATTTGAGTTGGGTACACATCGAAACAACTTGCCCCCAAAAGTTAAATGTGAAAAAACTAAATCTGAGCCCCCTTTTGAACGTGGGACCCAAGGAAAGTGGCCCTCCTGTGTCCTCTCCCCCCACTGCGTTGGCCCGGAGTGTCAGCTGTTTTTCTGCTGCCAAGTGTGCATATACATCGGGCTTATGCCTAGCTCTGTAGAAAATCAGTTTCTCTTGCTTCTTTTCTGCTCTCCCAGTTCTTTCAAGCCGTCAAAAAAATTGTATCTCCATCAAACACGTGTCTGCAGGAGTTGGCTGCGCTCCGGGAACGGGTAGAAAAGCTGGAAACTGAATTTGCCAGCCTACAGTTGCTGGTCAAGGTAAGTCGTACTTTTTACAAAGTTTGTAGCAATCCAATCTGCCACCTCCGGCCAGCTTCTGTTATTATTGTAATGAGTTGATTTGCTTCCTGACATTCCTACTCTGGAAACAGGATCCTGGATGCCCAAACCATTGGCAAGACTTTTACCTGTGTGGAGGGATGGGAACTTCGTCTTAAATGTTATTTCTTTGCTGCAGGCAAATACAGTGGTACCTCGGGTTAAGTACTTAATTTGTTCCGGAGGTCCGTTCTTAACCTGAAACTGTTCTTAACCTGAAGCACCACTTTAGCTAATGGGGCCTCCTGCTGCCGCTGTGCCGCTGCTGCACGATTTCTGTTCTCATCCTGAAGCAAAGTTCTTAACCTGAAGCAATATTTCTGGGTTAGCGGAGTCTGTAACCTGAAGCGTATGTAACCTGAGGTACCACTGTAGCTGTGGATGAGTCCAATTTGTTGTGGTTTGTAGAATGTAGATAATAATTACTTTAACATTAATCTATGTACAGTACTGCTTAATTCCATAATAGGCTTCCAAGTAGCTTGCGGGTATAAAACCCAGCTATTTTAGTTATTTATATATACCGCTTAATATTCAGACATGTTATACTAACATTAAAATATAAGTATCCGAAATTCTATTGTGTAATAGAAACTGCTTTAATGTTATCTTTTTGTTGTTGTTTTTTCACAATCATGTGGCATAGACGTTTTATGAAATAAATAAGAGGAAACATATGTTGTAACTGGGAGTTTGGGGGGGTGTTGGGTGTGCGCATGCTAATGTGGTTTAGTAAACTTTCAAAATGAAAAGTTGATGCATAAGAGCTTGCATCCCATAATTGAGTTGACAACCTGCCCGCTCTGGTGCCTTACTGCCGGATTAGCATTTCCTGCTAGAAAAATGCAAAGTGTGTAGTACGACTCATGCAACACGTTGGTGACTAATATAGAAACAATAATTGCCAAAATAATTATACATTCTTTATCAATCTTCTGAGCAAAATACAAAACCTTGTGTAAAGCCACAGAGACTTATGAACTACCCAACCTAAGATGAACTTATTGTTAAGTTGTGGGTGAACATATCAGACGATACAGCGATTCTTCAGACAGCTCTTGTTTATTCACAGGCCTGAACTGAACTGAAGGGTTCAGCCAGCCTGCTTATATAGACTCCACTACAATGTAACAGTAACAACTTTCTGTAACTATCCAATCACTGAATGTCACTTTCAATTCCTTATTTGCATATGTGGACCTGAGTGAAAACTATCTACAGTATCCCCCTGCTGGCCCAGGGTGAGAACTTCAGTACATAACACTTATAATGTCTGGTTTCAATGCCAGGGCGAAACATGTGCAAAACACTGGCACATTGTCTACAACTTCATTAACATCCACCTGCAACTTCACTAGCATCTCTCAGTATTGTGAACAACACCGAACTTACCCTTTGCTGGTATCTTCATGAACTCACCTAAAAGTTAAAGAAAACAAAAGACTGAGTTAAGCATTTGAAAGATCCACTGAAACCAGACATTATAAGTTCATCTTAAGTTGGGTAGTTCATAAGTCTCTGTGGCTTTACACAAGGTTTTGGATTAACATTTCCAGCTGATGAGACTTCAGATTTCTCTATGTGCTGAATTGAATCCCCCTTGCTGATTTCTCCCTCTTTCAACAGAATGGAACTGTTGCGCCTTTCTCGGAAAAGCCGCCTTGCCAGATGCAGTTGGAGAATCCGGAGCCAGCTTTTCCCGCGCATGCGCAGCTGGGCCTTCCAGCATCTTTGCCTCCACAGCCCTTGGCTCCCCCACCACCCCCACCCCCTCCTCCACCCCCTCCGCCCCAGCCTCTACCTGCACCTCTCCGTCTCAGAAGAGCTGGTGGCATTAAGACGCCGGTAATGTGTATGGCAGTGAGAGTTCCACTTAACTCCTCTAATTGGGGTCAGGTTTTTCCTCTTGTCCATTTCAGTTTCTAGCCTGCTAGAAGCATATGGGTTGGTGGGAGCAATCAAGGGATGGGAAACCCATTTACAGCCTGGGGGCCGCATTCCTGCCTGGGCAGCCTCCCAGGGGCCACTTGCCAATGGTAGGCGGAGCTAGAGGTGAGCAAAGGTAAATGCTTCCAAGCTTATGCAGACAATTAAGAACATACGTTAATCGCAATACAGTAGTTAGCTGATCTCCGATTCTCAGTTTTTACATCGTTTTTAATTTTATTTTACGTACGATTGCTGTAGACAGCTTGGTTTATTTTTTTAATGAATACTGCAGTACAGATATCTAACTATGTAAGTATTTTATTTTATTTTTATGTAGCATTTCACTGCTCCCCACCCTGAGCCCCTTTAGACAGAAGAGTGGGGTAGAAATTTAATTGCTGTAGGATTTCAGGAGGAGCTGAAGGATATTGAGTCAGAGACTTTGTTGGTCAGTGAGAGAGCTGTGGGTTCTGAACCTCTTTTCTGTCCATTTCCTTCTTTGATCCAGGCAGCCTCCTTAAAAAAGGATGTACCCATGCAGATAACCCTCCAGGACCTCCTAAATGTAAAACTAAAGAAGGCCCAAAGCGGCATGGGGATAGACAAGGTAAATTTGGAAAGGCGTATTAAATGTGCTTCACATTTTGTGTTAAATGCTCTGAGCTGAGCTGTTTGGGCCCTGCTGTCTGATGATCGGCCACTGTATCAAAATGGTATTGTGAAGGACTCCTAGGCTACGGTAACCTGGACAGGTGTCGTGTTGTGATGGTGCCAGTAACAAACAGAAATATCGGCAGAAAACAGTCCACTTTCAAACACTGATTAATAGCATAATGAATGGGACCTGAGTGAAATTGGGCTAAGCGGAAGGGAATATAATATTGGCCAAAACTAAACAAATCAGTGTCTAGGTTGATTCATACGGGGAGAAGTGGCCCTTGGTGTATTGGGGAACTGAGCTGCATAAGGCTTTACAGGTCAAAACCAGCCATTTGATTAGTAACAAAGGGAATTCTTTGAACTCAAAAGGAAGGTTTATTGTATGGTTGTTTGTTGTTTTATGAATCTAAGAGTTTGAATCAGGTTTTTCTAGTTAGCTATGCATTTGGGGTGACGCTGTGGGTTAAACCACAGAGCCTAGGGCGTGCCGATCAGAAGGTCGGCAGCTCGAATCCCTGCAGCGGGGTGAGCTCCCGTTGCTCGGTCCCTGCTCCTGCCAACCAAGCAGTTCAAAAGCACGTCAAAGTGCAAGTAGATAAATAGGTACTGCTCCGGCGGGAAGGTAAACGGCGTTTCCGTGCGCTGCTCTGGTTTGCCAGAAGCGGCTTAGTCATGCTGGCCACATGACCCGGAAGCTGTACGCCGGCTCCCTCGGCCAATAAAGCAAGATGAGCACCGCAACCCCAGAGTCGGCTATGACTGGACCTAACCGTCAGGGGTTCCTTTACCTTTATGCATTTGTGTAATTTCTTTTTCCGAATTCATTGATTTTCTATTATGAAATAAGTTTCAAAAGTATTTGCAGAACATTTAAAACAAAATTTTAAAAAATTCAAAGATCCAGTTTATCTTGGGAGAGTGTAATAAAAAACAATATGATAGTGGGTTAGACCAGACAAAATAGATTTGATTTTAGATTTTCAGCAATAACTTAATTATGTTTGTGCACTTTTGAGTCATTTCTATGAGTTACGAAAGCTATCTTTGTAGTCACATAAAACCATTTTGATTATTTATATGAATTGTAAAAAGACATACATATTTAATGTCATTTGTTCTTTGGCTGTAACCAAAAATGTAGCAGCTTGTATGATTCTTTACGATACTTAAGTTAAAACAAAAATAAAGCTTTGAAAATACAAAAACACACAAAACACCACTTTCAATTGAGCCCGAAAACTAATTGGGAGCTGATGCAATTGGGCCAGGGCTGGCGTTTCATCCTCAGACTGCCTTGCCCTAGTCAACGTCAGACCCCTGAATTTGGCCTCAACTGCAGTTTCTGGACAGCCTTCAAAGGCAGCTCCACGTATAATACATTGCAGTAATCTAACCTAGAGGTTACCATAGCATGAAGAACAGAGGTTTGGCTATCCCTGTCCAGGTAGGGGAATAAATTCTTTTGAATGGCAAGTAAGAAATAAAATAAAAACTTGAAGCATGGGAAGTCCCAATAAAAAATTTATAATTTAGGCAGAATATTTGGACTATTTGATATGTATTTGTATAATTTGGAACATTCAATGTGATTTGATTGGATTGTTAAAATGGGAAACTTAATAAAAATTGTTTTTTTTAAAAAAAGGAATAAAATAAAATAACATCCCCAGACTTCAACAAGCAGTTAGCTTCCTACTGTCCTCAAGTCACCTGCAATTTAAGCTATTTAAGGTTATGTTCGAACTTCAAGGGAATGGGGGTTGGGGAAAGGTATTGGTAGGGTTTATTTAAAGCAGAGGGATCTCCGCGGCACCAATTTAGAGGATAAAAACAAGAATAATGGAGAAGGGAAAGGGCCCAAGAAAAACTTTCCCCCTGATAAAATTCCTCTCAAAGCCCCTGTGTTGAAGCTTCTTTCAAAAGGTATGGTGCAGTAACAAGTCTTTCTTTTCTTCAGAGGAGATCGCCATTTGAGAGGCGCAAGGCATTAATTACCCTCTCTGACTTGCAAAGCATCAATCTGAAATCCAAAGCCCCAGGACCACAAGCTCGGGTTACCAGTCACTTGATGTAAGGCACCTCTGACCTTTCTACAGATTTTATGCGCAGCGTTAACGTTGGTCCACTTAGGAAATCTGTATTTTAATTTTCCTGTTTGCTCTTCTTTTCCCCCTCCAGCACTCCTAGCAGAAGCAGCTTAGATTTCCGGAAACACTTGAGAAAAGTCGCTATTGAGAGGTAACCATCTATATAGGGAAGTGGGGGGTCATTCTCCCCCCTTTTTTTCCTTTTAGCTCACTGTATGACCCTGCCCAGACCCTATGGTCGTCATTTGAGGGAGTTCCGGGGTGAGGACAATGAGAGAACGGGGCCTTCTCTGTGGGAGCCCCCATTTTGTAGCATGGCCTCCCCAGGGAGACCCACCTGTTGCCAACCTTGTCATCACATCACATCAGCACCAGGCAAAGGCACTATTTCTTTCCTCAGGCATTTGGGCAGAACCAATAAATGGAGGCTTTCCCTCTGTGTCTTGAATATTTTTATGAAAGCGTTTTATTATTCCTGTAAGTTGCTTTGGGATATGTTGCTCTGAGAAGCGAAACATGAATCCAGTTAACCAAAACACAAGTTGATGGCTCCCAGCATAGACTGTGTACTCTTTTTTCCCCCTTCCCCCGCCCCAGGAGCCCAGGCGGAACCCCATTAAGCAACAAAGAGAACTTGGAGACTGGCACAGGACTGACACCCATCATGACCCAGGCTCTGCGGCGCAAGTTTCAGGCAAGGCTCTCTAGGGGTCTCTGTTGGCTTGGCAAAGCAAGTGTTGAAAGGGTGCTTCGAACGCATACTCCCATCTTCCCAAGTCAGGGGTGGGGAACCTCGTCCCCACAAGGGCCACATTGCCCTTGCAGGGGAAACCTTCCGCAGGCCATGTGCTGGGATGGGTGGGGCTAGGGGCAAAATTGGGAGGAGCAATGGAGGTGTGACTTGTACTTTTGTACACTAGTCTACATTCCAACTGCAAAAGACAGAGGCTTTTTGCACATCTGTATATGTGTGTGTCTGTATGCTTGTGTGTATACACACACACACACATAGGCAACCCCCATTTGCGCAGGGGTTATGTTCGGAGGCACCCCATGTTTAAGTGAATACCGTATTTTTCGCTCCATAAGATGCACTTTTTTTCCTCCTAAAAAGTAAGGGGAAATGTGTGTGCGTCTTATGGAGCGAAAGCAGGCTGCGCAGCTATCACAGAAGCCAGCAGAGCTTCGCTGAGAAGCCAGCAGACCAAGAGGCGCTGCACAGCTTTCCCTCTTGTTCTGCTGGGTTCAGCGCCACTTCAGCAAAGCGGGAGGAGGAAAGGAAGGGGCTCCGTAAGGGCTCCCTTCCGTTCCTCATCCCACTTCGCTGGGAAACCAGCAGAGTAAGAGCCGCTGCACAGCTATCGCTCTTGCTCTGCTGGCTTCAGCGATAGCTGCGCAGCTTGCTCTGGCTTTTCAGGGAGATGGGAGAAGGGACAGAGGGCAGCCCATCTGTCCCTTCTCCCACCTCCCTGAAAAGCCAGCAAGAGCCGCTCTATCTTTAAAGAGCCGCGCCAAGCGAGCGTGTCTGCTGGCTCTTCTTGTTTTCCTCCTCTAAAAACTAGGTGAGTCTTATGGTCGGGTGCATCTTATAGAGCGAAAAATACGGTATTTGAAACGGCATTGAAAAAGCCTGCAAGTAGCGCTTCCCCCCACCACACCCCTTCCCGTTCCGCTCCTTTTTGTGACGTTTTCAGGTCACTTCTGGGTTCGGCATAATGCACGCTCAAATATTGAACGCGTGTAAATGCGGGGTTGCCTGTGGACACTCTCACCCCTCCCCTAGCCCAAGCAAGAGGTGTTGCTACGATTAACATGCATTCTGCATCTGTACAAAAGAACTTGAGGGAGGGGGTGAGGTGAGGAAGTGGCTTTAAGAAGCATGGGCAGAACGGCGCAAAAACTGAAGTTGCAGCCAGAAGGAAAAGTTGAAACCTCTCTTTCTCTTTTCTTGACAGTTGGCTCACCCAAAGAGTCCTTCTCCATCCCTGTTGCCTAAAGGAAGCAGCTTTGAGGAGCAAAGTTAGCATCTCCTGCCTACCTGCAGTTCCCCGTGCTGGTTTTCTGGCCTCTGCTGATGGGCACTACTAATGTGGAAGGAATTTATTTTTCAATAAAATACACTGAGAGCAGGGAGGGGAGAAGAAAGGATGATCTTCATCGTCCTTTAGAGCAGAGCTCACCATCCCCAGGTGAAACACACAAAGGAGAGACAATACAAGTATTTTTCCCGCCAGCCTACATGCTGATTTTTATTCCTTTATGGCAGAGATAGAGAAGTTGTGGCTCTCTAGATTTGTTGAACTACAATTCCCAGCAGCATCCAGAGAGCATCCCTCCTTGCTTAACACCATACTGGCAAATATGAGGTTATCACTATAAAGCACCTTTAGGATATAAAATACCTGCATGGGGAATTGGGTATTCCTAACCTTGTTTTATTTGTAACTTACCTGAAACATTTATATATATATTTTAAAGTATTTACTATTTTAAAAAAGATTTGGGGAGAGAAACATTTTAACTCCCAAGTTCTTTAAACTCAAAAGTGTGGCAGCCAATCTTGGAAATTTCATCTAAAGTGTCTGTGTACACATGAATATGTGTATGTTTTCTCCATAATGACCCTTTTTACCTTCTCTTAGAGGAGGAAGTATATGTTTTCCTCAATAAGGGAAAATGCCCCTTTCTCTGAGGGGGAAAAGTGAATTGCAGAGGAAGTCTAACATGCCTTTGTACTGGAAGAGGCTGTATGTTCAGCAAACCTCAAATGAGGTTTTTGCTTCTGCTTTGAGATCCTGATGCATGTTGAGTCGTTCCTGACACCCTGTTGGTCTGCTGAGAGGCAATGGGGTTCTGCCATGAGGGAAGAGGTTGGAATCATCGGCTGGTCCTTCAATCACTCCTTAAACAATGTGAGTAGCACCTAAAGCTATTTACAGAGTGTGCCATTATGTACAGATTGTATCTGTAAGATGGAGACTAGGTTCTGGTTGAAGATGACAGCTATTGTTTTCAAAGTGCTGATGATGCTGTGAAAGCTGCTTGTCTGCGGGGGTACAGGCGTCTCATCAGTCCTGCTCTCTTCGGTCAGACTGGGTTTTTAAGAACTCCAGAAA
This sequence comes from Podarcis gaigeae, assembly GCF_964106915.1. Taxonomy (NCBI): domain Eukaryota; kingdom Metazoa; phylum Chordata; class Lepidosauria; order Squamata; family Lacertidae; genus Podarcis; species Podarcis gaigeae. The sequence goes on along the minus strand of NC_139692.1, from coordinate 41,502,668 downwards.
CTTGTTTAACTGGAGATTCATCAAACAGAGGAAAGCTGGTGAAAAAGCCACAGCAGCTCAGCTAAAAAGCTGTATCGGCAATCTGAAGAATTTATTGTTTGCCTCGAGTCTGCTTGCAAGTGCATTAAAAGGCAAAGTAAATTTGCAGGACCCGGAAAAGAAGCTTCAGCTCATTAGTTTCCCAAGGCTGTTGACATGCTGCTTTTGCACCAAGCCTATGAGCAGCTCAAAAGGGCGCCAGCATCAAATTGCCTTGGCGGTGCAATGGAAGGAAATGCCTTAAGTTAGATAGCAATCCTTTCAATTCAGACACTGTGGTAACCAACTCTTGGGCACATAACTCTTGTTAACGTTTATTTCTCCTTTAGATGCAGTTGGGTTAGATGCACACTATACATGTAAATCACAGGTGCTCCCCACCCAAAAAACACAAAGAATTCTGGGAACTGTAGTTTACCCCCACAGAGCTATTGTTCCCAGTAGTACAGTTCCCAAGATTATTTGTGAGAAGCAATGTGTTTTACATGTATGGTGTAGAATGTGGCCTTAGTGTTTTGAAGGGATATTGTGAGCATATGCGCACAAGTGACGCCAGTTTTCTCCTGATATGCCTATGACACATTCTTGTGTAGCTTGGAATATTGGAGATTGTTCATCTGTGCAAGGACAGGGGCCTCTTAAGAGCATCCTCACAAAAGTTCCCAGGGAGAAGCTTTAAAATAAATTGGGGTGTATGTGTGTGAAGCTTTGTAGAACAAGGATCTGGACCCTGTGGTCCTGTTAGACAGTCTTGGACTACAACACCCATCATTCCAGACCATTGGTTAAGCTGCCTGTGGATGAAGGGAGTCTAGTGACACCTGGAGGACCATAGGCTCCCCAGCTTTGCTGCAGAGGAAACAGACACCCTTCAGACTGTCCATCTGAAACATGGAGCATTCCAGAAAAAAAAGATTGAACCTTTAATGCTAAGGTAGAGGTGGCCAGTAGGCTAAAGTTTTCCTAAATGTACATGTCTACATATGCATGCTGCATTATACAGCTGTAACCCAGCTCACCTAGTTACAATTATTTACAAGTTTACACTGTGTTTCTGCATCCGTTTCTTACCCATTACTCATTTTATTGCTGTTTGTTGCGTGTGTCAATTCAATCGCTTTGCTGCCTACCTCCTGCACATTTCAAAGACAAATAGCTTCTGTAGCTACCTGTGGCACATTTTGGAGCAACTTGAAACTAAATATTGTAAAGCAGCGCAGACTAAAATCAGTTCAATAAAAAAAGAATATGGCAGTCTGCTGGCTTTCTTGTTTTGCTCCTCATTCATGTTCTCTTTGGAAAACTGTTTTATGATTGTTCAAGGTGATGGGTCTCATCAGAAATGTATTAAGTGGTAGCCAACAACACTTGGTAGTCCAATTACATGGTTGATGTATGCTTCAAGAAATGGCTGTAGCTCGGTGGTAAAGCAATCAGCTTTGCAATGCAGAAGGTCCCATGTTCAGTCCCCAGCATCTCCAGATAGATGGGGGGGGGGGAGAGGAATTTTAGTCTCAAACCTGGAGAGCTGCTGCCAGTCAGTGAAGAGGATGCTGAGTTGGCCGACTAATGTGTGGTCAGAGTCAGCAGGACAACAACAACAAACCTATGGTTACGTGAAACATAATAAACACACAAGACGTAACCGGCTGTACTTTTGAATAAATAAGGTATACTATTCATTGTATTGTAGATTTCAATGGAAGTCTCATAAAGTTCAATGAATAAAGCAGATGACCCAGTGGATCAGTTCATTCTCTAGTCAGTTCATGTATAAGGTCCATACATGTAAAAGTATCTATTCCACCTGTCTGTTCAAAGAGTCCAATAATCCACATGAAGGGTTGTTTCAGTTCCACAGAATCCTTTCACAGAGTCTAAGACAAGGATTTCCGGAATATTAGCCTTGTTTCGCCATCCTAGGCTTCATCAGTAGAACAGGCTCATATGTAATATTACAGGATAGTGGATCTTATAGCATAGTAGTGATTGCAGTAAACTTTATGAGACTTCCGTTGAAATCTACAATTCGATCATAGCTGTCAACTTACAGATTTGAAAATAAGGGACCAGCAGCCTTGAAAATAAGGGACCATCAGCCAAAATAAGGGGCCTGCAGCCTCACCTGTTCCAGGCACTCCAGTCTTCCTGTCCTCCTGCAGTCTGGTCAAACTCAGGCTGGGTAGCTTCGAGAACACTGTCCAACCAACTTTGTAACCAGAGGTTCAACTGAATAGAATCTGAATCACATGTACCACAAGGCCTATGCAGCCTCAACTTAAGATGTCTCCCCGGCCTGGCTTTGCACTGCAAAGTTTGCAGCAGCACGTGCAACAAAATGGCGTCCAGCATTCAAAAACCTCCTCAGCTTGCATTAACTAGCCACACATAAGGCATGCAAGCTCCACCCCCAGTCGTTCTTAGACTTCTTATTGGGTGAGCAACAAAGCCAAGCAACACAGTTGGAACCTCCCTCCTTCCTGGCCGGCAGGGAAGGAGGGAGAGGAGCTGCTTCCTTTGAAATTTAAGGGACATAATTTAAGGGACATCCATCAATAAGGGACAGCAGCGGGACATGGCGCTGGAATAAGGGACTGTCCCTTCAAATAAGGGACACTTGACAGCTATGAATTCGATACAATGAATAGTATACCTTATTTATTCAAAAGTACAGACAGTTACATCTTGTGTGGTTACAGAGTCAGCAGGAGGCAACTAATAATAATAATAATAATAATAATAATAATTTATTATTTATACCCCGCCCATCTGGCTGAGTTTCCCCAACCACTCTGGGCGGCTCCCAATCAGTGTTAAAAACAGTACAGCATTACATATTAAAAACTTCCCTGAACAGGGCTGCCTTAAGATGTCTTCTGAACGTCAGGTAATTCTTTATCTCTTTGACATCTGATGGGAGGGCGTTCCACAGGGCGGGCGCCACTACCGAGAAGGCCCTCTGTCTGGTTCCCTGTAGCCTCACTTCTTGCAATGAGGGAACCGCCAGAAGGCCCTCGACGCTGGATCTCAGTGTCCGGGCTGAACGATGGGGGTGGAGACGCTCCTTCAGGTATACAGGACCGAGGCCGTTTAGGGCTTTAAAGGTCAGCACCAACACTTTGAATCGTGCTCGGAAACGTACTGGGAGCCAATGCAGATCTCTCAGAACCGGTGTTATGTGGTCCCGGCGGCCACTCCCAGTCACCAGTCTAGCTGCCGCATTCTGGATTAATTGCAGTTTCCGGGTCACCTTCAAAGGTAGCCCCACGTAGAGCGCGTTGCAGTAGTCCAAGCGTGAGATAACTAGAGCATGCACCACTCTGGCGAGACAGTCCGCGGGGAGGTAGGGTCTTAGCCTGCGTACCAGGTGGAGCTGGTAGACAGCTGCCCTGGACACAGAGTTAACCTGCGCCTCCATGGACAGCTGTGAGTCCAAAATGACTCCCAGGCTGCGCAGCTGGTCCTTCAGGGGCACAGTTACCCCATTCAGGACCAGGGAATCCTCCACACCTGCCCGCCTCCTGTCCCCCAAAAACAGTACTTCTGTCTTGTCAGGATTCAACCTCAATCTGTTAGCCGCCATCCAACCTCCAACCGCCTCCAGGCACTCACACAGGACCTTCACCGCCTTCACTGGTTCTGATTTAAAGGAGAGGTAGAGCTGGGTGTCATCTGCATACTGATGAACGCCCAGTCCAAACCCCCTGATGATCTCTCCCAGCGGCTTCATATAGATATTAAAAAGCATGGGGGAGAGGACAGAACCCTGAGGCACCCCACAAGTGAGAGCCCAGGGGTCTGAACACTCACCCCCACCACCACTTTCTGGACACGGCCCAGGAGGAAGGAGCGGAACCACTGTATGACAGTGCCCCCAGCTCCCAGCCCCTCTAGACGGTCCAGAAGGATGTTATGGTCGATGGTGTCAAAGGCCGCTGAGAGATCCAGCAGAACTAGGAAACAGCTCTCACCTTTGTCCCTAGCCCGCCGGAGATCATCAACCAGCGCGACCAAGGCAGTTTCAGTCCCATGGTGAGGCCTGAATCCCGATTGGAAGGGATGTGCTATACCCAAATAGTGGATAATGGGCTGCTGCCTACATAAGAGATAAGCAAACTTTTAGACTTGTGGGATCTGCTAACCAGAGCCACAAGTAAATTGGTGGCTTGGCTCAGGTCAGCATTGCTTATCTACTGTTATCCATTGGCATAACATGCATGCCTCTGTGCCAGGCATCCCCAAACTCGGCCCTCCAGATGTTTTGGGACTATAGTACCCATCATCCCTGACCACTGGTCCTGTTAGCTAGGGATGATGGGAGTTGTAGTCCCAAAACACATGGAGGGCCGAGTTTGGGGATGCCCGCTCTGTGCAGATCTGCACTTGAGTTATGACAGTTCACCGATTTAAACACAAAACATTAAAGGTGGCTAGCATAGTGACACAAAAGATATGGTGAAAAGCAACCAATACATATTTATATTCTTACAGGAGAGAATCATGGAGTTTGATAGGCATTTGTCATAAGGCAAGCTCTGCTGAAGAACTACTTTACTTGTTATTGATAAATTGGGAGTTCGAACCTAGCTGCTGCACTGCAGATCGTGCAGAGTTCTACCTTTTTGCTCAGTCTGGGCACGATAGGTAGCCTCTGTCCCCTATCCACCGTCTTCGGACCTTTCTGTCTTGCTTCTAAGGTGGTGAACTATAGTGCTCTAGTGTTGCACTACAACTGCCATCATCACTGACCATTGGCCATGCTAGCTGGGACTGATCGGAGTTGGAGTCCAGCAACTTCCGGAGGGTCACAGCCTGCTCTTAAGGACTTTAATGACAATCGCTGAGCACACATCTGCATCTGTCGACAGGTGCGTGGGGAGAAATAAGTGGGGAATTCATGGAATTTAGATCGTAGCATATGAAAAGCTGCACAAGGCTATACACCTGTGCAATGCTTAAGGGCCCAATCCTGTGCACGTTGACTTAGAAGGGCGCGCGCTTACGGCAACACCCTGCCTGTAGCAGGTCACGTGCTCTATGCAGAGGATCGCAGAAAGAGGAAGGGCAGTTCCGGGACTCAGCGGCTTCATAGTGATGTCTGAGCATGTGCAAAGAAAGAGTCCTTCGCCTCCCTGCCCTCACTTGTTTCAAACATAGACTTTAAAAACAGACTCTCACAACGTTTCCACTTGACTTCGCAGACCTTTTTCCCCCCTTTGTCTCCTGCCTGCTGGATTGGCAGCAGGATTTGGGAGGGTGCTTGGGGACGGAATCTTGGGTCTCCGTCCTCACTCCGCGAAAACCAAGACGTGCAAGCGAATATTGCTGTTATTTATTTATTTTAACCAAAATGCAGGCTAGACATATTTCAATAAAAGGTAGCTGGGCTGCAGCTCACATCAACCCCGCGTTGCAAGGGGGTTGGACCAGATGACCCTTTGTGTCCCTTCCATTTATTATTTATTATTATTATTTTATTATTCCATTAACCCGTGTCAACACGTTCAGTAGTGTGGAATGATGCACTCTAGATACCTTACTAGATACCTAGTAAGCTTGCCTAGGGTGCAACCTAACCAAACGAAGGGGTGGGGTGTGGAAGAAACGGGGAAACCTCGCCTTCCGACGCTGGAAGTGTGTCACTCTTCACTTTTTCCCATCTCTACGTTCGCAGAAGGCCATTTCTTTCCAGCCGCGGCAGCTTATTGGCTGCTGCTTCGACACATATCGCGTTCTTTTTCCTCCCCGCGCCTGCGCAGTTTCTTCCTTCGTGCTTCCCGGGCTTCGGACGGCGGCTGCTCCCGGGGGACGACAAAACAGCCCTGCAAGGAGGCTCGCGGTCCCGCTGCAAAAGGCGAGGATGGTGGGCGCGACGGCGGTGCAAGGCCCCGTGGGCTTGCATGAGTTGCTGCTGGCTGGAGCGGAGAGGGGAAGCAGCAGCAGCGCTGGCATTGCTGCCGCCACCCCTGCCGCCAGCACTGCAGCCGCTGCTCCTGCTGCCGCTGCCGCCCCCGCTGCTCCTACCACCAGCAGCACCACCACCAGCAGCGTCGCCCCCGGGGTAGTTACCCCGGGGGAGGAAGAGGAGGTCTGCGTGGTGGGGATCTTCGGGAAGACCGCCTTGCAGCTCAGCTCGGAGAAGGCGGCCTTGGTGAACACGGTGTGCGACAGGCAAGTCTTCCCCCTCTTCCAGCGCGGCGGCGAGGCCAGATCTTCCGCTGGAGGAACTGATAGTGGAGGAGGGGAAGGTGGTGGTGGTGGCGGCGGCGGCGGCGGCGCAGACCCAGGAACCGTTTCCCCCTCGGCTTCTTCCTCCGCTTCCTCTTCCTCCGCCGCCTCCTCTTCCGCCTCCTCCTCTTGCCAGGGCGACTACAACCTTCTGGAAGCCTATTACAGCCAGGATTGCAAGGTGCTCTACCTGGTCCTCACGTCCATCTGCGACAGCCACCAGCTTCTGCAAGCCTGCAAGGACCTGGATGCCATGGGGGATGCCCGAGGGCCTGGCAGCTTGGGGGCTCACCTCCTAGCTCCAGGCAGCTCCCAGCTGCCCCACGCTGAGGCCCACGAGTTCTGGAAGCACCAGGAGAAGCTCCACTGCCTCAGCCTCCTCTACCTCTTCTCCGTCTGCCACATCCTGCTCATGGTCCACCCCACCTGCTCCTTCGACATCACCTACGACCGGGTCTTCCGAGCCTTGGACGGCTTGCGGCAGAAGGTGCTGCCCTCTCTGAAGGCCGCTATCAAGGACTGCCCCGTTGGCAAGGACTGGAAGCTCAACTGCAGGCCTTGCCCACCCCGCCTCCTCTTCCTCTTCCAGCTCAACGGAGCCCTGAAGGTGGAGCCCACGCCCGGTAGGGGGCAGGAGTTCTGTGGGCACCTGGAGAAGCCCCCTGCGAAGAAGCACTCTCCCAAGCGGCGACTCCAGCATGCCTTGGAGGACCAGATCTACCGCATCTTCCGCAAGAGCCGGGTCTTGACCAACCAGAGCATCAACTGCCTCTTCACCGTCCCGGCCAACCAGGCTTTTGTTTACATTGTGGCCGGCGGGGCACAAGAGGGCGACGACCCCATTGCTGTCTTGCTGGACCAGCTGCGGAGCAACTGCACCAACAGGGAGGCAGAGGCCTCGCTGGCACCTGCCTTGGCTGGGCCTCGGAGGTACCAGGCCATGCGGCACGGGAGACAGCAGCTGTCTTTCCACGTGGAGAGCAGCAGCAGCAGTTCCAGCTCCTCGGGGCAGCTGGTGGACTGCACCTTGAAGGAGTTCCTCTTCCAGCACGTGGAGCTGGTCCTGGGCAAGAAGGGCTTTGACGACAGTGTAGGGAGGAACCCGCAGCCTTCCCACTTTGAGCTGCCCACCTACCAGAAGTGGGTGGCCACAGCCCTGAAGCTGTACGAAGTAGCCATTGAAGGCAAGGACAGCGACCCATCTTCGGCCATCGGGGAGCTGACCTCCAAAATCATGGGGAGCATCAAGGTTTTGGAAGGCTACCTGGACATTGACACCAAGTTCTCAGAGAACCGCTGCCAGAAGGCCCTCCCCATGGCCCACAGTGCCTACCAGTCCAACCTGCCCCACAACTATACCATGACTGTCCACAAGAACCAGCTGGCCCAGGCCTTGCGGGTCTACAGCCAGCACGCCCGGGGACCAGCCTTTCACAAGTACGCCCTGCAGCTGCATGAAGACTGCTACAAGTTCTGGAGCAACGGGCACCAGCTGTGCGAGGAGAGGAGCTTGACCGACCAGCATTGTGTGCATAAATTTCACTTGCTTCCAAAATCAGGTAAGTTCAGGTCATTCGGGGTTTAGAAGCTCACGGTCTGGACTGTCTTCCTTCCTCTGCTCCCAATTTTAGATTTGTTTGCATATGCATCTCACTTAATATACGCTCACACAAGTTTGGAAATGGGCCCTGCCAGATCACACTAGGCAGGAAGGCAAAGTCTTTTTGCAAATCTTTTAGGTTTCTAGCCCTCATTGTCCTTCACAATATTGTTCAATCATTTCCTGCTACGTGTTCAACTTCCAGAGTGGGGTATCCCTAAGCATGTCACATTTTTCTATATACACATATATGGATGGATGAAGATACACACACACACACACACTTTAGACTTAGGGGTCTTTAATCTGTCCTATCTGCATTAAAAGCAAGTACAAAATATTTAGTATAATGGCAAGCACCCTTTTGAATAAAATCTGTGGCAACAAATGTTTTCTGGGATAAAAAGGGCTTGCATCACTTCCAAAATGCAAGGGTTTTTTGGACTGAAAAAAGTGGGGTTATGATTCTCAAGTTTCTGGATTATGTGTTGTTCAAAGCTTTTAAAGAAGCAAATAAGTCAAAGGAACCAACTGATGGAAGTTTTCCTTCTGTGACGCTCTTTTTTAGGGGAGAAACCTGAACCAGACAGGAACCCACCTGTGCTGTACCATAACAGCCGAGCTCGCTCCACTGGCACCTGCAACTGTGGGAGGAAACAAGCACCCCGGGATGACCCATTCGACATCAAAGCAGCAAATTACGATTTCTATCAGGTAATTATTTGTCACCTTCCCCTTGCAATACAGTTCTTAAATAGATGGGTAAACTAACAGTTGAAGACTTGTCATTGTGTGGGCCTTTTCATCCCTCTTTAGGGCCACACTCCTTCTGGGTAATCTGTCAGGGGCTGCCTTCCGCAGTTGGAATCTGGGCTGCAAGTGGGCAGCTTCCTGCCTTTCCCTGCTCCTTCTGCCCACCCGCCCCTGTGCTTTTCCTGCTTCCCTCTTCATCTCCCCCCAGCAAGTTGCAAGAAAAGGGTTAGATTGCTCTTGCCCAAAGCTCTAAGCCAATTGCTTACAGAGGGCTTTTGTACTTAGGCCAGGGGCAGTAGATTTCCCACCCCTTTTTGAACTAAAGAGTGGGGCCAGGCGCATCTTCCCTTTGCTGCTCAGGAGGGAGGGGGGCACAACCTCCCAGCAGCCTTTGGATACCCAGCTTCCAGGCCTTGGGCTTTTACACAGCATGTTCCTGGAGGCATCTATATCGCAAGGGTGGCGAATCTCTGGCCCCAGGCATAGCTCTCTGTGCCCCTCAGGACTCTCCCCAAGCCACCACTGTCTCTTAGGCCACATTTCCATTAGTTGATTTTGCCTGACTTGAATGCATCGTTGCGACAATTGTTATTATAACTGGGGCAGTTCACAGAATCAAATACAAGATAAAACACCAGTAAATAATTAAACCAACCCCTGGTTGAAGGGGAACAATGGGCCTTGCTCACCTAGAAGGATGGGGGGGGTGTCTGTGTGCAGATACGGCTGCCTTATGCATGACTGGGCTATGGCCTGTGTTACAAAGATAGGAATCTCATCTATTGTTTCACCTGCTTTTGCATCTGTTTTGCATCCACCACTGTTATGCAGTCCCGCAGAAGGTTACCTACAAGGAAACACGACCCTCAAGCTGAAAAATGTTCCCCACCCGGCTCTAGGTTGCAAACCTTCTCATTTCTGCCCCTTTCTTTTGATTTCCTAGCTGCTGGAAGAGAAATGCTGCGGGAAACTGGACCACATCAACTTCCCCATCTTCCAGCCAAGCACTCCAGATCCAGCACCGGCAAAGAATGAGACGTCGCCCAGCCCTCCAGAGGGCGAAGCCGAAAAGCTGAAGGAGAAGGAGCCGCAGACTCAGGGGGAGAGCACCAGTCTGAGCTTAGCACTCAGTCTGGGTCAGTCCACGGACAGCCTGGGGACCTACCCAGCCGACCCTCAGGGTGGAGGGAACAACACGGAGTCTCACGGGCAGACAGCTGACTCCAAAGGAGAGAAGAGACCCAGCTTGATTGACCGCCAAGCCTCAACGGTTGAGTATCTGCCAGGGATGCTCCACTCCAATTGCCCCAAGGGCCTCCTGCCCAAGTTTTCCAGCTGGTCGCTGGTAAAACTCGGCCCTGCCAAGGCTTACAACTTCCACACCGGCTTAGACCAGCAGGGTTTCATCCTGGGAACGAATTACCTAATGCCTTGGGACATTGTCATCCGGACACGGACGGAAGAGGAGGGGGAGCTGGACACAAATTCCTGGCCAGCTCCTAACAAGGCTGTCCTTGGGAAAAGGAGCGCAGTCGTCATGGGCAGAGGGAGGCGACGGGACGACGTGGCCCGGGCCTTTGTGGGGTTTGAGTACGAGGATGCCCGCGGCCGGAGGTTCATGTGCTCGGGCCCTGAGAAAGTCATGAAGGTGATGGGAGGGGGGCCAAAGGAATCGGCTCTCAAGGCTCTCAACTCCGACATGCCCCTGTACATCCTGTCGTCCAACCCGGGGCGAGGGCTGAAGCCACACTATGCTCAGCTGATGAGACTTTTTGTTGTGGTGCCTGATGCTCCGCTGCAGATAGTACTGACTCCACAGGTGAGAAGATTATGGAAAAGCTGGAGTGTATTACGCTCAGGTCCTGCTGGTGGGTTTCTGGCGTATGTGAGAACAGGATGCTGGACTAGATGGGCCATTGGCTGTTCTTAGCACACATGGCAGGGTCTGGTTTTATAGGTCAGGGGAAGGTTGCGCAATATAATAAGTCTTCACAGGATAACTGCAGCAACTGACGTTAGAGAGAAATGTATCAGTATTTCAACCTGTGTTTTAGTGAATGCTCTTAGAACATGAGTAGTGGTAATCCATAGCAGCAGCAGAATGCTAGGCCTATACTAAATGCATTTCTTAGATTTACACTCTACCTTTCCAAGGCTTGTGGTCATAGTTTCCCTGCAGTTTTTATCTTTGCACAAAATCGGCTAGGGGGGGGGTGACTGGCCCAGGGAGTAGGGCAGTTCTTTTGAAGAGGAGGGCAGATCAAATAGCTTTGTGAATTTTGCCTGTTTGGAGGCACTGATAAGCTTGCCATTTCAGTATCACACATCATGGCTGGGTGTGGGAAACTTCAGGTCCTGATGTGGACCTAAGTCCTCCAGCTCTTACTCTCTCTGTGGCCTTTGGGGTTCTCACTCCAGGCCCCGCACCCTTTGGAGTGCTTTTGCCTGACTGGAATGTGTCCTGGGAGAGTGGCAATACCTCTTGTTTGCCTGGATAGAGTGGGCTTATGTAGAAGCCCCTGACTTTTGCATGGCTAGAGTGTAGCCTGAGATTCACATCCATAGATCACTCACTTTTGCCTGTGACCCCACCCACGACTCACATGTGGCCCCTCAGAAGGTTCCCCACAAATGAATGTGGCCCTTGGGGTGGAAATGCTTCCTCACCCCTGGTTTAAGTCATGTTACCTTTATTTGTATTCAGGGTGCCATGAGACCACTACACTTGATCTTAGCCACAAGGCTGAGAGGTGGATGGCTTTAAAAGAGGACTGGGCAAATTCATGGAGGATAAGGCTATCAATGAATGGCTACGAGCCATGATGGCTATGCTCTGCCTCTACAGCTGGAGCAAGTAGTATGCTTCTGAATACCAGTTGTGCGAAACCACAGGAGGGAGAGTTGATCCTGTGCTTGAATCCTGGTTTCCCATAGGTATCTGGCCTGATCCAGTAGGCTTTTCATATGAGAGACTTGTCATTTTGCTACAGCTGCCTGTCTGGAGATTTTGTTTATGTTTGTTTCTCTTTCATTCCTAGGTTCAGCCAGGGCCACCTCCTTGCCCTGTGTTTTACCCGGAGAAACAAGAGATAAAACTTCCTTCTGATGGACTGTGGGTTCTTCGGTTTCCTTATGCCTATGTGACGGAACGTGGACCGTCCTTCCCTCCAAAGGAAAACCAGCAGCTCATGAGCTACAAGGTGCTTCGAGGAATATTAAAAGCTGTGATACAATAGGACTTACTTGACCACACAAGTTGAATTGGCTTTGGAATTTAGTATTTTCTTTCCCTCCCCCCCACCTCACCCCATTCTAAATGACGGATTTTGATTAACAACAGCTGGAATTCACACAGCAATCACTGCTTTGATTTTATTGCACTTAAAAAGTCCCGGTGTTGAAACCATATGTATGTGCCAAGTCCTATCAGAGACCCTGAACTGGTGGGGTATATTAATGCAGGAGCCAAATTAAGTTCTAGTATGTAAAGGTCTGTGGATCAAGATGAAGAAAGGAAAAATAAAACATAAGACCTGTGCTTAAGTCATTACTGTTTTATATTGTATTCAAGTGGCTGCAGTAACATATTGAAGTATATCCTCACTCTGCTGGCTGGGGCTGATGGAATTTGCTCTTAAGAGGAGGGGGATCCAAAGAGAGATGATATGAAAAATCAGCTAAAAAGTGCTGCATTAAAGGACGTTCTGGATGCTGTTTATTATTACTATTATTTAATATTTATATCCCACTCTTTTACCAATAAATACTCAGAGCCGCTTAAAAAAAAGTGGGACACAATGATGCGATAAAGAACAAATAAAGCACTTTAAAAAGGATTAGACGCAACTAACCATAAAAGGCAGCAGTTAAAAACAACAGCAGAGCTAGATGGTAAATGCCTATTTGCATAATTTCTGTTTCTTTCCAGAAAATTTCAGGGCCAGGCAAGTCACCATAGGGAGGGCATTTCGAACCATCGGCACCACTACTGAAAAGGCCCTGTCTCTTGTGTTTAGTCACTTTGATCATTCATGCAGGGAGCGGGGCCTCCAAAATAGATCTTAAAATGTGGACAGCTTTATATAAGAATCCTTGTGGGTAATCATTGGATCTAGCACAAGTCTAGAATTATATGCTCCAGTCATCAGGTGCCCCTAGTTATTCTGGTCACCTCCCTTTGGACCGACTGAAGTTTCCAAATCCTCTATCCAGTTTCCTGGGAATAAATGCCACTGAATTCAGTGAAACTTGCGTACTTCCGAGTAGACAGCCAAAGGATTGTACTGAAGTGTGGATGTCATGTTCATCTTCTATAAAAGGTGATTCAATCAAAGCTGCCAAAAGGCAATCTTGGCTGAAGCTGGTAAAACATACATCTGGCAGCTAATTGTCTCCTGCTTGACAAAAGGGGAAGGGGTGAGAAGGAAAAACACAGACCATTAAGAAACAGATATTTTATGTGGACATATCTTTTTTATATATAAAAAAGCAGAACTTGAACTAAAAACTTCTTAAACATCAGCGATTCTTTTAAAGTATTGCAACAACAAAAGGCACTGGGGGTTTTTTTTGCTGCTGTGTGGTTTGGACTTCCAGCTAATTCCAGATGTGGAATAGCATGTTACAATTATTCAAACATGATTGGGAAATACTCTGGCCTGGTCAGATGTTTTTTGCTTTTTGTTTAATCTATGCACATTCCTGGCCTTGAACCTTTGCCTTTAAAAGAGGAGCAAGGCCTGCCAGTGACCTTTTGGACTATGCAAGTCCTTGTACAAATTGAGCTATCCTTTTCTCCCTCTCTGCACTGTGGCTCCACCTGCTGCTCCTGCAGAAAACAGCCAAAGGCTTTGGTGCACTCTTGCAAATAATCCCACAATGTTTGTTCAGTTTTATGGCCCACCTGCAGATATGAGCCTGTGTTTGGTCATTTAGGACCTTAAAAAGAAAACAGTAATCTAACCTGCCCACCTGGTGACCAGGATGGGATCTACACAGGTAACCAAGTGAGGGATTGTCAGCAATTGGAAACCTTGAGCCTTCAGGCCTAATTTGGCTTTCCTGCTCTCCCTGTTTGGTCCACAAGGCTGTTCTGCTCAAACCATACCCACTTGTCTATACTATAACCTGCCATGAGATGACATTGGGTACAGGGCAGATTAAGTCACAGCTGCAAAGGAACATTCATTTTTTTTTACTGTGCCTTGAATTCAACACCTTACCCTGCTGTGCTGTTTTGTTAAGGGACTTAATATGCTCTGAGACCCCCGATCGCTGCTATGTGTATCCAATCCCTGCTGAAAGCAACGCAACAGGGAAGGTACCAAATTCAAGCAGCACAGCTGCAGCTATAAAGGAACAACCTATGAGTTCCAGAAAAACATCTACTTCTGCTTCATTGACTATGCAAAAGCATTTGACTGTGTCGACCACAGCAAACTATGGCAAGTTCTTAAAGACTTTTGCCTTTGTAATGTATGCTACATTATAGCCTTGAAAATGTCAGAGGTTTCTACACATACATTTCACCAACAAGGCAAGCAAGAAACATTATCACAGTTCAAGGACGCATTCCAGCTAGGCAAAGGCACTCAAAGATGTGGCCTGTGGAGAGCCGTAAAGGGCCACAATTAGCCCCCAGGCCTAAGGTTTCCTCCCGCTGCTGTGCATCCAGCATTTGAGATTTGGCTGAACATGCAAGGGCAGTTTATGAAGGGATTTGTAATCCTATGGAATAATGCCTGTCATTCACATCTGAGGCTCGCTTGTGGAAGCCCTTGCATTTCAGGGAACCACACGGTTGCAATTGCGTGGGCTAGCCCACTAGGGGGCTCCCAGCACAATTAAAGTTGGGAATGAAGGTATTTCAGCTTCCCTAAAGAATAATCTTCAATTAACTGCAAGTTATGGAACATCGGTGTTTCATTTTGAACAGAAATATGTTGGAAATGCTGCAAATATCCTTGGCCTCTTTGGGAAAACCAAATCAGATTGATTGGTTTTTTAAGTTATTGTTAAGCTGGTGTCAGTTTGCATGGTGGTTTGGAACACAGTTCAGGAGGAAAGGTCTCTGTCCCAAGGAGGTTACAAACTAGAATCTGTCCACAAGTGAAACAGAGGAAAGGAAACAATTTATGGTTGTATCTGTTATACAGGACAATGCTTTGTTACAGGGGAGCAGTGGTATCCAAGATGGTGCCCTCCTGATGTTGCTGGACTACAACTCCCATCATCCCTGACCATTGGCCAATGCTGCATAGGGCTGATGGGAGTTGTAGTCCAAGGATACCCGAAGGGCACTTTAAGCTGCACCTGCAGTAGAGTTTGGGGAGCAGAGGGTTGTGTTGAAGTGTTAATGGAAAAGGTAGGTTTTGAGGAAGGGCTGGCAGGAATAAAGAACAATGGCATTGTACAGCTGTTCTCAGAAGCTTCTGCTCACATAGATCATCATAGAATTGTAGAGTTGTATGGGACCATGTGCGTCATCTAGTCCAACCCCCGCCATGCAGAAATCTTCTGCCCAACGTGGGGCTCGAACCTGCAACCCTGAGATTAAGAGTCTCATGCTCCACTGACTGAGCTATTGAGCCAGAACATGATCACTAAAAATAAAATCCCCCCCCCCCAAATGTTAACTTAGAATTACCATACTAATCACAGCCTCTTTTGCATCCTGGACTAAATAATAGCTGCAACTAACAGAGTGACTGCTTAGTGTCTGTGTTGGTCTGTTTTAGTTTATTAAAACCTTATTATGGAGTTAAAGGTTTGGGCATGTGTCTATGTAGCATAAGCAAATGGGGGTGTCTTAGTCAGGATGAATTAATACAATAATTGCTGTATGTAAGTCTGTTGAATATATTTTGTATATGACACTGCCCAAAAGTAGAAACCTTAGTGTGGCCTTAATTAAGTAGCATTTTTTAAAATAATAAAGAATGGCTAGGAAGATACTTTATAGACTCCTGCAACTCCACCCTGGCACCTTATGGTGAAGGGCGGGGAAGAATTTGAAATAACATCAATAACAGTAGTGGGTCGTATCCATCTAAGTTCTACTCACGAGTAGCCCCATTGAAACTGATGGACTTAAATCAAAGTCATGCTCCTTCTTTTCCATGGTTCTTGTCTGAGCAAGATGAACACTGAATACTACCCAATTGCTTGGCCATTATATTATTATTATTGTCATTATTATCTTAGAAATACTAAGCTTTATTGTCACTACTGTTTTAACGTGTTGTTAATTATTATTCCGTAAACGTTGGTGGCGTTCGTCATTCTAAAGCGCGAGGAGGGGAAGAGTGACCGTTATTTCAGATTTACCTCACGCACTGGATTGGCCGCGGTGGGCGGGGCGTCTGCGACCTAGCGACGGCCCGTGACGTCACAGCGGAGCCATCACCACCGCCAGCAGCAATCCCTTTCTCTCCGCCGCCAACATTCTTCGCCGCTCCGCGCTAAAATCGTTATTGTCGGACCGCGCGCTTCGCCAACCAATCAGCGCGCCGAGCGCGCTCGCGCCTACTCTCCCATCTCCCTCACCGTTATCCTTATCATCATCATCATCATCACCCCCCACCAACCGCAACTGGGACTGGCGCATGCGCTGCCGGAGTGGGCGGAGCTCCCTGGCGGTCCGGAGAAAAGACAAGGGAGCGGTGGCCGGTCGCCTCAGACCCCCGCTCAGGAGGGAGCGGGCGGTACTAGGCGAGCGGGGCTGCGTTTCTGCAGCTCTCGGCGCCTGCCGTCTTCCATTCCTCCTCGGCCGCCTGAGGAGGAGCGGCCATGTCGGTCGTCTTCTACCTCCTCTCCACGCTGGGCGGCTACCTCTTCACCTCGGTGCTGCTGCTGAAGTACCCGGGCTTGCTCCACCGACCCAAGCGCCACCGCTTCCGATGCCGGCACATCTCCCACCGCGGCGGTGAGGGCGGCCGCTGGGCGTCGTTGTATTCGTGTATATGCATATGTATAGTCAAATCGAGAGGCAGGATTTTTTTCTTTTGTGAAGGGGCGCAGCTTTATTTTGGGGGGTGAGCGTAGCAATCGAGAGAGAGAAAAGCGGGGTGTTCTTTGGTGGAGAGGATTTTTTGGCCGGGTGTTGCCCACCTTAACATTTGTAATTATTAAATACGGGTTTTTTTAAATATTGAGGCTATCCCGAAGAATATGGGAGGGAAGCTGTTACAAATTGAATCATACAATAATGGTAATTGGGGGAGGGGGTCTTGCCTTACTAATAATATTAGCCGCAGTATTTATATCCGTCTCTTAACTAGACATTTTCAATCCCAGAGCAGGGAACAAACTGATAAAATAAACAGAGAAAAAACAATATAGAAAAAATGCAAAATCATATAAACGGGGGGGGGGCGGGGTGTCCTAACATATTATTTATTTGTAATTATTGAATGCACTGTTTTTAATGTTATTTGTCAGTCACCCCGGGAATATGAGAGGGAAGCTGTATGAATTTAATAATATAATAATGGTAATTTTGTGAGGGAGGGAGATTTGTCCAAATATAAGTGTCCGAATGGCTATTTATTGATGGGAGGGAAGCTGTATACATTCAACAATATAATATTGGTAATGAATGTTCTTGGGGAAGTGCAGATTTTTGGGTGGGGGACAGATATTTTGTGGGGAGGTAAAAACTGGAGAGAAAACTATTACTGGGAATGTAGAGCATTTTGGGGGTGACAAGTTGGAAGAAAATATTCGGGGGGCAACAAATGGAGATAAATCTTCTGAGGAGGGGTTGAAGGGGGGCTACAAAGAACTATAGGGGCAACAGATTGTCATAGAAAAATAATACAGTCTTCTTGGGCAGGAACTGAATGGGGGGTTTATGGTAGAGGAGAGAGAAGACCCACTTGCCCTCCCCCATTGGGGGTGATGAAAAATGTGTATATGTACAAGGTTACACCCCCACCCCAGCCCCTGAAAATCTCCGGGTGAAGCAATTGATTGTCCTAGGGACTTCAGCGGAAATTTAAAGAGAAGAAAGGGAGAACATTGGCGGTGATGCTGCCTTGCTCGCTCACTCTCTTCCTCTCTCAAAAAAGCTGACCTTGAAATCTGTGCCCCCTCCTTGCTCCCCCGCCCCTAAGAAAAGGGGTGGAGATTGCTACCTTTCTTTCGTGCCTAGCCTCTCCCCCCAAAAAAAAATAAAACACTTCTTCAGACATCAGCAAGCAAATTTTACTGTGATGATAATGTCCGAATGTTGAAATGGAGATTCTATTCTGTTTTTGTATGTTACACTGTTATTTTTCATCATCCTCTCTCTCAGGGCTGCTTCTCACCCCCTCCACACAATGGCAAGTTTGCTTTCCTCTCTCTCCCTATCCTCTTTATAGAGAGGATATGCCTTTTCCAACATCCCCCAAATCTGGCCAGCTTTGTTTTCTAAAGTTCCCACACACACTCCTTTATGCAGTCCTCCCCTCCAGTATCCCTTTCATTCTTCCTCCCCTTTCGTCCTCCCCAAGCCCTCCCTTTTGTCAGACACTTCTCTGCTTCGGATTTCAGAAGTATCATTTAGATTTTCCAACCTCTCCCTCCCCCTTCTGCAACTTGTCTGCTTCCTAAACTTCAACTCCTTCCACCTTTTTGCATTCTTCTGAATTCCTTTTTTGTACATCCCCCTCCCTATGCCCTGTTATCTTGTCAGCCATCTGTTAAACTTTAAATAGGCAATTTCAGAATATTCTCTTTTTTAGAGATGTTGCAAAATCTGTCTTGTTTAGACAGGCTGCAGCCCTGAGAGGGCAGCAGGGTCAGGGTTAAGCTGGGAGTAGGTGGGTTTCAGGGCAGCTAATGGACAGCATGTTTTTAAATCTTGTTTTGTTTTAAAAGCAGTCTTTTAATTGGGTCTGTCCCAAGTTCATATGGAGATAGGGCTTGAAAAAAAATCAATGAAGCATAATCCCGTGCCTGTCTTTTTGGGAGGTATTATTATTATTACTATTATTAACAATGTTTCTATACTGCCTTTCGTCCGAGGATCACAGGGTTTACAGGTTTACAGTATAAAAACACAACAATACATACCATATGCATGCCAGACCTTTATTGAGCAACCTGTGCTTAAATTGTGTTGGACGCTTTGTAACTTTGTGAGCACACATCTCGCCGTAGTTCTTCCCTACCCTTTTATGATAGGAAGGTCTATCCTCCCCATCCCAAATCTGTTACCTCTCACCATTTGATACCTGCTTCCTTAGAGTTGAATGTCAACTACGCGTGCTGAAAAGGAAGTAATAAAAAGGTAAGAGGTACCAGCACCTATGTGTTCATTAGCATTATAATAAATAAGAAGAACATAAGAAGAGCCTCTTGGATCAGGCCAGAGTGAGCCCATCTAGCTCAGCATCTTGTTCTCACAGTAGAGGTAGGAGGTAAAGTGCTCATCATGCTCCTTTTTTGCAAGAGGGGTTTCTGAATCCTTTAATGGTATATTTCACAACCCTACACTTTATCTTAGTAATTGCTCAGCTAGGTCATTTCAGCAGCCAATGGCAATTACTGGTAAAATGTCATCTTTCCTCAAGGGATTTCACTTGACTCACTTTCTAATCTGTTTAGCCTGTGCTATTGGGTGACAGAGAGAAGGCGGAACTGCACAATACCTACTTTGCTTCTGTCTTCATCCAAAAGGAAAGTGGTGCATAACCTGGTAAATCATGCAACACAATAAATAACACAATAAATCATGCAAGGAGGGAGATTAGGCCCAAGATAGGAAAGGGAACACCTAGCTGCTTTAAATGAACTCACATCTCCAGGACCTGATGAGCTGCACCCAAGGGTACTAAAGGAGCTTGCAGATATCATCTCAGAGCATCTGTTTATAAACTTTGTGAACTCTTGGAGAGCAGGTGAAGTCCCTGCAGACTGGAGGCGGACAAATGTTGTTTCCATCTTTGAGAGGGGTGTGGGAGAACAACAAAAAGTTCAGTGGTTCTCAGTGTGTGGCATACCCAAACTAACAAAATGAATTTCAGCAGGGACAAATGTAAGGTTCTACACTTAGGAAGGAATAAGAAGCTGTGCAAATATAAGATGGGGGACACCTGTGAACAGGATCTAGGGGTCATAATAGACCACAAGCTGAACACAAGTTAGCAGAGTGATGCAGCAGCAAAAAAAAAGCTAATGCTATTTTAGGCTGCATCAGCAGAAGTATGGTGTCCCCATCATACTAGTGCTGTTCTGTTCTGCCTTGGTCCATTCTGCCTTGGAGTCTGTCGAATTCTAGGCACTACAATTTAATAAGGACATTTACAATCTGGAATGTCTGCAGGGGAGGGTGTCCATGATAATAATGGGTCTGGAAACGAAGACTTATGAGGAATGGTTGATGGAACTGGGTATGTTTGGTAAAGAGGACACTGAGATATGATAGCCATCTTCAAATATCTTAAGGGGCTATCACATGGAAGGTGGATCAAACTTGTTTTCTTCTGCTCTGGAGGGTAGGACCCAAACCAATGGATTCATGTTACAAGAAAAGAGATACCGACTAAACACCAGGAAGAATTTATTGACAGTGGAACAGACTCCTACAAGAGGGGTGGACTCTCCTTCCTTGAAGGTTTTAAAGCAGAGGTTGAATTCATGTGTGATCTAGTGGAGATACCTAGTGGAGTTGGATTAGATGACCCTCAGAGTTCCTTCCAATGCTACAGTTCTATGCTTCTAATCCAGAAGCTTTTAAATGAATGGATGAGGGCATATAAGCAGTCACAGAACCTGCAGTCCAGTCCTGAGCTGTTAATACCTGCCTTGCACTCTGAACTGAGGCTGCTTTCTGCGTGATGAAGCTTCCCAAGAGTAAACCTCCATCAGCGCATTCCATGAAGATTATACTGCAAAGCTAATGCCTTCCACTCCTATTGTGCAAAAGTAAGATGTGTGACCAAACAAAGTTGGGACCTTCAGTTGAAGTGGGATACTTGCCTTGTTTGAACTGGTTCTTGTATTGTCCCTGAAGAGGCTGGCTAGACCAAGGCTGTTTTCTGGAATTAGCTTTAAGTACAGATGTTTGAGTACAGCTGTGTGCAAGGATGATCAGGGTTTTTCAGCTCCATCAAAAGAATTTAGGCATCTGGATGACAAGATCCTTGTCACCTTTTCCTTGCTCCATTCATCTGCTTATACTACTTCCATTTGCTGCCTTCCATGCATCCCCTAAGGGACGTGGGTGGCGCTGTGGGTTAAACCACAGAGCCTAGGACTTGCTGATCAGAAGGCCGGCGGTTCGAATCCCTGCGATGGGGTGAGCTCCCATTGCTTGGTCCCTGCTCCTGCCAACCTAGCAGTTCGAAAGCACGTCAAAGTGCAAGTAGATAAATAGGTACTGCTCCGGCAGGAAGGTAAATGGCATTTCCGTGCGCTGCTCTGGCTCGCCAGAAGCAGCTCAGTCATGCTGGCCACGTGACCTGGAAGCTGTACACCGGCTCCCTTGGCCAGTAAAGCGAGATGAGCGCCGCAACCCCAGAGTCGGCCACGACTGGACCTAATGTTCAGGGGTCCCCTTACCTTTTACCTATGCATCCCCTAGACCTGGAATATAACTAGAACTCAACAGGTTAAGACTCTCTCTTTCTCTGTTGCATCCTTGTGTTCATTTGCTGGTTGTAATCACAGAAGAATTGACCCTTTCCTCACCTCTGCTCCTCCATCAAGCTGTAATCTCTCCTTTCGTTTTTGTCTTCCATTATTTAGATTTTTAATGCTCTCTGGGCAGGGATAGTGGTTCTTCACAGGGGCAGGGAGAAAAGGGAGGCTTTCTTATTGGTGTTGGGTCAATGCCTTCTGTCCTGATGAATGTGATGTGCCTTGTTTTAAGGCCTTTTAATCTTTCTAGCTGCTGGCTGTACTGTTACCTGCCATATAAAAGCCACCTTGTTTGCTGCCTCCCATCTAATTCAGAAATCAAACTCTGCCTCATCCTGAGCATCAACATGAATGCTTCAAGTTGTCTCAGTTTACAAGCCTTCATAGAACTTCCTCATCTATTATTAGTAGACAGACCTGCATTAAGAAACTGCTTGTTCTGGAAGATGAGTAACTGAGCTCTCAGATACTCTTATTCCAGAGCCCTGAATCTCCCATCCCTGAGTGGATGAGCTTTCTTTTTTTACTTGTGCTACACAATATGCTTTCTACTGAGTAGATTTGAATGAACGATGCTTGCAGAAGTTCAGTACCAGAGCTGCCAAACATGCAAATATGAGGCCTTTGTTTGGCCTGTTGAAAAGTGGGCTTGTTTAATCAGGAATGGTTTTATTCTTATTGTTATTGCTGTAATATTTATTTGATGTTTTACCTGCCTTTTTACTATCAGGACCCACGGCAGGTTACAAGTGATAAAAAAGTCAGTAATATATAAAATTAAAAAGACTTTAAAACAAATTGCACTTAACAGGCATAGGTTGGGTACCAAAAATATATATCTTAGATGTCAAAGGCGAATGTAAAGAAGTGTGTTTTCAGAATACAGCAGAAACTGTATAATGAAAGTGTCAGGCGCACCTCTGTGGGTAAGAATTCCACAATGTAGGAGTTGCCTTTCTGGGCCACCACCATTCCAAACTTCTGAGGGCGATTGAACGTCCAAGATCTGCTGATGTTAACATCCAAGAGGGTCTGTAGGGAAAGAGGCAGTCTTTCAAATATTTGGGGCCTAATGAACACTAATGTGAGCACCTTGGATTGGGCCTGGATTGGGCCTTGAACTGGCAACCAACTATATTAGCCCTATTGGGCATCTACATGCATCTGTGTTTTCAAGTGGTGGATACAGTAAGCTCTTTGGCCCCTGTTCATGTTGAACCGTAAGGCTGCTCCATTTGCTCAAGATACAGGTCATAGATAAGTAGTGATGGCTCTCTTCCACATTGGGTTGTTAAGAGTTAGTTTAAGATGCCAAGTTGAAATTAGATCAGATCTAAAACCACTCATTGCACACTTTCATTGACTTGCGTAGGATTTGCTCCCATGTGGCGCACATTGTGGTATAGTCATTCTTTTACATTTCCCCTTCTAGGGAACCATTTCTAAAGACCTTCTGTCCCACGATAACAAAGCGATATAGGCTTGCCTTGAGAGTGTCTGGCACTTATCTAGGTCACATTTCATCAGAGTTAAATTACATAGAGGTAAGAAGATCAGGCACTAATGCACCTGAATCTTCTGCAAGCTGGGCTGGTCCTCTGACTTAAACTCACTCTGTAATGTGGGATTCCAGGTTCCATCCTCAGCTGGCTGATGCAACTCAGTTCTCTGACATGTGGAAATAAAAAGCCAACTTTGTGCATGTTTGTTCCCCAAACATGTGCTTTTTATTTCTTACAAAGGGCTAATGTGACAAAGTGACTTAAGAGACACTGCTAAGAACCTAAGAAACCATGAACTGTAAAAGAATCTGCCTCGTGCTTCTTTTCCACCTAGCCCAGTTTCACACAAACACACACACACACACCGACTGGCACAGGATTCTCTGGGTTTCTGGGAGAAAGTGATTTTTCTTATTGCTTACTACTGAGCCCTGCAGGTAGAACTAGGGTGGGCATGTAGAGAATTGCAATCTTCTCTGAATATGTACTAGTATGTATAATCAGCCTTGTACAATGTGGTTATAATGGTTCCTTTATTGCATCCTTCCCCAACCTCTGTCCCTTCATATCAGCCTCACTTTGCATGGCCAACGGTCAGGGGAGATTTTCTTTCTTTCTGAAAATAATGATATACCACTATTGATAAAATAAAATCGAGAGTAGTTTGCTAAAACCACACAGTAAAAAAACGTGGGAAATGTTAAAATCAAAAACCAGCCAACTAATATGGAAAGATGTACAGTTCTCTTAATTGCCTGTGTAAGCCTGATGCATGCATTAGAAAAGTTTGCAGCAGGTGTTGGAAAGCAGACACAATGCCTGCTGAATCTCTGTTGGCAAAGTATTCCACAACAGTGGACCGATGATACTAAGGACTCTGGTACAGTCGTACCTTTGGTTACAAACTTAATTTGTTCCAGAGGTCCATTATTAACCTGAAACTGTTCTTAACCTGAGGTACCACTTTAGCTAATGGGGCCTCCCGCTGCCGCTGTGCCGCCACCACGCGATTTCTGTTCTCATCCTGAGGTAAAGTTCTTAACCCCAGGTACTACTTCCGGGTTAGCGGAGTCTGTAACCCAAAGTGTTTGTAACCCGAGGTGTTTGTAACCCGAGGTACCACTGTACTTGTAGGTATCAATTGAGCCTTTCCAACTCAACTGATTATCTCAGTGATCAAGCTGGGATTTTAGGGGTTCAGCCAACCCCTGAGGTACCCTGAACCTAAGTTGTTCAGGACTTTAATACAAAGACCTTGAGCCTGGCTTGGTAGCAGACAGACAGACAGGGCAGATGCTTTAACAAGGGTGTCACATGTTTTCAGCCAAATAGCAGCCTGGTATCCCAAATTCTTCACCAGCTGGAACTTCCAAACCAGGCCCAAGAGGAGCCCTCCATGGTGGGAGCTGTAGTTCAACAACATATGGAACACAAAAGGTTGCGGGAGACTGATCTCATAGATGAAGTACTGTGCTAAGTTGTGTCTCTTACCTTGCAAAAGTACATTGGGCAGTTGGTACATGTTTTGTCCAGCTGTTTTGTAGTCCAACTTTCTGTTTCCAAAAGTGGTTGACTACAATCACTTATTGCTTGCCCTCATCATCTGAAAACTGGAGGAATAATGTCTCTGAATATGGAGGCTTTATGATGTACTAGTTTGACTAACACTTTTAAAAAGCCATCTAAGGCAGAAGCAATCATTACCTCTTCTAGTAAAGATTTCCATATTTCAATTAGAGAGAAGTTTGCCTCACTCCACACCCAACCAAGGGCTTTAATGTTGATCAGATCTCAGAGTCAATGGTTGCTTAATTCTGGTGCTCAGATCATATAGCTGAAAACATAACTACACAATCAAGTATTTAGAGTCTTCTGTTTATTTTTCCATTGTAATTTTGCTAATTCCTCCATTGCACTGTGTGAGGTAGAAATAGTAATTAGTAAGGGGGAAACATGACTGTTCCGTAGAAGTTGAGTGTGGTGATATTTATGTGTGAGCCACTTAACAAGATGTGTTAATATAGTAATTAGATGAACAACTAAGTGGGCAGGTGGCCATGCTAATATGTTGCAGCAGAAACCTTGATGGTGCATTGAAGACACAGATCCCCCCCAACCCAGGTGGATTAGAGTGCATTTCATCAAATCCATTCATTTTTATTTAAGATATTTATATCTGGCCTTTCAGAGCAAAACCCTCCAAAGGCAGCTTATAAAATTTAATTAGCTACATATACCAAACAGGTATATGCACATTCAAATAATTTTGCGGTATAATCTTCCTTTTATGCACCTATCTGTGATCCATACTTCCCCTGTCCAACAAAATTGTCCCCATGCTATATACCAAGGACAGTCAGCATGGTGCCCTCCACATGCTTTGGACTTGAACTCCCATAAGCCCCAGGCGGCATGGCCAGTGGTCAGGGATTATGGGAGTTGTTGTCCACAACATTTGGAAGGGCATCATGTTGTGTACACCTTCCTTATGTCTCTCCACCCTGCCATCCCACCTTGGATGGTCTGAAGTCTTAGTCTGTACAACTTTCAGTCTAATAATAGAAAGGTTTTAGAATTACAAGCAGTACATCATGTCAGGTGTGATTGTCATCTTTTGTTCTCTAAAGCTTTTCACATCTATGTGGCGGGCTGTCATTCAGCAAGTGTGGATCTGTACCTAGGCGTGACGGAGAGGTACCTGGCTTATTCCTTTCCTGTTAATGAGCCCAGACTTCCTCTTCCTCGCCCTGTTCTGCCTTTATAGAATCAGCAGGAAGAAGGAAGGTGGCAAACCCAGAATTGGCCACTTAATATGGGGCTCCCTACCTTCCACCCTGCTGTTCCCAATGGGTACCAGCCACCAGTGTTTAAAGAATGAGAACAGGGATTGTTACAATGGGGTTTCCTTGCAGAACTTGCCTGGTAACATCAGAGTTCGTAGCTTATAATTTCTCTTTCTCTGTTGAGGAGGTGGAGCTGATGCACTTGCTTCCTGATTTAACAGGCGTTTGGTATGTTTAAGCTGAGCGTGACCTATGAACTGTAGCCTTAAGGAGGAAGGGCAGTGAGCATATGCGTTAGTGAGTGGGTGAAGGTAAATAATCTTTGAATCTCCTTACAGTTCTAAATGTTAGGGGACCATGGTTAAATTGTACTTTTTTCACTTTTCAAGTGCCTCTGAAGAGTGGTTATGCTTGACACATATGCCAGAAGATATCTCAGTAGATTAGACTTTTTGAGAGAGGAAGAGGAAGGATGGGATGGCAAATGTGTGCTAAAGCCTGTTCCTTAACCCATTGCAGTGTCTGTTTGCAGACAGTTTCGCGCACAATACATTTTGTCTAGGATCTCTATTGAAAACAGCTGGTGCACAGCTGTATGTTGTATTAACAAACATTGTACGTTCAAGATGTTGGAGGTAAGAGTTCTGAGTTGCTGCATGGAGTGCATATTAAGTGGCTTTAAACTGGCATTGACCCCACACAGTTTTGCACCCACATTCACTCACTTACTGCAGTCCTTGGCAAGAATCTGTGTCAGACTCATGCCTCTCAACTTGGCACTTGCTGTGCAGTGAAACTGGGTCCTTAAGGATAAAGAAGGAAAGACAAAGAACTGTTTGTTGGAGCAGAGTAGTATAGGCGATTGAGTTTGTTGCAAGTGCTACTTAGATGTCTGGCCAGTTTTGATAGCATTAAATCCATTTAGCAATGGCAGATGGAAGCAGCTTTCTCAAACTTGCGCCATTTCTGTCACTGGTTTTAAGTCTGTGTTATGCATCCCTGTATGTATGTGTGTATATATATATATATATATATATATGCAGGTTTTGGTGTCCTCGGGTGTCTTCCCGTGTAAAAGTTGGGGTGTCTAGGCGACGTTTCGACGAGGTCTCACTCGTCATCTTCAGGCTGGTGCTTTCGGCTTCTTGTTACTGGAACAGAGCGGGATCTCAATGTTTGAGTTCCTATAAATACTGTAGAGGGGGTGTGGTGTCTAGCCTCCAATGTTCTGGGCAGAGAGGAAGTTCCCAGGCTAGTGTGCCTTTTCTTCTTTTGTTCCTTAATTACTTGAGAGATACCTTGAGTGATTTCTTGAGTGATATCCTGAGTACCACTTAGGTGGGTCATTAGGTGTGGATTAGTTGCTAAAGTCTTTGTGTCTTGACCTCTTGAACTTTGTGAAGAGTTTTCCTGAGAAGATGGCTGTATTGCACTTAGTTGTGCTTTGGCTTGGCTTCGTGTATAGGGGCGAGCTGTGGTTTTGTGGCTTGTGTCAGCCAGATCTGTGTAGGGATTGCAGGGGGGTGCAGCAGATCCCTACACAGATCTGGCTGACACAAGCCACAAAACCACAGCTCGCCCCTATACACGAAGCCAAGCCAAAGCACAACTAAGTGCAATACAGCCATCTTCTCAGGAAAACTCTTCACAAAGTTCAAGAGGTCAAGACACAAAGACTTTAGCAACTAATCCACACCTAATGACCCACCTAAGTGGTACTCAGGATATCACTCAAGAAATCACTCAAGGTATCTCTCAAGTAATTAAGGAACAAAAGAAGAAAAGGCACACTAGCCTGGGAACTTCCTCTCTGCCCAGAACATTGGAGGCTAGACACCACACCCCCTCTACAGTATTTATAGGAACTCAAACATTGAGATCCCGCTCTGTTCCAGTAACAAGAAGCCGAAAGCACCAGCCTGAAGATGACGAGTGAGACCTCGTCGAAACGTCGCCTAGACACCCCAACTTTTACACGGGAAGACACCCGAGGACACCAAAACCTGCATTCCTGTACCCGTGAAAATCTACGAAAGCAAATATATATATATATATATATATATATATTCGCCTTTGAGGCGAAACTAGGCACTATTCTCCCTTTTTGTGAGCCAAGCAAACCATAAAATTCATGAAATGCCTTTAAAATATTATTTTATTATTTTATATGCCACTTGATGCCAAAATAGGCTTTCTGTGGTTTGCAAAATATGAAGAATTGTTCCACTAATATTAAAATATAAACATCCATTCAGTACAAACCTCAAAATGCACAATGAAACAATCCAGCCACTAAAACAGGAGCATCTTCAAAACAGGTGCAAAGAGGTCCTGTTTAGTAGTTTCTGAATTCACAAAATTCACCTAGCTCTCTTGCAGCTCTTAAAACATGCAGCCATGATTATAAGCCAAGTGGTTGCCATTTCCTTTAAAATGCTGTTTTTTCCCTACAGGGGCTGGAGAGAATCTGGAAAACACCATGGCAGCCTTTCGCCAGTGAGTATCACGATTTTTATCATCAGTATTTGCTTACACAGACAGTTGGCACATGTGCATCTCTAGTGGCACAGTGGGCCTGGCTGTTAACCAGAACATTGGTGGCTTGAGTCCACCCAGGGATGGCTGTGGGCAGGGTTCCTGCATTGCACAGGGTTGGACTACATGACCTTTGGGTCTCTTCCATCTCTACAGTTCTATGATTTTATGACCTGCTTACACAGCCAGTTGTTCTTGGACAATAGCACTTGGATTAGCTTCAGTCCAATCTGTTCCAGTGTTTGAGAGCTAATCAACAGAGACCCCCTGAGGCTTTTGTCTTGCTTATAAATTATCTCAGTAAAAATGTTCAGGTTAGGCAATTGGCTTATTCATTTGACCTTTCCCTGAGCTACAGAGATGTGGGTGGCATTCCTCATTTCCTGCAGGTGGCATTCCACATTCCCTGCATGCATTCGGTTTCCTTTGAAGGATCTGTGTGTCTGAAATACTTTAGCGTTTCCTTTCATGTGTAAACAAGAGCTGCTGTTTGCAGAGGACATAATGTCATCCTCCCTTCTATTAACTTCTCTTGAGAAAGGAAGCCATCCAGCACGTGGGGTTGGCTTTTCCAGGTCAGGGAGGCAGGTTTAAGCTGGAGGAGAAGCTTCTCCCTTCAACTCCCCACCTACCTTCCAAAGTATCTGTAATGGTTCTAGGGGGTTGCTCGTGCGTAAGTTGCCGCCACTCCTGGCTAGGTTGCCTGGTTGAACCCTTTCTCTCTGGACAGCCTTGCACTCGTGGCTGTCTCAGTCACTGCCAGAATCCGTCAGTGGGCGTTTCTTGAACTTCTTCCAGCAAAGAAGTTCTTTGACGCCAAGTCTCCTCCTACTCTCCCTGCGCGAAAGTCTTCTGCACAGGGAGGGTGTGGGCAGCGGAGGACCCGTGCTCTCCCCGCTGGTCTCCGGTGAAGAGTCCTGGAGCCGCCTCTCCCATTCCCCCATCTGCCCCCCTTCACCCCTGGTGTTACGCTGATTTCCTTCCCCAGCAGATGGGCTGCCTCTCTCCCTGCTGGGACCCTCTCCGGCATCGCTCTGGAGCCTTCCCTCCGCCTCTGGCTCCGATGGCAGTTCCCTGACAGTATCTTTTCACTTTTGTAGTGGCAGACAGATGTCTTATGGGCTCTGTGTTGTCAAGGTGTCTCCTTCCTTCCACAAGCAAAACAGATGAGAGTGAGGATTCTCTTGGTTTCCTGGCCAGCTTCCATCTGTAGTGGGATGGCCCTCAAAAAAAAGAGTAATAGCTGTAAATCTAGGAACCCCTAGAACAGATTTAGAGGGCATGCAGGGAAAGAGGAAGACCAGTTGCACAAACAAGAACCTTTGCATCGACGGAACACATTAATTGAACTCCAGCCAATGGATTTTCTCTTAATATTTTGGAAAGTAATACGTGGTGGAGGGAATACAGGTGTGCAAGTTGTGGCTTGCCCAAGATTGCTTGCTTAAGAATAACAAATTCGAGAGTAGAACCCAGGAGAAAAGTTTCTGTTTCCTTCAAACCAAAACATAAAACTGCCTTCCGTTGCCGGCTTTTCAACAGAGCTGAAGCCCTGAACACAGAAGGTCACTGTTGTGAAAGTTAGATTTCACTGTTGTGAAAGTTACATTTGTGTTACTTCTTGGCCTTGAGGCTGGGAATGCCGTGCAGAGGTTTGCTGTTTTCTTTAAAAGCTTTCCTACGTGGGCCTCCTTGCCACATGGATACACATTGGAAAAAAGCTACAGCAGAGGGCAGTGAGAAGAGGCACCTGTTCAGTGGGCTAAAGTTATCAGATGTTCCTCACAGTCTGCTGCAAGGGTCACAGAGAAATAAAGGTCAATGTATTTCCTATTTGCCACTGAGAGCTTTGGTTTCTGAAACAAAATAAATCCAGGGTGGGTGGGTGTATATCTGCACCTGCAATTAAAGATATGAATGTCAAAGCTTGTATTTCATAGACAATATCCCTGGATTAATGAACCTTTTAGTAAGAGGACACCCAGCCTTTCAACAGAGGTGCCACAAGTGGCTGCAGTCTGGGACAGGGGAAAGTGATCCATGCAGGCTTGATTGTGGCAGAGTCAGACCTGCGTGGCAACCAGCCCTCTCCCTAGTACTGGGCTAATGGTTGCCTAATACAGTGATGCCTCGCAAGACGAAATTAATTCGTTCTGCGAATTGTTTTGTCTTGCGATTTTTTCGTCTTGCAGAGCACGGATTCCCTGGGTATTAACGGTTGTAAGAAAAAGAACAAACTCGCAAGACGTTTTCGTCTTGCCAAGCAAGCCCATAGGGAAAATTGTCTTGCGAAGCAACTCAAAAAACGAAAAAGCCTTTCGTCTTGCGTGTTTTTCGTCTTACGAGGCATTTGTCTTGCGAGGTACCACTGTATCCCAATGCTTTTAGATGCAAAACACACAGGGCGCACAGACTGCATGTGTTCTATAGCACATACTAATCAGATGATGGGGACAGACTGCTGCCAGCAGATCAGTGTGGTGTGTGTCCTGATTTGAGCAAGGGCTGAAGAATCAGCAGAACTGGCGCTGTGATGTGGAATCCCTAGAGGTACGAAGTGATTAAAAAATATTCGTCTATGCAGATCAGGGACTCAGGTGCACGTCTCCAGGGACTATAACCTCCTTTTGCCAAGAAGAACAGATGCCACGAAAAGCAAACACATTTAGTTATCACATGTGAAAGAGGTGTACTGAAACCAAGCATTTGGAACCGCAGTGGGTCTTGCGGCAGCTGGAAGGCTAGCAAATATATTGCGGCATAAGCTGTAGTGGGCCATAGTCCCCTTCAGCAGATGCATTAAGTGTAAGCCTGAATTGCCATGGTGCACCTGTAGCGGCAAAACCGGATGCAGTTAAACCTGCAGTTAAACATAACTCTCTCCTATCAGTCTCTACAGCCACAGCAGGCGCTGTAACTCTCCAGCAGTTTGACTTCACCCCTGAAGGCACACTCTTCCATTGTCTCCCAAGACAGATGGATGCCAGCAACAACAATCACTGAGTTGGCAGTCCAGTGTGGTGCAGTGGTTAGAGTCCTGCACTAAGTCTTGGGTGACCAGGGTTCAAGTCCCCACTCAGTGGGTGACCTTGGGACAGTCAGTCAAGCTCAGCCTAGCCTACCTCACAGGCTTGTTGTAAGGAGAATAGGAGAGGGTGAGTATATATTCCACCTGGAACTCATTGAGATGTGGTTGGCGCTGTGGTCTAAACCCCTCTTGGGCTTGCCGATCAGAATGTCAGCAGTTCAAATCCGCACTACAGGGTGAGCTCCCATTGCTCTGTCCCAGCTTCTGCCAACCTAGCAGTTCGAAAGCATACCAGTGCAAGTAGATAAATAGGTACCACTGCAGCGGGAAGGTAAATGGTGTTTATACGAGCTCTGGGACTCGTCACGGTCCTCTGTATGCCAGTACATTGGTACCTCGGGTTAAGTACTTAATTCGTTCCGGAGGTCTGTACTTAACCTGAAACTGTTCTTAACCTGAAGCACCACTTTAGCTAATGGGGCTTCCTGCTGCCGCTGCGCCGCCAGAGCCCAATTTCTGTTCTTATCCTGAAGCAAAGTTCTTAACCTGAAGCACTATTTCTAGGTTAGAGGAGTGTGTAACCTGAAGCGTATGTAACCTGAAGTGTATGTAACCCGAGGTACCACTGTAGTAGTTTAGTCATGCTGGCCACATGACCTGGAAAGCTGTCTGTGGACAAACGCCATCTCCCTTTGGCCTGAAAAGCAAATCCAGGGTTCTTTACCATTTGAGGAAACGCAGGATGGAAATGTGATAAATGAAATAAACTCCAGTGCTTAAAAACTTGCACCAACTGCCATATTTTGCCAGGTCAGATTCAGTGTCCTTGGATAGTGGAACCTTGGTTTTGAACATAATCCATTCCAGAAGCCCATTCGACTTCCGAAACGTTCAAAATCCGAGGATCAAAGGGCTGTCAGCAAGTTCAGCAGGGAAAAATGAAAAATGTTTGGCAGCCGAGACATGCGAAAACCAAGGTTTGACTGTATTAGTTTATAAGGCCCATAATAGGTCCAGGATATCTTATGGGCCATCTGGATCCTTGACATTCCTGTTGGTCATCCCTCATGGCTCAGATGCATCGCTCTTAACTGCTAGAAGTCCCAGGGCTGTTTTGCAACCTACCCACTCCCCAGTAAATTCATTAAAGCTGCTAGGTATTACTTCAAGACTACCTTGAAATGTGTGGGCTGTGGATTTCAGCATTAATTTCAGAATCAATAACGTGTTGGAGTTGCCTCCCCCTCCCCTGTATCCAATTACTCTTTGCAAAATGGCAAATTACTACAGATTTCTCAGTGGGGAACCAGAAGGAACCACACATGCCCAATTCTTTGTGAGGGAGTTGTGATTATAACCCAGGAATTGATTCAGGTTTTTTAAGTCTTTCTTTGTAAGTAGTATTATCACAGCTAGTACTGTACGCTTTCTTCCAAAGTGCTAGGCATTGTTAGAATTTTCCTAGCTTGAACAAGGCTGTTGAAAAGGGCCACAGGCAATTCTAATCTCCATGGCAGCTAAACATGATGGTTTTAACACAACAAAGTTTCCCCTCTTCTCTTCTTTAGCTCTGCTAAAGCAGACTTTGAAAGAAGGTTCTTCAGATTTCATAAAGATTGTGGTGAAGATTGGCTTTATTTAAATAATGAAGTGTCAGGATGTGCCTTGCTAATTGCTTAGCAACTCTCTTGCTTTTGGTAAATTGTTGGCTATTCTTTTTGACATTTCAGTTCCCTCTGAACTCTACAATCCCCTCTTCCTGCAATATCCATTTATTAGTATTAGTAGTATTAATTGCAGGCCACCTTTCCCCCCAAAAGCTCAAGCTGGCGTACCTGCTTCTCCCCCTCATTTAATCTCCACAACAACCCTGTGAGGTAGGTTAGGCCGAGAGGCAGTGACTGGCCCAAGGTCACCCAGTGAGTTTGGTGGCAGATTGGGGATTTTCAGCCCTTGCCTCCCAGGTCTAGTCCAGCACTCAAGCCACTGTACCACACTGGTTTGCCAACTCAGAATTACACTCAATGGATTGTGGGCCCGCAAAAGTTTATGCCATAATAAATTTGTTAGCCTTTAAGGTGCCACAAGGCTCTTTGTGGTTTTATCATGTGGACTTTTCTCACATGCAATAGCAACTGTGCTTTCTTTTCTTTGGGGTCTGTTCTTCCTTGGAGAAAGAGGTTGCTGTCACTGGATCTGTGTCCCTGAACCTCATAGATGAAACTGGGAAGAGTATTCTTTATTACTTTCTACCTCTAGGGATTCCGCAGCACAGAAGCAATTTTTGTAGCTCTTCAGCCCCGCTCAAATCAGAACATGCTCCCTGCGAAGCCACCAGCCGAGATAAGCATTTAGAGTCTTCCATAGCTTTATTGTGTTGTGTTTGGGCCCTGAATGCAAGAGTTTAACATTACACAACAACTTCGTTTAATTAAGCACTCAACCAAGGCAGTCAAGGGAGCTATCGTTCTTCTTGGGCTGGGTGGCTTCAGTGTTCCCTTTACGGTGCTGAGGCAGGAGCTCATTAGTACCTTTATTGGGGCCTGTGGGAAACGAAATGAAGACATTGGTCAGTCGGATGTTTTGCACAAACACAGTGTCTCGAATGAAGGTGAGACTCCAGGGTGCAAAGTTTTCCCTGTTGCATATTTTATCTGACGTGGGTAGAACATTGTATTGTTGATGCTTATCAGGCACTTCACCATAGCACACTGGTTACCAGAGTGGTTTAGCAGCATTTTTTTTTAAAAAAAGAAAGGTTTGTCAGCATTTTTAAAAGCAGCTCTATCACACCAAGCATGTATGGGTCTGATTTCAACCAGCTAGCCAGCGCATTGACCCTTTTAGCTTACTTCTTGCACTTTTATCCTGCCTTCTAAGCAGCTCAGAGTGGCGTGCTTGGGGTTTATCCCCATACATCCTCACAGCAGCCCTGTGGGGGTAGGCTAGGTTGAATGGGAAGATAGTGTGACTGCCTTAGGGTCACCCAGCAAGGAAGGATTTAGCCTTGATCTAGCACTCCTGATCACTGATGCCAAGCAGGGCATCTTGTATGCCTTATTTATAGGTGGAAAATAAACTATTCAGAACCCTTGTTTCAAGTCCTTGGAGAACCAGTATGTAAATGGTCAGTAGCTATTGGTGCATCACATTTGCCTACTAATTCTGAGGCTGGTGTGAAAAAAAGTTTCCCCCACCCCTTCACTAGCATGCAATCTACAGTGGTACCTCGGGTTACAGATGCTTCAGGTTACAGACGCTTCAGGTTACAGACTCCACTAACCCAGAAATCGTACCTCGGGTTAAGAGCTTTGCTTCAGGATGAGAACAGAAATCACGCTACGGCTGTGAAAAACTGACCTCCAAAACGAATTAAGTTCTTAACCTGAGGTACCACTGTAATGTCAAGAAGTGGGGCACAGTGACTATATATATATATATATATAT
Source organism: Podarcis gaigeae (assembly GCF_964106915.1). Lineage (NCBI taxonomy): Eukaryota > Metazoa > Chordata > Lepidosauria > Squamata > Lacertidae > Podarcis > Podarcis gaigeae. Next base: position 41,468,129 of record NC_139692.1, on the reverse strand, counting down.
ATATATTCCTGGAGGCTTAAAAAAAGCTTTTGCATTCTGCTTTTCTCTACCTTTCAGAATTGTCAGAAATATCAAAGTGTGTGTCATTATGTTAAAATCCACCCACCGAAACCATTTAAAAAAAAATGTGGCAGAATCAGCAGGGCTTCAGGAGAAGCTGGAGGAGCATCTTTGGTTTCAAACAACAGCAGCCCGCTGCATTGCAGATCCTGCATCATTCACAGGCCACGGACAGAGAGAGAAATACTAATTCTAATGCACAGGACTGTTGGAGAATAATGGATAAAAAGTTAGGTTACTGTGGCCCCTGGTGGCAGAAAGATGTACCGCAGCCTGGATAGAAATGTCCCATCATGTGCTAAGCCAGGGCTCCATGACATTTTCAGCCAGATCTGGAAATTTTAAGCATCATCCCTTCTGGCTATTTCTCTAGCCCTGCGACAGCCCCCTGCTATGAGGGAAGCATGTGCCCATGCACACTTTTGCTTTCTCTAGGGATCTGGGTAAAAGTGAGATCCAGAGGAATTAAACAGACCCTGGAAAAGAACATAGAGGTGAGAGAGGAAGTGGGAAAGAGCGTCACTCTTTCAGCCTCCTCTTTCAGCTCCATGTACTTTTTGAGGGAGGAAAAGGTAGCGGCCCTCACCACATCCTGAGCGAGGGGGCAGTGGGCGGGAGGTTTGGAGGCTTAGCAGACAGCACTGCACCCATGGGTGTTTCCCTGACAACCCCTGGGTTATGCGAATGTCTAGAGAACTGAGGCAGTTTCCCTCTTTAGGGAAGTTTTTAAAATAGTTTATGTTTTATTATGGTTTTATATAAGTTGCAAGCCCCCCAGAGTGGCTGGGGTAACCCATTCAGATGGGTAGGGTCCAAATATCAATCGATCAATCACCCATCTGTGTCTATCTAAACATTCAATTTGTGCAGGTGGCCTAAGAGTTGCGGCGGTTGTACATTTTGAGGCTGAAAAGCTCCCTGCACTGTGGTTTATAAGGAGAAAGGAAAGGACTCATTTGGATGGATTTCCCCCCTAAATTGATTTTTGAATTCTGAAGTTATTCTGAAGTTATTGTTATTCACGTTTTATACTGTATTTTATGCTGTTTTTTGTTGCATCAATTAAGTGTTTTAAATTTGTTGTTAGCCCTGCTTTCTGAACTGGGAAAGGTGGGGTATAAATAAAATTATTATTATTATTCATAATTATTCATAATAATAATTATTATTCATTATTATTCATAATTATTCATAATAATAATTATTATTATTTTCACTCTCTGGTATCACTTGTGCGGTATATAGCAATAAAATGCTCGCATTGTACTCTGCAAGAATTGTACAGTGGTGCCCCACAAGACGAACGCCTCGCAAGACGGAAAACGCGCTAGACGAAAGGGTTTTCCGTTTTGGAGGCGCTTCGCAAAACAAATTTCCCTATGGGCTTGCTTTGCAAGACAAAATGTCTTGCGAGTTCCTGCGCGTTTTCCCCCCCTTTCCCCCCCTTTTCCTAAGCCATTAAACCGCTTATCAGCTGATCCGCTGATAAGCCGCTTAACAGCTGATCCGCTAAAAGCCGCTAAACCGCTAATAGCGCTAATCCGCTAAGCTGTCAATGGGCTTGCTTCACAAGACGAAAAATCCGCTATACGAAGAGCCTCACGGAACGGATTAATTTCGTCTTGCGAGGCACCACTGTAGAGCTATATAGCGTAGAGAAGGGGGCGGGGAGTGAAAGGAGATATTTATCTTCTCTTTCTCCCTTGCCTGTCAGGCCTGAATGGGACCTCAGGGTTCCTGCTCCAGTCTGGCTGGAGCTCTGTTCTGCCTCAGAACTGCAGATGACATGTACATACAGTGCAGCTGAAACCTAAGCTGCATATTTTTTTATGGTTTGGGATACTTCTCTCCATGCTGCCACCCCCCCCCCCAAAAATAAAGAAACTCAAGTTTGCTTTCTGCCTTCAGTGCAGTTGACGTTGGGACCGATATGCTGGAACTTGACTGCCACCTGACGAAGGATGAGCAAGTCGTCGTGTCTCATGACGAGAATCTGAAACGGTCGACCGGGGTCGATGTCAATATATCAGACCTCGAATACTCGGTAAGTTGAAATAAGCACCCTCTTCTTTCCTCCAACGCTTAATTTCCCAACCGGGTGCACTCCATAGGTCATCAGACTCCAACTCCCTGCAGTCCAGGTTTGGTTTGTTTACACGATTTATATGCTACTGAATTGACGGCCAAACTAGATGCTGTTTGCATACAAATCATGGGACTCATAGTACAAAAGGTCTAGAAAGCTGTCTGTAAGGCTTAGAAAACAGTTAATAATGTGCTTAAGTATTCTAAATATAGAAAAATGGTGCAGAAGGTCACATCCACAGTTCTGCAGATCTCCCCTGCTGAGGTTTGCAGCTTGCTGAAGTAGCTAAGAAGGCTGGTAATGGAAACACCCATTTGAAAAACTCACATCAGGCTCTGCTATTATAAAACACAACACAGTGGCGGGGAACCTCTGGCCCAGGGGTCAAATGTGACCCTCTAGCTCCCTCTGTCTAGCCTTCTGAACTCTCCATACCCCTTCCCTGGCCTTGCTCTGCACCTCAAATATTTTTGCCTGGCTGCAATGTTGATCTTAAGGGACGCGGGTGGCGCTGTGGGTTAAACCACAGAGCCTAGGACTTGCTGATCAGAAGGTCAGCAGTTCGAATCCCCGTGACAGGGTGAGCTCCTGTTGCTCGGTCCCTGCTCCTGCCAACCTAGCAGTTCGAAAGCACGTCAAAGTGCAAGTAGATAAATAGGTACCGCTCCAGTGGGAAGGTAAACACCGTTTCCGTGTGCTGCTCTGGTTCACCAGAAGCGGCTTAGTCCTGCTGGCCACATGACCCGGAAGCTGTACGCCGGCTCCCTCGACCAATAAAGCGAGATGAGCGCCACAACCCCAGAGTCGGTCATGACTGGACCTAATGGTCAGGGGTCCCTTTACCTTTACCTTTAATGTTATCATACCTCTTGCTTTTCTGGATGGAGCGTAGAGAGGGGTGTGTGAAAATGTGCGTAGAAAACTAGCCTACTGTACAAAAGTAAGATCTGCGTTAGTTACTCTGCTCACTTTTGCCTCTGGCTGCACCACCAGTTGGCATGTGGTCCTTGGAAGGTTCCCTGAAGGAAATGTGGCCCTCAGGCTACGAAAGGTTCCCTACCCCTGATTTAATGGGAAAGCAAATGTGGGATTCCTTCAGTGGTGAAAATGGATTGTATGTTTTTCTGGAGCTCCATAACAGTAACACTGGTATTTCTTGCCTCCCTGGATGCTCTGCAGTGGTCTCCTTATTTCAGGATCTTTCTGTTGTGCTTCCTCTTAAGCTGATCAGCTGAGGCACAGAGCGCTCCAGCACTCAGCTGAGCAAGGCCCCATGCTCTCCCTCTAGGAAAAAAGCACTGTATTGAACTGATTAGTTCTTCTATTTAAAAGTCAATTTCTAGCCTAATCTTCCTCGGCAAATTTGTTTGTGTATGTTTAATAACATTTCCCCCCTCATCCTCGCCGCGGGATCACATTCACCCGGTGCTATACCAGCTGCACTGGCTCCCGGTGGGGTACAGGATCAGGTTTAAGGTGCTGGTTTTAACCTCTAAAGCCCTATACGGCCAAGGACCCTCGTACCTACGGGACCACCTCTCCTGGTATGTCCCACGGAGGACCTTACAATCTTCAAACAAAAACATCTTGGAGGTCCCGGGCCACAGGGAGGTTAGGTTGGCCTCAACCAGAGCCAGGGCTTTTTCGGCTGTGGCCCCTATCTGGTGGAATGCTCTGTCACAAGAGACTAGGGCCCTGCGGGACTTGACATCTTTCCGCAGGGCCTACAAGACAGAGCTGTTCCACCAGGCCTTTGGCCAAGGCACAGTCTGACCCCCTCCTTTGGTAATCTTCACATAACTCTAGCCCAATGGTTGCCATTAATTTGATTTTGAACTGATTTTAGAATGAATTGATTTTATAATGCTGTGTTACTTTTATTGTTGTTAGCCGCTCTGAGCCCGGCTTCAGCTGGGGAGGGCAGGATATAAATAAAATTGTATTTATTTTTATTATTATTATTTACTTCTTTCACAATAAGACCAAATGTTCTTTCTCTGCAAAGATTACTCTTGTTCCTGTGACTTAAAAAGATATTTCAGATAACTCTTCCCTAGATATTTCTTTCCAGAGCACCTGATGTGTAAGGTCTGAGAGGCTGAAACAAGGCTGTCTCTCGATGATGATGATGATGATGATGATGCTCGATCAGTTTGTGTAAATCGGCATCTGTGTGGAGTTAACGCATCCATGTCTTATTTATTTATTTATTTATTTATTTAAAGGAACTCCCACCGTACCTCTGCAGATTGGATGTAACATTCCAGAAAGGTAATATTTGGAAGACCTTACCACTTTTGAAATGTTCTTTTTGTTGTTGCTCATGGCATTGTTGGCTTTCTGTATCCTGAGCTTTCTGTCATTGGAAGTTGCTGCCAACCAGTGTAGGCAGTTCTGAGCTGGGTGGACCTAGTGGTGTGACAGCAGCTTCATATGTTAACCCAGCACCAAATCAGCTTTGTTGCCATGTAACATGTGAAACAACTCTAGCTCTCCCCATTACAAATGATGGCAGCTGGTGAGTGTCCCCAGCAGCAACCAAATTCTGCTTGTGTCCATCAGAGTGCCATTGCGAAGGTGAAGACAAGCGCATCCCTCTCCTGAAAGAGGTATTTGAGGACTTCCCCCACACTCCTGTCAACATAGACATCAAGGTGAACAATGACGTACTGATTAAAAAGGTGAGACCCCACACCAGTCTGGTTCCTCTCAAAAGCCCATTTTTATATTTCATCAAACTGGGAGAACATTGACTGACCACTGGTCCTGCTAGCTAGGGATGATGGGAGTTGTAGTCCAGTAACAGCTGGAGACCCAAGTTTGGGAAAACCCTGATCTAGAGAAATAATACAATGACTTGAGGACTCAGAAATAACATTAAAGAAACTCTGCCCCATTGTGTAACTGCCACAGACAAAAAAACAGCAGCCCCTCTGTGTTCATATTGATCTCAGGTCTCAGAGTTGGTGAGCCTTTACAAGCGAGAACATCTGACGGTTTGGGGCAACGTCAGTCATGAGATAGTTGAAAAGTGTCACAAAGAGGTAAGCGGCCAGCATTCCATCCTGATAAATTTTCTCCTGTCAACGCTTTTCTCCTGTCCTTCCTCAGGGCCACGTACAGAGTTATTCCTCCCCATCCTTGCATTTTATCCTCACAACAACCCTGTGAGGTAGGGTGGGCTGAGAGAGATTGTGAGTGCCCCAAGATCGCCCACTGAAATCTGTGGCTGAAAGGGGATTTAAAACTAGGACTCCTGCTCAGACGCTCTAGCAACTTTTAATACTATACATGTCCCCCACCTTGGGGCTGTGTGGTAAAGGCTGGGTTGTAAATGCACCTAACGTACTGGCCTTAAAGGTAAAGGGACCCCTGACCATTAGGTCCAGTTGTGACCGACTCTGGGGTTGCGGCGCTCATCTCGCTTTATTGGCCGAGGGAGCCAGTGTACAGCTTCCGGGTCATGTGGCCAGCAGGACTAAGCCGCTTCTGGCGAACCAAAGCAGCGCATGGAAATGCCATTTACCTTCCGGCTGGAGCGCTACCTATTTATCTACATGCACTTTGACATGCTTTCGAACTGCTAGGTTGGCAGGAGCAGGGACCGAGCAACGGGAGCTCTCCCCGTCACGGGGATTCGAACCACCAACCTTCTGATCGGCAAGTCCTAGGCTCTGTGGTTTAACCCACAGCGCCACCTGCGTCCTTGTACTGGCCTTAGTTGTGCATTAAACCTGCTGTGTTTGTGCCTTATTTTATCTCTCACTTTCTATTTCTCCAGAATGCCCACATCCCTATCCTCTTCTGCTTGCGACGTGTCCTGCTCCTCCTCAGCCTGTTCTATACTGGCCTCCTGCCTTTCTTTCCCATCCTGGAGGAGTTCTTGGAGATTCCTATGCCTTCCATCATTCTCAAGTAAGTTGCTTGTTTTGCGGTGGTGTTAGCAGCACAGCGGAGCGAAGCTCACCTGGTTCCTCAAAGCTCTCGCAAAAACAGAAGGAAGCTGCCTTAAAACAAGTCAAATGATTTGTCTTCTCTAGGCCAGTGTTGCCTACTCTGAAGAAAAGGTTGTGGAGTTTAGGACTTTTTAGTTTAGAGAAAAGGCAAGTAAGAGGAATTTTATGAAATTCCTACCCTTGTTCTATGGTGTCACTCAGAAGTCTTTGGTTGCTTTTTTCTTTAATAAGAAAAAGAAATGCTGAATTCTTATGATCGGTGCATAAATCAAGCACATTTATTTCTGTTGCTTTTACAGAATTACACCATTCAGTTCTTAATGCTTGAGTAATTTAGTTTTTCTACTTCTAAACTGTTTAAAGGCCTATATTTGCTTACGAGTTACATAAAGTAATGAACTGCATTACTAGCCAGTGTGGTGTAGTGGTTGAGAGCGGTGGACTCGTAATCTGGGGAACCGGGTTCACGTCTCCGCTCCTCCACATGCAGCTGCTGGGTGACCTTGGTCCAGTCACACTTCTCTGAAATCTCTCACCTCACTCACCTCACAGAGTGTTTGTTGTGGGGGAGGAGGGGAAAAGGAGATTGTTAGCCACTTTGAGACTCCTTAGAGTAGTGATAAAGTGGGATATCAAATCCAAATCCAAACTCTTCTATTACTCTGCATAAGCTAATTTCTTGCTAAGCACAGAAGGGGCAAGAAGCTGGACACAAAGGTTTGCCCCCAGCTTTTGGGGGGAAATCCCATTCATCCACCCTTGACTTCTGAGAGAAGGGCTAGAAAACCATATAGGGCTGTGGGTGGGCTCCTTGCACCAGCAGGGATGGTAGTAAAAGGGATACAGGCTTCTCTGTATGTTTTTGAAAGGGTGGTGCTTGCATTCCAATTTCCTACATTTTTCATGTTGAAACTGTGTTGCAACAGGGCCTTGTGGCCTTTCTCAGGCTCTGAGTGCACCTTCCAGCCGCTTGGCATTAAAGCCCAACCAGCTCGATATATGTGCTACACTCAGTGATCCCTTTTCTGTTTTCCCAGTTGCTAACAGCATGTATTAAAATGGCAGTCCTGTAAACACGAGTTCTTCTCTTCTCTTCTTAGGTTGAAAGAATCAGAGAAGATCTCAAGGAGCCAACGGTTTACCATATGGCTTACTGACGCGTAAGGCTACCTTTCCTCCTCAGCCCTTTGCCATAGTGCCATCATTCTCCTCTAGAGCAGAAGCCTCACCCCTCTCCCCGAATGCAGTGCTTCAAAAGGAGTAACACCTCTTAGGACCTGTTTTCAAACGTTATCTCCAACTCTTCCCCTGATCACACTACTCTTGCTGTTTGGGATTCCCAGTGCTTCCTAGATCCACAGCTCTATAGCCCAAATGGTCAGGCTCTTTGCTATATAATATAATATAATATAATATAATATAATATAATATAATATAATATAATATAATATAATATAATATAATTTTATTATTTGTTTCCCCAGCCACTCTGGGCAGCTTCCAACAAAGATTAAAAAGACATTAAAATGTCACACATTAAAAATTTCCCTGAACAGGGCTGCCTTCAGATGTCTTCTGAATGTCAGGTAGTTGTTTATCTCTTTGACATCTGCTGGGAGGGTGTTCCACAGGGTGGGTGCCACTACCGAGAAGGCCCTCTGCCTGGTTCCCTGTAGCTTTGCTTCTCGCAATAAGGGAACCACCAGAAGGCCCTCGGTGCTGGAGCTCATATTAGGCATTAGGTATATTCAAGTCTCCCGTGAGCCCAGAACACCCACCTTGGAATGTTTCAGTGCCTCCCTCCAACTAGCCTCCACTGGTGGGTTATTCTTTCTTTTTGCTGCATCTTGGCTTCCTCTGAGGTGCTGTAGAATTACCTGGCCCCTCCTTTCCCAAGGAGGTTGCCTGTTCGTTGCTCTAGCCTTCCCACCTCCCGGTTAGCAGGCACAGCCAGACATGCCACAGGGGCATATCCTGCTGATAATGTACAAAGTGCTGCTTTGAGTTTTGGCTCCTCCCCAAAGCAGCACTTTGTACATTATCAGCAGGATATGCCCCTGTGGCATGAGGCAGAGGACATGCCTCTGTGGCTGCCCTGAGGCAGAGGACATGTTTCCCAGGCAGAGAATCTCAGTTCCACCCACTTAGAAGGATCAGGAAGCAGGTGTGAGAAAGATGTTGCTTTGCCTGATAAACCTCTCCCAGTCAGAGAAGACAAAGCTGGGCTTAAACACCCCTGAGGCCTGGTAGAAAATACAGCCCATCCTGTTTACCCATACTTTTAAAATCATCAGATTATGGCTGCGTTCAGACAACACTTTATTCCGTCTTCCCAGTGTTTCCTTACTGGTCAATTTCTACCTTCTATGTGATCTTTCACACATTGAAAAAAGCGCTTCAGGAAATCTAGTGGAATCTAGCGGAGGCTTGGCACTCATTTCTGTATTAATTTTCGGGGGGGGGTGTCTGTTTGCAACCTCATAAACTTGAGAATTCATGTTGTAATTTTACATGCTGACATTTGGAGCAGTATTCCGGCTGCATGCAATTCCAGCATGCAGTTCTCTCCCGCCGTTTAAAATTTAGCAGAATGTGGCAATTTTATCAATCAAAGAGCCACAATTCCATAACTCAACAGGTGCCTCAGTGTGAAAGGAACGTTAGAAGACATGACAGAAGTGCTAGCGTAATAACCAGTAAAACTAACACAATAAACCACACGTCTAAGTGCAGCTTGTTTTGCATTAATTTGTCGGATGCCTGGAGTGCTAGTTAAGTGGAAAGGGAGGTATAGCTACACACACACACACACTGGTACCTTGGGTTAAGTACTTAATTCGTTCCGGAGGTCTGTTCTTAACCTGAAACTGTTCTTAACCTGAAGCACCATTTTAGCTAATGGGGCTTCCTGCTGCTGCCGCTGTGCCACTGGAGCACGATTTCTGTTCTCATCCTGAAGCAAAGTTTTTAACCTGAAGCACTATTTCTGGGTTAGCGGAGTGTGTAACCTGAAACGTATGTAACCTGAAGCATATGTAACCCGAGGTACCACTGTGTGTGTGTGTGTGTGTGTGTGTGTGTGTGTGTATATATATATATGTATATGTATTTGCTTTCGTAGATTTTCACGGGTACAGGAATGCAGGTTTTGGTGTCCTCGGGTGTCTTCCCGTGTAAAAGTTGGGGTGTCTAGGCGACGTTTCGACGAGGTCTCACTCGTCATCTTCAGGCTGGTGCTTTCGGCTTCTTGTTACTGGAACAGAGCGGGATCTCAATGTTTGAGTTCCTATAAATACTGTAGAGGGGGTGTGGTGTCTAGCCTCCAATGTTCTGGGCAGAGAGGAAGTTCCCAGGCTAGTGTGCCTTTTCTTCTTTTGTTCCTTAATTACTTGAGAGATACCTTGAGTGATTTCTTGAGTGATATCCTGAGTACCACTTAGGTGGGTCATTAGGTGTGGATTAGTTGCTAAAGTCTTTGTGTCTTGACCTCTTGAACTTTGTGAAGAGTTTTCCTGAGAAGATGGCTGTATTGCACTTAGTTGTGCTTTGGCTTGGCTTCGTGTATAGGGGCGAGCTGTGGTTTTGTGGCTTGTGTCAGCCAGATCTGTGTAGGGATCTGCTGCACCCCCCTGCAATCCCTACACAGATCTGGCTGACACAAGCCACAAAACCACAGCTCGCCCCTATACACGAAGCCAAGCCAAAGCACAACTAAGTGCAATACAGCCATCTTCTCAGGAAAACTCTTCACAAAGTTCAAGAGGTCAAGACACAAAGACTTTAGCAACTAATCCACACCTAATGACCCACCTAAGTGGTACTCAGGATATCACTCAAGAAATCACTCAAGGTATCTCTCAAGTAATTAAGGAACAAAAGAAGAAAAGGCACACTAGCCTGGGAACTTCCTCTCTGCCCAGAACATTGGAGGCTAGACACCACACCCCCTCTACAGTATTTATAGGAACTCAAACATTGAGATCCCGCTCTGTTCCAGTAACAAGAAGCCGAAAGCACCAGCCTGAAGATGACGAGTGAGACCTCGTCGAAACGTCGCCTAGACACCCCAACTTTTACACGGGAAGACACCCGAGGACACCAAAACCTGCATGTATATGTATATGTATATATGTATGTATATGTATATATGTATATATCACACCTTTGATAGACATGTCAATGATCTTACTATCCTGTTGTTGCAGATTGTTAATGAGGAAAGCATTATTTGACCACCTCACTGCTCGAGGAATTCAGGTACGGTGTAACACAGATCTTCTGAAATTTTGTGTGGGAGCTGCTCTGTTCTGTTCCCATCTCCAACTAACCTCAGAAAAGTGTGATGTAAACAACACATTAAAGAACTTGGCATGTGTTAAGTGGGATCCCACATAGTTCACTCAAGTGCTACATTGACTCCCACCTCCGTTCAACCTGTAGCCAGGGTGGGGAGCCTTTTGCCTCCTTGGGCCAGATCCATATCGGGATCAGCCTTGAGGGCTGAATTTGACAGCTGGGTGGTGCCCTCCACCTGTCAGTCACTTGATGTCACATTGGAACTTCAAAGCACCTTGCAAAGTGCTGCTAAGTGGAAGTTTTTTTCTCCCATTTTAGCAGGAGATTCTGTGCGAACCCCTTCCTTACTGGGTCTGGTCTGCATGGAATCCTGCCAAACTGAGCACAATTTAACCCCTGCTCATCAGCTGATAGGCAGAAGTTGAGTCCTGTTCAGTTTGGCTGTGCACCCCTATTCCCTGTTATAGGTGCACAGCTGATGCAGGATTTAACCCCACTTTCCCACCCATCAGATGATTTCACAAGCAGGTAGGCATGGGGGACATGGCCTGGCAGGCCCAAAAATTGATCTCTGCTGGCCAGAAATCTTCCACCCCTGCTTTCTGGGATTCTAAGGAAAGCCAGTATGAACATCCTTTTTCTGATGCTTCGAAAGTGACTTATCTGGTGCCAAAAAATACTTAACTCCTTCTGACTGACCTAGTACCTAAGCAAGTGACTTCCAGCTCACATTATACTAGCTTTGATCAGCCTGTATGCACAGCCACCACGGAGCATGCCTGTACACTGGAGATCATGCTTCTAGTCCTCATGACAGCAGGGCTGGCTGTTGTTTTTCAGCTTACGGGAAACGTGGATGGGCAGCGTTGCTTGACCTTCTCACCTCTGGACAAGCTTTATGCTTCATGCTCTTGTCTTGATCCTCCGGTCTTTCTTCTTCTTCCCTCCCTCCCCACCCAAAAGCTGAGGGCAAGGGGAAAGAAGCTTGTAGAAATCAACATGCTTTTTTTATTCCCCAGCTTGGGGCTAGGAAATGTCGCCTCCCAGGAGAGCTGCATCAACTCAGTGTGGACAATACTGAAGTAGTTGGAACATAGGGCTGGCTCAGCAGAAAGCAGTTCTCTTTGTTTGTACCTTATTATAAATGTTAACTATATTTGAGTTGTTTTTAATGCTCCTTTTCCGCTGTCTTTTATTGGGGTGTGTGTGTGAGAGAGAGAGAAAGAAAGAAAGAGAGGAGAGAGAACCACTTAGAGGTTTACAATCAGGCAGTATACGAATTCTGTTAAATAAAAATTGAAAAGTGGGTGACCAGACTAATGAAGGATGCATGTTAGCAAATGCCAGCATTCCTGCTTAGGTTCAGTTTCAGTTGTGGCCTTAGCCCATGGATAGGCAAATTAGGGGCCGGATCCGGACCAATCGCCTCCTAAATCTGGCCCGTGGATGGTCCAGGAATCAGCGTGTTTTTACATGAGTAGAATGTGTCCTTTTATTTAAAAAGCATCTCTGGGTTATTTGTGGGGCCTGCCTGGTGTTTTTACATGAGTAGAATGTGTGCTTTTATTTAAAATGCATCTCTGAGTTATTTGTGAGGCACAGGAATTCTTTCATATATATATATTTTTAAATCTAGTCCGCCCCCCCCCCAAGGTCTGAGGGACAGTGGACCAGCCCCCTGCTGAAAAAGTTTGCTGACCCCTGCGACTTAGCCAAAAACAGCCATACGCAAAAGTTGTATTGGGAGGCATTATCAGTCACACATCCATTGTGTGCCTTCTCTCCCTCCAGGTGTATATCTGGGTCCTCAACGAAGACGAAGAGTACCAGCGAGCGTTCGATTTGGGCGCGACGGGCGTGATGACGGATTACCCCACGAAGCTGAAGAACTTTTTGCACACCTACACGCCTGGGCAGCAGAAAGACAAGGAAGGGTAGTTCTTGCAAAGAGGAAGGGGGGAGAGTACACGATCCCCGGACAGCGCCAAGCCAAGGAGGAGCAGCAGCAGCAGCACCCCCCCCCCCGCCCGACACACCGGCACCCTCCTGCCTGAACTTCTCAGTGACATGCGCTCACCCGACAATGAGACGTAGATGCAGCTGGGTTTTATTACCTCATTCTTAAGTCATTACACCTCTTAGAGATTGCACACAGCTATATTTATTTTAAAATGTAAGCGGCATAGTTGTTATGTACATAGCTTGATGGGCGGGCGTTGTACCTGGGTCCGACGAGACGTCTCTAGGAAGCAACCTGCCGACAGGGCGATTCCTAGAGGCGGTAGGTGTAACTTAACCGTATTCGTTGCTAGCTCAGATTCCACCAAGTTTGCACATGGAAAACATTCCAGCCGGACACTTTTTTAAAAATAATAATAATAACAGTAATTTTACTTTGTTGCCTACTCTGTGTAAAATGTTCTTAGTGGCTTGGCCGATGCGGCCGTAATTGTCACATTTTCTTAGTGAGGCAGAAAGTGGAAAAGAAGCAAGAGCTGGAAAAACGGACAAGCTGGACCTTTCTCTCTGCTAAAAGCCCCTGTCTGACATCCATGTTTTATTTGCTGAGGACAGCTTTGAAGAGGGGGTGATGAACTGTTCCCCGATGTCTACTCCCCCACCACCCAAATCCGGTAGGCTGCTTCAAGCGCTGTTTGACGGCAGACACTGTTTGCTCCATGCACCATTCCTGCCTCTTGAGCAGGCTACCTGGCCACAGCAAATCTTGGCCAGGGAACTCATGACGGCCAGTAGTCCTCTAGCATAACTCATGAAAGTTAGCCTTCTTTTATGGTGTGTGTGTGTGTGTGTGTGTGTGTGTGTGTGTGTCCAACAGCGAACCCTAAAACTAGCAATAGTGCTGTTTGTATCAATGTAGGGATGTCTTGGCCAGTTTGTTGTACGTACTGCCATGTTTTTTTTAGCCTGAAGCATTTTTTGGGAAGGGCTCGCACTGCAGTCATTGACTCTGAGTGGGAGCAGAAGACATATAACAGTAAGATGCGACATCCCTTTTCAGGGGCTGATGGTATCAAAAGCTGCAACCTTTTTTCCCACCTGGCCTGAATTCAGAATGTAGAAGCTACCGTTCTTGTAGATTCCAGGCTCGCCGGCCTCGATAGTCATAAGCCTAGTAGCACATGCCGCATTTTGAACCAAGAGGCTGAAATTCCCAAAACAAAGCCTCTCTAATTGACTGGCATATGTAGAAAGAGGTCTCTACACCCACTGTTGGAACACTGTTGCCTCCCCAGGAGAGGTCTGGTTTAAGAATTCCTGGAGCAAGTGCTGGGTGCAAGGAAAGGTCTTAACTTCACCTCTGCAAGTGCACTTTGGTTAACTGAGCTGGTCTCAACTCCCATGCAGAAGGATGTCTTCTAACCTACTGACACCTGGAGAAAATAGCATCACGTTTACTTTAAAATAAGTCAATAAGTTTTAAATATAAGGGGGTGGCAAGCCACAGAAGAAAGGTATGGAAAACCAGTGCAGTTCAAGACATAGACCTAGGTTCAAATATCCGCTTGATTAAAATAAAAAATAGCTGGGATAGTTTAGAGCAGTCACAATCTCTCAGCCTAACCTACCTCACAGGGCAGTTATGAGGATAACAGGGTATTTTTTAAAGAAAAACAATGGCACTGTAGACCACCCTGAATTCTTTGGAGGGATTTGATACAAACTGTGACTTTAAAAGGCCTTTAAAGTGTAAGAGTTGAAACTGTAGCATGTATATTCCGAAGTAGACTTCTGTGTCGCCTCTCCTAAATTTAGCTTAAACTGTACTGTGAGGGACGTAGCGGTCTCTGGATCAGCGAATTAAAAAAAAGAAAGAAAACGCACCTCTCTGAGCCATGTCTGTGATGAAACGGTTTCCTTCATTAACCTGAAAATGGTTGAAAGGGCGCTCCACCACCGCTCTGCTATTGCAAACCAGCCATGCCTGTGCACCTTGGTGGCCTGGCTCTTGAAAGCATTTTAATTCCACTTCAGATCTCGTTCGCGTCACCTCTTCCAGTGAACGTGCTGGTTCTTGCCTGCCTGCTACCCTGCCATGAAGCACTTGCCTAGGGAGGGAATCGCAGACATATGTAGACATTCTTGACCGAAAGCCCGTTGCTGCCTCAGCTCTGTTGCCTTCCCCTCTTCCAGCCCCACATGGCACGTTATCCTTGCTCAGTTCCTTGGGGCAGAGAGCATGTGCTTGCTTATGCTACTCTGTAAACCCTCCATGTACTCTCATGCTCACTTCTTGGCAGCGGATGTCACCTATTAGGGCGAATGAGCCCCACCAACCTCAGTCTACCCTCAGCCCAGCCCCTCCTCATCTGTCTGCCTGCCTTTCTTACAGTAACGGAGCGGCACTGTCGCTGTCAACTCTTCCAAGTCTCAGTGTTGCCTTCGTGGAACTCGGCAAGGAGTCTCCCCGACTTCTGCCCTACCGGTCCCACCGGGCGCCAAACAGCACTGGGAAGAAAGCTTTTATGAATTGAATCAAAAGAAAAAGTGTCATTTCAATTCCACTTGACTCCTCAGCCAGAATCAAACAAAGCAGTACAGTCTGGTCGTACTTCTATGCGAGGGACATTTCTGTTACAGATTGTTAGTCTGAATTCACCAAAATGTGGAATTCCCCCAAAATTGGTAGCCGCATACATTCTGAGATAGTTTTATTTATCAGCAGGGTATTCTTTGCTTCCTCAGCTGCACTCTGCCAATGTGGATTCAAGCTTTCAAGCTTAATAAGTAAATAAATTGCACACTAGGGGAGAGGGAGGGAGAGGGGGGAGGGGAAACTTGGGCACCGATTTTTAAAACAGTTGTTATAATGGCCAGCTTTCATATTTCAGGGATAGCCAAAGCTGATGGAACGAGCCCTGTTTCTCATAACTCGGCCTCCACAGGCTGTGGTTTAATGCTTCAAACCAACAGGTTGCTCTGAACTGTGCTACACATACACACCCTTCAAACCTTTGAGTCATCTTGCCCTAATGCCACTAGAAAGACACAGCTACTTCCTTTCCACTCTGAAGGTGAATATTTTCCCTGGCTTTGCACATCCTGGGCCATGTTTATTTAAGCTGTGGTACCTCTCTCTGCCACCAGGGGTCACAGTAACTCAGCGTTTTCTCCTTTACTCTCTAATAGTCTTGTGCATTAGAATTAATTCAGCTGAGAGTATTTCTCTCTCTCTCTCTCTGGCCTGTGAATGATGCAGGATCTGCAATGCAGCGGGCTGATGTTGTTTGAAACCAAAGATGCTCCTCCAGCCTCTCCAGAAATCCTGCTACTTTTTGCCACATTTTTTTTAATGGTTTAAGTGGGTGGGCTTTAACATATGCCTTGAGATTTCTGACAATTTTAAAAGGTAGAATAGCAGGATGCCAAAGTTTTTTTGTTTTCATTTTAAAAAGCCTCCAGGATACTTTTACAAGAAAAGTTGAAACAACATTATCCCAATTTTTCCGGAGGCCTTTTCTGCGGGGCTATGGTCTTCCAAGATGTGTGCTTGTTCTTCTCCCTGGGGAAACATGCAGAAGGAAGGTTAATATAAAGAGATTACAGCAGAAGCAGATTCTCTGTAAGGCCTGCTTGGAATTAAATTTCACAAGGCAAAGAAAGCTTCCAGGTGCCACAAGACCAGAGGCAAGAGTGAGTGACCCAACAAACGTGAATTTTCCTCTTCTTCAGCAGACTGGTTTCTGCATGCAAACAAACACCCACACAGCTCTCTGGCTCCCCCATCCAGAAAAGCAGAAGATAGGACCAGAGTTCAAAGACGCATCTCAGCCAGGCAAACACTCAAGAGAAGGTGCAAAGCAGGTCAGGTGAGGGTGGGTGTTCTGGAGAGAGTTCTGAGGGCCAGACCCAGAGGGCAGCATTTGATACCCCTGGCCTGAAGACCCCCTCTCCCAATAAACTGTAATTGGATCAATGCAGAAATAAGAGATTTTAGTCTACACTTCTTAGGCTCAGAGGGTTGCATGCATGAAGCTATTCTTGTTTTCTCCCCTTTCCTGGATAAGAAGTCCTAAGCTGCGTTCCAGGTATCAAGACGAAACATCTCCCCTTATCTGTGATGTCTCATGCCTTGTTGACGGAGGGGTGCTGCAAGATGCAGTAAGCTTCTTTGTGCAGAGTACAGACACACATGCAGCCTCAGCCGTGGTGGGGGGAATGTTTGTCCAGCCCAGGTGAGTGGCAGAACCAATGCAGAAGTTCCGGGGCTCAACCCCCAGCACCTCCAGGTAAGGCTAGGAAAAACTCCCTGGAAAGCTGCTGCCAGCCAGTGATGGCAACATTTGAGTTAGGTAGATCAATGGTCATCTCCAACAGGAGATGATTCCCAGTGAGGATGACACTGATGCGGCTTTGCAGGGTCGTCGTATGCCTGGCAGAGATGATACATGCACAACTGTCCATTCAAAAAGCCTTTGGTAAATCTCAACGGTTGTCAGGATTAGCTGGGCTGGGTACCCAAATGGGGGAGCACCAGCAAGATTACTATCTAGCTCAGTCTGACATTCATGCAGGGTGGGGTTGAATTGTCCAAACAAGCCATCTGCCAGTTGGTGCTGGTTGGCTGCTTTCCCGTTGTTACAACATGTGGTTTTTCCTGGGAATTCCTTCTCAGGCTAGCTGAAATGTTGATGCATTAGATGTGTTCTTTCTTGCTTCGCTGGCACGTTCCGTTGTGCTTGCAAACTTTGAAGAGCCAACAGATTTGGGGAAAGCAAATGATCTAGCATATCCTGGGAGCTGGGCCAGTGTTCTGAACTGTGGTGTTAGATCTCCGGTAGCTCAAGTGGCATTGGCAGTCCAGGCTGCTGAACCCCCTCCAATCTACTGACAGCGATATTTAAAAAGGTTACTTGCTGGTGGGCAGGTGGCGAGATCTCAGGGAAGCGGCCCCTTCATTTTGAGAGGTTACCTAATGGCATTTGGCTATGATACGATACAATACAATAATATTTATTGTCATTGTCCCATACAGAACAACGAAATTGAAAAAAATCTACATTCAAAAACCAACAAGCCTGCTATCCCAGCCTGGTCAACCCCCTAAAAACTCTGATATCCCATAATTAAATATAATATATTCCCATAGAGACTACCTTGCACTGCTTTTAAAACCAAAATCACATTTGGATAGAAACTGTTTCTCAGGTGGCTAGTCCTAGTCTTTATAACCCTGTACCTTCTTCCAGGTCCAGGTCCAGGGGGGCATGGGTGGCGCTGTGGGTTAAACCACAGAGCCTAGGACTTGCCGGTCACAAGGTCGGCGGCTCGAATCCCCATCACGGGATGAGCTCCCGTTGCTCGGTCCCTGCTCCTGCCAACCTAGCAGTTCAAAAGCACATCAAAGTGCAAGTAGATAAATAGGTACTGCTCCGGCGGGAAGGAATACGGCGTTTCCGTGTGCTGCTCTGGTTCGCCAGCAGCGGCTTAGTCATGCTGGCCACATGACCCGGAAGCTGTACGCCGGCTCCCTTGGCCAATAAAGCGAGATGAGCGCTGCAACCCCAGAGTTGGCCACGACTAGAGCTAATGGTCAGGGGTTCCTTTACCTTTTTACCTTCTTCCAGAAGGCAGAAGCTGAAAGAGATCAGCTAGACCTTTCCCTCAATGTGGCTTGCTCTTTGCCCTTAATTTTCATTGCATACTTCTTCACCCGGCACAAAGTTAAACTGCAGAACTCACGTCCACAGGAAGCAGTGACGGCCACCAACTTGGATGGCTTCACAAGAGGATTAGACAAATTCGTAGAGAAAGGGGCTATCGGTGTCTGCTAGCCACAATGGCCCTGCTCTGCCACCAAATCAATGCTTCTGAATACCAGTAGCTGGAAGCCACAATGGGGAGAGTGCTCCTGTGTTCAAGTCCCGCTTGCTGGTTTACCACAAGTATCTGGCTGGCCACTGTGAGAACAGGATGCTGGACTAGATGAGTCATTGGCCTGATCCAGCTGGATCTTCCTACACAACTCTTATCACAATTATGCATTTCAAATCATTCACTTCCAGGTGTGGTGGCATGGCACAACATCACATAATAAATGCATCTGTGTCTGCATTGCCTTTGCCATCCTTTATTTTTAAAATTTATTTTTTAGAATTTATTTTTAAAATAGGGTTCAAAGTAGAATGTGAATCGCGGAGCTATGTTTTCCCCGCCAAACCTTTGGGGTTTCATTTGCAAGCCAGTTTAGTTCAGGCTGGGAAGCGGGTGGCGCTGTGGGTTAAACCACAGAGCCTAGGACTTGCTGATCAGAAGGTCAGCAGTTTAAATCTCCGCGACGGGGTGAGCTCCCGTTGCTTGGTCCCTGCTCCTGCCCACCTAGCAGTTCTAAAGCATGTCAAAGTGCAAGTAGATAAATGGGTACCGCTCCGGCGGGAAAGTAAACGGTGTTTCCATGTGCTGCTCTGGTTTGCCAGAAGCGGCTTAGTCATGCTGGCCACATGACCCAGAAGCTGTACGCCGGCTCCCTCAGCCAATAAAGCGAGATGAGTGCCGCAACCCCAGAGTCGGCCACGACTGGACCTAATGGTCAGGGGTCCCTTTACCTTTACCTTTAGTTCAGGCTGGAGACAGAACTCTCAGGAAACTGGATTGTCATGTTGATGAGGATGATGATAGTATTTATACCCTGCCCATCTGGCTGGGTTTCCCCAGCTGACTCAAAGCATTTGTCCATCTAACTCACTACTGTTGACACTGAGCAGCAGTGCCTCTCCAGGGTCTAAATCTAAAGAGTACCCTGTGACCCTTCTGCTGCTGTTGGACTCCTCATCCCATCAGCCCTGGCTAGCTCAGCCAATGGTCAGGGATGATGGGAGCTGTAGTCCAACTGTGACTTTAAATCACCACCTTAACCACCCCTGGCTCAGAAGTCACTGGTGTGTACACTCACCCTTTCACCTCTGATAAGCAAGGGAAACAGGTTACTGGTTCCAAAACCTGATCGACTAGAAATAGTGTGTGTGTTTGTGTGCTTAAGGATGGGGGAAAAGTTTGGTTCAGTCCACATTTTGATGCAACCAGCCCCTCACCTAAAGGGCACGTTCCAGAACAGGATTGGAACCGAAACACTGCTATTCTTTTTTTGAAATGCCTAGTTCTCCAAATTTTACAATGCGGTTCTCCCACCAAAAACATGCATATTTGGGGGAAGGTGCTTAAAAGGGAGGGAAAGAACAGTGAAAATGACATTTAAAATGCATTGCTCTAGGAGTGTGCTGCATTAAAAAAATGTATATAGAAGGAGAAAGTGCTGATTAAAAAAAAAAATGTCCCACAATTAAAAAACAACAACACACAAATGGAGCAAACTGGGAACAGCAGATTAGAAAAGTCAGAAACTGAAATGGACAGATTTGTCCATCCCTCTGTCATTCATTCATTTAACCGCACTATACCTGCAGCTCTCACAACATAAAAATCACTGTATAAAAAACACAAAATACATAATAACAACAAAAACAACCTACATCACAGGGGGTTAAATGAGGAGGGGAAGAAGAACCATGTTCTCGTCACTCTGAGCTCCTTGGGAAAAAGGTGGGATATAAATGCAATGCAATCAATCAAGCTTGTGTGTTTTATTTATTTCATAAAATTCATATACTGTCTGATTGCACAAAAACCCTGTATGCCATTTCCAAAAGGGAAAAAAAGTTATAAATAAAAAAAGCTATTTGAAATTTTAAAAAATAGTTAAGCTCAATCATAAGATAAAGCAGTTTAAAACCTGTTTCCCCTCCCCTCTCTGAAGGGAAAACCATCTTCCATTGCATTCTGCTCCCTTTCAAAGCCTCCCCTGCCTGCCTCCAGCCCCCCCCCCCCCGGTGTTTCCAGAGCGTTCGACTGGGGGGGGGCTGTATATAAAACAAGAGCCAGGCCCCTCTCTCTGCCTCATTGTCTTTCTCTGCATGGAAACCTTGCCTAGATGATCCTGCTTCTTCCAGCACCCAAAGAATCTTGGGCACAAAGGGAGCTGTCCGTTGGTCATGTGTGCAATGCGATCCCTTCATTCATTTGCTGCACAAACTATGATCAGAGCTGTTTTAAAACGGTGGGGGGGGGCGGCACTGGCTGCCTGAAGCTGGTCCTGGGTTCAATCCCAGGCACTTCCAGGTAGGGCTGGGAGAAACCCCTGCCTGAAATCCTGCAAGAACTTCTGCCAGGCGGTGTAGACCAGGGCTGGTGAACCATTGGCCCTCCAGATGTCACCGGACTCCAGCTCCCATCATCCCTAACCACTAGTCATGGTGATCAGGGCTGATGGGAGTTGGAGTCCAATAACATCTGGAAGGTGCTAGTTAGACAAAGGCTGTGTGTGATGTGCTCAATTATTTCTCTTCTGCTGTCTTTACTGCCTTGCCGTTATTGCATGCTAAACACCCATCAGTCTCAAGGTTTTGTTTTGACAAAGATAAAGGGCTATAAATTTTTAAAACAGCATAAAAATGAAATGTTAAAAGTATCTGTCTAGCAGGGGTTGGAAACAGCAGACTTGAAACAGCAGGAGCCTGGTCAAACTCCAACACAGTAAGAAAGATAAAAGTCTTGCGCGACCTGCAAAGTCCAACAGATTCATTTCATTTCATTTTTCCCCCATTATGTTTTATTAATTTTCAACATACACAATAAATACACAATTTCATCTTTTCTCTTTGTCGACTTCCCACCCCGTTTTCCATAGAGTTTCTCCTCTTTTGCTGCACCCTGTCTTCTATCTATTAAATCATAACCACAATATTATAATCTAATCATTTCTGTCACTCATAGCTCAAATCCTGCTCATGAGTTCATCCTACTATAATATTTCTTTAAATAGTCTAAAAAAGGCATCCATTCTTCCATAAAACCCTTGCCGTTAGATCCTCTTAGTTTTGCTGTTAATTTTTCCAGTTCTGCATAGTCACATTATCTTACTTATCCATTCTTCAGTCCAACAGACTTATTTATGGCATCGCCTTTGTGGACTAGAGTCCTGTTCGTCAGATGCGTGAAGCCTTGTACTTGGTGGGTAGCTGTGATGCCTATAGGGTCTGGTAGGGCGGAAAGCAAGGAGCCCAACACTAGGTGGCGCTAGAACCCTTATTGGCAGAGCCAGGACTTCCTTTTATTTGTCCTAAGTTTCCAAACAGTCTTCTAGTCTTATGAGCAAGGGAGAAAAACCTTTCTCTGCCCACTTTCTTCATGCCATGCATAATTTTATAAACTTCTCTCGTGACACCTGTTATGCTGTTGCTGGTGAATTGCTGTTTTGGGTTCGGAGGTGATCTGCAAGGAATCGCAAGTCTCAAGGCCAGTGAGAGGGGAGTATAATTATCCAGATTCGGGATGCTAGTGTCATAGGCTGAGCTGGATGGCTCATTTTGAGTTGCACAGCACGTAAGAACAGCTTGCTGTATCAGGCCAAAGGCCCAGCTAATTGAGCATCCTGATTTTACAGTAGCCAACCAGACACTTGGGAAACCTCAAGAGGGACTGCAGCCCAAGAGCGCTCTCCCCACTGCCTGCCTCGCATTTTCCAGCAACTGGTATTCAGAAGCATCACGGCTTCTGCCAACTCTGGAGGCAGGGAATAGTCATCATGTCTAGTACAGTCGTACCTTGGAGGCCGAACGCCTTGAGAGTCGAGCGTTTTGGCTCCTGAACATTGCAAACGTTCCGGTTTGCGAAGGTTCTTTGGAACCTGAACGTCAGGTGCAGCTTCTGCACCTTCTGATTGGCTGCAGGAGATCCCTGCAGCCAATCGGAAGCCACGCCTTGGTTTCCAAACATTTTGGAAGTCGAATGGACTTCCTGAACGGATTCCATTTGACTTCCAAGGTACGACTATAGCTGTTGATCATGGAACCTCTAAACGTTGTTGTGTTGGCATCCTTCTGTCTTGGGAGACAGTGGAGAAGTGCATCTTGGGGGGGCAAAGTCAAACTGTTGGAGAGTTACAGTGCCTGCTGTGGCTGTAGAAACCGATGCGGGAGAGACATGTTTTGTTGCAGTTGGGGCAGAGGAAGGCGTCTGGCTGTGCTGATGTAGGTTTATTCTCTCTGCACTCGTCTTGGCTGTCATTCCTCCTTTGGTTAAGCCAAGCGCAATTCTGACTCCCACAACCTTAACAAGTAAGTTCAAATGATGCAATTCAAATTGTTCTAGGATTGGGGTTGGGCTGGGGGTCTCTTCAAACCCTGTGGATTTTACAGCTGTGTAAAGTTTGAGTCTGCAGAAGAGGATAGTTTTATTTTATTGTATTTTATTATTTTATGGTCAAGCTAGTGTCTCATGTCAAACAGTGTGGCACACAGATAGTCTGGGACATTCTCTTTTGTTGGAACCTTTGCATAACTAAAGAGTTGGCTGGGCACAAGTGATTTGTTGCCATAGGAGCTAATAGCTGGAGACCCTTCTGGAAGGTGAGCTGGAGAGGGCCTGTTTTTCTTTCTCTCCTCTCCCCTGGAGGTGATGTTATTGCTAGAAGAGGGAGGCCAGAAACAGAGGAAACTGCCTTCTTCTGAGCCAAACAACTGGTCCACAGAGCTCAGTATTGTTTACACTGACTGGCAGCAGCAGCTCCGCAGTGTTTCAGGCAGGGGGCATTCCGAGTCCTACCTGGAGGTGCCAGGGACTGAACTAGGCACTCTGCCCACCTGGGATTCCCAACAACTGGTCATAACCTGCATCAGCCCCAGTCAGCATGGCCAATGGTCAAGAATGATGGAGGCTGTAAGCCACAACATATGGAAGGTTTGGGAAAGCTGTCCTAAGCAAAAGAATAAAAGGACACAAATCTGACCTCAGAAATGGCAGCATTCAGAAAGGAGTAGCAGCACATTTCAAGGTGTCAGGGCATTCCCCACTGATGTTAGAATGGCCAGGCTTAAAGGATGGAATTTCAAAGGAAGGCTCACGAGTGAAGCTGCTACATTGCAAATACTGGAGACATCATTTGGGACTTAATAGAGACAATGGTTTGCAGTTGTAAATTCACTCAGCACTACCAAGTCGGTTAGTTTCATAGCCTATCAACTGCTTCCCTAAAGAGTCTCTGTGCTTATCCTGCCTGCATTGTAGCTCTAATCTGAATGGTCACTACCTGCGTTTCTGGCATTTCTGTTTTCCTCTGAGCCCAATGCATACATCTCTCCTTCTACTGCTATGAACATGTGAGTGTGAGTGTGTGTATACACCCCTGTAACTGAGAATCACCGCCATATATGGGGATGAAGTAGACTCTAGTTCAGCACACTTTGGGCCAGAATAACAAATGTGTGCTCCTTCAACGTGCCACAAGACTCTTTGGGGTTTGTTGTTCTTGTTTTGCAGTAAACAATCGGCAAGCGGAATTCTCCTGATTCTTATCTCCTGGCCAAGCCTACAATCCTAAACCCAATTAACTGGGGTGGTGGAAATAAGCACCATTTAATCCAATGCAATTTACTTCTGAGTAATAGACATCACCTTGCCATCATAGGTCCCTATAGTTAAAGCTATGGTATTCCCAGTAGTGATGTATGGAAGTGAGAGCTGGACCATAAAGAAGGCTGATTGCCAAAGAATGGATGCTTTTGAATTATGGTGCTGGAGGAGACTCTTGAGAGTCCCATGGACTGCAAGAAAAGCAAACCTCTCCATTCTGAAGGAAATCAGCCCTGAGTGCTCACTGGAAGGACAGATCCTGAAGCTGAGGCTCCAATACATTGGCCACCTCATGAGAAGAGAAGACTCCCTGGAAAAGACCCTGATGTTGGGAAAGATGGAGGGCACAAGGAGAAGGGGACGACGAGATGGTTGGACAGTGTTCTCGAAGCTACCAGCATGAGTTTGACCAAACTGCGGGAGGCAGTGGAAGACAGGAGTGCCTGGCGTGCTCGGGTCCAGGGGGTCACGAAAAGTCGGACACGACTAAACGACTCAACAACAACAAATCCAATGCAATTTACTTCTGAGTAATAGCCATAGGGGTCCATGGGGTCACGAAGGGTCGGACACGACTAAACAACATTAGCCATAAGACTGCAGATCGGCAACTTGGGACACCCGCGCCTCGCACGATTCCAAGCCGTTACCTGGGAGCAAGCCCCATGGAGGTGAACGGGGCTTGCTCCCGAGGAAGCCCATTCCCCGCTCCTCCGCCTTGGCTCGGGATGCTGCACCCCGCGGCCCCTTTAAGGCGCGCTGCGTTCGGTTTGTTATCTTCCCTCCCACCTCCCATGCTGGCGGGGCCTCCGCGCTTGCCATTGGCTGCCTGGCCGCCCAGCTGTTGTCTGCGCCTCTCAGCTCCCTCTTCCTCCGAGCTGGGGGGGGGACAGCCCCGGGAACCCAACCCGCTGCCGCTTCCCATTGGCCCCTCGGAAAAAAGGGGGCTGCGGCCGCCGGCAGCCAACCGGCTGGGTGTTGCTAGGTGCCAGGGCGCGCCTATTGGCTGGCTTGGGTGGCCATCAGAGGAGCAGGGGGAGGGCCCTCGCCTGCCCTTTATATAGGGGAGGGGGGTTCGCCAGCGGGGGTTGGAAATCAGGGGCGCCTTCGGGGAAAGGGGAGGGAGCTGCAGAGCTGGAGGAGGCTGGATCTCTCCAGGGGGGCCCTGCTCCTTCTGCGCGCCGCTTGCGTTGCGGGAGGCTGGAGAGGCTCCAGCGCCGGGCAGGTGCGGGTGAGTGCAGAATTGGTCCCCATCGATCTGTGTGCTGCTGCTTTTTTATAATATCAAAATGTGGTTTATATATATATATATTGCGGGGATCCAACCTCCAGAAAGCGGGGTGGTCGGGGAGTGGAGGCGCGCCAAGCACTTGGAAATCCAGGGATCCCGGAGTTCTAAATTACGCACGGTGCGGGGCGCAGAAGGAAAACAACCGCCGCCGTGCGTAATGAAGAACAACTCCGGGATCCCGGGATTATTTTGGGAAAGCGGGTGTGGAGGGCGATCCTTCTGGCCAGATCCGACTCTTTCCCGCCGCCGCCGTCCCTCCCCCCCCCTCCGCCACTCACTCCAGGAGGGAGATCGGGGGCTGGATCGGCGCCCAGAGGCCAAATCGCCTGGGAAGCTGGGGATGGCGCGCGCCGAGCGAACCGCAGGAGACGTGACGGCCCTGTCTGGAGCTGTGTTCCAGCCTCGCCAAGGGTCACTACTTAATACCCGGCGTTATTACGCTTTTAATCTCCTGCCGCTCTCCTCCTCCTCCCTCTCCCTCTCTCTCTCTGTCCCGACTCTCCCCCCAAAAAGAGCATCTCTAGGGCTCCCTGGATTCCTGCTTGTTTTCATTTCATTTATTTCCTCTCCTGCCCACTTTTTGAATTGGGAAGCTGGGTTGGGGGGGAACCCCCATTCTGTAGGCACAATGCAATGGCAGGCGAGTCTACTCGGAAGCAAGCCCCCCTGGACGCCGGTGGAGCTTGCACTCCCATGGGTTGTGCCCCGCGTCAGGCGTACTGGGATGGACCCATTGAAATAAAACGAGCGTGGCTCTTACAGACCCATTAATTCCAATGGGTCTACTCTCGAGTAGAACTTCGCTGGATGCCATTCCTCGTAACTGTGTGTTGCAGCCAGTACTGGATCTGCTAAGAGTAGGTCCATTGACTACAATGGTCCGCGGCTGAACCTCTTCCGCTTGAGGCGCATGTGTTTGAGACCCAACTTATTTACGTGATAATAAGTTGCTGTTAACTGATTTTAACGTTGTGCTTCGATTGTTGTAAGGACCTTTAGGGTGAAGGCCCGGGTATAAACGGCCCCATTAATTTAAATAGGTCTACTCCGAGTAAAAGGTAGTTGACTGCATCCCTGTGTTTAGAGGTGCAGCATTTTTACTGAAGGAAGCCTAGATCTATCAGCTCTCCCCCCCTTCATTTTCCCCCAGGTTTTGAAATGGTTTATTTGCTGCTGTTTAAGCTTTTCCACAGGTCAACGTGGAATCAATGCGGAGCCTGGGCAGAGAGCTGGCTTTCTCTGTTTTGATTCCGGTTTGCGTCAATCTCCAGGGCTTGATTTATCAATGGTACTGTGAAATTCGAAAAAGGATTTGGAGAGGGTGCAATTGAGTGCCCCTTTTCACAATATACCAGAGTCCCGAGAACCCGGAGTGAGGCTGCTTTTCAGAAAGTCTCTCTCTCTCTCTCTCTCTCTGTAGCTTGTGGGGTGAGCTGTTCACAATTATGGCTGCGTACCTATTTCCCCATTTATAATTTCCACGATTACAAAACTGTCTAGGGAATGCATTTAGGGCGGAATAATCTGTCGCAGCATTAAGCCGCAACAGTGTTTTAAATACGTTTCAATCTCTGCAACATCTTGCAACATTTCAGCCCTTGCTTTCTTTCTCCTTTTGCCACAGACCCATCAAGTATCAGGTTGCTCTTATGCCCATTTTACACATGTGGAAGACTGAGCAGGGGAGCCAGTGTGTGGCGTGGCCAGTTTGGCCAGAACTCCTGGCTGTTTCCCAGATCCAAAACCCTGGAACAGATCTCTGTATTTGGAACAAAGTTTCTTGTCGGTGGATTGGCACCTGGTTTGTGTGTGTTTGGTTTCCGGAAGGACAGAAGTGCCTTTTGCAAGACGTGTGTCCTAATGTGCGGGGGCGGGAACTGACTGAAGACTTATTTCCTTGGCAGGGCACTCTGCACAGACACAAAGGCACTATATTGACCAGCATTGTAACCCTAGCATGGATTAAGTCCTAAAAGCGAGACTGTGACTGTATCGCAGATAGCCCACTCACCTGTGGCGAGTGAATGTTAGCTCTAGGTAACCAAGCTGGGAACATGGTTGGGGCAGGAGTCAGTACTTTCCCCCCTGCACCCCAGGGACTGATGTACTGCAAATGAATAACTTTGACCTGTGGGGGCAAAACAAGCCACTAAATGGATTTTGTGGAACAGAAACATTGCTTGTGAACTTTGCAAGGCTGGGATTGAAGTAGCAGGAAGTTGCATCCATCCACCCCCCCCCCACCTTGCATCTTCTCTCTCTCTCTCTCTCTCTCTCTCTGTGTGTGTGTGTGTGTGTGTGTGTGTGGATCTACTTGGATCACATGGGACTTAACAGCCCAGGATGAGATTTTCCTCCATGTAAGGCCAAGAAAAGCAATCAAGCCTTCAAGACTTTCTGCAATTCAGGAAAGTCTACCCAGCGATTTAGATGGAAGCTGTGGGGTGGGGTAGGTGACACCCTTCCTCACAGTGTAGTTTATGCATGGGTAGGCAAACTAAGGCCTGGGGCTGGATCCTGCCCAATCGCCTTCTCAGTCCAGCCTGCAGACTGTCTGGGAATCAGCATGTTTTTACATGTGTAAAAAGTAGAATGTGTCCTTTTATTTAAAATGCATATCTGGGTTATTTGTGGTGCATAGGAATTCGTTCACCCCCCCCCCAAAAAATAGTCTGCCCCCCCACAAGGTCTGAGGAACAATGGACCGGCCCCTGCTGAAAAAGTTTGCTGACCCCTGTTGTTCACACCCTGCAGACCTTAAGCTGCTAACTTCTGTCCTCTCTTCCTCCTCTCCCCATCAGCTCTACCACGTGATTCTGTTTCTATTTATTTACCAACGTTGCTGCTGCTGTTGCTCTCTGGTCTGGTGCTGCAAAGGGCTTAAGGGTGCTACGCAAAAGAGGGAGGTGCTATTTTTATGTACAAAATTTCGTCTGCTGTGCAAGGAACGGGGGGTGTTCCCATGTTTTAACAGAATGGTGCCTTTCCTCTTGTGCATCTTGTCCTTAAAACAAGAGGGGGAAACACCCCCCCAATTGCACCCTGCAGAGGAGATAAGGATATAGGAAGCTGCCTTATATATCAGATCAGCCCTTTGCTCCATCTAGCTCAGATCCTCATCCACTGAGCCCCAGCTCTTTCCCTAAAAATTAAACATAAAAACCAAGATCCCAGTCCTCATAGCTTTGAATTCAGAACCGATTCTAATAGGAACATAGCAAGTTGCATTGTACTGAGTCAGAGCTCTGATCCATCTCAGTATTGTCAACAGTGGCTGGCAAGGAGTCTCTCCCACCCAGCCTTGCAAAGGAATGAACCTGGGACCTTCTGCATGCAGGGCAGATGTTCTTCCACAGAGTTATGGCCCCTTCCATGCATTGACCACAGTCTTCCAGTCCACTTTTATCAGAGCTGGGTATGAAGAGATCCTGCTCTTAGAAAGACAAATGCTGTTCTTTTGGATTCAAATGTATGCCAAAAGTAGGGGGCGAAGGTGAGATGGGGGGAAATCAGAACCCTGTCCCAAAAGAAGCTGGATTTTTCAATGTCTGTACACCATACAACTTTTTCTTTTCATCATTCATTTTGCAGTGTTCGTTTTTTTTTTGGCATGATTTTCCTTCTGTTCATCGTGGGGGGAGGCAGTGGGTCCCCCCTCCCCTTAGAAACTCTACTCAGCCATCGCTAGCTCCTGAGACGCCACCTACCGATCTGCTTTCAAGCATCCCTTTACTTTCCATGAGGACAATAAACTCACTTAAAAGTTCACAATTTTTAATCTTTTTTAAAAATGTTATTCCCATAAAAGTTTGCTTCTCTTTGCCCTGTACTGCAAATAAATCCCCTTTGGCACAGAATCACAGCAGTCATGTGCCCCCGCCCTCATTTCAGACTCTGCTTCCAGCAGGGCAGATGAAATTAAGAGCCTGGTGAAGCCCTAGGGATTTTATTTTATTTTTTAAAACATGCAGATGCAGTCGCTGGCTTTATCTCTCCCGTGTGGGCCGAGGGAGACAGCAAATGTTCTGTCTCTGAGTGCATGTCTTGAAGGCAGTGGTTTCTGAGATACAGACAGAAGGGAGAAATCCTAAGGCGGTGAAATAAAACAGCCAACAAACTCCTCTGAATTGCCCTCAGAAACAGGCCTTGCTGCAGTGACAAAGAAGATGGTTGCCTGATCGTGCACTTTCATACATACAGTGCAACCACAGAAGGGAGCTTGGTTAGTGGAAACTCTGCTAGGATAAAAATAGCACCCTGAAGGGGGTGGATTTGACTAGAGGGCCTCAGGTTCAAATTGTGTTGGGCAAGTTGCTGCATCTCAGTCTAGCCTAACTTGGAGGGTGGTTGTGGGTTTTGAACAAGCCTAAGTGTGCTACCAGGGACGCGGGTGGCGCTGTGGGTTAAACCACAGAGCCTAGGACTTGCTGATCGGAAGGTCGGCGGTTCGAATCCCCGCAACGGGGTGAGCTCCCGTTGCTCGGTCCCTGCTCCTGCCAACCTAGCAGTTCAAAAGCACGTCAAAGTGTAAGTAGATAAATAGGTACCGCTCTGGCGGGAAGGTAAACGGCGTTTCCGTGCACTGCTCTGGTTCGCCAGAAGCGGCTTAGTCATGCTGGCCACATGAACCGGAAGCTGTACGCCGGCTCCCTCGGCCAATAAAGCAAGATGAGCGCCGCAACCCCAGAGTCGGTCATGACTGGACCTAATGGTCAGGGGTCCCTTTACTTTTACCTTTTTAAGTGTGCTACCATAGATTCTGTTTAAAGCAGCCTTTCTCAACCTGTTGGTCCCCAGATGTTGTTGAACTACAACTCCCATCACCCCTAGCTAGCAAGGCCAGAGCTCAGGGATGATGGGAGTTGTAGTCCAACAACATCTAGGGACCCACAGGTTGAGAACCGCTGGTTTAAAGCTATTTTTTTAACATAACAGCTTGCTCTGTTTAAGAAAAGATCTCCTTTTCTTTTTTAGAATCTCAATGTGGTAATCAAACTGCACATCAAGGATCTGGGCTCTTGGGGTTTGGAGCTCAAATACTAGGTTACTATTATAGAACGTTTTACATCAAGTTTGGGCTTACAGAAGCAGCAGAATGAAGTGATAGCATCTGGAAGAGGAGTAGCTAATGAGACGCCTGCAGAACCTTGTTGGAGGACTACAGCTCCCATCAGTCCCAGCTGGCTCGGCCAATGGTCAGGGATGATGGGAGTTGTAGTCCAGCAACTTCTTGAGGTCACTACATTGGTTACCCCTCATATGGACTATACCACTTCAGACTTGGTGGGGGATTTGGTTTTTAAATAGGGAGCGGGGAACCTTCTATAGTGTTACCTCGGGTTAAGTACTTAATTCGTTCCGGAGGTCCATTCTTAACCTGAAACTGTTCTTAACCTGAAGCACCACTTTAGCTAATGGGGCCTTCTGCTGCCGCTGTGCCGCCAGAGCACGATTTCTGTTCTTACCCTGAAGCAAAGTTCTTAACCTGACACACTATTTCTGGGTTAGCAGAGTCTGTAACCTGAAGTGTATATAACCTGAGGTACCACTGTATCTTGTGAACCTGAGATCTTGTGATGAAGGATGGAACAGTATATAATTTGTTGTTGTTGTTGTTGTAGTTGTTCCAGTTGATGGGCTGGGCCGAATTTGGAAGTGGATAAGGCCACACACAGACACACACTGTACCTTTGAAGCACATTCAAAGCACATTTCTCCCTCCCCTCAAAGAATTCTGGGCAATGTAGTTTGTCAAGGGGTACCCAGAATTATTTGAGGGGAAAGAAAGTGCTTTTCAGGTATTGTGGCCCTAGACACACAGAGTCAGGCATGCATGTTAGGGGTCCTCCATATTGTGCATTTAATGCATGTGGCTCCCCCCACCCCAATAATCCTGGGAACTGCAAGTGCTGGGAATTATAGACCCATAATGGGGGATCTAAATTTCCCAGGATCCTCTGGGGGAAGCAGTATCCTTCAAATAGATGTGCCCAGAGATACACACAGGTGTCACAATACATAGAGGTTAGAGTTACCTCTTTCTAACTGCAACACCCCCACCCCACCCCCTAGAACAGCCCCCTGCCTCCTGAAGTTAGGCTTGAGAACAAGCTCTTGTTTGTTTCAATGGAAGGCTTTTCCCAAGTCTGGTTAGAATCTGGGGGTGAAGAGGGGGGAGTCTGTGGGCCTCATCTGGCCTGTGGGCTGGCACCTATTGGCCTCTGATTTAAATTATTCCCCTGTCTGCAAGCCCCCTCCCCCCAAAAAAAATTATCATTGCAAGAAGTGAGGTGAGGGAACATCTCCTTAATATTCAAGACTTGCCTTTTCAAGTTCCTGCCACCTCCTCCTTGCTAATCTTTGGTAGTAGTAGTAGTAGTAGTAGTAGTAGTAATAATAATAATTTTTTATTTATACCCGACCCATCTGGCTGGGTTTCCCCAGCCACTCTGGGCGGCTTCCAACAGAACACTAAAATACAATAACCTATTAAACATTAAAAGCTTCCCTAAACAGGGCTGCCTTCAGATGTCTTCTAAATGTCAGGTAATTGTTTATCTCTTTGACATCTGGTAGGAGGGCGTTCCACAGGGCGGGTGCCACCACCAAGAAGGCCCCCTCTGCCTGGTTCCCTGTAGCTCCGCTTCTCGCAATGAGGGAACCGCCAGAAGGCCCTCGGCGCTGGACCTCAGCGTCCAGGCAGAACGATGGGGGTGGAGACCGGACCGAGGCCATTTAGGGCTTTGAAGGTCAGTACCAACACTTTGAATTGTGCTCGGAAACGTACTGGTAGGCCTGTGGTCACTGTTTTGAAGATTGTGGGGCGAGTGGTCTGGGCTTGTGGGAAATATGCTCCTTGCCTCAGCCCCCCTAGTGCATTGGGGACCTGACATGTGCTCTTGAGGGCGGGGGGGAGGGTGAGCTTCCTTGCTTGCAATCTGGACTTGCAGACAGGGCTGACTTTTTTTTTCCATACCCTGCATGTGATCTCTCGGGTAGCCTTCAGCTGTCCTCCATTGGAAGCAGATTGCTGGGCTAGGTAGATTTAAAATCCTGACCTGACACCGCCATTCTTATTTTCTTAAAAGAACGAAAGCCACGCTTGAAGAATCTCCCAGGCCTCTCTGTCTGGTTTTTGGCACCCGCGCCAGCCCCACAGCCCTCGCTACCATTTGCTTCACACCCCTTGCGAGTGTCTCTGGCAGGCTGGAGTCTGTCCCTGACGTGTAGTATTTAGTTATGCTCCATCTTTTGTTAAATGGGACTCAAGGCAGCTCTGTCCTTATTGCGTTTATATCTCACCTTTTCTCCAGTTAGATCAAGGTGGATTACGTGGTTCTCCCCCCACCCCCCAGATTTGGTCCTCACAACAACCCTGTGAGGTAGATTCGGACTAGCTCAATGTCTCCTTCATATCTGAAGCTGGAATTTGAACCCTGGTTCTCCTAGGCCCTAGTCTGACACACTTATTACACACCAGATGTCGTCTTTTTGCTTGCCTGGATGGCAATGTGGAATGTGGCCCCCAGAATATTAGATTGTGGCCCTCTGGCTGAAAAAGATGGCCCACCCCTAGCTGAAAGCATCTTTCCTGTTCCTTATCCAGGTGTCATGTGTGCGAATCACTGTGCTCCTGAGTCTCTGTCAAGGCGTGTGTGTGTGTGTGTGTGTGTGGAATGAACTTGTCTAACAACCCCAGGGCAGCACTGGAGACGGCTGGCTAAGCGGCTGGGTTCCTCTTGCATTGAGGCTGAGACAGCAGTCTTCCTACCTGCAGATTCTGCATCTCTCTTGGCTCCAGATTACCCGCTGTCCCTGGCAACCCATTTAATTAATTAGCTCATCAGGCTGATGAGGATCCTGGCCCAGGGTGGGTGGCGTCAGCAGCAGAAAAGGGGTGGCAGCTGGTGGGAGGTTGACCCTGCAATCTTGGCATGTTTTGCACCCAAGACCCGGCAGCAGGGCGTCTTGCTTTGAGCCAGAGTACTGGCTAAACCACAGAGCCTAGGGCTTGCCAATCAAGTCAGTGGTTCAAATCCCCACAACGGGGTGAGCTCCTGTTGCTCTGTCCCTGCTCCTGCCACCCTAGCAGTTCAAAAGCACATCAAGTGCAAGTAGATAGATAGGTACCACTCTGGCGGGAAGGTAAACGGCATTTCCATGTACTGCTCTGGTTTCGCCCAAAGCGGCTTAGTCATGCTGGCCACATGACCCGGAAAAACTATTTGCGGAAGCGGACAAACGCTGGTTCCCTTGGCCTTGTGGAAGATTAACAAGAGCACATGCAAAGTGTTTTGTCACTTCATCCTAGCCCCATACAGTTGGGGCTGGGGTTGACTGCAGGGTTTTGAGTCTCACTTGACTCAAAAGTGAGAAGCCAGAAGGTTTCCATTTTAGAAAGTTAACGTCTGGTGGGATATTCTTCTGCGATATTTCTCTTAACTTTCTAGAAAAAGCTCATAAAAGTTTTCATTGGGGTTGGTCAGTCTCTCCTCCCCCCCACCACTGGAGGGTCTGCATTTTCTGGTGGGAGGTGATCTTTTGGGAAAAGGTAAAGGTAAAGGGACCCCTGACTCTGGGGTTGCGGCGCTCATCTCGCTTTACTGACTGAGGGAGCCAGTGTACAGCTTCCGGGTCATGTGGCCAGCATAACTAAGCCGCTTCTGGCAAACCAGAGCAGTGCACGGAAACACCGTTTACCTTCCCACTGGAGCGGTACCTATTTATCTACTTGCACTTTGACGTGCTTTCAAACTGCTAGGTTGGCAGGAGCAGGGACCCAGCAACGGGAGCTCACCCAGTCGCGGGGATTCGAACCGCCGACCTTCTGATCGGCAAGTCCTAGGCTCTGTGGTTTAACCCACACCGCCACCCGCGTCCCTGATAATCAGTATAATTTGACTTAATTCAATTTTTATGGCGGTGATTTCACTCTCCATTAAATCGCTTTCAAAGTATGATCTGCTCGTTACAAACATTTCCCCCTGCCCCACGTGGTGTTAGTGTTACGGTTCTTCCCCAAACCACCACAACCACCCTTCCTCCTGGCCTATCTAGGGTCAGGGAGTTCCACAGGTCAACGGCATCTATGCCAGCTGTGACTCAATGAATGATATACGACAGTGATTCTGCAGTGAGCGCAGAGATAAAAACTTGGTGGTGCTGCAACCACGGGGGTGGGGGTTGGGTGGCCGGGAGAGGGAGGGAACCACCAGGCCCTTATCACTGTGATCACTTGAATTTAATCGGGATCTCTGCTGCAGAGGCTTAGTGAGCTATATGGGCTAATGAGGTTACAGTGTGGTTTACGTGTAACGCAGTCTCTCCCACTAACAGTGCATCGAAAAGTAATTTCGTCTCTTCGATGGATCAGAGTTGATATTCCCTTTTCTTGTTGTTTAGTCGTGTCCAACTCTTCGTGACCCCCTGGACCAGAGCACGCCAGGCACTCCTGTCTTCCACTGCCTTCAGTTTGGTCAAACTCATGCTGGTAGCTTCGAGAACACTGTCCCACCATCTCGTCCTCTGTCGTCCCCTTCTCCTTGTGCCTTCCATCTTTCCCAGCATCAGGGTCTTTTTCAGGGAGTCTTCTCATGAGGTGGCCAAAGTATTGGAGCCTCAGCTTCACGATCTGTCCTTCTAGGGAGCACTCAGGGCTGATTTCCTTCAGAATGGAGAGGTTTGATCTTCTTGCAGTCCATGGGACTCTCAAGAGTCTCCTCCAGCACCAGAATTCAAAAGCATCCATTCTTCGGCGATCAGCCTTCTTTATGGTCCAGCTCTCACTTCCATACATCACTACTGGGAAAACCATGGCTTTAACTATACGGACCTTTGTTGGCAAGGTGATGTCTCTGCGTTTTAAGATGCTGTCTATATTCCCTTATTCTCACAAATAAAAGATGGGGTGTGTTAACCAGTTCCTGGGCTGATCCATTCCAGACAGTAGATAAGGAATGGCAGCATTAAGTGTTTCCTCCTCCCGGTCAATTAAAAAATAATCCCTGCACTTAGAAAGCTAGCATGTTGGAGAGAAGAGTTCTAGACACTGATGATTATTTTATGAATGATTGCTAAGGATGGAGTTGTTCTCCTTTTTGGGGGAGAATGTGTACCCAGCAGCTTGCAAAGCTTTGAATGCGCAGTAAAACAGGAACCGTAAAATATAAACACTTGATACAAAATGCTTGTAAAATAGCAATGAAAGTTAAGTGGTTTTAAGGAGCACCCAGCATTAAAAGCAGGGAACCGCAGGTTGGTAAATCTTAAAATCAAGCATATGTTAATAGATAGGTATTCATTCAGCAGCTGGCTGGAGACTAAAAGGGCCTTGGCGGATCTCCCTGGATAAGATAACTCTGTGGTCTTGGTGCCAACACTAAGAAGGTCATGCCTTGGTCACCGACCTGTCTGATCTTGTGTAGGGGTCCCAGGGCCTTTGATACTGATCTCAACCGGCAGACAGATTCATATTTTTATTTATTTCGCAAAATGTTAATGGCTGCTAAATTTGCTTAAGTGAGCTTGATGGCTGTTTTGCTGCAAGCGTTGGTTATCTTGGTCTCTCCTCCAGGAAGCCCCTTCTTTACTTCTGAGTATCTGTGTATCAGTAACATAATATCAATAATGCACAGCCTGCGACAGACCTGAATGGATTGAGCAGGTATCTGGAAAGTCCCGGTGATTGTGGTGTTCAGGTAACTGAAAGACTTAAATTTATCAGCCCTCTTAAGTTCATTATTATGCAGACAGTCTGCATAATAAGTAGTAAGGCATCCAGAATATTTTATATCAAACTTGACTCTGAACAGACTTTGTCTTGCCTGACAAACTGATCTGCTTCAATTTGTGTTTTCTTTGGGGAGGGAGAATTCATGGTGCAGAATTTAAGTCTGCACAGAGACTGGGATTTTGAGCTCTTGCCTCCCCCCACCAAAAAAAAATCCAAGGTGTTGCATTATTCTGTGGCAAGTGGGAAGTATTTTGTACATGCTCAGAGGTGTTCATGCTATGCTCCATGCTGGGGCGCAGGGGTCAAATAAGGTGAATTATGTGGCCTCTGGATCATAGGAACAAATTAGTTTAATTTGCATATGTGACTGTTCTTCCTAATGTGTTCTTTTGCCAGTCAAGGTGGAAAACTGTCTGTTTATCCCACCCCAGATCCTGCTTTGAATTCTGGTAATCTTGAAATTGTGTTGCTTACCTTGAAACCCCCTTGTCTATAGTCGCCAATGGTAAGAACAGTTACGTGCAAGCGAGTGGAAAGAAAGAAAAATACCCCTTTTCTGTATATTGGAAGAGAGTCACAAATGACCCAACAACTTGTTGTAGATGGCTAAGGTACTTTTAGGAAAACAAGATAACAAGAGCTATTATCTGACAGAAAGAAATCTTACCATAGCAAATAAGACATGTGAGTTTTAATTGATGGATTAACCAGTTAAAATTTATGTATTGGGGGGGGGGGGAAGGATAGCTATCAAGCAAGGAGAATAACTTTTTAGGTGTGTTTGTGTCTTCAGGTAGGCAGGGTCTTAGAGCAGGGGTTCCCAAAGTTTGGTCCACGGACTACCAATGGACCACAAGTTTCATTCAGCTGGTCCTCACTGGATCCGCATTCAATATTAATTTTTTTTTATTAAAAAATTGTGTTTGTAATACATCTTTTATTTCCTGTCTAGTACTACAGTTTGAATTCTGTGAAATTCAGAATCATGATACTGTACAATGAAATGCAATATGTAAGAAGCAAGAAATAATACAATTTTAAAAAACGTACAGCATCTAGCACAGTGTCTTACGATTGCTGCAACAGGCAGAAACATTATGTGGATTGTCTGTGATTTTCAAGAGGAAAGAGAGGAAAGAAGAGAGGAAAGAAGCCCTAGAACCTAGAGGGATTTTCTTGAGCGAGAGTAAAGATATAACACTTTCTTTAAAAAAGTTTGTGCTTCCCATCCATCCTAAGTTTCTATATAGACATGCTCAAGAGGAAGCCACCTGCATTGCTTTCCCCCCGGCAGTCAGGAGGACTAGACACTTTGCGACTTGTTTTTCTTCTTCTTCTTCTTTTAACGGAGACAGGATTATTTTACCACTGACCCAGCGTTTAATACATGAAAATATGTATTTTGAATCTGATGCTCAGATTAGTCAGGGGAACGGCTTGTACCAATCGGCTGACTTGCTTGAATACTGGAACTATATGATTAACCTCTGCAGACTTAACCTGTTAGGCTGCCTTCAAGGCCAGAAACCTGCTGTAAAAAAACAACAAAGCAGAATGATAGGATCTGAGCCTGCATGTTGCCAATGCATAATATATCATGGATAATTATTGTTCTGTATATCATCATTTATTACTGGGGGTTTGGGGGGGAATGTATGCACAGCACTTCCTAGGATAAACCCTGAATATACAGCCTTTTCCTGGGATCAGGCGTTCTGCATCCCAACTATCCCAAACATAATTCTTGTGTGTTGTAAGTGGAAAGGAAAGGGCAGGTGTAACCTTGGCTGCCGTGTCACCAAAGCAGACAGGAAACAGGATGGTAATGATAATATTTAGCTCACCCACACCTTCCGCATGACAGTGTCCAAAGTCATTTGGCAAGCCTTAATTAGTCTCCTTTTCCCCATCCCAACTAAATTGGTGACTGCCGTTCTAGGCTCAACAAGTGGGCGATGTGTTTGTGTGTCCAAAACACCAGGACTTTGGGTGTACATTGGAGCATGCTGGATCCATAGTAAAGTAATCCTGTTAGCAGAAGAAGAAGAAGAAGAAGAAGAAAAACAAGTCGCAAAGTTGTCTATTCCTCATAACTTCAGGGGGAAAAGTAATGCAGGTGGCATCCTCTTGAGCATGAAATCAAAGACGCTGAGTCAGCAGAGCTTCTTGAGGGCAAGGTTTGAAGAAAGAGGATAGAGGAGTTTCCTGGCAAGGCATCTTCCGATGTTATACAGGTGGGAAAAGGCTGCTAGACTTGGCGATCCTTTGGTTCAGCCCATGACTTTCATCTATGTTGTAGATCAAAATATTGTACACTGCCATCCGTTACAAAAAAATTGTTTATAACATTTGTGCATGCCATACACACACAAAAAACTGGGTTAAAAAAAATTAAAACCAGAGGTCAACTAACCTATTGCAGAAAGGTAATAATGGTCACTTAGAGAAGGATCTGAAATATTTTCCTTTGAGCTTGAATTTGTTTTGTTCTGGATTGTTTTATTTGATGTTTTAAAGTGTTGTCAACTGCTCTGAGATTTTTCTCTCTAAAATATAAAGCAGTATAGAAATGTAATGAATGCTATTACTACATAAATTTCACTGGGGTGGGAGGAGGAGGCACCTAGACCTTCCGTCATGGCAACTGTGACCTGGGTTTAAGGTGTCTTTTGGCAATTAGCTTATACAGTGGTACCTTGGTTTTTGAACGTAATCCGTTCCGGAAGACCGTTCGGCTTCTGAAATGTTCGAAAAGCCTGAGGCGCAAAGGGGGGTCTGCAATTTTACAGAGAAAGTTGAGAAAAATACAGTGGTACATCAGTGGATGCTGATTGACTTCTGAGGCGCATTCGAAAATGGAAGCATTTACTTCGGGGTTTATGGCGTTCGAGTTCCGAAACATTCGTCAATGGAGACGTTTGACAGCCGAGGTACCACTGTATATCTGAGTTTCTAACAATGACATTCCATTGATAAGTGATTTTTCTGCTCCCACCCCCGGCCTGCACTCCCAATGGAGGCCGGTTTCACCAACCTCTGGGTATGCCTCTGGGTGCATGTTAGTACAGTGGTACCTCGGGTTACATACGCTTCAGGTTACAGACTCCGCTAACCTCGGGTTGAGAACTTTGCTTCAGGATGAGAACAGAAATCACGCGGCCGCAGCGGGAG
The DNA here is from genome assembly GCF_964106915.1 of Podarcis gaigeae. Taxonomy (NCBI): domain Eukaryota; kingdom Metazoa; phylum Chordata; class Lepidosauria; order Squamata; family Lacertidae; genus Podarcis; species Podarcis gaigeae. The sequence goes on along the minus strand of NC_139692.1, from coordinate 41,429,112 downwards.
GCCCCATTAACTAAAGTGGTACCTCAGATTAAGAACAATTTCAGGTTAAGAACGGACCTCCGGAACGAATTAAGTTTTTAACCCGAGGTACCACTGTACACAGAACTCAATGGTAGGCAGAGCCAGAAACACAGGGCCAACAGATTATACAGTGGTACCTCGGGTTACATACGCTTCAGGTTGCATACGCTTCAGGTTACAGACTCCGCTAACCCAGAAATAGTACCTCGGGTTAAGAACTTTACCTCAGGATGAGAACAGAAATCGTGCAGCAGTGGCGCAGTGGCAGCAGAAGGCCCCATTAGCTAAAGTGGTGCTTCAGGTTAAGAACCGTTTCAGGTTACTAATTAAGTACTTAACCCGAGGTACCACTGTAGTTTTGTCTCCATCCTGAGTTCTGCAGGGACAACACTGAGATTCAGGAGGAAGAGGAAGGGGTCCAGAAGGTGCCCTGTGAACGGTGCAAGGCAGACAGGGACAGGCTGAAGTTGGTGGGTCCTTAATGTACCAGCTTTGCCAGGTATCAAACTCATCTTTATAAGAACAACAGAAGCAGCCACCTCCTTTTCCTGGTTCTGGCAACCCAGGCTGGCTGGCGTTATTGCTGGCGAGCAGAAAAATAAAGCAAATCTGTGCTCCCAGTGACACCAGAGCAGGGCAGCTGCCTCCGGTAGGCAGGTCAGTTTCCTGGCTCCTGGCCCCCCACCCATCAGATAATGGTTTCAGACAGATGCAGACAGATACTGGAGTTGGGATGCCAGACTGCCAGGGCAGAGGTGGGGGAGTCAGAAACTGAGCAGGCAGGCAGGCAGGAAAATATAAAACAACCAGTGATTTGGTCTGCAGGGCGAGAAAAGAGAGAGAGGGAAAATTGCAAGCTGAACTGATTTAGAAGACAAAAGGGGATCTGTTTTCTCTTTACATTTAAATGAGGCGGGTGGGGGTGGAAAACCAGCTCAGCAGTCTCCGTTGGTAACATGATATGCCAAGCCTTAAACTGAATGGGCTAAATATATATCTAGCTCTCATAGGGCAAAACATCAAATAAATTGGAAATGGATGGCAATACAGAGTTGGTTCCCTGCATATCCACCCCCCCACCCAATCCTAGGAAAGGTGATGTTGTTTCACCTGTCTTTACAGGTGTCTGAAGGATGAAGATGAAGCTCAATGTCCTTCCATTGTTATATTTGTAGATCTGTTAAAGATTGCTGTCCCTATTGTTGTTTATCTGAACCATAGGGGGTCTGGTCTAGTAGGACAGGCTATGCATTGCCCCACCAACATTGGCCTCCCTCCAGGGCTGTCTTAAGCATACGCCCCCCCCCCCCCGGTTGCCCAGTCCCAGGTGTGCAGAAGGACGGAGCCGGCCGCCTGCTCGCCACAGTGTCTTGCTGGCTCAGTCGCCCCTGAACTCGCGATGCAGAGCTGCCCGCAGCAGAAGAGCCTGTTGTGGCGCTCTGACTGACAGACGGGCTCTTCCCCGGACTCTCAGCCTGGCGCCCCTGAGAGCCTGATGCCCAGGTGCCCTGCACCCCTAATGCCTATGGGTAAGATGGCCCTGCTTCCCTCCCCCCAAAAATAAAACACTTGCTGGGTCTTCTTACTTGCTTACTTAGTCATTGGCTCCAGTGGCGTAGCGTAGGGGGTGCAGGGGGGGCCGGCCGCACCAGGCGCAACATCTGGGGGTTAGGGTTAGGGGGCGCAAATCCACGGGTTAGGGGGCGCAAATCCACGGGTTAGGGGGCGCAAATCCATGGGTTAGGGGGAGCAAATTACTTGCCTTGCCCCGGGTGCTGACAACCCACGCTATGCCACTGATTAGCTCTGGCGCCACCTGCTGTTGGCCTCCTTGCCTTCTACCCTGCAAGTCCTAATAGGCACCAGGCACTGCTGCCAAGAGGGTTGGGTTCCTCAGTTAAACACATGATCTACGCACCTAGCTGAATTCTCTCTCTCTCTCTCTCTCTCTCTCTCTCTCTCTCTCTCTCACCCCAATCTGAATGGGGATAGTCTGGCTTCAGTGGCCCATGCTCTGGTAACCTTGAGTTCACCTAGTCTTCCACCTCCTTGAGGCTGCCTGTTCCACTGTCATACAGCTTGTACCACTGGGAAGCTTCTCCTGATGCTTAGTCAGAATTGGAGAACAAGTCCCTCTTCTGTGTTACAGCCCGTCAGATATTTGAATACTGCTTTGGTGCATTTATTTCAACTGTCTCTTCTCTGCAGGCCTCCAGCTCTGCCTAACATCTTCTGCCACTGCTATGCTGTGGTTTGCTTAACAAACCATGAGTTGTCCCACAGACAGTCCGACAAACCATGGCTTGTTTGCCATCTTTGTAATGTGGAGAGCATCTGGGCTGCTCCAAAAAAAACCATGGTTAAGGACGGGGTGGTGGGTTTCACACATAACTGCAAACCATAGTTAAAACAGGTCAGGGTTCATAAGACAACAACAAACCCATGGTTCAGTCCCAGTGGGGCTTTTGAGGGTTGTAGGCCGAAACCTCTGGAGGTTGCCATGTTGTGGCAGGCTGTCTTAGGAGTAAACAAAGGAGGTCCTCTGGTTGGTGGTTGGATAACAATTTGCTTTTCGCGGCTGTAAATGGATATATGCCACACCTCAGTGACTGCTTTTAAAACACAGTCAAGTAACTTTACAACTTTGTGTTAGACCTGTCTTTTGGTGTTTTACTAGAGGTGTGTGCGTGTTTCAATATACATTGATCTAAGCTCTTGCAATTCACATTGCCTTGTTTTTGTTTTTAAAAAGACAGGTTAATGAAGTAGTAATCAATTGCTAATCTGTACCAGATCAACAGGTTCTGAGCCTCTGTGCTCCTTGTAACTGAAGGTTTACGGCCTACCTCAAAGAGTGACCTTAATTTAAAGACTGGCCTCTTTAATCACTTAAGGTTGCCTTTCTTTGAATAGATAATGCAGTCCAAGTTTTTATGGCCAGCATATGTTGGATCAAAGCAGAAAGAGCTTTGAGAAATGAGAACCTTCAGGTTTAAGGGAAGGGAAATGGACTGTCTGTTCAATTGTGCAGAAAAGAGGCAGGGTGCATTTCTTTCTGGACTGATCCTGGGATTGCCACTTTGCCAGAGCAAAACCCTCCAGAGCAGCAGCAGCAGCAGCAGCAGCAGCAGCAGCAGCAGCAGCAGCAGCAGCAGCAGCAGCCCAAACTAGCAAATGGCAGCTTTTCACAACACAGGATCATTTGCTGATGGGGGCTGTTAAAGTAGGGTAGCCATATATATTTTTTAGGGAACCCCCAAATTTGTGGAGCGTTTTTCTTAGGGAAACCCGGAAAACAAGTTGCAGAGTATCTTTTTTCAGACAAACTCCAAAAACAAAAAAAAAAAACCCAAACACCCCATAATTTTTCAATTGACTTGCCTAAGATCTAGGACATGGATAGGCAAACTAAGGCCCGGGGCCGGATCTGGCCCAATCGACTTCTGAATCCAGCCCGTGGACGGTCCGGGAATCAGTGTGCTTTTATACAAGTAGAATGTGTCCTTTTATTTTAAAATGCATCTGTGGGTTATTTGTGGGGCATAGGAATTCATTCATTTCCCGCCCCCCTTCAAAATATAGTCCTGCCCCCCCCCCAAGGTCTGAGGGGCAGTGGACTGGCCCCCTGCTGAAAAAGTTTGCTGACTCCTGATCTAGGACAAAGTGCTGCCTTTCGGAAATTCCCCCATATATCACTTCCATCAATACCAGGAAAATATGGATGTATGGCATAGAAGCAGAAACCGTTTAAAAAGGTGGCAACGCTTAACTGTACCATTGCTAGATTAGGGGTTGTGTATGTTATTATACTAGAACCCAATAGGCCCATCCAAGTTGGCAGCCATCCCTACATCTTTGGGGGAGCAAATTATAATAAATAATAAATACATAATAAAAAATTAACCATAAAAAAACCTTACATATACAGTGCTTCCTTTAGATGTATTCTAAAGGTTGTATAAGGGACGCAGGTGGCGCTGTGGGTTAAAGCCTCAGCGCCTAGCACTTGCCGATCGAAAGGTCGGCGGTTCGAATCCCTGCGGCGGGGTGCGCTCCCGCTGCTCGGTCCCAGCGCCTGCTAACCTAGCAGTTTGAAAGCACCTCCGGGTGCAAGTAGATAAATAGGGACCGCTTACCAGCGGGAAGGTAAACGGCGTTTCCGTGTGCGGCTCTGGCTCGCCAGAGCAGCGATGTCACGCTGGCCACGTGACCCGGAAGTGTCTCCGGACAGCGCTGGCCCCTGGCCTCAAGTGAGGTGGGCGCACAACCCCAGAGTCTGTCAAGACTGGCCCGTACGGGCAGGGGTACCTTTACCTTTAAAGGTTGTATAGTTACTTATCTCCTTGACTCGGGGTCCCATAATTCCATACCTTTTTCTGATGAAAATAAGGACGTCCTAAAGAAAACCTGGGACATTCTGGATCAAATCAGAAACCATAATGGTTTTTGTAAATCCGGGACTGTCCCTGGAAAATAGGGACGCTTGGAGGGTCTTGTTACTACCTCCAGCCGCAGAGGCAGAGCAATCGTGGCTAGTACCCATTGATAGCCTTTCTCCTCCACAGTGGCGTAGCGTGGGGGGTGCAGGGGGGGCCGGCCGCACCGGGCGCAACATCTGGGGGTTAGGGTTAGGGGGCGCAAATCCACGGGTTAGGGGGCGCAAATTACTTGCCTTGCCCCGGGTGCTGACAACCCACGCTACGCCACTGCTCCTCCATGAACTTCTCCGATCCTCTTTTAAAGCTGTCGAAAGTGTTGGCCATCACTGGCTCCTGCAGGAATGAGTTCCACAGTTTAGCTGTTTGTGGAGCACTTCCTTTTGTTCGTCCTCAACCTTCAAACATGTAGCTCCATTGGATGGTCCTGTTTGGGTTCTAGTGTTTTTTGAGAGAGAGATTTCCCCCAGAACTTGTTGGGTTCCCAACTCCCATCAGCCCCCACCCACCTCTGCCCAATGATCAGGAATGTAATGTAGTTAAGCAAAAACGGGGGGTCACCAGGTTGACTATTGTGGAATTAAAGGCAGCCTTGTCAAATAGATAGATGTTTATTCTGGAAAACGTCTCTGCGTGCAAAGCATCTATTTTGCCTTGCTGAGGAGCGTGATTAATATAATCGCAAGGATTTCCTTTTTTTTTTGTATTGATGAGTTCTTGGCAGAATAAAGATCACTCGTTGTATTTCTCTGTGATCTGCCAGGGGATGACTTGGGACAACAGCAGGTACATATAATATACCTCGGCGCATCGGCTTGCCTTGATTCCTTTAATTGCTACTTCCCCAAATCCTGCAAAGCCAGCCAATGGTGCAAGCTCTCTAAAGCTGGTAACCATTTCGTTACGTGGAACGTCCATTGGTTTGGACATATTTCATCGTATCTTTTTTTTTAAAGCGTTTATTGCATGGGAAAGAGAGAGAAATTGCTGTTCTTGGCCATAGACACTCAACGCCTCTGGTGTAGGAGGCTATCCAAATCACGCCATGTCCTGGGAGGGTTGCACTGTGCTAATCACCATTTGGCTATCAGCTCATATATCTGAGTTTCTGATACTGCTAAACCTGTGCTTGGCCCAGCTGTTGTTGAACTTGATACTGGTCCCTGCCAGGGATCAGGGGTGGCGGGGATGGCATTTTGGCAGCCTCTGAGGAACTGCGAGTCAGCCACCCCGTTAAGGCTCAACTTTTGGCCATTGGGTGCCCTTCCAGGTGTTTTGGAATAATAATAATAATAATAATAATAATAATAATAATAAATATTTTATTTATATCCCACCCTCCCCAGCCGTAGCTGGGCTCAGAGTGGCTAACAACAATAAAAATAACACAATTTACATAAAATCACAATCAATTAATTGAAATGCATTCTAAAATCAATTCATGCTAAAATCAGTTCTAATTCAACCTGGTTGAGTTGGCTGGGGAAGATGAGAGTTGTAGGTCAGGCTGCTGAAGGCTGAGGTCAACCTACACCTTTAGCAGTGCAAGACCTGCACACATCTCCATTTAAAAAATAATAATAATTTTGCCACCAATGTTTTGGAAAAGCTCTGGTCACCACTCCGGAGGGTGAAGATGCGCACACACGTTCTGGAGATGGTGTATTCTTGCGTTGCTGACCATCTAAGCTCCGATTAGCTGTTTGAACTTGATCGTTTGGAAGAGAAGCACTGTGGCGGGGGGGGGGGGGCGGGGAAAGCAAGAGAATATATTTGTTCGAGCAGCTCTTGGCCGGCCGCCAAAATGTGCTCAGCAAAACATCTGTTGCTCCACATGGAGCAATGCCAGGAGGTGGCGATTATGTGGCACGATCCAGAAAAAGCAAGGGCAAATGGACATTTATTTTTATATGCATAGCACTGTAGGCTTCGAAGGGGCCCAAGGGGGGTCATCTAGTCCAGCCCCTCCACAATGCAGGGGTAAGAAATAAATATTTCTCCTTTCGGAAAGGCGCTCACGGCTCTCTCAGTTCTGCGGGATTGAGGGCTGCCCTGCCCTCTGCTCTGCCCCCGTGGGATGGGGGCCAATCCTGATGGTGGGTGGGGAAGCTGGTTGCAACCCAAGACTGAAACTGCTGTTTGGCGAAGCAGGGAGAGAGATCCTGCCTGGAGGGGGTGGGTGGGGAATCTGATGGATCCAGCCAACTTTCGCACACCATCTGCACCTTACATTTGAAGCAGGATTATGCCACTTTATAAACAGTCAAGTATTCCTCCCCCCGCAAAAAGAAGAAGAGAGAATCTTGGGAACTCTAGTTTGTTAAGAATGCTGAAAGGCATTAGGAGACACCTCGCAGAGCTACAATTTCCAGAGCCATGTAGCAATGGGTCCCACTTCCCAGGGAAGCTACAGTTCCCAAGGTGCTTTGGAGGAAACCATGACAGTTTGAAGTGGGATGTGGCTCCTTTAAAGTGTAAAGGTAAAGAGACCCCTGACTATTAGGTCCAGTTGTGACCGACTCTGGGGTTGCGGTGCTCATCTCGCTTTATTGGCTGAGGGAGCCGGCATACAGCTTCCGGGTCATGTGGCCAGCATGACTAAGCCGCTTCTGGCGAACCAGGGCAGTGCACGGAAACACTGTTTACCTTCCCACCGGAGCGGTACCTATTTATCTACTTGCACTTTGACATGCTTTCGAACTGCTAGGTTGGCAGGAGCAGGGACCAAGCAACGGGAGCTCACCCCGTCATGGGGATTCGAACCACCAACCTTCTGATCGGCAAGTCCTAGGCTCTGTGGTTTAACCCGCAGCGCCACCCGTGTCCCTGTCGCTTTAAAGTGTAGATGGAGCCTAAAAGTTGCTGTGCTACCCAGGAAATGGCAGGACAGAGTCTCAAAGTTGTACTCTCCCAAGCCCACATTCCCAACATGGTTGCAGTCCTGTCTCAGGGACGTCTACTCTGGCTCGGTCATGTTCGCAGAATGGAAGATAGCAGGATCCCCAAGGACAAGCTTTAGGCACCAGGCCTGTTGGCAGACCAACTCTGCACTACAAAAATGTCTGCAAATGAGGCATGAAGATTGGCTATATCAACCTTGCTGAGTGGGAATGGCTTCTGAGAGGAGCCTGAACACAGTGCTTGAAAGATGGTGTGGCGTTTGCCCTCCTAGGTGGGTCATAAGGAAAGGGTTAAATGAGTGTGAAGAGATTGGCCAGTGGGAACCCAAGGGGAGGAGTTAGAGTTAGATTTGGAGTTGTTTGGAAGTCAGTTGGGAGTTGGGAGTTGGAGAAGGAAGAGGGAGGATAAGTCTGTGGGTTGGTCGAGTTTTGATGTGAGAGAGTGAGAGAAACTGATAGGAGTCAGATAGACAGTTGGGATAATCAGTTAGCAGTTATCAGGAAGGTATAAGCCGGTAAAGAAACTAAGATTAAGAAACCGACAAGAGAAATTATCTGAAACCATACATTTGTTAATGTTTATAAAATAAACTTCTTTATTTGGATTAATGTTAACAATTGTCTGGACTCTGTGTGTACCTGAGAGAAATGGGTTGGTGGCCGCGGGGAGGCAATCACAGTGGTGGCACAGGGATCAATAGACCGTCAAACGTCCGGGGACCCTGCGTGATCGCCACAGATGGATAGTCAGTTTGTGCATTCAAAACAGTGACCAGAGGAGGAATGCCCTCTGGGAGGAGCGCAGAGAGAAGAAACACCATAGTGAATCTGCTGCAGCTCAGCACAACCGAACATCTTCCTCTGCCCCAACTGCAACAAAACATGTCTCTCCCATATCGGTCTCTACACCCACAGCAGGCGCGGTAACTCCCCAGTGGTTTGTCTTGCAAGAGAGTTAGATACCAACAATCCAGGCAAACATGGGATTGTGGGTTCAATCTCTTACCTGGTTGTGTTACGGCAGGGCTCGGCCAGTGGGACAAATTCGGACCCCAAGCTTCTCTGTGTGGCCCTCTAGGCTCTCACCAGCCCAGTTCTACACCTTCATTGTTTACCCTGGCTAGAGAGTGTCTGTTCATTCTGATAATGCCCAAATATGTGACTAGCCAAAATTCACACCTGCCCACTTTTGCCTTTGTCCCCGCCCACCTGTGGCATGTGGCCCTTGGAAGGTTGCCCATCACTGGGTGCGGCCCTAGAGCTGAAGAAATTTCCCAAGTACAGTGGTACCTTGGGTTAAGAACTCAATTCGTTCTGGAGGTCTGTTCTTAACCTGAAACTGTTCTTAACCTGAAGCACCACTTTAGCTAATGGGCCCTCCAGCTGCCGTCACGCCGCGGAGCACAATTTCTGTTCTCATCCTGAACCAAAGTTCTTAACCCAAGGTACTATTTCTGGGTTAGCAGAGTCTGTAACCTGAAGCGTATGTAACCCAAGGTACCACTGTATATGTCTCCAGCTTTCAAAAAGAGAAAGGTGGAGTTCTTATCAGCATCACTTCAGTTCTGGATTTCCAGTTTAAAGGATCTCTGATCTATTCCGTGGCCATGAATGAAGTCGAAGTTCAGTTGCTTATTTGGCGCATGGCTCCCCGACCATGCTGAAATAGAAAAATAAAGTTTGTGTCCCTGCAAACCCAAATAATGTGATGCTTCCTGTAATGGTTCTAGGGGTTGCTCGTGCATAAGTTGCCGCCACTCCTGGCTAGGTTACCTGGTTGAACCCTTTCTGTCTGGACAGCCCTTCACTTTGTGGCTGTCTCAGTCGCTGGCAGAATCCGTCAGTGGGCGTTTCTTGAACTTCTTCCAGCAAAGAAGTTCTTTGACACCAAGTCTCCTCCTACTCTCCCTGCGCCGGAAGTCTTCTGCGCAGGGAGGGTGTGGGCAGCGGAGGACCTGTGCTCTCCCCGCTGGTCTCCGGCGAAGAGTCCTGGAGCCTCCTCTCCGATTCCCCCATCTGCCCCCCTTCTCCACTGGTGTTACGCTGATTTCCTTCCCCAGCAGATGGGCTGCCTCTCTCCCTGCTGGGACCCTCTCCAGCATCCCTCTGGAGCCTTCCCTCCGCCTCTAGCTCCGATGGCAGTTCCCTGACACTTCCTAACCTACAACATGCTCTCCTTTCCAAAGCCCTAGCTTGGGGGGGTGTAGAACATCTGCTTTGCATCTAGAAGGTCCAAGGTCCAATGTCAATGTCATCTCCTGGTAGGGCTCTGAAATACCCACTTTCTGAAAATCTGGAGTGACGCTGCTGGTCAGTGTCAACGATACTGAGCTCGATGGATGTATGGTGTGACTCAGCATAAGGCAGCCTCCTGTGCTTGTGGAATATATATATATATTTAATGGGAAAGTAAGATACAGCTTCTGTCTCACCATAAAAAGGCACAGCAGAGTGATGTGCGACACTGGCGTGAGTCACGATTCTGCCAGTTTCTCTCACTGGGGTCCCTCGCTGCACAAATGTGTGAAAAGTGTCTCATTTCTTCAAGAGAGGGGCTGGCAAAGTGAATTCTGCATTGAGGAAGGGAGGAAGTTCGGTGGAAGAGGTTTGTGGGATGTTAATTTTTTCTTTTAAGGACTGGGATTTTTAAATTTTGCTTTAGCAAGCCTAGAGCAGGGGCAGGGAACTTTTCTGCCCAAGAGGACAGGTCCTTCCTGTGACATCAGATGCGGCTGCGCTTTGTAGCCCCGACCGTCAGGACGTCAAAGAGCAGCATGGGCCTGTTTGAAAGCCCTTTTGCAAAAGGTCCAGCACTGTTTTTTAAACCTCTGGGAGTTTTGAAGAGCAGTCCAGGGCTGGGTGGAAAGCAACTTTCAGACAGCAGTGTGCTGCGTACATCTATTCTGCAGGTAGCGCAGGATCCAACCCTAAACCTGCATCCATTAGCTGATGTTGCCCCCATCAGAGTGATGCCAGCTGTGTGGAAGGTGGATATGGGTTTTGAAACAACATCTTGCGGGTCTTGATTGGCCTGCAAGTCAGACTGCTCTCTGCCTGCCCACCCGCCCTCCTTTGACCTCCCTGTGTCCTCCTTTAAGCTTGGCCCTGTGGCCGTGGGTGCCCTGAGGCCTTGGGTACCACGCAGTGCGCATGGCCCTGGCACAGAAATTTGTGGGTGCCCAGCCCTTTCATGGGGAATTTTGTGGGTGCTCGGACACCCAGGGCCCCAGGGGGTTGGCACCTATGCTAGACCCTGTGAGGTGAGTGCCGTCTAGACATTTAAAATGCACACCAAGCAGTAGTAAGAGAGGAATTTTCCCCATAGCATATACAGAGTGCAGAATGTCCAACAAGAAGGCATAGCTGCTCCATACTGAGTTGTGTATATATGGGGAAGAGACCATTGCTCAGTGAATAGAACATATGCTTTGGCTCAGATTTCATCCCCAGTTAGAAAGGATCCGAGGTAGCTGGCAAGGGATGCTGCCAGTCAGAGCAGACAATACTGGGGTCAATGAGCAAATGATCTGGCCTAAGATTTGCAGATTCTTACAGTATAAGGTAAGGTGGAGAAGTGTTTTCAGTTCAAGGGCCATGCTCCTTTCTGTTTGAATTTTGTGGCTTTTTCATACAGTAAGTAGGTAGGGTTACCATATGACCAGAATTTCCCAAACATAGCTGGGATTCTGTCACCATAAACAGCGTCCAGGCGGGAATCGCTGAAACGTCCAGGGAAATCCAGGCTTATCACAGCTCAGGTCGGAAGTGTAGCTCCAACAACTTTGTTGTGTCCAGATTTTCACTTTTTGACAGGAGGCTACACACGCACTCACACGAGCCGCTCTCGTCTTCTAGACAAGCAAGAGACACTTATCAGAGTTCAAGGACACATTCCAGCTGGTCGCAATCACTTGTCAGCAAGTTTACACTTATCTACAGCTCAGTAGGGTTTGCCAACTGATCTCATACTGGCTAGCTCTTCTGCCCATAATAGCCAGCTGATTGGCCGAGAGTGGCAGGCGAAACCTTTTCGTGTGTGTGTGTGTGTGTGTGTGTGTGTGTGTGTGTGAGAGAGAGAGAGAGAGAGAGAGAGAGAGAGAATGAGAGGGTGAAATATACTCAGAGTCGCAAAGTGATTTCATGCTCTTTATTCAGCTCATAGTGGTGAGGAGGAATGAATGAAAGTCCCCTCAAAGTATCTGCTTTATATACATTATTTACACAATGGGCTGCACATGATTGGCTAATTCCGGAATTCTACTGTAAGCCAATCAGGTTGTGGATTCACTTCTATCTGGAGCATGATTGGGTGGTTCCTGCCAACCAATCATACTGCTGCATTGTTCTAGGACCAATCAGACTGCTGCATTCTGAATCCTATTGTTCTAGGACCAATCAGACTGCTGCATTCTGAATCCTATTGTTCTAGGACCAATCAGACTGCTGCATTTTGGATCCTATTGTTCTAGGACCAATCAGACTGCTGCAGTTTGGCTCCTATTCAACTCAGTACATAACAGAGGGAAAGGGCATGTGGGGCAGAGCACACCTTGCCACCTAGGCAAAGGCTCGCTAAAAAACACACCTCATTCCCAACAAAGAGAGGGCGCAGCTTTAAACCGCTGGAGGGGGCGTTGATTTGAGGGAAGCCCCTATTGAAGGAGCAGGGAGTGGAAGTCAAACACTCCCTAATCTTGAAATAACTCCAACAGCCCTCCCATCAGGAATGGAAACAGAAGGCTCTGGGCTTTAAATAGCTCAAAAAGGCCTTTTCCATCCAGCCAGAAGCTGGTCGAAGCATAAAAGAAGGGGCTGTGGGAGGCTGCAACTGGTTATGTTTATATATTTTATGCGACCAACAATGGCTACATATGGGCATAGTCAAACCGGCTCTTTACACAGCCGGAAGTTTAATTAGGATCTGCAGGTTGGCAGCCCATTTTCTCTGAAAGCTACCTTAATTCTGAGTTGGGCTCTTGGCCCATCAAGCTCAGTACAGTACTGCCTACACCATGGGTAGGCAAACTAAGGCCCGGGGGTCGGATCTGGCCCAATTGCCTTCTAAATCTGGCCCGCGGACGGTCCAGGAATCAGCATGTTTTTACACGAGTAGAATGTGTGCTTTTATTTAAAATGCATCTCTGTGTTATTTGTGGAGCATAGGAATTCGTTCATATTTTCTTTTCCAAATCTAGTCCGGCCCCCCACAAGGTCTGAGGGAGAGTGGACCGGCCCCCTGCGGAAAAGGTTTGCTGACCCCTGCCCTACACTGACTGGCAGTAGCTCTCCAGCCAAGCAGGTCTTTGTCCACCCTGCTTGGATCTGCTGGGGCAAAGCTGAGGCTCTTCCACTGAAACACAACAATCTCCCAGTCCTCACGATTCTGGATTAAGGGTTGGTTTCATTAGACCCCCTTGCTGATTTGGAGGCCTCTGAAAATAGCATCGCCCAATGTGTCACGAGGGTCCCCGAGGTGGAGGAAGCAGTCTTCATCTGTGTTTGGAAACCAGACGCCATGTTGAATCAAGATGGCGGACCAGTGAACCTTAATTGGACATTAGCACACAGGCACAAATAGATTTGGGGCTGGGTCAGGCAGGAGCCCTGGGTTGGTTGTGCCCTAAAACTCACAAAGGCACTATCCGTATAAAAAACCACAATGTTTTTGGGTTTCCTTGGTGGTGCCGGGAAGTCCCCGCTAGTAAACAAATAGACCAAGATGCCCCAATGCGAGAACCCCAGAAAGCAGGACCTGAGCGCCACAAAAACGCTCTCTCCACTTCTGAGTGGAGGCTGAATTCAGCCATTGTGGCTGGTAGCCCACCTGCGTTCCAAGCCTGCCTCACCTTCCGTAATCCGGCATCCGAGAGGTCTGGCAAACGGCAGGCAAGCTCAGCATCTTGAGGGCTTCCCTCCCTTTTTCCCCCTGCTGAAAAGCTGATCTGCTCAGTTGGCAGTTCTGCAAAGTGTTGCGTTCCCTTTCTCTCTCTCTTTTTAGGCTTAAAAGCGCTGAGTTTACTGTGATGGTGATGGCAGAGGGCCCTTGCTCAGCAGTTTACAAGACAAGTGAGGCGTTCGTGCCTGTCATTGCCCTCCTGGGCCAGAGCGGAACAGGGATCCACGGTGGCTGGCTGGCGAGAAAACCGTCAGCTAGGGACATTTTGGAGCGTCTGACGTTAGAATTGCAAAGTTGGCAGGGACTCCAAGGGTCATCTAGTCCAACCCCACCCCCACAACACTGGCCTTACGGTAAAGGTAAAGGGACCCCTGACCATTAGGTCCAGTCGTGACCGACTCTGGGGTTGCGGCGCTCATCTCGCTTTATTGGCCGAGGGAGCCGGCGTACAGCTTCTGGGTCATGTGGCCAGCATGACTAAGCCGCTTCTGGCAAACCAGAGCCGCGCATGGAAACGCCATTTACCTTCCCGCCAGAGCGGTACCTATTTATCTACTTGCACTTTGATGTGCTTTCAAACTGCTAGGTGGGTAGGAGCAGGGACCGAGCAACGGGAGCTCACCCTGTTGCAGGGATTCGAACCACTGACTTTCTGATCAGCAAGTCCTAGGCTCTGTGGTTTAACCCACAGCGCCACCCGCGCCCCTGGCCTTATAGTAGCTGTGAGCTATTTCATTTAATACTCCACCCTCCCAGGGAACTCTGGGAATTGTAGCTCTGTGAAGGGAATAGGGGCCTCCTTGCCACTCTACAGTTCCCAGAATTCCTTGGTATGACCCCACTTTTCATGTATGGTGTATATGGGGCCTGGGGCTTTCTCATCCTGTGGGGCAATGGTACCCCATACCCTCCAACATTTCTCTGATGAAAATAGCGATGTCCCATTCCACATTTTACTCTTTATACCACACAAATCTTATCAGGTTGCCCCAGCCACTCTGGGCCGCTTCCAACATATATGAAAACATAATAAAACATTAAACATTTTTTTTAAAAAAACTTCCCTATACAGGGTTGCCTTCAGAAGGCTCAGGGGTCAGATACAGTGGTGCCTCGGGTTACATACGCTTCAGGTTACAGACTCCGCTAACCCATAAATAGTGCTTCAGGTTAAGAACATTGCTTCAGGATGAGAACAGACAGCGACAATGCTATCCATGTGCTTTTTGGCTCCCAAAGATGCTCTTTTCTGAAAACTTTTATCTTCAGCTGCTGGAGAGAGATGATTTTCAGCATGGACCTGGTGTGTGGACCCCAATCTCGATCGGGGCACATTCCTGACCAAATGGGGGCTGCTGCTTTTTATCTCCTCTTCAGAATAAAAACAGCCAGTTTCTGTGTATGAAAAATATTCCGTGTCATTTGGTCCTCAGTTGATTGATTGCCTGAGTTTTTAATATATTTGAAACCTGCATCAAATCAGCATATGCCCAAAACTATATATCTATCTATATTTATATGAAAATGGTGCATCTTGCTGCTTGAAGCTTGTTTTTTTTTTTTTAAAAAAGTACCTGTATATATATATATATATATATATATATATATATATATATATATGCTTTCGTAGATTTTCACGGGTACAGGAATGCAGGTTTTGGTGTCCTCGGGTGTCTTCCCGTGTAAAAGTACACGGGAAGACACCCGAGGACACCAAAACCTGCATATATATATATATATATATAAAAGAATCTGCCTTGCCTAACGATAAGCACCGTTTAAGTAAAAAAAAATAGTAGCCCAATAACAGCAGACACTTGCTAAGTAGGTCCCGTAGAACACAGTAGGATTAACTTCCTACATCTGAGTAAACATGCAAAGGACCTATTTCGTTCAATATTTTTTCAACTCCTACCACCCCTAATTGCTGTCAGTATAGGGTTGTAAACCATAAACCCATATTGGCCAGCCTGGCACCTTCTAGATGTTTGGAACTACAATTCCCATCAGCCCCAGGCAACTCTGATGGGAGTTCTAGCCCCACAAATACATGGCAATTTATTCAATAAGTAAAAGCAGTTCCTTGACAATTACCCCATCCATTGACCATCTCTATAAGTAAAAGGACTAGACACATGATCATAGAATCATAGAATCATAGAGACCTCCAAAGAAGGAGACTCCACCACACTCCTTGGCAGCAAATTCCACTGTCGAACAGCTCTTACTGTCAGGAAGTTCTTCCTAATGTTTAGGTGGAATCTTCTTTCTTGTAGTTTGGAACCATTGCTCCGTGTCCGCTTCTCTGGAGCAGCAGAAAACAACCTTTCTCCCTCCTCTATGTGACATCCTTTTATATATTTGAACATGGCTATCATATCACCCCTTAACCTCCTCTTCTCCAGGCTAAACATGCCCAGCTCCCTTAGCCGTTCCTCATAAGGCATCGTTTCCAGGCCTTTGACCATTTTGGTTGCCCTCCTCAGGCTTCCCCAAACTCGGCCCTCCAGACTACAACTCCCATCACCCCTTGCTAACAGGACCAGTGGTCAGTGATGATGGGAACTGTAGTCCCAGAACATCTGGAGGGCTGAGTTTGGGGATGCCTGGACATGATGACGAATATATCTTGAATTGGGGGAGGGCCAATCATTGTTTCTCAACTAGGAGGGTATACCTCTCCCAGGGGGGTGCTTATGGGGAGGGGCGGGTGAATATTTTCAAAAAACACCAGCAGCCTAAGTTAAAAAATGTGAAAGTCCCAAAATTTTGTTGCAAACAAAATAATCAGGCGAGCCATGTTTGAAGGGGAAGCGTAGGATTTTTAGCTAAAAGAGGAGCTAAAAACGTTGAGAAATTCTGCCCCAGATGTTGTTGGATTCCCATCAACCCTGACCATGCTGCCTGGGGGGCTGGTGGGAGTTCACCAACATCTGGAAAGCTACAGTTTCTCCCCCGCCTGCCTGCCCTGGGTAAAAGAATATAGGCCTGTCTGGGAAGTGACCTGGGTCTCTATTGAGAACATAGGAACCAGCCTTATACTGAATCAGACCTTTGGTCCATTTAGCCCAGTATTGTCTGCACTGACTGGCAGCCTCTCTGCAAGGTTCCAGGCAGGCGTGCCTCCCAGCCCTACCTGGAGCTGCCAGAGATTAAACCCTGCGACTTTCTGCATGCAGAGCAAGTGCTCTCTCCATTGAGCTTCAGGCAGCCCTTCCTCATACTTTAAATACTTAGGTGCTAAGACTACAAATCCTGCACACACTTTCCTGGGATTTAAGTCCCATTGAGCTTAATGGAGCTTATATTTCTGAGTCAACATATAGATAAGATTGCACTGTAAAAACTGGCAGTTTTAGCCCCACAAATGCACCCCTGGAGGCGTCGTTTTGTTGATTTAAAAATAAAGAGACAGAGGGCTAGAAACTTGAAAACTGGTCAGGAAGCAAACAGGCCGAACCTGTTATGTATTCTGTGTTGTGAAAGCACAACTGTGTTTCTGGAGAAGCTCTTTTCTCCACCCCTATTTTTTATCTCCTTTTTTTAAAAAAGGAAATTTCTAGTGTTCACATCTCTACCAAAGACACCTTTCGAGAGATCTGGTGTTGGAGACATCGGCATGCTTGCTAAATTTTTCATTGGCTTTGCCTGGACTAACTTCTGAGTAAACCCACCTAAGGTTGTGCTGTAAGGAAAGCCGTTTCTAGGAGCTGAGGGAAAAACCCGGGCATATTTCAAATTGCATTTTCATCTCGGCAAATAATTGGGGACTAGGAGTTGACAGATTCCAGGTGTGTGTTGATGTGTGAACCGGGACAGGTTTTTAATTTATTTGTTTCCCCATTGCAAAATGATTGGGGCTGCTCATGCAAGAAACAGACTTGAGAGGTTTTAGGTGTGTGTGCATCTGCAAACACAGGTTCGTCATTCACAACTGGAACTTGAGCTATTATAGATGTTTCTGCATGTGTGCGTGCATTTGTGTGTGTGTGTGTGTGTGTGTGTGTGTGTGTGTGTGTGTAAGCCCAGGCTTAAATTCAATTTTCTTATTGGAAAACCTGGTGTTTCTCATTTAGAACGGGAACTTCCAGGGGTGTCTGCATGCAAATTCAACTTTCTGCTTGGAAAAATATCAAGGTTGCTCCTTCAGAACTGGAACCTGGGAAATTTCAGGTGTCTGCCTGTGCGGCTTTTTATCTGTTTAAACCCTTCGTTTCACTTCCTTGTTTTTCCTTCTTCCGCCCTCCGCAGGTCCGAGCGGGTCGTCGACCGGCCCCTGCGCCAGGTTCTCTTCCCCTGAAGCTGTCGCCAGCGTGTGGAGCCTGCCCCACACCTGCCCCCTGCCAAGCCACGGCCTTCACCTGCGTGTTCCAGTGTTTCCCCTGCGACCCGTCTTGTGGGAGCGCCTCCTGGGCCACCCCCGAGTTCACCCAGCGCTCCGTGGCTCCAATGGTGAAGATGACCCGGTCCAAGACGTTCCAAGCTTACCTGCCTTCGTGCCACAGAACCTACAGCTGCATCCACTGCCGAGCACACCTGGCAAACCACGACGAACTCATTTCCAAGGTACGCCTTGGGAGCGCCGGACCCCAGGGCTTACGAGCAGGGAGAAGGGGCAGTTGCCTCCCCGTCCCGCTTGTGGGCTTCCCAGAGGCGTCGGGGTTGGCCCCGGGATGCTGGGCTGAATCGGCCTTGGGCTTGGTCCAGCAGAGCTCTTCCTGTGTGGACCGGGCGTCTCTTATGGGGATTTTGGAACGCCTCGTTGCCTTGGATAATAAGGACCCGTGTGGAAAGCTTAAGGCCGAGGAGCCGCCACAAGACGGCCACCAGGTTTTACGGAATCGTGTTGCCCCCTCCCCCAAAGGCATATAAGGTTCTTCTTAGGTAAAGGTAAAGGGACCCCTGACCGTTAGGTCCAGTCGTGGCCGACTCTGGGGTTGCAGCGCTCATCTCGCTTTATTGGTCGAGGGAGCCGGCGTACAGCTTCTGGGTCATGTGGCCAGCATGACTAAGCCGCTTCTGGCAAACCAGAGCAGCACACAGAAATGCCGTTTACCTTCCCACCGGAGCGGTACCTATTTATCTACTTGCACTGGTGTGCTTTCGAACTGCTAGGTTGGCAGGAAAGGTTCTTCTTAATCCTCACTAATAACCCTGCGAGGTAGGCAAGGCTGCAAGTGGCTGGCCCAGGCTCACCCAGCAAGGTTCATGGCTGAATGGAGATGTGCGAACTGTGGCCTCTTTCCCGCCCTCCCCCGCCACTGCCCTCCTAGTCTGAAACCTTAACCATTGCACCACACTGCCTCTCCGTTCCTATTCCTGTAGAATCATAGAATTATAGAGTTGGAAGGGACCCCAAGGCTCATCTAGTCCAGCCCCCCCCCCTGCAATGCAGGACTCTCGGCTAAAGCAGTGATGACAGATGGCCATACAATCTTTTTTTAAAAAAAAAAAATTCATTTTCGTTCATTACATACATCTCAAATTCTTAACATTTACTATATATTCCTCCCTCCCTCCCCTCCAACAATTCTCGCAACTTGCGTTTCTGGTTTGTTTCTATTTTCACCCACTTTGCTATCTCTCAACAGAAAAAGTTATTAATAACATAACATCAAACCTTAAAAACATAAAAATAACATTAAATACACCATCTTATTTCATTAGCTTCCAAACATTTTCTGGTGCTAATAATGTGGATGTTTATTTAAATCCTGCCATCAAGTCTATTGTCTTTCTTTGTTTCTGCAAATATAATAGGAATGGTTCCCAGTCTTTTTCAAAGTCTCTGTTGTCTTTTTCTCTTAGACAGATGGCCACACAATCTTAAAAACCTCCCAGGAAGGGGAGCGCACAACCTTCTGAGGGAGACCGTTCCACTTCCCAAACAGCTCTTGCTATCAGAAAGTTCTTCCTGATGTTTAGGTGGACTCTCCTGTACCAAAGCACTGATGTAGTTTGCCTCTTTTACACTCCTTCAGAGAGGCCTTCCTCATCTGCCTCCTTGACTTTTCAGATGACTGCAGGGTTAGGCTTGTGATAAAATGCCATGCATTTATTTATCCCCTATCTATCTCCCTTCTTCTGTGTAGGTTTCTGCCACCCCGAGTTTTATCCTGCCAACAAGCCTGCGGGGTAGGCCAGGCTGAGATACGTTTACAGTGGTACCTTGGGTTAAGTACTTAATTTGTTCCGGAGGCCCGTACTTAACCTGTAACTGTTCTTAACCTGAAGCACCACTTTAGCTAATGGGGCCTCCTGCTGATGCCGCGCCGCCGGAGCACGATTTCTGTTCTCATCCTGAAGCAAAGTTCTTAACCTGAAGCACTATTTCTGGGTTAGCAGAGTCTGTAACCTGAAGCGTATGTAACCTGAGGTACCATTGTATTGGCCTTCAAAGCGGCATGGAAAGGACCATTCTTAGGAACCTGCCTTGAGCTCTTTTGCCAGCTGCAGGCTTCTTGAAAAGTCACTTTGGCTGCCCAGAGAGGCTGGCTGTGGGTCAGAGAAGGGCACACCTTTTCATCTGACCATCCTTCCAAGGACCGCATACTGTTGGTGGGCAGGACCAGAGGAAAAAGTGGGTGGATCAACGAATTAGCATTTTACCTTTGGACAGGAGGCTCATTTCTGTAACTGCTCTCGGCCGTCCATGCAGCCAAGCAAGAGGCATTATCAGAGTCCGAGAACACATTTCTGCCAGGCAAAAACATGCAAGGAGGTTGTGCAAGGGGTGAGGCTGGAGGAGGGGGTGTGCTCTGGGGAGAGTCCCGAGGGCCAGTGGAGAGGTGCAAAGGGCCCATAAATGGCCCTCGGTCTGGAAGCCCCCCACCCTTTCCTTTCACCTTTTCCGTTTCCACTTTTTATTTGTGTCCTACCTTTCTATATTACACCCTACACAAGGCGGTTTACAAACTGAAGAAACAACAAAATAGACAAATGACACGCCTAATAACAATCTGACCCCATACAAAAAAAGTCACAATAAAAACATTACTTTAAAACTAACAACATATTGAATAAAGCAACAGTCAGTAATCCGTCAGAACGTAATTGTTGTTGTTTAGTCGTTGTGTCCGCCTCTTCATGACCCCCTGGACCAGAGCACGCCAGGCCCTCCTGTCTTCCACTGCCTCCCGCAGTTTGGTCAAACTCATGCTGGTAGCTTCGAGAACACTGTCCAACCATCTCTGTCGCCCCCTTCTTCTTGTGCCCTCCATCTTTCCCAACATCAGGGTCTTTTCCAGGGAGTCTTCTCTTCTCATGAGGTGGCCAAAGTACTGGAGCCTCAGCTTCAGGATCTGTCCTTCCAGTGAGCACTCAGGGCTGATTTCCTTCAGAATGGAGAGGTTTGATCTTCTTGCAGTCCATGGGACTCTCAAGAGTCTCCTCCAGCACCATAATTCAAAAGCATCCATTCTTCGGTGATCAGCCTTCTTTATGGTAATAGCAAAGCGTAAAATTAAATGTCAGCAAATAATAATTAAACTGTCTCTCTCTTTCTCTCTCAGAAACATTTCGGCACATAGACGTGTTGCTTTCCAAAGGAAAATGTGGTCCTTAATCAGCAGATTCTATTTGGGGAGGCGCATTGATCACCCAGTGCTTTTAAGCAGGCCCCTTAAATCCATTCCGGGAAGTGAGCATATGGAAACTCATTTTTTGCTTTCTCATTGGGTGGTTTAGTAGGTCTCCCTCCCCCACCCCCCACCCCGTCTTTGGCAGGTGTGATGGTGAAAGGGTTTTGTTTCAGCTGCATTGTATCTCATCTGTAAGAAGAGCTATGTGGTGGCTTTGTAGTCCGGCCAAGAAAGTTCTTAGGAGGTTTAAGCGAAAGCAGAGTGGCGACGGACAGATGCGGCCCAGTTTATTTCTGTGGATTCTTGTATCCCACTTGCTTTCACAAATGTCTTAGCGTCGTGGGTGTGGCCAGTGGGTCTGGCAGCAATCAACTGCACCTTTGCCCTGCCCAGTGGGTTTTTAGAACCCAGAGCCTCCCGGCCTTTGGGCAGACTCAAAACAAAGCCACAGAGCAAAGTCCGGTGGGGGGCATTATGCAGAATGTATGTAACCTCTTTACTCACTGAACCATCCTGCTACCTGCTGCTACTGGTCATAATAATAATAATAATAATAATAATTAATAATAATAATAATTTTATTATTTATACCTCACCCATCTGGCTGCGTTTCCCCAGCCACTCCTGGTGGCTCCCAACAGATTAAAAACAGAATAAAACATCAAACATAAAAAACTTTCCTAAACAAGGCTATCTTCAGGTGTCTTCTAAAAGTCAGATACAGTTGTATCTCCGCTTTCATATCCCTCTGGATACATAAACTTCGGAGTGCGAACGCGGCAAACCTGGAAGTATTTTTCCAGGTTTCGTCTGCATGCGTATGCGCAGAAGTGGTCCTCTGATTGTGAATTCCTCGGGATGCAGCTGGACCTCTGGAACGGATCTCGTTCGCACCTGGAAGTACCACTTAGCTGTTTATTTCCTTGACAACTGATGGGAGAGCGTTCCACAGGGTGGGTGCCAACACTGAGAAGGCCCTCTGCCTGGTTCCCTGTAACTTTGCTTCTTGCAGTGAGGTAACTGCCAGAAGGCCCTTGGAGCTGGACCTCAGTGTCCGGGTAGAACGATGAGGGTGGAGATGCTCCTTCAGGTCTACTGGGCCGAGGCAATTTAGGGCTTGAAAGGTCAGCACCAACACTTTGAATTGTGCTCAGAAAGGTCTCTCTGGACCAGTGTTATATGGTCTTTCTCCCACAATGAGACCTAGAAACTTGGATTGTCTCATATGAAAAGGAAAACAGGTGCTACTGAGGCAGCTCAGTTTGGGGCACTTTGGTGTGGCTGTAGCCGCACAAGATTAAGTCCCCTTCCTTTGAGCCATGGAGCGGCTGTTTTTGTCTCTAGTGTGGGAGTTCAGGCAACTTTAGCGAGTCGCTTTCTTCTCGCTTTATCCTCAGAGCTGGCTCCAGGGGTAGTCCTTGTCAGGCTCCTGCTAAAGCCCAGGCCCCACTGCTGTCAGTGGGGGCTGATCTGCCCCACCAACCTCTGCTTCCTCCTTTTGGCGCTTTCCCTGTAGAGGGGGCCCAGAGAAAGAAAATGCAAGCGAATGGGTCTGAGGAAGGGCAGTGGTGGGGAAATTAACTCTTTATTCGACTACACCAAAACAGTGCAAGCCTAGTGATCCCAGCAGTGATCCCCAGTAGGTCTTGCCCCCAATGAGGCAGTTGCAAGAACTGAAATTCCCCACCTTCCCACAGCTGCATAAATCCTTCTCCTCTCCTCATGCAATCAGAGACTATGTCTGCAGGCAACCCACCTCTGCTCTGCTCTTTTCATTTTTCTGCGTGTTCTGGGAGATCAGGGAGGAGGAAGATCAGGGGAAGATTGCCTGATCTTGGCTTCTCCCCTGCCCCCCCCTCCCAGCCTCCACTTCTGCCGCTGATTCTGGACTGCTCTCTGCCACAGCTTTTCCCTGCTCACTAAAGCCCGTTGCCTCTTCCATCTTCCAGCATCTCCTCCTCCCACGCTGCTCCCTCTTCTCCCTCTGACCTCTCACCGTCGTCCCACCACCACATCCTGGGCTCTGAGCTTTCATCTGTTGGGAGTTTCAACCTCTGCCTCTGCATCCAGTCAGTCCATTGACAGAGAATCACTTCTGCAGTTAGAAGCCAACCACCATTGGCTTCTGAGGCCCTCAGCCAGGGACACGGAACCTTTTCCTGCTTGAGGGCCACATTCTGTTCTAAGCAGCCTTCCAAGGGCCACCTGGTAGGCGGAGCCAGAGGCGAAGCTGGGTGGAGAAATAATAATACATTTATTTATTTATTTATTTATTTATTTATTTATTTATTTATTTATTTATTTATTGTACCCCGCCCATCTGGCTGGGTTTCCCCAGCCACTCTGGGTGGCTTCCACAAAGACCACCTGGTCCTTCAGGGGCACAGTTACCCCATTCAGGACCAGGGAGTCCTCCACACCAGCCCGCCCCCTGCCCCCCAGGAAACAAAGGTAAATGTGCGGCCAGCTAATTTCTGCACCCACTCATGCAGGCCTCTCTCCCTATCCTCCGTCCTGGCAAGCAGAGATCCAAAACACCTTTCAGCTAAGCCCACTTAGGATGTGCAGCAAGTCCAGTGAAGGGCGTGGCCTGGGGAAAGAGGGTGTGGCCTTAAGAGAGTTCCAAGGGCCAGAGAGAGAGGCCTGGGGGCCACATCTGGCCCCCCGACTTGAGATTCTACCCAAGCCTGCCCTAAATGAGGGAAATTAGGCGTTTTTTGTGACACATTGCAGCTCTCTCAAACACATGCATGCCGTCCTAACAATAGGTTGCTTTTTCTGACTTGGATGCCTTCATCTGTCTCTCTTTTTTAAAAAAAGAAGAAGAAATAACCCAACAGTGATGTGCTTGATTATGGAAATATGTAGGGAATGCTTTGCCGGCCTTCCTACACCTCCTTTTTCCTTCTCCTCTTCAAATGGGCTCTCCCAATCCAAGCACTCAGACTGCTCTCTTGGAGACGTCTGTAGGGCTTTGAGCTGCCCTTTCAATAATTCCACCCCCACCATAAATCTCTTCCCTTTTAGGAATCCTTTTCTGGGCACAGCTGCAAACCTCCTGGAGGGAAATCAAAGCAAATAATAATAATAAAAACACAGGACAGTAAAGCCCAAACTGTGTGGCATGGCCTGAGACTGCCTGCAGAGGAGGGTGCCCGGTGGGTCTCTGTGTGATCCATAGCTCCATCTTCTGAGCACTTTCCAGTTGGACTCCTTGCGGAGAAGCAAGTAATTTCGATTGAGTCATTCAGTCCTTTCTGTGACCGAGACACATTCAGGTGATTTGTGTTTTACTTGCCTGTAAAAATACAATTTTTTTAAAAAATAATATTTATTAAAGTTTTAATGGTTACAAAAAGAAAAAATAGGAAACACCATATTAAACAGAAACAAAACAACACATCACAATAAGGAAAAAGAAGAAAAAGAAAAAGAAAAAAACAGAAAAATACAAACAATTAAAAAACACAGCGAATTTTCCCATAACTTATCTTTCATTTGCTTATCTTTCATTTCACCTCCCTTTTTTGTATTCTAGTTTGGTTAGCTATTTCAGAAAATCCTTTCCATCTTTTCCAATTTTTGTCCCGTAATTTATCTTAAACTAATGTAACTTTACTTTCCCTCCTTTCACCAATTAACAATCTATTTTTTCTTAATCCTTTATAACATTTCTGCTAAAACCACATAACTTCATTCCAACATCCTTCTAACATTCCTTAATTTTACAATGTTTCTGTAAGTAAACTTTAAATTTCTTCCAATCTTCTTCCACCAACTCTTCTCCCTGGTCTCGGATTTTGCCAGTCATTTCCGCCAGTTCCATGTGGTCCATCACCTTCATCTGCCTACAATTTAAAACCATACAGCACCTAGCACAGCACGTTACAATTCCTACGAAAGGAATAATAATAATAATAATAATAATAATAATAATAATAATAATAATTAATAATAATAATTTTTTAAAAATGTAATTATACCTCACCCCTCTGGCAGGGTTTTCCCAGCAACTCAGGTTGGCTCCCAGCACATAATAAAACATCAAATATTACAAACTTCCCAATACAGAGCTGCCTTCAGATGTCTTCTAAAAGTTGTACAGTGGTACCTCAGGTTAAGTACTTAATTCGTTCCGGAGGTCCGTTCTTAACCTGAAACTGTTCTTAACCTTAGTTAATGGGGCCCCTGCTGCCGCTGCGCCGCCGGAGCCCAATTTCTGTTCTCATCCTGAAGCAAAGTTCTTAACCTGAAGCACTATTTCTGGGTTAGCGGAGTCTGTAACCTGAAGCATATGTAACCTGAGGTACCATTGTATAGTTATTTATCTCCTTGACATCTGATGGGAGGGCGTCTCATTAAGTGGTCCACCAAGACCCTCAGCAATTTTCAAATGGTCCGAGATATAGGGAGAAATTGGAGGACCATTGCTCAACATTGTCTCTTTGTCCCTTCCCCTAATCCTCCCCTCACTCAAGAGACAGTATACTGGGAACCAGAAGTGTTTCTCTCAGTTCCTGCTTTCAGGCTTTCCATAAGCGTCTGGTTTGCCCCTGTGAGATCATGGCGCTGAACTGGTTTAGCCTGAACTAGCAGGTTATTCTTCCTGTTCCTGCCTCCAGGCTAAACATATTCTGCCTTTCCCAAACACGGCTTGGTCTCCAACCCCCCTCACCATTTTTATCTCCTTGCCCCGGGGAACATTCCAGAACATTGCGATTACTTCTCAGTATTTGGTCACTTCGCCTTTTTGTTTGTTATTGATGCTGCCTAGAATTGCATTAGCCCTTTTAGATGCTGCGTCACGCTTCTGGCTCATGTTTTCCTCTCACCCGCATTTCCGTTCATTTCCAGATTAATATTTCAGATAAAAACCACACAGATCCCGTTTATCATCTCATAATTCATGTCAGGGCCGCGAATCCTCTGGGCTTTTTAGTGGGCCAAGGCAGTCTACTTGCTTAAATTATTATTATTTTTCCCCCAGTAGTAAATCTGGATGATTTAACATGTTGGGTTTCTCCACCACTTGTCAGTCTTGAGGGAATAAATTGCCGTTCTCCTGTTTTCTGATCATTCAGAAGTAGGATTCTTTTGTTTGTAAGGCTGTTTCCCAACGAGATAAGAGAGAACTGTAAGGGTAGTATTATGTAAAAAGAATTAGCATTTATATAGAGCTCCGGATGTTCAGTGTTCCCTGTGAATATTAACACCGCAGTCTTCCCAACAGGTATGTGAAAGAAAGCTGCGTTATTATCTCCACATTGCATTATGGGTGGTTGCATGTTTACATCGTACAGCTGCTGCATTAAGACGTTTGAGCAAGGACCGCAAGTGCCACCACCTCCAGTGACATCTCTTCCCGCCTCCATCAAATCACTCCCTCTCTTGACACCCAGGAAGACAAATCTGGGCAAAAATTGAGTCCGGCAGAATTAGTATGAACCCCTTGAGAAGCACATACAGTCATACCTTGGATCCCGAACGCCTTGTGAGTCAAACGCGCTGGCTCCTGAACGCCGCAAACTTGGAATAATAATAATAATAATAATAATAATAATAATAATAATAATAATAATAATATGTTTTTATTTCTACCCCGCCGCCCATCTGGCTGAGTTTCCCCAGCCACTCTGGGCAGCTCCCAATCGAGTGTTAAAAACAATACAGCAATAAATATAAAAAACTTCCCTAAACAGGGCTGCCTTCAGATGTCTTTTAAAAATAAGATAGCTGCTTATTTCCTTGACATCTGATGGGAGGGCGTTCCACAGGGCGGGTGCCACCACCGAGAAGGCCCTCTGTCTGGTTCCCCGTAACCTCACTTCCCGCAATGAGGGAACCGCTAGATCAGAGCTGGATCTCAGTGAGTGTTCTGGTTTGTGAACGTTCTTTGGAACCCAAACGTCTGATGCGGCTTCTGATTGGCTGCATGTATATTAGCTTTGTATCTTCCAGAGGGAGCCCAGGATTCCCAAGGTGCAGAGGAACTTACGCCCTGCCATAGCAGGACAGCCCGGGGGGGGGATGCACATATTTATATGCTAATGCAGTGCTGCCCCCCCCAAGGGTGCCGAGCCGAGGGGGCACAAAATTGAGAAGACACATTTGGGAGTGCCAGATTTGGGCCTTGCACAGGGCTCCGTAGTACGAAAGATTACCAAAGTCCGCCCCTATACCAATGTGTGCTCATCATAATTGGGGGGGGGGGCAAAGTTACCTTTCCTCTTGTTTAAAGGTAAAGGGTAAAGGGACCCTTGACAATTAAGTCCAGTTGTGAACAACTCTGGGGTTGTGGCGCTCATCTCTCTTTAAAGGCTGAGGGAGCCAGCATTTGTCCGCTTCCGCAGACAGTTTTTCCGGGTCATGTGGCCAGCATGACTAAGCCGCTTCTGGTAAAACCGAAGCAGCGCACGGAAACACCATTTACTTTCCCGCCATAGCAGTACCTATTTATTTGGTTGCACTGGCGTGCTTTTGAACTGGTAGGTTGGCAGGAGAAGGGACAAAGCAACGGGAGCTCACTCTGTTGCGGGGATTCGAACCACTGACCTTTCGATCGGCAACCCCAAGCAGCACGGTGGTTTAACCCACAGCGCCACCCACATCCTTTCCTTCTGTCTTCCACTGCCTCCCGTAGTTTGGTCAGACTCATGCTGGTAGCTTTGAGAACACTGTCCAACCATCTCTGTCGTCCCCTTCTCCTTGTGCCCTCCATCTTTCCCAACATCAGGGTCTTTTCCAGGGAGTTTCTCTTCTCATGAGGTGGCCAAAGTATTGGAGCCTCAGCTTCACAATCTGTCCTTCCAGTGAGCACTCAGGGCTGATTTCCTTCAGAATGGATCGGTTTGATCTTCTTGCAGTCCATGGGACTCTCAAGAGTCTCCTCCAGCACCATAATTCAAAAGCATCCATTCTTTGGCAATCAGCCTTCTTTATGGTCCAGCTCTCACTTCCATACATCACTACTGGGAAAACCATGGCTTTAACTATACGGACCTTTGCTGGCAAGGTGATGTCTTTGCTTCCTCTTGATTACCTATCCCCATAGAAAGCTGCCGTATACAGAGTCAGACCATTGGTCCATATAGCTCAGTATTGTCCACAGTCCTCCAGGATTTCAGGTAAGGGAGTCTTTTCCCAGCCTCTACCTAGAGATGCCATTGGGGCGTTCTGCACTTCAAGCAGATGTCCTACCACTCAGTTACGGCTCCTTCCCACTCTGTGGTTTGGCCTCCTTTCCCCCCTTCAACTAATTTAAAGTCCATCCCCCACTATCTGCCCCCTTGCACACTTCAGAGGTATCTTGTGGCCTGCTTCTTTGGGGTATGTGTGAGGTGCTTTGTTTATTTTATTTTTAAGCCTCTGGTGGAGATTTCTGAACTGGTGGGCTGGAAGGGAAATGGAGTGGGTGTAGGAGCTGCGACTGCTGATTAAAAATAGATCTGAATCATTCCATCTGACCTGAGGGGGATCAACAGCTTCGGCGTTGACCTTTCGGATCTGAAATCTGCTAAGTGTTTCTATGGTAATTGGGTCCCTCTCTGGGGCTAATCAAAGTTTTTTTTTTAAGCCGGATGAAAACCCTGCAGAGAGAGTGTGTGTGAGAGAAAGAATGAATTATTCCTGCAGTCCCTTGTTTACGATTCCTAATGTCTCTAGTGCAGAGACCCGAGCAAGGACCTTGTCTTAAGCAGCCATGAAATCAGGTGGATTTGGTTGAAAGACTGGGGTCAGTAGCTTTCAAATTAATTCATACCTATCTTGTGCATCTGGGTGGCTAAACAGTTTCAGTTTTGTGCTAGGTAGCTCAGCCTTGCAGTTCTGGGGGAGGTGATTTATGCTTAGTCTCCTGTGACGAGTCAGAGTTTTCCTCTAGGTGATCAGGCAGTCAAGGTTTCTTCTTCAAATCAGAGAGTAGTTGTTTCTCCTTTTTTGCCCTTGGCCATGAAACAGCTCACCCATCCCTAGTTTATTAGAAATTCTGTCTGGGCAGGCAGGGTAGCAGGAATGTCTGTGGGCCAGAAACTTTGGTTGCTGCAAGGCAGAATTAATATGCTGATGTGTCTTTCACCAGACTTTGAAGAAAACAATTGTTCTGTTGGAAGATGAGAGTGTCTGCCTTAAAGTTAGCAGTGCAGGAACTATTCTTGGCTGGTTTTGATGAGAAACTCAAAAACCAACCCTACCTATTTCTTTGAGTTGGGATGGGGAACACACACAAACACACACACACACCAACACACACAGACACACACACAGAGGATTTTTTGTTTTCTTTTCTTTTCCATAGTCTGGCTTACAGTGTTCTCTGTTCTTCACAAAGGGTGTGTGGCTCTTTGAAACCTTTGCATGAGATGGAAACGTTTCCTTGCCACATATTTAATTCAAACCAAATGGTGTTGTGTGTTTTTTGTGTGTGTGTGTGTGTTTTTGCAAACATCCCGAGAGGTTGGAGGGGAGGGGAAACGGTCTGTGTTCCACTCTGCAAAACTCAGATGGGGTGGGGGATAGCCCTTTAAATGGAGGTAGAGTCTGTTTATTCTTCTTGTGGGCGGGCCATTTCATGTAATTGAGCCAGCCGTCAAGGGACCAATCAAAAGGTGTCTGGTACACTTGTGTGTTTGAAGGGGGGGGGGGATGAGGCCAGAGGAGAGCTGGTTGCTAATGTCACTTGAGGACACCGAGTCAGAGGTGCCATAAACCTCTGGCTGAAGTGGGGAGGGGGCGGTCCTGCAATCTGGCGATCTGGCATTTGGTATGTCAACATAGGACCCTGGGATCAGAAGGTCTGGGGTTTGTTATGCCAATTAACTATGTTCCAAAGTCTGAAAATATTGCAAGACCTTTTTATTTTTGTGATCTAGATGCTACCATCCAGGGTCAATAAAGCCCATTTTACTCTCTTAAAACAAGAATCTGAGCTTCTCTCTCCCTCTACCCAACCCCCGCCCCCCAACCTACAACCTTGTTCTCTCATCCTCTTAAACATCTCCTCCTACACTGCTACTTTTCTGACCTGCAGACTGCAAGAATCCAAGGTTCCTTGAACAGACACTTCTGGGTCTTTTCTTTCTCCCCATAACTGCTCCAGAGGGTGTGAGGTCAGGGATTTGCATCAGCAACCTATACCAGGCTGTAGAGTTGGGGTGTTGCTTTTTTTTGGTTTGCAGAGAGGATCCACAAGGATGGAGCGAATTAATCTCCACCAGCCTCTTCTGGATTAAAGGGAAGCTCTACCCCCCACCCACCCAGGTGCAAAATCGTGCTGCTGCAAC
Organism: Podarcis gaigeae; assembly: GCF_964106915.1. Lineage (NCBI taxonomy): Eukaryota > Metazoa > Chordata > Lepidosauria > Squamata > Lacertidae > Podarcis > Podarcis gaigeae. The sequence goes on along the minus strand of NC_139692.1, from coordinate 41,399,001 downwards.
TGAGATCACTGCTAATAATTCATCAGGGACTGATTTTTATTTTTTGGTTGTTGACAGGGTGTGACTTTCATCATGACAAACACTATTTTTATTTTGCCTTACAGTCTTTTCAAGGGAGCCAGGGCCGGGCCTATCTCTTCAATTCAGTGTAAGTGTCTGGGTTCCCCCCCTACCCCCCTCTCCGTTGTCACTGTTGTCCTCAGAAAGGGAGAGGCGGAGCCTTCCGCCCTCCAGATGTTGCTGGAATACAACTCCCATCATCCTTTTGCGTCGGCCCATGCTGGCTGAGGCTGATGGGAGTCTGAGTCCAGCAGTGTCTAGAGAGCCACGGGTTTCCCCATCCCTCCCCTTGACTGCTTGAAGTGTCATGATCCTGATTTATGCATATAAGAACAGAGGTGTGCTTAGTGAGGAGCACAGCTGCTGCAGCGAAATGGACCAGGATCTGCAAATCAAAACGTCTCTCTTCCTTCTTCCCACATTTGCAGAGTTAATGTGGGCTGCGGCCCTGCGGAAGAACGGGTTTTGCTAACAGGACTGCATGCGGTGGCAGACATTTATTGTGAAAACTGCAAAACCACGCTGGGCTGGAAATACGTGAGTGTTGTTGTTTCTTAAAATCTTGTCCCCTTTGGCCCTTCGTTCAATGCGCTCTACTGCAATGCGCTCTACGTGGGGCTACCTTTGAAGGTGACCCGGAAACTACAACTAATGCAGAACGCGGCAGCTAGACTGGTGACTGGGAGCGGCCACTGAGACCACATAACACCGGTCTTGAAAGACGTACATTGGCTCCCAGTACGTTTCCGAGCACAATTCAAAGTGTTGGTGCTGACCTTTAAAGCCCTAAACAGCCTCGGTCCGGCATACCTGAAGGAGCGTCTCCACCCCCATTGTTCTGCCCGGACACTGAGGTCCAGCGCCGAGGGCCTTCTGGTGGTTCCCTCGCTGTGAGAAGCCAAGTTACAGGGAACCAGGCAGAGGGCCTTCTCAGTAGTGGCACCCGCCCTGTGGAACACCCTCCCACCAGATGTCAAAGAGAAAAATAACTACCAAACTTTTAGAAGACATCTAAAGGAGCCCTGTTTAGGGAAGCTTTTAATGTTTAATAGGTTATTGTATTTTAGTGTTTTGTTGGAAGCTGCCCAGAGTGGCTGGGGAAACCCAGCCAGATGGGCAGAGTATAAATAAATTATTATTATTATTATTATTATTATTATTATTATTATTATTATTATAACTGGAATCTCCTTTTCTTTTTAGAGGGTGAGCTGTAGCTCAGTGGCAAAGCCCTTGCTTTGTATGCAGGGAAGTTCAATTCCCTGGCATCTCCAGATAGGGCTGGGAATGTCCCCTCCCTGCCCGAAACCTAGGGGCTGGGAATGTCCCCTCCCTGCCCGAAACCTAGGGGAGAGCTGCTGCCAGCCAGTGTAGACAGTACTGAGCTAGATGCACCAACGCTCTGATTCTGCATAAAACACAGGCTTTATTCCTGGGACAAGGTCTCTTTCTGAATACCAGCTAGCTGATCCTTTTGACGGTGTGGCTGTTGTAAACAAAAATTGCCCTTTTCCCTTATGGGGTATCCAAGAGCCCATATAGAGTCCTTACGTAGGTTCCCTATTGGTAGGAGAGAGTAACAGAGGCCAACCAGAGAATATTGAGAAGCAAAGCAGCTAGTAAGCCTGATCTTTACTGATCTGTTGCAACAGGGTCCTCACCACCTGCAGGAGGGAGGAGGAACCCAGAAAAATGGTGCGCAAGGCCTTATAAAGACTTTTGAAATTGCCACCCTGTAGATCAAGACCACCCCCAGAAACATCATACATCCATCACAGAAGGGGTGTAACCTAAGACCACCCCTCAGATACATCACACCTACATCACAGAAAAGGTGGTCTAAAACAGAAATTTGAATGTTGTTTCTCTCCTGTCTGGCAGGTTACTTGATTGGATTACCTGGGGAGCCTGGCCAGTCTTTTGTAATGATAAATACTTAGTTCTTGGGCCAGGTCACAGGCTCACACCCTATTCATATCTTAAGGTAAAGGTAAAGGTACCCCTGCCCGTACGGGCCAGTCTTGACAGACTCTGGGGTTGTGCGCCCATCTCACTCAAGAGGCCAGGGGCCAGCGCTGTCCGGAGACACTTCCGGGTCACGTGGCCAGCGTGACATCGCTGCTCTGGCGAGCCAGAACCGCACACGGAAACGCCGTTTACCTTCCCGCTGGTAAGCGGTCCCTATTTATCTACTTGCACCCGGAGGTGCTTTCGAACTGCTAGGTTGGCAGGCGCTGGGACCGAGCAGCGGGAGCGCACCCCGCCGCAGGGATTCGAACCGCCGACCTTTCAATCGGCAAGTCCTAGGTGCTGAGGCTTTAACCCACAACGCCACCTGCGTTCATATCTTAAATGTGCCCTTAAGGCAGGATTTGTGAGGAAAGAGACAATGGGGAGGTTTTCCCACTTTGACCTTGCAGAGAAAACGTTTGCTCAGTTTAGGAATCAAAATGGTTTCAGGTCGGTCTTTCTGTGCTGATCTATGTACGTGCTTGGTTGGTACACTTATGAACACTTAGATATACACATATATCTAAGACCTCAAAATTCCCATCACATGGTGAAGCCTGCTCTGGCTTCCTCAGCGAGGCTGGAGTTGGGGTTGGCTGCTGAACAGCTGGGGAAGTTAGCAACATTTCAGCCTCTGGGATAAATCCGTGAACTTGATCCTGTTGCAAAAGGGACCTTGGGAGTTCACGCCAGCCAGGCGCTAAAACCCTCAGTCCTTTGAACAATCGGATTATGTTTCCAAAACACGGTTGGGCAGTTCAGGAACCAAAAAGAAAAAAGAAAAAGTGAGCCTCTGTAAATTTCCTTCCAAACCTTTGCTAATACACAATGTTTAGAAAAGGCCCACAACTTGTGCACACTGCAGCTGGGTTTTAAAAGAAGCTGAGCTCCTGTTTGTGGTGACTGTCCATTTCACACTGGAGCTGTACTGTCAGGTGATGATCACATTTACCACAGTAACACAAGAGGTGTGGGAAATCTCCTGGGCCCACCTGACCTCCTTCCCTAACCTGGTGCTGTCCAGATTCCTTACTGAAGAGCTGTAGCTCAGTAGAGTTTGAGTTTGGACTTGATATCCTGCCTTTCACTACCCTTTAAGGAGTCTCAAAGCAGCTAACAATCTCCTTTTCCCTTCCTCCCCCACAACAAACACGCTGTGAGGTGAATGGGGCTGAGAGCCTTCAGAGAAGTGTGACTAGCCCAAGGTCACCCAGCAGCTGCATGTGGAGGAGCGGGGAAGCAAACCCAGTTCACCAGATTACGAGTCCACCACTCTTAACCACTGCACCACACTGGCTCTCAGTGTGTAGTACAGCATCTTCTTTGCATGCAGAAGGTACTCCCTTGACTGAGACCCAGGAGGAACTTCGCTCCTTTCCCTTGTTTTGATTCTGTCTCTTTCCCTTTCCAGGAACACGCGTTCGAAAGCAGTCAAAAGTACAAGGAAGGCAAATATATCATTGAATTAGCTCACATGATCAAGGACAACGGCTGGGATTGAATGGCGAGGAGACGCACGCCAAACACGGGCGAGAGAGTTTGTCATCCTACCGAACATTTTATCTCCCGGAAAACCCCACACATATATATATATGAGCGAGTGACTGACAACCGTTTGGTTCCGTGCATTTGGGGGCTTGTCGTCGTCGTCATCGTGTTGAGATGCTTCCTCACAGAACCCTTAGCGGTGACCGGCCTCGATAACTTCTGTCTCTCTTTGCTTTTGTCTCTTGTTTGTGAGTTGACTTCTGGTCCCCTTCCTCCTCCCTCACTCCCCTGCCCAGCTCCCTTACTCCTCTGTGTTCTGGCATTGGGGGTGCGTATAGATGTAAGGAGGACTCAAACTCGGTGCCCCTCAAAACCGTTTCCTAAGTGACATTGTCTCAGTACAAACTGAAGGTTGGTTTTGGGGTGGTGTGTGTGTGTGTGTTTTAATCCAAGGGTCCCGGCACGAGGGAAGGAGTGCTGGGTCTTCAGACGTCGGGCGCGCGGGAGAGTTGCATCGCCCCTGCCCCTTTCCCCGCTTGGCCTTTTAAAAAAATTCCTGGTCAACCATGGCTTGAAACTTGTGGACCGCAGAAAAAAATATATATACCTCATGGCTGTATCCTCTGCATCTCAAAGACTGTAGCCTAAAAACTTGTCGCTAGTGGCATCCCCAGACTGGTCTGTGTTCCTCGTTTGATTGCTTGTTTCTTTTTAAATGATCTCTTTGGATTTTTTGTCTTTTTCGTACTAATGTTTGATTTGAGAGGAGGGGGGTGTAAACACAGGTCCCGGGCCTAGCCCTCCCTGGCCTCCTGTTCCCCAGTGAGCAAGCCCACCCAAACACTGCGGTGCTGATGTTGGAAAACCCTCGCCATTTGCCTTCCCACGACGCTGACACTTCAAGTGCAGGAAGCATGTCCCGCTTCAAAACTGAACGGAGCGAATACATTTGAGGCGGGCAGGGGAGCAAGGAGAACAAGGAGGTGGTGATCTATATCCTTCACAAAATTGCTGGCAGTTTTGCAGCCTCCTGACTGCTTGATTTTTTTTTGCGGGGAGGGGGGCTGACTGGTCTCACTAGGATGATGGAAACAAGCCTGGATCGCTTCTGCAGATGATAAGTTGGACGACCTGCACTTGTGCTGTTAAGTGTGACTCTTAAAAAGAACAAAAACACAACAGGGGTGATGGACTCAGGCAGTAACAAATGTTTCAGAGCCTAAGTGTGTGTTAAGTTTTGGTTCAGCAGTGGGGGGGGGGGGGTTGGTGAGTGTTTTGAACAGAAGCAGCTCCGAAAGCAGAGGACTCTTAAAAACCTCCGGGTGGAGAACCCTGCAGCCTCCCCAGGTGTCCTTGGACTCCAGTTCCCAGCAGCCAGCATGGCCCAAGCGTCAAGGATGATGGGAGTTGTAGTCTAGTGGCATATGGAGGGTCACAGTTTCCCCCTACTCTGTTAAGTAGAGATAGAGGAACGGCTCTATATAGAAGAGGGGAGAGTTCACAAATGATGGCAGGCCATTTTAGCCTGCCCAAATCTGGAGCTACTGCCAAAATTGCCCTTCCCAATTAGGGAGGAGTGATGCTGTCTTACTCCTAATGTTGCACCATGGTTCAGTAGCCATCAGAAAGCAGCCAGGCCTCAGTTTCCCAATGCAAGGCCCGTGAGAATCCTTGTCTGCCTCTCCCTCCCCACTATATTATAAGAAATTGCTGTCTCCATTGAATCTGGCTAAACATGTTAACTGTCTGTTAAGATTCTTTTGAATCACTCCTGTTTTGCTTTCAGGCCTCCCTCTGGTCTTTTTTTGGGGGGGAGGACACAGGGGGCCCGCAAGGGGAGAGCTTTGAGAGCCCCCTGGTTTTTTTGCATTTCAATGCATTGTCAATGACACTGTGAATTTGCATTCTGCATCAAAGCTCCGGTGTTCTGACAAGTGAAGTCAGGCTGAATTTGTACACATCTAAATGAATTCATTTCCATCTCCCCCCCCCCCCTCGCTGCCTCTCTCTTTTTCTCATTCGCCCCCCCCCCCTTGCTTTATTGGTGGAAATCTTCTCATGTAGGTTAATCTGCTCTGCAAATCTGTCGCAGTCTGCTGGCAAGAAAGAGATCCAGTATAGCCCATGGTGTGGATTTTTGTTTTTGTTTGTTTTGGTCGGGGCAGGTGTTGAGAACCATCCGGTTTTCATGGCCTCCTGTTGGGATTCCTTTTCTGTGGCAGAAACTCAGGTTAGCAGCAGTGGGAGAGATACCCGCTTGAGAGTAATAAACAAAGAGAAATTTTGGGGTGAGGAGGAAGGAATTAGGTTCAATCACTAATGTTTGCTGATTAATTGGCTCTGATGGTGCAAGAGAGTCACCCCCATAATCTTTGTAGCAAAAAGCTGCATTTCAGGGCACAGATCTGTCTGTGGGTTGAGATCCACAAATTGCTGCCTTTGCAGATGAAAGGATAAGCAGGAGTCTTGATACATCTCCACACCACCTGTTTACATGCTAGTCCTAATAACAGTGCAATACCCAGCTTGGACCTGGGAAGTCCAGTCTCTCAAAATCCAAGCCTGTTCCACTACAAGCGCCTGTTGTTTACCTGACAGGACACCCCATTCTTACCAAGTGTGGCTGCAGCCCATGCACCTCTCTAAACCATTTGATATCGGAAACACCCTTTTGGGCTGTCCCTTCTGAGATCTAGTTTCAGTCTTCCTGCTCTGCTAAAACATTAACCTCAAGTGCTTCTTAACGTTTGCTAGATTTTGCTGCTAAATCACCCATCACCTACTCTTAGAGTACAGACTCATGTGACAGCGTTTTGTGTTTGGTAATGGAAGGGGGAAAGCGAAAGTAGATGCCCTAAACTACTTGTAGGGAAACTGAGGCCTTCTTGGACGTTGTTGGACTCCATCATCCCTCACCATTGGCCATGCTGGCCGCTGGGACTGCTGAGAGTTCGAAGCCCATCAGCATCCTGATGCTCCCCCCCCCCCGCCCCGTGATTTTGAGTTTATGCTCAAAAACACTGTGTTCTGAATCAATGGCTTTTGGAAATTTGATTTCTCTCTCTTTACAGCATGACCAAAGAACTTGGCTAATTTTTTTTGTCCCCAAGTTAGGTGATAGGTACCATCTTTTCCTGATGGGTAGCAGACTGCAGAGGTCAGCCATTGTCTCTGGGGAGGGGGCGGGGATTAAAAACGAGCATTAAGCAATGAGAGTTGAAGTTATCTCCTGATCATGAGGACTAGAACCATGGCCATTCCCCCACCTGAATCCTACAGGTTGTAGGTGGAAACACCGTCCCTGTCTCATAGTGAGTTCCCCTTGGCTGATAGAAAGAATAGATCTTGAATTATATCCCTCTGGCTTGCAGAAATTGATAGGGTTATTCCTCCCCTTGCCCATTCCACTTTGTTCTTCCCTTGGGTTCCTGGATCATATGAAAATGACACCCTGATTATAATATCTACATACCATACAAGGCAGTAGCATATGTACTTTTTATGTTAATAATGTTGAATTTTTAAAAAATAACATATATGTGGTGCTTTTACACCCCGCCGGCCCCCCCACCAAACCACGTTTGCGTGTTACAGTTTTGAATTTTTCTAAACTTTTATTCTCTCTCTGTCTTGCAAACTATTATTTAAAGGGAAATAATGCAGATGTTAGGCAGATGTTTGTTAGCAGGGAGTTGCGTTCAAATCAAACAAGACCTTAAGAAATGCAGGGCAGGGAGGAAACTAAAATACAGCCAGTTTCGTGGTTAATGAGAAGCCCATTGGAACGTCTGGAGGCAAGGATTCATTTTTAAGTATATAAATAAATTCAGGGACGCGCGGTAATTCACACTCTTGAATGTAGACAGAGACAGATGTTGAAATAATTCCTTGTCTTGGGACTTCCATTTGAGTGTATATAGGTTGCTCCTGATAATCTCAGTGAGTGCCGTTCAATGGCTTAAGCTATGCTGCTAACTCTTGCATGATGTTGTTTTAAATCTTGTGCCTTTTCGTCTTTTCAAAGTCTCTGTCTTTGGAGCACGCTCATCGTTGTCCCAGAGAGAAGTGTGGAAAACATGTTTGTACGATGTAGTAATTGGCGTGTTCAGATTTGAATCAGGGGAACATGTTTTCAAATCGGACACTCGAGTCTCAAAAGAGCTCCCTGAATATCTTCAGGAAAGGCCATTTTCAGCGTGGTTGTTAGGATAAAATAGGAGCAGATCCTCATATATATTTGTCAAGGCAGGGCCAAATGAAGTGTCAGAAGAAAGAGATGGAAGATATAATTGTAACTCCATTAACATAAGCTGGACTTTCATGATTTCAGTTGGGACGTGACCTGTACCTACATCTGAAGGGGGTGGCATTTGTCACGGCTAAAGCGCAAGGTAGGCAGATGTTGAGCTATACTTAGAAGCAAGGAAGTTTAGGTTGTGGTTTGGAAGGATTTAAATAGCACCAGGCTGTCTAGTCTTTTGTGTCCGGGGTTGATAACAGCGGGGTGTTAGAGGGAAGCCTCGGTTTGGGAAATCTCTCAAGACTTACTGGGTTTGTCTGCTTCCTTAAAGTAGATTCCTGAGCCACTCTATGACTGCTTTCTAGTTTCTGAACTGCCTGATCTTCTTGTCAAGGGACACCCTAGGAACACCTCAGCCGCTGCAAACCTGTGGCCTGGGCCTTAGGCCATATCTGCACCATACATTTAAAGCTCTATGGTACCACTTTACGCAGTCATGGCTTCCCCCAATGAATTCTGGGAGCCTTAGTTTGTCATGGGTACTGAGAGCAGTTAGGAGACCCCCTATTCCCCACTCAGAACTACAGTTCCCAGAGTTCCCTGGGAAGAGGGATTTGGTTGCCATATTTCAAAAAGTAAAATTCCTGACACCCGCAAAGTTGTCAGCTTTTTTGGGGGGGGGACGACAAAAATTGCACGGCATATGTTTTGGGCACTGCGTAAAATCGCAACCCCTAAAAAACACATTTTGAGGGAGAAATCATGCCATGAGATCACAGCAACCCAAATGGCCACTGTTCTCTTGCGATAAGAAACAGGGTGTCCTTTTTTCCCTCCCAGGACACTTGAGGGGTATGTTAAAATGTTGTAACACTGCTTTTAAATGTTGGGTGCGGATGAACAAGGTGGCCTTGGCCTACCTGAGACCTGGGAACAGTTCTTGAAAGACGCTGTCTTCTTTCCTCCTTTCTGGCGTTGTAGGCTGACATGAGCAGTTCTCTAGCCAAACAGGAGTGGATTAGTTTGTCGTTCCCTTCAGCCTGATTGACAGCCTAAGGAACATCAATGGCTCTCTGGACGTGGCTAGTGGTGTTGGGAGTGAAGGGAGTTTTTGTCCATCAACATCTCTCTCCCCTGTGTCCCTGCCATCAGTGGGAGCAGCCACAACCAGTGAAACCACCCTCTCCACTGCCCCAGAGAAGACCATCTCTTGTGTGTCTCTGCATGAGTCCGCGTTCAGCATGTGCCTCCCCTACTGCAAGAGAGGTGCAACAGGCACCCCATTCATTGGACTCGCCAGGTCTTAATTTCTCACACCGCCCCAGACTTTCCCTCTGGACGCATTAGCTAGGTTCCGCTGCACGATGCAGGAATGATTTTGTATCGAAACTTGTCTATGATTTATTTATTTTGTTATATGTTTACCGTGGAAGGGCGGGAGGGAGGTACCATGTAGATTTTCTTGCCTTAGGCACCACCAAATGTATTGGGCCACCTCTGTCTATATGTCTGTATGTAGAGACTTCCTCTGAACCAGACCAAAGAATCAATTTCAGAGCTTGTTCATTGCCTCCAGAGTCACTATAGCACTAGCAATGGCCGTGCTCTGTTCACAACAAGAAGTAGCTCGTGAATCTCTGCTGCCGGATTTCTGTAAATCTCCAGGTGAACCATCTAATTCTGTAAGCCGAATAATATGGAAACAGTCTTCTAGAATGAGGCTTCAAGTGGCAGGCAGCATAGCAAGGCAAGTGAGTTGGCAACATAGATTGTCCTTTTTTAAAATAATATCTCCAAACAGCACAAGCTGCTTCCTGGACTGTTCTTTAGCCACCGGTCTCTGTAATGTAATCAGGCCTCCTGTTTTAGGTTTTTGGGGTGTGTGGCAGCAGATATTGTCTAGGGTTGCCACCTTTTGTTAACAGCAGCCTCACACACACACACACGTTTGCAAGCAGAGCAAAATTTCTCAGCATGGGGAGGAACTAGTGAGGGGGGGGGTCTATTTAGCTGTCATTTAAATGCGCAGGAGCAGGGTCAGAAAGAAAAGGTGGCAGCCTCTGATTCTATCCGTTTAGGCCCTCCAGCTGTTTTGGGACTACAACTCCCATCATCCCTAGCTAACAGAACCAGTGGTCAAGGATGATGGGAATTGTAGTCCCAAAACAGCTGGAGGGCCAAGTTTGGCCATCACTGTTCTAGATTCTGGCGACGTGTTTACATCTCTGGCATTAATGGGTCTTTATTTATTTTTTTCGTCGCTGTTAAGTCTTTCCTTTTACCCCAGTTTTGATTGCTCTATAAATCTCCCAAGTGGACCAACAGCACAAATGATTGGATTGCGCTTTGGCAATATGACTCTTTGGCAGTGTGCTTGATCAATGCTGCATGTGCTTCATTTCTCCACACGCCCTGCCCCTTCCCATAAAACTTTCTGGTGCACACACATTTTAAATGACAAAACAAGCAGGTGAAATCTCTTGTTCCTCGTGTTCGCATATTGGTTTGTTTGTTTTTTATTCCTGTGTGTATGTCTGTGTTTTCGGACTGAGAATATATGTATTAAATATACATTTCATAGTATCATTTCAAGGGTGAGGAAGAATCACACTTCCCACCACACACAACCCCAGCTTTGCATCGCTCATGATGAAAGAAATGAATGAGTAGCTGAAGAAATGCTTTACCTGTCTGAGAGAAAACTGGGGAGTGGAATGTTCTGGAATATTTGTTTGTGTGTTGACTTTCAGGAATCTTTTTTTAAAAGAAAAGAAAAAGGAAGCTGAATGCTGAAAAACGGTTGAAGAAGGAGAAAACAAATGGTTTTTAACTTTAAATTTTAAAAAAACCCTGCACACTTAACTGTGAGCAGAATAGCATTATGGGTAAGATACAATGGGCACCTTAATGCTTTCTTTAAATGAAGCAACTATCTTTCCAATACCAGCCTGTCGTGTTGACGCCCTTGTGTTTACAAACTGTGTGTACATATTTCTTGGGTTTTTGTTTTATTTGTATTTTATTTTTATTGTTTGGCATATTCTTCAGGTCGTTTTTTTGCTTCGGTAATAAATGTTTTTAATTGTTTTGGGGTTTTCTTTTTTTGGGGGGGGTCTTCACCTCGTCATGTCCTTTCTATAATTGTACATAGTACTTCAGTATTAGAAGGAAGGAAGCATTTGTTGACCTATTTACCATATGTGTTGGTGCTCATTTGGAAGAGAAAAAAAATAAAATAAAAGTTTTCCAATATTAAAAAGCCACAGCTCTGTGGTAGTGGTGTTTTCCAGCCTCTCTCTTATTTGTTGCTTAAAAAAACCAAAACCCTACAGTTTCTGAATGTATGCATTAAATTAAATGTCTCAAAGGGGGGGGGGAATCAAAAGAGATTCTAAGAAAGCATACCTGAGATTTGTAATGCTGATTGCTCCACCCATTTTTACTTCTGGCCCCGCCTACTCCTGGCATGTGGCCCCCAGAAAGTTACCTAGAAGTGAATATGGCCCTTGGTGAAAAAAAATCCCTGCCTCTGAGTTAGGATGTGATGATCACTGTCTCCTTTGTGACAGGCATACGCCCAGGTCCAGGACCTTTTTGAGCTCACCTGGCCAACCTCTCAAGTTCATAGCTGTCAACGTTTCCCCTTTTTTAAGGGAAATTCCCTTATTCCGAATAGGATTCCTCGCAAGAAAAGGGAAACGTTGACAGCTACGCCCAGGTTCCAGGTTTTAAGGCTTGAAGAGGTGCCAGCCCTTCGTGGACCACAGGCTTAACGAGTCCATTGTGTGATGCAGCAGCAAAAAAAGCTAATGCTATTCTAGGCTGCATCAACAGAAGAAATCTAGTGTCCAGATCAAGGGAAGGAATAGTCTGACTCTATTCTGCTTTGGTCAGACCACACCTGGAATACTGTGTCCAGTTCTGGGCGCCCCAATTTAAGAAGGATGTTGGCAAGCTGGAAGGTGTGCAGAGGAGGGCAACCAAGATGATCTAGAGTTGGGAAACAAAGCCTTATGAGGAGTGGTTGAAGGAGCTGGGTATGTTTGGCCTGGAAAAGAGGAGATATGATAGCCATCTTCAAATCATATCTGAAGGAAGATGGAGCAAGCTTGTTTTCTCCTGCTCTGGGGGGGAGGACCTGAACAGCAAGAGCTGTTTGACAGTGGAACAGTCTCCCTCAGGAGGTTGTGGACCTGCCTTCATTGCAGGCTTTCAAGGAGAGGTTGGGTGGCCGTCTGTCATGGATGCTTTAGTTGATATTCCTGCATCGCTGTGATTCTGTGGTTCTATGATTCTACCTTAGGACAAAGTGAGGCAGGTGGAGGAGCATGCCATTAAAACAAGACTGAACAGCTGTTGGTGTCTACATCTCATCAGTGCCCTCACTCAGCAAAGTCCCTTTGGGCCTGGTTTATTTTGAAGTGGTCAGAAGTTATACCCCAAATCCAGACAGCTTGACCTCCCCCCCCTCTTTTATTCCTGCAGAGAATTTTCCTTCTCACTCATCCTGCTCTGTAGCTTTGTGTTTCCATGACAGCGCCATGGAGGAGCCCACTGTTTCCATGGTGACAGATGATACCCTGGTACTGGGTTTCACCTCCGCTAGCCTCTTGGTGTTGTGTTGCCGAAATGTGAAGATGGGTTCGGGCGGGTGGCAAAGAGAGAGCTCAAACGCTCCATTGTAACATGAGCTGCTGCTGCTCTGTCTCAATGGAGATTTGAACCCGGGTCTTTCCCGGTCTTACTCCAAAATGAATGGCTACATCAGCTTTTCAATGAGTGCTCCACGCTACAACATCTACTTTTCAAGCAGGTAGAGTAAGGCCCTTACTGAAGAGCTGCTGTAAGTCAGTGCGGGCAATATTGGGGTAGAATAACGATCTTCCTCAGTATCTGAAGGCAGCTCCCGCAGTTTCCAATTAAATTGTCCTTAATTCAGAACCATGAGGACTGGAATCTTGCTTCACTTTTAGCGGGAGGCCTCAGGCTCAGTCCCCACCCTCTTCAGGCACGGCTGGAAGAGACACTGCTTGGCTGAGAACCTGAAAAGCTGCTGCCAACATAGAAAATACTGAACTGGATGGACATATGGCAAGATACCATATAAGGCAAAACATAGCCTTGTGTTGCTGTCCTCCCCCTGGGCGATTTGCAAAGGTCCTCCTTCCGTGGGATTGTTGTGATCAGGGAGCAGATTTGCAGATAAACACCCACCCTGTCTATGAATCACCATTTCGTTTGCATCTTGGAACAGCAGCTCGGCTAATAGTCCGTAATGGCCGCATGGAACCGGAGAGCAAGGCTTGGCATCTGTTTGTCTTGTCACAGCCAAGCTGCTAGCTGGGTCATTAAGGACGGGGGTGTTAATTGTTTTCTTCTGTGTATGAAACTGCTTGATACCGAATCAGACCCAGTTCTGGCTTACTCTGTCTGGCCACTGCTCTCCGGGCTATTATACGGCAGAGAGAAGAGGCTCTTTTCCCCATCCTTTGCTCTGCCTAACATCCTTTTAACAGGATGTAGCGATGGGAGAGAAATCGGGTTCAGTTCACATGAAAAGGTACAAGCCCGCCTAATCCTAGCCAAAACACACCCGTCTTTTTCTGGGTTTTGTAGGGCACTTACCCAGCCAAGTAATGGGTACAAAGCAAATACATATACTGGGGTAAAGTGTTCATAAAAGTGCGTATAATCGTGAAAATGACATGCAAAAGTGCATTATAATATATTGTTACATTTATATCCCACCTTTTCTCCAGGTGGAATGCATGGGTTCTCGTCCTGTTTTACCCTCCTCACAACCCTGTGAAGTAGGCGGAGAGGCTGTGACTGGCCTGAGGCAACCCAGTGAACTTCATGGCCAAGAGGGGATTTGAACCCTGCTGTCTCCCTAGTCCTAGTACAGTGGTACCTCGGGTTACATATGCTTCAGGTTACATACGCTTCAGGTTACATACGCTTCAGGTTACAGACTCCACTAACCCAGAAATAGTGCTTCAGGTTAAGAACTTTGCTTCAGGATAAGAACAGAAATTGTGCTCTGGCGGCGCGGCGGCCTCATTAGCTAAAGTGGAGCTTCAGGTTAAGAACAGTTTCAGGTTAAGAACGGACCTCCGGAACGAATTAAGAACTTAACCTGAGATACCACTGTACATGACTCTAACCACTACACCATTATAGTAAGGGAAATTGCTTTGCAAGAGTTCCTATTAGGCAAAATTGCTAAGAGAAATGTGTCTATTGCAGCATTAAAGATTTGATGAATTTTCGTGCAAATTTGCAAAGTGACGTGGCAAGCCAAACTAAATCTATTGAATATGAACTGGGGGCCTTCTGCATTCCAAGCAGGTGTCCTGACCCTGAGCTTGCGGGGCCTTGTGGTTCTGGGAACCTCGATGACTGCTGAGTGGAGTGGTGGTTGTTTTCTTTGCTTCAGCCCTGCCTGTGACATATTTAGGTAGCATTGTGGATGGCGTAGGTTTTCTGCTTCTGGTGACAGCAGATTTTCTAATGGGCCCTGAAGCTGGAGAGCGCGTTCTGACGCCCGGGGGGGCTATTTCTGTTCAAGATGTACGCTTTGGGGGTATAAATAGCACAGTGGGTTATTCTTTTCCTGGGACAGGGCATAGATAGATTAAATGCCTTGCAGAAAGCAGCTGCAAGGCGGGGGAGAGAGGTCACCTAGAGGTCATCATCTCCCGCTGTTCACAGGATTGGTGCCAAAAGATCTCTAAGGAAATGGAGGAGGTTTGGCCACTGTTTTCAAGCACCTACCTCTTCCTCTGCCTCCTCCCACATCACTCCAAATTCTGCACCAAGGTGCCTGGAGCTAAGCATTTGCAAAGATGCCTACACCTAATAATAATAATAATAATAATAATAATAATAATAATAATAATTTATTATTTATACCCCACCCATCTGGCTGGGTCTCCCCAGCCACCCTGGGTGGCTTCCAACAAAGTATTAAAATAAAGTGGTCTGTTAAACATTAAAAGCTTCTCTAAACAGGGCTGCCTTTAGATGTCTCCTAAAAGTCTGGTAGTTGTTGTTCTCTTTGACATCTGGTGGGAGGGCGTTCCACAGGGCGGGTGCCACCACCGAGAAGGCCCTCTGCTTGGTTCCCTGTAACCTGGCTTCTCGCCCTACATTTCAAACTGATGGCAGGTAAGTTTCTAATTGTTGTTAAGGGTCAGAGCAGTAACTTGGGGTTCGGGGGAACCAGTGCAGACCCTCTAAGTGTCCCTATTTACAGAAGTCATTCCGGTTTCTGATTTGATCCTGGAATGTCCAGCTGTTCCTTAGGATGTCCCTATTTTCATCATATAAATGTTGGAGGGTATGGAGTTATCCGACCCCCAAGCCACCTGAAAATAGCCCTGTACGGTGGTACCTCAGGTTAAGTACTTAATTCGTTCTGGAGGTCCGTACCTAACCTGAAACTGTTCTTAACCTGAAGCACCACTTTAGCTAATGGGGCCTCCCGCTGCTGCCGTGCCGCTGGAGCACGATTTCTGTTCTCATCCTGAAGCAAAGTTCTTAACCTGAGGTAATATTTCTGGGTTAGCGGAGTCTGTAACCTGAAGCGTATGTAACCTGAAGCATGTGTAACCTGAGGTACCACTGTATAAGGAGGTATTTTTTTTAATGCTTAATGTTTTCTTATTTTTAAAAATCTGCTGGAAGCTGCATGATAATAGTAAAACTGTTGTTGTTGTTGGATGAAGATGTCCCTGTTTGGATGAAGATGTCCCTGTTTTCATTGGATAAATGTTGGAGAGTCTGCCAGTGGAGGTGTGTTTATTAGGGCAAATGGGGCACTGTCTCATCAACCTCTGTCTGCCCTCTCAGCCAGCCCCTACTCGCCTGTCCTTCTTACTTACAACCAGTTCAGGGCTTGTCCCTGCCGGCCTTCTCCTTGTTCCTTCTCCTCTTCATAAAGGTAAAGGGACCCCTGACCATTAGGTCCATTCGTGACTCTGGGGTTGTGGAGCTCATCTCGCTTTATTGGCGAAGGGAGCTTCCGGATCATGTGGCCTGCATGACTAAGCCGCTTCTGGCAAACCAGAGCAGTGCACGGAAACGCCGTTTACCTTCCCGCCGGAGTGGTACCTATGTATCTACTTGCACTTTGATGTGCCTTCGAACTGCTAGGTTGGCAGGAGCAGGGACTGAGCAACGGGAGACCGTCGTGGGGATTCGAACTGCTGACCTTCTGATATGCAAGTCCTAGGCTCTGTGATTTAACCCACAGCGCCACCTGCATCCCTTCTCCTCTTCATAGTCCCAGCAGAATTTAGCAGAATCTGCCTCTCATTGACTCTGGCCTCCCCTACTGTTGGGCTCGCTTGCCTCCCAGCCACCACCAGCTTAGAGCAGCTGCTCTGCATGCAGAAGGTGACAGATGGAGGTCCTTGCATCCTCAGGTAGGCCTGGAGAAGACATCTGTCTGAAACAAAGTTTCCCAAACTTGGGTCTCCAGCTGTTTTCAGACCACAACTCCCACCATCCCTAGCTAGCAAGACCAGTGGTCAGGGATGATGCTCTGAAGGAGCGGCTCCACCCCCATTGTTCTGCCTGGACACTGAGGTCCAGTGCCGAGGGCCTTCTGGCAGTTCCCTCCCTGCGAGAAGCCAAGTTACAGGGAACCAGCCAGAGGGACTTATCGGTGGTGGCACCCGCCCTGTGGAACGCCCACCCACCAGATGTCAAAGAGAACAACAACTGCAGTGGTACCTCGGGTTAAGTACTTAATTCCGGAGGTCCGTTCTTAACCTGGAGCTGTTCTTAACCTGAATCACCACTTTAGCTAATGGGGCCTCCTGCTGCCGCTGCGCTACCGCTACACAATTTCTGTTCTCATCCTGAAGCAAGGTTCTTAACCCAAGGTACTATTTCAGGGTTAGCGGAGTCTGTAACCTGAAACGTATGTAACCTAAGGTACCACTGTACCAGACTTTTAGAAGACATCTGAAGACAGCCCTGTTTAGGGAAGCTTTTAATGTTTGATGCATTACTGTATTTTAATATTTTGTTGGAAGCTGCCCAGAGTGGCTGGGGAAGCCCAGCCAGATGGGTGGGGTATAAATTTATTATTATTATTATTATTATTATTATTATTATTATTATTATTATTATATTTTATTATTTTATTATTATAGTTCAAAAGCAGCTGGAGCTCACCAAGTCAGCTTCATAGCCCAGAGGGGAATTGAACCCTGCTGTCTCTCAGTTCCTAGACCAACACTCAAACCACTACACCACACTGCCTCCCCCCATGGGTGATAAATTAGCAGAGTATAGCTGAAGAACACTTTTATTGCCACTTAGCTGTTGAAAACGGTCGCTACGCTTAACCTTTCATGCATTTCAGTTTTGCGTCTTGTCTTTGACGACCTTTTTTATTATCATTTTTATTAAATGTTCTGCTTTACAATTTTGAATACTCATTTAAACATCCTTAAAATATCAATGACTTCCCTTCTTCTCTTTCCATGGTTCATTTTGCATACCATAAATCCCTGCATATTTTACATAAACTCAACCATTCCGTATTCCATTATTACATCCATCAAACCTAATTTACGCTGTTGTCAGGACTGTTGAATTTATCTTAATGCTGCCAACGTTTTCAAGTGTACACAATTTCCCCCCATATATTCAATAAACATTTTCCAATCTTCTCTAAACATATGTTGTTCTTGTTCTCTTATTCTATATGTTAGGTCTGCAAGCTGCGCATATTCCATCAGCTTAACTGACCATTCTTCTTTAGCTGGGACCTCGCTCATTTTCCATTTTCGGCTAACGAAACACGGGCCACAGTAGTTTGGATCTGCTCTTCATGCCTGACAAAGTGAAGCTGAGTCCACAAAAGCTTGTGCCCGCACTAAATCTGTTAGTCTTTAAAATGCCGCAAGTTTTTTTATTGAAGCAAGAGGCTTTTAAAAAATTAAGACATATACTTCTCTTCCTGTCAAGCAAATCTTCCTTGACACACGACCCTCTTCTTCCCAAAGAGCTGTGTATGACCCATGAGCAGCTTAGCCGGTCAATTTCTTGCACCTGTTCCAGTCACAAGGTGCTATTTCAGATCCAAAAGGGAGGTTGTTTCCCATTCAGTGGCCCTGCTTCCCCAAAGGCTTTGCACAGGCTGTTGGCGCATTTTGAACCCTGCGTAGATTAGTACATATTTCCAAGAGCCTAAGTCCTCGGATCCTGTTACAGGCCCCTGCTGGCAGGAAGTTTATATTTTGGGGTCTGGCAGTCAGTGCAATCCTATATGCCTCTATTCAGAAGTAAGTCCCATTCAGTTCAACAAGACTCGCTCCTAGGTTATTTTACAGTCATGGGGAAAAGAAAGTGCACTGCCTTTGAATCATGTGGTTTTACATATCAGGACATATAGCCTGGAAGAAGCGGACCATTTGGATCCCTTCCAGTCGGGATTCAGGCCTCATCAGGGGACTGAAACTGCCATGGTCGCACTGGTTGATGATCTCCGGCGGGCTAGGGACAAAGGTGAGAGCTGTTTCCTAGTTCTGCTGGATCTCTCAGCGGCGTTTGATACCATCGACCATAACATCCTTCTGGACCGTCTTGAGGGGCTGGGAGCTGGGGGCACTGTCATACAGTGGTTCCGCTCCTTCCTCCTGGGCCGTGTTCAGAAAGTGGGGGGGGGATGAGTGTTCAGACCCCTGGGCTCTCACTTGTGGGGTGCCTCAGGGTTCTGTCCTCTCCCCCATGCTTTTCAACATCTACATGCAGCCACTGGGAGAGATCATCAGGAGGTTTGGGCTGGGTGTTCATCAGTATGCAGATGATACCCAGCTCTACCTCTCTTTTAAATCAGAACCAGTGAAGGTCCTGTGTGAGTGTCTGGAGGCGGTTGGAGGATGGATGGCGGCTAACAGATTGAGGTTGAATCCTGACAAGACAGAAGTACTGTTTTGGGGGGACAGGAGGCGGGCAGGTGTGGAGGATTCCCTGGTCCTGAATGGGGTAACTGTGCCCCTGAAGGACCAGGTGCGCAGCCTGGGAGTCATTTTGGACTCACAGCTGTCCATGGAGGCACAGGTCAAATCTGTATCCAGGGCAGCTGTTTACCAGCTCCATCTGGTACGTAGGCTGAGACCCTATCTGCCTGCAGACTGTCTCGCCAGAGAGGTGCATGCTCTGGTTATCTCCCGCTTGGACTACTGCAATGCGCTCTACGTGGGGCTACCTTTGAAGGTGACCCGGAAACTACAACTAATCCAGAATGCGGCAGCTAGACTGGTGACTGGGAGCGGCTGTCGAGACCATATAACACTGGTCTTGAAAGACCTACATGTTATTGCTGCCAAAGGTGGTTCTATAAGCTACTGTATCCTAAGGTGTGCTGTACTTAGTTTTTCACACACGGCTTTTCCATTTTGGCTTTAGTGTCATGATTGTTGTTCATCTGAGGTTGTATTTACCTAATTTGAAGACCTGCTAAGGAACAGATGATTGTTATTATGTCTTCATATGCAAAACCACAGAATTCAAATTTATTTTCCCCACGACTGGATTTAATTTCATTATATATATATCTCTACTGCTTGTTTCTTTCTTTCTTTGTTTTTCAAACCACACACAATCAAAGCTATTCGTTTTTGGCATCCGTCTGACTTGAGAGACAATGGAGTGTGTCTCCAGGGGTGAAGTCAAACTGCATCAAAGTGAGCTCCCTGGGGCACAAGCCTGGGCAGTGTGTCAAGAGGTCCTGTGCTGCCGAGATAACAAGACACACACACACCTAGGCCTCACTGATGTGGTCCAAAGGAAAGCAGAGCAAGACATTTGGCACCAGCTGGGCTGCAGGAGTTGCTGGAAGGAGGTGTACCAGGTGCCATCCAAATACTTTAGGGACTCCATTCCAGATTTGTGTAAGGTTTACTCTTTAGCGTTTTCTTCTGAAGATATCCTGCAGGGCAGAGGAGGTTTAGGATCAGAGTTTTTCTTCTAGATGAGCTACGTTCTCAGGTGGATTAGCCTCACCTGCCCCTCACAGCATGCGCAAAAACTCTCTTTCTTGACCGTTTGGATACACAATTAGTCTCATCTGTTCAATCCACCAGAGCCTGTCTTTGCACGCAGGGCAAGTTTCCAAAGCTGTTTCCAAAAAGATAACGTTAGAGGTTAAAAAGCAGTTAAAAACAGCTACTTAAAACATTTATTATTATTATTATTATTATTATTTATTACCTTCGTTCCGGAGGTCCGTTCTTAACCTGAAACTGTTCTTAACCTGAAGCACCATTTTAGCTAATGAGGCCGCCGTGCCGCCGGAGCATGATTTCTGTTCTCATCCTGAAGCAAAGTTCTTAACCCGAGGTATTATTTCTGGGTTAGCAGAGTTTGTAACCTGAAGCACCTGTAACATGAAGTGTATGTAACCCGAGGTACCACTGTATTATTATTATTTAGTGATCACTTGTAGCCAATTAAGATTGTCTTCTATAAACATGGTTTTAACAATGAGTCCATAAGTGACTGTGGACTGTTAGGTCCAGTCGCGGACGACTCTAGGGTTGCGGCACTCATCTTGCTTTATTGGCTGAGGGAGCCGGCATACAGCTTCTGGGTCATGTGGCCAGCATGACTAAGCCGCTTCTGGTGAACCAGAGCAGTGCACGGAAACACCGTTTACCTTCCCGCCAGAGCGGTACCTATTTATCTACTTGCACTTTGATGTGCTTCCGAACTGCTAGGTTGGCAGGAGCAGGGACCGATCAACGGGAGCTCACCCCGTCGTGGGGATTTGAACCGCCGACCTTCTGATCGGCAAGTCCTAGGCTCTGTGGTTTAACCCACAGTGCCACCCGCGTCCCACTTACCTGGATAGGTTTGCCTAAATAAAAATGTTTTTTAGCAGGCACAGAAAAGAGTTCAGTGAAGACACCTCCCTGGTGTCAAGTGGCAGGGAGTTCCAAAGTGTAGGTGCTGCCACACTTAAATGTTAATACATAAAGCAGGGATAGGGGATAATGTGTGGCCTTCCCCAGGTTGCTGGACTACAGCTTCCATCATCTCTGGTTCTTGGTTTTTCTGGTGGGGGCTGATGGGTGATAGAGTCCAAGAGTATCTACAGGGCCAGAAATTTCATTAATTCATTAATTCATTCATTCAGAGCATGTGTACCCTGCTTTGAATGAATTAAAGGCTTCAGTGTGGCTGACATACAGTGTTAAGCACTTCCTTTTGTCTGTTCTGAATCCTGCAACATGGGATGCCCATGGAGTTCTACTGCTTTGGGAGAGGGAAGGGAACTTTTCTCTGCATGATTCTTGTTGCCTCTCGGTCGCCAGATATGGCAAGAATGCCAAGTCGTTTTGAAAGAAGGATCGTCGCATCGAGGCTGGATCTGTGAAACAGCCAAACGCAGGAGACACAAACATCACCTGGGAGAAGAACGGCAGGTGAAGAGCCCCGAGGGATGCACAGGGTGGTTCTTTTGGGAGCAGAGCACAGAGGTGAGCAGATGGAGTCCGTTTCTTGGTGGCTGTTCTCTGGTCTGAGCAGATGTCATTTATTTTCTGTCTAGAAAGCGGGCCAGGACTGGCTAATGCTTTGCTGAGCTACTGGTGCATAAAGTGAGCTCTGGAGAGAAGACTGAATTGTGTATTTGTGCATATGTGTGTTTTCCTCCAGGGTTTCAGACAGAGTGTCTTTCGCAGCCCTACTTGGATATTTATTTTTATTTTATTTATTAAATTTGTGTACCGCCCTATACTTGTAGATCTTAGGGCAGTTCACAACATAAAATCACAATATTTATGGGACTGCCTTTCCTGGTACACCCCACAGAGGACCTTAAGCTCCATGAATAATTATAGTTTAGAGGTCCTGGGCCCTAAGGAAATCAGATTAGCCTCCACCAGGGCCAGGACCTTCTCAGTGATGGCTCCAACCTGGTGGAATGCTCTGTTCACATGAGACCCATGGCCCTGCATGATTTAACTTCCTTACGCAGGGCCTGTAAGAGCTATTCTGACTGGCTTTCAATCTGAAGTTAGCCTGATCTTTTATTACCTTTCCTTCCCTCCTTCTCCCCTTTTTATGAAGATTACGCACTCTGGGATCCCACAGTTAATTCTCCCCTGGTCTCCACGCTGGCCCAAATAGGACTAATTTAGCCAGCTAGCCCTGGTGATCATCCAATGTTTATCGGATGGATTTCCCCCCTAAATTGATTTTTGAATTCTGAATTTATTGTTATTCACGTTTTATACTGTATTTTATGCTTTTTTGTTGTTGAATCAATTAAATGTTTTAAATTTGTTGTTAGCCGCCCTGAGCCCGGTTTTCTGAACCGGGAAGGGCGGGGTATAAATAACAAATTATTATTATTATTATTATTATTATTATTATTATTATTATTATTATAAAATGCCAGAGACTGGATCTGGGAGCTTCTACAATCCAAGGCAAGGCTCCTTTCCTACAAATATACTGAAGCTCCAGTCCTCATGATACTTAATTTAGGCTACAATGGCTACTAGCCATGAAGGCTGTTCTCTGCCTCCACAGTTAGAGGCAGTAATGTTTCTGAATACCAGTTGTTGGTTATTGTGGGAGGGGAGAGTGCTCTTGGGTTCGAATCCTGTTTCCAGGTTTCCCACAGTCATCTGGGCAGCCAGTGTGAGACTGGGATGTTGGACTAGAGGAGCTATGGGCCTGATCCTAATTCCCAGAGTTCCTTAGGAAGAGGGATTAACTAATAAACCACCCTGGGAATTGTAGTTCTTTGAGAACAAGTGCCTCATAACTACTCCAGCACAGCTACATTTCCCAGAGTTCCCTGAGAAGAGGGACGGACTGTTAAACTACTCTGGGAATTGCAGCTTTGGGAAGAGAACCAGGTCTCCTCTAACAACAATCAGCACCCTTTTGTTGTTGTTGTTGTTGAGTCGTTTAGTCGTGTCTGACTCTTGGTGACCCCCTGGACCAGAGCACGCCAGGCACTCCTGTCTTCCACTGCCTCCCGCAGTTTGGTCAAACTCATGCTGGCAGCTTCCAACCATCTCATCCTCTCTCGTCCCCTTCTCCTTGTGCCCCCCATCTTTCCCAACATCAGGGTCTTTTCCAGGGAGTCTTCTCTTCTCATGAGGTGGCCAAAGTCTTGGAGCCTCAGCTTCAGGATCTGTCCTTCCAGCGAGCACTCAGGGCTGATTTCCTTCAGAATGGATCGGTTGGATCTTCTTGCAGTCCATGGGACTCTCAAGAGTCTCCTCCAGCACCATAATTCAAAAGCATCCATTCTTCGGCGATCAGCCTTCTTGATGGTCCAGCTCTCACTTCCATACATCACTACTGGGAAAACCATAGCTTTTACTATACGGAGCTACATTTCCCATGGTTCTTGGGGCGGGGGGGAGGGAAGCCATGGCTGTTAAAAGTGGCACGATAGTGCTTTAAATATATAGTGAAGACGGGTCATTTGTTTCAGCTGAGACAAAGCTTGGCGTTTTTTGCAACCAGTTTGCTGCCCCAACGGAAAATGTACATAGCACATCCTCTCGCCAGACTGTTCCATGCGGAGTCTTGAACCCTTTTCAAAAATAATACAATATAGGAGTGTGTGCGGCTATGTATGTTTGAACAGCATTCCATGCTTCCTTTGGAAAGTTAGACTGATGTTTTCTTTTCCACTGGGTGACGGGAGTCGGGGGGGGGGGTATTTCCCCATCATGGAGCTATTTTTATTCAGCCTTTGTAAGTAAAACAGCAAATGCTTACAGCCGGGGAAGAAAGAGTCTTGGATTTATGGGCCTGCAAAGGGAGGTTTGAAGAGGACGGTGTTCCTTTTTTTAAAAAAAAGTCTTTGCTGGGGCAGTAGCCAGAACAGACAGAGAATCATAGACTGATGAGTTAAGCGCTGATAGAGCCAGATTTTTGCTGGATCAGAGTCTCAGACCGAATGCTGGCAGGAAACTTAGCAGAATCAGATACACTAAGAGAGAGAGAGAGAGAGAGAGAGAGAGAGAGAGAGAGAGAGAGTAAAATGCAATGCAAATCTGCTTCAATGCAGTGATGAGCGAAGTCTGACCTGTTGAATTTCTGCCATCCAGGCAGCTACTCAAGCCACCGAGCCCCTACCCTAGAGGGAACTGCAACAACATGTTTATTGTGCATAAATGCTAGAACTTGTGGCCATGCAGCGAAGCTGAATGCTGAACGGTTCAGGGCAGTCAAAAGGAAGTAAGTACCGTATTTTCCGGCGTATAAGACGACCCCCCAACTTTTCCAGTTAAAATATAGAGTTTGGGATATACTCGCCGTATAAAACTACCCCTCTTCCAACGCACACCAAATAAAAATTTAAAAAACCAGTCAAGCCAACCTGAGCCTACTCCACGGTGGCTAGCACTCTAAGAGAGCAGGTGATTGTGGGGGCTTCTGGGGCTAATTTTCAAGCATATTTCTGCTTCATCTAGAGAGCTTGGTGTCCTCTGATTTAATTTGCTGTCGTTTTGTCCTTTGGTGGGGAGTTGCTGCAGGAGCTGCCGCTGTAGCCGGCGTATAAGTCGACCCCCGATTTTTGAGAAGATTTTCCTGGGTTAAAAAGTAGTCTTATACGCCAGAAAATACAGTACTTCTCCACACATACAGCCCATCGCTAAAACTTTGGAACTCCCTCCCATGAGAAAAGGGATGGCCACCAATTTGGACAACTTTAAGAGAGAATTAGTCAATTTGGCCACTGTGAGAGCAGGATACTGCCCTAGATGGGTCCCCCTCTAGCCTCATCCAGCAGCCAGGCTCTCATGTTCTTAAGAACATGTGTCCTCATTCATTTGAACATGTGTCCTCATTCATTTGCACAGAGTTTCCAGGAAGATATGACGTTAGCTGTTTAATGAGCATGTCTTTTGATTTGTCTGTGGGTCATTATGCGAGGGGTTGCGTCAAGCCATGGTGACGTCCCCCCACTTCCTGGGATGTTTTCCTGGCACTTTTCTCACTGCAGAGAGTGTCTGATTTGTGTGTGCAGAGGCGTGTTGGTTGCGCCAGGGCGCCAAAAGGCACTTTAGTTGTGCAAACCTAAATTTGTGCCGTTGTGCAACCGACTCCCTAAACACAGAGTAGCAGCAGTGGCGTAGGAGCTCCCTGACTTTCAAAGCTTCTTGACCTATTTCCCCCGGGGCGGGGAGGGCGGACGGACAGATGAGGGAGTAACATTTAAGCTCTACATCCGTACTGAGAACATCTTTCAAAGGAGGTGTGTGTAAAAATAAATCTCAGCAGCTGGCCAGCAGAGGAGATGTTTTGCGCCGCTTACAGCTGTGTTCTGTTGGGTGAGGAGGCAGAATTACAGTTTGACACACCAGACTCCTGAGCTGCCTTCTGCAACAATTCCTTCTGCTCCGAACAACTTCAGGCCGTGTGGCTGAAAGCAGACTGGGGCCCTCTCCAGCTGTGCTCCAAAACATCAGGCCAGATTCACACAATAGCACTACCTTTAAGGCGCCAGGGGTGCCCAAACTTTTTCAAAGAGGGCCAGATTTGATGAACATGCATGAGGTTGAAGTCGCTGAGCTTTCTTTAGAATTTTAGCCCAGGACATATACTGCCACGGGGGCCGGATTAAATCGACTGGTGGGCCGCATTAGGCCCCCAAAATGGTCTTTTGACATGCCTGGATTAAGCAGTCAGAGCTTCCCTTCCCAAAAAATTCTGGGAGATGTAGTTCATTAAGGGCGCTGAGGCATAGCTGTCAAGTTTCAGATTTGAAAATAAGGGATCAGCAGTCTCAAAAATAAGGGATCAGCAGTCTCACCTGTCGCGGGGAAAGTCTACGGGATATCTAACAATCCGGGATAGCAGCAGGAAGCAGCAGGAAAAGGCACTGGAATAAGGAAATTTACCACAAAAAAGGGAAGATTGACAGCTATGTGCTGCGGACTGCTAGGAGACCCCTATTTTCCAGGGACAGTCCTGGATTTACAAAAGCCATCCCACTTTCTCCTTTGATCCCAGAATGCCCCTCTTTTCCTTAGGATGTCCCTATTTCCATCAGAGGGTATGGAGTTTTATGACTCGTGAACTAGGGAGATAAGTAATTCTATAACCTTTAGAAGACAACATCTGAAAGCATCCCTGTTTAGGGAAGTTTAATGTTTTGTTATGTATTTATATATGTTGGAAGCTGCCTTATGTGGCTGGGGCAACCCAGTCAGATGAGTGGGGTATAAATAATAAAATTGTTGTTGTTATCATTATTATTGACTTCCCTATTTTCATCGGAGAAATGTTGGAGGGGTGGTGGCGGGAACCAATGGCTAAGGCCAAGTTATGTGCTGTTGCGAATTCGAATCCTGGCCTGCTCCTCCCCTACTTCAAACTTCCAACGTCGCCTCTCTTCCCTGCCCCTGCCCCTGCCCCCCCCATTCTGAGAGATTTGGGGTCATATCCCGCCTCTGTGGGAAATATATATAATGACATCAGTGTTCAAAATCCTGGCTTGAAGGTCTGGAGCCTTTACGATGCTTCAGGGAGCAGTAGTACTTCCACTCAAGTTGCATAAAGGTCGTCGAGCTCGCCTTGCCCCCCCCCCCCTTGCGGAGCTGAAAGGCACTCAGTTCAGGCGAAACAGAACAAGCCCACACAGATGGAATGATCCAGGGGGCGGGAGTGGGGGGAACCAAAGCGGTTTGGCCGAGAGCATGGAAATGGATAATACGCTACAGAAAAGGCCTCTGTGCTTTCCCGATAGGGATGTAGATGGGGTGGGCAAGTGGCAAGGACTTTGCCCGCCCCCATCCTACCCTACATTTTCCCCAGCCTCCCCTGAATGCTCAGCTTTATATTTTAAAGTATTCTAAACGCTTCTGTAAAATATCCATATCTCATTTATCCGGCTATACACACCCACACATCGATACATTGAATGCACACGTCTTCCCCCCAAGGATTGTGGGAACTGTAGCTTGCTCCTCAAAGTGCTACAATTCCCAGCACCCCTAACACACTACAGTTTCCAGGATTAATTGGGAAAGCCATGTGTTTTAAATCTGTGGTGTGTGTGCAGCCCCTCTTTCTCTCTTTTGCTGTCTATATATCTGTTGAGATCGGATATATCTATATCTATTGATTGATTGATTGATTGATTGATTGATTGAATGACTGAGTGAACAATCCACACACATACTTGTGCATCGTAGTTTCCATTTGATCTCCTCTTGTGTCTTTAAAATCAGCCTGGAACTTTTCCACTGTTACCGGAAAAATCCGAGGGCTCCCTTGGACAAAAAGTAAAGACACCAACCAGAGTAAATTGGAGCAAATCAGCAGCCTGCAGGCTTGGCCTTTATTGAACTGTTGCAACAGGGTGCTCCCCTCACTTGCAGGAGAGAGGAAGGACCCAGAAAAATGGTGTGCAAGGCGTTATAAAAACTTTTGAAATTCCCATCCTGTAGGTCAAGCCCACCCCCAGAAACATCATGCATACATCACAGAAAGGAGGGGTTGAGGGAGGGGTGGTGGTGGTAACCTGAGTGTCCTGTCACCTGGCTGGTTCCCTTCTCCCCCTCCCCATGAGTCATTTTCAGAAGAGAAAAGGTAGTTGCAGTTTCCTGCCCCCTGAGGGGGAATCCAATCACTGTTCTTTTGTTCCAGTCCATGCTGAATCCACTCCCATATGGAAGTTCTTTGTGATCTTGATTGTCTTCTCTCTAGGACCATCAGGGTTGGCATAGCAACTGGGCAGGGCTCCTGTGGATGTGCTGGGATGTTCAAGGGATTATGGCTGACCTGTATCAAACCTTCCCCATTTTGTAGTCCTTCCTTCATGGAGTAAAATAAAAGTGGAACAGTGCAAATCTGATGTATGGTTGATTTTCTATGAATTTATAACAGAAGCGTAGCGTATGTAGTGTGTGAGTGTGTGTGAAGATTGTACAAACTGAATGATTGGGGGGGGGGGTTCCTGCTACACCACCAGTGTGACCTAGTGGCTGTTAGAACGTCAGGCTAGGACTTGGAGGCCTGGGTTCCAATCCCTGCTCAGGCATGAGACCTACTGGGCGACCCTGGGCTGGTTACCATCTCTCTGTCTCTGTCTCTGTCTCTCTCAGCCTAGCCTACCTCTCAAGGTTGTTGTGAGGCTGAAACAGGAGGGAGAGAACTTTATAAAACTTTATTAAAATCTTCTTCCACAGTTTCCTTGAGTATGCTAATATCTCCCCCTTTTGGTTTCTTAGTGGCCCTTTTGGTTTTTGTCCCAGTCAGCACCCACCATCTGAGTTCGCTATGAGCGCATGAGAGAGACGCTCATCAACGCCATGATTATTTGCCGCATTTCTATCGCACCTTTCCTTCAAGGAGCTCAAAGCAAAGATAATAGCATACTCAAGGAAACTGGAAGATTTTTGAATTTAAAAAATGCGGGGTAGCCCATATGAGTGTTAGGGGGGAAATAGCAAAGGAATTAGGGGGGAGCGTTAGGGGGGAAATAGCAAAGGAATAGAAAGTTGGGATAAAGGATGGAATGGAGTACTGAGAGGCCGAGCAAGGTTGACTGGCTGGCATTCTGAACAGGAACAAGTATGTGCATGTTTGGTTGTCAATTTCCCCCTTATCTCTTTGTCCGTTATCTTAATAGCACATGTAGTCACATAGCCTGAACATAAGCTAGCAGGCATCCGATCAGCCTCACGACATTTCTCCTGCTGTTTAAATTACGCAACTGGATATGTTTTGATGCTGCACTTGAGAGGCAATCCAACAGACCTCTCCCCCCCACCACCAATATCTCCTAATTTCTCCAATGAACTTGCCCTTTCTTCTCCAAGCTTAATCAGATGTGTCAATTTCGACAGTGGTATGATCGTCCAGAGATTTTGCTTGACCATGAGCCGCATTTTGGTAAGCTTCACTGATTCCATTTGGGAACTGTTAAGTTGTGGGCGAATATATCAGACAACACAGCGATTCTCTAAACAGCTCTTGTTTATTCACAGGTCAGAACAGAACTGAACTGAAGGGTTCAGCCAGCCTGCTTATATAGAGCTCCAGTACAACATAACTGTAACAACTTTCTGTAACTATCCAATCACTGAACGTCACTTTTGATCCCTTATTTGCATGTGGACCTGAACTATCTACAGTATCCCCCTGCTGGCCCAGGGTGAGAACTTCAGTACATAACAGGAACCACTTTTAAAGAAAAGTACAGTGATGCCTCGGGTTACAAACACTTCGGGTTAAGAACTTTACCTCAGGATGAGAACAGAAATTGCACGGCAGCGGGAGGCCCCATTAGCTAAAGTGGTAGTTCAGGTTAAGAATGGTTTCGGGTTAAGAACGGACCTCCGGAACGAATTAAGTTCTTAACCTGAGGTACCACTGTACACCATAGCTGTCAACTTTTCCCTTTTCTTGTGAGGAATCCTATTCCGAATAAGGGAATTTCCCTTTAAAAAAGGGAAATGTTGACAGCTGTGCTGTACACAGAAGAAGTGCACTATGCAAATCTGCAGCCATGGCTTCCCCCAAAGAATTCTGGGAGCTGTAGTTTGTTAAGGGTACGGAGAGCTGTTACCAGGCACCCTATTTTCCTCCCAGAACTACAACCCCCAGCGCTCTCCAGGAAGAGGGACTGATTGCAAAACCACTCTGAAAATTGTAGCTCTGTGAGGGAACAGGGGTCTCTTACCAAGAGTCTCAGCACCCTTGACAAACTACAGCTCCCAGAATTCTTTGGGGAAGCCATGGCTGTTTAAAGTGGTACGATAGAGAGAATAAGTCCACTCAGTCCAGAAACTAAAATTACCTAACTGTTGGTGGTGCCGCTTTTAGATAGAGCTGGGCCCCAGGTGGGGGGCTGGAAGGGTTCCAGGCCCCCAACCCATTTCTGGAGAATACAGCTGGTTTTTGAGAATACAGGAGTGAGCCATCCACAGTTAGCGCTTCAAGCCAAACATCGCCCCATCTCCCCTTCACCCCCCACTCCAGCCTCTTCTGTTTTCTTAAGGAACTGCTAAAATAATGTATTGATAAAGACAGCTGAACTTTGCTCCTCAGCTGAGTAAATATTAAGTTAGGAAGGAGGAAATTCGGTCCTGTCTAGTTTTTTTTACGAGGAGCTGAGAGGTAAACACAATATAAATTTCCTTTTGGGCAAAAAATAATATTGACTTACCGGTACCTCTCTGGTCCCTCTTGGCCCTGAAAGCATCTCAAACAGTATTTGGCTTTGACTGGGCAGAAGTGGATTTTTAGGAAGGCAACTTTTTATTTGTTTTTTTGCAATGAACTATCTAGCAGAAGAAGACCACAAAAAGTCTTGGACCAACACATTTTATTTATTGCATTTATATCCCACCTTTTCCCCTCTAGGAGCTCAAGGTAGCCTACATGGTTTTCCTTATTGAATCCCCACAACAACCCTGTGAGG
This sequence comes from Podarcis gaigeae, assembly GCF_964106915.1. Classification (NCBI taxonomy): domain Eukaryota; kingdom Metazoa; phylum Chordata; class Lepidosauria; order Squamata; family Lacertidae; genus Podarcis; species Podarcis gaigeae. The sequence goes on along the minus strand of NC_139692.1, from coordinate 41,368,783 downwards.
TAGGTTAGGCTGAAAGGCGGAGACTGGCCCAAGGTCACCCAATGAGCTTCAGGGCCGAGTGTTGATTCGAACCCTGGCATTGCAAATTTGGAAGAAGAGTGGATTTTGAAACTGTAGTTCAGTTATGGATTGTTTCACAAAGTGTGACTCTGGTATGCTTGCCTATACAGTACAGTCATACCTCATGTTACGTTTGCTTCAGGTTGAGCGTTTTCAGGTTGCGTCCTGCGTGACCCGGAAGTACTGGAAAGGGTTACTTCCGGGTTTCGCCACTCGTGCATGCGCGCAAAATGATAACACACGCATGCGCAAAAGCGGCGAATCGTGACCCGCAGAGATGAGGGTTGCGTTCCTTTCAGGTTGCGAATGGGCCTCTGGAACGGATCCCGTTTGCAACCAGAGGTACCACTGTAAAGGCAAAGGGAATCAAATTAATCCCTTGTTGGCATCTGTCTATCATGGGAGACCATGGAGGAGTGAAGCCTTTGGGGGTGAAATCAAACCGTTGGAGAATTACAGCGCCTGCTGTGGCCGTAGAGACTGATGTGGGAGAGACATGTTTTGTTGCAGCCAGGGCTGAGGAAGGCGTCCGGTTGTGCTGATGCAGATGCGCCATGGCGTTTCTCCTCTCTGCGCTCCTCCCAGAGGTAAGTCCTCCTCTGGCCACTGCTGTGGATACACAACCTGACTGTCTGTCTGCAGGCAAGGCAGTCGTCTGCAAGGGATTCCCACACAGCAGGGTTGACGTTGCCAGCCTTCGTGTCACGTTTGCAGAAATCTTTGTATAGAATCCTTGAATTGTAGAGTTGGCAGGGGCCCAACGGGCCTGGCGCCTGAAGCCAGCTCCCCACAGAGCGCGTCCTTGGGGATCCTGCCATCTTCCATCTACCAAGCCAGCGCAGATGTCCTTGAGACGGGACTGCAGGCATTCTGGGAATGTGTGTTTTAAGTTAACACAATAATCTTAGCAGGGCAGGGAGTATTTCCCAGCTTTGCTCAGAGAAGCTGAGGAAGGAGACCTTTTTCATGCAAGGCAGATGTTCTATCACTGAGCTACAGCCCTCAACTTAAAAACAAAGCAAGATTCTAGTCCTCATGGGTTCTCCATGCCCATGATAGCATCGGTCTGTCTCAGAAGAAGTGGAGGACTGTGTCTTTTGGGGTGAAGGGCTGACTGAATAGGAACTCGGGAAGCTGCCTTATTTGGAGGCAGACAATTTGTGCATTTAGTATTGTCTACAGTACACTGAAGGGACGCGGGTGGCGCTGTGGGTTAAACCACAGAGCCTAGGACTTGCCGATCAGAAGGTCGGCGGTTCGAATCCCTGCGACGGGGTGAGCTCCCATTGCTCGGTCCCTGCTCCTGCCAACCTAGCAGTTTGAAAGCACATCAAAAGTGCAAGTAGATAAATAGGTATCGCTCCGGCGGGAAGGTAAACGGCATTTCCGTGCACTGCTCTGGTTCGCCAGAAGCAGCTTAGTCCTGCTGGCCACATGACCTGGAAGCTGTACGCCGGCTCCCTCAGCCAATAAAGCGAGATGTGTGCCGCAACCCCAGAGTCGGCCACGACTGGACCTAATGGTCAGGGGTCCCTTTACCTTTACCTTTACAGTACACTGACAGGGAACTCTCCAGGGCTTTACGCAGGGAAATTTCCCCCCTTCCTACCCGGAGACACCAGGGACTGCACCTATCACCTTTTCACATAAAAACTATGTGTTGCACCACTAGGCTACATAGCCCATGCAAAACATGTTTTAAAAACAAAAATCCAGCCTGCTTTGTGTCATTCTTCCCCCGTGGGTCTGAACAAAGTGAGCTATAAGCAACTTTTTTCCTCCCCCACTTCCAGATTTAGATTCCAGGCTGCCTCTATGAAAAACGAAACTAAAGCTGATTCCTCAGCAGCCGGTGTCTGCCCTGGGAGTTGAGCGGAGTTTATTTAAGGCCTTCTGGAAAAAGAAAAGAAAAAGAAAAGAAAAAAACCTTAAGGCTGCCTGCACACGACTGCAATTGAGTAAATGTTTTTGCAATAATTCTCCCGGGGAACCGAAAACTCACCCTCCTGACTCAGGCTATGGAAATAGCAACATGGAAAAAGTAGCTATGGAAATAGGAATAGCATACGGACATTCATTTTGTGCCTATGTTTATGGGCAGTGCTGTGGGTGACATCCAAAGAAGTCACATTCAGGGAGGGAACAATGGTCCAATTCAACATATGGTAGGCGTCCGATTTGTGGTGCGTTCATGATGGTTTGTGCTCATTACATAGTGGAAGGCTCAGTTGGTTAGAGCGTGGCGCTGATAACGCCAAGGTTGCAGGTTCGATTCCCGTATGGGGCAGCAGCATATTGCAGGGGGTTGGACTGGATGATCCTCAGGGTCCCTATGATTCTATGATGGATATTTATAAGGTGGAAATCCTATGGCAAGACCCGGCAAGGTGAGCAGTTTAGGATTCAGTGGGTCTCCAGCTCAGCTGGCCTTAAGTCCCCAACCCTGGTTCTGCCAAAGATCCATTGTCATAACTTTATTTATATATTAATTGCGTTTGTGTCTCGCCTTTCCCCCCACCAAGGATCTCAAGGTGGTGTATATAGTTCTCCCCCTCCTCATTTAATACCCACAGCAACCCTGTGAGGTACATTAGGCTCTGAGCTGAGGCTGATCTAAGTCCCTCAAAAAGGGGCGTTCTGGGGGCAGGGGTACCAACTTGGATAAAATATTGGGGGGGGGAATGAGAGGCTTACACATAATTGATCACATGGCACAGTGCATGCACACCATTTGAATGGGAATGCCCATCAACTTTGGAGGTCCCGGCCCCCTCATTTTTTTTATTGGGGGGTCAAAGCCCCCTTGGTCCTAGGCATTGACTCCTATGTCTGGGGCCAGGAGCATCTGGGTGCTGGGAAGGAGGGTGTGCTGGAAAGAAAATGAATTGATGTTGATTTACAGTGGTACCTCAGGTTACAGATGCTTCAAGTTACAGACTCCACCAACCCAGAAATAGTACCTCGAGTTAAGAACTTTGCTTCAGGATGAGAACAGAAATTGTGTGGTGGCGGCAGCAGGAGGACCCATTAGCTAAAGTGGTACCTCAGGTTAAGAACGGTTTCAGGTTAAGAACGGACCTCCAGAACGAATTAAGTCCTTAACCTGAGGTACCACTGTATATATATGTATGTTAGTAACTGTATTAACGTAACATTTTAATATGTAACTGTGTATTGTCGCAATGTTTTGTTTAAGCTGGCACTATGAACTTCCTTCCAGCTGCTTTTATAGCATCATTTGTGATATACTGTATTGTTGAGGACCGACATGTTTTATTGCTGTTGCTTATTTCCTTTATGAATCATTTCCTATCAAGCATATCAAAGTGATTTCACAGTAGAATATTGGATGCAAACTGCTATTAGCTATAGATAGATAGCAGATAGATAGCTAGAAAGAGTGGTATATAAATAAGTTAACTTTGACAGTGATAATATATTTGCTAATTCAACCATGGCCAATAAATGACCTTTAGACAATCCCTCCTGCAAAACGTCTCCAGCCAATTCTGCCTGTTCCAGCACTGAATATTGCAAGAGCTCAGTCATCATTCTCCCTTGGCTGCCTTTGGACCAATAAATGAAACAACGGATGAAGCGCTATATTTAAAAAAGGAGAAGGGGGGGGGGAGAGACCACTTAAAAGAAACGAAATCAATTTAAGGCAACCTCTCTCACGGATTCGTAAATAATTTTATTTTAAATATGATTCCCCACTTTTGGAAGATCAAAGAGGATGGGAAATGGAATACTTCACAGTTGGTAAGATCAAAGGAGGAAATACTTTGCTTACTTAATGTAATTATACCACAATACTGTAGGAGTCAAATATTTGTGTGCCTACTGATGACCTACTTTCATCTTGCTTAGGATACGGGCCTTTATATACAAACTACCTCAGTCAAGTAAAATGAGGGGGTGCAGAAACTCTCCTCCAAAACGGAGGCTCTCTTGGCAAGACAAAAATAATAACTTCATTTACGAATCACTTCCTGTGAAGCATATCAAACTGATTTCACAACAGAATTAAAAACACATGGAACAATTGCATGCACAACAATTCCCATGCAACCATTTTAACTGTTTATATGATTACTGGTAATGAAGGCAGTTAAACAATTGCACACCTAATTTTATTTATCTAATTTATACTCTGCTCTTCCTCGCCACAAGGAGCCCAGGGCGGCAAAGAGATATATGATGTAAAAAACCCCAAAACAAAGCAAAAACATTTTAAAACAGATTTAAACAATTACAATGAAAAACGACTGAAAGCAGTTAAAAAGATTATTCCACTCAATGATCATGGGGTTGCCAGGAATAGTGTCCTTCGGCCAACAAATGCCTGGGTAAGCAGCAATGTTTTCAAATTCCTCCTGAAAGTTAATAATGATGCAGACAGGTGCACCTCACTAGGTAGGGCATTCCACAGCTGTGGAGCCACCAGTAGAAAGGCCCTGGTGTGAGTCAGCACAACCAGAGCAACCACCAGCAAGACCTCTCAACTGCTGATTGTCGAGTCCCAGACCCGAGACGCCAGCTGCTCCAGACGATTGAGGGGGTCTGAGGTGACGTCCTGACGTCATGCATGCAGCATCGAGAGGAGCCGGGGGGCAGAGCCAAATGCCCTCTGAACAATGAGGGGTCCTGGTCCCTAAAAAAACAACAACAGGGATGGGGTGGCAAAGTGCCTTGGCTTCCAGGAGCCAGTCCAAGATGGTTAGCATTGGGGAAGGCGCACTTAAGAAAACCATTTCAAATCTAATACATATACTAAATGGGATTTGTTTTTGTTTTTTATCTCCACTTTGAATACTTGTTGGAAGAGGAAAGTCCAACAGGTGATGGAAAGACATTAGTAGCATGGCAGGTAAAGGTAAAGGGACCCCTGACCATTAAGTCCAGTTGTGACTGACTCTGGGGTTGCGGCACTTATCTCGCTTTATTGGTCAAGGGAGCGGGTGTACAGCTTCCAGGTCATGTGGCCAGCCTGACTGAGCCGCTTCTGGCGAACCAGAGCAGCGCATGGAAACGTCATTTACCTTCCCGCCGGAGCGATACCTATTTATCTACTTGCACTCTGACATGCTTTCGAACTGCTAGGTTGGCAGGAGCAGAGACCGAGCAATGGGAGCTCACCCCATCGCTGAGATTCGAACCGCCGACCTTCCGATTGGCAAGTCCTAGGCTCTGTGGTTTAACCCACAGCGCCACCCGCGTCCCAGCATGGCAGGTGGTGAATTCTATAAAGTAATAATATAACAGTCCTAGTAAAAATGGTCAAATGATTCCAGTGGAAAACCATCAGACCAGTCGCCACAGCCTCTGCTACTACTCCTCTCTACAGAGCAGGTGTGGGGTAGCTTTGTCCCTCCAGATGTTGCTGAACTACAACTCCCATCCTCAGCTTTTGGTCATGCTTGCAACATCCTGGGGACCAACGGATCCCAACACATACTATAGGGAGGCAGTGAGGTGTAGTTCAGTGGCAGATCACCTGTTTTGGGCGCAGAAGGCCTCATGTTACAGTGTCAGGGTTGGACCGGGGAGATCTGGGTTCAAATCCCCCACTCAGCTATGCAGCTCTCACTAGGTCAGTGATGGTCAAACTTGGCCCTCCAGCTGTTTTGGGACTACAATTCCCATCATCCCTGACCACTGGTCCTGCTAGATAGGAATGATGGGAGTTGTAGTCCCAAAACAGCTGGAGGGCCATGTTTGGCCATCACTGCACTAGGTGTTTGTGAGCCAGATGTTCTCTCTCAGCCTAGCCTACCTCACAGGGTCAATGTGAGAAGATGGGAGGAAAGGAATAAGTCACATCAGCACCATACATTTAAAGCACACCCCCCCCCCCGAATTATGGGAACTATAGTTTGTTAGAAGTGCATTGTAAGTACACGAGGGGGAAACTACAGTTCCCAGTAATTTTGTGGGAGCAAGGTAGTTGAAACGTGACCTGAGTCATGTCTGCTACCTTGAGCTCCTAGGGTGAGATATAAATAAAATAAAATGGATATATTTGGCCTCTTAACAGCAGCTGGCTTGGGAACAAATAACAAGCAAACCTCTCCCTTCCCTTCTCTCTCCCGACTTTTGATTTAAATGCTTTTAACAGGGTTTTCTAAAGCAGGAACAAAAAGCAAAGGTTAATATTTAATTAGGCGGCTTTTTAATACATATATATTTCCTGCCTGCTTTCTTTGCCTGAGAGAAAACCTGACAAGGAGGTTGTTCTAAAAGCAGATCAGAGAGAGATATTTATACATCCCGGCGTGTCGAGTCAGGGAGGCTTCAGCTTTTTGTAGCCGTTGTGACAGATGAACACAGAGAGAGTGCTTTTGTGTTGTGTACAAGGTTGTAAGTGTGTCAATCCTTCACACGCACACACATCCCCTGTCAGAAAAGGGACATCGCTCACTGACAGAACATCTGCTCTGCGTTCAATTACCTGGTAGGCCTGGCAAAGGCTCAGTGTAGGGCAGAGACTCTCAGGATCAGGGGCCCGATTTACATCTTTCTCTGGCCCTCAGGACTCTCTCCTTGCCATATCCTTCCTCTTCCCAAGTGACACCCCTCACCTGTCCTGATCAGTACCCTGCATGAGTTGGAACACAGCATTAAACTCTTGCTTCCCAGGATGCAGGAATGAGAGGATGTGTGAAGGCAGCCCTGTATGGGGACATTTTAAATGTTCGATGTTTTGCTGTAGTTTTATCCATTGTTGGAAGTGGTCGAGAGTGGCTGGGGCAACCCAGGAAGATGGACAGCGTATTATTACAGTGGTACCTCGGGTTACATACGCTTCAGGTTACATACGCTTCAGGTTACAGACTCTGCTAACCCTGCTAACGCTTCAGGTTACATACGCTTCAGGTTACAGACTCTGCTAACCCAGAAATAGTACCTCGGGTTAAGAACTTTGCTTCAGGATGAGAACAGAAATTGGGCTCCGGTGGCGCGGCAGCAGCAGGAGGCCCCATTAGCTAAAGTGGTGCTTCAGGTTAAGAACAGTTTCAGGTTAAGAACGGACCTCCGGAACGAATTAAGTACTTAACCTGAGGTACCACTGTATTATTATTATTATTATTATTATTATTATTATTATTATTATTCCTGCTGCACAACGGTGACATTTACTTCTTTTGCTCTGGCATGTTTGATCTTTGATCCTGGAAGGGAACATGACCCCCCAGGCTATAAAAGGTCCCCTTTCCTAGGCAGGGATCCCAGACCTCCAGGTGATCTCTGAAATCTTCCCTGGCCCCCTCCTGGTGGCAGGTATGGGCCTGTATGAGTCTGTAGGCAGGTGAGAGTGCCTTGAATAATAATAAAAATAATAATATTAAGACTGTATATGCAGCTGGCAAGCTTTAGCCCAGCAGAAGCTAGCTGGAAATTACAACATAAGACATTCGGCAGGGTCTGTCCTCCTGTGCTCTCCTCTCCCAATTAACCTCCATCTCCAGGGCTCAGCCATCCCCATGGCATCACCAGAGGCAGCCCCTAGGTCTCAGCTTTGGACCCTGAAATCGCAGGGTGCTGCTGATCTGGCAACAATATTCCCAAATGTAGACAACACCAAGCTGCATGGGCTGAGAATCTGACTCAGATCAAGGGAATTTCCTATGGACCATATTAGGGGAGGGGCTGTAGTTCATTGGTAGAGTGCCCACTTTGAATGTAGAAGGTCCCCAGCATCTTACAGGTGGGGCTGGGGAAGATTTCCTCTCCGAAACCCTGAAGAGTCACTGCCACTCAGCACAGAAGACTATACTGAGCTAGGTGATACAATAGCCTGACTGCTATAAGCCAGCTTCTTGTGTTCCTGTTAAAACCAGCCCTTAATTCAAAGCTACCATCTTGCATTGCTTATAGGGAAAGGGCCATTGCTCAGCAGCAGAGCACCTGGTTCGCATGCAGATGTCCCAGGCTCAATCCCTGGTATTCCCAGGTAGGGCTGCAAAGGGCCATCTGAAACACAGGACAGTCTCTGCCAGTCAGTGTAGACAGTATGGAGTTAGTGTAAGTCAGCTCTGAAGTATTCTAATTCCATGTTTGTTGCTGACACAGGACCTCAGCCCCTCACAAATTCAAGGTGTGCCTTCAAGACAACCAAGACTTTAGTAGGTGTTTTAGGACACACAGCTCCAGATCTCAGCTTCCTGTTCCTTGCTCCCTTTTGGAAACAAGCCCTCTGCCCAGATGCGGTTGCTGACCAGGATTTCACGAGTTTAAAAGCAAAGACAGGAACAGCTGTGAATGGAAGACGGGAATGACTTCGTGCCAACTCCAGTAACTTCTCAGATGGGTTCCCCACCCTCCTGGGCCCCAGCACGGTATTTTGATTAAACTCTTAATGGGCACGGTAATTAAGAAAATCCATTAGAGTTAAGGAAAGTCATTTGGAAACCGTTAATTGAACTTGTTGGTTGGGAGGGTTTGGAGAATGACTGTGTCAGCTGCTTCTAAATTGCGGCTAGTTGGTTTGTTTGTTCTCAGCAGATCCTTGATCAGAGAGTTGGAGGGGGCACCTCAGAGGCCATCTAGTGCAACCCGCTGCTTGATGCGGGAAGAGGGGTGGCCAGTGGGTAGAGCTGCCCAGGAGAGCACCTGGCCTCCTGTCAGCCATGTTGCTATGCTTACTGGGAGGTGGAGAGGTGGCAGTGCTGGTGTCGGCGCGGTGCAGACAGTGATGGGAGCATCGCTGCGCTGACATCCTCATTGCTTCACTCCTCCCTCTCTTGGAGAGAACATAGGAATGGCCGGCTGGATCAGGCCAGAAGGGGCCCATCTAGTCCAGCATCCTGTTCTCACAGTGGCCAGCCAGATGGCCCCATAGAAAAGCTCTCAAGCACAACAACTCTCCCCCCTTGTGATTCCCAGCAATTGGGATTCGGAGACATTTCCTGCCTGTGACAGCGGAGGGAGAACACATCCCCTGTGGCTAGTAGCCTGGTCCTCTGTGAATGTGTCTAATCCTCTTTAAAAGTCATCCAAGTTTGTGTCTACCACTGCCTCTTGTGGGAGCGCATTTTGTTGTTTAACCATGTGCTGTCAGGTATGTCCAGAAGGGAGGAATCAACTCTTTATTATCAAAAGTACACTTACAAGTTAAGAAAAGGCATGTCCATCATTCCTTTTAAGAAAATAAATAAAATTTTAATTAGTTTTTCAACATATCATTTTCAACAATAATTAAACATACTTTCATATCTTATACCATTTTATTTACTCCCATCAATCACATCTGAAAATTTTCCAATCTATTCACTAAATATACATTTCTTACTTCCACAATTACATTTAACTCCTAACTAATATCTCTATTCTTTCTCTACTTTGCAGTGCTTCATACATTTCTCCATCAGTCCTACATCTCTCAGCTACCTCACATGAGGCAGTTGCCGCAACAGAGCCTCCAAACTCGGCTTATGTATCTCCCCCACCCGAGCTGCGTGCAAGCAGACGAAGACTACGCCTGTAGCCTACTTCTGCTCCTCCCTCTTCGGCCCTCTTTTGGTTCTGGGAGCAGGAGAGGTGGGGCCAGGAGGAGGTGGAGGTGTGGAAGCCCTTGACTCTCCACCAGCCTGACCCATCTTTCTCCCTCTTCTTGCCCCTGTTCTTCCCTCTCCAATCCTGTACCTTCTCCTGACTCTCATCTCCCAGCTATTACAAGCTCCCCCAGATCGCTTTATTCCGGTGCCCCCTCATCTGTATTCAGACAGTCCCTGACCTCTCCATAGTTAGCTGTAAACCAGAAGCAGCCAACGTGGCTCCCTCCAGACGACATGGACTACAACTTCCCTTGGTTATGATGGCTGGAGCTGATGGGAATTGTAGTCCAAAACATCTAGAAGGCATTGTGTTGGAAATCCCTGCTGTAAGCAGAGGGCCAAAAACACCATGAAATGAACAGCAGATTCATCTGCATGACTCCCTATCCTGTTCTCATGAACTCATTTATAAGAATGGCAGTCAAAATGACCAAGGAAACATTCATGTAGGTCAGCCTACAATACAACCCACAAGTGCCCGTTGTGGGATGAGGGTGGCGCTGTGGGTTAAACCACAGTGCCTAGGACTTGCCGATCAGAAGGTCAGTGGTACGAATCCCCGTGACGAGGTGAGTTCCCGTTGCTCGGTCCCTGCTCCTGCCAACCTAGCAGTTTGAAAGCACATCAAAGTGCAAGTAGATAAATAGGTACCACTCCGGTGGGAAGGTAAACAGCGTTTTCATGCGCTGCTCTGGTTCGCCAAAGTCATGCTGGCCACATGACCCGGAAGCTGTACTTGGCCAATAAAGCGAGATGAGTGCCGCAACCCCAGAGTCGGCCACGACTGGACCCAATGGTCAGGGGTTCCTTTACCTTAAGTGCCCATTGAATAAATGAGACCATAACATTTGGCTTCTTTATATATATAGTCCTTTCTGAGTCTGAGCGATGAGGCCTAGTAGCATGTTTTCTCTTCCTCGACCAAAATGGAGCTTTCCCCATTTTTATTCAAAATACCTGGGGATGACGCAGAATGAGTCACAGGTGGACAGAAGGCCGCCCAATTTGTTCTGATTTGTAATAGTGAGGCACTGAAGAGAGGCAATTGCTCATCTTTGCCACTTCAAATCTCCTCCATCTCTTTGACTAGCCCACATATTATCGAACACAGGAATGATTCATGAGCACATCGCACACTCTTTGCAAACATGTTTGTGAACCTCCTGTTGCTTCCACCTATTGCTTCCGCCTACAGTTGGAAGGCAAACACAATCGTCAACAAAAGTCTTACAGCACCTTAGAAACAGAGACCTCTATCTGCACTGTATGTTTAAAGCAGTATGATAACACTTTTACTGCTACAGTTTCTCCCAAAGTATCCTGGGAGCTGTTCTATCACCTTGCCAACAAAGGTCCGTATAGTTAAAGCTCTGGTTTTCCCAGTAGTGATGTATGGAAGTGAGAGCTGGACCATAAAGAAGGCTGATCGCCAAAGAATTTATGCTTTTGAATTATGGCGCTGAAGGAGACTCTTGAGAGTCCCATGGACTGCAAGAAGATCAAACCTATCCCTTCTGAAGGAAATCAGCCCTGAGTGCTCACTGGAAGGACAGATCCTGAAGCTGAAGCTCCAATACTTTGGCCACCTCATGAGAAGAGAAGACTCCCTGAAAAAGACCCTGATGTTGGGATAGATCACAAGGAGAAAGGGACGACAGAGGGCGAGATGGCTGGACAGTGTTCTCAAAGCTACCAGCATGAGTTTGACCAAACTGCAGGAGGCAGTGGAAGACAGGAGTGCCTGGCGTGCTCTGGTTCATGGGGTCACGAAGAGTCGGACACGACTAAACGACTAAACAACAACATTCCCTTCCCTGGGCTACAATTCTCAGTGGGTTTAACAATCGATACTTCTTCCCAGGGAACTCTGGGAAATGTAGTTCTGGGAGGGGAACAGGGGCCTCTCTCCTAACAACTCTCAGCAAACCCAGACTCTCAGCTCCTGAGATTCTTTGGAGGAATCCCAGTGCATCCTGGCGCTTTAAATGTTTGGTGCTGATACAGCTTAATACATTCCATCATGGGAAAATATAGTAAACTAACGAGCCTGCTTCATCAGATGCATTAAGTCTCATGGGCAGCATAGCCTAGTGGTTAGAGCATGCAAAACACCCCAGGCTCAACCCCCAACATCTCCAAGCAGGGCTGGGATACAAGCCTGTCTGAAACCTTGGAGAGCCACTGCTAGCCAATATTAAACAGGGATAGTCAAGGTGGCGGACTCATCACGCTGCTCCAACTCCCATCATTAGGATATCAGGCAGCTCACCTAAAATCAGAATCACAGGAAATGCCTGAATTCACCTTTCAGAGTTGCAATTATTATTATTTCAGGTGCCAGCCGGCATGAGTTATCTGGGCTTCGATCCCACTGGTTGTTGTTGTTTTTTAGCAAGATAAAAGCCCCACATAACCATGCTGAATGGCAGCCTTGATTCATCCGCATCTTGCAAAGAATAGCTAATTGTACGAGTTTATTTTCATGTGATAATTAAACTCCCACAGCAGATGCTCCCGTTCAGGCTTCAGGTTATTTCTCCAGTGTGTTTGTGCCACCTTAAAATATGCATGATTTGATGAATCTGGGCATTAAACAATTTCGTTTAATTAATGAGAGAATCAGACGCGCAGCTGTTTCCAAGGCCCTCCTGTGCAAAAGGAACCAGGTGCAAACTGCGAAGGGAAAGGTCGCTGGGTTGCAATGCGGACTCAGCTTTTTCCTGCCTCTGCCTGCGCCTCTCTCCCTTCTGCTAAAATTGCAGAATTCTAGTGGGAAGTTCTGGTGATTTGGTACAGATGATTAAACACACACACCCATACATATGTCACAGAGGTGGAGTTTGAAAGCTAAGAGCCTTCTGGAACAGGCCAATGGCCGATCTATTTGAGCATCCTGTTCTCACAGAGGCCAACCAGGTGATTTTAGTAAACCCACCACAAATGCACTATTATTGTATCAATGAGTTGTTGCAGAATCCATACACCAAAAAGTCTCTGAAAGGGCCCTATTTGTCAAATGCCATGCAGATATTGCCACCAGAGGTTTTTTCTACCTGCCTGGGCCTATAACCGCAGTAAGCACCCAGAGATTTGGCAGGCTACACTACTGCAGATCCTGATGTCGTGCAACCCCAATATGAGTTCACCATTTCAGTGAGGACTAGAGACCTGGAACTTCTTGTTAAAACCTAGTCCTATGATCTCAGGCAGAGATGTTATGTATTCCCAAGTGCCCACATTTACTAAGGACCCTGGATTAGAAGACATACAGGTATATAAACATACACACAGTGTGAGAGCCAGTGTGGTGCAGTGGTTAGTGTGTTGGACTAGGACTTGGGAGACCAGGGTTCAAATCCCCCACTCAGCTACAAAGCTCACTGGGTGACCTTGGGCCTGTCATTGCATCTCAGCCAAACCTGTTCAGGGAAGTTTTTAATATTTAATGCTGTCCTGTTTTTAACACTTGATTGGGAACCGCCCAGAGTGGAAACTCAGCCAGATGGGCGGGGTATAAATAATAAATTATCATTATTATCATTATAAACCTGTCTTGCAGGGTTGTTGTGAGGATAAAATGGGAAGGAGGAGAACCTTATCACATTTATAAAATTTAAATTTATTGTTGTACATTGTTTTAATTGTTTGTTTTCCTTCTGGGACTGTACCCCCAAGTGTGTTTTATAAGCTCGTCTCTGACCGTAATAAATTATCTATCTATCTATCTATCTATCTATCTATCTATCTATCTATCTATCTCCCTGATACAGTGGTACCTCGGGTTAAGTACTTAATTCGTTCCGGAGGTCTGTTCTTAACCTGAAACTGTTCTTAACCTGAAGCACCACTTTAGCTAATGGGGCCTCCTGCTGTTGCTGCACCGCCGGAGCACGATTTCTGTTCTCATCCTGAAGCAAAGTTCTTAACCCGAGGTACTATTTCTGGGTTAGCGGAGTCCGTAACCTGAAGCGTATGTAACCTGAAGCGTCTGTAACCAGCAGTACCACTGTATATATTTTTGTGGCGGCACAAATGAGGCAACATGCATTTTGGAGGTGCTCCTCTCCACCCCTCTGTGTGTGTGTGTGTGGCTTATGTTATACTGCAAAAGACCCCATATGCTGACAGAGCTTTGAACAAGCCCTTCTTTTCCCTGCCACCGAAGCCTCTGCTTTTTCTGGCATGCCATCCTCTGCTTCCTAAACTGGCTTGACAGCTCAGATTGTGCTGATGTTAACGGGGCCCTCTGTCAACTTCATGCTTCCCTGCTCGGGGCTCTCTGTATTTTATTGAGACAGAAAACATCCCTCTCCTTTAGGCCTTCTCAAAATAGCAGCAGCAGCAGTCTAGGGAGGCAACGATTTGTGAAGCAAAGTGCTCTTGTTTTCTTTCTTTTTTAGGGGGGGGAGGGTTTATGTTGTTTTTGTTCTCTCCGAGTTGAGTTGAAAACCACCCCTCCTTCAATCTAGTCCTCCAAGGTATGGCCCACAGATCTCCTGTGCCTTTAAGATCAGCTTGATAAACAGAAATCTTCTGCAGGTGGAGGGTAAACAAGGACCTGCTCCTGCTAACATCTGCAGACCAAGGGCGCCTCCAGAACGTCTGTGCTCTGCAGGGGTGATTCAGCCGCAGACCTGAACGTCAGCTTTGCCTGCTTAAACTGCATTAAGGCCTAGGGTGTCCTTAGGCACCCACCTTGGCACCCTCCAAAGCCTACTAGTTTTTTATTTTAAATTTTCATACAGTTGGAAGGAATCACCAGGGTCATCTACTCCAACCCCCTGTAATGCAGGAATCTTTTGCCCGACCCCGGTTTCGAACCCCTGACCCTGCGATTAAGAGTCCCACACTTTGCCAACTGAGCTATCCCAACAATATCTGACCTTTGCCAGTTTTCCTCTTGTACAATGGGCATTTTGTGCGGTGCCAACAATACTTTCTTAGATTTCCCAAATGTGCCCCTGGGCCCAAGGAGGTTGGAATTCCCTGATCTAATCCAATGTTTTGTTCAATGTAGGATCACTGGATAGAAAGTAACTACAGACTCCCTGATTGGTGGCTCTCCGGCTTCTAGGAACATTGGAAGCTGCCTTAAACTGAGTCACACCATTGGTCCATCTAGTTCGGTATTCTCGACACTGAGTGGCAGCAGCAGCAGCTGTGCAGGGTTTCAAGAAGGGTTTTCTCCCAGCAGCCAAGGATTAAACCTGGGACCTTCTGCATGCAAAGTAGGTGCTCTGATGCTGAGCTATGGCTGTTCCCCTAAGAATAAAGCAAGATTCCAGTCCTCATGGTTTGGATTTAAACAAGAACAGAAGATGCACCTTCTTCTTTCGTTCTAACAGATCTGTAGCCTGCCCAGTCCTGACCTAAAGGAGTGAGATCTGTTAGGGGCAGGGATGGCTGGTGGGGAGGGGCCCCACTGCGCACCTGTGGATCTCCCTTCCGCTATGTGACTGTACTAACCTTTGTGCTTTACAGACACAGAAAAGTGGGGCGTGCACTGCTTAACAGCGTGCATAGTTAAACTACATCCATCGTTCTGCCCAGACACTGAGGTCCAGTGCCAAGGGCCTTGTGGCGGTTCCCTCGCTGCGAGAAGCCAAGTTGCAGGGAACCAGGCAGAGGGCCTTCTTGGTGGTGGCATCCATCCTGTGGAACGCCCTCCCTCCAGATGTCAAAGAGAAAAACAACTACCAGACTTTTAGAAGACATCTGAAGGCAGCCCTGTTTAGAGAAGCTTTTAATGTTTAATAGGCTATTGTATTTTGGTGTTCTGTTGGAAGCCGCCCAGAGTGGCTGGGGAAACCCAGCCAGATGGGCGGGGTATAAATAATAAATTATTATTATTACAGTGCTACCTTGGGTTAAGTACTTAATTCGTTCCGGAGGTCCGTTCTTAACCTGAAACTGTTCTTAACCTGAAGCACCACTTTAGCTAATGGGGTCTCCAGCTGCTGCCACGCTGCCAGAGCACAATTTCTGTTCTTATCCTGAAGCAAAGTTCTTAACCTGAAGCACTATTTCTGGGTTTGCAGTGTCTGTAACCTGAAGCGTATGTAACCCAAGGTACCACTGTATTATTATTACTACAGAACTCATCCCCAAAGGAGGCAACGATGGCTACCAAGTTAGCAGGCTTTAAAAGAGGATTAGACAAATTCATGGAGTTGCTGGGAATTGCAACTGGGGAGAGCTCTGTTTTGGGCTTCCCATCGTGGCACCTGGTGGGCTATTGCGGGAAGAGGATGCTGTGCTAATTGGGTCACAGGCCTGATCCAGCTGCAGGTCTCTTGTGATGCTCTGTCCTGTTACCTCACCCCCCTCTGTGTTTCATATTGTTAGTCTGCCACCTTCGGGTAATCCCTGGAATCGCTGCACAGCAATAACTGCCTGGCAATCTCCTACCTGCAGGTGCTGGGATTGATCCCAGGACCTTCTGCATACAAAAGGCTGCACACTTCCTCTCCCTTAGAAATAAAAGAGGGTTCCAGTCTTCATAGGATCATAGTATTGAAGGGGCCACAAAGGTCCTCTAGTCCAAACCCCTTCAATGCAGGAATCTTTTGCCCAACGTTGGGGCTCAAAACCACGACCCTGAAATTCAGAGTCTCATGCTCTACCGACTGAGCGGTTCTGCATTAAAAGCTGTTTTAAACAGGAACACAGGAAGCTACTTTAAACTGAGTTACATCATCATTACATCTGTCTAGCTCCATATTGTCTACACTATATGGCAGCAACTCTCTCCAGGCTGCCCGGGATTAAGGCACTTGGAGACTTTGAGAGGACCCAATTTAATAGCATCATGATAAGTAAGACTTCGTCCTCATGTTTACCTATTCAATGGAAGTAGAACCTCGCTGAAAATTTAGCATTGATGAAAATATTGTTGATAAATTTGTAACTTTTAATAAGTTTACAAAAGTAAACGGAGCATTCAGAGGGGAATAATAGCTAAGTAAAATAATCCGTTTTCTAATAATAATAATAATTTGGCAAGAGATTATAATGAGGCCCTGGGATGCAAACCACTCGGCCCGTATGTAAATCCGGCACAGTCTCCAGACTGGGGGCATCTCAACCCCAGCCTCATGATGCCGGTGGGGTTGAACCGGGCGTCTTCTGCGTGCAAAGCAGATCCTAGTAAGGGCAGAGGATATTCAAAATCCCAACGGGATATTATGGGTTGCCTGGCCATTCTTGCAAAGCAAGTGCAGTTGCCGAGCACGCAAGAGCCGCGGCTTCGCTAACGTCCCAGCAGCAAGATGCAAGAAAATGAAGCTGTGGGCGTGGCTTGGAACGGTGGGCGTGGCTTGTGCCGGGAGGACGGCAACGTCATAGGCGCGCGCCGCTTCCCTGCTGATTTTGAGTTGCGAGAGGAAAAACAAGGGGGAAAGAGTCGCCTCCAGCCGGGCCACGTGGTTTTCTACCTGCAGAAGGTGTGTGTGCTCAGGGAAGGAGATGGTTGGGGGGGGGCTCCTGTTTCTCCCCCCTTCAATGGTATGGGAAGGGGTGGCTTTTGCTAAATATAGAACACTGGAAATGTTCTATATTTAGGAGCCACCTTTTGTGATTTAAAAGTGTTGTCAATATTGTGTAATCCGCCCTGGGACCTTAGGGTGAAGGGCGGGTTATTGCAATTATTAAAAGTCCCAGGTTCAGTATCTGCCTTTTTTAAAAAAACGGATCAGGTCGGACTTGGCTGGGACAGACTTTCTCGAGCTGAGACTCTTAAGGCAACCGCTGCCAGTCAGAGCTAGCGTGAGGAAGCTGCGGTGCTCCAGATGTTGCTGGACTCCAGTTCCCATCAGCCTCAGCCAGCATGGTCAGTGGCCGAGGGGAAAAGGAATTATAGCCCAGTAAGATCTGGAGGGTTGTCAGTTCCTCATTGCTTCTGGTGAACTATTTGTATCAGGCCACTTCCTGCTAGAGGTTGTGTGTAGGGCTGCCTCCCTTTTTTCCTTTTTACTGAGCTGATTCTGAGCTTGTTGACAAACACATCTAGCAGGTGCCACTTCCCCACTCAGCATGCTTGAGCTCTGTGAAGGAAAGGTGGGATATAAATGTAATAAACAAGAAACAAACAAACAGCTCTCAGTACTCCTGTGCTCAGTGGGGCTTACTCTCAAATAAGTCTATTTAGAATTGTGGCCTTCAGGTGACATCTGGAGTTGCATCGTTGATCATGGCGTGTTTATATCTCTCTCTTTAGCCCTGCTGTGTTGTACAGATGAAGCGAAAATCCAAATTGCACCAAGGAGAAAGGAGAGATGATCTGGGCTTTGCCTCTCTGCCAATCTGCAGATACCGGAAGAAATTAGTTGAGGCTGTTCGAGATAACTCATTTATTGTAGTGACGGGCGAAACAGGCAGTGGTAAAACCACCCAGCTTCCAAAATACTTATTTGAAGAAGGTAACCATATATTTTTCTATATGGTAAAAGCAGTGACTATATTTTCCTTTATTCCATTTTGGAATATGAATCCTATTAGCCCCAGGCAGCATGGCTGTGCCTCCTGGAACCAATGGGAGTTATAGAGCAAAATATATGGATTACACATGTCTCTCTGTCCAGAGGGGTCTGTGTCCTTTATCCAGACAATCCCAAATAAATTCATGAACTGCTGCTTTTTCTTTCTAAAAGGGTTGTTAATCCAGTCAGTCTCTTTCCTCTTCCTGTGCAACTTCATAAGTCCTTCTGCTCCCTTTTGTAGGTTTTGCCAAGCACGGGGCGATTGGCGTGACACAACCACGGCGAGTGGCTGCCATGTCCGTGGCTCAGAGGGTGGCGGAGGAGATGGACTGCCCTTTAGGGAGCATCGTGGGGTATCAGGTTCGCTTTGATGAATGTGTCTCAGAGGTACGAGTCTTATCAAACTTTATCTCTTATCCCCCGCCGCCTCTGAGTCAAAGGGGGAAGGAGCTCAAGGCAGAGGGATCAGGAAGCTGTTGTGAAGCTGTTGCAGTGTCTGTCCACTTCTTCAGATTCTGAGCTCCAAGTGTGTCCCTTTGCACTCAGTCTTGACCTTGGAGGGCTCCCTGTGTCTGGCTCTTCTTCAAGCCTCCTGTGTCTTTCACCCCCCTCCCCCATTTTCTCTCTCTTCTGATCTTTCTTCAGTGTCCTACCACCACTCCTCTGGGTCTGGGCCTTCTTCCTCTGTGGCTTCGCTAGGGGGTACCTTAACTGGAGCTTCCCACCACGCTTTGGCATCCAGCCAGGCACTGACAACAGTGTACATTGGTTGCTCTGCCCACATTTGCCTCTGGCCCCACACTCCACTGGCATGCGGTGCCCCCAGAAGGGATGTGGCCCTGGGGTTGAGAAAGGTTCTCCACATGTGCTCTAACCAAATGCCTGATCTTGAAACCGCACAGGATACTTCCATCCGATACATGACGGACGGCTGCTTCTTGCGGCAGATACTGGCAGATCCACATCTCACCAAATACAGCATTGTCATTCTTGATGAAGCTCACGAGCGGAGTCTGAGCACGGTGGGTAACTAAACCAGAATGGGCTTATAAAGAGATGCTCGCTTGGTTGCCTAGAAATCGCCTTCAGGGGAAGCAAGTGTACAGTTTGGGACACTGTGTACAGTTCTGGGTGCTTCACCTCCGAAAAAAGGACATTGTAGAGTTGGGAAAGGGCCTGAAAATGGCACCCAAAATGATCCAAGGGAGGGAGCAACTCCCCTAGGGAGAAAGGTGAAAGCATTTGGGGCTTTTTAGATTGGGGAAAAGGCCTTCATGATAGGTGTTTGCAAAATTATGCATGGAGAGTGTGGCTAGAGAAAAGTTTTTCTTCCGAACAGTAGTAGTAGTAGTAGTAGTAGTAATAATAATTTATTATTTATACCCCGCCTATCTGGCTGGGCTTCCCCAGCCACTCTGTGCAGCTTCCAACAAAATATTAAAATACAGTAATGCCTCAAACATTAAAAGCTTCCCTGAACAGGGCTGCCTTCAGATGTCTTCTAAAAGTCTGGTAGTTGTTGTTTTCTTTGACATCTGGTGGGAGGGTGTTCCACAGGGCAGGTGCCACCACCGAGAAGGCCCTCTGCCTGGTTCCTTGTAGAACTCGTGGACATCCAATGCAGATGAAAGATTCAGGATAGAGGAAAATAAATTGCTTCTTTACGTAGTGCTCAGTTAAACTGTGGAACTCGCTTCCCCAAGAGACAGTGATGTCCACCAGCTTGTACGGTTATAAAAGACGACTGGACAAATTCACGGAGGCAAAAGCTATCGGTGGCTACTAGCCACAATAGCTATGTTCTGCCTCTACGGCTGGAGGCAGCAGTGCTTCCAAATGCCACTTACTGGAGCCCACAGGAGGGGAGAGAGTGCTGTTGTGCTTGAATCATTCTGGAGGGTTCCCTGTGGGCAGCTGGTTGGCCACTGTGAGAAGAGGATACTGGACTAGATGGGCCATTGGCCTGACCCAACAGGCTGTGGGGTTTTGTTGTGTGTCTGGGTGGAAGGCTTGTAAGAGGGAAGACCCTGGGAATTTAATGATGACTAGATGCTTGGCTCCCCTCCCGCTTCCAGGATATCCTGTTTGGCCTGCTGAAGCAAATGTTTCAAGGGAAGAAGCCGCCGGAGAGAAAAAAGCCATTGAAAGTGGTGGTGATGTCGGCCACTCTGGACACGGACAAGTTCTCTGAATTCTTCAATCACTGCCCGGTGGTGGACATTCCTGGAAGGAACTATCCGGTGGAGGAGAGGTTCTGTGGTCTGGTGGGCCCGAGGGATGCTGACGGCTCTGCGTATCTTACAGAGGTACTTGCTGGTGGCATTGGGCAGGGCTGTGGCTCAGCGGTAAGCAACGCCGGCCTCGCTTGCAGAAAGGTCCTAAGTTCAGAGGGCCGCTGGCAGGCAGTGTAGAAAACCTTGGTATGGCTGTTTCCTGTGTTCAGTTCTGGTGAGGAAAGCACCTTTCCAATGCCTTAACAACCTCTGGCTGCTCCCACCTTGCTTGTTAATCTTTTCTGGAAGTGGATTAAAATCACATCTAACCATTTTCTTCATTATGGGCCTCTGGACTTCCAGCCAAGGTGGCGTCGAGAAAGGTCTTTCTTGGCCGAGCTCCGCAGGCTCTTTTAATGGTTTAACTGGGGTTTGTTTGTTTTTCTTCCTGTGTGATAGTGGTGGTGTTGGTTCAGCCGCTATCTAATTTATCAGGGGGCAAGGCCCTTTTTAGTGTTTTATTCTCTGGGGACCCAATAATTGTAAATCAGTTTCAAAGGGAGCTCAACAGCCGTTCTCAGTGTTTACCTATACAGGTTTTAATCTTCATTCTAAGGATTTTTAAAACCTTTTTTTTAAACCTTTTAAACTTTTCAGTGTTTTACCACTGCATTATGGTCCTCCACAGGATCACCAAGGAAAATGGCTAGACCTACAAAGGCTTTTTGGCATTCCCTGCGCTGACGTGGTATATCTAAAACACTATGATACCACTTTAAAGAGTCATGGCTTCTCCTAAAGAATTCTGGGAGTTGTAGTTTGCTAATGGTGCTGGGAGATGTTAGGAGGCTCTTTATGCCCCTCACAGAGCTACAATTCCCAGAGTTCTCTCTGAAGAGGGATTGGTTGTTAAACCACTCTGGGAACTTAATAAATAATGATAATAAATAAAATTGTAGCTCTATGCGGGGAGTAGGGGTTTCCTAACAACTCTCAGCACCCTTAACAAATTACAGCTCCCAAAATTATTTGGGGAAAGCTATAACTCTTGGGACGCGGGTGGCGCTGTGGTCTAAACCACAGAGCCTTGGGCTTGCCGATCAGAAGGTTGGCGGTTTGAATCCCAGCGATGGGGTGAGCTCCCGTTGCTCAGTCCCTTCTCCTGCCAACCTAGCAGTTCGAAAGCATGTCAAAGTGCAAGTAGATAAATAGGTACCGCTCCGGCGGGAAGGTAAATGGCGTTTCCGTGCGCTGCTTTGGTTCTCCAGAAGCGGCTTAGTCATGCTGGCCACATGACCCGGAAGCTGTATGCTGGCTCCCTCAGCCAGTAAAGCAAGATGAGCACCACAACCCCAGAGTTGTCCGCGACTGGACCTAATGGTCAGGGGTCCCTTTACCTTTACTTTTTATGACTCTTTTAAAGTGATACGATAGAGCTGTAGATGTGCGAATGTGGCCTTGGTGAATGCAGGATACATCCCAGGACGTCTGAAGTGTCAATGAATGAATTATTTCTCCTTCTCTTCTAAGTCATGATGGGGTGTGGCTGAAAAATAGAACTTGGGGTGGGGCTATGCAGATCAAGGGGTGGAGCTTATATGGCTAGGAACAGGTTCTGCATTCTCAGCAGCTCCTGTTGGGTCTGTGGGCTCCCCCAGACTGCTGGAGAGCATTTCTGAGCCTGTGAAGGAAGCAGGGGTTGCCACAGCCCAAAGTCTCAGGTGGCAAAGTGTAGTTTTCCCTACATTGGTTTTATAGCAGAGGAAGTCCATGAATACATGTGTGTGTGAAGGGAAATGGCTTCCAACGCTTTGCATGAAAAGGGGGATCTATTTTCAGCCAGTCCTAATCTTATTAATGTTGCTTGTTTCAGACTGTAAAAGTCACCTTGGATATCCACTTGAGCGGCTCAGCCGGAGACATCCTGGTTTTTCTAACAGGTGAGCATTTCCCATACAGAATAACCACTTTTGGTGGTGAAATTATTATTACGATATTAATAAAAACACACCTGGGTGCTAGCAGGCTCTCGTCTGACGTTGAGTGCGTTGGATTCTCTTGAGTGACCTGGGATTTGCACTCTGCAGCAGAGTATTATAATTTTATTATTTATATTATTGCGTTGTAGCCGACTTAGGTTTTTCTCGGAGTAGACTCATGGAAGCAGATTTCCCTCCATTAGTCAATCAGTTTCAATGAGTCTCCTCTTGAGATTGATTAGTGTGGAATACAGCCCATTATTTATTAGCATGCACAGCTTAATGCAGAAAAAGACTTAAAATAAGCAGCTTGCAACATGCAAAAAAAACCCAAATAAACCCCATTACACAGGCATTCAGATATAAACATCCATATTTAAAATACACAATTAAATTATTCTGTAAAAAACAGCACAGCAATTAAAACAGGTGACTCCAGGTTTGGGGGATCAAGGGGAGTGTCTGCTTAATCAAGTGCATCTTCAGAAGCCGGTGGGGTGCCAATGCATATGGAGAGCCTTGCGTTTCAGCAGTGAGTGTATATAATAGTAATAGTAGTAGTAGTAGTAATAATAATAATAATAAATTTATTTATACCCTGCCCATCTGGCTGGGTTTCCCCAGCCACTCTGGGCAGCTCCCAATTAAATATTAAAAACACAATACAGAATTAAACATTAAACTTCCCTAAACAGGGCTGCCTTCAGATGTCTTTTAAAAGTAGGATACAGTGGTACCTCGGGTTACAGGCACTTCAGGTTACAGACTCCGTTAACCCAGAAATAGTACCTTGGGTTAAGAACTTTGCTTCAGGATGAGAACAGAAATCGTGCTCCGGTGGTGCAGCAGCAGGAGGCTCCATTAGCTAAAGTGGTGCTTCAGGTTAAGAACAGTTTCTGGTTAAGAACAGACCTCTGGAACGAATTAAGTACTTAACCCAAGGTACCACTGTAGTTGCTTTTTTCCTTGACATCTGATAGGGCGTTCCACAGGGCGGGCACCACTACCGAGAAGGCCTTCTGCCTGGTTCCCTGTAGCTCCAAATGCAGAGCAGAATCTGGCTAAAGCTGGACAGTTTTTTAGAAAACAGGCTTGCAATTTGGGAGCCTTCCCTCTGCCCCCCCCCAAGACTTCCTTGTTTCTTTTTTTGTTTTTAGGCCAGTCCGAGATTGAGAAAACCTGTGAGTTGCTTTTCCAAAAGGCAGAGTCTATCGATTACCAATTTGATGTAAGGGATCGCTCTGTTGAAGGCTTGCTCATATTGCCATTATATGGCTCCATGCCAACAGGTGAGTCTGAGTTCTGCTTTGTGAGAACCTCAACTTTCATTACAAACCGGCCAGCAAACCAACCAAGTTGCTAGTCCTTACGATTCGGAGCTGTCCAGGCAGTGCCTTGCTGAAACTCGGGTTGACTGGGCAAAAAGGCACAGCCTCATTTCTCCTCCCCATGACCCCGTTTGAAAAACTAATGACAGACGTCTGTTTCAAGGTCTCTACAACTCTTTTTTTTACCCCCAGATCAACAAAGGAGAATATTCCTCCCTCCTCCTCCAGGAATCCGAAAGTGTGTGGTGGCCACAAATATTGCCGCAACTTCTCTGACAATTGATGGAATCAGGTTAGCTGTTCAGGGTATTTTTTGACCAGGAGAATGAGGCAGAGGCCTGAGAACAGAGGGGTGGGTGACTTGGAATGGCCAAAATTAATACCGCCCCCTTGTGAGGTCACATGATTCTTCCTTCACCATTTTATTCACATAACAACCCTGTGAGGTAGGTTATTCTGAGAGACCATGACTGGCCCAAGTTCTCTCAGTGAAATTCATGGCTAAGTGAGGATTCAGACCCCTAGCCCAAGACTCTTAACAACTATACTACACTGGCTGTCACATTTTACGAATGTATGGGTTATAAATTGGCAAGTAAATAAATAAAGAGTTCCCAGGGAAGAGGGGTTGTTTGTTAAACCACTCTGGGATGGAGTCTCCTAACAACGCTTGGCATCCTCAACAAACTACAGCTCCCAGGATTCTTTGGGGGAAGAAGCCATGGCAGTTTAAAGGGGCAGGATACCGCTTTAGATGTATATGGCACAGATAGGTCCCTACTGCACAGAATTAAGAGTCGCTTCTGTTTCTCAGCTCGCCTCTGACTCCACCCACTAGTGACATGTGGCCCCACACCCAAAAGCAGGCCCACGAGGGAATGCGGGTTTCAGGCTGCAAAAGATGGCCCACTACTGGTTTAAGGGGCCAAAATTAGGTCTGCTGTGATGGTGGAATGCATGGATCACATTTGAGCTTCTCTTTAAGGTACGTGGTGGACAGCGGGTTTGTGAAGCAGTTAAACCACAACCCGAGAGTGGGCTTGGACACGCTGGAGGTTGTCCCCATTTCTAAGTAAGTTTGAGGTACTGTGGGGTTTGTCGTCCCCCCCCCCACATTTAGAGGAAACAGCATTTCTTATAGAACCTGTAATTTCTCCACAGGCTGCTACAACAAATAATAATTTGTTATAATTCTGCTCTTCAGCCAAAAGGAAGGCTCCCAGAGCCATCTTTTTTAAGATAGCCCCTGCCAGCAGGCTTACAATCTAAAAAGGCATGACACAAAAGGAAAATGGGCTGGGAGGGCGGAGGAAATAAGCAAATTCAGGTTCAGGTTTTGGGTTAGTAGTAACTATTATTATGGGATGTGGGTGGCGCTGTGGTCTAAACCACAGAGCCTCTTGGGCTTGCCCATCAGAAGGTTGGTGGTTTGAATCCCTGCAACGGGGTGAGCTCCCTTTGCTCGGTCCCAGCTCCTGCCAACCTAGCAGTTTGAAAGCATATTAAAGTGCAAGTAGATAAATAGGTACCGCTCCGGCGGGAAGGTAAACGGTGTTTCCGTGTGCTGCTCTGGTTCGCCAGAAGCAGCTTAGCCATGCTGGCCACATGACCCGGAAGCTGTACGCCGGCTCCCTCAGCCAATAAAGCGAGATGAGCGCGCAACCCCAGAGTCGGCCACGACTGGACCTAATGGTCAGGGGTCTCTTTACCTTTACCTAACTATTATTATTATTACAAATATTATTGTATATTTGTATCTGTTATGTATTTTGGAAAGTTGTGGGTCTGCTAACTATGCATTTAGACACCCCTCTTAAGGTACCATGATCAAAATTTTCATGCAGTGGTAAAATTGCCAGCACATTTGCAAAGCTAAGCAGGGTGCGCGGTGGCTTCAAATTGGATGGGGAACCACATGTTGAGATTCCTGCATTGCAGGGCTTTGGACCAGATGACCCTCAGGGCTCCTCCAACTCTACAATTCTGTGATGCTTCCTGAAATCATGCAGTTGGTTTTTCTCTTAGTTCGGGTACCATTTTGAATCACAATGGCAGACTGAACCTTTCGAAACCGTGCTGATCTTAACCACTGATTTTACAACTGCCTTGATTTTTTAAAATGAGTTTTTTAGACTTCTCGAGCAATGCTGGATACATTGCTGCTAGTTGCTAATTTAACATCACACGTATAACTCTGTTCATTTGACCTGCATTCCATTTTATCCTGGCTTTGTAGAATTTCGGAAGGGAGCTCAGAGGTCATGCAATCCAACCCTCTGGTCAGTGGCAGGAATCTTGCAACTGCTGAGCCTCTGTCAGACACCTGCCCACCCTTTGCTTAAAACCCTCGGCCAAGGAGGGGACCCTGCTGTTTTACATCAGGGGTCAGCAAACTTTTTCAGCAGGGGGCTTGTCCACTGTCCCTCAGACCTTGTGGTGAGACAGACTATATATTTTTTGGGGGAGGGAATGAACGAATTCCTATGCCCACAAATAACCCAGAGATGCATTCTAAATAAAAGCACACATTCTACTCATGTAAAAACATGCTAATTCCTGAACTGTCCATGGGCCGGATTTAGAAGGCAATTGGGCAGGATCCGGCCCCCGGGCCTTAGTTTGCCTACCCATGTTTTACACGGAAAGGGAACCCTGTTGTTTTCTCTCTTTCCAAATTCTGTTCTTTGAAGTAGTGTGGGGCTGTGCGTTAAAGGTAAAGGGACCCCTGACCCAGTCCAGTCATGGCCGACTCTTGAGTTGCGGCCCTCATCTCGCTTTGTTGGCTGAGGGAGCCGGCGTACAGCTTCCAGGTCATGTGGCCAGCATGACTAGGCTGCTTCTGGGAAACCAGAGCAGCACACGGAAACGCAATTTACCTTCCCGCCGGAGCGGTACCTATTTATCTAGTTGCACTTTGACGTGCTTTCGAACTGCTAGGTTGGCAGGAGCAGGGACCGAGCAACAGGAGCTCACCCCATCGCGGGGATTCGAACCGCCAACCTTCTGATTGGCAAGTCCTAGGCTCAGTGGTTTAACCCACAGCACCACCTGCGTCCCTTGGCTGTGCATTAACTGTAGTCAAAATAATAATTTTCTGTTGCTGCCAAGAGGCCCCCTGTGCTGAGCTTAAAACTTGAGAAGGCCTGTGGGGAAGGACGCGGCCTTTCACATATTTGAAGCCTAAGTTATTTAGTTAGCCGCCAATATATTGATAATTGTTAGTTAATGATCCTCTTTTCAGGAGCGAAGCGTTGCAGCGAGCTGGCCGAGCCGGACGGACATCTTCTGGGAAGTGCTACCGGGTGTACAGCAAGGAATTCTGGGAGCAGTGTATGCCCGACCACATGGTTCCAGAGATCAGGCGAACCAGCTTGACGTCTGTCGTCCTGACCTTGAAGTGCCTTGCTATCCACGATGTCATCAGGTGCCCATCCTGCCCAACGAGCTAAACGGGGAGTCACGGGGGTGGGGAAGGGAAGAGGGTTGGCGATCTTGTTGCTTCACTTCTTTTTAAGGAATCCCGCAACCTCTGGTGACACGATTCCCCCCATTTTCTGTTTAGGTTTCCTTATTTGGATCGCCCGGAAGAGAGACGTATTCTGGAAGCTCTTAAGGAGCTTTATCAATGCAGCGCTATTGACCGGTAAGTTTAAGCACCTGTGTACACACTGTACATTTATTTTCCCTGTAATTTTCATAAATTATGTTTACCTCCCATGCACCTAACAAATCAGCAAAAACAAGAGATTGCCGGTTTTTACTCTCCATTGACACATGGAACTTTTACTGGGACATCTCATATTATAGCCATCCACGGATATTTTCTTCTTCTTTTTGAAAAAAAACTACTAAGCTCTTATTCCCTGTCTTGCTTGAAATTAAGAATCAATAAAAATATTTATCTGTTGGGAGCCGCCCAGAGTGGCTGGGGAAACCCAGCCAGATGGGCGGGGTATAAATAATTATTATTATTATTATTATTATTATTATTAAACAACAGCAGATTAAAGCAGAGCATATTTTGTACAGGGGCCACCTGGATGGTGCAATAGCAACTGTGAAGTCTGCCTCTGCCACCCAGGAAGCCTCTGGGCACCCCCACCCTGCTCAAGTGTCCCTTTAGTTGTGGGGTGGTGAGTGTGGTTACTTTTTTCTCTCTTTTGAATAGTTCATAGAGCTGAAGGAGGAAGTTGGAAGAGTGACTCTTTCCCACTTCCTCTTTCAGCTCCAATGCACTTTTCACAGCTCGGTTTCATTTTGCTGAATCTGACTGTTACCCAGATCTCTTGGTGAAGCAAATTGTGTGTGTTGGGATGCGGGTGGGCTGATCTGGAGGAGTGGGGGGGGGGAATGGCCAGAGGGAGTGGTAAAGGTAAAGGGACCCCTGACCATTAGGTCCAGTCGTGACCGACTCTGGGGTTGTGTTCAGAAGATTTATTGCTTTATTGTCCATCTACGCTTCCGCTGCGAGCTTCTGGTTTCCAGCGTCTGCCAGCTTCTGTTTTCAGCGTAGCTCCGGAGAAAGCAATTAAGCAGATGCACAGCAAAATCTCATGTGTGAGAAGCACAGCAAATCAGTCCAAACGGCTTCTTCTAATCTAAAAGCTTTTATTTACATGCCAAACAGTCAAATACTCCACCAGAGAATTCAGACATCTTTCTCGGCTGAAAGCCGCACTCCAACTCAAAAACGAAAGCACTCTTTCACAGCATAACAAGCTGTGACGTAACGTCCTGGCTTACTTCCTTTGTAAGCCCTTCCCCTCAAGCTCGAGACATAGAAGGTTAACCCTTCACTACACCCAACACCCCCTCTTGTCTTGCGCCTGAGGGGGAATATTGACCCTTGGTCACCCCAAACCCAGACTTTCGCAAAACTCCCCATGTCTTTGGAAGGTGAGTGGCTTTGTGAACCCATCAGCGAGGTTCTTGGCGGAGGGACAGTACTTCAACGCAACTAACCCCTCCTGAACACTCTGACACATTCTGAAAGCGAATGTCTAGGTGTTTGGTCCTGGCCTTGAATTGACCCGTCTCGGCCAAACGAAGGCATGGCTGATTGTCTTCGAAGACAAGTATCGGCAGACAATTTTCTCCACAGAGTTCCTTGACCAAACAAGTATAGAACTCTACCTCTCTGCACACCTCTGAAAGAGCACTGAACTCAGCTTCAGTGGATGAGAGCACTATAAGACTCTGCTTCTTGGACCTCCATCCAACTACTGAGTTCCCAAACTTCACTAGACCAGACACGGACTTGCGATCCTGAGGATTAGCCCAGTCCGAGTCCACAAAACAAGTCAGTTTGACTTCACCTTGCGCTGGCAACCTAAGACAAAAGTCTTTGGTTTCCTGCAAATACCTCAGAACCCTCTTGATGCCATTCCAGGCTTGCAATCTCCACAGGTTGCGGCGCTCATCTCGCTTTACTGGCCGAGGAAGCCGGCGTACAGCTTCCGGGTCATGTGGCCACATGACTAAGCCGCTTCTGGCGAACCAGAGCAGCGCACAGAAACGCCGTTTACCTTCCCCCGGAGCAGTACCTATTTATCTACTTGCACTTTGACGTGCTTTTGAACTGCTAGGTTGGCAGGAGCAGGGACTGAGCAACGGGAGCTCACCCCATCGCGGGGATTCGAACCGCTGACCTTCTGATTGGCAAGTCCTAGGCTCTGTGGTTTAACCCACAGCGCCACCCGCGTCCCTCGAGGGAGTGGTACACTTGCTCAAAAATACAAATGTGCTCTCAGGCCTAAAAAGGTAGGAGGCCCCGATATATGTGTCTGCTTCCAGACTGGGGGTTGCAACTCAGTAGTAGAGTAAATAAATAAAATTACGATTGGGGCAGAAGTGGGCGGAGCCTTGACTTCTCTGATGTCATGTTGCTACTTTATGCAGTGGGTCACGTGACGGCTCTGATGTCACTTTGTGGAATGGGATCACATGCTTAGGGCTTAATGTTTGGCTAACAGAAGGATAACCAGATTTCCAGATTAACCCTCATTCCTTTTTCCCTGCCACCCATCTTCTCTCTCGCCACAAAAATTAGGAGAGGCTACGTGACCAAACTGGGGGAGTTCATGGTGCGCTTCCCCCTGCCTCCGAACCTGACTTGTGCTGTCATAAAGGCTGCCTCTCTAGGCTGCGAAGACTTGATGCTTCCAATCGCAGCCATGCTGTCAGTGGAAAAAGTGTTCATTCGACCAGGTAGGACGGGAGAAGGGGTGGCCGCAGTTGGCAGCTGTGGAGCCAGAGAACACACATTTCCTCCCCTGAAGACTGTCCTTTTAGGGTAGGATCATTCCTTGCGGAGGCCTTAGCTGAGGTTGTTGTGCTCTGGATCGTGATGATGATAGGTTTGTGCATCTAGGTAACCCACATCATTTTGCATCAAGAAAACGTGACTTCTATCTAGCCTTGCAAATTTAAAATTTTTCAAAGGCACCCTCCTAATAGCGAACTTGTGTATTGGGTGCCAACAGCAGTTGAGAACAAGAGGGTTTCTCAAGAGACCATATAGCACCGGTCCTGAAAGACCTACATTGGATCCCAGTATGTTTCCGAACACAATTCAAAGTGTTGGTGCTAAGCTCTGAAGCCCTAAATGACCTCGGTTCAGTATACCTGAAGGAGCGTCTCCACCACTGTCACTCAGCCCGGACACTGAAGTCCAGCTCTGAGGGCCTTCTAGTGGTTCCCTCACTGCGAGAAGTGAAGCTATAGGGAACCAGGTGGAGGGCCTTCTCGGTGGTGGCGCTTGCCCTGTGGAATGCCCTCCCAGCAGATGTCAAGGAAATAAACAACTATCTGACTTTTAGAAGACACCTGAAGGCAGCCCTGTTTAGGGAAGTTTTTAATATTTGATGTTTGATTGCTTTATTCTTATTCTTATTATTAATTATCATAATCATTAATATTCTGTTGGGAGCCGCCTGGAGTGGCTGGAGAAGCCCAGCCAGATGGCTGGGGTATAAAGAAATAATTAACTAACTAACTAACTAACTAACTAACTAACTAACTAACTAACTAACTAATAATAGTGTGCTCAGGGAAATTCTTGGGATTATGGAAGTGCAAAAGGCTTTTATTAAAACAAAAGACAAGGAGCCCCCCCCCACCCCAAAATCCTAGCCCAATCTGAGCATGTTTAGCAGGCATGGAATGTTAAGTATCAGGTGGAGAAAGAAAACAGAAAAGGGGTGTGAGAGTGGAAGGTCCTGCTTGAGTCAACAACACCCAATAGCTCAAGGTAGCATCCGTGTTTCCCTCCTTATTTAGTCCCCACAACAACCCTGTGAGGTAGGTTAGACTGAGAAGCCCTGAGGGAAATAGCTGTTTTCTGTGCTATGGCAGAGGCCTGTAAGGGCTGTGGAAATGAAAAAAATAGGCAAAGGGCTGGGCAGGGGAGTGATGCTTGAATAGGAATGATTGTTGCCAGGGGACAAAGGTCCTTTGATGGTCCTCCCCACATTCGCTGGTGGTGCCGGGTAATCTCTGTAACACATTAACTTTGGGTTTCTTTGGCTCAGCAGTCAAAAGCAGTGCATGCTAGTGGTGCCTTTGAAAAGGATCTGCTGCAGATGGGGGGCTACTTAATTATTTATCTGTGCCCACTTTAAAAAACCAAACTTGAAAACCTGCCCTGTGCCTCCACAGCTAGCCCCTTTCCCTAGCCACAAGCTGGGCTGTAGCAACTGAACAGTGACTGGGAAATCACTCTGTCTATGCCCAGAGGCACAGGTTTCCCCACTGCTAATTCACGTGACAGGTTCTGCTAAGCTTTTGTCTCGGACCTTTTTTGGATTAATAATAATAATAATAATAAAACACTTCCTGGGTTACTCAACCATTGTTTCCTGTTGCACCTGACCCAGGAAATGATGATAGAAGCCCGCAAGTACCCAAAAAGCATTAGACTGCACTGGAAAATTTGGAATAAAAGGAATTGATGCCCAACTTCATCCAACTTCTCAAATTCTCAAAGCTTTATTGGCATATAAACAAGGTTACAATAAGGTTCTGTACAATGAAATCAGCAAAATCTGCACCTAACACTCGTATTACACTCAGGAATCCTCACTGCGTGCTGCAGAAACCTGGCTGCCATCTCAATCTTATTCCCATCCTGGATAAACATAAGAAAGACTACCTTACATTGGTCACCGTATTTCCTTAGGTGATCCTGAGGCTCAGAAAGAAGCTGAGCTGCAACACCAAGAGCTGTCTTTGCAAGCGGGAGGATGCAACGACTTTGCGACTCTCCTGAATGTCTTCGAACAGTGCAAAGCAAGGTACCCAAGACAGGGATTGGCTTCAAAATGGGCAGAATGTAAGATTGGTAGGAAGCAGGGATGTTTAGCCCCATTTCCAGGTCACCTTCTCCAAGCTGGTGCCTTCCAGGTGTTGTCAGACTACAACTCCCATCAGCCCCTGTCGGTGCGACTATTGGGTCCAGGACGATGGGTGTTGTAGTCCAGTGTTTCCCAACCTTGGGTCTCCAGCTGTTTTTGGACTACAACTCCCATCATCCCTTGCTAGCAAGACCAATGGTCAGGGATGATGGGAATTGTAGTCCAACAGCAGCTGGAGACCCAAGGTTGGGAAACACTGTTGTAGTCCATCAATATCTCGAAGAATTTTCTCTTGTGCCAGAATAGCAGATGGCCAGAGGGTTGTAAGTAGGGTTGAGTTCAAGGTTTCGGGGGGGTAGATATTAGGGGTGTGGGGCCTTTGCCCAACCTGGGGGCCACATTCCCTTCTGAGCAACATTGCAGGGGCCAGATGTCAGCAGTGGACAGGGCCAGAAGGAAAAGAGGGTGAAGGAACATGTGTTAATTTCCTTGCACATGTTATTACATCTTCTATCCAGGAAAACATCCTGGCACCTGGTAGGGAAGAGACTGCCAGTCAGTGTAGACAGTACTGAGCTAGATAAACTTGGCATAAGGCGGCTTCCTTTCTTATTAAACCAGCCTTTAATTGAGAACCTTGAGGACTCAAATCTAGCTTTTCAGAAAGCAGCTCCCCATGTTCCGTTTAAAACAACAGCTTTTGTTGATCTCGCTTATTTCCCTCTGGCTTAGCAAGTCCCCTTCGGCTTGGTGCCGGGATAACTGGGTCCACTGGAGAGCACTGAAGATGGCGTTCAGTGTGGAAGGACAGCTCTGGGAGATCACCAGCAAGCTGAAGCAGGTGGGTCTACCTTGGGCGGTGGGGGTCTTGGGATGGGGGTGGGGGGGCAGTGTCACTCAGGGGTCCTTGGGAGGTTTCCCCAAGGAGCTGCGCATAGTTAGAGCTGTGGAAGTCACTCCCACAATAGGCAGCGATGGCCCCCAACTTGGATGGCTTTAAGAGGGTTAGACAAATTCATGGAGGCTCTCAGCGGCCGCTGTCAGGATTCCTGCTTGCAGATTTCCCCTTGGCACAGTGAGAAGAGTGCGTTGGACCAGATGGGCGTTTGTTCTGATCCTGCACGACTCTTACGCTTCTTAAAGCTGTAATAAACAAAAATCTGCCCTTATTCCCTTAAGGGGGACAC
Source organism: Podarcis gaigeae (assembly GCF_964106915.1). Classification (NCBI taxonomy): domain Eukaryota; kingdom Metazoa; phylum Chordata; class Lepidosauria; order Squamata; family Lacertidae; genus Podarcis; species Podarcis gaigeae. The sequence continues at coordinate 41,335,631 of NC_139692.1, read as the reverse complement.
AAGGTTCTCCATCGGTCGGAGATAAGAACAGAGGCCAACCAGAGAACACTTAGAAGCAAAGCAGCTAGTAAGCCTGACCTTTATTGAACTGTTGCAATAGGGTGCCCCCTTCGCATGCAGAAGAAGGAGGAGGACCCTGAACCAAGGTGTGCCTGCCCTTATATATACATTTTAAATTGCCCGCCCTGGAGTCCAAGATCACCCCCAGAAACATCATACATACATCACAGAAGGGGCGGTCTACAGCAGAAATCTGAGTGTGTTGTTTACCTCGTGCCTGGCAGGGTACCTGTTAATGCTTACTTGATTGGATACCCTGGGGAGCCTGGCCATTCTTTTGTAATGATAAATACTTAGTTCCTGAGCCAGGTCACAGGCTCTCCCTATTCATACACAGACATACCCTTAAGACAGGAATGAATTTGTGAAGGAAAAGACAATGGGGAGGCTTTTCCATTTTCCTTGACCTTGCAGAGAAATCATTTGGTCATTTTGGGAGTCAAAATGGTTTCAGGGCTGTTTTCCTGTGCTGCTTCAGACATGTGGTGTTTATATATTTATGTACGTGTTTGCTTGGTACATTTATGAACGTTTATTATATATATATGAGACCTTAAATTTTTTATTTCAAAGCTCATGCTTGGCACCCTTCCCTGACATAATAAACTCCTGATTGTCTTTGGTTTTGCCTGCTGAAACAGTCATTCCAAAACACAAATTTACTGTTTCACACACCAGAGATTTCAGAGCTGTCGTTTAGGTTCCCCGCTCCGGACTTTCAAGAGCTGCTAATGCAAGCCTCATTGAACTTAGACCTTATTATTTTATTTTACTATCTCTTGTAATTTTTACTTACTGTCAAAATTGGCCCATGGAGGGCGGACTGAGGAATCTGGCTGGCACTAGCTTGCAGTTACCTGGTTTGGGTATACTAAGCCCTGCACAGTTTGAGGTCAGAATACCCGCAAGATTGTCTCGTCCCCTTATATGCCCTGTCGATGACTGCGCTCCGCAGGTGAGGGCCTCCTGAAAATACCATCCCATCAGGAGATTCACTCTGCACAAAATATAAAGCAGGCCTTTGGTGTTCTTGTAGAATTTCCTCCCCTTTAAATATTAGACAGACGCCATCTCTGTTGTCTTTTTGGTGCCAGCTGAAGACTTTCCGCTTCCAACAAGGCTTTTAAGCAGAGATCTTTCCCAGTCTGCATGTGCCTTGGAATTGTTTGGGGGATGTTTTAAAGATGGCTTAGCTTTCTTGTGGGTTTGCCACCTGGGATGCCTTTGGGTGGAAGGGGGGGGATATAAACTTCCTAAATAAATAAATAAAAATAAATAATAGAGGATTGACCTGGAACAAGTGTAGCAAACGTGGCACCCTCCAGCTGCTGATGGACTACAGCTCCCATGATCCCTGGCGGTTGGCCAGGCTGGCTGGGGCTGATGGGAGTTGGAGGACTCCATGTTGGCTCACCATGGAGTAGAAAGACCTTCCATTGGATTGAGTAAGGCAGTTTTTGGTTCTCTCTCTCTCTCTCTCTCTCTCTCTCTCTCTGTCTGTCTTTAGCTGCCAGACTTTCCAAGAGAGCATTTTGACGGCTCCAGGAATGAAATCCTGAGAAGATGTCTCTGTGCAGGTTATTTTGCCAATATTGCCAGGAGGTAAGGAGTTCAACAATCAATCTCATTACGGTCAATTACCAATATCCAGAAATAAATTGTGTACTGCAGAAAATAATAGCAAGCAGAACTATAGCCATAATATTACCAATAACTGTATAGTACTGTAGGATGCCAGGCATGGAAAACGAGATTTTAAGTTTGCTGAAATTAGTCCCTGTTGAAATTTGCACGCAGCTGCGCAATGTTTCACTCCCCCTGGGTACGTTCTTATCCGAAAGGAGCAAAAAAGTAGGAAATGCTCATGATCATCTTGGGAATTTCCGTAAAAGAGGATTTTCAGTAAAAATCTTACCTGTGTCATGATAAAAAGAACGACACACAAGGACATGAGTTACCATTTCTGCCTCTCTAGATTCACAAGGACATTTACATTAATGGGGAAAAGGAGTGGCGCTGTGGTCTAAACCACTGAGCCTCTCGGGCTTGCCGATCAGAAGGTCGGCATTTTGAATCTGTGCGATGGGGTGAGCTCCCATTGCTTTGTCCCAGCTCCTGAAGTTCGAAAGCATACCAGCGTGAGTAGATAAATAGGTGTCGCTGCGGCGGGAAGGTAAACGGCATTTCTGTGTGCTCTGGCACTCGCAAATGTGTTCCGTGCGCCAGAAGCGGTTTCATCATGCTGGCCACACGACTCAGAAAAGCTGTCTGTCAGCGGAGATGAGCGCTGTACCCCATAGTCGAATTTGACTGGACTTTAACCGTCTAGGGTTCCTTTACCTTATGTTGATGACCGGGAAGTTCTTGGGGAACCTCCCCTCCAGAACTGCTGATGGAAGGACATTTAAACATACCAGAGTAAAGGCTCTGTGATGTTTTTGAGTGGAGACCGTGTAAAGGGAGTTCACTGGTTTATAGGGCTGCAGTGCTCTGTCAATAAGCATGCTATCGGAGGTTAAAAGCTCATAGAATCGTAGAGTTGGAAGGGATCCTGAGGATCATCTAATCCACCCCCATGCAAAGCAAGAATATGCCGCTGTCCCATATGGGGATCGAACTGGCAACCTTGGCATGATCAGCACCACACTCTAACCAGCTGAGCATTGCAGCGGGTTGGACTAGATGATCCTCAGGGTCCCTTCATTTTGTAGTGTAAATAAAACAGACAGGACAATTATAACAGCAGATGGAAAATTAAAAGAGGGGAAAACAAAGCTACATAAAACATGTAGAATGAGCACAGTTGCGCAGGGGTTAAAATGGCAAAAGTCCCAAGACTATCGCCGTTATTGGATTGTCAAATAGTCAAGGAAACGCGATCGTCTCTTTCAGTGGGTGGTGTGGTACGGGCTGGTTTTTGGAAAGTCTGTGTCAACCTCTTCTTGCGTTTTTTGCCCTCAGATCCATAGGCAAGTCGTTCTGTACCATGGACGGCCACGGAAGCACCGTCTACATTCACCCTTCGTCCGCCGTAAGATCCCCCCTTCTGTTAATAATTGCTGGGGAGTGGGGGGATGGAATGGTTGAACCTTTCTTTAGATAAAGAAGAAAGCCCAGCCAAGCAGATTCTCTGCATTCCTGGCTTTATTTGATGGTATAGGTAAATAGTCTTTTTAAGAGAAAGGTCCCAGGTTCAGTCCCCAATTGCATCCCTGGGCAGGGCTGGGAATGTTTTCCTGCCCAAAACCCCCGGAGAGCCACTGCCAGTCAAGGGAGACAATACTGAGCTGGGTGGACCAGTGGTCTGATTTGGCACGAGGCAACTTACACCTTATAACCTGTATTTAAAATTGGGTTTTTTTCTTTTCCCCCCCCCTATTATGTTTTTACTGTAATTTTACTGTTGTTAGCTGCCCTGAGCCTGGCTCTGGCCGGGGAGGGCGGGGTATAAATTATTTAATAATAATAATAATAATAATAATAATAATAATAAGCTTTCCACTGAGTCAGACCTGACCGGCAGCAAACTCTCCAGGGTTTCAGACCAGGGGTCTCTTGCCCACCTAGCTTGGGGGCACCAGGGATTGAACCTGGCACCTTCTGCAGGCAAAGCAGGTGTTCTTCCACTGACCTATGGCAGTGTCGTTCATCATGCAGGCAGGGGTCCTGTGGCCAGACACACAGGGGTTACTTGATAGCTAGATGGATATAACAAGGATTTCCCTTAAGACAGGAAGTCGGGAAGCTGCCAGTGCGGTACATGCTTAACTCTGCAGTTTTTACTGGGGTGTACCTTTCTTTAAAGAGGGACGTGGGTGGTGCTGTGGGTTAAACCACAGAGCCTAGGACTTGCCGATCAGAAGGTCGGCGGTTTCAATCCCCGCAACGGGGTGAACTCCTGTTGCTCGGTCCCTGCTCCTGCCAACCTAGCAGTTCGAAAGCACCAAGTGCAAGCAGATAAATAGGTACTGCTCCGGCGGGAAGGTAAACGGCGTTTCCGTGCGCTGCTCTGGTTCGCCAGAAGCGGCTTAGTCATGCTGGCCACATGACCCGGAAGCTGGACGCCGGCTCCCTCGGCCAGTAAAGTAAGATGAGCGCCACAAGCCCAGAGTCGGCCACGACTGGCCCTAATGGTCAGGGGTCCCTTTACCTTTAATTTTCTTTAAGAACATGAGATGAGCCTGCAGGATCAGGCCAGTGGCCCATCTGTGCCAGCATCCTGTTCTCACAGTGGACAACCAGATGCCTTTGGGAAGGCCACAGGCAGGATCTGAGCAAAAGAGCAACTCTAACCCTCCTGTTTTTTCCATTGATAGCCTTGTCCACGATGAATTTGAACAATCCTCTACTTGAGCCATCCAAATTGGTGCTATCCTTGCCGTCCTACGTGAGCCAATTCCACTGTTTTAGTTAAATAATAATAATAATAATTTATTATTTATATCCTGCCCATCTGGCTGGGTTTCCCCAGCCATTCTGGGCAGCTCCCAACAAAATATTAAAATACAGTAGTCCATCAAACATTAAAGGCTTCCCTAAACAGGGCTGCCTTCAGATGTCTTCCAAAAGTCTGGTCGTTGTTGTTCTCTTTGACATCTGGTGGGAGGGCGTTCCACAGGGCAGGTGCCACCACCGAGAAAGCCCTCTGCCTGGTTCCCTGTAACTTCACTTCTCACAATGAGGGAACTGCCAGAAGGCCCTCGGAGCTGGACCTCAGTGTCCAGGTACAACGATGGGGGTGGGGACGCTCCTTCAGGTATGCGAAGAACTGCTTCCTATTGCCTTCCTGAAACGTCAGGCATTCAGATGGCCTTGTTTGGGTTCTGTTATTTTGTGAGAGGGAGAAAGACTTCCCTCAGAACTTGCTGCATTCCAGCTCCCATCAGCCCCAGCCAGTTGCGTCAGGGATCAGGAATGATGGGCAATATAGTTCAGGAGGAACTGGAGGCAGAGCATAGCCATCATAGCTAGTGGCCATCGATAGCCGTCTCCTTCCTGAAAGGAAGCTGCTCTTGTTCGAAGCATTTCTGATAACTTGGAAAGCACACATGTCTCCCACAGCTCCGTGATCAGGAAGCCCAGCTGGAATGGATCCTCTTCCATGATGTCCTCGTGACCTCCAAGGTTTATGTCAGGATGGTGTGTCCGGTCCGCTACGAGTGGGTTCAGGACCTGCTGCCCCGGCTGCACAAGATCGACGCTTACGAGCTGAGCAGCATGGCCCGGGAGGAGGTGACGGAGGAGGAGATGGCCAAATGGAGGAACAAGGAGGACCTCGAGAAGCGGAATGGTAAGCTCAGACAAGACCTCCTCTGTGGTGGCCCCAGGTGGTGGAGTGGAATGGTATCCTCTCCAAAGTTGCATCTGGTGCAATCGGTATCAGAGTATCTGGCTTGCAAGCAGAAGGCATGAGGTGGGGCCGGGGAGAGGCCTCTGATTGAAACTGCAGAGAGCAACTGCTAGTCAGTGTAGACATTAATGAGCTGGATGGACCAGGGTCTGACTCGGTATAAGTCCTGTGCCTTTCGATGATTGGTTACAATGCACCCTTTTAGTCAGACATTTGGCTGAGTGGCTCTTCTTCCTCCCATTGCAATGATGTTCTGTGATGCTGTTTTGTTTAAATCTTATTGGCTACTTCATGTATTTATTAGATAGATATCCCTTCCTTACAAAGGTGCCCAAAGCTGGCATTTTGGATTTTAATATTATAATAATAATAATAATAATAATAATAATAATAATAATAATAATTTTTATTTATACCCTGCCCTCCCCAGCCAAGGCTGGGCTCAGGGCGGCTAACAAGCAATAATAAAAACAAGTTGAATGATTACAACTTAAAAACAAGATTAAAATACAACATTAAAATATCGAAACATTAAAATATTAAAATGCAGCCTCATCACAGGAGGAGAAAGGAAAATGAAAAAAGAAAGAGGGGGAGGGAATCAAATTAGCTCCAAGCCAAAGGCTACGCAGAACAACTCTGTCTTACAGGCCCTGCGGAAAGAAATCAGATCCTGCAGGGCCCTGGTCTCATGAGGCAGAGCATTCCACCAGGCTGGAGCCAGTGTTGAAAAGGCCCTGGCTCTGGTTGAAGCCAATCTAACTTCCTTAGGGCTCGGGACCACTAGGGTGTTGCTATTTATGGACCTTGAGGCTCTCTGTGGGGCATACCGGAAGAGGCAGTCCCGTAGGTACGAGGGTCCTAGGCCGTGAAGGGCTTTAAAGGTCAAAACCAGCACTTTAAATCTGACCCTGTACTCCACCGGGAGCCAGTGCAGCTGGAAAAACACTGGGTGAATATGCTCCCATGGCAGAAACCCCGTGAGGCGCCTCATTGCAACATTCTGCACCCGCTGGAGTTTCTGGGACAGCTTCAAGGGCAGTGCCGCGTAGAGCGAATTACAGTAGTCAAGCCTGGAGGTGACCGTCGCATGGATCACTGTGGCCAGGTCGGGGAAACTGGATTGAATTTTGAAACTGGACTGGATAAACAATCTTTCATCTGTTGTGCCTGTGGTTTGTTGCATGGTTCACGGTAACCAAAGCTGGAGAGAAAGTTGTCCCCAGGCAGAAATAACCAATCACCCCTTTTCATTGGTAGTTTTATTTTATGATTTTAATTTGGGAAAGGCTGAAGTGCATGGACAGAGCATCTCCCAAAAGGGAATGTGACTCTTGGGCTGAGAAATGTTCTCTATCCCTGTTAGTTCTGCCTTGGCCTTATGATTATCAGCTTGTAGTAACAGACAGGCGTTTTTTTTCCACCGGTGTTGTGAAATGCCCTCCCTGCTGGCATATGAGTGGCCCTATCATTAATGGCATTAATGGCATTCCGCCGGATCATCAAAACACACCTGTTTAAGTGAGCTGCTGAATTTGTTGTTTTAATTTTTACTTTTTTTAACATATACAGTGAAAAGAATCATTTTTTAATTTAGGATGTTTTAATGTTATTGTGCAGTTTAATTATGGTGTGATTTTATAGTGGTAAACAGCACAGAAGCCATATTGGCACATAATCAGTATATAAATTTATAAATGATAGTAGCAGTAGCAATAATAATAATAATAATAATAATAATAATAGAAATCCTGCATTTTGCAATATTGACTTCTAGTGTGTGGTTTCCCCCTTTCCCTTTTAGAAAAAGCGACAGACAAATCTGCAAAGAACATGGAGAAGAGGAATGATAACCAATCGATAAGTGATGCTAGGGCACGGTTCTTAGAAAGGAAGCAGCAGAGAATGCAGGAATTAAATACCTCTTCCAAGGAAACAAGCTAACCTAGAAACTGCGGCTTACTTGAACTGGCAGCACTTCTCCGTCCCTGCCACCCACAATGTACACTTGTTTCACCTGAATTTTCACAGCTAGAGCTGGGGAATGGAGACGGTGGGAAGGTAGGACCCAGGGGAGCCCAAGCTGTCACCTGATACCTCGGGTGGGTGGAGCTACATCACTGTGTATATAAGGACCAGCTGCAAAGGGACAGCTCTAGTTAGAGAGTCCCAGCAGGTTGCCGTGGAGGCTGAGAGGATGCCATGTCTGCTCCTAGCTCAGAAAAGCCTGCAAGCGTGCTGTGGTGGTGGCCGTGTCATGGGCGAGACCCCTCTGAAGGTGTTGAGGCCAAATCTTTATCTTTTAAAGAGGCAACTACACTACAAACTACACTTCAAACAAGCCCCCAACTTCTCTTGTCTCTCCTACACAAACCTTCCTCTCTCATACAAAGACTCTCACACTTCCCTCTCTAATACGCCCTCCTCCTCTGTGTCTCTTTTGCGAGGACTTTCCGCCCTGCAAAAGCCACTTTACAGTTTTCCATATCAAAATTGATCAAACTGTTTGGCGTTGTTCTGCGATCAGAAGAGAAGGCCACTTGACAAAACCCTGGCGGGGAGCCACCTTTTAAAAACGAGTGCATTAAAAATATTTATGGTTCTTACCTATGCTGCTTCCAAGCACTGTTCATCTATTGGCTTGGAAAGGGGCCTATGACACTGCAACCTTTTTCTAAAAATGCACACTCACATTGGGTGAACTGTTCAAGCAAGAAGTTATAACGCATTTATTAAGCCTTTTAAAGAATATATTCATTGTGATATTGTATATACTGGTGTGTGTGTGTATTCTTGGTTGTAAAATATCCACCCCTTTTGTTGAATAAGAAATGTTTTTTGTACCTTTGTTATAAAGCTCTGACAGCTTAAATTGAGCTTTTTGAGTGTATCAGTCTTGGACGGATCTGCTTTTCCTCCTTTTGAGATGAGACCTTCAAGTTGAGTTAAAGATACTGGTCCTCATTGTCTCCCATTTTTCTGCAGGGTTACCTATAGCAAGGATGTGTGTTTCTGCAGCCTACCATTGTGATTAGTTTGTGTGGCCTTTCTAAGAACATAAGAAGAGGCTCTGCTAGATGAGCCCAGCATCCTTGGGGAAATGACGGGCTGTATTCCTTGCTGCACAATCTTCCAAGGGCCAGATGCCAGGGTTCTGCAGGGCCAGAAGCCAAAGTGGGTGGAGCAACAAATGCAAACTTTTGTACAATAGCAGGCCAGTTTCTTCAATCCTCCAGGCAAGGAAGAGCCATTGCCACAGTTCAGAAACATTCTAGCCAGGCAAGAACACTCAAGGAGGATGAAAAGCAGGGACTGGCCAGGAATGTGGCTTGGGGAGTCTCCCAAGGGCCAGAGAGAGAGATGTGGAGGACCACATTTGGCCCCCAGGCCCAGGGTTCTTCATCCCTGCTGCTCTATACTACCGTATATACGATGCACTTGGACGCGGGTGGCGTTGTGGGTTAAACCACAGAGCCTAGGGCTTTGCCAATCAGAAGGTCGGCGGTTCGAATCCCCGGGACGGGGTGAGCTCCCATTGCCCGGTCCCTGCTCCTGCCAACCTAGCAGTTCAAAAGCACGTCAAAGTGCAAGTAGATAAATAGGTACTGCTCTGGCGGGAAGGTAAACGGCGTTTCCGTGTGCTGCTCTGGTTCGCCAGAAGTGGCTTAGTCATGCTGGCCACATGACCTGGAAGCTGTACGCCGGCTCCCTTGGCCAATAAAGCGAGATGAGCGCCACAACCTGAGAGTCATCTGCAACTGGACCTAATGGTCAGGGGTCCCTTTACCTTTATGCACTATGCTCCTGTGAGGGGCGGGGTGTATGTGCGCTGCATTGGATAGGAGGGATTTGCAGAAATCAACACTGACCTCCATTGCACCTGCAGAGCAGCTTCTATTAGCCCAAAGCTACCATTGGACAGGACGCAGGTGGCGCTGTGGGTTAAAGCCTCAGCGCCTAGGACTTGCCGATCGAAAGGTCGGCGGTTCGAATCCCTGCGGCGGGGTGCGCTCCCGCTGCTCGGTCCCAGCGCCTGCCAACCTAGCAGTTCGAAAGCACCTCCGGGTGCAAGTAGATAAATAGGGACCGCTTACCAGCGGGAAGGTAAACAGTGTTTCCGTGTGCGGCTCTGGCTCGCCAGAGCAGCGATGTCACGCTGGCCACGTGACCCGGAAGTGTCTCCGGACAGTGCTGGCCCCTGGCCTCTTGAGTGAGATGGGCGCACAACCCCAGAGTCTGGCAAGACTGGCCCGTACGGGCAGGGGTACCTTTACCTTTACCTTTTACCATTGGACATCCTAACGAACACACCTGGAGGAGACTGGTTCATAAAGCTTCTGCCCGAATAAATTTATTTTTAAAAAATCCAGGCTGTAATGTTATTTATTTACTGAATTTGTGCCTGCTGCCTAGCTCTGGCATGTTCTCATTCGGTAGGAAACATCAGATGGGGGAGCCTTGAACCAAAGTGCCCCACATTGCAGCAGTTTGTTACAGCACAGGTCCACACTTGTAATGCTTAAACATTTGCAGCTTAGTAGTCGTGGTTCAATGTATCTATCTAATTGCACCCCCCCCCCCAAATCCCTGGTAAGTTCTTTGAAGGGGTTCATACAGTTTAGGAGATCTATGCGGGCTTTGCGGGGGGCGGGCGAGAACAGAGCAATTCCACCTCCCGGTTAATCTATTTTCATCCACAGTTTTCTATTTTTACAATGGCATGCCATTGGATTAAAGAAGATAATGCTACCATGGAAGTCTTTTGAGAAATGGCTCCCCTCTCACATTGCTAGTTTAGGAGCAATGCCTTGGAAGGCAACAGGAAGCCTCAAAAACATCCTAGGCCCAACCATGGGTGGGCAAAACCTTGGAAATTGCAATAGTCATTTCCTAATTGCCTGGAGTCAAGGTGTATCTCTTTCAGCTAATTGGGTGGCTGACATTTACAAAATGGGACAAATCCTAGGGAGGGGAGAATTTTGTGTGCTTCACATTGTAACACCTACCCACCTGATTTCCATTCCCTGAACCAAATAGGTGAACAGTTTCGTTCTAGATCTCCTCTTCTTTTAATTTTGCAATTCATTCCCCCCCCAAATCATACCTATATTAGGGGGAAAGTGCACCCTCAAATGCTTCATGTTAGTGAAAAAACTCCCCAAAATGCATTATATTAGCGAAAATTCATTGCAAGGTAATGTATGTAATAGGGTTTCCCCCCGCAAATTTAAGAAGAATACAGCCCAAAGTGGGATAGCAATGGGGTGAACTTAATTCACAGCTGGAAAAATTTGAAAAACAGAAAGTAAAATTGGTAGAACTTCGAGGTGCAGGTAGGTCAGAGCTTGTATAGCTCATTTACAAAAAGGTCAATTTGCATTTGTTGCTCCACCCATTAGTGCCATGTGGCCCCCACAAGAAAATGTGGCCCTCGGGCTGAATATTCTCTCCTTGTTTCATACATGATATATTTACTTAACATTGTTCATTTTTTTAAAGATTAATTTTTATATACATTTTTACAACGTAGCCTGCCCAGAGACCTATTCTGATATAGCTGACAGTTGATTTTATTAAGTATTTGCACAGCCTCAAGCCTCTTTCTCCCGCTCTCTATATGCATTAACCTGTGGAACAAGGTTACCAGTCCAAGGTCATCTCACTCTGCGTGCCAAGGCCGGGATTCGAACCCGCGGAAAACCGTAAGCAGCTCTTTTCCGCGCAGGCGCCGTAACCACCTACGCCATGGAGTGTTCTAAGCATCCCCTCTCACCAGGGACTATTTTAATCCCCGAGAAAGAGAACGCGGAGGAGAACAAGGTGAACTTCCTCCTCCTCCTCTGCCTAGAAAGTCTACCGAGAGAGAGAGAAGCACCTTCCTCCCCCCAATCATGTGATCACGGGGCAAGAATCCCAGGTGGTAATGACTGTGGGGCGCGAGAACGGAAGTGACGTCACCCCTCCGCCCAGGTCGCATGATGTGGCAAAAAAAGGGGGGGAGAGACGTAGCGCCGAAGTAGGCGGGACTCAGGAGAGAGCGAGAGGGAGGGGGGGCGAAAGCTTGGCTAGAGAAAGACATATCGAGAGAGAGAGGGAAAGAAAAAAGTCCCTTCCGGTTTCGCGTATCCTTCCGCGCTTCTCATTGATTCCTTTGCGTGGGCGGCGTTCCGATCCTTCCGCCGCTGCGCTAATTGGCGGCAGGTGAGGAGGAGGATAAGGCGGAGGGAGCCGCCGCCGCCGCCGTGACTGTTCCTGCGCCGCCCGGCCGTTGCTCTCCCTTCCCTTGAGGAGGAAAGTGGTGTGTCCTTCCGCCGAGCGAGCGGCGGCTGTTTCCGGATCGCTCGCGGCGGCCTCCCACCGTCTTCTCCCTCTCTGCTTTCCCCGCCATTGAGAGCCGCCCTTGCCCCCTTCCCGGGTCCTTGGCTCGCCTCGCTGTCGGCTTCTTTTCTCTCACCCCCCCTCCTCCCGTGTTTCTCTTTTTTCCTGTGGAGAGACTAGGTCCCCCGCCCAAACGCCGGGCTGGAGCCCCAAAACCCCAACAACGCCTCGGGCGCCATGGCTCAGATCCTGCCCATCCGCTTCCAGGAGCACCTGCAGGTGAGTCTCAAGGGAAAAAAACCCCGTGGGGAGGGGGGTGCGGAAGGGGGTCGTGTCTGTGGGGAATGCCTGACGCGGGAGGGTCAGGAAGGCCTGGGGTTGGAAGCGGGGCCGAGAGAGGAGGGGCTCTCTATGTGTGACAGTTTTAGGCCTTGGGGGACAGAGGAGGAGGGGGCCCGGGGAAAGGGGGCAGCTGGAGGAATGGGGGCGAAGGGAGGTGGGTCCTGGGTTAGGAGCTGGGGCAGGTGGGAAAGGGGTCAGGTGGAGGACTTGGGAGGGAGCTCCTGGGCTTGAGGAGAAGGGGGGGGGGAGAAGAGAGATTTGTGCGTTGAATTATTTAATTTCTATACAGTTTAACATATTAAAAACGCCTCTTAAGTGGTTCGCAGAAACTGGAAGCATCAGCAGGCAACTTGAACAAAATATTACAAAAATGCACAGTTGCATATTTTTTAAAAAACGTTACATTAATGCGGAGTTAACTGATATGTGTAAATCAACATGCTTCCAAATACCAGTAGAGAGAGAGAGAGAGTGCTGCTGGGAGGTGAGTGTGGGGGAAGTTAAGATTAAAGGACGTTTCTGGAAGGGCTGGCAAGCTAGTTGTTTGTATTATATATGTAATTCAAATTATATATGTAATTTATATATATATGGGGGAGGCGTCTGTGTGATAGTGGAAGGGGGTGGAAGTGGGGGTGAAGCTAGAGTTAAAGGGGGTTCATTGGAGCCATTGGGAGGGGAGGCAAGTGTCTTTTTTGTGTGTGTGATATGAAGTTTGGTCTTTGATATAAGGGTACGGAGAGGTAGCTGAGGAAATAGGACTAAAGGAAGTTCATTGAAGGTATTTGGGGTGGGTGTAAAGCAGGAGTTGTACTGGCAAGGTGTATTTATGTATGAAGGAGGGAGGGGACATCTGTGTGATAGCTGAGAGGGAGGACTGGTAGGAGGAGGCAGGAGAAGCTATGGTTAAACTGGGTTTCCTGAATAATGGTTGGGTGGAGGGGCAGAGGCCAGAGCTGCCTGATTGTCTGAGATAAATATGAAGGGGGGAGTCATCTGTGATGGTTGAGAGAGGGCTGGTAGAAGTAGGCAGGGGAAACTATCCCCTCCCTTGGGGGAGGGGAGGCATGTGTGTACATAATACATGTATGAAGGAAGGTTTTAACTCTTCCCTTTCTAGAGTACCCATCTGTGTGATAGCTGAGATGAGTGGAAGGGAGGCCCTGACTGAGATTAAAAGGGAGTATTTGAAGAATTTAAGGGAAAGCAAGTGAGGTGGGTGGGTGTTACACTGAAGGTCAGGATTATCAATGGGGGAAATAATGTGTGTGTGAAAGGGCTGCTGGAAGTGGGGAGGGGCTGAGATTAAAGGGGGTATTTGGAAGAGTGGAGGAAATACGTGTGAGTTTGTGTAATGTATGCACACACGTGTGTTGTAGGGTCTTAGGTTTGGGTACTCTGAGGCTAGGAAGCCACCTGGCGGGCTGCTGGGAGTGGGGAGCTGAGAAGGCAGGGGACTGGGATTAAAGGGGAGCATTAGAGGAGGGGTGGAAGCAAGAGGGGTGTGTGCCTAACTTTGCACAGGGATGGAAGGTCATGAGGTTATCTGGAAGTGTGTGTAGGAAGCAATTTGTGCGGTAGTTTCATCCTGTAAAGAAGGCGTGCTGAGAGTGAGGCAGCGGTAAAATGGCTCGGTTTAAAAGGATAGGGGTACTCCAGAGAAGGTTAGGGAAAAACAAGTGTCAATATGTAGAGAGTAAGGATAAGAGGAGGCGGTTCTGTGATCTTCCAGGAGGAGGAAGGAGTGATGCCATCTGTATGACAGTGTGGGGTAGGAAGTGTTGGGAGTGATTCCTTTGGGAGAGGAGGAAAGCCAGTTCTTCTAAATGAAGGGAGGGAGGGAGGGAGGAGTTGAGGTGGTGAATGAGACCTAGATGGGGGCAGGGGCTTTAGAGGAGCTGGGAGGCAGGATGGGGGCCTGAGGCATTTAGGTGGAGAACTGAAAGTGACTGGGAGTTTAGCGGCTTGCAGGTAGGGAGGAGAGAAGGCGGCCCTCAGATAATGAAGTAAAAGAGAGGGAACTGTTAGTGAAGGTGGCTGGGGCTGTTTGTGTGCAGCATTTGGAGGAATTCTGAGGTGGGACAAAACCTTTCGGAGTAACAGGTGTTTCTGTATGGCATGGCAGGAAGGAAGATGATCCTGGAGTAACTTTGGAAGGGAGGGGATGCCTGACTGTGAGTGGGATTATAAAGGCATTCTAGGTAATGTGGAGGAGATGGTGCTCCAGAGTAGCAACAGTAAGGTTTAAATAATGGAGGAGAGAAGAAGTAAAGGCAGTTGGGATTAAAGTGTGTGTGGAGAGGGGCAGTCCTGTTTGGAGACTAAGAGGGTGGGGTGGGTGAAATTTAGGGAGGTTCTTCAAAGTGGCTGGCATTAATGTTTGGGCATATAGTGTGGGTGGAAGTAGCCCTGGACTAATTTGAAGGGGTAGATGCACCTGTGTGAGAGGGAGGTGGCTGTTTCTCCATGTGATGGATTTGGCAGGGTTAGAGAAAAGAAAAAGCCAAGAGGAATTATTCTGATGCTTAATTGGGTGTGGTATACATGCCTTAATGTAGATTAACTTGCTAGGCTAATGCAGGGGCTTGATGGCAGCAAGAACCTGACCTGCAGTGATAGGTCAGGGGGGTCGATTGGTTTCTGGTTAATGATTTGTGTGACTGCTGACTGCAGAGTTGTTCTGGAAGAATTATGCGACTAGAACCAGATGGGAGATGATGTGAATGATTGATGATGTAGATTTTAGGGGGAGAGAGATCTGTATAGTGGGTCAAGATTCGGTAATGTTGCAAATAACTCTGCAGGGGAAGCCCAAAAGGAATGTTGGGTATGCGTGGACAGTTGAAGTGAGAGTGAGCGGATAATGGCACATGTTTCTTATGTTTTTCAAGCTCTATCCCATGTTTCCCTTAGGTAGGGATCATGTCCCAACTGATGGTGAGAAACTGTAAGGAGTTTAAAACAGGAGGGAGCGGGAAGAAATGATGTGATGTTGTTCCAGGGAGGTCAAATAGCATCAGTGCTAGGGCAGTTGGGTTTGGTTGACTTCCGGAGGTGGGTGTTAGGTTAGGCTGAACTTAATAAAGTATTTGGAACTAAAGGAATTCTGTGGTATAATGTGATGGGCAATCCAAGGTCAGAGGTCATAGTGGGACCAGGTGTGCAATATCCAGTCACTTTGAGGTGTGCATAAAAGGTAGAGACAAATGTTGGTGCGGCTTGTGGCAGGTAAATAGAAGTGCAGGAGTGGAATCCAGGCGATTGGAGCTAGATTGGTCAGATGCATTTGAGGATTCCTTCTCTTTGTGATGAAGGTTGAGAAAGGCAGTACTCATCTTTCTGTGGGTGGAGCTGTAGTAGTGACTGTGCAGGTATCTGTCTACAAAGTGCACCCCAATCACTCCAGGAAATGGCCCTTTGAGTTCCTGAAGTAGAAGGAACAAACATACTGCTACTCTTGAATCACAGCTTTCCTAACTGTTGAAATAGCATTGCCTGTTAGGGGAAAGGTTATCCACTTTTACAGCAACATTCCCCAGCTTTACTCAAGGAATCTGCTGCCTTCAGTGTCTGTAGAGAAGTTGGGTGTGTGTGAGCAAGTAAGGGTTGCATTCCCTTGATGTGTAGATGCTGTCATCTGACAGATTCATATGTGTGCAAAGATGGCTCAGTGATGGTGAATTTTCCCCTGTACCTTGGTCGTTCACTTCCCTCCAAGCAGGCACTTCAAATTGCTTGTGCTCAATGCTCAATTATCTTAAAATCAGAACTTCCTGTATTCACACTATTGCTTTATTGGGCTGGTTTCCCTCTGCCTTCTTGCCCGCCATTCAGATGTCAGCCTGACCTAAGATCTGACACATTCAAACTTTGCATTGTGAAAGGGGAGCTTAGCTAAGTGGTTTCTGCTGCAATTCCTACTGTTGCCACTTCACAAGAATAATATAATCCTTATTGTGTGGGCGGCACTGGATCTCTGCCTCCAGTAGTGCCTACTGGGAAGTATGTGTGGCATTGTAGGAGGGGGGTGAGAGGGAGGAAGCTGTTTCTGCCATGCTTTGTTCCTTGTTTGCCTGCAAATAATTTGGTTGAACAAAATGGGGTGGGGGGGATCACCTTGAAAACGAAAGAAAATAAGAAATTTGACAAGTGTTACTCATAGTACAGTGGTACTTTGGTTCTTAAACTTAATCTGTTCCGGAAGTCTGTTCCAAAACCAAAGTGTTCCTAAACCAAGGCACACTTTCCCATAGAAAGTACTGTAATGCAAAATGATTAATCTGTTCCAGACTTTTAAAAACAACATCTAAAACAGCAATTTAACATGAATTTTACTATCTAATGAGACCATTGAGCCATAAAATGAAAGCAATAATAATGTACTATACTATAAAATAAATAGTATTGTAGATGATAAAATTATTTTTTCCCCCTTACCTGCACTGATGATAGCCATTGTTTGGATGGGGGGCTTTTATTGATCTCCGCAGTCACTCAATCAGTCAGTAGCTGAACAGGGATCCACAAAGTCACAAAAACAAATTAACTGAAAAAGCCTCAAAACAAAAAACGCAAAATAAATAGCAAAAACAAAAGCACCAAATATAAGCTCCAAATATTACCTTAGGACACTGCAATCGGAAATGGAAGGCTTGAATTACAATGGGGGGAACCACATTAGCTGTGCAACAGGAAACACAGGGGGACTCAAAACGGAGCACATTCGGCTTCTGAAAAAAAGTTCGAAAACCAGAACGCCTACTTCCGGTTTTGCACTGTTCAGATTCCAAGTTGTTTGTGAACTAAGCTGTTCGAAAACCGAGGTACCACTGTACTTGCAACTGGTTTTCAGATGTTGCATGTCCATTGTGAACATGTCTCTGAACTTAGTGGCAGCAAGAACAGATCTCTGATGTGAGTAGCTGTACTGTAAAAAGAAAATTCCTAATCTTGCTTCCTGTTGAGCATTGGCTTCTAGCCTCTTGTGTCAGGAAGAACCAGGCAAAGAAGTGATCGCAAGTCACGCTCCTGCAGGCGTCCTTGCTGCACAGACTTTTGGCAGCGCAACCTGGGAGAGAGCCTTTGCACTGTTCCTCTTTGGAATTTTTGCCGAAAATGCACACCCTGCAGATTTCTGTGACTCTTGCTTATATTGTACTGATAGATTGCTTTATTTGCAATTTGGCATCTTTAGAAAATCTGCGCTTGCAGCATAGGGCAGAATAGACACTTGGGCATTCTCCCAAGAATATTGATCCTGCTTCTATGCAAGTTTCCCCGTATTTTCTGCCCCGCTGTGATAGGATCCTGAAACATGAGCTGCTGTGCAGCAGAGGAGAGTAATTCTTAATGGGTGGCACAACACCAGAGGCAACCTTCCTCTCACCTCTTTACTGTTTCCTGTACATAAATGGTTACCATCCCCTCCTTTGGGGAAAAGATAGAAGCATGACACTTAAGGAGAATGTTGCAGCAAGGGCAAAACCTGCCTTCCTGCATCCTTTTTGATCATGCTAGTCCTTTCTGATGGGGATCTTGCCGGTCTCCTTGCCATTTACTTTTCAGGCATTCCTTCTGTCATAATGAGGGGCTCTTAGTAGTCTTGGGGGCTAGACTACCCTGGTCCCCAATGAATTTTGGAGACCTGGTTGAAAACTCAATTGGAGTGACCTGGAGTTTGTACATAAGTTTTGCCTAAGCAGCACCCTTGAAATTTGCCTTAAATTTCAGTTTGTTGATGGGCTGTAAGCTGCAGTGCTTTGATGTCATTATGGCTGTGGGAGAAAGCCGCTGGGTATTTCTCTCTTCAGGGCTGCCTCCTTTTAAACGTGGCCGGTCCTGGTTAATGTATGCAAGCAACTGTTTCTGGAAAATGCTTTCTGTGTGGTGCCAAAGTTCTTGCCAAGGAGACTGCATAGGATGATAAGGCAAAATGTAGATGAAGTTGGCGAGAGGCAGTGCTCTTGCTCTGCTCAAAGTTATCACAGCTGTTTTCTTTTGTTTGGAGGCCCTTCAGAAACCTGAAGTGGGGTTCCCCTTCAGGGGGATTTCCCTGAAATAGGGTGTAACTTTGCTTCAATCCTTTGAATGCTAAAAAGGTGATAAAGAAGGAAGCTTGGTATATGCACTCCTTTTTTTCCAAGACAGCTGACTTCAACTTGTAATAATTTAATTTGTTTGGCATTGCAACCATTTCTTTAGGAGTGGTCAAAAGGGTGCAAAATGTTATTGGGGCACCACATACTGTGGAGGCTCCTTTGCTTATACTGCGGTTGATGCAGCACAACAAACCAGTGTGGTTTTATTACTCCATTTACACCCCACCTTTCTTCCAAGGAACTCCTAGATGGGGTGCATGGTGTTTTAGGGTCCATCGTCTTCCCATCCAGGCATTGCCTAGACTGGACTTGGTTGGCTGAAACAATGCTGCCTTGTCTTCCATCAACCGTGTAATGGGGAAGTGTTCTTTTCCTTCACCTGTTCAGAGTGGGGAGGGGGGCAAAGTGGTTGGTTATGCATGCTGTGATGTCACATCCACTATGTGATCTCGGATAGGCTGGGAGCTAACAGAAAGTGACACTGAAACAGCAGCAAAGAGGGGAACCATGGATGTTCAGACACTTCTGAACATTTCTGTTCAGAAATGGAAGGCATTTCTGATGAAATTAAACTTTATGGCACAGAATCTAGGCTTGGTTCCTAGTATGTGGAAATGCTAACTTGGAAGGATGATGGGGTTCGAGGAAAAGCAATAGAAGCCTTCAAGTAACATTTAGTGTCCTCAGGTGGGTGGAAATTTGCATTAATTATTTTTTTTAAAAAAAATGCATTACATGACAACTCAGTGCAAGTGCAACTCAGTGCAAGGAAAACAATGAAGGCTCTGAATTCTTAACATGCTAAGATTTCAGTTCTGTTCACACTTACCTGGAAGTAGATCTCAAGTAAGCTGAGCTTCATTTTGAATAGATTTCCATAGGACTGCACTATAATTGTAGCATGCCCAAAGCTCTGTGCCATTGCCTAAGTTTAATAATGTTGGGGGATTGCACACCACAGCTTCTAAAACTACCCAGTTTTATAGGATGTTCATTGTTGCTAATGTGGGATGATTCATTTTTGGAAATAAAACATTTCTACTGAAAAACATAGGTTGGAAATCTTCCTGCCCCACGTCATTGATCAGCAGTACTATGACTGGTATCTGGCAGTAACACAGTTTAGCTCAGCTTGGTGTTTGATCTCGAACTTATTAGCTTAGTGGAACCCTTTGAGCACCAGTTTGTTTGCTGAGATTGTACAGCATGTCTTCTACGGAACACCCATAGGCTGCAGAGGATTCTGGGCCATATTCTAGCTATACACTTGGTTTGTATGGGCCAGTTTTGTTGAGCCTCACTGTTGCTCTGTATGGCTTGGGTGGGAAAAACTGTGGCCCTCCGGATATGTTGTACTAAAATTCCCATTGGACCTGACCATTGGCCAGTCTGCTCCAGCAAAGGCTGCAGGTTCCCCAACCTTCTTGTACAGGCTGCAGGCCTTCCAAACACTTATTTGTTGTTACACATTGCAGAAGAAAGCTACAGTGGTACCTCGGGTTACAAACACTTTGGGTTACAAACTCTGCTAACCCGGAAGTAGTACCTCGGGTTACGAACTTTGCCCCAGGATGAGAACAGAAATCACGCCCTGCGGCATGGCGGGCGGCCCCATTAGCGAAAGCACGCCTCAGGTTAAGAATGGTTTCGGGTTAAGAACGGACCTCTGGAACAAATTAAATTCGTAACCTGAGGTACCACTGTAGTTTGTTGTGAATCTTGTCCACCATCATTAATCTTTTCCCAGAAGAATCCCGGGAATGTTGGAGTTCTCTGGAAACATAAATGCTTCTTCATATGGGAGAGCAGTCCGTAAACCCCCCTGTATTTAAATTCTGCCCTCTGCTGTTTTGAATTAAATGTTTTTGGATTCCCACAGAGATGCCAGCATTGGTATCTGGGTTATTTCAAGCAAGGTATTGTCAGGTGCTGTAGGTAGGGTCGCCTCCATTTGCTGGATATCTCGTCCTCTGTTAGCTGACTGGTGATGCATTATTCAAGATGCAGGCTATGCGTGTCTGCCTCCTTTGAGCCTCAAAGTGACAAATGAAACCTGCATCCCTGCTCACTTTCAGCATGGGCAGTTGGCTTTGGTAACCGTCTGTTGCTCTGGCAATGAAACGGTCTGTCTAAAAGAAAACTGACCTCTTTTCCGCAGTGTACCTGCTGTGGAAAAACTTCTCCATCTGCATGTATATTTGGTACCTTCCTGTACATCTGCCTCCTTGTGTGAAGGAATATGTTGTTCATGTTCTGCAGAGTCTGTCCAGAACGGTTGTAGAAGTGGTTTGGAGATTATCGTGTTGAACTTTAAGCTGTTTTCACTTTGCAACTAGAAATCTGAGAAGACAAAACGATTTATCTGGTTGCCTCTGACAAATTACTCCAAAAAACCTACCTACAGATGGATCAGGCAGGAAGCTCTTTTAATTTGTCTCCAGAGGATCCAATAAAATATTATAATGTTCCATCCAAGTCTCAGTCCAGTAGCCTCTTTTTAGCCACATTCATTACAAAATTTCTCACACATCTAGTTATGAGGCAGAAAATTGTCTGAAATGGGAAGAGGGTTTTGCTCTCACAGACTTTGTGTGCCACAAATGACTGACACTGACATGTGCAAGCAGGTAAACTAGATAAAAATTTAGTAGTTCAGTAGGTGACTGAATACTGTAATCTTAACGGAGTTGGTTTATGCAGCAGGGAGCTTTAGGCTTACGTTAATACAGTGGAGAGTTATTAATGACTCTTGAAACATAAGCAGTTATGGATTAAAGATATAAAAAACTAGGCTTCTAGAATGTATTTTTGTTTTCTGCATATGCAAACAACTCTGCACATCAGCAGAACAAAACATAACATAACATATCAAGGAAAACAATATCCAGGGTTAATATTTGAGTTAATAATGAGTTAATATTTGAACTTCTAGTCTTTGACAGTCTTGCAAGGCTGTTTTGAGTAAATAGAAAAATCATGACAATGTCTAAATGTCCAGTTGAATATAAAACACATTACTGCTCTTGATCCATTTCCCACGTCTTGAAGTCCTTTTCTTTGGCGTGAGTCTTTAAGAACACTGCCTACCTTTGCCCTCTCCCAAAGCCCTTGAAAGGCGGGTGCAAGTACCATGTCCAAGCATTGTTGCTTGTTGAAAATCTAGGCTCTTTGAAGCCATGGGGAGGGGAAAGCTAAAATACCTGCAGTACTTCATTAAACTGTGTTGTTTTAAATTGTTTACATATTTTATATTGCCCTTTGGTAAATACTCTGAGGGGGCCTTACATGTATTTCATGCTTCAAGAACATGAAATACAACTTGCTGCTTATTATATTTATTTTTATGCAAACCATCTATTGAACCAAATACATCCAGTACTGGAAGGAAAGCTACCAGTTCCGGCCCCCTTTAGATTCCAAATTATGGCCACTTAGAATTTTGTTTACTATTTTTATATTTATATACTTGCATTAAGCAGTTTATAAATAACTAATAATGACTTTGCAGTAGTGTGAATTTATTGTAACAATATTTTTAAAACAATACTTCTGAAACATAACTCCGATTATTCTAAAACTTCATGGGTTTTTGTCTGTTTTACAAGCCCCTCACCCTTTCCCCATTCATCCCTCAGTAAAAACCAGGTTTCGAAATTATCGGGCACCAGTCCCATTTTGCGACTGGCAACCAGCCTTTTGTAACTGGTGGAGATGTCCAGGCACCACTTGCTTGGCTGGGTCATTCAGGGGGTCTTCAGGGTAGTGCAAAAGACGCAGGTCCCAGGAATCACATGGCTCCTGGCATTCCTATCCCAGTTTCTGACACTGGTAAAAACCTCCCACCCCATGGATTTTTCCAGTTTTCCTCCCCATATTTCTTAAAATAGGGGCTTATCTGCAGAAGATTGCAACCTAGCTGTTCCAGAACCTTTCTTTAAAATGTGGGTGAAATCTAGTCTGTGGAACTATTTGGGGTCAAAGGCTTTATGGGTCGTAGCCTTTATATTGTAGAGGAGGGCAGTGGGTTGGTCTTACCTTAGCTGGCTAAGGCCATTCTTGACAATAAAGAGACAAATCTCTATTCTGTCACTTGGCACAGAAAAGTTCACATTTTATTCACTTGATCTCGTCGTTCATCCCCCGAGTAATTCACAATGACATATGTCTTATTTTATGAGATCCTTTTATCCAAAAAGGCGCTCGCAAGAAGAGCTATGGAAAGTGAAAGATACTAGCAG
The DNA here is from genome assembly GCF_964106915.1 of Podarcis gaigeae. Taxonomy (NCBI): domain Eukaryota; kingdom Metazoa; phylum Chordata; class Lepidosauria; order Squamata; family Lacertidae; genus Podarcis; species Podarcis gaigeae. Next base: position 41,313,225 of record NC_139692.1, on the reverse strand, counting down.
CAGGATCATCTGCCATCTAAGATTACCGGCTGTGCTCTTCATGCCACCCACTTGTTGTGTGGTGGAACACATACAGGCATGTTCAGCGCCTTTCTTACTTTTGGAGATCATCTAAACTCTTCCTGACTATTCTCTTACCTTCATATTATGACTCCCTATATTAATGACGGGACGCAGGTGGCGCTGTGGGTTAAAGCCTCAGCGCCTAGGACTTGCCGATCAAAAGGTCGGCGGTTCGAATCCCTGCGGCGGGGTGCGCTCCTGCTGCTCGGTCCCAGCGCCTGCCAACCTAGCAGTTCGAAAGCACCTCCGGGTGCAAGTAGATAAATAGGGACCGCTTACCAGCGGGAAGGTAAACGGCGTTTCCGTGTGCGGCTCTGGCTCGCCAGATGCAGCTTTGTCACGCTGGCCACGTGACCCGGAAGTGTCTCTGGACAGCGCTGGCCCCTGGCCTCTTGAGTGAGATGGGCGCACAACCCCAGAGTCTGTCAAGACTGGCCCGTACGGGCAGGGGTACCTTTACCTTTACTTTTTATATTAATGACAGTCTTGTGGCACCTTAAATGACCAGCAGATCTTGTAGTATAAGCCTCCCTGGTCCACTTCATCAGATGCATCACTTAACATCCTCTATTGGTGGGAATGAAAATATACACGTATGGGCATAAAGTGCAGAGATGTTATTCATCTGAAGTGAGTTTCAGTACAGGAAAGCTTATTTTACATAAAGTGTGTCCTCTAGAGCCACGTTTCCTAACCTGGGATGGCCTTTAGATGCTGTTGGACTACAACACCCTTTTCCAACTTGCTATCATCCAGATATTTTGGACTCCGACTCCCATCAGCCGCAGCCAGCATGCTGTGCTGGCTGAGGCGGGTGGGAGTTGGGACTACAAAATATCTGGAGGGTAGCAGGTGGACAGAGGCTGAACTTTCAACTCCCACCTGCCCCGATCATTGGAGGTGATGGGTGTCCACCAACACCTGGAGATTTCCAGGTTGGGGAAGGGCGGCTTGGAGAATTTGGGCTACGGAGTGAATTAAGTAAACCTTGTTAGCTTCCAAAATGCTGCAGCACTCTTTGTATCTGCTCGTCCAATAGCTATCTCTGCAGAAGTCATCAACTACAGTGGACACTTGGGTTGTGAATGTGATCCGTGCGGGAGGCACGTTTGCAACCCACAGCGTTTGCAACTCACAGTGGCGCATCAGCATTCGTAACCCGCATCGGCACATCTGCGGGTTGCGATTTGGCGCTTCTGTGCATGCGCAAAGTGCGATTTAGTGCTTCTGCACATGTGCGAGCACCAAAACTCGAAAGTAACCCGTTCCGGTACTTCCGGGTTTCGGTGTGTCTGTAACCCAAAAACGCACAAGCTGAAGCATCTGTAACCCAAGGTATGATGGTATATTAATGGTGCAAGTTGTTCACTGGGTCCAGTAATGCTTCTGAAGGTAAGTTGCTGGAAGCTACTGGAGAGGAGTGTGCTCTTGCGCTTAGGTCCTGTTTGCTGGTTGCAAGCCGGTGGTCCCTGTGAGAACAGGATCATGGACTGGATGTGCCATTGGCCTCATCCAGCAAGTTCTTATGGAAGCCACAGAAGTTAACAGGTACACGAAGCCAAAACGCATGCTGAGCCTTCCTAACGAAACAGAAGGTGAAGAGGAAGTGTGAAGTCAGGTGAGACCTGAACGCAGGCCAGAGTGGGGGCAGGCGGAAGAGGGCTTGGAATAGCAGGTGTGCAGAAAGGAGCAGAAGGAGGAATGAGAATAGGCAGAGAGAGAGAGAGAGAGGTTCAGAAAGAGACTCTTTGCAAAGGCAAGGAAGGTAGGAGCCCTTGTATGGTTCGGAAATCTATACCTTTGCCTGCAGAAGGTGAATTAAGTATTAAAAGAACTACGTTGTCAAAAAAAGATAGGCAGTGCCACCTCCTTCGGGAGGGAGTTAAAATGCATTTGTTGCAGCTTACAGAAGGGAATACAGGAATGCTTACACAATGTACCTTATATGGCGCAGTGTCAAACAAAAAAAATATATCCCTGCTCCACCTCTCTGACAGCGGCTAAGAGGAGGGTGGGGCATTGACAGGGCCCGTCCTGCAGTTAGGAGGTTCCTGTTTGTTCTGAGAATGGAGTTAAAAAATCTGGATTTTAACTGCCTTGTTCTCATCCAGGAAGAAAGTGCCCCAGGTTCCAAAAGTATGGAACATAGTAGGTTAGGGGAAACTTTCAGCGTGCAAAAAATGTGTCTACTGTGCATTCTTTGGAAGACAAACATGTTGCAGGAGGACGGGGCCCAGTTTTCTCTCCAGTAACAGAACAATGGCCAGCATCCGGTTGTGTGCTATGAAATCTGCCGAAAAATGCTGAGAATGCAGCATTGTCACTTCCTCCTGGAAGGTGACAGCTCAGAGGCTTTTCTAGCAAAATACGCCAACTTTTCTCCTGGAAGAAACCCAGTGGCTTGCTGTTGTCAGCATCTTTTGTTCCTTAATTGTCATCTGCGGGGGTTAATTGATAGAAATGCCTTCCTTACACATTGGTCTTTGTAATTCACTCTTGCCACAGCACTTCTAATGACGTTTGAGGGAAATGGTCCTGGGCTCTTCAGCTTACATTATAGCAGGTATAAAGCTTGGTGCTCCCAAGCAGGTTACATAGTGTTAAGCAAGGTGTTGCTCAAGAGTAAGGGTAAATGGAATGTAATTATCCAAATAGCAGAGTAGGTACAAAATGGCCTCCTGGGAGGTTAGGGAAACCTTTCTGGCTTTTAATGCATACTTACAGCAAAACAAGTGTGTGTGTGTGTGTGTGTGTGTGTGTGTGTCACACACATTTGTACAGAACTTGTATGCTTCACCTTCTATAAAATATATATCCACAAGCATTAAGAACAAAAACCACGATGCATCACAAGAATGAAGAACCATAAAATCTCTTTTGTTACATAGTGAACACTAAACACATTTTGGCCACGCTGCCTGGCGTAATAGAACTATGGGACAGATCCACACCATAAATTTAGACCACAGGGCTTTCCCTTAAATAATCCTGGCAACTGTAGTTTGTTCAGGGTGCTGGGAATTATAGCTTTGTAAGGAGAAAATGTAATTTCTGGGATTTTTTGGGAGGGGGAGGCATGTGGTTTAAATGTACACGTATGGTATAGACCTGTCCATGGTATGTCACCACTTGAAAGCCTGACACCCTCGAGTGGCAGTGGAATGCTGTCTTTGTTGTCATCTTCTAGCATGGGACTGTCGTCATACAAATACTTCTATTTTTGTCCTCTATATGGATATGGATAATACCTTAAGTGGTGACAGCCGCTGAATCACCAGACGGCGTAGGCTTATTCTTATTCTACTTCTGTGGGAAATAGTAATTGTGATAAAGGTAAAGGACCCATGATAGTTAAGTCCAGTTGCAGATGACTCTGTGGTTGCAGTGCTCATCCCGCTTTACAGGCCAAGGGAGCTGGCGTTTGTCCGTCGACAGTTTTTCCAGGTCATGTGGCCAGCAGCATGACTAAGCTGCTTCTGGTGCAACAGAACACTGAAACCAGAGCAGCGCATGGAAACGGCGTTTACCTTTCCACCGGAGCGATACCTATTTATCTACTTGCACTTTGATGTGCTTTTGAACTGCTAGGTTGGCAGGAGCTGGGACCGAGCAATGGGAGCTCACCCCGTCATGGGGATTCGAACCGCCGACCTTCTGATCGGCAAGCCCAAGAGGCTCAGTGGTTTAGACCACAGCTAAAGACAAATTCATGGTCACAATCTGTTTGGTGTATGTTAATGTGCAAAATACCATGTTTTTTTTTACAAAGTATGATAAAGAACAAGGTAGCCAGATTAGTATTAGCCTGCAGTTTGTAATTATGTGTGCAGTTGATAGCATTTTTCAAAAACCCTTTATGGTTAAAATAAATAAATGGTTTCAGATTTTCAGGGAGCTGAAGAGACAGATGAGGAAAATGCTTGGGTGCTGTAATAATAGCAGCTGCTCTTCAGTTCCTCTTTGTTATGGGATGTGTGGATCATATAAAATAGGTTTGGAGAAATTTTGGTGGCCCTCCAGAAACTGTTGGACTCGTACTGGCCAGCAAGGCTAATGGTGAGGGATGGAATGATAGGAATTGGAGTATATCAGCATCTGGAGGGCCGTTTGTGTGTGAGTGGGGGGGGGGGAACAGTACAGTACAGTGGTACCTTGGTTCCTGAACGGCTTGGCTCCCGAACAAATGGGCTCTGAATGCTGCAAACCCAGATATGAGTGTTCCCGTTTGGTTTTTGAACCTTTTTGGGAGTCGAATGCATTAAGTTCAAGAACCAAGGTACCACTTTACTGAGCTAGATGGACCAGCGTGATAAAGCAGTATCCTATGTTCCGAAAAGGAAAAAAAAGAGAACCAGGGAGCATTTGGGACATAGTCTCTTAAGATGGTGAGGAGATCAGCAGCTGCTCTTGATAGACATACTGCTGTGACCAAATGAGAAAGCCATTAGGCATATAGTCAGTTATCTTGAAGGGGACGCGGGTGGCACTGTGGGTAAAACCTCAGTGCCTAGGACTTGCCGATCGTATGGTCGGCGGTTCGAATCCCTGCGGCGGGGTGAGCTCCCGTCGTTCGGTCCCAGCTCCTGCCCACCTAGCAGTTCGAAAGCACTCTTAAGTGCAAGTAGATAAAAAGGTACTGCTTTATAGTGGGAAGGTAAATGATGTTTCCGTGTGCTGCGCTGGTGCTGGCTCGCCAGAGCAGCTTCGTCACGCTGGCCACGTGACCCGGAAGTGTCTTCGGACGGCGCCGGCTCATGGCCTCTAGAGCAGCATGAGCACGCAACCCTAGAGTCAGACACGACTGGCCCGTATGGGCAGGGGTACCTTTACCTTTACCTTACAGTTATCTTGATCACCAAGGATATTGTTTCCCTGGCTTGGGACCCATTGATTCTTAAGATATGCTTGTGCAGAGCTTGCGGGCATTTGATAGAATCCTGAGCATTCTTTGTTTCTCACCCTTAATTTGGAGGAAAAGTGTTTTTATTGATGGAACTTCAGCTTGCTCACCTGCGTGATGGATTGCAGTCGCTGCCTGCAGCTGTTTGTCCCAACACCATTGACCAAGGGTGTCTTCTGACACTGGTTCTGCAAAAAATTGACAGGATTGCTCATTCTAGCAGATGGCTATAATTAAGGTAAATCTGCCTTGCTTTGTTGCTTAAGTGCTGTGGCTAAGCTAGGTCTTTGCTCAGATAACTGTTACCATCTGCCACACTTTGGCCTGTTATAAGTAGCCAATGAGATTAATAAAATGTGCATTTCCATAAATTTGTGTAGCCAGTTCAGCCTTTAAAAGGGAGTGAGCTGGAAAAGAGAATAGAAGAGATGGGGGACAGGTGCAGATGAGATCTCTTCAATAATGTGATTTGTATTCCACACTTGCAACAAACCCCAGATAAAGTGACTTGTGTGAAGCTAACAAAGTGTATACACCAAACTTAAAAAAAAAAAGTTGATGCAGGAACCATACTCTTTTCCTTCAGAACAAGTGCAGGGAACATTTATCCTTCTAGATGTTGCTGAACTACAACTCCCATCATTCCTGTCCATTGATTGTGCCCTGCTAGGGCTGATGGGAGTTAAAGTTCAGCAACCTCTGGGAAGACTAAATGCTCCCCACACACCTGTTTCAGCCTAAATAACCATTGTCTGTGTCTATAGAAATAAGTACTCCTGGCAGATATTATACTCCGCCCTGTGTGCCAAAATGGCTCTTAGAGCAGCTTACAAAAAAAAGGGGGGGGGAAACCAGTTCTGAAATGGTCCCTGTCCTGAGGTCTCAGGCACACAAGGAAAAAGGAACAGGAGGGAGAAGAGAAAAGCAAGTTCAGGCAACAGTTCAAGTTACATTCACAGCCTGTGTGAGTGGCGGTTCTGACTGCTTTGCCCTTGCTAAAGAGCAGTCCTGCTCCAGAAGCACTTCTGCCACCAGACCAGATTCAGCAGCAGATCTGATGAATCCCAGGACAGGGCAGTTTCTGCAACACAGTACTTTCCTCAGACAAGTCCTTGGCCAAGTGGAGCCAGCCAGCCAGTCAATGAAGCACGTTGAAAGTACGAGCGAGAATATAAAAAAGCGAAAGACGGTTAAGGCAGTGTTGCATTTCAAGGCAGCATATTTCATTTGAGCCTGGATAGCAATGCTGGTTTGGCACGGTAGATTTAGTGAAGGGAGTGGTGCATTACTAATAGCTTGTGAATGGTTACTCGCAGAGGTGTGGCTTTACAACAGAACTTGACGGCGCAGTTGTAGACAAGACGCTTGTGGGGAGCTGAAATGGAAGATAAGGCGTAGCAGTGCATGAATTAGTTTCCCTTCTCTCTGTGTTATATCAAAGTGGGTAGCCTACCCTACTGCTCCTGAGGCATGATCTTTGAGGCTGCTCTCAGATTCTTAAGAAGCCTTGCTTTAAAAAAGTAAATAAATCAGCCAACATGCTTCTAGTTCAGGGGTAGGCAACCTAAGGCCCGTGGGCCACAAGCGGCCACGGGGGTCATTTAACCAGCCCACGAGCCGCCCGCTTGATGAGTCTCCGCATGCTGCACTAAAGAGGCGCAGCACAGTGCGGCGACTTGCTTCCGTGGAACCAAAAATTGCGTCTGCGCATGTGCGGATGCCAGAAATCGCAGGTGTGCACACACACACGCAATCCAGCCCATGGAGGGATCTCTGTTGGAGTGAACTGGCCCAGGCGAGGTAAACCTTGCCGACCCCTGTTCTAGTTGATGTGGTGACTTGTATTGGCTCTGCTTAGGTCTGGTAGACCCATGTTTGAGCTGGTGCAAGACTATGTATGAAGCTCACTGATGCGGCCTCTTAGAGGGACTCGCCCACCTCCCGGGCTGGCAAGGATAAAACTAATTCTCAGCGGAATACAGTGGATGCTCAGGTTGCAAACATGATCCGTGCGGGATGCACATTCGCAACCTGCAGCGTTTGCAACCCGTGTCTGTCCGTTTGTGCACACATGGGTTGTGAATCGGCACTTCTGCGCATGCGGGACCGCTGAAACCCGGAAGTAGCGCGTTCAGGTACTTCCAGGTTTTGGTGGTCTGCAACCCGGAAAAACACAACCTGAAGCGTCTGTAACCCGAGGTATGACTGTACAAAGTATAATTGTTTACCCCTTTAGCTACTGTAGTGTCTGACAATGTGGTGGTGTTTTATTAAACACTTAATCTTTCAGTTGGTTTTATTGTTGTTTTGCAGTCAGCTTTTGTTTGTTTGTGAACCCGCCTCAGTATATATGTTCTTGAAGTGAAAGGTGGTGTATAAATTGCTGTAATAACAGAACAATCTAAACCTCTAAACCGGTTTACATAAAGACGTGAAATGAGCAATCTGAATGGAACTGTGTTTAAAGTGTCTTAATTTGGGGGCTGACGAGAATTGCTGCGTGAACTGAGGAAAAGGTGGTGTAGAGTTAGAGGCTGGGAAGGAGTCTTCTGGTTGGGCGTTGGACTGGGGGCACGGAAAACCTGGGAAGCTCACTGGATGGCTTGGTGTCTTCTGTCTGTCAGCCTCGCCTACCTTACAGGTTGTGATACTTGGCTGGAGGGAGACACACCATGTGTGCTGCCTTGACCATGGGAGACGAACACTATATCAATGCAGTAAATCTGCCCTTCATCTTTCAACCTGGCAGATCCGAAACCACAGCAAATGTGGCGTGTAAGTCGCATTCACTTTGACCTTCCCTCTCACTCGGATGTGTTTTCTGATGCAGCTTTTAGCGCCTGCCCCTGTTATAGGTGACCTGCTTCAGAGATATGGTGCTCCTGCACCGGAAACACCCTGTCTATTAAAAAGCTGATAATGGGCTTGATATCCTTGAAGCACAGCAGATGATTATCCCTGTGATGCAGATCTGAGATGGGTTTGTCTTGTTGTTGCCATACATTCGCTCCCCCCCCCCCCGACGATAGTCCTTGTTATATATAAAAACCATACTTCCACGCCAGAGGCAATGAATGTTCTTGAATTTCTCCCCCAGATAGCAGAACAAATACAGCTCTTGTTTTGTTAAACAGCTATTTGTACTGCAGTATAAACCCATCAGAGTTTTATGTGGTGTAGCTTTGAATAGAACAGTCACCATTGGACAGAATTGAGCTATAGTCATTTCTGTGCTAGGGTCTACCCACTTACATCTTGGGAGAAATTTCAACCCAGTAAACCTTAGAAATGTGTGCATTGTGGTAGAGCAGAGGTTGGGGGACCCTTTACAGTCTTGGGGCCCCCAATTCCCTTTAGACAATCCTTTAAAGGGTAGAAGTGGCACTGGAGACAAAATGGATGGGGCTAGAAGTAATTGGGGCTCTTACTTTTGCACAGTGGTAACATTCCAGCTAAGCAAAAGCCAGAGATGTTGACACCCCCTACACACAGGCGCACACTGCTCCCTGTCCTCCATACAGGCAAGCAGGAAGCATTGCCACAGTTCAAGGACACATTCAAGCCAGAGAAATATAGTCATCCTGGAGGATGCAGATGCAGAGTACGACTGGGGTGGTGTTGGCCTGATGAGGGGATGTGACATAGGGAGAGTCCTTGAGGGCCACATAGAGAAGTGTAGAGGGCCAAATTCGACCTCCTGACCCAGAGGTTCCCTGTATCTGTTGTAAGGATGAAAGTAACAGGACGGCTTTGTGGGGCGTGGGGGTCTTGGGTGTGTAGCCTCGCATGGGACTCCTACGGCTCCACAATGTAACTCTGCAGCCATTACAGAAGAGAAGCACAGGAGTGGCACACCCTGTCTTTATCGGAGGCTACAAGGAAGGACACAGCTGAATTGGGAAGGTGGAGCCTTTATTGTGGCGGATGAAATGTCACTGATAATAAGGCAGGGCGGCACACTAAGAATTCACACCCTCTTGATGTTCCACGAGGTTTTCACAGGAACGATTGTGAAGATTGTGAAAAGCGTCTGCCCCCCGCCCCCAAGAGCTAACCTTAAGGAGCAGAATAGAGAACTTTTATACTTCTGAAGGTGTCTGTGAAAATGGCTGGCTCTTGCAAAACTCTTGCTTCCAGTCTTTGCCCCCCTTATCTGGCTGTTGTGAATGAATCATTCTCTCTTGGTAGTTTACTACACTGTTGCACAAGTGAGGAACTGAAAGTGCACAGAGTCCTTGGGGAAGAGCTCTGCAGAAGAGCTGTCCTTTCAAAAAAGAGAGGAGCTAACCGTTCTAGGCTCTCTTGCTGGCTAAACATGGCTGTCACTCATTTCCTCCCAAGGAGCTCAGAATGATCTTCATTTGCTTTCCCCATACCCAGCTCCATTCCAGCTGCTGCAGGGCTCCTCCAGCTCCCATCACCCCAATCATTGGCCATGGTGGCTAGAGCTTATGAGAGTTGAAGTCCAACAGCACCTAGAGGACATCAGGCTGGGGCAGTCTGATCCACTGCTCAAAAGCTGGCCTACTGTAGTGACTCAGACTGAAGTACAAATCTGGTTTGAATTACCGCCTCTACCATAGGGTAGGTACCTAGGCAGAAATTGAGATATGAATGTTAGGAGCTGTGGCACCTTAAACCTAGGTTATGGGTGCAACAAGAATACATAGCTGAAAATGAACGAACTGCAGCTAAAATATTAAGTTCATTTTTCACATGGTCTAGTCCTAGCCCTAATATTCTTAAGAGGGTCTTGTCTCTTCAGTCTTCAGAGAGTAGCTGGAAGTGGGGACGCAGGAAAAGGTCTTACTTTCCTTCCACTCTGCAGTTTTAATCTGAAATCTTAGGTGTAGTACTGCGCCCAGAGCTCAGAAACTGCTCACGCTAATGAAATTCCCTGACGCAAAATGCGCCTGGAACAATGGGAGTTTCAAACGCTGTGGCCTTAGCACAGGTGTGTGGAACCTTTGGCCCATCAGAAGTTGCTGGGCTGCAGCTCCCATCATTCCTGGCCACTGGCCATGCTTGTGAGGGCTGATAGGAGTAGAAGTTCAGCAGCATCTGGAGGACCACGAATTCCCCATTCCTGCCTTCAGGGATCTGAGGCCAAGAGTATGGCTTCCCATCTAAGAACATAAGAGCCTGCTGGATCAAGCCAAAAGCACATCTCATCCACCACCCCGGTCTCACAGTGGTCAGATAGGTGCCCTAAGGAGAAGTGCACAAGCTTGTGTTTCCCAGCAGCTGGCTTTCAGAGGGGTAAAGGTAAAGGTAAAGGTACCCCTGCCCGTACGGGCCAGTCTTGACAGACTCTGGGGTTGTGCGCCCATCTCACTCAAGAGGCCAGGGGCCAGCGCTGTCCGGAGACACTTCCGGGTCACGTGGCCAGCGTGACATCGCTGCTCTGGCGAGCCAGAGCCGCACACGGAAACGCTGTTTACCTTCCCGCTGGTAAGCGGTCCCTATTTATCTACTTGCACCCGGAGGTGCTTTCGAACTGCTAGGTTGGCAGGCGCTGGGACCGAGCAGCGGGAGCGCACCCTGCCGCAGGGATTCGAACCGCCGACCTTTCGATCGGCAAGTCCTAGGTGCTGAGGCTTTAACCCACAGCGCCACCTGCGTCCCTTCAGAGGGGTACCACATCTGTATTATGGGAATAATACTAATTTACTTTCCAGGGCTCTTGAAGCATTTTTAATTCTTTGGATCCTTGTGTGTACTATACAAATGTTAAGTATATATGCATCCTCTCTAGAACTCCTGAGGTAGAGAGGGCAGAGAGGGACTTGCTCAGGGTTACCCGTGAGCTTCCCAGCTGGTTAAACAGGGATTTGACTCAGTCCCTCCGTTATAAGACCTAACAGTGCGACTCAAACATGTTGCTTTTGAAAACGAAGCGTAGTTGTGTGTGACACACACACAGCCTCCTTAAATTTCCCTGTAACACTCTGCAGAAGTGAAAATCAAGTCGAAACAGGAAAATGCGGTTTGCTTAGTAATTGCTGCTTAAATGGCTTTGCTTGAGCTCTGCCCATCCCTTGTGCAATGTTGTTAGTGTTAACTTGGTCTCTTCAGCTTGGAGTAGTGGTTAGAGTGCTGGAGCAGGACTTGGGAAACCAGGGTTCAAATTCCCACTCAGCCATAGAACTGAGTGGATGGCCATGAGCCAGTCACTCCCTCTCAACTAACGTACCTCGAAGAATTGTTGTGAGGATTAAATGAGGAGGAGAACCATGTATGCTACTTGGAGCTCCTTGGAGAAAAAGTTGGGGAATAAATGCATTCCTACTTTCAGGGGACCATTTCCACATGGGCTTACCTGTTGGGGAAGCAGTCCATGTTAGAGGGTGTGTGTTTGTGTTAGGTTACACATACATTGGATGCAGTGGGAAAACTTGTTCTTATTGTCTGGGAGGGGCCGCCGAGACCATATAACGCTGGTCCTGAAAGATCTTCATTGGCTCCCAGTACGTTTCCAAGCACAATTCAAAGTTGGTGCTGACCTTTAAAGCCCTAAACGGCCTTGGTCCTGTATACCTGAAGGAGTGTCTTCACCCCCATCGTTCAGCCTGGACACTGAGGTCCAGCACCCAGGGCCTTTCTGGCAGTTCCCTCGCTGCGTGAAGTGAGGTTATAGGGAACCAGCCAGAGGGCCTTCTCGGTAGTGGCGCCTGCCCTGTGGAACGCCCTCCCAGCAGATGTCAAGGCAATAAGCAACTATTTTACTTTTAAAAGACAACTGAAGGCGGCCCTGTTTAGTGACGTTTTTAATGTTTGATGCTGTATTATTTTTAATATTTGGTTGGAAGCTGCCCAGAGTGGCTGGGGTATAAAAATTATTATTATTATTATTATTATTATTATTATTATTATTATTAAGAGTTTAAGGGTGGCATTCAACTAAGTTTTGCCCATTGAAATTAATGCACGTGACCAAGAGTCAGTGTGGAATAGTGGATAGAGTGTTGGATTAGGACCTGGGAGCTCAGGGTTCAAATCCCTTCTCTGCCATAAAACTCACTGGGTGACCTTGGGCCAATCACAGCCTCTCAGCCTAACCCACATCTCAGAATTGTTGTGAGAAGAAAATGGGGAGGAAGAGAACCATGTATGCCCTCTTAAGCTCCTCGAAGGAAAGGTGAGATAAATGCAATAAGTAATATGCAAGTTAGTTCCATTGATTTTAGTAATCACCCAAAGCCTTTGCGCTTAGTTCCTGTTGTTGCAGAGGCGATTTAATTACGTTTGAATAGCATTGTGTCAGTACTGCCACTTTTTACACCCTGGAGCAGAAGGCCTTTTGGGACTCGCCATTTACTTTCCCAGGTACCTTGGGCTCTCAACACTCTGCAAGCAGGACCAGCAATTATATTTCCTATCCTGGTTTTGTTCCACAGCAACCATGCTTCACTGAATGATTGTGCCCCACCCCCCAATTCCCAGACCATGCAGGAGAAACATTTACCCGCAGGAATGAAAAACTAGGAAGGAAGCTTCTGTAGAACTTCCTTTTGCAATCTTGCTCGCCTTGAACTACAACACATTTATTGGGCTTCAATACTTTTTTTTTTTTAAAAAAAAGATTCCTACAGTTCAGTGCTGACCTTGAAACTCGTTCACGTGCATAATGCTCTGTTTCTCTCTAGCTAATTGGAGGCCCTGCATTCTTTGTAGATGGGACCTGGGCAAATAAAAAGCAACAAACTAATTGGCCAGGGTGGTTGCCCAGCTTGCATTAGGCACATGAGGCTTCTGTTGAGCAATCCTTTTTAGCTCTCCCTGCAAATCCCACTTGCCATAGGGCCAATTGCTGGTGCAACACACTACTGCAAACATCATGGCCAAACGCATCCCTCAAAGAATCGGTTAATACCCACTGAAGAAGAGGCCTCAGTGTCGTAACCCCTGCAGCGTTTCCTCCGGCTGTTCAACAAGTGTTGCTGCAGTGCCCATTTCTGCATCCAGCCTTCCCTTAAAACCCTTCCATGTTGGCCTAGCTTTCTAGGCACTAATTTGCATGCTTTGTTCATGCCTTTGAAGAAAAACTGGCTTGCTGTCATCTTAAGACCTTGGGACCTGGCAGCTGTTTTCATGAGCTGAATAGAAATGGCTGTTTGGTCGTATTCTGGTGTGTGGAAGTGGAGCACTATGGTCTAGACCAGGCATAGGCAGATGTTTTGGACTACAATTCCCATCACCCCTGACCACAGGTCCTGTTAGCTAAGGATCATGGGAGTTGTAGGCCAAAACATCTGGAGGGCTGAAGGTTGCCTATGCCTGGTCTAGACCAACCTTCTCCCAACCTGATGCTGTTGGTTTCCAACAACTCCCATCAGCCCCAGCCAGCAATGGCCCATAGTCAGGGAGGATGAGAGTTTGAAGTTCAAAACATCTGGGCAGCACTAGGGCTGGGAGGAAACTCTTTTAGATGCCGTTGCACTATAAAACCCTCCTCATCTTTGTGTTCATTGGAGGTTGCTCCTGACCAGGTGTGCACTGGATTACAGATTTACCTGCACAGTACATAAGGGATGCAATTTGAACTGGGGAATGTGCCCTGGAGCACAGCAAAGCCTCTTTTGTGGCTGTGTATTTAGAAGGGGAGATGGGATTATTTTATTTTTAGTGTTGCTTATTAAATTTGTATCCAGCCCTACCTCCAAAGGGGCCATGGGCAGATTAGATTTATATTCTGCCTAGTGATGTGGGCTTTCTGGGAATCCCCCCCCCTTCCATCCCCAGTGTCCTGGATATGGGGTGTTGACATTCAGTACAACAAACAAACATCAAAGTTCTTTTGGTGTTGGTTAAATGCTATATTCAGCACTTTACCTGGAAATTGTTTTTAATGGAATACTTGTTAGGAGATTACAGATCTTAAATAGACGAAGAAATGGTTAATTTATGGTTTTTAACATGTCTGAAGAGCTGTGTGCATTAATGTGCTTCCTAGGGAAAGTTTATGGTTCAACTTTGGTTTTAGATCTGACTAATATTATGTCCTTTCCCATTGCTCAACTTTCTAACAGTGCATTTTCTAAAAAACCAACCAACCAACCAACCAACAATTTTCTACCCTATTAGCTGCACTCCAAGGGCTGTATAGTCTCTCCTACCATTAATTTTATCCTCACAACAACCCTGTGAGACGGTGACTGACCCAAGATCACACAATGAGCGTCATGGCTGAGGAATTTTGTTACTTACCAGTTTTATAACCCACCTTTCACCAAAAGGTCCCAGGGCAAGGTATATACATTTCAAAATAACAAATTTAAAAGTAAGAGTTTTATCTCCAGGTTCCCTAGGCCTGTTCAGATATTCTTTACAAGGTCTGGTTAGCCAACATGGTGCCCTCCAGATGCTTCTGCTTATAACTCCCACCAGCCCCTATCAGTGGGGGTCACTGGTCAGGGGGAATTATTACTGTTATCACTGATTGCCTTCTGTGTAACCACCTTAGGGTGATGCACATTAAAAACACAAATAAGCAGCAGATACATTAAAACTAAAACAAAACAAAATAGACTCTCATGGCAAAGACCCTTTTATCCAGCTGGGAAAGCCTGCTGGAACATCTGTTTCCGGAAAGTGCAGCACTTGGGCACCTTGGATCTTGAAAGGAATGCTATTCTGCATAACAGGAGCAGGCAGTCTAAGAGTCACTACATAGTGGGCTTCTGAGATTTTTGGAACTTACAGGAGACTGCAAGTAACTTTCATCTTCCATGGGGACTAGGTTCTTGGCTGTCACACGGTATAAGCAAATTTGTGTAAAGCCAGCAACTCCCTGGAACTGCCCCCTCCAAAACGGAGAGCTGCTTGTCCAGCTTCAGGAAGAAAGCGCAAGGGCTCTGACAGGGTCCTAGAGTTCTCCTTCCTCCTTTACAAAGCTTGGAATCCCAGAGTATTATAAACCCTATTGAGTTTTTATGAGATGTTGGCTATTGTAAAGGGACTATGAATAATTGAATGACTTTGAACTCTCTTGTGTGTTTGTCTTCCAGCTCCAGAACCTGGGCATTAACCCAGCCAACATTGGTTTCAGTACTCTGACCATGGAGTCTGACAAGTTCATCTGCATACGAGAGAAAGTTGGAGAGCAGGCCCAGGTGGTCATCATTGACATGAATGACCCCAGCAATCCCATTCGCCGGCCAATTTCAGCTGACAGTGCAATCATGAACCCTGCCAGCAAGGTCATTGCCCTGAAAGGTACAGGAAATCTTTCTCAACATATTTCTGAATTGGAGTTGAGCTTTTTAGAAACGTGTTTTAAGTTTCAAAAGGTGTACTGATTTTTGTTGCCCTTACTAGTTTGTCATTACTACTTTTTCTATTCTTACAACTATGAGAAGCTGTGGGTTACTAAACATACACAGCATTTATTGCAAACCAGCAGGGTTGATGAGCTAGTGAAATCCTTGATGGCTTTTTCCAATATAAGGCTGGTTTGCGGTATGGCTTCCATCGAAAGCTCTGTTTAAACTAAACGAGCCTTGTTGCTAAGCCCCCAAAGTTTCTAGTCAGTAAAAAAGAAAAAAAAATAGTTGCATGCTTCTTAGTTTACTTACAGGGCTTTTTTTGCTTTTTAACAAAAGAAGGGCTCCCAGAACAACTTAGAGAGATAAGTAATAGAACAGCCCTGGAACTTGTTTATGATTTAAACAAGAGTGGCTAACCCATGGGCTGTCCCCAGCTCCCTGAAAGTTTTTTGTTTGATTTATGAACCCCCCCCAGTTATTTATTAAAAATAAGAGGGTTTAAATTACTGCTACTTCTGCTGTTCCCCTGGTAAGCTGCCATGGTTCCAAAAGGGTTTTAAGCCCCACTTAAACTTTTTTTTAAAAAAATGCTGAGTTGAATAATGAACTTATAAGATTTAAAATTGAGTAGAATAGCTAGTGGGTAGTCTTTTGGAAGGCAGCCTTGAGAGCTGCATTTCTCACCACACCTTTGATCGCACCTAATTGGAGGTATGGCTTCCAGAAGGTTGACCATGGGTCAGTGTTGGGGAAAGGGGCTTCACTTACTCCACAGCCAGGATAGACACTGGGAAGGTTAACAAAGGGAGGAACAGACTGCCATTTGCTCCAGCCTGCTCATTCTCCTGGAAAGGAATTTCATGTGCTCGCCTGTCTGGAATTCCTGATCTCCCATGGTGCCTATGCTAGTGGTTATGTGGAAAACTGGCGTGATCAGTGCTTGTGTTCATTTCCAGAGCACTGGAAGACCAAAGTTTTGAAGAGAGCTTACAATAATTAGCAACTGGGAGATAAGAGAGAAGAGAATGGCATAGTTAAACTGCATCCCACCTCATTATTGGTGGTGATTGCCCCTGTGATTTCATCCAGGGTCCAGTTGTTACCATCAGTGACCTGGTTTGTAAGCCAGACGACCGCTCACCAGGAATGTGCAAATGTGAGCTCCTGGAGAGGATCTCGCAGCTGATTTGCGCTTCCTTGGCCCATTTGATCTTGTGATGGGCAGATCTAAGCCAAGGTTTGGCTTAGTGTGTCTTTCAAACCAGGAGTCACTATCACTTTTTATTTTTTAAAGAAAACCTTGCAATCATTTTTTAAAAAATCAGAGTAAGAATATTAGCAAAGGGACCCCATTTGTTCTCTTAAGCAAGTTAATAAGGAACATAGGAAGCTACCTTCTGTCAAGTCAGACCATTGGTCTGTCTAGGTCAGTATCCTCAATGCTGACTTACTGCCAGTTTTCCAAGGTTTCAGGCAGGGAGCCTTTTCCAGCCCAGCTGTAGATGCTGGAGATAAAGCCTGGGACCTTCTGCAGGCAAAGCTGATGATTTACCACTCAGCTGTGGCCCTTCACCTCCTCCTTCTAACGGGGTGCACCAATTTCCTTGCCCTTTTTCCACGTTCCATCTCTCCTGAGGCATAGTTTTCAAAGACAGGGCAAAACAATGTTATAGTATCCCTTTTGTTACACAAGAAATTGGTAAATATAACTTACCTAGGTTTACAAGTCCCAACTTGAACAAGCCTTTGTGCCGGATGCGAACTGCCTAGTCACTTTTGCTCAAAACAGTCAAAGTTTTATTTTATTTTATTTTTAAAAAGCACTGCTCATCTGCCCTCCCCAAAAGACAGCGTATTGCCTCATTTCTTTTATTTGCTGGAGAAACGTAAGCTCTCAACTGTCTCATTACAATAGCTTCCTCTTTTTTTCTTCTGATGGCTTTAATGTTGTATCACTATTTTTGTCACACTTTCTAATGCTTTCTTGTGTGTGCAGATGGTGAGTTACCTCCGTTTCAGATTGTATTTGTGTTTGTCCTGTTTTATGAAAAGAGAATGCAAAAGGCTTACCAGCTTAAAGGCTTAACGGGGGCACATCTCTGAATAATTAAGGTGGAGGAGTAGACAAGGACCTATATATTCTGTCTGCTGTGGAGTCTTGTTCTCAAAACTCCTCTTTCTTTTTTTGAAAAAATAAAAAACAATTCCCGCAATGCTTGTACCTGCAGCATCTTTACTTGGAGCTGTAGAGATGCACTTGCTTGGAAGCTGTAAACTTGGATATGCATAAAGCTTTTTATAAACAGGACTGAGACTCTTACAATTCCATATCTGGCTGTATTATTTTTTGCTTTTCATGTGCTCCGTGTGGGGCGAAACTGAAGCCGTAGCCTGGCTGTCCAATAGATGTTATCTTGGATTACCAACCCCAATCTCTAAATCCAAGTTTGCATAGTGAAAGGAATACCGACTGAACTAGTCCTGGTTCCGTCCCCTCACCCATCCTTGCCACTTAAAAAAACACAAAACAAACCCCAAGGAAACAAGCCTAACCTGTTGTCTTGAAGACTAACCATCAACCCAAGCCCAGCTCAGAGCAAATGGGTGACCCTTGGTGGATGGTTGACTCATATCCTTCAGCCCTGAAACGTAGTTCTTTAATTGCTTTGAAAGTCTGGCCAGCATAGCTTCTGTGCTTTTGTGTTCCTCTGGATTGTGTAATAATAATAATAAAAAACCACACACAACTTTAGGAGGGAAATACACACAGCTTTCTCCCCTAGCTGTTTAAATGGAATAACGCCCCCCCTCCAATGTCCTTGCTTCTAATGACACCCATGAATCTTTTCTGCCTGGCGCAATTCTAGTTCTCAAAGCAGGAGGTGTGAAACAATTACGGCGTCATGACTGGGCTGGGAGATAATGCTACACTAGCTTTTCCTCTCTACTGCCCAACCTTGGTCAACGTCTTGATAGTAAGCTGTACTCCTGGCAGTGGTTAGTACCCAAAGGAAAGTTGTATTGGCTTCCTTCCACAGTGTCCCACAGGCCTCTTTCCTTGGCCCTCTCTAGAGCTTGCTCTGTGGCTCTTTGCCTGCTCTCCTCCCCTTTTCTGTCACATTAGGGACATAGGAAGCTGCCTCCTACCAAGGCAGCCCGTTGGTCAGTTTTTTGTCTAACACTAACTGGCAGTGGCTCACCAGGGTTTCAGGCAGGAGTCTCTCACGACCCTACCTAGAGATGCCAAGGATTGAACCTGGGACCTTTGACATGCAATGTGGGTGTTCTATCCCTAAGCTGTTGGATATTTACAACAGCACTAGTCTGAGAGCCACACGTATGGAAGCTATTCCATGGTATACTGCTTATTTTTATGCACAGTACAAAAGTATTTATATGCCACCTGTTTCAAGCCATCTCAGAACTTGGGACAGGTCCATTTGATACAACCAGTGTGCCTGGGAAACCCAGCCACTTGGGCAGAGTATAAATAATAAAATTATTATTATTATTAACCAGTAAAACCACTTGCTGTAAATAACTGTTAAGAATTAACATTTATAAATGTTAAGAATTAACATTTAAACACCAGAAAGGCCCAGGTATGTCAAGTGTGCCAAAAGCATCATGGGCACTGGGCGCTTTCCAGAGCTCTTAGGGGAGGCAATTCCATAGGAAAGGTGCCACCACAGAGAAGGCCCTTCCCCCTTGGTTTCCACTACCTGAGGTTGCAGCTAAGCGTGTTGCTGGGAACTGAAGGCATTGCTGCTTCATTCCCATCAGCCCCAAGGAACTCAGGGCAGTGTCCATGTGGTAGTTCCCAATGTTGCCCTCCCAACAGCCCTGCGGGGTGGGTGTGGGAAAGACCACGCAGAGAGCTTGGTGGCCCAAGCCGCCCTGCTCCAGATTACCAGCACTTAAGTCAGCTGTGCCGCACTGATTCCTTACTTGTGGTAAGAATGCCGGAGGTGGTGGCATGATCCAGCGTTGACATGTGAACATTCACCCCCCTTTTCCACTCCTCCTGAGACTTGAAGCACCCCCTCCGCCAAAGCCTGCCTGGTTGTCATTGTGTGAGCTCATCTTCTCCCTCCCCCCCCCCCCGTGTGTAGTGCACGTATCTTCCCCCATACCCAAATAATCTGCAGTACACAACAGTAAAGAAACTTTGTTAAGGGTTTTGGTTCGATCAAAACCAAACTTGCAGCTGACCTAACAAAGTGTCCGCTTTGTGACTGCCTATTCACGTGGAAAACCTGTCTTGTGTTCCTCCTGTACTTGTCCTCGATGCGGACATAAATGTGTGTGTAGCACTGCCCGTTGTATGCCGTGGTGTACTTTTTATCTCTCAAGTGAGAAGTCTTTTTTAAAAATCCGCCTCTTGGGTTAAGGATGAGTTTAACCTAGCATGAGAATCAAAACATCTCGACTTCGGTATGAACGAGACTCATGTTTGCAATACCTGGCTGTGAAGCCGTAACCAATTAATTCAACAATTGGTTCTATGATAGTAACTTGTGTGTAAGAGTAGTAGATGTGACTTTAGAAATGTTGGTGTCTGTTTTTTATTTTAAAAAGCAGCAGCCCACTGAGAATTATTATTATTTTTCACAACTAAATGCAGTGCATGAAACTTCCTGATGGGTCAGGTGGTGTGTGCAGATGTTTTAAGCCCTCACCTTGGCCCTCCAGCTCTGCTTCTGCTTCAGCTAATTTCCCTGTAAATTGTGTCCCTAGCTGGGAAGACCCTCCAGATCTTTAATATTGAAATGAAAAGCAAAATGAAAGCTCACACCATGACGGACGACGTCACCTTTTGGAAGTGGATTTCTCTGAACACGGTTGCGCTGGTCACCGACAGCGCTGTGTACCACTGGAGCATGGAAGGGGAGTCTCAGCCGGTTAAGATGTTTGATCGCCATTCTAGCCTCGCCGGCTGCCAGATTATCAACTACCGTACGGATGCGAAGCAGAAATGGTTGCTTTTGACTGGTATATCTGCACAGGTAATGCATTGGTATAAGTGGATGTATGCGTATCCAAATATGTGGAAATTGTGGCTTTAGCTAGAATCTGTGTTAAACTGCATGGGCAGAGTGGTTCCCGCACCCTAGGGAACATCACATCAGAAGAGTCCTGTTGGATCAGGACAAATGCCCATCTAGTCCTGTGCTCTGTTCTCACAGTGGCCATCCAGATGTTCATGGGAAGCCCGCAGGTACGACCTGAGTGCAACAGCAGCACTCTCTCTACCTGTGATACCCAGCAGCTCGTATTCAAAGGCATATTGCCTCAACCACAGGTTGCCACCCTCTCCATTTTACTAATGGGCAAGCACACGACCTTTGAATTTTTTCATGGCTATACGGGGACTCTGTGTGTCTGCATTCTGTGGAGAGCTTGCACCCTTTCCTTCCACCCCCTATGCATACCAAGTTGATATTCTGGTCATTGTCCCAGCATAAAGTCACAGTATTTAATCTACCCCGATGAAATAGTGTGACCAGATGCCACTCTGCAAAGACGTCTTGATAAAATGTGACAAAATCCAGACCGCAAGCCTGAACCCTGACCAAGGTCAATGAGATTGGGGGGAGTATTCCTAATGGCCGTAGCATACTGCATTCTCATTAAAAATAACCTTGGTGTTCCTGGGTTTTGTTTTTTGTAAGCTATTGTCCCTTTCAGTGGTGCCTGTAGAGTTTGTTAAATAGAAACTTGTTATAATGCAGTTCAGCGGAAGTCTGTTATCCTGTGGCTAAAACAATACTTCAGCTTTCCCTGGGCAAATTCTTGCCTCCATAGCCTGGCGAAAAGGAGGCTGTGGGTGACAGTGACTTGTAGGAGTGTAATGAGGGGGCGTGGGGGTTCATCACTGCTGCTCAAGTATTGGGCCTGCCCCTTTTGGCCTGCTGTTTTGACCAGGCCACACCCACCTGCTCTGCGTCTGACTTCATATGATGTCAGGCGGAAGGCAGGTAAAGATGCCACAGGGCTAAAAGGGGGCATGTAGGCACTGTTGAACTGATAGATGACACCTACCAAATCTCTTGCACAGTGCTCTACAAACCCCAGCGATCAGCAGAGGGCAGTCTTTTTATCTTCAAATTGTGTGTGCAGAAATAGGTCACCTGATGTCAGGTAATTGACAGGTTGGCACTCCACCCACCTGCCAAATATTGCCAGTGGGAGGTGGAGGAAATCAGGGTCCAGCCCTCCAGCCAGATCCAGTTCCTCATCCCCGCGCTACAGGAGGAAACCAGAGGAGCCAAATGCAAGTTTTCATTTTGTTTAACTCAGTGCTCCTTTTCTACCAAAGCAACCTGGGCAATTTGCAGTTTAGAATAATGCCTTAGATAGAAAGCATTTTACAAAAAGGGGGGGGGGGAGGGAAGCAAATCTAGGTCCTGGATACCAGCTCTTCTCATACTGTTGAGTAGTGGGCAGTTAGAATGATCACTGCAGGAAACAGTTCTTCGGAAAAAAGGGTTTAACTGCAGTTCATTCCATTCAGACCAATGACCTCACTTTCAAGTTGGTCAGGTGGAGTGAGAGTTCTGTGAAGCCACCAGTGGGCAACCTGTAGCCCTCCTGATGTTGCTGGCCTGCAACTCCT
The DNA here is from genome assembly GCF_964106915.1 of Podarcis gaigeae. NCBI lineage: Eukaryota > Metazoa > Chordata > Lepidosauria > Squamata > Lacertidae > Podarcis > Podarcis gaigeae. Next base: position 41,291,381 of record NC_139692.1, on the reverse strand, counting down.
GTCATCCCTGACATTTGGCCTGGATGTTGCAAGTGTAACAGAATGCAAGGGGCTACCACTACCCCTGCTGTAGATTATGCCATTAACCAAACTTTTAAACCAGACTTTCTGCCCCTCTACAAATGTACAAGTAAAAAAACTTCCTGTGTCTATAAAGGCTATGCCTAGGCTTGCATAAATTTGCCTAGCTGGTGTTTTAAGCCAGTTAATTAGAGTTTATGGTTATCATAATGTTACAGAGTTGAATATTCATGTGTGTGCTCTTCTCTTTTCTTTTTTTTAATAAAGCAAAACCGTGTAGTAGGAGCCATGCAGCTTTATTCCGTAGATAGGAAAGTGTCACAGCCCATTGAGGGTCACGCGGCCAGCTTTGCGCAGTTCAAGATGGAAGGCAATGCGGAAGAATCCACCCTTTTCTGTTTTGCAGTGAGAGGACAAGCGGGAGGCAAGGTAAAAGGGAGGGGACACAAATACAGGGTTCTGGGTATGGCCTGTAATGAGCCTAATTGGCAGATATGAGAAAAAGGGAAGCGATAGTGGAACAGTGGGGAGCCTCAGGCCTTGAGGCTGTGGCCCTCCAGACTTCCCTACCTGGCCCTCAGGTGTCTTCCTAGGTTACAGCTCATGCTCAGTCCAGCCCTAAACCCATCTTGATTGTATTTCCCTGGCTGAAATGTGTCTTTCAACTGTGATGATGCTTCTTTGGGGGGAGGGGGTGTGTAGAAACCTCTTGACATTTGCACAACCAGGGTGTAGCTACTGTGCATAGTTAAGAGTTGCATTCCTTTCCATTCCTACTTTTGCCTCTGGACCTGATGTGCGGCCCATGCAAGATTACTCACAAGAGAAAATGTGGCCTGAAAAAATTCCTGTTCCCTGCTGCACTCATTTTCAGAAGAACATTGGATGGACGCTGGAGCAAGGAGACTTCCAGCAAAAGACACACCCCACATTGGCCTTGCTGTAACAAGCATATCTTGGCTGATCTTTCGCACAGTTCAGTGGCCTCAGTCTAGTGTCAACGGGGCTATAGCCTGGTCCCTTTTAAATTAGAGCGTTCACCCTTTATTTGATAAAGGAAGAGAGTATTGAAAAGTATTTGCGCCCACCGTGGCTGCTGCCATGTAAGATAGCAGGCCTGAATGATGAAAATGCTTGAGGAACTTTCCAAGGAAGCTTGGAGATGCAATTCAATCCTCTTTCTCTCCCATGCAGTTGCATATCATTGAAGTTGGCACCCCTCCCACAGGAAACCAGCCTTTCCCCAAGAAAGCTGTGGATGTCTTCTTCCCACCTGAAGCACAGAATGACTTCCCAGTAGCAATGCAGGTATTACCAAGGGACAATTTTTGCTTTCTTACTCCTCATCCCTTTTTTGTTGTTGTTGTTGGAAGGGGGGGGGGAAAATCATCTGTAAATAAGTCATTTCAAAATGCTGATGAATGGCGAAGCTTAATACCGCCAACTTCCAAGCCTTGGATTTAACTGTGTAAGCTGCCTTTAATTGCTGCTTAGCCTTCCCTTTTATAGAACGAAAGTTCAGGTATTTTTGGCTTTTGTAAGTGCTTGTCAGGCAGCTCGTTACTTAGCGAAGCTCGCTCTGCTCTTTGGCACTTGGACAGTTCATACTTGATGTATTCAACTTACTTCGTAGCCGGTACTAAACTACAGCCAGGTCTGTGTTTGTGTACCATGGATATGTGGGAGAACAATATGGGTGAATATGGCTGCAGAGTTCAGTATTCTGAGAATCTCAGCTTTCAGGAAAAAGTATGGAGTAGACCAGGAGTAGATCCATTGAAATTAATTGACATGACTAACTTAGACTTAACCTTGACATATAACTTAGTTGAATACAAGCCTAATCTTACAGTCTATACTGCTGCAAAGAAGCACTTGAACCCCTCTAGGCAATTCCTGCTAAAATCTGGGAAACCAGAGGGTAGGTGAATATATCTCGTTGGGCTAGAGGACATTGTGTATCTGCTCTCACCACGACTAGTGGAAGGCTTTGAATTCTATGCAAAAGGGGTCAGCTTGCTAACTTGCTCAATTTGCATTACGTATATCTTCAAATTCCCTTATCACATAGCTTTAATTTCGCTTCCTACTGAAGCTCTGTGCCTTGGTGGAGAGTGTATACAATTGATCACAACACATGGTGGAGCACCTTAAAAGGACTGTCTCTGTTCATTTTTGCCCCCCACCTTTCTCCCTGTAGATAAGCGAAAAGCACGACGTGGTTTTCTTGATCACAAAATACGGCTATATCCACCTGTATGACCTCGAAACGGGCACCTGCATCTACATGAACAGAATCAGTGGGGAGACCATCTTTGTCACCGCCCCCCATGAAGCTACCGCTGGAATCATTGGCGTGAACAGAAAAGGACAAGTAATGAAATCTTAATTCTCTTTATTGATTTGTATTGTGTTCACATCCTGCCCTTCCTCTAAAAAGGAGCTCAGGTCAGACTCAGGTTGTAGGGATGGGGAGACCCTGCAGCCCTTCAGATGCTGTTGGATTTCAACTCCCACCAACCAGGGATGATGGGCGTTGTAGTCTGTGAACATCTGGATGACCATGGTTTTCATTAAGCCCATTGCACAGACTTTGAAGCTGGCTTTACTACGAGGTTAAGGCCAGGTGGGTAAATGTAACGTGGATGCTGTGCTTGCTTCTCCCTCTCCCTCTCCCTCTCCCTCTCCCTCTCCCTCTCTCTCTCTCTCTCTCTCTCTCTCTCTCCCCAACCTTCATATGCTCTTCAACATCTGAGTCTTGGTGCAGTATTCTGTGCAGGCATTCAAAACTCCCACCTGCCACCCCTTCCATAAAGCAGGTCAAAGTGTTGCATTTGAGCGTTAGTAGGTGAAAGTTCAGAGTTTGCCGCCTGAGCAGTCTCTTGGAAATGTTTAACGCTGCTGACCTTAAAGATCTTTGGCATACCACTGATATTTGCTTTGAGTTCCCTACGTGCTGTCTGCAGCGGGATGTCACTTTTCAGCCAGTAGCCGTGACTTCCCAGTCAGTCCTATATCAGGTGCTTGAGGATCTAGTGCAGGGAGAATTGACCCCCCCCCCCGAGGTCAAGCATGGGAGGACCAGTGACCCTCCAGGTGTTATTGGACCACATCTCCCATCATCCCTGACCATTGACCATGCTGGCTGGGACTGATGGGAGTCTGGAGGTCCACAGATTTCCCACCTCTGGCCCTGGACTTAAAGGGTCTTGTCCCACTAAAGACCTGCTGAAATGAATGGGATCAAGTCAGTTGCACCCATTATTTTAAATGGCTCTTCTCTGAGTAGGACTAGCATTTGCTACAAACCACAGAAGTGTAGCCTGGGACTCCACACCCCTCTGACCCAGAAGCCACACCTTTTCCTCTGGTTGTCCTTCTGGAAGAACACACACACACCGGCATTCTCTTTGTTGTGTTAATCTGTTGCCACTCTGTGATTGTAATGGCCAAGGCAGGCTACCCTACCCTAGCATTCCTCGGCTTCATTTCAATGGCAAACCTTGTGATAAGGGCACAGACCCCATTTTTAAGCAGCCAGGAGTTAATAAAAGCACGGGGTAGCAAAAGATCTGGGCATCCTTTGGGAACTCCATTGATTGTACTCCTGCAAGGGATCTGGGAGGACTTCAAAGTGCTAAAATGTGAACGGTACTATTTTACGTATCGTTGTTCCTCTTCTCCTCCCGTTCCCATGCTTTTCTGCCTTTTAATTCTGCTTCTTAACCCAATAGAGGGTTGCAGTCTTTAATTGCCCTCGACGGATTAGCCTACCCAAGTTTTAATTGGGCTTTGAACAAATGTGGCACTGTAGGAGCCGCATGACTTCTGGGGTGTTCGTGTAGTAGTCATCCATCTCCACTTTCATTCCCTTACAATGAGTGGTAGACCTTCTTTGCTGAAATGCCGTGGTTTCTCTGAAGATAATCCTACACGCAGCTTTTTGGCACCACGCAAATTCTAAATGGATTGGAAAGCCACATTGCAAGCCTCTACCTAATTGGATGGCTCTGTCAAAAGCTCTAAAGTGTGGCCACCCTGCTAGCTCTTGGCCCACCAACACAGTTCTGGTTTGAAAGTATGGAGAGCAAAAGGAACATAGGAAGCTGCCTTGTGCTGAGTCAGACCATTGGTCCACCTGGCTCAGTGTTGTCTACACTGACTGGCAGTGGCTGTCCAGGATTTCAGACAGAGGAACATTCCCAGCCCTACCTGGAGAAGCCATTGAGGATTGAACCGGGGACCTTCCACATGCAATGCAGGTGCTCTACTACTGCCCTTTATTTAAAACTTAATTCCCTTTTATCTCTAGAGCCTCTGCTGGATTTTTGGTTTCTCTCTCCCTGTCTTCCCCTCCTCCACTCTCTCTTCTCTTCTCCCCTCTCCGGAAATTAAACTGGCCTAGGTAGCAGTGAGCTGTCCTTCAGTCTTCTCCCCTCTTTTGTCTTTAATAGTCAAGTCTGTCTGGCTTGAATCATTTCTTGCAACCTTGGGGAAGGTTGCAGCTAGTGGGGAGCCAGGGTGTGGCGTAGTAAAGGTAAAGGGACCCCTGACCATTAGGTCCAGTCGTGGCCAACTCTGGGATTGCGGCGCTCATCTCGCTTTATTGGCCGAGGGAGCCGGTGTACAGCTTCCGGGTCATGTGGCCAGCAGGACTAAGCTGCTTCTGGCAAACCAGAGCAGCGCACGGAAACGCCGTTTACTTTCCTACTGGAGCAGTACCTATTTATCTACTTGCACTTTGACGTGCTTTCGAACTGCTAGGTTGGCAGGAGCAGGGACCGAGCAATGGGAGCTCACCCCATTGTGGGGATTCAAACCCCCGACCTTCTGATCGGCAAGCCCTAGGCTCTGTGGTTTAACCTACAGCGCCACCCGCGTCCCTACTACCTGTGGGGTAGTAGCAATTAATAAATGCAAGTAGATGGCAGTTAACACAAGGATTTGTTCATGCATTTAATGCTTTCTTGAAAAAAACACCCCTCCATATATGTACCAAATGACAGTGTTAAGGTGAAACTCGTCTTAAGTTCCTTCTTGGGTATGGTTCCAATGGCAAAGGCTACTTGGACTGGTTTGCTGTCGGGGTTGCTTTAATCTTAGAATTCCAGCAGCTTTCTCAAAGAGCTAGCATCCCCCTTCTCCTCGGATTGTGTTAATCTGCCACTAAGCTGCTATGGCCCTGAAAAAGCCTTTCCCTGGCAGCTGGGAAGCAGCAGCTTTGCCATTTCCTCTGTGTATTAGATCCTGGGTTGCATCGGAATCTGCCTTACACTGGGCTACGTGCCCAGCCCCCTCAGTATTCCCCCACTGACTGGCAGTGGCTCTCTAGGGCAGAATCCTACCTGTCACCAGCCACTGATTGTCCTGGTGCCAGGAATTCAAACTGGGGCCACCTGCCTGCAGCGCAGGACTTCTGTTGTTGGACTATGGGCCGTGTTAAGTTGATTCAGGTAATGTTAAGTTTCCCAGCTTCTTAACTGTGCACTCTCTCTGTCTGTCTCTCTCTCTCACACACATAACCTAGACCAGGATGCAAAGGACCACCCAGCTAGTTCAGCACACATAACGAAAACAGTGGTTTGCCATGCCAAAATGCTGCTCTGAAGCAGAAGATACTTGTCCAAAGCAGCCTGATGGGGTTCTGCTGTCTAGCCACCCCACTTGGGTGTTCTTGAGCTGTTGTATTAAGTATTAAGGGTCCTCACAAATTGTGCCTTGGTGGTTAAAAACTTGTGAACTAAGTCTAGGGGCCTTCTCTCGCTTGGGGGATGTTGGTTCCAGCCCCTCTTTGGGGAGGAGAGTAAGTAGATGGTGAGGAACCGTGGCTCCCACCAACTTCTCCTTTTCTCCCAGTTGGGCTGGGCCCTTTCTGGGAATTTTTCAAATCCAGCTGCCCTGTGAGGAAGAGGAACTGGACAACTTGCTCTGGTACTGATGGTTTTGGCTTGGCTCCTATGAGCCTCCCTGCCAGGAGGGACAGGTTCCAGCTAGGCCCTACCTTGTAAGGTCAACAGATACTGGTGGCATTTCAGCCACTTTAGGAAGGTTGAGTTGCCAGGCTATCTCTAAGGGGCCACCGCTTCCTGTTTTTCTAACTGAACAGCCTTATTTCATCCAAGTGGGTTGTTGTAAGAACTTAGTAACATTGAGATTTTAGTTCCTAGTTTAGTTCTAGTTTGCTCCCTACCCCCACTTCCTCCCCATTCCCCTTTCCTTTTGTGTTGCTTCTTTGTAAGCCATAGGGCAGGGACTGTCTTTATTAAAAAAATAAAGCTGTAAGCTGCTCTGGGAGTTTTTTGGCTGAAAAGTGAGGTATAAATGTTTCAGGTAAATGACGAAATCTAGTCTGGGGATGTTCCTGGTACACTGTCCCTTGGAAGCAAGTTCTGAAAGATCAGTGTTTTTTCAGTGGTGGCACTTTTCTATCTTAACTAAAGTGAACGGCTGCATCCCCATACCTTTTCTTAAAAAAAAAAAAAAAGAATCTTGCAGAGAGATGCCAGACCTAGGCTCTAGGGGCTATGCACTCCTGAGTCTTTCTGCTTGTTTTTCTCCGTGAGTGTGGGTGGGGGACGACCCTTAGGAAGCTTGTCGGAATTCAAATCTTAAAATACAAGGTTTCCCAAGTTGGTTGAAATTAAAGGTTGATTCAACCCAGTGCTCAGTCTCCCACAGCAAAGGGATATACCTGCAGGAACTTCATGAAATTTTCCTGTATCGTCTCTTCGGTGGGATACTAAATGCAATCCCCATATTTGACTGCTGTGGCTAAGTAGCTATTGATGGAGAAATCTGGAAACAATCTGTATTTTTTAAATGGCAGTCCCCATACCAGCTTGCATAACATTAGCAAACTGTGCTGCCTGCGCACTGGCTCTGGGGGCAGCCGGGAGTGCTGAGTTGCAGCCCTGACCAGCTGTCACATTGTGAATGCTCTAGTCTGCAGAGTGCGTTTTTTGCATGCTTACTGAGGTTTGGAATGCTATGCAAATCTGATCTGACCTGGATGTCAGGCCTCCATCTGGGATCCCAATGCCCCTTGGTAAACCATGTAAATAAATGCATGTATATATAAATAATGGCGTCCAGATTTGTGGCATGATGTCCTTCTGAGCTGACTGGGAGTATATGATTCATTGCTGTTGGCAGAAGAGTCTTTGCTCTTCTCTTCTTCCCTTTGGGCCTCGAAAGCCTAAAAGGCCAGTGACTCATTCCCTTCACACAGGGGAAGAAGGAGCCCTTCCCCAACTCAGAGCAGCTCCTATATATACGCACAGAAGAAGCAGTGCAATTCTGAACGGCACCATTTCAGAGAGCAAGCGAAGAAGGCATTGGTTTGAATGCTTCCTGTATGAAGTGAAATACCTATCAGGGAGAGAGATTCTTCTCCCCACCCTTGCCTCTCCTTCCTGCTAGCTTTCTGGGCTTGCCGATTAGAAGGTCGGCAGTTCGAATCCACGTGACGGGGTGAGCTCCCATTGCTCTGTCCCAGCTTCTGCCAACCTAGCAGTTCAAAAGCATAGCAGTGCAAGTAGATAAATAGGTACCTCTGTGACAGGAAGGTAAACAGTGTTTCCATGCGCTCTGGCTTCCTTCATGGTGTCCCGTTATGCCAGAATTGGCTTAATCATGTTGGCCACATGACCTGGAAAGCTGTCTGCGGACAAACACCAGCTCCCTTGGCTTGAAGCGAGATGAGCTCCGCACCCCATAGCCACCTTTGACTGGACTTAACCGTCCAGGGGTCCTTTACCTTTACCTTTTACCATGTTAAAGGGTCTAGAAATCAAGTAGTTGAGGGAGCTGGGAATGTTCAGCCTAGAGAAGAGGGAATTCAGAGGGGGTAAGAGAGCCATCTTCAAATACCTTAAATGCTGCAACATGGAAGATTGAGCAAGGGTGTTATCTCCTGCTCCAGAGGGTAGGACCTGAAGCAATGACTTCAAGTTCCAAGAAAGGAGATGGTGGAATAACTTCCAGGCAGCAGTTGGATAGTGGAACAGACTTCCTTGGAAGATGGTGGAATTTTCTTTATTGGAGGTTTTTAAGCATGTTTTGGATGGCCACCTGTCAGGGATTCTTAGCTGCAATTCCTGCATTGCTTGTCAATATCCTACTTAAAATTGGTGCTCAGAAGTGGACACAGTACCCCAGGTATGCTCTAACCAAGGCAGAATGGAGTGGTTCTATTACTTTCCTTGATCCGGACACTACTGTTGATGCAGCCTAGAATAGCATTAGCTTTTTTTGCTGCTGCATCACACTGTTGACTCGTGCTAAGCTTGTGGTCTGTTAAGACCCTCATATACCTTTTGCATGTAGCTGTCAATCCTGGTGTCCCATATCTTATATTTGTGTATCTGATTATTCTTGCCTTATGTATAGGAACTTAACATTTGTCTGTATTGAAATTAATTTCGTTAGTTTGGGCCCAGTTCTCCAAAAGGTGGTCTTGAATTCTGATTCTGTCTTCTGAAGTATTAGCTACCCTTTCCAGTTTGGTGCCATCTGCAAATTTAATGAGCATCCCCTCAATTCCTTCATCAAAGTCATTTTTAAAGATGTTTAACAACAATGGGTCCAGGACAGAACCCTGTAGCACCCCACTTGCCACTCCCTGCCCCCCCTCCCAGGAGAAGGAACCATTAGTGAGCACTCTTTGGGTTTGGTCAGTCAACCAGCTACAAACTCACCTAGCAGTAACATCATCCAGCCCATATTTTACCAGCTTCTGTGCGAAATTGTCATGGGGGACTTTGTCGAAAGCCTTACTGAAATCTCTCTGTCTTATATTTCCAACGCAGGTTCTGTCTGTGTGCGTGGAAGAAGAGAACATCATCCCATATATCACCAACGTGCTGCAGAACCCTGACCTGGCTCTCCGAATGGCCGTTCGTAACAACCTTGCTGGTGCCGAAGAGCTCTTTGCCCGGAAATTCAATGCGCTTTTTGCCCAGGGGAGCTACTCGGAAGCAGCGAAGGTGGCGGCAAACGCCCCAAAGGTATAGAGAAATGGCTTTTAAGCCACCCAGGCTTTGGGGCCCCTTGAGCACAGAATCACTCACACAGAGTGTGATGCTGTGGTCACTGCTGGCTGCATGCTTTCTTCACATTGGCTTGTCTCCCAACCCCTGGAGGTGCTCTATTAGATATCAGTTTGAGTTATTCCGGGCTGCCACTTTGGGATTTAGGATGACAGACTACACCCTTTCTATTATACACCAGCAGGTAGGAGTCACGCTCCTCTAGCAATTGGGGCTAAATCTGTGCAGCTGAATGAAGTTGCAGAGGAACATAGCTAGCCCATCCTAAACAGAATCACAATAGTCCAGATGTCTTCGGTTTACAACTCCCATCATGCATCTCTGTTGGCAGATGCAGGGGCTGATGGGAGTTGAGGTCCAGCAAAAAAAAAAACCTGCCTACAACCCTGGGCTACTGAGTCCACCTGCATGAATGCCACCTCTTCCTTTGCTTTTGAAAGCCCACCTTTTCTGTGAATCCTTTGGCAAAACTCCCCCATTCACTTGCTGTACTGTAACCTGAGGCAACCACACACAGCCCTGTCTCAACACCCTTTCCCATCCTCTTGTTTCGCTAGTGGATGCTCTTCGGGGCAGAGATCTGTCCTCTTTTAAAAGTGCTGTGCAAATAGTAACTTTAAAAAAAACAAAAACCTTGTGTACTCTGCCTATTTTTCAGAAGAAATTAAAGGTGGATAACAATCAAAAGCAGTAAACAATATTTTTTTGTAAAAAAATACAAAAAACCAACCACAATTCATCTGAACCATAAATGGAAAGTTTAAACAGACGCGTGTTTTTTTCTTTTTGTTCTAACTGGAGAAAGGTATAAGTGTGGGGTCTGCTCAATCTGTAAAGAGCTAGCTATATAACTACCTTTGTGTTCATAATCTAAATGTCCAGTTGGGGGAACTGGGACTGTGAGGTAGTATGAATCTGTGCGGCAATAACTCACTGTTTGTGGGATTTTATGAACAGCACGTTTTCTGGGAACGATTCCCATTTACCATTGCAAAAACCCAAAATGGAAAAGTCAGCTGGAATAGCAAGTTCCACTAACTGGGTTGTGCCTGGTTCACTAGAGCAGTTCTGTGTCTGCTGATAGGTTGGGAAATGAGGGCACATGTCCATAACTTTAATCTTAAGGTCAGGTAAAATAGTGAAAAATTACGCCCCCTAAAGGACAAGTGATGCATTTTATTTACCCCTCTCTCTTCCAAAGGGGATCTTGCGTACCCCAGACACCATCCGCCGCTTCCAGAGTGTCCCAGCACAGGCAGGTCAGACCTCTCCGCTGCTCCAGTATTTTGGTATCCTGCTAGACCAAGGCCAGCTGAACAAGTACGAGTCGCTCGAACTCTGCCGGCCGGTGCTCCAGCAAGGACGCAAGCAGCTCCTGGAGAAATGGCTGAAGGAAGACAAGGTAAAGCACGTCTTTTTGAAGGACTTGGGGGGCGGTGTGACTTAGGAGGTTAAAAGGTAAAGATAAAGGTACCCCTGCCCGTACGGGCCAGTCTTGACAGACTCTGGGGTTGTGCGCCCATCTCACTTAAGAGGCCAGGGGCCAGCGCTGTCCGGAGACACTTCCGGGTCACGTGGCCAGCGTGACATCGCTGCTCTGGCGAGCCAGAGCCGCACACGGAAACGCCGTTTACCTTCCCGCTGGTAAGCGGTCCCTATTTATCTACTTGCACCCGGAGGTGCTTTCGAACTGCTAGGTTGGCAGGCGCTGGGACCGAGCAGCGGGAGCGCACCCCGCCGCAGGGATTCGAACCGCCGACCTTTCGATCGGCAAGTCCTAGGCGCTGAGGCTTTAACCCACAGCGCCACCTGCGTCCCTGACTTAGGAGGTTACCAGTCACCAAATCCATCATTTCTGCAGACTGAATTCAGTGGCTCTGTTGTGCATTGAGCCCAAATAGCAGCTGTCCGTAAATGAGGGTGTTGAGGTTGCTCTTAAGGGGCTGGTAAGCTACAGATCCATGCTGTGGCAAATATCAAAATTAATAGTGCCACATTGCATATAAAGCAACCTTGTCTTCAGATTGCTGGTTACAGAAAACTGTTCATTTGCCAGGACCTTCCCAGATAAACTCAGGGCACTGGATTCTCTACCCCTTCATTTTCCCCAAAGCCTTCTGGATCTGTGCCCTATAGAACTGTTTGACCTCTACCGGCTCTTTTGTCTCCAGTTATAAGCTGTGCATTTTGGTTTGCCTCCTTTAGAAGGAGGTGTGGAGCCTTCTTCGCTCGTTATTTTAAATACTTATAAACTACTTAAAAAAAATCGTGTTAATATCTAGTTGTTTTGATTTATTACCTGCCCTTCATCCTAAGTTCCCCAGGCAGGCCACAACAATTTAAAATGTGGCATCCTTTTCTCACAATGGTAATTTGTTGTAACCCATTTGGAGTCGGGAACCCCAACTGGTCCCCCACTACCCTTTACCCACCCCCGTTTCGTATGACTCACAGGACGCAAGGTGGCTGGCAGGCAGTGGTGTGTGTGTGTGTGTGTGTGTGTGTGTGGTCATAGGTCCGCAAGAGACCCTCTGAGTTTCTTCTCCAGCCATTCCATCTTGCACATTTCGCAGCTCAGCCCTTGTCATTTTGCTTCTCTTTTCTAACCTGTTTAAATGTTCGTTTTTGTTTCTGCGGGGGAAACAGCTGGAATGCTCCGAAGAACTGGGGGACCTGGTGAAATCTGTGGACCCAACACTGGCTCTGAGCGTCTACCTAAGGGCTAACGTTCCCAGCAAAGTGATCCAGTGTTTTGCTGAAACGGGACAAGTTCAGAAGATTGTGCTGTATGCAAAGAAGGTGATTTGCTGTTGGGCTGGAACCAGGGGGGCACTGGAGTTCATGTTGGGGTGCTCGCTTTGCCAACCCTGCTTGGGCTCTGCTGACTGGCAGCAGCGACCAATGGGGTGAGGTTACCTGGTGATTCCCTTTGGCCATTCCCAGCACCCTCAGAGCTTAGGTGGATTTCCACCTTCGGTAGAACTACTTCAGTGTCGCCCCAGTGATAGGATGCTGTCCTCAGGGTGGCCTATCTAGCAGAGAAATTATTTATCCTTGCCCCAGACAGTTTAGTCTTGTGAGCCTTTCAACAACTCTTCATTTTATGGCATAGTGCTGCTGGTTAATTTTTATTTCAACTACTGTGAACTGTTTCAAAGTGTCTGTGTCCATTTTTTAATAGCTAAAAACTGAGTAACTTTTATTGCCTTGGAAAGAGAGGAGGAGTGGGTTCTGATGCAGCGGGGGTGCCCGGAGCCCCACGCTGCTCAGAAAACTTCAGAGAGCTTTTTCTGTGCTTCAACAATGTCCGCGGCTAAACAGGAAGTCTGATGATGAAGTGAACATTCACGAGAGCCCACCAAAGTTGTTGTTGAGCTTTTTTACCCCAGGACATATACTTCTGACTTTGGACATACCTGTGATACAGCATGTGCACGAGAGATCAGAAGCTAGCTGTGGAAGTCAGAACCACAAGATGAACCGGCAACACCAGCAGAGCTTGCCTGTTTGGGTGGCTGCAGTGATTTAATAGTGGAAGCTATCTTACACCAATCAGATTACTGGTCCAGCTAACTCAGCATTGTCTATGCTGACTTGGCAGTGGCTCTCTAGGGTTTCAGGCAGAGTACCCGCAGATGCCACTGGGGTTTGAGCCAGGGACCTACTGCATGCAGAGCACTCCTGAGCTACGGACCTTCCTCGCGGAACTTGGCTGAAGCCCCTTCCAGGAGGTGCGCCAGAGGAGACGAGCCCTTCTGATGTAGAAGCTTAGGCTGAGTGGTTTGCTTTCTAGTTTATGTATCAAATGTATTAGGTCGTTTCCTTTCTTTTGGAAAAAAAAGCACAAAGCACATCTTGCAAAAAAAGGCAAAAGCAAAAACCAACAGTAAGGAACAAAGCAGCATCCGGAATCAATAAACAAGACCTTTAAAGCCTAAAATGGGATTGGTGACATTCCTATAAAAGACCAACTGTGCTGGAAATAGTCCTTGGCAAATCAGAAAATAGCAGCAGGAGGCTGGTCTAGAGGGTCTTCCCTGCACCTCTGAGGCTCAGTTTTGGGGTAGCATTCCAGGGGTATGTAATAGAACTTGAGCTTCCAGCAATAGATCTGTAGATCTTAAGAACTGGTTGGAAGTTGCCAGGATAGCTGGCTCTTTAAAAAGTTCACAAAATCTCTCTCTCTCTCTCTCTCTCTCTCTCTCTCTCTCTCTCTCTCTGTGTGTGTGTGTGTGTGTGTGTGTGTAGGTTGGCTACACTCCTGACTGGATCTTCCTCCTGAGGAATGTGATGCGCATCAGCCCAGACCAAGGACAGCAGTTTGCCCAAATGCTGGTTCAGGATGAGGAACCTCTTGCAGATATCACCCAAGTAAGTAAAACTTGAACATGAAGAAAAAAGGAGATGCCCTTTTTTTTTTTTTGCTTTTAGAGACCTGAAAATACTGATTGCCCCTCCAGAAAGGTGTTTGCATCAATTTTTAGATGAAAGGCATTGGAGTAAGAAATTCAAGGAATAACTTGGTTTATCACTTTAAGAAGTGATTCTATGTCCAAAGCTTGTTTTCCACAAGCATAATTCGAGATAAATCAAGGCTGTTGCAAAGATACGAAAGGCTGCATCTACAAATGAAGACTGGAAACTGGGTGGTTCTCCAGGTCTGATTGCAGCAATAGTTTATATACTTAGTGCTATAGTGTATATTAGCTCTTGTGGGAAAGTCTTTAAACATGCAAAAGGTTAAAAAAAATGGAGTAAGTTCCTCAATCCCTCCAGAACATTTTTTATTTTTTTTGCAATGACTTTGAGGTGGTATTTGTGGTTTCTAGGATCAGGTAAGAGACCCTGCCACAACCTATGTGGCTTTCCCAATGCTGCTGGCCTTCAAATCCCATCATTCCCAGCCAGCATGGCTGATGGTCAGGGATGATGGGAATTATAGTCCCAACCGCTGGAGTACCACTCGTTCCAGCCCACCCTTTGCAGGGCCCTTGAGTGAGTAACAGCAGATTTGTGCTACATCAGTGTTAATGACTGGAAGCAGCTCCTTGAGAGCCTTGGGATATGGACAGCTTCTTCTGATTGAGATAACGCGTACAGTTAGTTAGGATTTTGCAGGGAACAAATTGTACAGTGCTTTATTCCCTACCTCAGGGCAGTTTTAAGTAGTGTGAGCTCTACAGCGAACCTTCTCTTCCCCCTCCAGATAGTGGATGTGTTCATGGAGTACAACCTGATTCAGCAATGCACAGCCTTTTTATTGGATGCCCTGAAAAACAACCGCCCATCAGAGGGACCTTTGCAAACCCGCTTGCTTGAAATGAACCTTATGCATGCCCCTCAGGTAGGTACTTTTTTGGGGGTTATGGAAACTTTGCAACCAGGTGGGTGTTCTGGACTAAAGCTCAGTAGCTCTGGGGCCGGCACCCTTGTTTCTGTGATTATATTCCCCATGTTTCGGTTCTGAAATGCAGCAGGAACAACCCAAACGGGGATTGAACTTGCGCTTTATCCAGTAGTTGGTGGGTTGCTTCAAAGCAACCACACCATCTAGATCAGGTGCGGGGAACTGTTGGGCCTCTGGGTGTTCCTGAACTACGACTCCCATCAGCCACAGCAAGCGTGGTCAGTAGCAAGGGATGAAGAGAGTTAAGGCTCCAGAAACCTTGTCTAAATACTCATCCCTTTCTTGATTTGTGGAATGAATATTTCTGCACCATGTATATTATTCTTGAGCCTCAACATGTGTTAACAATAGAAACTCAAAACAGCTCTTCAGTCCGGCGCTCTGATTTGTAAACAAAACATTAAGAAATATCAGAGGTGGCTGCATCAATCTGGTCAGACACAAAACACAGTCCTCTGAAAATGGCTGTGGTTGTGGTGGTGTTCTAAAGCTGTGAATGGGCAGCCCTGGTGAGCCTTCTTAAGTGAGAAATTCAGAGCAGACGCCACATAGAAATGCCTGGAATATCCCTACTTCTCCAAGCAGGCTGCTTTTACGCCTGACGACGGATGCTCTGAGCACATGGGAGGAAATATATTTGAGGCTTGCTGTACCACGTCACTGGCTTTCCTTATAGCCTCTTAAAAGTTTACACCTGGTGGCAAAGCTGTAGGTGTAGAACGAAGCCTGCCTTTTGACTGCCAAATCTCCCTTTCCTTCCAGGTTGCTGATGCCATCCTAGGAAACCAGATGTTCACCCACTACGACCGAGCCCACATTGCCCAGCTGTGCGAGAAAGCTGGCCTCCTCCAGAGAGCCCTGGAACACTTCACCGACTTGTATGACATCAAGCGGGCCGTCGTCCACACTCACCTTCTCAACCCCGAGGTACGGTGTCCCAAACCAGCTGTATTTTGAGATGAGTCTTTCCATCACTGATTCCTCCAGTTCAAGTCCTCTGCTTTGGGTGCTTGCTGTGTGCAAATGGGACTTAGAACATCACCATGGGTTAGATAATTTTTTTTGACTGCCTGCTTTTAACCTGCAGTGGTTGGTGAACTACTTTGGCTCCCTCTCGGTGGAAGACTCCCTCGAATGCCTCCGGGCGATGCTCTCGGCCAACATCCGCCAGAACTTGCAGATATGCGTCCAGGTTGCTTCAAAGTACCATGAACAGCTTTCGACCCAGTCCCTCATTGAACTCTTCGAATCTTTCAAGAGTTTTGAAGGTAAGGCAACAGGGCCACCTCAGGCTCTTCGCCACAGGGATGAGGAACCTGTTTCAGCCTGGGGAGGCCACTTGCATGGTGGTGTCCAGGACCAGAGGAAAAAGTGCACGGAGGAATGAATGTAAAGGTTTCCTTTAGTACAGTAAGGTGTGCCAATGTGGTGCTGTGATCGGGGTGTCTGACTAGGACCTGGGAGAGGAGGCTTTGTGTACCTGTTCAGCCATGAAACTCACCAGGCAATGGGCCAATCACTCCATCTCAGCCTAACTAACTTCCCTCACAGAGTTGTTATGAGGATAAAATTGGGAGGGAGAGAATCGGGTACACCACATTGAGCTGCTTGGAGGAAAAGTTGGGATATGAATGTAATAAATAAAACAAAACAACACATACACACACCTCTATCCTCCAACTGACTGAGTAATAATAATAAAAAAAATTATTTATACCCCGCCCTCCCCAGCCAAGACGTGTTGAAAAGGCCCTGCTCTGGTTGAGGCTAATCTGACTTCCTTAGGGCCCGGGACCTCTAGCGTGTTGCTATTTATGGACCTTAAGGTCCTCCGTGGGGCATAACAGGAGAGGTGGTCCTGTAGGTACGAGGGTCCTAGGCCGTGAAGGGCTTTATAGGTCAAAAGCTGCACCAGTAAGAGGCACTCTCAGAGTTTAAGGGCAGGCTAAGTTCACTTGAGGAGGGTGCAAAGCAGAGCTGGTGAAGAATGTGAGGGGGTGTGGCTGGAGTGAAATGGGGCTTGGA
Source organism: Podarcis gaigeae (assembly GCF_964106915.1). Taxonomy (NCBI): domain Eukaryota; kingdom Metazoa; phylum Chordata; class Lepidosauria; order Squamata; family Lacertidae; genus Podarcis; species Podarcis gaigeae. The sequence goes on along the minus strand of NC_139692.1, from coordinate 41,274,881 downwards.
GCCTAAGGACAGACGGGGTGTGTGGGTCTGCAGAAATGAGCCTAGTGCACAAAGGTAAAACTTAGAATGCTTGCTCTGCCCACCCCTGGCATGTGGCCCAGATGAGAATGTGGTGCTCAGTCTGAAAGGTTCCTTCTCCCTTGCCCTACACGGAAGTCTGCAAGAACTTTCCTTGTACACAGAGACTAGTCTTCCCACAGTCCTGCAAGAACGTGTATTACACAGACTGGTCATACAATTGCTCCGCTTGATTCCCAAGGTATTGACATTTAATTTTAAAGTGTCTTCTTCACTCCCCCCACTTAGGTCTCTTCTATTTCCTGGGCTCCATCGTCAACTTCAGCCAGGACCCAGACGTGCACTTCAAATACATCCAGGCTGCTTGCAAGACAGGCCAGATTAAAGAGGTGGAAAGAATTTGCAGGGAAAGCAACTGCTATGACCCAGAGCGGGTGAAGAACTTCCTCAAGGTAAAAAAAGGATAGGAGAATCCTCTGCGCTCCCACCTCAGCTCCCCATAGCCAGGCCAGCTTATCATCGGCTTGTGGTTTTTAATTCTAATTTTGGTGGTGGAGGCCATTGGAAATAACAATACAGCTCAGGCCATTGATAAATCTCTTGGAATATAAGCGGTCTTTGATTCCTTAAAAGAACATGTGCATTTTGTTAAAAACATTCCTGCATTGCAGGGGGTTGGACTGGGTAACCCTCGGGGGTCCCTTCCAGCCACAGTTCTGTGATTCTACGATATTGCCACCACCTGAAGGTACAGCTAAGTATTGATTTTGACAGTTTGGCAGAGCAAAGGGCTAAATCACAGGCGAAGGAGCTGTTGAACAGTGGAACAGTCTCAGGAGGCTGTGGGCTCCCTCCTTGAAGGTTTTTAAGCAGAGCTTGGCTGGCCATCTGTCACAGATACTTGAGTTCATTGCCGCACGTTGGACTAGATGACACTTGGGGTCCCTTCCAGCTCTGCAATTCTGTGGTTCCATGACCTGTGGCCCTCCAGTTGTTGCTGGTGGAGAACTCCCATCAGCCCCTGCCAGTAGGGTCATTGATCCAGGGTGATGGGTGATGGGAGTCCAGTAGGACCTGGAGGGCCAGAGGTTCCCCGCTCCTGGCCCTGAGCCAAAGTTGCTCAACACTTTTGGCAGCTCTGGTTAGCCATATCAATCCGCTTCAATAGGTCTCCTCTGAATAGGGCTAACATGGGGGACAGCCCTTAGGGAGGAATAGATCTTGTTAGTGGGGATGGTGTGGGGAGCTAGAACAAAGGAAGAGGCTTTGGGACCCTTGTAAAGTAATCTAGCAGTTGTCTTTGGAGTTAGCTTATAAGCAGCGGTTTTGAGTTACGTGTATGTGTTTGTGAGTCAACCATTTCCTGATCAGTCTGTTGTCTTTTGTGCTGATCCTTGTGTCTGTGGGATGTTCAGGACATGTACCAGGTAAACCTTCCAGTATAGAAGTCTCCCCGATCTGTTAACTCTTTCAGTGTCCACTTTTAGTGTAGAGGCTTGTGTCCTGGGATTAGCAGCCTTGGAAAAACTGTGTGTGTGGTGGCTTAATTTTCCTTTTAGAACACAATCCTTTCTTGTGCGTGCGTGTGTGACCTTGACACCTTGCTTTCAAATGTCATTCACAGAGAAGAACGCTACCTATCATTTTATTACTAGGAGTCAGAGAGTTGGATTCAACGTAATCCTGCACAGGGTGGACCCATTGAAATTAACGAATCAAGCTAGTCATTCCTATTAACGTCAGTGGGTCTACTCCCGTGGTTTCCAATGTGGGGCAATTTAATTTTTAAGGGGGGCAATTTGGAAGCTTGTTTAGACCAAGTTAATGGCCTTTTAGGCTTCCTCCACATGAATAGGAGTTCACTTTTCGAATAATAAGAATTTTATGTCACTGGGTGGGGGGTGGGTGGCAATCAGGATTTTAGAGATGCTTAGGTGAGGCATGGCCCAAAAAAAAAAAAAGGGTTGGGAACCACTGGTCTACTCTGAGGAGGGGTAGCATTTCATACCCACACATAACAAATTGCAACAGCTGCGTAGGGTTTCTTGAGCTGGGGCGATAGCGACTCTTGTAAGTTGGCCACTTTTTCCAAGTTACTTCCGCTCTGTATTTGGGTTGCATGTTGTCCTTGGATTGCTTCCCTCATCCTCAGCTGGGGAAGAGTTGCTAAGGTCCCCACAATGGGTCTAGTTCAAGAGGATTGTTGCCCTTGTAAAACTTGGCAAGGAAGAGGATGGGGACAGAACTAGAATGAGGTGGCTGTTGTTGACTCTGGCGCCACCTGCTGTTAGTCTTCCCACCAGTCCCAATGGGCACCAACCTGCTCTGTAAGCAGATCCTGTTTTAAGAGCCTGGATTAGAAGACACTGCTTTCAGATCAAGGTGTTCTTGCAATACATGATGATGGACCCAAACAGGAGGATGGAGGCGAGCAAGAATCCAGTCTCTCCAATTTGCAAGAGCTTCCTCCATTTGGCTACCCGGAAATTATTCACTTGCCTGAGGGGATCAGGCAGACATGACTTGGAAGTGCAAGGTGAAAGGGCTCAAGTACTTTAAGCACGCCACCCTTCGGTATTAACGCAAGCCTTAATCTGTATTAGCAGCCCCAATCTCAGAGTTGATCCTGCGCACTGTGTAACTTGTAGCAGTTGGCAAATGCTGAGGCCTAGTCTAGGCTTGTAATCCTTTTGGCGTCTTGTGCATTTTGTAAAACTGCCTGCAAAGCGTGAAGCTGTGGCTGTAAATTGGATGACTGTTTTTTTTTAAAAAAAACAAACCACAAAAATAATAAATCGGGAGCTTGGAGCAGGATAAGACCTTGGGACATGTATGGTTGTAAAGAAGAACCAAGTCTGTAAATAAACTCATTAGATTAAATTTGGATAGAAACCTGTCTGTCCCTAGGGTGTATAGATGCCTTCATCTCGCCAAACTTGCTTTTCACAGCACAGTTACAGCCCTCTTCAGGAAAGCAGTTCATTCAAACCTTGATTTCTCTCCCATTCACCCCCCCTTTTTTTTTTGCAGGAAGCAAAACTGACAGACCAGCTCCCACTGATCATCGTTTGCGACCGCTTTGACTTTGTGCACGATCTAGTGCTGTACTTGTACAGGAACAACCTCCAAAAATACATTGAGATCTATGTGCAGAAGGTAAGGAGCAGGTGGTTATAAGTCCTGAAAAGGGGAACCATCAGACCTTCCGGGATAAGCCACCTTGGTTCACTGGCTGCTTTTTGTCACAAACTGACGCAGCCAAGAAATGGTGGTGCTCACATAAACTTCAGCTCAGTCAATGAGATCATCTAGCTCATCGGTCGCTCCCCGAGTTGATGAGGCTTATCTGATTAAAAACAAGAAATGGAGTCTTTAGTGTCATCAGCCCAGTTCTGTGGAATACAGTGGTACCTCGGGTTACATACGCTTCAGGTTACAGACTCCGCTAACCCAGAAACAGTGCTTTAGGTTAACAGTTTCAGGTTAAGAACGGACCTCCGGAACGAATTAAGTACTTAACCCGAGGTACCACCTGCTGAAAACTTTCCCATATGCAGACAATTAAGAATATTATTTATTTCATTCATTACATTGATACCCCACTTTTCCTCCAAAGAGCTCAAGGTAGTTCTCCCCCTCCCCATTTCCCCCCCGGCAACCAGGCCATAGTCCAGCACGATAACCATGCCAGTGCATGCATTTTTCCACAATAATTAACTGATGTCTTAATACGGCTTTTATTGGGTGTTTTTAAATGTATCTTTGCCGTAGGCTGCTTTGATGCTTATTTTTAAAATGAAATAACAGTATGTATTTCTTTAAATAAACAAACAAACAGTGCTCTGGCTTTAATCTCACTGGGCTGCTGTCTAGGATTTCTAGTCTGTACAGACTCTAACCTTGAAAACTTGTAGTAAACTGGCTTCTAATCGCTCTTATATAGTGACCCGCATTGTCAAAAGTGTGCCTAATGAAAGGCACTCAAAAGGTTGGGGGTGGTTTCCCTGTTGGCTTCCTATGCCGATAGAGCCAAAGTACCCCAGAACAAAGGACACCTTCTGGGAGGGTCTGGGGGGATGGTTGCTTAACTGCCCTCCAGCGTTGCATCCTTCGCTGTCCCGCTACGGGAGCTGAAGCTTCTTTTGGGTCGTAACGTGAGGGTGGAGTATGAGGTTTGGAGCCTGTTGCGTCTGATTGTGGTTTTGCTGCTTTAATGACATCTTGGTGCTGCTGCTGCTGCAGGTGAACCCGAGTCGCCTCCCTGTGGTCATCGGGGGCTTGCTTGACGTGGACTGCTCCGAAGACGTCATAAAGAGCCTGATCCTGGTTGTGAGAGGGCAGTTCTCCACGGATGAGCTTGTTGCCGAAGTAGAAAAAAGAAATAGGTAAACCTCACGCAGCTTGTGGGAATAGTGTTCTCTTTTGTGGGGGCATCAACATTCCTCGGTATTTCTAACCAGGAATGTTGAACCTGTTTTTTGAGTTGTGGCTCTGTTCTGTTGTGTTGTTAGTTTATTACCAATTGACTCTTTTTTCCCCTTTCCCCTTTTTAAAGGTTGAAACTCCTCCTTCCCTGGCTGGAAGCCCGAATTCATGAGGGCTGCGAGGAACCAGCCACCCACAACGCACTGGCTAAAATCTACATTGACAGTAACAACAACCCCGAGAGGTTCCTTCGCGAGAACCCCTACTACGACAGCCGGGTGGTGGGGAAGTATTGCGAGAAGAGAGACCCGCATCTGGCCTGCGTCGCTTATGAGCGTGGGCAGTGCGACCAGGAGCTAATTAATGTGAGTATCTAACACACTGAGTCTCTCTTAGCTAGAAAGATGCTCTTGTAGTGTCTTTCAGAGTCAGGAAATGATGCTGGATATGATGTTAATTGAAAAATAGGACACGTATCAAAGCAGTTCTCAAGATGCCTTATGAGGAACGGCTAAGGGAGCTGGGCATGTTTAGCCTGGAGAAGAGGAGGTTAAGGGGTGATATGATAGCCATGTTCAAATATATAAAAGGATGTCACATAGAGGAGGGAGAAAGGTTGTTTTCTGCTGCTCCAGAGAAGCGGACACGGAGCAATGGATCCAAACTACAAGAAAGAAGATTCCACCTAAACATTAGGAAGAACTTCCTGACAGTAAGAGCTGTTCGACAGTGGAATTGGCTGCCAAGGAGTGTGGTGGAGTCTCCTTCTTTGGAGGTCTTTAAGCAGAGGCTTGACAACCATATGTCAGGAGTGCTCTGATGGTGTTTCCTGCTTGGCAGGGGGTTGGACTCGATGGCCCTTGTGGTCTCTTCCAACTCTATGATTCTATGATTGTATGTACTCAGAAGCAGCAGAACTTAAATTGGCTGGCTGGTTGGAAAAATGGAACGCTCGATTTGAAGAGACTGTTAAAACAGCAGGTTGTAAGTTTCAGTGTATTCCTCAACTAGTGTTGCTGTCTGTATTTGAAAATCAAAAGGCCAGTTTTCCTTAAAAGGACTGAGTTGTATTCTCTATGGCGGCGCCTCATCAGCTGGTAAGGAAACACTGGAAAACTGTTCTAGGATTAACATTATGGAGGTGGTAGGCAAACATTTGGCAGATTGCTTTAGCTGAAAAGTTAAAAAGAGGTGACTTCAACACAGTTTGGCTTGGTTTTATTTTATTTCATACTAGTTAGTTTTTTGCTGCTCCAGAGGGTAGGACCCAAACTAATGACTTCAAGTTACAAGAAACAACATCAGGAAGAACTGATAGTAAGAGCTGTTTGGCAGTGGAATGGTCTCCCTCAGAAGGTGCTGGGCGCCCCTTCATTGGAGATTTTTAAGCAGAGATTCAGTGACCATCTGTCAGAGGTGCTTTAGCTGTAATTCCTACATCCCGGGGGGTTTGTCTCCATGACCCTTGGAGACCCTTTCAACTCTGATTCTGTTATTCCTCCATCTACCCATGGAGACCTACGGAGAGGCTGCTTAAGTTAATCTACCAAACTTTACATTGAACACCATTGCAGCTGATATGATGCTTGTTGTTTGTATGTTCAGAAATCCATTCAATAAAAACACATGAACAAAAAAAGAGTGGTTGCCAGAAACCATCCCCAGGCAGGACTTCTCTGTTCCAACCCATGTTCTACTCCAGACCCTCCCAAATGACTAAAGGCTGTGCACTGGCTGAGAACTTTTTACCTCTGTAAAATCCAGGCTCAGAACTCTTTGACGCTTTCTCTCTCTTCCTCCCCCTCACACTAGAACACCTTGGTTTCCCTGCCTGAATATATTATTCTTTCGCATTCCAGGTTTGCAACGAGAACTCCCTCTTCAAGAGCCTGTCACGTTACTTGGTGCGCCGCAAGGACCCTGAGCTGTGGGCCAGTGTACTGCTGGAGAGCAACCCTTACCGGAGACCCCTGATTGACCAGGTACTTTGCGCTCCTCTCTGTTCCCCTTTGCTTGTGCTGTGTGTACGCTTAAGAAAGTGAGCAGTAGGCAAGCAAGTTGCCAGCTGCGGGCACCCATTGCTCAGATCCCTCCCTCTCTCATCAGGTTGTGCAGACAGCTCTCTCTGAAACTCAAGACCCTGAAGAAGTATCTGTCACAGTCAAGGCTTTCATGACCGCCGACCTTCCCAATGAACTCATTGAGTTGCTGGAGAAAATTGTTCTTGACAATTCCGTGTTCAGTGAACACAGGTCAGTACTCTTGTGTTTGTCTTACCCTTACCCTCACACCTCAAATAATATTTGGGGGAGATGGTTGGAAATTTGTGAGTAAAACCTCAAAAGCTCAGGCAGCTTGCTGAATAAGATTTTTAGCAGTGTAAGGGACTTTTTTTAGCAGGTGCCAAAATAAGAGTACAGTGGTACCTCAGGTTACATACGCTTCAGGTTACAGACTCTGCTAACCCAGAAATAGTGCTTCAGGTTAAGAACTTTGCTTCAGGATGAGAACAGAAATCGGGCTCCGGCAGTGCGGCAGCAGCAGGAGGCCCCATTAGCTAAAGTGGTGCTTCAGGTTAAGAACAGTTTCAGGTTAAGAACAGACCTCTGGAACGAATTAAGTACTTAACCTGAGGTACCACTGTACGATGAAGACATCTGCCTAATCTCAATGGACAAAGAGTTCCAGAGTGGAAGACTTGATTCCTTATAATTGCTGAATGAATATTAAGTGGCACTTCATTATTATACCAAGTCACACTATTTGCATATGTAGCCCAGGTTTGGAAGCCTTTGTGCCCCCAGATGATGCAACTCCCACCAGCCCTAGCAAGCATGACCAGAGATTATGGGAGTTGTAGTTCAGCAACATCTGGGAGCACAAAGGCTCCTCACACCTGATCGAGCCCCTTACTGTCAGCAACTTCCAGGTACACTTTTAAGGTCCTCGGGCCAAAAACCCTTCTCAGAGATCTGGGGCTGAACCTGTGAACTCACTCTAAACCTTTATTATGTCATTTTGAATGATGGCTGCTGATGCCTTAATTCCTTGCCTTAATTCTATTGCTTGCTTTTTCCTGTAAAGGAACCTGCAGAACCTCCTCATTCTGACGGCTATCAAGGCCGACCGGACCCGAGTCATGGAATACATCAACCGCCTGGACAACTATGATGCTCCTGATATTGCCAACATCGCGATCAGCAACGAACTCTTTGAAGAGGCCTTTTCCATCTTCAGGAAGTTTGATGTCAACACCTCTGCAGTGCAGGTAGTGCTGGGTGTCCATGTATCTGAATTCTGGGTATGGTTCTCTTCACGGAGCTGAGTCTTGGCTTGTGTCCCCAAACTGCTCCATGTATTTGTGCTGAAGGCGCAACTTCCGTGTCAAGGGAATCCAGCCCAAGTTTCAAGTGTTCCAGTTCACCACAGTCTGCATGGGTTCTAGCCCAGGTTTTACATATACAGCTCAGGTGCCCTAGATACTAATTAGACCCTTGGGGGGAAGCTGCAAAGATTTATAGCGGGCTTTTCCCATGCCTCATGTTAAGAGTTCCTGAAAATTGGCTTGGTCATCCTTTGTGTGAAGGCTTTCGGAGGCCTAACTAGGCACATGCTAGGCTTAATTCTGGCCAAGCTACTCTTGCACTGGCAAATGCCTACCACAAGCACGCTATTAGTTTTTGTTTTTTAAATGGCAGCCGTCTCCCCACTTTCTAGGTTTTGATCGAACACATTGGCAACTTGGACCGTGCCTACGAGTTCGCTGAGCGCTGCAATGAGCCAGCCGTGTGGAGCCAGCTTGCCAAAGCTCAGCTTCAGAAAGGGATGGTTAAGGAAGCGATAGACTCCTACATCAAAGCGGACGATCCTTCTTCATACATGGAAGTGGTTCAGGCTGCGAATGCCAGCGGTAAGGCTTGGGAACCCCCCACATAAAGTTTGGTTTTCAGTAGCCTGCCTTCTGGGAGCTTTCAGAACAGGCAGCACCCAGGTAGGATTGCAGTAACTTAAGCACTTCTGTGATTGTAAAAAGCTTGACGCATCCCGGAAGTCGTAATTTAAATGCATTGGGTGACCTTCCTTTCTTTCAAAAATTCATTCATTCCTTCTGCTTCTCATCTCACATTCTCAGTCCAGCATTGCTCTTAATGTGGCTTGCAGTAAGCACAGTTATAATTATGGCAGCTGGAAGAAAATGGACAAGGATGGCAGTGCCGTGATGGGAAAACTGTGGCACCCATCACTGCTTTGGCCTGCTTGCTGGGACTAGTGGGAACTGGAATCCCACACCTAGAGGGCTGCCGGTTCCTCATCCTTGTTGCAAAATGTTGCCAAGGTTTGATTCCCCCCTTCCCTTTCCAATCAACTCTCCACTTCTCCTGCTCCAACACAGGGCGGGGAGCCTCTGACCTGTGGGCCTAATTAGGTCCACCACACCATTTTGGCCTAGTCAAGCCCTTTTGCCCTATACCCAGTACTACTTTTTCTAGAAAAAGAGGAGCTGGAACTCACCATGAACGCCTTCCTTGTTCTCTTGTAATGACAATGGCGCCCGCCTGAGAGGTCCTGGAACTGAGAAGAAAGCCCTGCCCAGACCTCACCTCACAATGTCAGATGAGGGGCAGTTAAAGCTGCAGCTGGGCTCAAAAGGGGTCTGCAGGCACATCCAGTCAGCTGACAGTTGGTGGCTGCAAGGTGCTTTGAAGTCCCACCAGCCAATTGTTGGGGCTTCAAAGCGCAGGGCAGGTCTCTGCAGGCACAAACCTTAATGAGAGCCCTGCATTGCCAAAGTCCCGCCACTTGGCTGGTATTGACTACCTTAGGGAGTTCCACTTTGGGAACTCCCTAGTTCAGCTCAGTGGGCTGGAGGAAGCCACTTGGGTTCAATGCACTTTGAATACAAACTGCTTGCTCAGGGCAGGGGGAGCACTTCCTTAATTGAATCATTTTTTTCTCTTTCCAGAGGAAGCAGCTTATCTCTAACAAAGCTTTACTCAAGAGTTGAAATAAATGGACCCAAGTTAGTCATGTCCATTATTTTCATTGGTTTTATTCTGAGTAGCATTGGCTACAACACTTTGCATTCAAAGCACTGAAAGAAGCGCTTTAAATGCAATCAGTTTTCTGGATTTCTTTTTTAAAAAGGAGCGCTTCTCCCTCCAGACTTGAAAGGGACTCCCTGTGACCAATTCTCAGCTGGTTGTCCCAGGGGGAGCCCCTTTGAAGGGGCACCCTAGCCTTCGGAGGAGGCTGCTGTAAGCTGCTGATCCTCTGGAGGTTACCAAAACCTCCTTTGGACTTTGACAGGTTTCAGTCACCTGTTACTCTTATGATGTTGGGTGAGTGGTCCTTCCCACATGCGGAGTCACCCTGTGGGGTGGTTGAAAGACCTGTCCTGGCAGCTGTATCTGGTTCCACCCCCCCTGCTCCACCATGACAACCCAGAAACACAAGAGAGTGATTAAAGAGCTGGCTATTGCACATGGGAATCTGACCCGACTATTGCAGTTTGTTCCACAGCACAGGGCCCTTGAGAGAGGGATCTGTTTTTGCTTTCCTTCAAGTTTCTCTAGAATGGCAGGATCAGGCAGGGTTGGCATTGCAGCCAGTCGCACGTGAAACTTTCCCCCTCAGCCCTCCTCTTCCTTTCTGAAAACATTTTAAGCAGAACTTGATTGGATGAGGAATTCCTAGTTACGAGACAGTGGCCTGGCTCATATGTCACGTTACACCAGTTTCTTTGCCTTTTTTATTTTTTTGAGTTTCAAAGATTTTTGACAATTTAACTTCAAATTTAAAATAATTATAAGGTGCCTTCCTCCTGGGTGTTCCCATTCCCGCTCCCTCTTGCTGCATTAAGTCTTTCTCTTCCTTGTTGCAGGAAGCAGCTTTTCGAAGCATAGTTATCCTGCAACATTGACTTTCTTTCTGTTAAAGGAGCCTCTTTGCTTTCTTCTCTCTATTCCCCAGTTTTTGTCACCTTCCTTCAGGGTGACCAGGCCGAGAAGAGCCCCTCTCCAGGATTCTTGCAATCACACGAAGACTTCTTTGTACCACCATAACAATTGGTTGTCCCCCGTTTAACTCCCCTCCCATAACTGCAAGAGGGGTCTATTCCCCCCCACCCTTTCGGGTCCCACTTTTTGAAACCCATAGCAGAGGAAAAGATGAGGATCTGCCTCCCTCCCTAATGGCAAGATACCCAAGTGGTTGGCAAAGTACATTTATCCTCTACCAGATGCGTTGAACAGACTTGCTCAGTATAAGGGGCGGATGACAAAGAAGTGGATTGTTTGGCTGACCCGATTTTTTTTCCTCCCCTCTTCCCTAGTTTTGGGAAGCTTGTGTTCTGTCCAGCAAGAATGAGCGACTGTGTTTTGCTCTAATAGCTCAGCACGCAGCTCAAGTCTAAGTACGAATTAATCAGTGTTCGGGGGGGGGGGGGCTCATCCTGTTTTTGCTTTTTGCCAGTGTCGCACATGCCGTGATGTTGTCCACCCCTCCCTTTCCTAAAAAGTGACGTTCTTCGTCGAGTGAGACTGTGCGGTCGAGTAATAAGTACGAAGTGAAGGATCTCTGCCTTTCAGCCTAACTGGGCAACCCTGCTGATTGTCAGCATGATGTGACCTTGAACTTTTCTTTCTTTCTTTCTCTCCTCTCCTCTCCGCCCCCCCCCCAACCTAGGAAACTGGGAGGAGCTGGTGAAATACTTGCAGATGGCCCGCAGGAAGGCCCGGGAATCCTATGTGGAGACGGAACTCATTTTCGCACTTGCTAAAACAAACCGTTTGGCCGAGCTGGAAGAATTCATCAATGGGCCAAACAATGCCCACATTCAACAAGTGAGTCCTTCCGTCAGCCTTTTAAATGCGAATTTCAAGTGTGGGGTGTTTTGTTTTGTTTTTAGTTTGGTTAGTTCAGCTCCTCCTGTCTCTTTGCAAGGTTTGGGTTTACACTCTTAGATACAATGATTTTTGGGGGGAGGGGACCTCAAGTATCAAAATGATTTTTATATGGGATCTGAGAAGTTTTCTTTGGAGTGGTTAGCGTGTTGAAGGCTCGGAGGACCTGGTTAGAATCTCCACTCAGCCCTAAAACTGCCCTGGGGGTGGCCTTAAGACAGTCACCACCTCACAGCCCACCCTTCTTCAAAGGGCTGTTGTGGGGATAAAATGTGTAGGAGCCATGTAAACTGCTCTTTGGAGAAAGAATGGAACAAAAACAGAACAAATGGGCTTCTGAAATAATGGAACTAAACTTGGGCATGTGCTTTTGTAAAAAGAAAGCCAGGCTTTTTGGTTAAACTGGTCCAGTAGCATTTTTTTTGCTTTGTTATTATACAGTTTTATTGGCGTTAAGTCACAAATGAACAAAAGTGTACAGTGACCTATGTTTGGAGCAGTGAAAGCTTATACAGGCAGTCAGAAGTTTCCAAATTTCCAGAACTTGTGAAATGTAATTCAAACTGTGTTACGTGTGAGGGCATATCACTGAGATCAAGCCAGTGAGAATGTAGCTGTGCCATACTGTTGTGTGGGTCTCTATTCCCATTCACAAAACTGGCAAACTGGAACCACACTTTGTCAAATTGATCGGTCCAGCATTCATATATCATTGGAACTGTTCATCCCACTCAGAAAGCTTAGATAAATGCTTTCGTATGGTCAAATGATTCAGATAGTTTAGCCTTGTCTTGTCATTGCTTTGCAGGGTGGGGTGGACAGATGGTGCCTAAATAACGAGAAGTTGAAAATAGAGAAAAAATGTGTGTGTGGGGGGGTGTAATCAGAGAAAAGGTATTCAGATAATTGAGAACAAGTAGTAAGGGAAGATGTGACCTCAATTTTAAGAGAGGATGCTTGAGTACGGAATGAGCATGGTTGGATGGACGAAATCAAGCACTTTTTCTCTTCACCATTTTCCTCCCTAGGTTGGCGACCGTTGCTATGATGAGAAGATGTATGACGCAGCCAAGCTTCTCTATAACAATGTCTCCAACTTTGGGCGCTTGGCTTCCACGTTGGTCCACCTCGGCGAATATCAGGCAGCCGTGGACGGGGCCCGGAAAGCAAACAGCACTCGGACTTGGAAGGAGGTGAGCCCTTTGCTTCATGCAGTATGCAGAGCTTGTTCATGCTGGCTTTGATGGGTAGCTTTAAAAGAGGGCGGGGGCGAGTAGAGAGATTCATGGAAGAGGAGAGGCCTGATCAGACGTGACAGTGTCAGGGAAGAGTCCCCAGCTCCAATCCCTGGCATCTTCAGGTAGGGCTGGGAATGTCCTCTGTCTTAAACGCTGGAGAGCCGCTGCCAGTCAGTGTAGAAAGTACTGAACTAGATGGACCAATGGTCAGGTTCTGTATAAAGCAGCTTCCTCTGTTCCTGTTTAAATCAGCCATTGATTCAGAACCATGAGGACTGGAGCCTTGCTTTGGTTTTAAAGGAAGAGCTGTAGCTCAGTAGTAGAGCACCTGCTTTGCATGCAGAAAGGTTCAAGCATTGGCATCTCCAGGTAGGACTGGGAAGGCCTGAAAAAGGCCTGGAGAGCTGCTGCCAGTTAGTACGGTCAGTGCTGAGCTAGATGGGTCCATCATCCTTGGCCTCACCAGCCTGAGCCTAATGGCAATTCAAGTCTAGCATCATCTGGAGAACAATGCTGGCTCAGTGCAACAGTGGAGAAAGCGGTTTCTAGAGAGGAGGACTTTGCTGCTCCCCCAGTTCCTCTGAGAGAGAAGGTAACTGAAGCTCGGTCTTTGACGTTTCCCCCCTCCAGGTCTGCTTTGCGTGCGTGGATGGGAAAGAGTTCCGCCTGGCCCAGATGTGCGGCCTTCACATTGTTGTGCATGCGGATGAACTGGAGGAGCTCATCAACTATTACCAGGTAATGGGGAGGTGGGGAAGGAAAAGCATGGGTGTTCCAGTACTGATGGCACTGCAGAGCTTTGCCTTCGTAAAGGGGTGCTCAAGGAGGCGGCGGCTGCTGCTGAGCATTAACTCGTTACTCTTTCTCCCCCACCACCCCCAGGACCGTGGCTACTTTGAGGAGCTGATCACCATGTTGGAATCGGCTCTGGGGCTGGAGCGGGCCCATATGGGAATGTTTACGGAGCTGGCCATCCTCTACTCCAAATTCAAGCCACAGAAAATGAGGGAACACCTGGAGCTCTTTTGGTCGCGAGTCAACATTCCTAAGGTAACTCTGTCCCCGAGATTGCAAACTGTATGAGGAATAGAAAACAGGTGGGGGTGGCTGTGTAAAAGGAAGATCAGTGCAGTAATAAGAACACAGGTTAAAAAGTAAAAATCCAGAACCTTGCAGAGTGATTGTGGCTGAGCATTTTGGTGAGTTAATAATAATAAAATAATTTTTTTATTTATACCCCTCCCATCCCAGTTTAAAAACCGGGCTCAGGGCGGCAAACAGCAAATATAAAACATTGATTAAAATGCAACTTAAAAACAGCATAAAAGAGCATAAAAGACAACATCAATACCAAAAAAAATCAGAGGTCTTTTTTTTTTGGGGGGGGAAACTATGTTAAACTAGGAACAGGGAGGTCCTGGCTCCAATTTGGGGAGGGACCTCTTCTTGCTTAGAGCCTATGGGGAGCGGCTACAAATTGAGCAAAAGATCTTGTCTGAACTGGTGGTAGTGCAGCTTTGTAATGTGTCCCCATTCAGCTATAGGGTGGCCGCCCACAGGGTGGCCTTGGGCCATTGCTACCTGTTAGCCTAACCTGCCTCACAGGCGTCATCAAGGTGGAGGAGAATGCGCTCATACGCTTCCTCTTTCTCAAGGCAATTTGGGTGGCACTGCAGCATGTTTTCAAGGAGCAAATGCTGTCACCATTCTGGCTCAGACATTGAAGTTCAGTAGCACCAGCGGCAACAGTGGCTCCAACAGTGCACACTTGTGGCAGGACAGCGCTCTCCATGGGCCTGTGAGGCAAACTGAATGGGCGGTAGACCTGTTGATGGCTATTAGACATGATAATGGCCAAGTAGCTCTGGGCACAGGGAGGCGGGGTTTGCTTTCCTGTGAATTCCCATTGGTCAGGACCAACTGAGGAAGGCTGCCATTGGAGCTTCCCAGAGGCATCTGGTTGGTTATTGTTGAACACAGATGCTGTGCTAGTCTAAGCTAGGAAGGCTCTCAGCCTGTTCTAGACTGGCTCTAATACTCTAAACCAGTGGTTCACCCTCCATGGATCACCTGAAAGTTGTTCAGGGTCCTGGTGAACCACTTAATGATTTTTCTGCCTTTTGTAGCAATTGTAATGCACTGCTCTAGATGCTGTGTGATTTCTATATTGTATTACAATTCGAATTCCGAACAATTCAAGGCTCTAAAGTGTTTTTCACAGACGCTGTGGGTGACCTGACAGACTCCTGCAGACCATAGTCTAAACCATTTTCATTTCTTGAAGGTGTTGAGGGCAGCTGAACAAGCCCATCTTTGGGCCGAGTTAGTCTTCCTGTACGACAAATACGAAGAATATGATAACGCCATCATTACCATGATGAACCACCCGACAGATGCTTGGAAGGAAGGGCAGTTCAAAGACATCATCACTAAGGTACTGTCCTGTTTCTCAGTGAATTCCCCTTGGTAGGTTTTATATCTTGTGTGGGTATTTTGATTTGGCCGTTGGAACAGGAAGCACCTGCATGATCCTGCACCACTGATGTGGTGGATGAGCAAGTGGCTTTCTGTTGGGAACTGTGCCAAAGCGAAGGAGGCGTTGTGCCAGGGATAGCCAGAATTGCGCCTTTGTGACCTTAAGCTTTCCCTGCCACCCTTGCAAATGTTTGGGAGCCAGTTAACCTGCCTTTGTTTCCCTCAGGTGGCCAACGTGGAGCTGTATTACAAAGCGATCCAGTTTTACTTGGAGTTCAAACCTCTGCTTCTCAACGACTTGCTGATGGTGCTGTCTCCCCGACTGGACCACACGCGTGCGGTCAACTTCTTCAGCAAGGTAGGGTCATCCCTCTCTGGAGCAAACTTCCATCTGCATCCCCTCCTTAATTTGGAAGTGGCCTTGCCACAGATCGAGCACAGCCACTTGTGTATTGGCCAAGATTCCCCCCCCCAACTTTAAGGCAGTTAAAAAAATGATTAAATAGCCCCTGGCTGCTTGGTTGGGTCGTGCAGTAACCTCCTATCCCTGTTCACAGGTTAAACAGCTTCCACTGGTGAAGCCCTACTTGCGCTCCGTTCAGAACCACAATAACAAATCGGTGAACGAATCTCTGAACAACCTCTTCATTATAGAAGAAGACTATCAGGTAGGAACGGTTTCAGGGTGTCACATGTTCTCAGGATGCTAAAACTCATCTTCAGTTATGTGCATCAGAAACTTCCATACCATCTTTGCTTAGAAACCACATCCTCTGTTTCTCTGAGATATTATCTTATTATATTTATACCTATACCCTGCCTTTTAAAACCTTCTCCCCCGCATCCAGGCTCTCAGGACCTCGATAGATGCCTATGACAACTTTGACAACATCTCCCTTGCTCAGCGCCTGGAGAAGCACGAGCTGATTGAGTTCAGGAGAATCGCTGCCTATCTTTTCAAAGGCAACAACCGCTGGAAGCAGAGTGTGGAGCTGTGCAAGAAAGACAGGCTATACAAGGTGACAGGGCTGGTGGGGTGAGCGCTGCCTGTCTGTAGCGGGAGGGTGACCAGCAGGAGGCAGCGATGAGGGCAAAGCAGCTTTGCTTGCAGAAGAGTTTCCGAGGCTCTTTGATCTGTGCTTGCAACCCTCCATGACATGGTGTTTGTCCTCTCCTTCTTGCCTTCAAAATTGTATGGTTTATTCAGATTCACGTAATTGGATCTGCTCACCCAGCTGTTGGAAAACAAGTGTTCTTAAAGAAGTAGACTACACATCCATGTGAAATATGTCTGTTCAAGCGCTTTGTAGACTACCCTTCACCAATAGGCTCCAGAGAAGCTTCATGTCACTAAACATCTAAATCGGACACAATAGAATAAAGATATGATAGATTCCACAACTGCAATACACGAAGAAAGGGGGCATCATCAAACAGCTCATCAGTCGCATATTCATGTAAAAGTAGCTCAAGTTTGGAATACATAAAGCTGATACCCGTCTAAAACCGCATGTGACATGAAACAAACTTAGGCTTCTGAACCTCTCTGGGAAATCACAGCATTCTACTTTGGGGGAGGAATAAAAAAGCGCTTCCTGTCCTTAAGATTTAAAAAGGCATTTTTCATAAACGTTGATAAATTTAAAGAGCCCAAGTAACAGAAAAGTGTGAAGAACATTCTGAAGATCCCTAGTAACATCATTCCTTTTGAAAACGTTGCCCTAGTAGCAGCTACTGCAGATGGAGAAAACACAGTGGAGAGGCCAGCCTTTCCCCCACTCTGATATTTTGGATTATAGCTCCCAACACAGCTGATGGGATTTGTAGTCCCAAACATTGCTGGGGCTGATGGGATTTGTAGTCCCAAACATTGCTGGGGCTGATGGGATTTGTAGTCCCAAACATGAAGTTGGGTTAGGTGGGCAACAGCTAGGCCGCTCTTGAGCAGTAGGGCAGTTACACATCATTGCTTGACACATTCTTCTCTTTTCCTCTTTTCTGGCACATTTTCTGATTTTTGTCACCTGCTTCCCCTCCCAGGATGCCATGCAGTACGCTTCGGAGTCCAAAGACACTGAGCTGGCGGAAGAGTTGTTGCAGTGGTTCCTGCAGGAGGGCAAGAGGGAGTGTTTTGGGGCCTGCCTCTTCACCTGCTATGACCTCCTCCGGCCAGATGTTGTCCTGGAGACAGCCTGGAGGCACAATATCATGGATTTTGCCATGCCTTACTTCATCCAGGTCATGAAGGAGTATTTGAGCAAGGTAAGGAGGGCCTCAGAGCCCGCCCACCCCAATAAATCAGAGGCCTCCCTGCTGGTTGCTTGCCGTGCTGTTTCCCCATGAACACAATCAGTTGTGTGTTATGTGTGCAACTAACCCCTGCGTTGTGCTTCTTGGAGCGTCAGTCTCTGTCCTCGTTGGCACTTGTTCTTCTTGAGACTTTCCCCCCTGATCAGTAAGACATGGCACAAGAGGAAAAGGGAATGGGAGGGAGGAGGGGAAAGCAAGCTTGAGCACAAGTTTTTCAAGTCACCGTTTTTATAACATAGTTAAATAGGTTCTGCCTGTCTTGATAAAGAGCAGTCCCGGCCAGGAAGCAGCCCCAGATCAGGTCCAGGACCAGAGCAGGTGACACCGTGTAATCAGCCACAACTTCTACCATTGCTGAGCTTGGAGGATGGGCCTGGAATTGGAGCCCCCTGATCAGTCTAGCATTGGTCTCGCAAGACCAATTCCTGCAGGTTGGAAGCCACTTTTGGGGATAATCAAGAGTGGTTCATCTGTAAGACTTAAATCCACAAAGGATTGAACGCCGTGTTTCCCGCATATGCTGGCATTTGCAATTACTGTGATGCAACCAGACCTTTGCAATTCCTCCTTACGTGAGCTGACATCCCGGTGCAGAAGTATGTACCAAGCCAGAAAGGGTCTGTTTCTATCATCCACTGTGGATCTTCTTCAGAGGTGGTTGGAAGCTTTGCCCACTCAGGAACAATCTGTCCAGCAACAAGTGCTGCAGTCCCTGCTAGGTGATTTGCTCTTTGCCATACTGACCACCTCCCTTGTTGGTCAAGCTATGAAAATGGGTTTCTGGTCTCCTCGACTCAGCCCAAGTGATGCTTTCAAAGAGGTATCTCTTGAGCGGCTGGCTTTCCATTTGCTTGTTGCAGCACCAGCTTAAAACTTGAGTGTTTCAGGGGTTCCAAAAGGTTTTGGGCGATCTCAGCAATCCTTCCGCTGAAAGAATGGTGCCTCGATGACCCCAGCCAGCTCGTGCTCCCAGCAGTTGCCCTTCCTAGATCTAGGCAGTCTGAATTCTCTCTCCACCCCCCAACCCCCAAGCAGCACTCCTGTGTTTATGGAAAGGTGCATTTGAGTGAGCGCTCTGCACAAAAGATTTATCCAGAAGCTTGTAGTGCTTGCCGCAGTAGCTCTCGATCAAAAACAGTGAAAGTTGCTCAGTAGCCGTATAATCGTTTAAATGGGAGTATTTTATTTTAGTTACTGAATTTATATCCCACACTTTCCTCCAAAGGAGTCCAGGGCGGCAAATGTATCAATGTTAAAACAATAAACCTCTTTAAAAACAGTTTAGAATAGCCTTCCGAAAACAGTCAAAACTCCTAAAAGCATACTCCTGCTGCTCCTGAAAGTGTGAGAAAACTGGGTGACCAAGGCTGAGATTAGGTGGTTCTGTGTATGCTGGGATGTGAACTATTTAGACTGGATCCCAGCCCTACCCCACAAGGTTATGTTCCTTTCAGAAACACAGGGTCACAGGTCAAAAAAGGACTTGAACCCAGCATGCAGGAGTTAAGGAAGAAATAATTTTGGTGGTGGCAGCAGTAACCTTGTTCCTTTAACCCGGGGGCAGCAATCTCAACATAGCAACATCCTAGTCCAGAAAGCCTGCACTCAGTTTCACAACGTACATTGTGTATAACCAGGCCTGGCCTTGGAATCGGAAGCCCGACTTGGCTTTCAGTAGCAGATAACTTCCAATATGTTTTTGGGTTTTTTTAAGGTTTTAATACCCCCCCACCCTTCTTTGCTCTTTGCTTAATCTACCTTTAAAAGAAAAAGAAATGCTCTATTATGGAGTGAGTTTTTTTCCTCTAAGCTGCACCTTCTGAATTCCTTTGCAGGTTGATACAATAAAGGAAAAGGTGAAAGTTGATTCTTTTCCATCTTTAAGTCTGGAGGCCTAAGTCTAAGGATATATATCTGCATGAGTTTTCCCCCTCTTCCCCTCCTTCCTACCTTTACTACACTGCTGCTACTGCTTTCTGCCCGCCAGCCCCTTGAACAGAAATCTCACTAAAGCCTCTGCAAATTAAAACCATAGTCATTAGCTGTAGGACCAACCAGTAGACACTAATTGGCTAATAGGCTCTCCCAGGAAGGTTGGATGCAATCAGTTGGATCACAGTTTGAAGAGCGACCACAAGGCCCTGGGAACCTGGTCCCCAAGAAACATTTCAAAATAAATTGCCCTGCAGGTGGCGGCAAATCATTTTAGTGGTGCCACCCTCTCCCCCCACCCCCAGAGAGTATCAGGGTGGCAATCTGGGTTCCTCTCCCTCTTTTAATGCAATATCTTTTTTGCCTCGTTGGAAAGGACTGTGATCCAACACCTGATCCTCGAGTCTTACTAATGTGTCTCGTTGAAAGTAGGCAAAACCAAAGAATGCTCCAGCTAGCTGCTTAAAGACTGGGTTTTTTTCCACCTCCAACTCGGTGTCCAGTTTTCCCACTTCCAGCCGGCTCTCCTTCCAGCCCAAGGCTCGTTCCCTGAGCCAAAGCCCTCTTGGTTTAAACCCTTCTCACCTTTACAAAAAAAACCAAATCCCTCCCAGACGTTCTCAGCATTTCCTTTAAACCAGAATTGATGCTCCTTTCCCAGGAGTTAAACCCCTTTCTGTTTGGCTGGTGGGTTCGAGGGAATGCTAAAAGGCCATTTCCAAAAAGTCTGCAAATCAGACATTGATTTAAAGCTGCCACCTCTTCCTTTTTTGAGCAGCCCCCTGCAGCAGCTTCTGGAACCTGTTGCAGATCTGTGCCTTAAAACGCTCTTTTCCCTAAAAGTCCTTCAGCAGCTAGCAAGTCGAGTTGGTTGGAAAAAAACCAAAAGACAAGTGTGGTGTGAAAAAAGGTTAATGAACTGCAGTGTTTTGCTTTCTTGAACTGAGCATGTTCAACAGTCATTGTGATGTTACATCTCACTTTCCCCTGAAGCTGCAAAGCGCATTGCTGTGGGTGACGGGGAGGGGCGGGGGTGGGGTGCTGCGTGCCGTGAACTTGTTGGGGAGGTGGGGGTGGGAAAGGGAGCCTTGTCTGGCCGCCATCTTTCCAACCTCACTCCCCTGCTTCAGTTCTTTTGCCTTTTTTCCATGAATCACACACATGGCACCAAAAATATATAGATAAATATATATAAAAAACATTGACCGCATGTGATTTATTTATTTTTATTTTTTACTCTTTCTCCCCCCTCTGCAGCTTTATCGCAGTCTCCGTGGAAAAGCCTTTCTTTTTTTAAAAAATGCAGTTCTGTGCACTTAACGAAATCTATCAGCAGGGAGTGTCCAATAGTTTGGTTTTTTGTGTAAAGAGCAGCTTCTCTCCCCCCCCCTTTTTTTAAACAAGCTTGCAGAGTATATTCTAAACCCTTGTGTTTAGTAAGAGCCACCTGAGTAGAGTTTAAAATTTATTTTTAATGGACAGGTTTTTTTGTGTTGTTGTTTTTTTAATGGTCTGGTCCAGAAACTGGCCTGAGCCCTGTGGAGACTGCCTCTTCTGCTTAGCTTGCATTTCTCTGTCTGGATCTTTGCTTCGGTAACCTCACACAATCCCAAGCTTATTCTGGTTCTTCCTCATCGCCGCAGGCTTCCCAGCAGGAGCAGTGTTGACTTTTGTAGGGGTAACACGATCTGCCCAGAGAGCAGGCTATGAAGCTTGAGAAAGGTTGACTGGACGCTCTCGTTTGCCTCTATGCCCCCCCTCCACATGTGTTCCCCCTGCCCCCTTGTGTGTTCTCCTAACCTCCCTTGTGTTTTGTCGGGAAGCCAACCAGGGGGTGTGGGGGAAACTGAATTCCTGACCCTATTACTCTAGAGGTGGATTCCAGCCCAGCGATAGTAGCTCTGCCCTGCCTCCACGGCTGGAGGTAGCCATGATTCTGAATATCACTTGCTGGGAACTGCAGGAAGGGAGAGGGCTCTTGTTCTTGAATCCTGCTTGCGGTTTTCCCACTGGCGTCTGGTTGGCCGCAATGAGAACAAGAGGCTGAACTAGGCTGGCCATTAGCTTGACCCAGTAGGGCCTAAGTTCTTAGCAGTCTTACTAAACAGTAAGGAGAGGGTCGTAGCTCAGTAGCAAATCACTTGCTTGGCATGTAGAACCTGTTCCCAGCATTCCCCATTAAAAAGGGAAACCAGAAAGGATCAGGTAGTGACAGGTGAGGATAAGATCTCTCCGGCTAAGGCCTTCGAAAGCGTCTGCCGGTCAGAGGAGACAATGTGTGCTCAGGTGGACATTCAGTTTGACCCGATAGAAGGCATCTTCCTCAGCTCCAAGGGTAACTTCCAGATCATAGAAGTTAGTCTTGTAATTTGTGGCATTGGAGTTAGGATCCACCCATTATAATCCTTCTGCAATCCACCTACAACACACTGACCTGTGGGAGGTTCTGCTGTGATCCTTTGGATGCTGAACAAAAAATCTCTCCATCCTGGGCACTTCATTCAGGTTGGGGGTGAGGTGGGAGGGCACTGAACCTTCCTCCAACCTGCCACAGTTCCAGTGCTCTGCTGTGTCTCCCCCCACACTTCTGAAGAGTATAAAGGTTGTTTTCTCCTGTATATGATGAGCCTCTGCCAGCCCGAGTGCCCACCAGGTGTTTTGAACTCCCAACTCGCATCCTGCTGGCCGGGGCTGGTAGGAGTTGTAGTCCCTTAGAACCCAAGGAGCACCACGTTGTCAAAGGCAGCCATAGGTCATGGAGAAGCAAGAAGCTTGGATGGCAGACAAACCTCCTCCAGTCTTGCTTTTTACCAAATGGTTGCAACCCTGTTCTTTTTAAAGAGATGCGCCTGTGCTTCTTAGGTCACCCAAACCTGTGTCTCAGTAGGTCCAGGTGGGGCCTGTAGAGGCTCAATAGACAGGTATCGCAGGTCACGTTGCAAGCTGCGGATGTGGCAAATCTGTTGGATGTCAGTGTGACAAATTGCCTAGAAACCTATTATTGGATGTGGTCATTTGATCCCCCAAGTGCAGCCTCTAGAGACGATGAGCCTGACAGGTCCAGGCTAGGCTTGGGGAATGAATAACTGGAAAAACCACTTGGCGGTAGGTGTCAGGCTTTCCCCTCCGTTCTGAAGGTTTATCGGCAGAACCTCCTTGACGTCTTTTCTCCAAACGGCTGTCCAATGTAGTTGAGGCGGCCTTTGTAACAGTCCTAACGTTAACTCCACGCCCCCCAGCCCCCGAAACCTCATTTTGGGAGCGACCTCGTTTCTCTGACTGTGTTCCACGCCCCTTGAAGGCTTTTCCACTTCTCTGCCAGAAAACAAAACGGGAGTTGAGATTCTACAGCTCAGCCTTGCCTGATTTCTTTGGGGTTCTTCTGTCTTCCTAGGTGGACAAACTGGACGCCTCAGAGTCTCTGAGGAAAGAGGAAGAGCAGGCAACGGAAACACAGCCCATTGTTTATGGTAACGACCTGCGGCTTAATGTGCAGTTGGGTGGATAAAATGGGCACGCTTTGCAGCAGCTAGTTCTAAAACAGGACTTACGGAAGTTTGGCAGCCGGCAGACAGAGGCCGTATTCTTTTGGCCCCTGGGCCTGAAGTTCCCTGCCCTGGTACAGTGTGTTTCTGGAAGATACCTAGAGCTGCCATGTTGAGTTTGTTCATTGTAGGGTACTGAGCAGATTTAAATTTAAAACTTTTCTATTAATGAAGCAGTCTTACAAGATTGCAGGAAAGGGGGTCAATTTTCAGGAGAGGCATCCCCTCTCTGAAGGTGCTAGGGCTAGGCAAAGCTTGGCTTTCAACATTGTGATACGTCAGCAGCTAAATACCGGTACAGTGGTACCTCGGTTTTTGAATGCACTCCGTTCCAGAAGACGGATCGACTTCCAAAACATTAAAAAACCGAGGCGCAAAGGGTGGTCTGCCAATTCAGTAGAGAAAATTGTGAAAAACAACAGATACACACAGCGGAAGCCGTTCCAACTTCCGAGGTGTGTTTGAAAACGGACACATTTACTCCTGGGTTTCCGGCGTTCGAAAACCGAAACGTTCAGCGACAGAGACGTCCGAAAGCCAAGGTTCCACCGTATATGCTGATAATTCACGATGGCTGGAATTAATGGCAGTTTCCTTGAAGGGCTGCCTTGCCCCAAATGTGCCCACTCAGCCCTTTCGCAAGCGCCACTTTGAGTGCTTTCCACACTAGTGAGAGAAAAAACCCCTTTAAGTCTGGCAGCATCTCTGTTGTGGAACTCCTTGCCTGTCTACATTAGGCAAGGCGCCCTCACTAGGCATAATACACAATACTGTATATGAAGCCTTCTATTTCAGCAAGTCTACACAGACATGTGAATTAGAAGCTAGGAATGCTGCTTCTTCAGAGCAGTGCTTGCTTGCTTTTTGTAAACTGTTTTGAGTTGGTAGTTCTGATTAAACAAATGAAATAAAAATTAGTCGTAGGGGTTCTCATGCTGTCCCCTTTTATGAACATGGATTGAATGGAGCACTGATTCTTTAGCTAACCCTTCTTCCTTTCCCCCCTAGGCCAGCCCCAGCTGATGTTGACGGCTGGGCCCAGCGTCGCAGTCCCCCCACAAGCACCTTTTGGATACGGCTACACTGCCCCTCCCTATGGGCAGCCTCAGCCCGGTTTCGGATACACCATGTAAGAAAAGCAAGTCTGTTTGGAGCTAGCATCGATTTGCTGCTGAAACTCCACCGTCCCACTTCAGCTCGACAGGGAAAAAGCTTTGTGCCCCTTATAACCTTTACTTTATGAAGGACTGTATTTTTGTTTCTCTCCCCGTCCCCAGCGCAAACCTTTTCAGTCCCACTTAAGCATAATCCTTCTTTTTTCCACATTCCATGTCACTTAGAAAGGACTCTTGTTTTTTTTCTTTCCAAATGGGAATATTTGAGTGGGCTTTCCCCCCCCCTTTTTTTTTGCAAGACTTGCTTCTTGACATTAAACCCCGGTCTCTTTGTGACTCTTCCAATTTGCACTCTGTAAACGTTTAAACTCTACTATCGAATCTAAAGTTCAGTGTATGTGAGCAGCTTTACAAATATGTACCGTCTTATCTAAGGAAAAAAAATGCATTTAAAAGTCTCGTCGTATATTCTGAAGAGGGGGGGTGGCGGCAGAAAAGCTTAAACCAAGAGAAGGATTTGTATTTGGGAGTTGGAACACTAAACCAGCATCTCCTACCCCGCTTGGATTGCTTAGCTCTTTAAAAATAAAAGACATGAGTACAGACAACCTTTCCTGAATTCAAAAAACAACAGCGGCAAACCTAGTAGAGTTCCCCCCCTTTTTAACCTATGCAGGTTTCCAGTTTAGTCTTAGAGAAAATGCTAGTGTGTGTTCACTCCATACGTAAACGGATGATGACCCTTCTGTCGTGCTACTGTATACCCTGTGCTTTTCTTGTGGGGACCATTTTTTTATTTTCCATTGAGGAACAAGGAGGGAGCACCATGAATCCAAGTGTGCGTGTACTTGACCTAACCCTGCCCTGCGGTTCGTGTATGTTGGATATTGTGGTGTTCAAGATCAATATTTTTTTGCTGAGTGTACAGAAGAGGGAAGGGGGGAAAAAAGAGAGAGAGAGAGAGAATTCAAACAGAAGAGCAGGAGGGGGGGAAAGAAAACCAACTGCTGTTCAATTTTTTTGTTTGTGCAATTTAAAAATGACTCGAATTGGAAAAATAATAATAAATTACTGGACTGTGGACATGCTCTATGGTAGTTTTTCAGTATGCATCTCTCTTCTTCAAGCTCCTTTTTATGATGTATGTGCTCGGTTGAAAAGCAAAACATGGAAGGGTTGATGCTTTTCAAGGTCAGACGGGAGAGGGGACCAGCAACTTAGCAAAAATACCAAATTGTTACTATGGAGACCAGACTATATTGGCAGGTGACTTTGCACTGAAGAGATTATGTGTGAGAGAGAGACAGAGATGTGTGTGAGGCAGATGTTTGGGGACTATATACTGGAATAAGGGGAGAGATGATAGCACTTTTCAACAGGTGGCTGCAGCTGGGCCAACGACAGCGTCTTTTAACCAGGTGATGAAAACCTCTTTAGGGTTGTAGTTTTTGAGTGTTTCCAGTTAAATCTGACAAAAAATTTTAAAAAATAAAAAGATCATGTTATAGGTATGTTAAGTTGCCTTAATATATTTAGCTTCAAAATAAAATTGACTTCAATGTTCAAACACTCTTCGAATTACTGTCATGTTTGCATGTACAAAATGATGAACCCAGCCGCTGGAGGAAGACCAGACTTGCTTGGCAAGGCTGGCTGGCTTGGAAGAGTCCAGTTTCTGCTGGCACATGGTGGGGTGGTGCATGTGGCCAAACCACCTAGCAACTCGCTGGGCTGTCCTGGATTGGGTCTTCTCTAGGTCCTGGAGCAGATGTTTAGGAGGAGTGGGTGCTGACGAGAATCAAAGCAACACGTGTCTGGTTTACTGCAATATAGGTAACGATCTGGCTTTTGCCATTTTAAAGGCGACAAGAGTAAATAAAGCCAGATATAGCCACTTACAAAATGCCTACAGGGTTCTCAGTGCAGCGGCTACGAGAACAGACTACGAAAAATAAGCTGCCTGTATCACATATTTTCCCTGCAACAAATCCATTTTGGTGATCTTAACCAGTATCAAACCACCCAAACTCCTCCTGTCCGTACCAGAGCTGCAAGCCTGCCTTTTTGTTGTAAAAGGTCACTTGAGTGTGCCTTGATTACTCTTAAAAAACAACACCTTGCCATAGGTATGTTTTCAACTAAGTTCTAAGACCCATTAAAGTTAACAGGCATGGTTAACTTCCCTCCATTACTTTCTGTGGCTCTACTCAGCAGAACTTAAGGCAGATACAACTGGCCAGATCCAGTTCCTTACCCTGCTCTACTCAGAAGTAGACATATCAAGATTATTTGCTGGCTGGCAACTGTTCTACACAACAACCGTGTTGATGTCATGTTAATACAGCTTCCCTCCAAGAAGTGGCTGAAGTAGACAATCCTTTGCACGCACACACACTGCAATTCTCAGGTTCTCCAGCAAGCAAAGATTGTCAGTCTCTGTTCTGTGTGAATAGAACCACACATAATTTTTGGAAGCATGTTTTGCTGAGCGTCTCCTCCTATATTAAAATGTACAAAGCAGCAACGTCCCCCCTCAAAAGAACAATTGCCCACCACCTTGAACTCCACCATAAACAATACAAATCCATCATATCCTTAATAGATTTTATGCTTAAAATAAGACACTTCTCCCATACTATGCCATAAGAGTGGTGTCTGAGCTTCCCCCAGAGCCTCACTTGAAGCTTAGAGTGTGCCTTGGCTGATTTAAGTATTAAGACTAGCAGTTTTTGGACTCTTAGGTCCCATTAACCCGAACTAGAGTGACCAATGGTTAGAAAAAGTGGGAGTTGAGAATCCAAGTCGGGATTTAGGCCTCATTATGGGACTGAAACTGCCATGGTCGCACTGGTTGATGATCTCCGGCGGGCTAGGGACAAAGGTGAGAGCTGTTTCCTAGTTCTGCTGGATCTCTCAGCGGCGTTTGATACCATCGACCATAACATCCGTCTGGAGGGGCTGGGAGCTGGGGGCACTGTCATACAGTGGTTCTGCTCCGTCCTCCTGGGCCGTGTTCAGAAAGTGGTGGGGAGGGATGAGTGTTCAGACCCCTGGGCTCTCACTTGTGGGGTGCCTCAGGGTTCTGTCCTCTCCCCCATGCTTTTCAACATTTACATGCAGCCGCTGGGAGAAATCATCAGGAGGTTTGGGCTGGGTGTTCATCAGTATGCGGATGATACCCAGCTCTACCTCTTTTAAATCAGAACCAGTGAGGGCGGTGAAGGTCCTGTGTCAGTGTCTGGAGGCGGTTGGAGGATGGATGGCGGCTAACAGATTGAGGTTGAATCCTGACAAGACAGAAGTACTGTTTTGGGGGGACAGGAGGCGGGCAGGTGTGGAGGATTCCCTGGTCCTGAATGGGGTAACTGTGCCCCTTAAGGACCAGGTGCGCAGCCTGGGAGTCATTTTGGACTCACAGCTGTCCATGGAGGCACAGGTCAAATCTGTGTCCAGGACAGCTGTTTACCAGCTCCATCTGGTACGTAGGCTGAGACCCTATCTGCCTGCGGACTGTCTCGCCAGAGTGGTGCATGCTCTGGTTATCTCCTGCTTGGATTACTGCAATGCACTCTACGTGGGGCTACCTTTGAAGGTGACTCGGAAAGTACAACTAATCCAGAATGCAGCAGCTAGACTGGTGACTGGGAGCGGCCGTCAAGACCATATAACACTGGTCTTGAAAGACCTACATTGGCTCCCAGTACGTTTCCGAGTACAATTCAAAGTGTTGGTGCTGACCTTTAAAGCCCTAAACGGCCTCGGTCCAGTATACCTGAAGGAGCGTCTCCACCCCCATCATTCTGCCCGGACGCTGAGGTCCAGCGCCGAGGGCCTTCTGGCAGTTCCCTCATTGCGAGAAGCAAAGCTACAGGGAACCAGGCAGAGGGCATTCTCGGTAGTGGCGCCCGCCCTGTGGAACGCCCTTCCAGCAGATGTCAAAGCGATTAACAACTACCTGACATTCAGAAGACATCTTAAGGCAGCCCTGTTCAGGGAAGTTTTTAACGTGTGATATTTTACTGTATTTTTGGTTTCTATGGAAGCCGCCCAGAGTGGCTGGGGAGGCCCAGCCAGATGGGCGGGGTATAAATAATAAATTATTATTATTATTATTATTATTATTATTATTATTATTACCATCTTTGTCTATCTCTGTTTTAAGCAACCCACATAAAATATGTGTCAGATTGCACTAAAAACAGACATAATAAAATTACGAAAATATATTTGACATCAGAGAGGTGTTACAAACTATTGCACATAATTATGCAACTTGCATACTGCTCTGCAAATAAAGTATGCTGGGGGATTTTTAACAAGGAATGAAATTAAAATTCTGCAACACACACTTGTTTTGGGCTGTTGGATGAAATGTCCACCAGAGGGCAGCACCTGCTCAGGTTCTCCATCATTTTATAAACAGGCATTGATCACAGGCTGCGAAGGTGCAATCACAACATGCCACTTACATGCTGTTGCATCACTTGCGCTCTTGCATAGATATTTCAAGGTGCGGCAGTTGCTAACCGAACAGCTCTTTGTTTTTGAAGTTGATCTGCTTATTCCCCCATGTGCACCTGAAAGGCTGCAGCCTAGAGGCATTTAAATGCAGGTAGTCTATATCACAGACCTGCGCGGCCTTTCCCCTAGAAAACAAAGCAAGATTCTAGTCCTCATAGTTCCATATAAAAAGGCTTGAATTCTGAACCTGAGTCAGACCATTGGTCCTCTAACCATTTCCACGAGAGAGCAAGGGTGGAGAAGGGGGCTGTGTCTGCTTCCCATGCATAGACCACAATCCCAAGATTCCCATCTTTTTCTTTTTTTAAAAAAGCAAGTTTATAGCATTTGTAGAACCTGAGATATGAGGCAAAATGTACAGGCACTATTCTCATTTGGGAATGGAGAAGGGTTAGGGTTAGAAGCTACCCTCCCCATCCTTCCAGGGCTCTTAATTTACACACACACACACACACACACACACACACACACACACACACACACGGGGGGGGGAGTTCTGACACACACACACACGACAGTATTGTCTAGTATGCTGACATGTAGTGACTCTCCATGATTTCAAACTGATTGATGGTGAAACTGTCTACCCTCGACCGGCTGCCATCCAATGGAAGTGGGCAAGATGGAATAATTAAGAGTTTGGCTTTTGTGGGTACTTTTTAAATCAAAGGCTACCAAACTTATTTTGACACAAATTTCATCATGGACTAAACCCCATTTTGTCAGATGCATGAAGTGAAATCTCAGTTGGAAGGTATTATAAAAGGGGGCAAATGTAAGGTGGGAGCTGAGTGGCAATGAAACGCAGACATTGAAGTTAAGTGATAATTAGAGCTAAGTGTACGTGAAACTGGTGCAGCATTCTTACAGCAGCACATTGCTGATCACGTACTCAGCACTGCTGAGATGGTGTTTGTTTGTTTTTTTAAAAAGGAGAACTTTAATTGATTTCCAAGAATACAATGAGGCAGAGTCAGTTGCAAGAAACTATCACAGCAAAGTTATCCTGGCCTTTGTGGCTAATTAACTCGTTAGGGTGTCCCTGGAGATAATAAAGATACAGTTTTGGATTCACAGTTGCAGTGACTAGTATTTTCCCAAGTTAACAGCTGTACATTTAACTGCAAAGGGTGGGGTGCACTGCTACATCCAACCCTACTGCCAGTTCAAAGGCTAACTCCACCCTTGATTCAGCTCTTTGCCTACATGGTTGAATAAATCCTCTTTCATGCCAAAAAGCAACTTGCTTTTCTGGCTTGAGCACATGAGCCAGACAAGTACGGTGACTTAATGTGCTTTATGTGTTAACTCTTAATGTTCCTCTTCTGGGCATAGATTAGCATAGATGTGTCTGACAAGGCCTTTTCTAGAGTGGCACCCCACATCTAAAACACCCCCACTAATTCCAGCTGACACTATATTAGCCAGTGAAAACCTGCCTTTTGTCCAGATGTTTGAGTGTTCCTGCTTGATCTCTGTATTTTTTATATATAAATTTTGGTTTTAGGTTAAAATGGTTTTTACTGTATTGGATACCAGATAGTGATTGCTTGGGTGTCAGAGAAAGAACTAAGCTGAAATCCCCTTGTGGGAAAGCATGTGGCCCCTGGAAGCCTCCCTAAGAGGGAATGTGGCCCTTAGGCTGGAAAAGCCCCCACCAGCATTGCCTTAGGGCTGCCAGTTCCCAAATTATGCCACAATGGGATCAGTCAGGCCTTGAAAACTTATTCCACCATGCTGTTTGAGTTTACTGCTCTGGCAGAGTACACACTATGCATTTAAAGTACACAGTTTCCTCCAAAGAATCTTGGGAACTATAGCTTACCCCTCTCAGAGCTACAATTCCCAGGATCATTAACAGTCCCCAGGATTTGGAGGTAGGTCCAGTTGGACATAACTGAGATTTCTTCCATGAAAATATGCAAAGGTTTGCTCTGTTACTATACAAAGAGCCCACAGCTGTGGAGGAGGAAGTGTGCTTCGTTTCTTCTTGGAGAAGATGAAGACAAGTGTAGAAATGACTGTAGAAATATGCCTCCGGTTTACTTCCAGGGAAATTAGGGCCCTCCTAGCAGTCGGGGTACAACAGTCCTGGCCTATGGCTCTAGTTGCTCTCCATGCTCTGTTGCTAAAGATCCACTCACAAGTCACTTAACACAGCATCACTGCTAAGCCCCCAAAGGTTAAGAACCTGCAGTTTTCCTTTGCCTGCATTTTACTAATTCAAAGGGCTGTTCTAATGGGTGAAAAAAGGCAAGTTAAAAAACTTGTCCAGCTACAAGCAGCAGGATGCTGCTACTGCTTCATTGCTGCCCTAGTCATTGAAATCGAAGACTGAGCTAACAGATGGATTTTGTTTTGTCATGAAGGCAAGATACGCTGCTGCAAATATCAGGATGCT
The DNA here is from genome assembly GCF_964106915.1 of Podarcis gaigeae. NCBI lineage: Eukaryota > Metazoa > Chordata > Lepidosauria > Squamata > Lacertidae > Podarcis > Podarcis gaigeae. The sequence goes on along the minus strand of NC_139692.1, from coordinate 41,243,999 downwards.
GCTGCTAGACAGCAACAATAAATGCGGCCCTTCAGGCCTCTCCATCTGGCTCTTGGAACTCTCCCCAGACCACAGACAAAGTTTTTGCTCGGCTGAAATATCCTTTAACTCTTTTCAGATCATACTTATGCATATGTGAATGACAACTAAAGAACTCTGTAGGATGCCCACCTTTACATTCCTCACCTCAGAATTGAGTCTTTAAAACAAGGATGGTCTGGCTACCTGTGGCTGACCAGAGGTTCCTACGCTACAACTCCCATCATCCCAAACCACTGGTTGTGCTGGCTGAGGCGGATGGGAGTCTGAGTCCAGCAACACCTAAGGAGTGACAAGTTCCTCATCCCAGGAACAATGTCCATATTCCTAAAAACTGTCCCTTCAGACTGACCATTTTCAAAGAGCCAATTCTCTATTTTAAAAATAAATAAATCCACAAAGCCTGCCCCAGAGAACCAGGTTTCACCCTGTACTTACTATACATGTCCTTATTTTTTTCCTCCTATCAACAATTTCCTAGGACAGTAAGTTCAAGGATCATGTTTAACCAGCAGACAACAAAGAAGCAGAGCGTGGACAGATAACCTGTTGCATTTTATGTATTCCAAATACTGAAAGGCAATGAAAAATAAACTATGATCCTGCTCAATAATCATTGTTTTTAAGGGGTTGTTTGCTTTAAATCTGTACAGTTGATATCATTATCTCTGGGCTAGATGCTCCGTATTCAGTAAAGTTTTAAATGGCCAGAGACTTTGTCCACAACCTCCACTGGTCCTGGTCCAATGCCGAGGACAGTCCGCGAACCTGGGGCTATCTGCGTACGGCCCGCATCTTGGATTAAGCTCACTGTCAGGCCCAGCGTTTTGGCCTCGCCCAGGAGCTGAAGCAGCGTTTCCTCGTCAGGAGCTTTGAGGACCACCTTGGGCTGTCCGCAATACTCCCACTGCTTCAGGAGTTCAGGGTTTCGGCGCTGGATTTGTTTGTAGGCTGAGACAGCCGCATGGGAGCACTGGGCTGCCACTTTGCCCTTCTGCATCTTCAGGTCGTTCCGGACAACAATCACCATCTTGAATTCGCCGCTTTCGCCCATGATAGTGGCTTCGTTGCCCAGTTCATTGGCAAGCTGGGTCATTCTGGCTTTGGATGGTCGCAAGAACCGGGCTCGAATGCTCCAGCCCAGGCATACCCCACAGGCAACACCAGCAATTATACTGAAGAGACCGGGCTTAGAAAGGTAATCCATAGTACATCTAGCGATCAAAGAGAGGAATGTTAGGAGGACCTAAGGAGTGCTCAGGAAAATGGAAATTGCAGCCTTCACGACAACAAAGCCATGCAGAACAAGTTCAAAGCTGGGCAACTGCCAGCTGCATCTGGGAAAGACTGAAAGCTTAGAGAGTGTTGGTGTAAACCAGCCTGCACCTACCTGGCGAAGATGATGCAGGCTCCCACTCACACCATCCCCTGCCATGGGTCATGTGGGGTGCTGGGAGTTGTAGTTCAAAGCTGTTCAGTTTCTGTTAATTGATTCTCATGAAAACTTACAGATTCTGGCTTCACACAATTAACTCAAGGCAGTGTCAATTTACTTTTGGCAGAAAGCCAAGGTCTGCTTGACCTAGAAACTACTTACTCTGATTGGTTAACGACCAGCACTCAACTCTTATCTAGGAATGCTAGCACAGTTTGTGTTGGGTGTGTTAGGAGTAGGAGTGCTGTGTATGGTTAAGAGAGAGAGAGAGAAAGAAAGGATTTATTTTGCTTTGTTTTTGTATGCAGAAACTCTGCTGGTTTTATTTTTTCCTTTTAATAAATCCTGTAAATAGTTATTCTGAGTCTAGCTGACTAGTCATTTCCACCTCAACTAGCTTTTTCGCTGTGCAGGAAAACTCTGCTACGTTTGGGCTAAAGCCATTAGAGCTATGCCATGAGAGAGAACAGGATATTTTCAGGGGCAGGGGGGGGGGGGGAGGCAATGGGTTTGTAGGCCAAGGGTCCTCAACTCATAGGCTAACTCTTACATACAGTTACAGATAGGTAGCCGTGTTGGTCTGCCATAGTCAAAACAAAAAAATTTCCTTCCAGTAGCACCTTAAATACCAACTAAGTTAGTTCTTGGTATGAGCTTTCGTGTGCATGCAGATATTCTTCAGGTATCTGAAGAAGTGTGCATGCACACGAAAGCTCATACCAAGAACTAACTTAGTTGGTCTTTAAAGTGCTACTGGAAGGAATTTTTTTTGTTCTTACATACAGTATTGAAATTGTGCCAAATGATACTTAATTCTGTATTTTCGTGTTGTTGCGAGCTACCCTAGCACCTTATAGGGGACAAAGGAGTGGAATAAATCAAATGGGTTGTACCCAACTAGGAAGCTGAACCCACCAAAGTGAATGGATCCAAGTTAGTAATTTCCATTCCTTTTCAATGGGTCTGCGTTTTCATTTCTTCCTATGAATCCGCAACCTGATTGGTCTACAGGAGAATCCCGGAATTAGCCAATCACGTGGGGCCCATTGTGTAAATAATGTATATAAAGCAGACATTCTGGGGGAACTTCCATTCCTCCTCACCACTATGAGCTGAATAAAGAGCATGACATCCACTCTCGACTCTGAGTATATTTAAGTTGTATCTGAAGAAGTGTGCATGCACACGAAAGCTCATACCAAGAACTAACTTAGTTGGTCTTTAAGGTGCTACTGGAAGGAATTTTTTTTGTTTTAAGTTGTAACCGTCCTTTTGTCTTTGGGTGAAGGGCGATATGGAAAATTAATTAAAAATAGTAAAAATAATACTAATAAACTAATAAATAATCGGCCAGAGTTTTCATTGAAGGACCCCATCTTTGGCGGCCAGCTTCACAGTAAATTTACACATGCGAGCGAGTTTTCTTTTTTTTTTAAGGCGGAGAGGCCTAAGAGTCCGAACTGACTTCTTTGGCTTCCCCACTATATTTGCATAAATCTGCATATCTTCACCTGAGTCACAGGCGCGCTCCATGGGACCCTCCCCACACTTTCTCTCCCCCTTCCCGCCGCCTCCGCGTCTCCTCACCAGCCTCTCGTCGCCTCCTCGCGCCGCCGACCAGCCTCAGAGCAGGAGCCACGATGCGAGCCGGCAGTCGACGTCACAAACACGGCTAGCCAATCGCAACACCGCCCGTGCCTTTATCGAAGGCTGCCCCGCCCCCTCTTCCCAACGGCCTGTGGGCGACGTCAAATGACGGCCGGCCAATCGCCTCGCCCTTTTGCGTGACGCCACACGCACACCGACCAATCGGAAAGCGCGCTTGCCAACTGAAATAGTTGTATATTTTTCTCTCTTCCCAGCCCCCTCCCGCCTTTTTTTATTTTTTAAACCTTTCCTTTCCCTGTAATGAAGCTGAAAAGAGAAAGACGAGATCCAAAAAAGGAAGGCACGTGAGGAGACGCCGACGCCGCCAACCGGCGCCGCGCGGGAAATGACATCACCGCGCCCGGAAGCGACGGGGAAGAGACCGGCTTTCCGGTCGGTGGGCGGGGCCGAGCGGAGAGCCCTCCCCCGACTTCCGGGTTGGCCCGAAGCCCGGAGGTAACATCAAGAGCGGCAGGAGGAGGCGGAGACGGAGGAGGAGAGGAAGAAGCCGGACGGAGCCGGGGCTGCCGCGCGCCTGTGGGAAGAGAGCGAGCGAAGTAAGCGGCGGGGGCCTGAGGGGGGGGCGGCCTCCGCTGCCTACGGGTCCCCCGGAGGGACACGGGGCAGGCAAGGCGAGCGCGGAGTCTCTCCCCCCCCCGCCCCCGCCCCCGTTCCTACGCTTTTATTATCCTGTCAGGAAAAGCAGGGAGGGACCCCGGCGGTGGTCTTGGGGTGGGGAGGCTGCCCCTATCCAACGGTTCTCCCTCCTTCGGTTTCAGAGCTGCCTGTGGGCTGTGACTAACCAAGTTCTCCTCAGAGTGGACCCATTGGAACCAGCGGGGTCTCAGTCCGCCCTCTCCCCTTGATTTCAATGGGTCTACCTTGAGAAAGGTCAGCGCCGGATACAACCCAATGGAGCTGAGTTAGTGATAGAATTGTGGAGCTGGAAGGGACCACCAGGGTCATCTAGTCCAACCCCCTGCAAGGCAGGGATCTTGCGCCCAATGCGAGGCTCGAACCCACGACCCTGAGATTAAGAGCCTCATGCTCGACCAACTGAGCTAGTCGTGTCCTTTGATTTCAGTAGGTCTTCTCTGAAGGTAGGCGGGAGCAGGGCATCGTCTGTTGTTTGGGGATGGGGGGTGGGCTTCTTTTTCTTCATCTAGCTCTCTTCTTCAGTTGTGGCTCCAGTGTGAAGGGCAGTGGTTGGTGGGTGAGATAAAGAGCCAGGTTCAAATTCTGCCTTGAAACCCAACTAGCTCTGTCTGTTAGTTCTGCTCAGAGTAGACACAGTGAAATGAATGGATGCACGTTAGGCATGTCCAATGTGCTTGATCCAAGCATGGCTAAGATTGGATGCAGTCTTCTTATATAAATAAATAAATAAAAATAAAGACCAGCTTTCTATTAACTTGTCTTTGAAATCTGAGTAACTACTTAGGCTTGTATCTGACTAAAGTCTGCAATCTTATACACACTTGGCAGCAAGTCTCATTGAGGACAGTGGAATTTCTTAGTGTACAGCATAGATTTGTACTGCAAGTCATCTCGTTGAAAACGAATGGGTCTGCCCTGAGTATGATTCACAGTACAAACTTATGCTTGCTTACTCAGTATGCCCCATAGAGTTGAGTGGGACTTACCCCCGGGTAGCCGAGTCTCTACTCAGTTACAGCATCAGTTTTTTCTTTAATTTGGTTTATTTTATATACACTTGATTATCTTCTCAATGTCCATGGGCTCTTCATAGAAGCTCTTATTTATTTAATCTTCTGTATTTTGCAGTATGTAGTTATTTTAAAGGGGACAGGTCTTTGCCCCAAGGAGCTTACAGACTAAACACTGAGAGCGTTAGAGACACATTAACAGCAGGGGTTGAAATATTGGCACATGTGTTTGTGTATACGTTTCTGTTTGGTATGAAGAATTGAGTGTGGAGCGGGAAGGATTTCAATTATTGATTACTTAACGGAAATGAATGTTTTGGACTTGCGTGTTAATAGGGCAGCCAAACCCAGTTGCAGTTGTCATCTAACAGATGGAAAGAAGAGCTTTTCTTTGGTTCAACTTGTGTCAGAGTGTCATCAAGGAGAGAACAGCCTTTCCAATTATTAAAGATCTAAAATTTTGGACAACTGGATTTCTTGTATGCTGAAAGTATGAATGCACTTTGGGAGACAATTCCACTTATTTTCCCGTCACATGGGGGGGAAAGCCATAAGGCCATGGGGTGCTAGTGGGGCAAGAGGGGCAGCAATCCCGTTCCATGAACCAGGCTCACTGCTTTCATTTCTATCCCAGGCTCACCACTTTCTTTCTTTTTTTTTTAAAAAGTAAGCTTTTGGCATTCATAGAACCTGAGATGCAAGGCAAAATATACAGACACCGTGCGTAAGAGAGGCTGGCCCATTCCCTGGGTTTCAGTGTTTTACTCCCCACAACCTCAAAAAATTCCTGCAGACACTCGTACAAAGGCTGTGGGCCATGAGGCACAGGGAGAGAGCAGCTGGATAGCTGCTTTGTTGTTATTTTTAAGTAAGTATTTCTGCTGCCATGGCTTGTCATGCCACAATACTGTAAGGTTTCGAAAATATGCACCTGCTGAAATTCCCTCTTTTGGCCACCTGAGATCTCTTGTGAAGTTGAAACATGATAATGGCAGTTTCCTCTTAGGAGTCTTACAAAAGTGATTCATAGATTTGTAGAGTTGGATGGGACCAATAGGGTCATTTGGCTAACCCCCTGAAATCTGGAATCCCGCCCACAGCCGTCCCTGGGTGGGCTCGAACCACCAACCTTCTGGTTAACAGCCAGATGGGATAGTGATGATGCTACTACCCTCTCTATCTTCCTCTTTGCCCCCAGTTTACTGAACGAAATATTCAACTTGTTTCTGGGGTGTGTCACACACATGCTCGCACGCACACATTCCCATTGCCACAACATTCCCACAGGAATGTTGATTTCCTCACTTCACTGAGGTGGCAACAGCTTATTGCCCTGTTAAGAGCAGCCGGGCTAATGCCCCTTCTACCCACTCACCTTAGATAATACTTTGAGTGCCTCCTCATGACCTCATGTCATTCTGACTTGCTTGCAGGGAGGCTAGACAGTGTTGTTTCAAAGCAAGCATTACTCCCATCACTTTCCTTATTGCAAAAAGCCTCGTATTTTTGGGAAGTGGATTTGTTGCTCAAGACAACCTGCGCAACCTGGACTTGCCTGTTTGCACTTGAACCCCAACCAAAAATAGCAACAGGCCAGAAGTGCCCTTCAGACTCAGTTTCTGGTAGTGATAAAAGGGATCAGTTTTCTTTTTGGCTTTCCCCTGATCCCAGCCCTGGCTGACAGTGTTTGGGTAGTGTCTCGCAAGCTAGCAGTGAAACTTTAGAACGAGGAAATTGGTGGTTAGATTCTTTTTTTATTGTTGTTGTTTTCAAATTGAGGCTCGACTGCAGCCCTCTCTTTGAGGCAGAATCTCTCTTCAAGACCTTCACACCAGAACAGTCCCTCTCCCTCTTCCCGTTGCTCCCTCTGGTGTCTGAATCTCGCATCGTTCTCATCTAGCCTCTTGATTTAGCCTGCTTTCGAAGAAAGGAGTCCTGTGAACCTAACACAATTCAGATCAGGCTGTAATGCTGATTTATGGAAGATGTTTCTGATGGGTATTGTAGAGGCAAGAAGCTGGCACACTTTCGCAGAAAACATGTGAGGTTTTTGGCATTGATGATTGAGCAACTTAGCATTCGTGTATAGGTTCAGTCAAGATACTAGATGGCGGTCCCTTCCAGATGCTTTGGACTAAAAACTCCCATCAGCCCCAGCCAGCACATGGAGTTGTAGTCCAAAACATCTTGAGGGCACCAGACTGACAAAGTCTGTCTTATACTGTAATTTTTTAAGCTATAATATCCAAGTTTATCTCAGTGCTTTCTCTACACTTGGGAAACTGAGATGAATTCTTTGTTTTTGATTGTCAGGCTCCAATCCTGAAGTCACAGAAAATATAGCCGAGTTCCTCACTTTAGCCATCAAAACAGGGTCAAAATTATTGAAAGGAAGATAAGTTCAAAGTCAAAATCTCCTGTATTTTTAAACTGTTTCCAGCTGTTTATTTTGTTTCACAATATTTATATGCAGCTTAATTGTAATAAAGCCTCAAAGCGGTTTACAAAATGAAGAAAGCAATAAAATTATCAGTATAAAGCAGTTAAAACCTACATTATTTAAATTATTTTAAAAGTAATTAAAACAAACTGTAACCTGATTAACACACACACCAACATTCCATATGTCTGGAAAGGCTTGCCTAAACAAAAATGTTTTTGTGGACACCAGAAAAAGTACAGTGAAGTCTGCCTGTTTCAATAGGCAAGGAATTCCAAGATCACTTTCTGTTTATGAGTTTTGTTGTCTATTTATTTTAAAAGCTACAATTTGTGGGTGTATACCCTGTTTCCAGACCCCCTGCTGCAGTTGTCTCAATATCCCTGTAGTGCCATTATTTCAGTCTTTGATCAGTTTGTAAAATCTAAAAAGCAGCCCTGAAAGTTAGTTAGCTTTCTTCTTCCCAGTATGTGGATGAAGAATTGGAGATGAGAGTGTTCTGTTGCAAAGGCAAGATTTGAATGGGACAGACCTCTGCTTTTGTGGCTATGTGCTTCTGTCCACAACATTGACCTCTTAATGCTTTGCACATTATACTTCTGTGAGTGTGTGTATAAGTGGAAAAACGCTTTGGGAGTTTTGCCAGGAAGTGGCGTTTAAAAATGTGAGAAATCGACTATAAGCCACTGCTTACGTTTGTGTGTGCTGTGGATCTCTCTCATTGATCTTGTTATCTTTGTTAATTGACAGGCTGGCTTTGTCCATCTGAAATACACTGCCGCCCATGAGAGGATATAATTGTAAAAAGCAATTGCTCAAAGTTGGTACAAAGTCTCTCTCAAGACAGAGTCCAAAAGGCTTAATATTGGATCTTCGTGTGGTTTTTCACAAAGAACAAGGTTCACTTTGAATCCTTTAAGACTCAAAGGTTTCAAAGATAACCTTGTTCTGTCTGTTCTTTCTCGATAACTAGGCTTTTGGCTGAGTGAATATTCTGTGGCCTTTTAAATGTGTTTGTGGGTAAGTGGGGATTATTGCTTTTATTGTTATTATTAATTTTGTGTTCTCGTTTGATATTTTTATGCTGTGAGCTTCAGATGAAATGTGGTATGCAAATTTAATTAATACCACTACTACTAATGATGTATCTTGCTATCTGTTAACTCCTTCATCCTTGCCATTTCCCTCCTGCGCGCTTTCTGTGTTTATTAAAAATATTGTGGTGATGGGTGTGAGCTAAGAGCCGGTTCAGATCTCTCCTCAGGTAGAAACTTGCCAACGTCACCAAGAGCTGATTCACACTGTATAGTCAAAGCACATTCAACACTCATTTAAAGCATGTGACTTCAACAAAAGTATACTGGGAGCTGTAGTAGGTGAAGGGTGCTGGGAATTGTAGTTTTGTGAGGTGGAACTGCATTTCCCACAATTCTTTGGAGGAAGTAATGTGCTTTAAACGTGCGTTGTGTGTGCTTTAAATATATGATGTGGATCTGTTCTGGGTGTTTTTGGGCAAGGGAGCCTTTATGTTCCTCAGGTTCAGTCCCATCTGCATTATTGGGGCATATTAGTGTAATTTATATCCTGCACTTTCACTATGTGTGTGTTGTCCGGGGGCTAACAAATCACTTACAAAACAGTAATCCTGCTCCAGTAGGCCTCTTATGTTATTCTTCCTGCTTTTTGTAAGATTCGGAAATGGTGTCCCAAACTTTGTCATTTATACTCTTTTTAATAATAATTTCTATTAAATGTTCTACTTTACAATTTCAACTAAATATTTGGCAAACTTTAAAATATCCAGTGACTTCTTCTCTTTCCGTGGTTCATTTTACCATGGTTCATCCCTGCATATTTTACAATAGCCATTCAAATCAATTTTCTACTCTGCTGAATGTTGAATTTATCTTAATGCTGCCAGCATTTTCAGCTGTACAGTTATTTTCCATATACTCAATAAACATTTTCCATTCTTCTTTAAAGACATGTTCTTCTTGCTCTCTTATTCTATATGTTAAATCTGCAAGTTATGCATATTCTGTCAACTTGAGTTGCCAATTCTCTTTAGTTGGGACCTTGCTCACTTTCCATTTTTGGGCTAACAAAACATGGGCCGCAGTTGTTGCATACATGAATAACCTTTTCTGACACCTGGGGATATCAGTCTGGGTTATCCCCAGCAGAAAGGACTATGGGTTTTTTGAGGGGAAAGTAATTTAAACACTTTTTTCAGTTCATTATAAATCATTTCCCAATACTCTTACCTTTTTGCATGTCCACCATATGTGAAAGAACATTCCCTCCACATCTTTACACTTCCAGCACTTAACCGTATTTTTCGCCATATAGGACGCACCTTCCCCCCTCCAAAAATGAAGGGGAAATGTGTGTGCGTCCTATGGGGCGAATGCAGGCTTTCGCTGAAGCCTGTAGAGCGAGAGGCATCGGTGCGCACTGACCCCTCTCACTCTCCAGGCTTCAGGAAGCTATCCGCAAGCCTTCCCGCCGGACTCCCAAGGCTTGCGGACAGCAGCCTGCAACCCGAAACCCAGGGAGCGCAGCGGAGTGCACCCCGGGCTTCGGGAGTTGCCGCCGGACTCCCCAGGCTTGTGGTTAGCAGCCTGCATCCCGAAGCCTGGGCCGCGCTGAGTAGCGCGCCCCGGGCTTCGGGCAGAGTTCCCGCCGGGCTCCCAAGGCTTGCAGATAGTCTGTTCTGGGGGCTGGGGTCGGGGGAAGCTCGGGCTTCCCCCGCCCCGCTCCTGGGGGGGGGAAATATTTTTTTTTCTTTATCCCCCCCCAAAAAACCTAGGTGCGCCCTATAGGGCAAAAAATACGGTATCTGATTCTGTCTTGTAAATCTTAGCCAACCTACTCAGAATTAAGTACCATCCATGAATCATTTTCAAATAGTTCCCTTTCAAAGAATAACATGCTGTAAATTTCAAGTCCCTTTTCCAAAGTTCCTCCCAGAGGTTAAGATCTATATTGTGTCCTATATCTATTGCCCAGTGCGTCACTGAAGCTTTAACTAGGTCGTCTTTTGTTTCCCATTCTAATAATATCTTTGTCATTTATACACTTATTCCAGTTCCTCCCACCCCCAAACACCCCCCCCAATCCATTCATAGTAAGGGGAAAGGTTATTCAGTCAGTCTTTAAAGTTGATTGATGTGGTGAGGATTTCTCCACTTCATTTCAAAGTCATTTATGAGAGTGAGAATCAAAGCTGGAGGAGACCTTGCATTTCCTAACACTGGTTGGTGTGTGTGTGTTCTTTCTCCCTTTGCTGAGGCACCATGTTCATTCATGAGCAGCTGTGTTGCCATAGGATTGGCGGGGAGAATTGCTGGGGGTTGAAGAAGGGGAAAGTGTGATGGATTTTAAAGCGTCTGACTTGCGAGGAGCAGAATTCGTGATCTAAATATAGCCTCCTCTGAGTTGGAGGGTTAGCGATGAAGCGAGAGACTAGCCCCTTGGTTTTGAAGCTGGGTTTCACTGGCTTTCGATCACTGAGGCCCTCATTTTTCCTTCTGTGGTTTAAAATGGGGGGCTGCGTTTAGAGTATTGATTGGAAAGAGGCAAGCACGAAACAATGAGATCTTGGGTGCATTTGCACCTTGCGCTAAGTCATGGTTAATGGTTTCCTCTGAACGTGCTGATCAATTCTACATTGTTTCCCCCTCCTCCCCTTACAACATGAGAGCAGCAAACCAAAATCCTCGGCCTCACATTAGGTCCAAACTGTGAGATGCGGTTTCTTTTACAAATCACCATTGGTAAGCTATGACTTTTCATCCTAGTATGGAGCAAAGCAAATCAGATTTATGGGACGCAGGTGGGGCTGTGTGTTAAACCACAGAGCCTAGGACTTGCTGATCAGAAGGTCGACGGTTCGAATCCCTCCGACGGGGTGAGCTCCCGTTGCTGGGTCCCTGCTCCTGCCAACCTAGCAGTTCAAAAGCACGTCAAAGTGCAAGTAAATAAATAGGTACCGCTCCGGCGGGAAGGTAAACGGCGTTTCCATGCGCTGCTCTGGTTCACCAGAAGTGGCTTAGTCATGCTGGCCACATGACCCGGAAGCTGTACTTGGCCAATAAAGTGAGATGAATGCCACAACCCCAGAGTCGGCCATGACTGGACCTAACAGTCAAGGGGTTCCTTTACCTTTACCTTTAAATCAGATTTGATGTCATGCTGGTCTAAGGATTCTAAGAATTGGAGTTTGTTGCTCTGAGTCACTAGCAAGGAGGAGCAGAACAGAAGCAAATTCCCAGTAAATCATTAACCATAGATTTCTTTCATAACCCACAGCTGTGGTCGGTAGGGATAACAGTGGGTATTCTCTTCAGGGTTGGCTATATTTCTCTATTAGAAGTTATTGAATGATCTGATCACAGCCAGTGCAGGGACAGAATGGAATTGGGCAACACCCTCACCCCAGTTGAGTCCAATTGCTCATGCGTCACCTCCTTCCCGTGACTCATGCGGAGACACAACGGACAGCCTCCTGCTTACGGCTAGCAGTTCTGCAGCCCTTCTGCATTGAGAGCAGTTGTCAAATCCAGTTGATGTAGCGATGGGGCAGAATTTTTCACTACAAATGGAAGTAGGTAAGGCCAGGGCAGAAAGTCATTTGGAGATTAGCGATATCTTGGTGTGTGCTTGTGAGTCCTGGGACATGATTTAAGTGTGACTCATTTGGACCATGGCCCCATCAGGTGGACATCTCAGCATGGAAAAGAGCCATTCTTACTGATAGATCATCTGCTTGTGTATAGTAGGTCTCGAATCCAATTTCTGGCGTTTCCAAAGAGCGGGCTGGTAAAATATTTTTGCCTGAAACCCTGCCTGCCAACCAGTCATACCTAGGAATAGAGGAAGTTGCCTGAGATACATTTGTCCATCGAGCCCAGTATTGTCCACATGGGCTGGCAGTCTCTCTCAGCCTTATGTGGAGGTGCCCAAAGACCTAGGAGTGTAGAACAGTGCTTCTTCATGACTTCCTTGAGTGTTTTTCTTTGGCTAGAATGTGTCTGTGATCGTTCCACTTGCTTGCCTGGAAAGCAGTGTGTGTGCTGAAACTAGCTTACTGAACAAAAGGTAAAGCATACGCTTCTGGCATGTGGCCCCCAGAAGGTTCCCCAGAAAGGAATGTGGCCCTTGGCCCGAAGAAGGTTCTCTACAATCCTGGGGTAGACAGTGTTGAGCTAGGTGGAACAATGGTCTGACTACAAATGACGCATAGCACTGCCTGTTGAATGAAGCATTTGCTGTGTAATCTTCTAACATCCTCTGGAATGGAGGAATTTCACTACTACTGAGTCTGGAAGGGAAAATAAATCCATGAAAGTGAGTGTCTCTGCTTTAGCCGTCATTGATAATGATACAGCAGGCCATTATTTTTTCACCCCTTGTTAGTTTTCCAGGTCATTCTTGTTCAGCCAAGTAAGGACAGAGTATAATAGTCAGGCCGGCAGTGTCCCTGGTTTCATATTCTATTTTTTGACAGCAGCTGGTTCCAAACTGGGATTTCCCAAAGCTTGGGAGTGGAGGCGGGGAAAGAAGGGGAGCGGGGACAGGTTGGGAGGATTGATGGGATGGCTTGGCAACCCCCCAAGCCCACGGGGGGGGGGAGACGTATCTGTTGACCCTTTGCTAAGTCATAGGAGGCTTGTCAATGGGCAGCCAGGCAGCTGGGAAGGGGCATCGTAGCTATGCTATGCATGCAGAAGAGCCTTGGCATTTCCAACTGAAAGGAGCTCAGGAGGAAGTGGAACCTGGAAATAAGTTTTTCCTGGGACCTTAAGGAGACTCTGCCACAGAGAATAGACGGGCCTCCCCACCCCCACATGCTTTGGACCAGGCATCCCCCAACTCGGCCCTCCAGTTGTTTTGGGACAACAACTCCCGTCATCCCTAGCTAACAGGACCAGTGGTAAGGGATGATGGGAATTGTAGTTCCCAAAAAAGCTGGAGGACCGTTTGGGGATGCCAGCTTTGGACTATGTCAGCTTCGGCCAGCATGCCCAGCAACCAGGGGTGATGGGAGTTGTATTTCCAGCAACATTTGTGGAGGGCATCAGATTGGGTGTGAAAGACTGGACAAGGTGAACTTTCGGTCTGATCTGGCTAGGCTTTTCAACACAATCCTGAAAGCTGAGCTGAGAGCCAGTGTTTTCAAAAAAGGGAGTTAGACCGGGTGTGGGCACGAATCCGCCCTTGAGGCCGTTTCTCCGTTGTCTCCGTCTCCAGCCTGATGCCATGTGCAGTGTCAGACGGGGGGCATGTAAGTTGTTCCTTTGCAAGCAGGGCTTGCTGATTGGTGCACAAGGCGAGCCCTTCTCAGATCAGCCGCACCAGTGGAGCTGGGGTAGCTTGCTGTCAGCACAGACCAGCTGATCAGCTTCATCCCCTTTGAAGGTGCGTGAGCCCTGCTTTGCCCACTCGCAGGTCCAGTCTGAACCCAAACCGCACCAAACAAACATCCAAGTTGCTGACTGCTTGGTGGTTTTGGCAAACCGCTTTGGAATTGTCACCTGATGTCGTAGTGATGTCCAATTTGGCCCACATGAAGTTGGCAGAGGGTAGGCTCTGGTCGGCCTTGTGGATCTGGGTCATAATGCTTGGGGGGGTTATGTCCATCAACAGGTGTGTTACATGACAGCTCAATGGACTTCCTATAAGCATCTCTCTGGTCACTGTAGGAACTACAAGGCCCGTTGGCCTAATCTGGAAAGATCTTATCAAGGTCTTAAACACGGTGTCTTGAGAGAACTGGGGAAAGTGAACTTCTGAGTTGGAGATGAGCTGAAGAGAACCATCTATGACACCAACTACCTGAAGAATAATGTGAGGCCAGAGGGTCCGTCACATCTAACATGTTGTTCCTTTGCCAGGCTTAAAGTTGCATCCCGTTTCTCTGAGACAGGGGACGTGTGGTCCTCCAGTTGACTATAGCTCCCCTCATTTGTGATGGTTGGCCATGTGGGGAATGGAATGGAGTATCTTGGGAAAGGGTGTGATTGGCTTGCTGGAAGGCCGAACAGGAGCACTCCATGGCACAGTGTTTTGTTTGGGTTCATCTTTAAAGTCCAGTTCAAGTTTCCTAGCCTGCCAGTCCCCGTGTATCTATGTAACATTGGTCACAGCAAAAGGTCTAAAGTGGGAAGGAAGCGGCCCTCTTCAGTTTTACAAAAGCTTGCTTACCTGGTCACCTGAGGTGAACTTTATTTCATCCCAGACGAATAGCTTTTGCCGAATCCCTTTGGAAACAAACCAACCTTTCCTTCTCTTTCTGACCTCCTTGTCTCCTGCCAGAGCTGGATCCCATTCTCTCAGCCCCACCCATGCAACCGCCAGCTTCAGACCTGGTCAAAAAAAAGTAGGACACCCCATTTGGGCCAGATTAAGCAGGCGCCGCCCAGGGAATGTGTCCTGTTGTGCAATCGGTGCTTGTACAATGAGCTAATGATTGTGGGTCCTCTTGCTTTTCCAGTAACTAAAATATAATGTAATGTTTAAACTATGTTGCCGTGTCTCTTGGTTGTGTTGGGGGGAAATGAACATAGCAGGACATGAGCCCGTCAGTTGCTAAACATCTCTGCCAGTTGATCTTGGGCCCAGACGACCACCTGTTCTCTCTCCCGAAAGGTCCCCTAAGGACACCTGACTCCCCTGAGGCCCTTTCAAAGTGTTACATAGCTTAAGGGGATTGGATTTTACATTCTTCAAGGGAGATGGCTCCGTCACTATTTTCAAGAGGACTCTCTGGGTGTTTGGGGAGAATCCCCCCGTCCCCTGCCTTAAGGAAGCGCATAGACTTGTTTACAGCAGCGGGCATTAACCTCTGGCGTTTCTGGGACTACCAGAAGATCCACACCACACACTTAAAAGCACAGCCTGGATAGCTCAGCTGGTTAGAGCGCGGTGCCGATGAAGGCAAGATTGCAGGTTCAATCCCTGTATGGGACAGCTGCATAGTCCTGCTATTGCAGGGGGTGGGACTGAATGATCCTCAGGGTCCCTTCCAACTCTACAGTTGTGTGATCCAGTGCACATTCAAAGCACATAGCTTCTACCCTCCCCCCCAACCCCCCCCCCCAAGAATACTGTTCTAATTTGTTCAGGATGCTGGGAATTGCACTCTATGAGGGGGAATCCCAAGATTCTTCGAGGGGTGTCACACACTTTAAATGGGGATTGTATGTGCTTTAAGTACATGGTGTGGCTTCTTGACCATTGGGCTGATGGGATTTGGAGTCCAAAAACATCTGGGAGGCATTACAATTCTCACTTTTGTTTGATGGGTTCAGCCATTCAGCCGTACCTGAGAGGGAGAGAGAGAGAGCCCTTCTGCTCCCTTTGCTGCAAAGTAACTTCTTCGTTAAGTTGTGCTGTGCCAGTTTTGGGTGCCTTTCAAGGATGTCCTAATTTTTTGTCCTAAATTTTTTGTCCTAATTGAATGTTTCCTTTTGGGTGTTCATAGTGCTAAAAATATACAAGGATTTTTTTTAAATAAAAAAAACCCCTTTCCACACCACCCTAATAGTTTGTCTGAAGAAACTTATTGTCTCAACCTTGTAAAACTGGTGTTCATTCTACACTGCCTCCTGGGTGGGCTCTCGTTTCTCTCTCTGGAACTCGGAGAACTTCCCTTCAGCACTTAACAGACCCTGGGCTGTTTCGTTCCTTTGAGAGCAAGACGGCAAAGGCACAAAGAGGTACATTAAAGCTCGGTTGGGAAAATTGGTTTATTTGGTTTGGGGTTGAATTTATCTGGTGTTATATTTATAATGCAGTAATTATATTTTTAAAACGTCTGCCTGTTTACTCCAGAGGCAGAAAGGATGGGAGGAGACCTCAGTTGCCTGGTCAGCCAAGCACCTAAAAACATGCCTAGGAATTTTAAGCGTTAGGGATCATTCTGCTCGGGTCTTGCCACTGAAAATGCTGAAATGTTCCTCCGGTTTGCTGGGAGTGTGGGGGAGAAGGGAGTATGTTGTTGGGGTGCTAGTGGTTTGTTTGTTTGCTTGCTTGCTTGCTTGCTTGGTTTGTTTCTCTTAATGAACTTGTTTTTCCACTTGTTTTAAAGTGTGGCTTTGGTGATAAACATGGATTTGGTGATAAGACGGTTTGTTTCCTAAGAAAATCCTGCTTTTTAAGTTGCTATAAACCACTTGGTTCTTTAAACTTTGCTTTGATAAGCTTGCTATAAAAGAAGATCAACGTTGGTGGAACCGATGGCATGGGAGATAACGTGCTTGCTGGTGGTGGCCTGTGCAGAGCCAAAGGGAAGAACTAGTGGAGCCTGCTCTACTCCTGGGGGGGGGGGCTGTGGACTCCATTAGCCCCAGCCAGCAGGGATGATGGGAGTTGTAGTCCAGCAACATCTGGAGGGCCACAGGTCCCCCACACCTCCCCTGGAATTTTCCTAATAACCCCCTGCAATGTGGAAAAGGGGTTCCCTGGTGGATGAGTCCATGCATATTCCCTGAAAGACAGGGCGTTTATTTTTTTTTAAAAAAATGCTATAGAATTAAATACAGACGGTCATTTACCCTCGCTAGATTCAATATGCTGCTATCTGCCTAATTGCAGGGCAGATTTGAGGGTAAACCAAACGTGGAACGCGGATGCCCCTGTGGCTTGATGGAGGTAGAAACTGTCTCTCACGCTGCTGTTTCTACGGGGATATACACTCGCTATTTATCACTCCTGTTATACAAAAATCTCTAAATGGGTCCGAATTTCAACGTCTAAAACTCCTGGTAGAGGAAAAGGATCTAGAGATCACGTTAAGGGTGGCCAAATTCTGTGTGACCTCCATAAAACTTAGGGAACAAGCTGTGCTACCAAAATCATTAAAGTTTTAAATAATAATTGTAGGTTATATTTTAGTCAGATCAAGATTTAATATATATTTTTAACTGCCGCTATATCTGAATTGTTTCTGTTATACCCAATTGCAATTCAATGTATTCCTGTTGTGTTTTATGGTTTTCCTGATATTGTAAGTGAGCCAGAACTGGTCTGTGACCGTAATAATAAAATTCTATTCCATGCTTTAGAATTATGCTTACAAGTAAGCCCCCCCCCCCCTCTGCTGAGTCTTTGCCCTGAATATGGGTTACTCATGGAAAGATATTATCCTCTTGCCGCTCTCTGGTTTTAGTGGTTTCTGTTGATAGCAAGTAACTCTCAAAGCACAGAAGGGATTTGGAAGGCAAAGCTGAAAAGTCAGGAGATGTTTGATGCAGAAAGGGATGCTTGTTTCCAGGCAAACTTGCCTGTTTGCCTGTCGTTGAGGTCAGGAAATGAGACTCTCCTCTGGTTATCCTCATCACCTGAGAAACTCTTTCAGGGCAGCCTTGTTTGTGGAACTCCCCACCACCACCCAACAGGTCCACGGTGGGGATTTCAACCTCGGATTCCCTGCAGACCAATATAGCACATCTTGGCTGTTGAATAAAGCCAGCTCGTTAATTGGCACCCGCAAAATTAGGACTTTGATTTAGAGAGGTTGCGGGTGGCGCTGTGGGTTAAACCACAGAGCCTAGGACTTGCCGATCAGAAGGTCAGCGGTTCGAATCCCCGCGACAGGGTGAGCTCCTGTTGCTCGGTCCCTGTTCCTGCCAACCTAGCAGTTCGAAAGCACGTCAAAGTGCAAGTAGATAAATAGGTACCACTCTGGCGGGAAGGTAAACGGCGTTTCCGTGCGCTGCTCTGGTTCGCCAGAAGCGGCTTAGTCATGCTGGCCACATGACCCAGAAGCTGTACACTGGCTCCCTCGGCCAGTAAAGCAAGATGAGCGCCTTAACCCCAGAGTTGGCCACGACTAGACCTAATGGTCAGGGGTCCCTTTACCTAAGGTCATGGTTGGAGTAAGACGTTCGATTTGGGAAGTTTGGCCCGGTGGTGTATTCTGGTGTATATGACGAGATTTTGCAGAAAGTAGTTGGTTTGCGTGACTTTCTGCTCTCAGAAAGTCTCCCCCAGCTTCTGCATTCCTTTGGGTGCAACTCCCATCAGAGTGCATGAGCTGGGGAATTTGAAGTTTAGACCAGGGGTCAGCAACCTTTTCAGCCGTGGGCCGGTTCACCATCCCTCAGACCATGTGGTGGGCCGGACTATTTTTTTGGGGGTGGGTGGGTGGGGAATGAATGAATTCCTATGCCCCACAAATAACCCAGAGATGCATTTTAAATAAAAGGACACATTCTACTCATGTCAAAACACACTGATTCCCAGATCGTCTGTGGGCCAGATTGAGAAGTCGATTGGGCCAGATCCGGCCCCCTGGCCTAAGTTTGCCTACCCATGTCCTAGATCTAGTCAATTGAAAAATCAGGGGGCGTTTGGGTGGGGTTTTTTTTGTGTTTTTGGGGTTTGTCTGAAAAAAAGATACTCTGCAACTTGTTTTCTGGGTTTCCCTAAGAAAAACGCTCTACAGTTTTGGGGGATCCCTAAAAAGAATACATGGCAACCCTACTTTAACAGCCCCCATCAGCAAATGATCCTGTGTTGTGAAAAGCTGCAATTTGCTAGTTTGGGCTGCTGCTGCTCTGGAGGGTTTTGCTCTGGCAAAGTGGCAATCCAAGGATCAGTCCTGCCTCTTTTCTGCACCATTGAACAGACAGTCAATTTCCCTTCCCTTAAACTTGAAGGTTCTCATTTCTCAAAGTTCTTTTTGCTTTGATCCAACCTAAACCAGGTTGCCTTCCCCTGGTTTAGACACTGCATGAGTTGGGAAAACATAGTGAACTTTGGCCCTATATTTACTTCTCCAGGTGGCCTTGTGCAGTCATGAGGACTAGTGAATCTCACCTTTGCACTGATCCTTTTTAGATGAGACTTGGGATATTTGATCATACAATACTATATATGGATAAGGGCTCCCTCTGGTGGTTACCATGCATAACACATAGCCCACCTGAACATGCAGAAGATGCCGGTCCTCATGGATCTGAATTAAGGGCTGATTTAAATCAGAACATAGGAAGTCACCTTATACAGGCCACTGATCCACCGACCCCAGTATTGTCTACACCAGTGTTTCCCAACCTTGGGCCTCCAGCTGTTTTGGGACTACAATTCCCATCATCCCTTGCCACTGGTCTTGCTAGTCAGGGATGATGGGAGTTGTAGTTCAAAAACAGCTGGAGGCCCAAGGTTGGGAAACACTGGTCTACACTGACTGGCAGTGTCTCTCCAGGGTTTCAAGTTGTGGAAATTCCCGGTCCTGTGTGGAGATTTTGGATATTGAATCAGAGACCTTTTGAACGCCAGAGCAAATGTTCCCCCACTGAGCTACATTCCTTGCTCTGGAGAGGGTGTCAAGTGGAAATGTGGACTCCTGGCCGAATCATCTCACACTAGAGTCTTGTTTTTGCTGTCGGGCAACTTTGGGCTTAACAGCTTTGTGAGTTTTGCGTCTTGTCCCTTTTGAAGGTAGGTCCCCGTAAGTGACTAATCTATGAAATGGCAGAGAATGGAACAGACCTGAGGCGCATGGCAATGAGCAAAGAGCAGCACAATGGAAACTTTACAGGTGAGACAGTGAACTGGGACAATGCCTCTTGCTTGCTTGCTTGGGGAAGTGTATATTGAGGGAGGGGGTATAGAAACCATAGTTTAGTTTTGCATGATTGGATTGTAGCCTACTTTGCAAATATAAGAGTCTCATCTGCTGTTCTGCCCCGGCTTTTATTATTATTATTATTCTGGCCCCACCCACCACGGCCATGATACTAAAGGAAATTGGGATGTGGCAGAAGGAAGAAATTTCTCAGATCTTAAACTTCAGTAAATATCTGTATTAGCTTAGATACTTTTAGTTGAGAGGATCTGAAGACTATTGAGGTGACAGTTGAGTGACCGTATTTTTCGCTCTACAGGACGCACTTTTTCCTCTCCAAAAATGAAGGGGAAATGTGTGTGCGTCCTATGGAGCGAATGCAGGCTCCTTGGCTTCAGCAATAGCAACGGGAAGCCTCTGAAGCGCAGAGGGAGCTCTTCCTCCGCGCTCTGGAGGCTTCACGTTGCTTTCGCTGACCGACCCCTCTTGCTCTCCAGGCTTCAGGCAGCTATCCGCAAGCCTTTGGAGCGCAGCAGGAGTTCCTGCCGCGCTCCGAAGGCTTGCGGATTGAAGCCTGAAGCCTGGGGAGCACAGCGCCAACTCCCACTGCACTCCCCGGGCTTCAGGCAGCTATCCACAAGCCTTAGGAGTGCGCCCCCAGCCCCGCCGCTCCCGGACCTGTTCTGGGGGCTGGGGTCAGGGGAAGTTCGGGCTTCCCCCGCCCCAGCCCCGCAGCTAAAAATGAAGCCAAGACAGCCAGCAGGATGGATCCCACTCGCTGTCTTGGCTTCTTTGCTCTTTGGGGCCTGGGGGGGAAATAAATTTTTTTCTTTATTTCCCCCCTAAAAACTAGGTGCGCTCTATGGTCTGGTGCGCCCTATGGAGCGAAAAATACGGTACTTCATTCTGATTGCTTGTGTTAGATCTACTTTTATTTATTTAGGTAATTTATATACTACTTAACTACAGAGACGCAATACAGGAAATCATTAAAACTATAAAATCAAACTTCAGGTAGGTTCCCCACCCCTGATTTAGCTCAATACTGTCCTGCTGTACTTGATAGCAGTTGTCGGGGTCTTTGATGCTATCTCATCCTCTGAGGCTGATGTGAGCTGGAGTCCAGCAACATGGGAAACTGACTGACACAGATTCAGGCCATTGGGTTGATTCTAGCTCAGCTCTGTCTACACAGATGTCAAGCAGAGGTCTTTCCAGCCCTACCTGGAGATGCCGGCAATTAAACCTGCATGCAACGCAGATGCTCCTCCACTGAGCTAAAGCCCCCCCCCTCTTTCTTCCTTACCCGTTTTGCAATAAAATGCAAATCAAGCCACAAACCTATTTTGAAAACGCATTTGAAAAGGCTTTCAGGACCAGGCTGTGTCTACTCGGTGCTACAGGCTATGAAGTCACATAACACTTTGTGCCCAAAAAAGCTGAACACTGCAACCTGTTTTCGTTATATAAGCTGAAGAAGTTCTGCTTAGCCAGTCTTATTTTGCGCAATGCGTTCTCTCCTTGCAAATACCAGGCTTTTCTATACCCACCCGCTCCCACAAACACCTCTCTCTATGGCCCATCCAGGCAGGCAAGAAGCATGATCAGAGTTCAAGGGCACATTCCAGCCAGGCAAAAAACATTCAAGGAGGGCTGAGAGCAAGACCTTTTGGGGGTGTGCTTTGAGAGAGTTCCAAGGGGCCAGGCAGAATGATCTGGAGGTTAGCATTTCATCCCCAAGACCTGCACTTCTCTGCCCTTGTATTAGCCCTTTTGCTTTTTGGAACAAGCAACCAGCTGAGCAACCATCTGGTGGGTGATGAATCCCCCAGGGCTGTCAATGGCCTCACATTGGTTTCATACCCAGAAGAGAATTCCCTCGTTTCACTCGGAGGGTGAAATCTTTCACAGGGCTGGCGATGCTTGCCGTTTCTCATAGCTCTTCTCTCCTAATTCTCCCCTTTTCCTTCCTCTTTGCAGAGCCTTCTCCGTCAAGCGAACAGAAGAAGAGAGAACGCGAAGAGCGCCTGGATATCGTCCTCTGGAAGAAGCCACTCATTACCTTGCAGTATTTTTTCCTGGAAACATTATTAAACTTGAAAGAATTGACCATAAAGTAAAGGCCTACTTCTCCTTAACTTTTTACTCTTGAACCATGGGGTATCTCCTCCCCTCCCAAATGGGGCTGGGTCCAGTTGAAAGGCACTCACTAGCCGCCCGTCCCCCAGCTCCACTCCCCTCTGACTCTACTTCCTTTATCAAAGCCTAGATTTTATTGTGTCCTGATTTAGTCCAAGAGGTTGGAGATTTTTTCTCTCCCTTCCCCTGACGCTAGAATGTGGTGCACCTAATGGAATGGGGTAGGATCCGCCCCATGGCGAAGGAACTGCACCTTTGCCACGGTACATAATTGATGGGGGTGGTCTCTCCTGCAAATTCCAAAGATCTCAGGAGCCTGTTCTGGAATCTTGTGTTATAATTCTTAGGAAGAACTTGTCTTGATCAATACAAGGCAGCTTCCTACATTCCTATGGGCTTGCTAGAGTGGGGCGGGGGGAGAGCGTTATCAGGTTCAGCCGCCCAGAGTGGCTGGGGCATCTCAGTCAGATGGGTGGAGTATTAATAATAATAATAAAAAAAGATTGTTGTTGTTGTTGTGGCTGAAATATGAATATGAATGGGGCAGGGAGGGTGGTACCAGTGCGTGTCAGTGTGGTCCTTCTCTGGATTTTTGATTCTAACAGCAGTTTATTTATTTCCCCCCTCCCAAGATTGTGGCATCGCCGAAGGATCGTGGTGTCTCTCTTACTGCTGCTGGCACTGCTTACATCTGCGTATTATATTGAAGGCGCACATCAACAGGTAACGCTACATATCAAATGGGGCCTAGCGCTTTCAGGACATGCAGAGGGCTTGCATGCGTTCTCTCGGTAGGCCAGCAAGCTAAAAAAAAGAAAGGGGAAAAAATGCCCGAAATTGGACAACGAGCATCAGTAGAAGAGACGGTCGCTTCATATTCTCCAAATAAGGAATTTCTTCTCTGTCTAAGTGATAGTGCTCACAGTTAAAGCTATGGAATCTGCTCCCACCAAATTCACAATGGCTATGTTCTACTTCTCCCGAAGGCCACTTTCTAGGAATCTCGAGTAGGGAGACGGTTGTTGTGCTCAAGTCCTGTTTGCGGGCTTCGTTTAGGCATGGCTGGCCACTATGAGAACAGGATTCTGTACTAGGTAGTTGACTGGCCTGATCCAGCAACCAGACTCCTGACAATAACAATAATTTTATTATTTATACCCTGTTCATCTGACTGGGTTTCCCTAGCCATTCTGGGCCACTTCCAACACATATGAAAACATATATGCTGAAATGGAAACCTGTTGGGCAATTTTTGATATAGAAATAAGATAAAATAATTGCTTTTTCTAGCAACCTATGTGAGGTTCACCTCTCTGTGTGCTGGTCTTTGGCTTTTTGTTTCTTCCTCCAGATCTGGCTTTCTAGGAGCAGATGTCAGCACCTGAAGTGGGGGGTAGGGGACCTGTGGCTCTCCGGATGTTGCCAGACTGCAATCTCTATCATCCCTGACCTTTCGCCACGTTGGGAGTGATGGGAAGTGGAGTCAACAATGTCTGGAGGGGCCCACAGCTTCCCCACCCTTGCCTTAAGAGGTTCCCAGCCCAGGACTCAAATTCTGCATCAGCACCAATTGGTAAAACATTGTGCACTGCAGGTTTTTTAATTTGCTACTGTCCTTTGAACTGCACAGAATTCTGTTTTATTTTTGATGTGTGCTATTGTCTCACAATAAGAGCTCCTCATCCCCTTTAAGGTATGCTCTCCCCAGGGAAACCCACCTAGCACCAACCTTTTGGCACCATGGAAATGGTTGTCTTTCTCAGGTGTTCAGGCAGCACCAGTCATATGACACATCCTTAAAACTGGTTTTATGGTAATTTTTCGAAACGTCTGTGTTTTTACTTGCTTTTCAGTGGCATGCTGTAGAAGGATTGGATAAGCATTGCACCTTCTTGTGAAAGTGTAACTTTTTATTCTCTCTCCCCCACCCTCTTTTCTCTTAGTATGTGCATTATTTGGAGAAGAAGCTCTTATGGTGTGCCTACTGGGTAGGCTTAGGCATTCTGTCCTCAGTGGGACTTGGAACGGGTCTTCACACCTTTCTGCTCTACTTGGTAAGCGAGAGAGAGAGAGAGAGAGAGACAACACGTGTGACTTATGAGTGACTCCGCGGGTGGGTGTAGTAATAATAATAATAAGAATAAGAATAAGAATAAGAATAATTTATTGTTTATACCCCACCTGGCTGAGTTTCCCCAGCCACTCTGGGCGGCTACCAATCGAGTGTTAAAAACAATACAGCATTAAATATTTAAAACTTCCCTAAACAGGGCTGCCTTCAGATGTCTTTTAAAAATAAGATAGCTGCTTATTTCCTTGACATCTGGTGGGAGGGTGTTCCATAGGGTGGGCGCCACCACTGAGAAGGCCCTCTGCCTTGTTCCCTGTAACCTCAGTTCTCACAGTGAGGGAACCGCCAGAAAGCCCTCCTTGGAGCTGGACCTCAGCGTCCACACTGAGTGATGGGGGTGGAGATGCTCCTTCAGGTACAGAGGACCGAGGCCGTTTTGGGCTTTCAAGGTCAGCACCAACACTTTGAATTGTGCTCGGAAACGTACTGGGAGCCAATGAAGATCTTTCAGGACCAGTGTCCCGGCGGCCACTCCCAGTGTACTTTCAGGTTTGTTTTTTATCTCTATGTCAGTGATTTTCGACCAGTGTGCCGTGGCACCCTGGGGTGCCTTGAATGATGGTCAGGGGTTCTGCGAGCAACCCTGGCCTCTGTCCCTCTTTCCTCCCCTCCCTCTTCTGATGCCCTCTCACATCTCTGCCTCCTCAGGGCTTGTGAAGCTGTTTGGCCAGTCTCCATTGGGCCACCAAGGCTGGGGGCATCCTCTTCCCAGGCCCCTGTGGGGTGACCTGAGGAGGCACCTTTTTGGGGGGCAGGGGGGAGCGGCTCAGAGATCAGCGGCGGCAGCAGCGGCAGCTACCCAGAGAACTCCCAAGGAGAAGGGAGAGGAGAGGAGGCTGAGGGATCACTCCACAAGGGAGGGCGTTTGAAAAAGGGTTAGGGGCTGCCAGCTCGGCAGGCAAGGGGGGACATAACTGGGCTCCTGAGCCCCACAGGGGTGCCGCAGAAAAATGTAGTTGCTCAAGGGAGCCGTGGACTCGAAAGGGTTGAAGATCTTCTTCATGTAATAAAAATGTAAGAATGTCACCGCATGGCCATTGGAGGATTTGTAGTGCCTCATCTTGGTGGTAGATATGGATGAAGTCAGGGCAGGATAAGGGAGCAAAAGTGAAGATTTATTGAACAATAGCAGGGCTGTGGCATGGAAGCGAGAAGAGAAGGACAGACACTGAGGGAGGGAGGGCGGTGGTTTGAAACAAAAAATTGAGCAAAGATGCAAAAAATTGAAGGGGAAATGGCAGTTTTAAACAACAACAGAAGTTTGACTGAAATACTAGGGAATAGTTGAGGACTCCACGTCCTTTGGAATATTTGAGAGCTCTGCTCCTCTCTCACATGAGGCGGACGAGGAATGGAAAAGTAAGAGTATATTGAGAAGGGGGAGACACTGAAGGGGGGAAAGTTTGAGTAAAACAGGGATGGAGAGAGAGTGAGAGGGAAAATGGCTGTTTGAAACTACAGCAAAGGTTTGAATAAAGCCAGGATGGAGAAACTGGGTGAGATCAAACAGGCCTCCACCTCTGCGTTGAACTTCGTTTTCTCCCCCACAGCAGGCATATTAAGTCGCATTGTGCCTATTTTGTTCTGTTTTTTACGTGTGGTTTTTATTGTTTTATATATCATGTTATTGGACTGGTGGAATGGTTTTGTTGACAGTTCTGTCGACAGCTTTGTGACCCATTTATGCTGAACAGCGGTCTTAGGAATAAACGAAATAAATAAATTCTGCAACTACAGTGGTGCCCCGCAAGACGAATGCCTCGCAAGACGAAAAACTCGCTAGACGAAAGAGTTTTCCGTCTTTTGAGGTGCTTCACAAGACGAATTTCCCTATGGGCTTGCTTCACAAGACGAAACGTCTTGCGAGTTCTTGCGAGTTTTTTCCCTCCCCCCCCCTTTCTCTAAGCCCCTAATAGCCGCTAAACCACTAATAGTGCTAAGCTGCTAATAGCCGTGCTTCGCAAGACGAAAAAAACCGCAAGACGAAGAGACTCGCGGAACGGATTAATTTCGTCTTGCGAAGCACCACTGTACAGTTAGGCTCGATTTCATTTCAACAGACCTCTTATCCATGCCTGGCTGGGCTGAGCAATGTCTGGTTTTCAACATCGTGATATATCACCTTCTAAACCTCCCAATATACCAATATATCACGATGTCTAAAATAAGTCTGGAACTATGTAGAGGCGAACGGCTTAATGTTCCAGCAACTGCTACTACTTAGGGGTCTAAAACTTACAAGATTTTATTTACCTTTAACATACTGTTACAACTGTTATTTTGTAGTACAGAGCAACAGGGGTGGCAGGAATCATGAGAGAAGCAACGACTGGCTTCACAGTTTCCCCCACAAATCTCAATTTTTTTTTTTTACATAGCACACACAAACACATTGTGATTTGCGATATATTGCCATGTCAAATACTGAGAAACCATTAGCACAATGTGGTCTTCAAAGCAATTTTGCACGATGTCTTGATACATTGTCCCACCCTAATGCTAAGTGATTACAATGGGTCTTCTCCGAGTGTATCTTACATCAAGTCAACCCATTAGTCCACGTAGTACATTATTGTCTGCACTGACCAGCAGTAGCTCTCCAGGGTCCCAGCCCTCCTTGGAAATGCAAGGATTATACTGGGGACCTTCTGCCTGCAGAGCGTGTGGCCTGCCCCTAAGCTACGGAATCCTTATTCCGTAATAGTTGCTAGATACTACATGTGGAAGAAAATCCAGCATTCACACTGCGATTAAAGTAAAGGTCTGTCCAATACTCTGCTTATTAAGGCAAGGCAATGGCACTGGAAAAGACCCCATCAATCAGAACCTGTTCTGAACTGATCAACGTAGTGTTCCAATTATACATGGCGCTAGCAACTTTTTATTGCGATCAGGAAGTTGTTGCAACCCGGTTAATAAGAAACCACAAGGAAGTGACACGGTAAAAGCAACATTGCTGAAATCAAAACCTCCAACATTCCATGCTCCTTTAATTCTTCCACCTTCCTACTAGCTTTATTTTTTACGCTCTAAGAGAGACGTGGCCTTATGAATAAACTCAGGTCTGTTGTAGACTGAGGTCCTTGCAGGTCCCAAATTCTGCTTCCATGTACAGGAGACAAAGTGGCTTTGTGGGCTGCTAGCTGTTCATCCCCCACCCTGAGTTTCACGTCCCCTTTAATTCTTGCTGTTCCACTTAACAGAGATGGTTTTCTGGGATAGCTCAGCCAGTAAAGCATGAGACTCTTAATCTCAGAGTTTCAGAGTTGTGGGTTCAAGCCCTAATTTGGGGGGGGGGGGGATTCCTGCATTGCAAGGGGTTGGACTAGCTGACCCTCATGGTCCTTGCCAACTCTGACTTTCAAATACAGGGATGTCTCTGAAACTATTTCCCCCCAGTTTGCAATCAAATTTCCTGCGTTTTTTCTGAACATCATCTCTTTATTTTGTATACCACCCTTCATCCGTAGATCTCAGGGCCCTTCACAACATAAAAATACAAGTCCATATCTACTTCCAGGAACTGAATTATCAAAATGAGGTGAAACAATAACCTCTTTTGGGGCTTCTCTTTTTGGTGGAAGTGGACTGCTAGCTTCAGACATGTAGGGGGGGAAATGGTTGGAAATGAAGAGTTCTGTGTTGGGCAAAAACCCCAAACCAGCTGCTTACTGATTGTGGTTTAGTAAAACCGCTCCTCTTTGCCTGTTAGTTGCTTTCGTGGCTTTTGGTTCTGCATGGAAGAGTTCTGCCCAAACCTTGAAAGGGTCGTGCTTTAAAATAAAAAAGTACCCATTTGAAGTTGGATTACAATTTTCCAACAAATCTTTGTTCTTGCTGTGTTGTTTAAAGCAGACACTAGATGGCACCATTGTCCTGGTCATCGGTGACAAAAAACCCTCACGCTTTGCTCTCTCGTAGTTTTGCTTTTGATTTGCTTCTTAGCATACAAACTCCACAAGGAACATGTTGAATCATAGAATCATGGAAGCTGATTTTCCCTGAAACGGACAACTCATGGCCTGCGAACAAGGAAGGCGAGACTTGCCTCTTTCCCCTGGTATGTGGGGGGCACTCTTCACACTTAACGGTGCTGGAAGTGCACTCTGCATGTGCTCAGGGGCACTTTCACCATCTCTTGCTTCATGTGTTCCAGAGAGGAGGCCCAGACATTGAAAACATAAGAACAAAGGAAACTGCCTTATACTGAACCAGACCACTGGTCCATCTAGCTCAGTATTGTCCATGCAGACTTGCAGCGAGTTTCTAGGTATTCAGGCTGGGGCTTCCTCAGTCCTGGGGCCTTTTGCATGCAAAGCAGGCGCTCTGTGGCTGAGCCAGGTCTCTTGCTCAGCCTTGGTCCGCTCACCCACATTTCGGGTTTAATATTTCTGTGTCTTAACATGACTGGGCTAGTGTAAGGAATTACTGAGATGAACTATGAGAAATATTCCAAGTCAATAGTACTGTACAGTGGTACCTCTGGTTACATACTTAATTCATTCTGGAGGTCTGTACTTACCCTGAAACTGTTCTTAACCTGAAGCACCACTTTAGCTAATGGGGCCTCCTCCTGCTGCCACGCCACCGCCGTGTGATTTCTGTTCTCATCCTGAAGCAAAGTTCTTAACCCGAGGGACTATTTCTGGGTTAGCGGAGTCTGTAACATGAAGCGTATGTAACCCAAGGTACCACTGTACTGAACTGCTGAATGGGATTTTATGCATCATTATAATGTATAACAAGCGCTCTTGCATTTCCCTTTGCAGCCTGCTTTTGTTGGCTTGGAGTGAGAGGCTGCAGCAGTCGCGAAAGGCCCTCCAGCTTTATGCCAGCCTCCTTTGTACCACAAGCTCCTTTTGCATCACGTTCCCTGTTTGAAACGTGCGGGGGAGCCCTCCGTTTCCTGCCTGTTCCGGGTGGCTTCCGGCATATCGAAAACCAAAAAAAGCAGCAGCTTTCTGGAGAGCATGCTTTTTAAGATGCACATCTGCAACTGGGTGTCTTGGCTGTGACAACCAACAGCACAGATTCTGCCTGCCCTAATACCACGCTGGTAAATCCCCACATCTTAGCAGCTGCAGCCCAGCGGAATCAAACCTCGCCTTTGCCAGATTCGTGACACCCGTGCCTCCGTCACGGGCGCCTTCCTCGAGTGATCACCAGCTCCACCCCTTGGCTGCCCAACTCCCCAGCCTTGCCCAGAAGCCTCTTGCGAGAGATTCTGCTGGCATTGCAACCATTTGAAATCAGATTGCCTGGCTGAATTAAGCTGTGGCTTTGCTGCTTTTCCTAGAGTTCGGTCTTCTTGATGTGTTTATTTTTAGTTTTTGCTCGTGGTGTGCAGCAGCACTGGCCGAGGGAGATAGGCTCCCGAGCCACTGCTAATTCACAACTGATATGACCACAGAGCCATTGTGGTAGCCAGACAATTTCCATGCCACCTGAAGGGGTTATGCCCAAAAAAAAATATGAGGGCAAGGAAGAGACAAACGCCCACTGTAGCGGAAGAGCCTGTCTCTAATGCCAGGGTGCAAGCAGAGCTGACACTGTCTTGTTTCTAGAAATCAAAGTACTTCAGAGCTAGGGACAACTGAACATGCGCAGAGGGACATTCCCTAGGAGTAACAAGGGGGAAGATAGTATGATTAAAAAAAAAAAAGGTCCATGTGCAAAGTGCTTTTCTCATCTTGGAGTCAAAAGTAGAGGTGATGAGTTTCTGATGGGGACAGGGATGTAACTCAGTGGTAAAGAGCAAGGCTTGCATCATTCCCCAGGTATGTGCAGGCCAAAGGTCCCAGGTTCAGTCCCCAGCATCTCCACGTAGGGCTGGCATTGTCCCTGGCCTGAAACCCTGGAGAGACACTGCCAGTCAGTGTAGACAGTACTGAGCTAGATGGACCAATAGCCTGACTCGGTAGAAGGCAGGTTTTGTGCACCGTCAAAGCGCACCGACCCGTTTCATGCTCTGCATTCTGCTAAACTCCTTTCAGGGTTTGTGCCAATCGAGTTGCGCAATTGTTTCGCGGGCCGTTTCCTCTTTTCTCGGGAATCGGTTTTGTTTTCCTAATTCTTTGGAAGAGGAGTCAGGAGGGGCGGGAGAAAGCCCCAGAGGACACGGTGACCTTGGGAGTGCTGCTCTTGGTTTCAAGAAACAATGTGCTTCTCTCTTCCAAGTGTCCCATCGCACCTTACTGAACCCCACCCATTCCCAACTGTAAAAAATAAAAATAAATCTCAAAGCAAAGCAGGTGCAATCCATAGCGTTGTTGTTATTGTTTTTTAAAAAAATATGGATGTGGCTTGCACCCAATAACAAAAAAATATAAAGTGTAACAAAACGTAATTCTAAAAGCTGAGGTTGTGTGTTTACCAGACATCTGCATTGAGTTGCACGTCTGTGCCTCTATCGTGGGTGTTGCCTGCACCTCCTAAAGCATTCCTCCTGTTAATAAGGGCTAGGAGAAGGGCCAGGGCAGCGCCCCAAAATATCATGTGGAAGAGCACAGCTGTGAGGGTGTAGCACCAATTTATCCCCTCTTAAAAAATAATAATAATAGAATAAACCCCATAGTGTTCTGTCAGCTGAGTGGGAAATCGAGAGGAGTTGGATTGAATTATTTTGCTAACCCATTTAACAAAATGCTTAGGAAGAGAACGATCACTGGTGAATTGTGGGTTCAAGAGGCCCTGGATCAGTACCACTGGGCTACTCCAGTGAATGGTGGGGAATTCCTGGCAAAAAATAAAAGCACCCTTATACACAAGCAGAGATTGGATGGCCCTCTGTCACGGATGCTTTAGCTGAGATTCCTGCATTGTAGGATGTTGGACTAGATGATTCTCATAGTCCCTTCCAACACTAGGTAAAGGTAAAGGGACCCCTGACCATTAGGTCCAGTCATGGTCAACTCTGGGGTTGTGGCACTCATCTCGCTTTATTGGCCAAGGGAGCCGGCGTACAGCTCGTGTACAGCTTGTGTACAGCATGTGGCCAGCATGACTAAGCCGCTTCTGGCAAACCAGAGCAGCGCATGGAAACGCCATTTACCTTCCCACTGGAGCGGTACCTATTTATCTACTTGCACTTTGACGTGCTTTCGAACTGCTAGGTTGGCAGGAGCAGGGACCGAGCAACAGGAGCTCACCCCGTCATGGGGATTCGAACCGCTGACCTTCTGATTGGCAAGCACTACAATTCTAAGCTTTAGCCCGTATTAAGCATCAGGGACACATCTTTCATTCTTGCTGTCTCTCTGTGTGTGCTTTTCCTCTCTTTTCTCAAGCAAGTTCTGCAGTGACTTAGAGTTACTCTCCTGCATGCCGGATCTTGTTCTTAACTTCACACATCTGCGTTGCAAAACTGGCTTGTGCTAATCGCTGGCGTTGTCCGTTGCTGAGGTCGGGTTACTGACGAGAGGGGTTGGAGTGAGAATGGCTTGGATGGAGAAGAGAGGATCCGGAGCATGATTTAAAAGTCTGGAAACCTAGCCTCTTCCCCCCCTCCCTCTCTCTCTCTCTCTCTTGGTATGTGAATTGTTTTTGCGACTTCCATCTGTCTCGTGGGCTTCCTCCGTGATTTTTCAGCCACTTCCTCTCTCTAGTTGTCGCGCTGTTCACAATAGGCTGAGGCTTCCTGGAGCGCTCCATGCCGGCATGGAAAGCTCGGAAATCACTTCCGCCCCGTCTGTGATAGTGACCTAGTGCCCGCGGGGTCTCTTGTTCCCAGAAGTGCTGGCGGTGCTTGGACGGAACCTCTGGGGGCTGTGCAAACAGGAACTCCGGGGAGGCACTGAATTAAGCCAGATTTTGCTCCGGGGAGATCTCTGCAGAAGCCAAAAGATTTTGCCAATTATTATTATATTTTTAATGCATGTTTGCTTTCGTCCCATAAGTCATTCCAACTTTTTACCCAAGCAATCATGCACATCTGCTTCCTCTGCATAATTTTAAACAGTCAGGATAAATGATCCAACGATATCAAACATGCATAATTTTGAGGGGGAAGTAATTCTGCTGTCCAGGGGAGAAAGATGATGTCACTATCATTAATATCACAGTTATAATTTCAATTGCAAGTTATTAATAATTAGCAGTAACGTTCGCCAAGAGTCCCCACACCCTCAGTAGCTCTACCAGTGGCAGCCTGAGAGAGGGAACTCTCTGGGGCAGCCCCTAAGTTGTGGAATTTCCTACCCACCAAGGTCCCTCTGGCACCTTCAATGGGAAGTTTCCACCGTATGATGGCAGAAGCACCTCTTTCCCCTGGTCTTTTGACACCTGAGAGAGATATTTTTAAGACCCACCCTAGCCTCTCTGCTGTCATTTCTTTTAAATCGAGTTTCATGCTGTGTGTTTAAACAGCTGCAACCTGCCCCAAGCAGCTAAGAACATCAGAAGAGGCCGGCTTGGACCAACGGCCCACCTAATTAATCATTTTGTTCTCACAATAGCCAACCAGGTGCCCCAGGTGAAGTCTAGGACCTGAGCACATGAGCAACTCTCCCCACTTGGGGTTTTCAGCAATGGGCATGCAGAGGCTTACTTCCACCAGGCAGAACATAGCCTCTTGGGCTAGTAGCCATTGACAGCTTTGTCCCCTAATTTTGACCTGCTAATTGGCAGTCGGGACGTGGGTGGCGCTGTGGGTTAAACTACAGAGCCTAGGACTTGCCGATCAGAAGGTCGTCGGTTTGAATCCCCACGATGGGGTGAGCTCCCGTTGCTTGGTCCCAGCTCCTGCCAACCTAGCAGTTCGAAAGCACGTCAAAGTGCAAGTAGATAAATAGGTACCACTCTGGCGGGAAGGTAAACGGAGTTTCCGTGCGTTCCTCTGGTTCACCAGAAGCGGCTTAGTCATGCTGGCCACATGACCTGGAAGCCGTACACCGGCTCCCTCAGCCAATAAAGCGAGATGAGCGCCGCAACCCCAGAGTCGGTCACAACTGGACCTAATGGTCAGGGATCCCTTTACCTTTAATTGGTAGCCACTGAGGTTACATTGGTTCGGTGAGGCCTGCCTCTGAGAAATTTCGGCTTAGGCCTGCTGGGAGTGGGTGGGCAGTGTGACAGGATCCGATCCGCACCTCCCCCCCCCCTTTCCTCACATCTCAACAGTTGCCTGTATGAGGACTCCTTGCCCATCCTATATTTAAAACGCTCCGTCACGGTCTCGCTCGGCTTTTGAGTAAGGACGGTGATGAGCAAGGGGGACGGGATGAGTCGCTGTTTGTGGTGAGGCAAGCAGGCCGATTTTCCCATGAGAAAATAGCTCTTGTTTCTCTTCATCAAAATGGAATGACACATTCTCCCCCCCCCCCCCCGGCCCCGAGAACTTGTACTGAAAGTTTTAAAATCCCACATTGCTGAAAGGAAACACCATATTTCATGAATGCTTGATGGCAAGCAGAGAGGAGGGATCTTTTTTCTCCCATCGCCACCATCACACTCGTCTCCAGCTGCTTCGCTTTTCCATCCTCTTTGTATTTGAAATCTTTTTTAGAAACTGCAGAACCATTTTTGAATCCCCTGTTACGGTAACTCGTCAGAATGGGGGGGGGGGGGGACAACGAGCAAAGGAATGTTGCCCTTCAATTAACACCACCCAGGCCAGAATTGCTCCTCCCCACCCAGATTAAATTCTGGGTTAAATGAACTCATTCTTTAGCCAATTCTTTAGACGATTGATCTTGTGGTTGAACCGATTAAAACTTAAAAGAGACCATTTCAATCTTGGGCACCTTTTATTTTTTCCTGTTTGCCTCTTAGGAAACTAATATTCAAATCTTTTAATGTTGTTAGCCAGCACTTTTGAGAGATCGCTCCCACTAACTCTGTCCAAGGGATGCAGACTCACAATGAAGTTGGAAAGTGATGTGTGGGTCCCTCTCCCCCATCTTTTTGAAATGAAAAAAAGCTTTGCCAAAGTCTTTGAATGAACCTCGTTCGAAAGCTTTAACCCATCGGAGTTTTGATTCGTTTTTTTTAAAGAAAGCATGTTCCTTTAAGTTTGATACATTAAAAAAAACAACAACACAACAGGTCTTCCGTAGAGAGAGGGGCTACCATATTACCTCTTTTAAAAATGGCTGAGGGGAAATTGGGATGTAGGGTGAATGGGGGGGGGGGCAAGAAACTTCATCTTCTGATGACCAGCCTCTCATGTCATTTTGATTTATGGTTCACCCTCCAATTCTCAACAACTTGAATTCCAGTCTCTAACCACAGGCTCCTGAGGGTCCCTCTGTCAAAATTGTGTGGCAGCCAAATGCTTTGCACCCAAGTCATCAAAGGAGATTCCTAATAGGGTTTTTCTCTCCTCTCCCTCTCTTGTCGGAACCCGCCCTGGCAATTAATAACACACACACACACACACACACACACACACACACACAAGTTAGCTGAGGCGGGGAGAAAAATTAATGATTAGGCTGTGGCTCATCTCTTAAGCACCTTTTCAACCCTCCTCATACAATTCCCTTCTTGCTGTTTGTCTTCCCTGAACGTACAAAGGAATTATCTGTACAAAGGAATTGACTGTGAATCCAGGGCAGCGTCCAAAATCTTATCTTCCATCTTAATCCTTAAACTTTTTTTTTTTAAAGTTCCTACTCCTTATGATCACATCTCATTTATCTGTTTTTTGTTATTTAAACTCTGCCAATGGCAATAAATGATCGGGGCCACTTCCACAGTTTAGAACGCCGTTAGCAGTTAGGGTGTGTGACTTGAAAGTTTGAGAGGCAGAAGCTGGACGAAGTTTCCAATGCAGGATTTTAGTGTCATGCTTTGCTCCCTCCCTCCCGCCTCTGGCCAAAATAAATGGCAAAACCAAAGTCATCGCAAATATTCTGATTATTAGTAGTGATAGCTCTATGGTGCTCCCACTTATAGAGGTAGGATTGATCATTCCCCCCCCCCGACACTTAGTTTGTGATGCTTAGCTACATATCTCAGGGTGAACCCAAGGGATTTTTTTTGGGGGGGGGGTAATAAAATTTAAAAAGAAGAAACCCCAGATGTACAGGAAAGAACCAGACCAAGGTCTAAGAATGGAAAACGGACATGTTCTGTTGAAGGGGCCGCCAGCCTTTTTTGAACCCGTGGGGCCTTTGGATTTTTAGTGTGTGTAGGGGGCGGGGTTCCCATCACAAAACAGCTGAGGAGGTGGAACATAGCACAGAACGGCTGTCATGGGGAGCAAGGCCTGGCACAAAAGCCACCCCCAACAAACTAGAGTCATAGAATGGTACGGTGGGAAGGGACCTTCAAAGGTCATTTGATTCAACCCCCTGTAATCACAGCTAAAGAATACCTGACGAAGGAGAGTTCTTACGCTTGCCATGCGAAGGCAGCCATGTCCTGCTGCTCCTGATTGCGGAGATCATACAATATTGATTTTATACATGTGCACAGGGAGTGAGGGAGTAGATGCTGTAATGACCTAATAGCACCAGGCAGCTATTCCTCAGGACCAGGAAAACCATGCAAGATGGCCACACCACATTCATTCTCATGTCACAA
The DNA here is from genome assembly GCF_964106915.1 of Podarcis gaigeae. NCBI lineage: Eukaryota > Metazoa > Chordata > Lepidosauria > Squamata > Lacertidae > Podarcis > Podarcis gaigeae. The sequence continues at coordinate 41,208,404 of NC_139692.1, read as the reverse complement.
AAGTTGCTCAGTTACTCGCATATTTTGTCCCGTAACTTTATAGGAGGACTAAGAGACTTTTTCCTTCTAGGTTTGCCATGTGCCTTCTTTTTCCAGGACACATCCTCTCTTTCAGGGGTAAAATTTCTGTCTGGGCAGATTTTTTTAAATGTGCCAATGTGTATATCACTATGCTTTCTGGAAGAGACGTAGAAATAACTGGTGGCCAAAGACTTGCTTTCCTCTTCTTTCCTCCTACCCCCTCAGCAATATATCACAGCTTCTATAGCCGAAATATAGTAGAGGTGTTTAAAATGAGAGTCGTCAAAGCGCTCTTTTTTTTTTCCCCTCTTTGAAATATGGCAACCCTAAAAAAGCTCAGAACCTGGGGCTCCTGCCCAGAGGCAGCAGTGAAGACTTTGCAACTGCCAGGCTGGTACTCCCTGCTCTATGGGGTTTTTAACCATAGAGATACATCTAGCCCTGACTTGTCCCATTTAGGGAGCCCTATCTGTGCATTCTGGTAGGACGTGGGTGGTGCTGTGGGTTAAACCACAGAGCCTAGGACTTGCCGATCAGAAGGTCGGTGGTTCGAATCCCCGCGACGGGGTGAGCTCCCATTGTTCAGTCCCTGCTCCTGCCAACCTAGCAGTTCGAAAGCACGTCAAATTGCAAGTAGATAAATAGGTACCGCTCCGGTGGGAAGGTAAAAGGCGTTTCTGTGTGCTGCTCTGGTTCGCCAGAAGCGGCTTAGTCATGCTGGCCACATGACCCGGAAGCTGTACGTCGGCTCCCTCAGCCAATAAAGCGAGATGAGCGCCACAACCCCAGAGTCGGCCACGACTGGACCTAATGGTCAGGGGTCCCTTTACTTACCTGTGCATTCTAGTTCCTCAAACTTTAATGTGCATGCAGTTGCCCACAGTGGAATATTTTTGGACCTGGATAATTGTTAAACTTCTTTGCTTCAGAGCACACGAGCCTCAAGGTTTGGTCACATTAACACCGAGCCCATTGTCTGGGGGCTGCGTCTGAACCGAAAAGTATATTTATACTTTTTGAACCACTGGAATATCAAAGAGGAGACTGTCTACTAGGTACCATGGAAATAGTCACGGCAGCCTAATTCCCCATTCCCTGTGCATATAACATGAACGTCATAAATTTGAGCTCACAGAGGAATCTTGTGGGCTTGGGCCAAACCATGATCCAGGGCCCAGTTGTCTTTGGAAGAGATTGATCCATAAGAGAGAAGGATACAGACCCCAGATTCCTTCCCTCTGAGCACTCCATACTTCAATTATCTTTATAAATGCCCTTTTTACATCTTACTTTTCATTCCCATTGCCGTGTGGTTTCTGTGGGTTCCCGAATGCCAGCCTTCCCCCAATCTCCCATTATAAAATTGTTTGTATTTCAGGCGAACAGCGCTCCTAAATAGGGCCAGTCTTCAGGTGCGTTGACGGATATTTACAGCAGCTCAGTGCATTGCGACCTTGTTTCCTCCCTACTTTTTAGAAGGTTCAGAGGGAATGGCGGTGGGACAACAATGAGTTGTCAGAGAGAGAAGAGGGAGCAGACTGTGAGGAGGAAGTGTCGGAAGCTGAAGAGGGTTAGTGAGCAGGAAGAGGCTGTGGCAGAGGCAGAAGTGGAGGGTGGAGAGGAGGGGGCTGAGAGGGAGAGTGGAGGCAGGCTTCTGAAGAAGCCAGGGGGGTCTCCCCCTCCTGCTGTGACCAGCTCCCCTGCCCTCTCGTCTCCCAGGACCAGAAGAGGTATGAAGAGGGCAGAGCAACGAGAGGCAAGAAGGCAAAGGAGCCTTAGGCTGCTGGGAAGGAACAGGGGGACAAGAACCTTAGAGAGTGGTGGGAAGGCGGGGACCTCACTGGGGCAAGAGCTACTGGGAAGAGTTGCTGTGATCACTAGGCCTGCGCTGTTTCAGTTCTGTCAGGGAACTGCCATCAGCTCAGAGACGAGAGATGGAAGGGCAGTTGTGTTATAGGGAGCCTCGGAAAATCTTGCGAAGCAGTTCCTCTTCCGGCGAGGAAGAAAGCCCCACCTCCAGTGGAGAAGAAGCGCAGGGGCAAGGGGATGCTAGGGAGAGCCTTAACACTGAGCCTGAGCAAGCCGGAGAGGCGAGAAGCACGCCCTTGCCAGCGCCCATTCTGTGCCGTAGTCTTCGGCGCAGGGAGGGGCGGAAAAGGCTGGGGGTAACGTGACTTTTATGCTGGGGGAGGTACAAAAACCGACCACTCCCAGATCCTGCTAGCGACTGAGACAGACATGAACTTACAACGCTCTTCACTGTAAATAGTTTGCACCAAGAATAAAGCCTGTAAAAGACAGGTCAGAGTCCTGCCTGGTTTCTCTCGAGGAACCACCACAGCCATCTGACAAGTTCCTTTGAATAAAGAGTTAACCCCAGTGACACCGGGTGGCCTGACTCCTGCTGCTAACACCCACCGACAGCCCATCCTCTCTGGAGCTGGGCACCCAGTTTGGATCAGAATCTTGAAGGCATCCTTGCCCACCCTCTATCAAGAGTCCATATGGCAAACAAAGTTTGAAACAGAGGGTCCTTTTAAGAACTCTTGGAGAAGAAGGATGTGGGAGCCTGTTCTCTGGAAGAGGAAGTCGTTAGTTGGAGCTGCGCTTCTTTGGCTTGAATATTTTCACTGGCGCTAACGGCGACAATCTGTTAGAAGTTTTGTTTGATGCGCTAATCAGTTCCACATACAGCCCTTTCTTTGGCGTTTGGTTTTGTCTGCGTTCTCCTGCGTGCACGCCAACGAATAGATCCGGTGTGGAGGGGCCGTGGCTTGCCGGATATTGCCATGCTCTCAGCATCCCCTGCTGGCAGCATGGCCCAGGGGGGCTGGGGGCTGGGGCCCAGCACCCCCACGCTTGAGAGCTGTGGAATTCCCCATCCACAGAGTCAGCCTTGGCCACCAACTTGGGTGGTTTTAGAAGAGGACTTGACAAATTCATGGAGGATATATGGCTGCCAGTGGCTACTAGCAATGATGGCGAGGCTCAGCGCTGGGAAGTTGGCTACTGTGAGAACAAGATGCTGGGAAAGATGGATCTCTGGCCTGATCCAGCATAGGCACGTTCCTAGTGTATAGTTTTCATCGTATGCTGACAACACGCTCCCTTTACCCTGGCCTTTGGATACCTGAAATGTATTTTTTAGGTCTCACCCTTTGGGCTTTGTGGCCCTCAGTGGGTTACCCTTGAGGCAGTGTGGCCCCCAACACATTACTCTTGTGGCTATGTGCCCCGTGGTGAAAAATAAAGGCTTTCTCACCATTGGTCCCCTTAGCTTGGCACCGTCTGCACCAGTCGTCTGACTTGCTGTAAGGCAAACTTCCTGTGCCCCTTCCTGGCTCAGAAACCTGGAGGTGTGAGTCACTCAGCTCCTTTATCTTCCGGCCCTTTCTCCATACAGAAGGCCTTGGCTTTGGCCATTTGCCAGGACCCCCTGCTGTCCATGAATCATTCTCAAGGGAGACTGGGGAGTTGCGGGTGGGGAGGAAACATCACTGTGAAAATTTGTTCTCCAGAGGTAATGACCGAATTGCACATTGATAACTGAGGGGCGGAGCTGCAAAGTCTGCCATTCTATGCTGCGGTCGGGATCCAGCAGATTCTGCCTTTGCATGTGGCTTTGGTTTCTTAGCTAGTTGCTCCCCACACCGCACCACTGCTCTTGAAACCGAAAATGGTCTTAGAGGCAGTCTCTGTGTGAGGAACTTTCCTTTGAAGGGTAAAAATTCCAGAGGAAATAGTGATAGGTATGTTTGAGCCCACAGCCCCCCCCCCCCGATTCATTCATAGACTCAAAGAATTGTAGAGTTGGAAGGGACTGTGGGGGTCATTTGGTCCAACCCCTTGCGATTCAGGAATCTTTTGCCCAATGTGGGGCTCAGACTCAAAACCCTGAGATTAAGGGTCTCATGTTCTACCGTCTGAGCTATTCAGACACATTGTTAGCTGGGTTGCAGCCGTTTCATGTGTACAAGCTGCCAGTCAGTGCAGACAGCACTGAGCTAGATGGACTAATGGCCTAACTTGGCATGGCAGCTTGCTGTGTCCTTCCCCCTATTCTTGCTACACTCCTGGTTAGCTTCTCCCAGCTTCTTCTCCTTGCAGAGGTGCTTTCCTTGCCTCTTCGATTAACTATAATGGGGGCTGACATGTGTCAACAAATGGAACTCCCTTCCTGGTCATAGAGCGCCTGCGTCCAGAATTCTTGAGGGCCCGAAAGGTAAATACTGGAATATAAAATAAGCCAACAAATCTTGTACAGTCATACCTCGGATCCCAAATGCCTTGCAAGTCGAACGTTTTGGCTCCTGAACGTGCCAAACCCGGAAGTGAGTGTTCCGGTTTGCGAACATTCTTTTGGAACCAGAATGTGTGACGCGGGTTCCGTGGGTTCTGATTGGCTGCAGGACCTTCCTGCAACCAATCGGAAGCCGCGCCTTGGTTTCCGAACGCTTTCGTAGTCTTAACGGTCTTCCGGAACAGATTCCGTTTGACTTCCAGGGTACGACTATTAGAATCATAACCGTGTTTTGTTTCGGAAGCATCATCACATGCTGATTATTCACTGCAATCCTTGCATATTTGCCGCCGCCACCAACCTGCTTCTCTTTCCTCTCTCCAGGGTCCACACATAGCATCGGTGACGCTTGCTGCTTACGAATGTAACTCTGTCAATTTCCCCGAACCGCCCTATCCTGACCAAATTATCTGCCCTGATGTAGAAGGGGTTGAAGGATCAATTTCTTTATGGACCATCATCTCGAAAGTCAGGCTGGAGGCCTGCATGTGGGTAAGAAACTGATCAAGCCTAGCAATATATGTTTTTCAAAATTTAGTAGGTTAGAGAGCAGCCTTGTCAATAAAGCTCAAAACAGATACTAATCACAAGTTTTTAGCAGCTCACCCAAGCCAAAAGTAAGCAGGACTCCCCCTTTCTTTCAGCCACCCCGTCTCTCTCTCTCTCTCTCTCTCTCTCTCTCTCTCTCTCTCTCTCTCCTTCTTGCTTGCAGTGATTCACACCCCCTCTAGAAATTTTGATTTTATATGCAAGTGTGTGCAGATTAAGATGTTTTAAAAATCAATTAAGGTCTCCTTTGTATCAGCGCACTGATGTCCTTCTAACTTGCCTTATTTGCATTTTCAAAGTGTATTCCTTGTTGTTGTTTTATTCTTCTTTATATAGATAATCCACTTGCATTGCAAATAACAGCTTTGACAGTTCCCTGCCCCAATGTGCTTGCTTGCAGTTTTAAAATAGGCACAGGGAAAGAAAAGAAAATGGGAAATAGTGAAATTATTTCCCCTACGTCTAGCATTGACTTGGTGACAATAAAGCAGCCTTCCCCAGGCAGGTACTCTCCAGAGGCTGACGGCCTCTCAGCTCCCCTCAGCCCCAGGCAGGATGGCCAGTGGTCAGGTTTATGAGGGGAGCTGAGAAGGCTGCAGTAAGATACAGATGAGCGTGTGTTCATAGGTGTGTGTAGCATGACAATGAACAGGAATTAGATGGGAGGGTGAGTGTGTGGCACGATGTTTGAAACAGGAGTATCGGGCAGAACCAAGAGCCCATGCACGTTGCTAATTCAATTTCCTTTATGAATCACTTTCTACGTTGCGTCTTGAAGGAATCTATCAACAGAAACATCAGCTGGAAAAACACATGTAGAACAACTTAGTATGTAAAACCAGTTAAAAGGATTCCCCCCCCCATATATATTTATACAGTTTTAAATCCATTGGCAGATAAATAACTGGACATCAGGCCTGTAATGTTGGTTGGTGGTGTTTTTGGTCTTGAAAAACCAAAAAGAAAGAAAGAAAGAGAATAATCCAGCGCAGATACAGACTAGGGTTAAAACCTCCGCTTGTTGAGAACAGGAGGTCTTCATAGGTCTTCATTAGAGATGGGGACCTGTTTCGGTACATGATGGGAGGTCGGTCCACGGGGCCAATGCTGCCACACTCAAGGCTCAATTCATCACATGGAACAGATCTCCTAATGAGAGACAACATACACAGGAGGCCCTTTCCCACAGACCAGAGTGATCCCGTTGGGTAGATAAGGGGTGAGCCAGTTGTCTCGCAGCAGCAGGAAGAGCCACAGACACATTAAGCCAGAGATTGGGCACTGCTTAACTGATGGGGAGCCACTGCCAAGATGGGTGGGATGCCCGTAACAGCTGACATGCTTTGCGGCGCCCCCTGCCTTGCCTGCATCCTCTTCCAAGGCCTCCTGGCTAAAGGATGCTCCCGAGAAAAAGCGGCTGCAGGGTATCCTGGCAGTTGCTGCTGCTGACGACGACGACACAGGGTGTCATGCGACTTTTTGTCTTCCCCTGGAGGGGAGGCTTGCTGTTAGCTGATTTCACAACATGTTTTCCCCTCCCCTTGCCCTCGCTTGTGTGAGTGTGCAGGCGCTGCCTCTTGATTTCCTGTAAACTAAACGATGCTGGCAGCTGTATCTCTGTATGGGCATCTCAAAATGCCACCCCCTTTGTCCCAGTTGGAAGGAGGACCAGAGCAGAGGCCAGCGGGCACGTGCTCACAGAGGGCAGCGGCTTCTGTTTCTTTCCGATCGCTAAGTCAGACTGTACCTGCTCTTCCCATAACACATCGCTGGTTAACGCTTCCACGTGTTTTTATAACAAGGATGGGGGGAATTGGGGAAGGTCTGAACTCTCACTGTCACTTAACACTGCCCACCCGTCCCCCATCTCCCATCTCCCACTGTTAAGAACCCTTTCCTTAAAAACAGTCAGTCCCCCCAATCCTGCCTGAATAAAACAGTTTTCACCTACCAAAGGAAAGGCAACAAGGAGGGAGGGGGTCTAGCCTCTCAGGAAGGAAGTTCCAAAACCTGGGAGCCACCACCAAGAAGGCCCTGGCCTGCATCCCTGCCAAATGTGACTTTGAGGGTGGCGGGGCTGAGAGAAGGGCCTCCCCTCAAGATCTCAGAGCCTGGGCAGGTTCATATTGGAGAACACGGTGCTTCAGATAGATAGCCTGGGCCAAAGCCCTATAAAGCCCTGTGAATCATGCCCGGAAAGAGACCAGTAGCCAGTGAGCTGTTGTAAGAAGGGTGTTATATGCTCCTTATAACCAGCCCTGGCCAACAGTGAATAGACCAGCACAGCTGAAGCGCAACCCCAAAGGAGACTTGGGATTGTGATGAGGGAGGTGCCCTGCTTCAAGTTGTGGGTTTGGGGGGAAGAGTTAGGAAGAGTCCCTTGTGTGGGTTGAGGGGCACTCCTTGATGAGAGGAAGGCACGCTGGGGTGGAAGACAGCAATCCCAATTGCAGTCGGGAACCGTGTGATTGATGGGTGACCATTCGTTCTGGTGTTTTTATGCTGTTTTGTCAGCGAATGGTCTGCTTCTTTTGTCGCAGAGGGGAGGGAGTGATGCCTTTGGTGATGGCATCTGGTGGTGATGGAGGCATTTGGTGATGGAGATGGGATACATTGGAGTGGCTGAGGGGATAATACGTGTGCGTTTGTGGAGGTGTGGGAGGTGTGGGAGTAGAGTGGGTTGGGTGATATTGGATGAGTAGAAGAAAGCGCATGATTTATGTACATGTGAGACAGAATTTTGGTGTGATGCATATGTGTTAGTGGGACGAAGGTTGTCTATTGTGTGTCAGGCTCTGCCTTGGGAAGAGGGAAGGAGCTCTTGACTCTAGAGCTGTTTTCAAAATATGCTCCTGCATGTTTGATTTTGTGTGGTGGGAGGATTTTATTGTTTTGTATTTTATTTTACTTTATTCCTAGTTTTTCAGTTTCACTGTATTTATTTTGTAAATCACTTATTATTTATTTATTTATTTATTTATTTATTTCATTTGTATCCCTCCTTTTCCTCCAAGGAGCTCAAAGTGGTGTATATATTTCTCCCCCTCATTTAATCCCCCCTGTGAGGTAGGTTAGGCCGAGAGGCAGTGACTGGTCACCCAGCGAGAGCTTCATGGCTGAGTGAGGACTGGAACCCTGGTCTCCTGGGCCAGCACCGCTTAGAGAATGTCCTAGTATTAAGCAGTATAGAAACAGATAAAAGAATAAAATAAAGAAACGAACTATAATGAAAAATAAAGCGATCATGCCCCCACCCTGGAAAAAACCAAACCCATCCTCTTTTCTTCCATTGAGGAAACACAAATCAAGGCTCCAATCCTAGCCCCGCTTTCCTTGGAAGTAACTCCCATTGAATTCTCAGTAGAGACTGTTAGGATTGCACCGTAAGGCCGGTGCTATTTTGCTTTTGTGAAATTCCTGGGATTCTTTTTTAAAGGTGCGCATGCACAGAAATATTTGCTCACATGCCCAGAGCGGAAGGAGATAGCAGAGGGCAGAAGAAGAGTGATGGGGACAGACGGAAACATCCCTGAGATGCATCCCATCAGTCTCTGCCCACTGGCGTGGCCTTCAAGGGACAGAACAGCATTGAGCACCCATGTCTAGAAAAAATAAATTAAGGGAAGGTGTAGAAGCCATTGTGCCAGACCTGCACAGTCTGGCCTTTATGATCCGTTTGCGATATACTGTACAACCCCTTTCTGGAAGCACTCTATGCATGAGTTTCTTAGAAAGTTTCTCATGAAACGGTTGGGATTGAGGCCAGGTCTAAAAATGTAGCGGAAGTAAGTAAAAAAAAAATCCGCTTGCAAGCGGAATATTAGCACATTATATTCCCCCATAGAGCTGAAGGAGGAAGTGGGAAAGAGTGTCACTCTTCCCACTTCCTCCGTCGTCTTTTTGAAGGAGAAGAAGGGAAGTCACTTTCGCCACCTTGTGGTGACGACAGCAGTGAGTGAAGGACTCGTGGTTCCTGGACACCCAGTTGGCAACCCCTCGATTAGGGTTTCAGGGTTGCAGTTTTAACAAATGGTTTGATCTTACAGATCTTTTTGTCTACCGCCTTGGAGTCACTGAAACCCAAAAGACAAGTTAGCAATCTTTGAACTAGAATAATAAAAAATAATTGACATTGGAGAGGCATAACACTATGCACCCCTCAGTCCTTCCACCTCATTCTGCTGCTTTTTGCAGAAACAGATGTAATTTCCAAGTAAACTGGCCTTTGGTCTGGATGTTTGGGGTATGAGGGGAAAGCTGGCATGGGGAATAGATATACAAGGGCAGCCATTCCCGTGGATCATGGAGGAGGCTGTCCACTGCACCTCTGCATGAGTCCATGCTCTTGGCATGCCGCGTCCCAATCAGCCTCTGGGAGCAAGCAATTTGCTCCTGTGTTTCTTCCACGGGGAGTGACTGGACTGCACAGATTGCAGAGATGCCACAGAGATGCCTATCCTCCAGGGGCCAGGGTGGTTACTTGTACAGGTGGGTTCAGGGGGTGGGGGGTCTCACTCTTAAAAGTAGGAGTGAGAAGGGTCTTCAGTTTAAGGTGGGGAGGGAGTGCTTAAGCTCTCAGAAGTTTGGGAAATGCTGTAATAGGGGGATCTGTTCTATGGGCTCATATGATCGCTGTGCTCATCTGAGTTGTTTTGCAACTCTCGGCATGTGACCCAGCTAATTCAGGGAAAGTTCACTTCCAGTACGTGCAAGGCAATCTCCCCCCCCCCCTTCGGTTAGCAACACAAAGCCCAAACAAAGTGGCATGCTTTCTTTCTTTCTTTTTTCAGTGGAGCAACATGGTTTTTATTTTATTTTTTTTGCCGTTTGCATCATCACCCCGAGAGAATTTTAAAAACTTTTTCCCCCAAACGGATTGTTTGGATGGGGAGGGAGTGGAAATAACTGCCACTTGTTTTCAGGCTCACGCTTTGAATCGGCAGCAGCGAACTGGAAGATTACAGCATTGTCCACAGCGAACCCGTTTAACGGCTCCTTTTGTTCTCCCCAAAGGGCGGAATGAAAAGTTATTCTTCCCACTCGGGAACAGCTCTTTCCTCTCTCTCTGTGGGCACACTTCCCCGGGGTGTGGGGATGCGATAAATAGGAAGGTGTGTAAGGGGGGGTTGTGGGGCACAGGGCTGCAGGTTTTGATAGTAGCCTTCTGTAATTTGCATTGTCCAGATATGTAGTTAGAGAGAGGAGTTAAATAGAGGAAGCCGTTAGCATGGTTTTTATAATTTGCTTTGCACAGTTAAAGCTGCATGCCTGTCTGTGCTCAGTTGGAGTTTTCACTAGGGCTCACCCCACCCTGGCAGCTGAGTATTATTCCATCTGCATCGGTTACTGATTTACAAACATTGGGAGCTGCCTCTGTGTCTGTTCTAGGATTGGGGAACCTCAGGCCCTCCAGACCTCTCTCTTCGGCCCTCAGAACTCGCCACAAGCCTCACTGGTTCTGCTTGACACCCCCAGTGGTTTCCCCCTCCCTTAATTTACGTTAGTTGTCCCACCCACCTTTGCTTCTGGTCCACCCACTCGTGGCATGTGGCCCTCAAAAGGTTGAGCAGAAGGAAATGTGGCCCTCGGGCTGGGAAAAGTTTTCCCTCCCCTGATCTAGTGAGGAGTGTGTACATGCCTAGGCTGGTATTGTTTACTCTGACTGGCAGAGGATGGCGGTTTTTATTTTGGCGCAACAGGGCCAAACTACCATCATTTAGGCACCTCTGAAGATACTGTTGCCCCCTTGAGAAGAATGTTGCCCAATTTGGCACAGTGGATCCAACCTGCGCCATTTTAGATGCCTCTCAAGATACTGTCCCCAAACTTGGCACAAGGTTTCCTGAGGCGGAGGCAGCAGTCTTTGTCTACATTTGGATGCTGGGCGCCATTTTGAATCAGTGGCAGACCGAATTAACCCTAATTAACCATTAGCTGCCCCCTCATAAAAACTGATTTGGGTGTGCAGCCCTAAATTGGGTGTGCAGCCCCAAAACTCACAGATTACACTGTCCATTCAAACATCACAAATTTGGGGTGTTTCTTTGAATTTCCAGGCATTCCTAGGCACTCCATGCTAACTTATTTTATATAAATATTTATATACTGCTATTCTTTAAAAATATATATATATATAGAGAGAGGAGTCGTTTACTGCAGTTATATGGGTGGAATGACCCCCCCCCTTGTGAAAGTGGTGGGTCATTTTGTGTGTGTGTGGTTTCTCTTTTGTCACCTCCCTGGTGTGTAACCTGGCTGGCTGGCTTTGAGTCATTTGCAGCCAGCTTCCTCTAAGGTGGGGAGCTGGGGGCTTTCTGTGGTTCATCTGCTCCCTGCCTGTGGGTTGTGTGGCTGAACCTGAGAAGGTCTCCTTGAACAAATAGTGTTGCGTTTGGAGGCAGGTGGTGTTTTGCCCCTCCCTTGATCTCTTAATTTGTGTAGATTGCGGGTATGTAATCTGCACTTCCCATATGCATTTCTTGTGCAGGGTTTTATTTAGAAATTCATTTAGGGCTGGTTCACACATTGTCCAGTTATCGGAAAGTCATGTCAACACCTCTCACTTCCTCATTCAAAGGATGATGGTGATGTTTGGCCTAAGGTCCAAATCCGACCCTCCGGAACTTTCTATCCAGCCCATGAAATTCTCTTCAGCCACCTGGCCCAGCCCCGCTTTGCATACTTAGTTCTTTTTTGGCTGACTAGACTGTGCCTTTGAACTCTGATAACACCTCATGCTGGTCTGGATAGAGCTGAAAGGGATCTGTAAGAAAGGGATCTGTAAGAAACTAACCAACTGAAATCCACATTCTTTGCTCTAGATTCATTTCTCATTGCATACCCTCCAACACTTTGAGGCCAGTGTCCAGGACACCATCTTCCTGGATGCCATCTTCTCATTTTTCTATTGTGAGAGAATGGCGGCCATGTTGGTTACCATGATCTCGTGCAATTTCATGCTGTGGTTTCCTCCCCACAAAAGCAGGGGGTGCTGTGCCAAAATGGGCACATTTTCTAGCAGTAAAAAATGGGGTGTCCCAGTTTTTCGGGACACTTGTGGCGTATGTTATTTCCCTTTTGCTTTGGGCTCCACCCACTTTTAGCATGTGGCCCTTGTAAGATTGCCCTGAATAGAAGGTGGTCCTCTGGTTGTAACAACATTCCCGTTTCTGATATTCATCCCATATATATCTGGGAATGAATACACACACACATATGAATGAATCAAGGATTATATGGTTCAAGAGTGTACATGTGACCACATTGCTTGCTACGTATATATTCTGATGAGAGTCCCTCACATCCCCCCCCCAAAAAAACCATTGCAGGATCATGAGGTAGTAGGCAATCGAGAACCATTCTCCTCGGCATGTATAGTGTCCAAAATCAACCCCAAAACCCTGTCCTGCATGCCTAAGAGACAGATTGGAATATCGGACGGCTCACAAAATCTGCTCCCCTCCCCTCTGTCCGCAATGCAAATGATCTGCATCTGGATAATAATGGGAAAATTAAAATAAAACAAACAAACCACGAGAGCCATGTGGGTGGGTGGGTGGTGTATTGCTTTGTGTGTGTTTTCCTTCCTTAACAGGACACAGGCCTTAGACTTAACCGCTAAGGTTTTAAAAAGTAGAATTCTTTTTTTGAAAATGTTTTTCTTTCAAGCCAACCTGATGATATTTTGCTAAGGGTACACAAAGCAGCTGCGACTCACTCTGTGTCCCCACCGCCAGCAGCAGCAGCAGCAGCAGCTGCCTGTGGGAGGGGAACAAAGGAGGCCAAACAACTATAGAGTTTTGCTTGAAAAGGAGCCCTATAAAAGCATTTGTCACTCAGCGGCGGCTCCGAGCAGAGACATCTGCCTCTGTGGCCGAGGTGGACCCCTCCTCCCGCCAGCTGTCCGATTCTTCTCCTCCCTACCTTCCCTGCCTTTCTGAGCCACTGCTTGAATCGGATCCAAGCTTCCTCTTCCGTTAACCTTTGATTAGCCAGATGGCCCGTGCGGGGCTCTTGCGTGCGTGGAAACCCACCTCTCCCCCCACACACACACACAAACACACAAAAAAAGAGAGAGGTGTGCTTTTTAACCACCAGGGTGAAGCAATCTGTTTGCTGTTGGGTGCTTTTGTCCTGAGAAAACAAATTACCTGCTTCTCCTTTGTGGCAGAACTTCTAAAAAAGTCGGCCGTGGTTATTTCCTGTTAATGGCTGCGAGGACATAAAAGGTGGGGGGATGTAAAGTCTTGAGGGATTCTCCAGTTCATTGGATGGTGTGCTTCTGACCCTCCATTCGTTGTTGGACTACAACTCCCATCAGCCCCTGCCAGCTTACCCCAATGGTCAGAATGATGGGAGTTGTAGTTATAGAATCATGGAATTGTAGAGTCGAGAGGTACCCTCAACTAGCCTCCTTTCCCTGCAACCTCTGGGGATGAGAACTTGGGGAAGCTTCCTGGGAGATGCAAAAGGCACCCACTATTGTTCGCAAGAGCACGACGTCAGCCTCTTCCAGGTCGCAGGGCACGCAGTTGGCCCACACGTCCCACTCGGGCTTCCAGTAAAATAGGAGGAGGAGGACTCCGCAGGACAGGACATACCCAGCGATGCACAGGGCCCTTCGGCACCCTTTCGTCTTGTAGCCAAATATATCCGGGGGGGGGGGGGGAGAGATAGTTGTATATCAGTATCAATGTCTGCATCATCAGAACTGCAGGTGGAGGAAATGGACAGAGAGAAGTGTTTCTCCCTCTCGCATAATCAGTGCCAGATTTACATATAAGCTAAACAAGGTACAGCTCAGGGCCCCACTCTCTTGGGGGGTCCCAAAATATGTACAGGGAAAAAACCACTGGATGTACATTTCCAAAATAGAAGATAAAAAACTAATAAAATAAAACCTACATGCAACCCCCCCAAAAAAACCCCTAGCCTCCCATCCACACATCCCACCAAATGGAGTGCTTGTCATGTGTGCTTTTGCGCATGGCGAAAGTAGACAGAGATAAGTTTTCTTCCCTCTGTCATAACACTAGAACTCACGGGTCTCCAGTGAAGCTGAATGTTGGACCAAGAAAGGAAAGTCCACCACCCAGGGCATAATTAACCTACGGAACTCACTCCCACAGGAGGCAGTGATGGCCACAAACTTTCACGGGTTTAAAAGACAACTGGATGAATTCACGGAGGATGAGGCTCTCAGTGGTTACTAACTGTGGTGGCGCTTGCTCTGCCTCCATGGTCAGGAACAGTAATGTTCCTGAAGACCAACTGCTGGAAAACGCAGGAGGGGAAAGGGCTCTTGGGCTCAGCTGCTGCTTGCAGGTTTGCCACAGTCACCTGGGTGGCCAATGTGGGAACAGGATGCTGGATTAGTTGAACCTAGTCCATCAGGCTTGTCTTATTCTTATATTCTTTTGTGTGTGTTCTATTTGATGGTGGAATGGAGAATGTGCAATGGCACCATTGTTTTGGGACTTTGGGGCAGAGGCCTAGGGTACCACTCAGCAAAATGGGCAAGCCCTCCCCCTTAAGACAAGTGTTGTTGATGTTGTTAATATCCTGCCCTTCTAAAGAGGGTCCCCCATAAATCCATTAAGACCAGAGTCTAAAATGACTTAACTGCACCACTGAGGATGTGCTGGAATAGGAAGATACAGGCTTGGGTTCCCCATGAAATCTGCTGGATGGCATTGTACAAATTGTGCCACGTTCCAGCACAATTTGCTTGAGTGGAGGGAAATGCTCATCCCTTTGTTGCTGTTGTTTTCTCCCCCTCCTCCATCCCACCCCCCTTCCAGGGTGCCGGCACAGCCATTGGGGAGCTGCCTCCGTACTTCATGGCCAGAGCGGCCCGTCTCTCTGGAGAGGAGCCTGATGATGAGGAGTATCAGGAATTTGAGGAGATGCTGGAACATGCTCAGACCGCACAGGTAGGGTCAGGGGCGGAGAGAAAGACAACCCAGGTTGCGTCTAAAGGTGAACCTACCTAATTCACATGCTCCAAAAACGGTAACAGGAGCCAAAGCGCAGCCACCTTTTGAAATTTGCCCTTCTCTGACCTTTTCAGGGAAGCTGTCCAGCCAAGTGACGTTTGCAAGAATGCATATACTGGGGTAAAGGGTGCATTTAAAAGGCATATGTCAGTAAAAAGAACATACAAAACTGCATTGGGTTGGGGAAAATTGCTTTGCAAAAAGTTCCATATTGGGCAAAATCGCAGACAAATGTGTCTGTTAGGATAAATTTGTACTAAAGTGCTGGTGCTGGGCACATTTTTATTATCACCAACTGATGTAGAAAAATTAATATTGGAAAAATGAGAAACTGCCAAAGACCAAAACGGGCAGGTACACACACAGGGAAAGGCACCCAAGAGCATTATTTTGCCACAGGCAAAGTGTTGCAACTGTCTTAAGTCTTACTCACAGTAGACCCACTGAAGTCATCGCTAACTAAGGCTGGATGCAGGTAGGTAGCTGTGTTGGTCTGACACAGTCAAAATAAAAATAAAAATAAACTGTCCAGTAGCACCTTATAGATCAACTAAGTTTGTTCTGGTATAAGCTTTCATGTGCATGCACACTTATGGATGCTGGATGCTGACTGTTGACTTCTTTGCATACGGTGAGAAGAAGCATGGGACACGCATTTAAGTATACAGTCTAGAAATGGCTGTCTTTAGGGAAGTTACTGTGGAACAAAGAGGTAGGCCAAGGCTACTTCCAGGGGTTGTTGGACTCCCATTAGCCACAGCCAGTCAGGGGATGATGGGATCAGGAGTCCAGCGACATCTAGAAAGACGCAGGTTTTCCCCATCCCTGAACTTAGCGCCGGCATTTCCTGCCTCTTGCATGCGAGAGGTGGAAGAAAGCCTCTGTTCAGAAGCCACATCCCATCCTGAGAGAGGGAAACGCTGCTCCTTAGATCAGTGGTAAGGAACCAGATGCTGCTAGGCTCCAGTTCTCAGCAGCCCCAGCACGGCCAGCAGTCAGGGATGATGGGAGTTGTAGTTCAGCAACACCCAATCCCTGAGATAGAGGAATGGAGGAAGAGTCAAAGAATTGTAGAGTTGGAAAAGGAGGTGTTGGCATTGATTTAGCAGGGGGAGTTGAGATGTGAGGACTGGAGTGAGGAGAGAGAGAGAATGGTAGTTTAATTTGCTTGTCTGGGTTGCTAGTGTAGAAATGTATTCACAAGGTAACTTTGGAACAGACCAGGCCAATGTGCTTTTTAGGCCCGAATCACTGAAAAATGGTTACTCTCTCCTCTCCCACCTCCAATTTTTACAGTGGTGCGTTAGTGGAATAAAAATGTGGCACAATGGGGCAGGAGGAAGAGCCTAGGAAGATTTGTGCTGGCTGAAGGCTGGCCAACACAGGTTGGAAGGCCCAACCAGACCTTCAGGGTTCCTTTGCCCCTCCTTAGCTCTAAACACTGTCCATCCTCAGGAAGTTCATGTTCTGCATCTCAATCCCTGATCTCAATCCCTCGCATGTCCATTTAAAACAATCAGGTGCCTGGTGATGTGAAAAGGTCCTTATCTCCTTGATAGTCAGGGAGAGCCGCTGCCATTCAGAGTAGACAACACAGGGCTGGGCGGACAAATAGTCCAATGTGATATGAGGTCAGCCTGTTTTCCATGTCCCTGTGACTTCATAGCAGAAGCAGTTGCTGGACTCCCCTCATTCCGGACTGATGCTGGATGAGATCAGCCTTGAGTCTAATCCACTTAGGGCAGCAGTGGGCTTCTTTCCTTTGCCCCTGCGAGCTACACACACAGTATCACAAGACATCGTAAGAACAGCAGAAGGGCGCCTGCTGGATCAGGCCAAAGGCTTGGATCTAGCCCATCATCCTGTTCTCACAGTGGCCAACCAGATGCCCCATGAGAAGCCAGTAGGCAGGATCTGAGCGCAGCAGCTCTCCTCTCCCTGCTTGGCATTCAGAGACATGCTGCCTCTAACAATGGAGGGAAGATCACAGCCATCATGGCTGGTAGCCATAGATAGCCTTGTCCTACAGGAATTTGTCTTTTAAGGCCATCCAGATTATTTGTACCCAACTAAGTTTTAACTAGTGGGATGTGGGTGGCGCTGTGGGTTAAACCACAGAGCCTAGGACTTGCTGATCAGAAGGTCAGCGGTTCAAATCCCCGCGACGGGGTGAGCTCCCGTTGCTCGGTCCCTGCTCCTGCCAACCTAGCAGTTAAAAGCACAAAGTGCAAGTAGATAAATAGGTACTGCTCCGGCGGGAAGGTAAACGGCGTTTCCATGCGCTGGTCTGCTTCGCCACATGACCCGGAAGCTGTACGCCACATGACCCGGAAGCTGTACGCCGGCTCCCTCAGCCAATAAAGCGAGATGAGCGCCACAACCCCAGAGTCGGCCACGACTGGACCTAATGGTCAGGGGTCCCTTTACCTTAAGTTTTACCCAGAGTCAACCCTTTGAAATGGACAGATCTGAGTTAGCCACGTCCATCTCTGAGTAAGACTAATGTTGGATACAAACCATGCATTTATTTATTTATTGAAAAGGATTATTCCTTTGCCGCCTCTGGGCAACGCTGCACCTACCTGGCTGCCTCGAGGGGGCTTGGGAACGAAAATGATCTTGGCACCCGCCTTGCGCCTGATGGGTCTGTTAGGCAACCAGCCCACATGCCTTAAATCACCCATTCACTGAACAAGCTTTTGCTTATCTGCTCTGTTTTTTTACGCATACAAAAAGCTCGCAGCTCTTTCCTCGAGGCTGCAAAACGTAGCGTGAGAAGCCACCCCAGAGTGACCGAGTAGCTTTTGGGCTTGCCAGTTACACACGCAGCCGTTCCAGCTCTTCCTCCTGTTCCATTTGCTGCCCTCCCATCCCGTAAAATTAAAAAATATTTGGCAGTTGCCTTGTGCTACTATCAGTGGCCTGCTGTTTTGTTTACTCTCCCCAACCCCTTCCCCCCCCCCTCTCTCTCGAAATAACAAACTTAAGAGAGGGATTATGGCAACATAAACCTCAGAGAGCTTAAGGCAGGGCTGGGTGGTTAGGAATTATGGAGTGTCAGTTGTTACTAGGACCCAGGGCTGAGTTTTTCTTTTCTTTTTTCCCCTTTTCTTCCTTTGACTCCTCTGAACCTTTTGCTGGTTGTGGTTTGTCTGGCCCATCACATGATTTCTCAGCAAATTCCCCCTCCCCTCCATTTCCAGTAAACTGTTTGAGCAGGGATGAGTCAGGGTGAAACCAGTTTCCCTGTAACCACAGGACTTGTTTAAAGAATTTGTCAACGTGGACTCCAGTGGGCTGGGGTGGGTGGGGGTGTATCTCTTTCATTTTATTTTTCGTGCTTAGGTTTGTCACTCTTGGGGTTAATGTTGCGTCACGAGTCTCCCACCCCGGGACGGGCGACTTCCTGTCCAGGGGAGAATGAGATGGACGGAGCCTTTGCGAGGAGTTAAAAACGATGAACTCGGGAGCTCAGTAGGACCATCATGGAGGCCCTCTCTTCTAAGCTCTCGAAGCATTTCTTAGAGCTCTTGTGGGAACTGGCTTCCCTCCTCCATCTTTCTGCGGGGAGTTCCTCTTCTCCTCTTTGTTTCCTGCGACAGAAAGTACAAAGTGCGCTTGCCTCGCCCTTGCACCTTCGCTTTTGGGAACTTGGAAAGGTGCAGTAGGTGAACGGGCGCAAAGCTATTTTATAATTGCCTATCAGCAGGTGTAGCTGAAGCAGACTAGTTTTCTGGCTACCTTGTTTATGAATTTCCTTTTTTTAAAAAAAAGTTCCATTCATTAGATCTTAGCAGTGTCAATAGCAAACCCCTGACACAGCTTATGATTTGTTCATTCATTGCATTCATGTCCAGCCTTTTCCTCCAGGGAGCTCAGGGCCGCTGTGTCCATGGTTCTCTCCTTCCTCATTTCGCCTCCCACAACAACCCTGTGAGGTAGGTGAAGCTGGGAGGTCGTGATTGGCCCACGGTCACCCAATGAAGAGCTTCGCAGCTGGGTTGGGATTCGAACCCTGGTTATCCCAGCCTGACCCTCCAGCCGCTGCACCACACTAGCTTATAGCCATGAGGTTCATTGGGAGACCACAGACCAATCACCATCCTTCTCAGCCTAAGCTACCTCGCAGGGATGTTGTGGGGATAAAATGGAAAGGGAGAGAACAACGTATGCTGTTCTGAGCACTTTGGAGGACAAGGTGGGGTTTAAATAACAAATGAATGAATAATAGTGGGGAAAGGAAAGCTAGGTTAACGCTTTCCCTTTTCCAACACACTTTCTGACGTCCCTAGAAGGCTTCCTCTGAGACTGGGACCAAGGAACTAGTTAGAATAGTCTTTTGCATACACTCAGTGAGATTTTTTCTTTCTTTCTTTCAAACTTCTGTTTCCTTTGCAGAGTTA
The DNA here is from genome assembly GCF_964106915.1 of Podarcis gaigeae. Classification (NCBI taxonomy): domain Eukaryota; kingdom Metazoa; phylum Chordata; class Lepidosauria; order Squamata; family Lacertidae; genus Podarcis; species Podarcis gaigeae. Next base: position 41,189,136 of record NC_139692.1, on the reverse strand, counting down.
AAGTTCCCATCCTGCGCTGCTTCGCAAACCGCCTTGGAAACTCCCTTTTGTTTCCAAAGTGGCTTACTGTGTAGCTTTGCGTGTGTGTGTATCAGTGTGCTGTTCAACAAAATACACATTCAGAGCCCACGAAACTAGTAACATGATTTTTTAAATCTTGGCTCGAGAACTTCCTTGTCTCTACTCCCCCCCCCCCAAAAAAAAATGCTGGCTGTTTCTCTTGCTCTACGTAATTCCTCCCCGTAGCCAAGCTTCTGTTTATTAGCTAGCATACGAGTCTGCTCCAGTTGGCTTCTGAATTCTGTCCTCTCCCTCTTTCTTAAAAGGATCCTCCGGTTGCCAGACAAGGATGACTGTCGCTGCGACTTCTTCATTATCGCCCAGCAAATGGGCATGCTTAAAAATAGTTCATGAGCTGGTTTCACAAAAGAGGGAATTTGGGAAGACGATGGGAGGCTACCATGTTTGAGACAGAGGAAATATTGATATTTTTCCCCCTTCTGTTCCTCCCCACCCTGAAACGCAGGGGTTTGGATCCAACTCCAAAAGCCAACCCTTGTCTGCCTCTCGGATCTTTCCCATCAGCCCTCTTTCCCACCCTCCTCCTCAAATCAGCTTCCTTCCTTTATTAATTGTTCTTTTGCATCTGGCCTGTATTTCCTCAATGGGTGGCCACCGCGAGATCTGTCTGTGTGTTGTACATTCCAGGACCTTGAGGCATTCGTTTTGCTAAGGCACGGAGGAGTGGGTCTGTCTTAACCCTTTTCGCCCTTTGGGCCAAAGCTCTGCACGAGACAAGCAGGCCTAGCTCTTGCTCAGCGCCCCAGATTCAAAGCCCACTTGCCCCTTTAGACACGTTCAGTCTTATCGGGGTGGGGTCTCATGCGCCTGCTTTTCATGTATCAAGTACCAACAACTCAAGGAGTTTTTGGTGTCTACTCCAGGGGTCAGCAAACTTTATCAGCAGGGGGCCGGTCCGCTGTCCCTCAGACCTTGTGGGGAGCCAGACTATATTTTTTTAGGGAGGAGAAATGAACGAATTCCTATTCCCCACAAATAATCCAGAGATGCATTTTAAATAAAAGCACACATTCTACTAATGTAAAAACACCAGGCAGGCCCCACAAATAACCCAGAGATGCATTTTAAATAAAAGGATACATTCTACTCAAGTAGAAACACACTGATTCCCGGACCATCCGTAGGCCAGATTTAGAAGGCAATTGGGCCGGATCTGACCCCCGGGCCTTAGTTTGCCTACCAATGGTCTACTCCCAGTCTCCAAAACACCTGGCTGTTGGCATTCTGAGCACCACCATCACCTTCCAGAAACGATGCAAAATGATTTTTATTTCTTCAGGAGCACAGGGGCTAAGCATATATAATGTTGCTTTTGCTAGGGAAGAGTTTTGGCTTGCTGGTTCCCCCACCCCCTACATATTTGCCTCCTCCACCCCCTCACTGGTTAACTTATCGCACTTCACTTTGAACCCACCTTGAGCTACTTGCTCTGTGAATCACTAGTATTGGAAAGTTACAGATAGGTAGCCGTGTTGGTCACTGTGTTGGTCACTGTGTATCTGAAGAAGTGTGCATGCACACGAAAGCTCATACCAAGAACTGACTTAGTTGGTCTTTAAGGTGCTACTGGAAGGAATTTTTTTTGTTTGTTTTTAGTATTGGAAAGTTGGCGTAAAACACATATTAAAGTCAATGTTTTAATAATCAACTCCTTCCCTCAAACTGAAGGATAGGCTGTTGCGGGAGGTGACCTCCTGTGGGGCAGGGGAGGGGGGCTTGAAGACTGGGGAGCAAGAAGGTCAGTGCAGTGGCAGAATATGATGAATACAAGGCAGGGAAGAAAGAAGGTCCTGATTGAAATGGCTGGACTGTTGGCCACATTCACACCATACATTTAAAGCACTGTGATGCCACTTTAAACAGTCGTGGTTTCTCCCTAAAAAATCCCGGGAGCCGTAGTTTACAAAGGTTGCTGACAGGAGACAAGGCCCAGAGCCTTCTTGGTAGTGACACCCGCCCTGTGGAACACCCTCCCATCAAATGTCAGGGAGATAAGTAACTATGCAACCTTTAGAAGACATCTGAAGGCAGCCGTGTATTGGGAAGTTTTTAATGTTTTATTATGCTTTTGTATATGTTAGCAGCCACCCAGAGTGGCTGGGGAAAACCAGTCAAGTGGGCAGGGTAGAATAATAATAATAATAATAATAATAATAATAATAATAATAATAATAATAGCTTTAAATGTATATTGCAGAGGGGGCCTAAGTCAGAACAGGCCTGAAGTTGGAGAGTTATAGCCATGTGCTCAAGGTCTTAGGGAGTGGGGAGGGAGGGAGGGAGGGAGGGAGAGAGAGAGAGAGAGAGAGAGAGAGAAAGAGAGAGAGATGCAGATGGCAATTAAAAGTTACGAAAACCAATCATGTGCTCAGCAAGGATTTTCCACGTCATTCTTTTTTTATAAATATATATATAAAAAACCAGCCCAACAAAGGTAACCTAACACCAGCTGGCCGTTTTATCTTTCCTTTCTCTCGCTGAAGACTGGTCAACAGGTGTGCGAGAGTTAACTGAACACAACCAGCTCAGGAACACTCCGTTCTTTTGCAGATTAGCCAAAGGAGTCTAGGAAGGGAAGGGGGAAGGGGGGGGTTACACACTCATTACTCAGCAGTTCTGCCGACAGCCGTCTCGCCTGTTAACTCGTCACTTGCCTGTTTAAACTTGGGAGAGCCGGGTGGGTTGGGTGGGTGGGGGAAACAGCTGCTAGCGTCTAAATGCGACTCATCCCCCCAAAAATAATAAATCAAGGTCACAGCTTCGCACCTCCTAAAATGGTCCTTTCAAAACGGAAAAAAAGGAGGGAAGATGTGAGTGGTCGGTGTTTCAAGAGCAAAATGAGAAGTAGTTTAGGGTAGTGGCAACAGAGAATTTTGAGTAGTTGAGCCATGAAGTCCATGCATGGAATCTCATGCTTCCCACTACCCTGGCCACTGCCCATGCCAACACTCAGTAAGGCAAGGCGGCTAATGGTGGTCCGATAAGTTTAGGAAAAGAGGAAGCTGCCTTAGATCTAGACTCAGATCAACAAGTCCACCTCACTCGGTATTTTTTAAACCTGTGTTTCTCAAACTTTTAAAACCAATGCCCTTTTTTAGCTAACATGGAAATCGCATTCATCCCTTCAAACCCTGATTATTCGAATTTTCAAACGGATTGAAATTTCGTGACCTTGAATTATATTGCACATATTTTTTGGAAACACTCAACCCCAGCTGCACCCCTGTTGAGAAACACTGATTGGCCACAGCTCTCCAGGTTTGTAGACAGTGGTTATCTCCCAGCCCTGCCTGGAGAGGCCAGGGATTGAACCTGGGTCTGCAAAGCAAGCTTCCTATCATAGCAGAGGTCTGGTTTAAATATTCACATCGAATGGGACCTTTGTTGCCACATTGCACCAGATCCCACCAGCTGCCTGTTAACCTGGTGGCGATGCCTGTGTACTGACTGGGCGATGTGTTATATGCTGTGGCAAGGATCTTAAAGAACCAGGTGGCTCACTCCTTCCACCCAGGGTGGCCTGAAGTTTGTAGTTTGCAACCAGCAGCCTCTATTTGATACTGGGCCAGTAGAGCTCCCAAGAGCAATTCTTAGGAAGGAGGTAGTGGGATAGCCTGCTATCTAATTTCCAGGAACGAGAGTGGGTGTCTGTCCATATGTGCCAGTCCTTGGGCATAGCCAAAGTCACTTTTTGGTTGCACATGCTGGTTTTAAGCAGGGAGGGCGCACAGGACCTGAACCAGGGGGTGGCGGAGAGCTGGAAAATGTGGGGTGGGATAGCCACACCCACAGATGCAGCCCCGATAAAAAGGCTGGGTCCAGAAAACCCTTTTCCTCTCTCCTTTGCCCCACACTTCCTTTCATTGTCTTTCGGTTCGGTCTGCGTGATTCGTCATTTTTGTCAATCAAACCCTTTTTTTGACTCGCCTCGAGTGCCAGATCTTGTGGCCCTGGGCGGGACGGGGCACCAAGCAGGCATCAGTTGAAGGGGGAGTGGGCCTTGCTTGTTGGTTCCATCGTTTTTTGAGGAGTTGAAGGGAAGCTCCTTTTTGACTCTGGCCATCACTGCTGCAATTGCTGCCATAGGAACATAGGAATCTGCCTAACTAATCCAGGGTCAGACTGTTCGCCCCTTTAGCTCAGTATTTGCCCACACAGACTGGCAGTGGCTCTCCTGGGTTTCAAGCAGGGCTCTCTCCTTACTTGGCGATGCTGGGGATTGAACCCGGGACCTTCTGCACTCAAAGCAGGTGTTCTGCCATTGAGCCACAGTCCTTCCCCATCAGACACCCCCATCAGCTGCCTTTTTCTCCATCTCTAGTGCTTCCCTGGAAAGCCCCCCATGCATAGTTGAAATGATATTTTCACAGTCTTTCTTTCACATTCCCTACTCCAATTCTTGAATCTGTTTTGGTGGAACCGTTTCCAAAATAAAAAGATCCAATGAGGGAGGAATCGTGCTTGGAAAATTGAAACAGACTTTTATTACACCCCTTTATTCATACGTTGGGAATTGATATTTCTGTTTGAAATACTGTAACCCATTCATTATAATCCTCATTGCAATCTAAGAGCCAGTTTATACAATGGGGACACAATGACACCCATAGAGGAGATGGGAGCTGAGAACTATATTGGGTTGTTTCCCTGCCCTTAAAGGAAAGGGAACGAGACTGCAATCCTCTGTTAGCCTTACTTGGGAGTAAGCCTCACTGAAATCAGAGGGGGGTTACTTCTGGAGAAGGTGTGTATGTGACGCAGCACACATACATGTGAAACAGCTGTAACCCAGCATGTCCAAATAGCTCAGTCAGTAAAGCATTAGAACCTTAATGTCAAGGTTGTGAGTTCGAGCCCCACGTGGGGCAAAAGATTTCTGCATCTTAAATTCTATGATTCGAGACAATGCCCAACTGCGTTTCTCACCATGTGGATGGAGAGATTTAGATGGCTTTCAGTGGACAAATTCAGGGAGGAGAAGGCTTTCCGCGGCCGCCAGCCGTACTGCCTGTGTTCTCCCTCCACTGCCTCTGAATGGCGTCTTCTGGGAATTGCAGGTATGGAGAGCGCTGTTGCGCTCAAGTCCCGCTTGCAGGCTTCTGACAGGCATCCGGGTGTCTATTGTGAGGCCAGGATGCTGGACTAGACGGGCCGTTGGCTCGTTCCATCAGGCTGTTCTTACATTCCTGTCCTAGAGCCATGTGATCCAGGTATTCGTGGGTAAAACCAGAAGATGCTTCTTCGGCTGGGTCAATCATGGAGCATCCTTTTGTTATTTTCATTATCGCAATCATCACCGTGCAGAGGGGTTCTTCTTGTTCTTTTAACGAAGCAACATGTTCTGTTTATAGAGTTGGGCTGGGTGTGTTAACTCTGTGGGCAAAACATTTGCCGGCAGCTGCTGCCTTCGCCTCCCCATCTATGCCCACATGAACGGGCTTGCCTTGAATGACAGGCCTGTTTGCACCCGGTCCAGGTGATATAGCTGGGGGGTGCGAAGGCAGACAGGAAGTCAAAAGCAAACCTTTAAAATGCTGCCACTGGAAAGTTGGGTGTTGCGCAGAGCATGTTACATAAGGGATCAGGATCCAGTCCCTAGCATGGCTGCCATGGAACTCCTGTCCGTACGGTCGGTTCACATGGGCTGGGCTGCTGGATTGGCTCGTCTTCTGTGAACTGTGTGTGCCCCATAATGTCCCCCACCCACCTCAAGCTCCACTGCACAGGTTGCACAAGGGCAAAGCTCTCTCTTTGGCGGAAAGAGGACATTGTTCAGCAGGAGACCTCCGGCTTTTCATTCAGACGGGTTCCCCTGTTTGATCGCTGGCTTCCCCAGTTTAAAAGGATCAGAAAAACAAGGTCCTTCTTTATCTGCACAGTAATGGGGTAGGCTGGATCCTTTGCTCAACGTGGCACAAAATAACTTCCTGTGTTCCTAGTTTTTGTTAGGCGGGGGTCTTTTTAAGCCAATCTTCCTCCAAAGGAACTCCAGGTTATGTACAACAAACATCCAAACACATAGCTCAGGGAGTAGAGCATGTGCTTTGTGTGTAGAAGGTCCCAGGCTTAATCCACAATGGCATCTCCAGGTGAAGCTGGGAATGTCCTTTCTGAATCCCTGCTGCCAGGGATGGACCAATGGTGTAACTCGGTATAAAGGCAACTTCATATGTCGTCTTATTGAGAAATCCCCTGATAAGGTTCTGAGGAGCACCAGTTTTTTCATAGAACACCATTCAAAGATTCCCAACTCAGCTCTTTTCAGGGTGAGCAAGCTGGTATGTTTAGCAGTGTACCCCCCCCCCTTTCCCCTATTTGTTCAAAGCACCTTAACAGGTGTGGGGGGGTGTTTAAGGCTTCAAATACTCACTAAATAAATGGAAACACAACATAATCATTTCACGTTGATTTTTGTTTTTTTAAGACCACATTTGGAGAACCATGATGCGGAGGAGAAAATGCATCACTGTGGTTCTGCGAAGTCTTGCTCAAGAGCTAGCAGAGGAGCTCTTGTTGTCTACGCAGGAACGAAAAGTGGTGAATAAGAAAAAATACAGGCTGTAGCATATAAATTCCACTCGGCCGTGCAAAGGTCTTAAGGAGGGGAGAGCTTGTGGGAATGAAATAACCTTCTCTGGCTGGTGGGAGGGTGGGGTGTCTTTTTTCTTGCATGGCGCTCTTCTCAGTCGGCAGCTCCCCCACCTGTGAACAAAAAGCTTCTCGCGCAGCAGCACTGCAGACGCTGACCCCCATAGTACATAGTGCCCAGGTAGAAGTAAGAACTGGGACTCCTGAAATCCAGACTCAGTAACTTCTTCTCCTGCAAATCTGCTTCTACCTGTTCTTCTCTCCAACTTTTACTCATACCCAGCTTTTTCCTCAACTGTCCGGGATGGGGAGCCTATGGCCCTCCAGATGTTGTTGGACTACAACTCCCATTATCCCTGAGCGTTGTCCGTGCTGGCTAGAGCTGATAGGATTGGGAGTCCCTATGTCATATGGCCAGCATGGTGTAGTGGTTAAGAACAGTGGACTCGTAATCTGCTGAACCGGGTTCGCTTCCCTGCTCCTTCACAAGCACCCGCTCGGTGACCTTGGGCTAGTCACACTTCTCTGAAGTCTCTCAGCCTCACTCACCTCACAGAGTGTTTGTTGTTGGGGAGGAAGGGAAAGGAGATTGTTAGCCGCGTTGAGACTCCTTAGGGTAGTGATAAAGCGGGATATCAAGTCCAAACTCTTCTTGTTGTTCTTCTTCTTCTTCCACTTCTTTTTTCCCCTTTTGAGATAGATCAGGCATCCCCAAACTCGGCCCTCCATATGTTTTTGGACTACAGTTCCCATCATCCCTGACCACTGGTCCTGTTAGCTAGGGATGATGAGAGTTGTAGTCCCAAAACATCTGGAGGGCCGAGTTTGGGGATGCTTGAGACAGACAGACAGACAGATAGGCAGTGTTGAGCTCCGTGGACCCGATGGTCTGAGTCAATTTAAGCCAGCGTCCTTTATTCCTACCGAAGGGTCCTTCCTCCTCTTCAAAGACAGCACTTTTAGAAACCACATTTTGTTAAGGAATCAATGTGATTGTTCCACCACGGTCCCCGATTTTTGAGCACTTGATGATTTAGTTTTGATCCCGTTAATTCAAAGCCTTGGTGTGGGAAACAGCTAGACTAGGCAAAAAGAGAAGCCTTTCATACATTGTAAATGTGAACTTGTGAATCGGTCCTTATTTCAACATCCTATTTTTTATTTTTATTTTGAGGGTGCCTATTCCCAGCACAGCTCTTGTGATCTGATGATTAATCCAATGAAGTAATAACTAATCATTGAACTATTCCCGGCCGGTTCATGCTTAGTGGCAGGAAGCCCTTTTCTAAGCCGACGAACAGTCATCCTTTTGCTAGGAATAAGGTTGACCAAATAAGTTTATTTTTTAAAAAATCATTACAATAGAGAAAATTAATCGCAGTAATCAGGAGGAAAGGAGAAGAAAGTCTAAATTCTTTAAAATGGGGGAAATAATGTTTTGCCCGTAAGTAACTTTAAAATCTCATATATAAGATATATTTATGTCTCTTAAAATCTGTCAGGGATTACTAAAGTGTTACTGGATTGTTGCTTTCTTTAAAAAAAAAACTTTCCCAAAGTGAATCTTCTTTTAACCTCTTTGCCTTTTTTTGGAAATGGGATAAAAGTTGTGAAACTGACTTTCATTCCTAGCATCTGAGGAATGAAACTGTGAAAACTCTTTTTGATTACTGCAGGTGGGATTTTGGCTTGTGTCTTTAAGCCAAATAAAAATTTCTCATTAAGGAAATCAAAGCTAGAAAATCCAAAAAAAATCAATGTTCCAAATAATTTCAAAAGGTCTTTACTTCTGAAGCTCTATTTATTCACCTAATGTTTTCTACTCTAGTACTAATTAGAATCTCTGAATCTTCAGACCTTAACATGTTAGTAGTACTGCAGTATTCTTCTGTGATTATATATATATGTTTAAAGTTCATAAACAAAAAAATGCAGAATGAAATAGAGACAATCTCTGAGTGTTTGATAAATGAAATAATTACTATTAATGCATAACCATTATTTGATTTATTTTATTTTAGCCCACTTGTTCACAGATTTTAAAAACTCTTAGCTGTTGCTTAGAATTTGATATAGGTTGTGTGCTCTTCCTAGAATATTTGAAAACTTTAAAGAAGTAATACTAACAAAACAAAACATAGAAAACAGTTTAAATTTTTCTAAGAACTGGTGTTCGGATTCACTAGGGCAAACTTGATTTTCTTTTTAACTAAGCGTTTTTGATCCCTTTTATAAATGAGGAACTTGGAAATAAAAATCATATGCCCTTTTAATTCATTCTTTGATGTGTAGATAGCTGTCCATTACCTTTATCTTGAACATGTTTCCATGGGACTAATTCACCTTAAAATCCATGGTTCTTAGCACCTTAGAAAATGCTTTTAGGATTGAGGTACCCTTTATCATAGGCTTTTCTCCAAATGTGGAAAACTTAGAAGTGCAATTCTTTTTTAAACAATCTCATTTCTTTTGCACATCCTCAGACTATTTTTTTTAGGTCTTTACCAGTGTAGTTCCCCAAATTACTTTGTCCCCTTTGCCAAAAAGGTTATAACATGAGTTGTGTGGAAGCCAAACAGAAATCCAGCCCGATTTTACTGTACTGTAGCTCATACCTGTTTGGGTTTAATATCCAATAAATGTGGCGTTTTACTGTACAACCAAACCGGGGGGAAACTCTTCAGAAACCACCTCCCGCCCCCCCAAAAAAAATATTATTATTTTTCAAATGTTTCAGTAACGCAATGTGTTTTGTGCAATCGTTGGGGCAAAATGGGAACTGAAAACTTAATGCTCAGATCTACCATGGTAGCACAAACAGAATAGGGAGACTTCTTATGAAATCGCTGTGCAGATGGACATACTCTTCTTAGTTCACTTCTCCTTTATTTTCTTTTTCTCCTTCCCCCAACCCCACCCCACCTCCCCTTCCTTTATATATATATAAAAATATATGCTTCCAAGTCAGCAAAGGGGTAATAATACGCATGGAAGCCCCTCTCTCCCCAGTCGCACATAACCTGTGTGTGAAAAGAAAGACAAGCTGCAGTTTCCCACATCTAGCAGCTATGGTGGTGGCCCGAATCCAGAAGATTCAGATCTCCTAAATGCAGAAATCTTCCACATTCCTGCTAGGAAGGGGCTTTCCCTGTCTTCATTCCCAGCGATTTAATAATGGGTGGCTGTGCTTGTTGCTTTGTGCCTTAATTATAAACTGGGGTTTAAAACATATTTTTTTTAAAGGGCACTAAATAGAGTATCTTGCTTTGAATCATGGATCTCTACCCGTCCCCCGTCCCCAAAACTGGCATTTTTTGGGCAATTAGAAGTGGCTTTCCCCCTCCCAAGACACACTCTGGATCTTTGCTTTCACCAGCTAATTTATATATTATCAATTAATCACTCTCAGCAATGGCTGTTTGAGTGGTCCCTTCTAAATGGTACCAAGCTTTTGCCAAAAGGAGTTGCATATTCTCTTCTTTTTGGGATACGTAAACACTCACACACCTTATAATTTTTAGCCAGAAGGGCAGAACACGTAATTAAACTTTGTTGCTGCTGCTCAAAATAATTCATAACTTCGAGCTAAATTTGGTTGACAGCTAATTCTTTTAAAGCATGCAATTAATTTCCCCCTTCTTTAGCTCGTTTTCACAATGCGTTATGAAATCAACAAATCATCTCTCCCCCCCCCCCACCCCTTGAAAATTTCTTGCCAGCAAAATCTAGCCGTTGAAAACCATTAATATAAATGCACAACTTAAGGGATGAATGCACCATTCATGCACAAAATGCTATAAGTCTTTGTCCTCAGATTGCACCGATGCAAGTATATTCCATATTGGCATCTGTAGATAATAGACACTGAAAATGCCTTCCTGGAACAAACTGAAATTTTATTAGCACCCAAGTCTTTTCTATTAAAAGAAATAAATTAAAATGTACTGTGTAATAAAACTGCTAATTCCTGAAAGTTTTCCAGCTTTTGGGGGGGGGGGGGGAGTGATTTGCTGACAAGGCTGTCTTTCAAACCTAATAAACACATTTTATTTTATTTTATAATACTGGCCCTTATCTATATCTTTATATCTAGCACCCGCAAAATTTCTGTGAATTTGTTTTACACAGTTTTCATATTGGGTTTTAATTGTTGTAACCATGGGATTTTAGGATGAAGGGCAGATAATAAATTATAATCATTATCGATCTATAATCTTAAACCAAGCACTCATGAAGACTAGGTAAATTGAAGCAAGATTTACATCTATGGTTCATTTAATAAGAAAATTCCATTTTTTTAGAGTCAACTTACAAGGAATATATGACAACTGGTTTATCTTCAATCTAAAGCTGATGGAAATGGTAGTATGTATGTGTAACATATTCCCTTTAGTTCTACTGAGCTGTAAATAAGCTTTGAATAGGCAGAAATGTTTGAGCTTTGTGCAAAACTCCATTTTCTTTTTATTAGGACCTATTTTTGCTTTTGAATTTTTATGTTAAAAAATGCAAGCATTTGAACTGCACTGAATTATATATGAATCAGGGGAAAGGCTGTTGTTTTCTGTATATATTATTTTATTCCTTCATTTACTGTATTTGCAATCATATTTATGAACTGCCAATGTTCAGAATAATCATTAAATTATAATTCATAAAATAGATCTCAGTATGGGTGAATATATATATATATGAGTTAAATGTGTTCTCATAATTAACTTCCCTATAAAGTTTGTCTTATCAGACCTTTAAAAAAAAAAGTCTTGAAATTAGCAGGCAAAACCTCTTTTTTAAAACCATTTTAGAGAATGCATTTTAAATGTTGCCTAAAAGTAATAATTTAAGCTGCTGTTTAATTAGCTAAAAAACCTGTTATCTAGTATTTTTTATATTGCATTTTTCAAACCAAGGTGAAACTTTGAAACTGGTTTTTCTTCAACACTTTCTAATCAGAGTCAAATGATGTGTATATTTTCTGAGATGAGCACATTCTGTAAAAGCAGTTTCACCGCCCTAGAGTGTAACATCGGTGGAAAATCTTTATTACTAGATCTATTTAAATAAAGACTCATAATTTTTATATTTGAGCCAGCCTTTAACATAAAAGATTGTATTATAACTATCTTTGTTCGAAACTAGCATGATCCAGTCAGACTCATTTTCATACTTTGTCGTATTTCTGTGCCTCTATATAAAATTCATATGTTTGGGAATGTCCTTAGTTTTAACATAAGATGGTTTGGAAAATTTTGCCACAGGAGTTTTCCATGAATGTGCTCCTTTCTTTTGCATTGTATACAATATATTATTGTATTGCAGTACAGTACTAGATATTTGTAAGAATATAGTTGGGAACTTGGGGTGGGGGTGTAGGTTAAAAAATAAATAAAGTAAAACATGAGTCCTGTAACCATTGGTTGCTTCAGAAGTTTCCCAAAGCTGAGCTTCTATAAAGGCAAATGAGATGTAGGAATGCTGAGTGGCTTGCCTATTATAACTCGGATGGAAAGTTTAAGGGCTGCTGCCTTATTTAATTGGTCAGCAGATAGACAAATCTCCCCACAACCTGAATTTGAAGTCCAGTCCTGCTCTTGGGATTATTGTTCTCCATCAGTTAGGCTACTTTAGGTTTCCATTTACCAGAGGTCACCAACCTTCCTGAACCAATGCACACGTCAGGAATTTTGAGAGGATGCTGTGGTCTCCATTCACAAAATGGCTGCTTTGGGTGGCATATCACAAAACAGCCGCCGTCAGAGCATGGCGCGACACAAGATGGCTCCCATGCTGGAACGAGCAGAGAAAAAGGCAGGATCACAAAACGATCGGCCAACCCATTGATGGGAGAAACAGCACCTCCATCATCGACTGCCATATTGGCTTTGCAGAGACACCCCTTTTGCACTTTTCCTCTGTTCAGCATGGCTGGGGTAAGGTGTCCAGTCTTGGCACCCATTGAAAAGCAGGCGTGGGGGTGGGTTCAGTGTTAGAAGAGGCCGAATCCTGTGCAAACAGGAACTGACCAAGAATGGCAGTCATTGGGGCATGGCGGATTTTGAGGAGGTGGTTGCTGAGAGCTTTTGCAGGCTCCATAGGCATTGTATGGGCAACCCATGCCATATACATTAGAAGCTGCCCCTTGTTTGATGTCCCAACACCCATTTGAGGATATTTTCCTCCTTGGGCGATCAGTGTTCCATCTCTGAACAGCAAGGGTGTTCTTGGTACAGGTTTTGCTACTCTGAAATGCTCAGCCTTTTGGGGTAAGCTCTCCCCATCAAGGATAATGTCCATCGCTTAAAGAGTTGGAGGGCTGCTGGTTCAGGCAGCATATTTGGATGCCCTGATGACAACCGGTGGCTAAATGTGCCTTTCACTAGCTTAGATTTCTTTAACAATTGGTGGTTTCCTAGCGGGTGGTGCTGTGGGTTAAACCACAGAGCCTGGGACTTGCCGATCAGAAGGTCAGCGGTTCGAATCCCCACAACAGGGTGAGCTCCCGTTGCACAGTCCCAGCTCCTGCCAACCTAGCAGTTCGAAAGCACCTCAAAGTGCAAGTAGATAAATAGGTACCGCTCCGGCGGGAAGGTAAACGGCGTTTCCGTGCGCTGCTCTGGTTCTCCAGAAGCGGCTTAGTCATGCTGGCCACATGACCCGGAAGCTGTCTGCGGACAAACGCCGGCTCCCTTGGCCTATAGAGCGAGATGAGCGCCGCAACCCCAGAGTCGGCCACGACTGGACCTAATGGTCAGGGGTCCCTTTACTCTTTACCTTTTTAGCAATCCTGAGACCAGGTCTGCCCTGGGGTGTGACTCAGGAGCGTCATTGGATGGGGACATCTGGCCGGCAACATGTGGCACCATTGTTCAAACATCTGCCGTGGCTCCCCACCCGTGACTGAGTCAGACTCTGAAAGTGCTTGTATAAATTTACAATGCCTCTGAGCAACTTGGGCCCAGGGTACCTCAGGGACCAGCTGAGCCCTTATATCTCAGCTTGATCACTGAGATCCTCTGCAGGCGTGTCATTGGCTGTCCCCAGAGCTGAGGTGTAGCTCATTTGACATTAGCATGAAACAGAGATTTCGGTATCATCAACCCAGGCCTGCCAACAGAGACTCAGCAGGTGCCTTCTGTTTCAGCTATGAAATGCCTACTGAAAACTTTCCTATTCTACCAGGCTTATTCAGGCAATTAAGAGTACAGTGGTACCTCAGGTTACATATGCTTCAGGTTACATACGCTTCAGTTTACAGACTCCGCTAACCCGGAAATAGTACCTTGGGTTAAGAACTTTGCTTCAGGATGAGAACAGAAATCGTGCGGCGGCAGCGGGAGGCCCCATTAGCTAAAGTGGTGCTTCAGGTTAAGAACAGTTTCAGGTTAAGTACGGACCTCCGGAACGAATTAAGTTCTTAACCCGAGGTACCACTGTACATCTTTCCATAATAGTAAACGTGTGTGTGTGTGTGTGTGTGTGTGTGTGTGTACATATACATATACAGTGGACGTTCGGGTTGCGAACGTGATCCGTGCGGGAAACACTTTCACAACCCGCAGCGGCGCATCTGCGCACGCACAGGTTGTGATTTGGTGCTTCTGCGCATGCGCGACTGCCAAAACCCAGAAGTAACCCGTTCTGGTACTTCTGGGTTTTGGCATTGGCTGTGCTCCCTCTTCTAAGGAATTACCTCCCCGGTGAAGCCCCTCAGGCTGGCTCTTTCCTCAGTGAAAAATGATTTTAAACCTTCTTCTGTATCACCAGTCGTTAGTTACCCTTCTGCTGCTGTGTTGCTGGCTGGTTGTAGTTTTTAGTGGGTTTTATTTGCTTGTTTAAACATGAAGTTGTTTTATCCAAATTTATGACCGTTCTAATTGCTTTTAAGTGACTTGATGACTTTAAGCGACTTGCGCTCTTGTCAGCTGTCCTTCCATTGGTTATAAAGGCAATAACATAAGTTACATATTTGCATCTTCCAGAGGCCATGTTTCAAAAAAATGTTCTGTTTGGGATTAATAAGGGTTTCTTTTCATTCCACATTTGTTAAAAATTGTGTGTGTGTTACATATTTATTTAATATCATGGCAAAAATACAACTTACATAAGTTCTTTTTTATTGTCATGTTATTTGCAGTAATGTGATGTCTTCAGCCCAGATCTTGAGCCCTTTTATTTGAATCAGGTGGCCTTTCTTTCTTGCTCTGTTAAAATCTGCCAACATGAGATTCCACGTTGCGCGTTTGTAAGAAATCAGTCTTTTAGTGTGGCAGCCCCAACACTGTGCAACTCACTGCCTATTAACATCAGGCAGGATCTCATCATCACCTGCTGAAAACACTTTTGTTTCTGTAACCTATCCAGACATGTAGGCACGTGTTTCAATCTCGTGGTTAGCTTATCGTTGATTTAAATTATTTTAGTTAATTGTAGGTAGCCATGTGGGTCTGCCGTGGTTGAAACAAAATTAAAAAAATCCTTCCAGTAGGACCTTAGAGACCAACTAAGTTTGTTAAAGCTCATACCAATAACAAACTTAGTTGGTCTCTAAGGTGCTACTGGAAGGAATTTTTTAAATTTTGTTTAAATTATTTTGTGTGTGTTTTAAATAACTTTTCCCCTGATTGTTGCATTGTTTAATTCTTTCTGTAAACTGCTTCAATGTTTTGTTTACAATTAAATGGTATATACATTTTATGATATATATTTTTAAAAAAGGGTGGGGGGAACCCAGCTCATTGCTATTTCCTCTGACGATGGCTCCCCAATATTTTGGGCAGGTCCATTTTTTCCTGTCCTTGGTACTTAACATTCCTTTAACCAGAAAGTGCCAAGGGATAATAAAAGCTGGTCCTTTCTGCGTGCCAAGAGTATGTCCTGCCACCAAACCACAGCCAAGAGTTATTAGCGTTTTGAGTGGGGCTGTGGAGGGCTTTTTTATGGAAAAATCCTGGCTTGTAACCCTTCCCTTCGGAAAAGAAAGCCATGTTCACACCTTTGCTAATTGCAGTTAATTGTGTTTTTATGATTCTCTAAAGACTTAATGGCCGTGATGCCAACTCCAGCTCAGGTGTGTGTGGAGGGGAGAGATCCCAAGGGAGGTGTTTCCCCCCCTTGAGTGATGAACGTTACCTGTCTGTGTCACAAAAGTTCGAAAGGGTCACTCTAGCAGGAAGAGCTGCAAATGAGCATCTGGGATAGTTCAGCGTTTTCAATCTGAATCAGCCCGCCGGATGTCTGGTTCAACAGTGTGTCAGTTTTATGTCCTCTTTCTCGCTTAATAAAGGCTTTTTTAAAAAAATTTATTAAACACACTTGCACAATGCAGGGTGGGAAGGGAGATGTGAGAAAGGCTGTGCAATCCTGTGGGGTTGGAAAAATAAACTCCCCAGCCCTGGTTGGTTATTTCCTCCCCCTTTCCCCATCTCTGGTTACTTAATTTGTTGTTTTCTTCGTTCACAGGACTTTGCCTCCCGTGCTAAGCTGGCAGTCCAGAACCTTGTGCAGAAAGTTGGTTTTTTTGGAATCCTGGCGTGTGCTTCAGTAAGTCCTTACTCCTTCTCTCCAATAAATGTATGGATGGGTTGAAATTGTCCCGTTCCACCTTCCACACCCAACTTTCACTACCCGTTCCACCTTTCCCAGCAAGGAACTCACAGCTGTCTAGGTGCTTTTCTTTATTATTCATCAAATCGTCATATTCTAATCCTTTTCAGACAAAGATTGCCCTTCAAAGTGGGTCTTATCAATTTTAAAAAATCAAAATAAGGAGATGAAGGGCAGACTCTGAGATTTTAAAACGTGACGAGGAGTGAAGGAGCAAGGCAGAGAAGGGTGGTTGGTTTGATGATGCCCAAGCAATAGGCCAAGCTGAAAACAAGCATTTTATATTAAACCCCTGAGGTTGCACAGGGATGTGCAGACAGTGGATAAAGACCATGGGCTTGAAAGGACTTGCAGATGGAAAATGCGCTTACAAGGTGAAAAAAAATAATAATTAGGAAATATGAGCCTCAGCAATAATGAGCATGTACAGAGTGCACCTCACCTGCCAGTGAGGAACCACTTTATTTAATGAGATGTTATTTTTACATTTTAGACTTCCTGGTAATGGTGATTGATGGGGAATAAATGTTGGTTACATTTTGATATTTCTTGACTCTTGTTTTCATTTATGTTTCAAAGAGTTTGGGTTGGGGTCGATGGCAACTCAGGGAGTTTGGGGAACCCTGAATTAAGGCCATTGCTGGTGCGTCTTAGACAGAGGTATTGCAATGGGCCCTGAAGCCCTTGTCCCTCCGTCAGGCGTCAAAGGCTAGATTGTGCCTCCCTTCCTTTCCTTTCCTTTCCTTTCCTTTCCAGAGCCTGCTGGCAATTGCTAGTTGGAATCAGAGCATCCTTTCTCCCTGGGAAGGGCCTCCTCTATTTCTTTTCAACAACCATTCCCTTTTCTCATAGGCTATCATTGGCTGCTTGTGGGACGCGGGTGGTGCTGTGGGTTAAACCACAGAGACTAGGACTTGCCGATCAGAAGGTCGGTGGTTCGAATCCCTGCGACGGGGTGAGCTCCCGTTGCTCGGTCCCTGCTCCTACCAACCTAGCAGTTCGAAAGCATGTCAAAGTGCAAGTAGATAAATAGGTACCGCTCCGGCGGGAAGGTAAACGGCGTTTCCGTGCTCTGCTCTGGTTTGCCAGAAGCGGCTTAGTCCTGCTGGCCACATGACCCGGAAACTGTACGCCGGCTCCCTCGGCCAATAAAGCGAGATGAGCGCTGCAACCCCAGAGTCGGCCACGACTGGACCTAATGGTCAGGGGTCCCTTTACGGTTATCATTGGCTGCTTACCACAACGGCTATATTCTGCCTCTTCAGTTGGAAGCAACCTACCGCTGAGAGTCACAAATGGGAATAAATGTCGCAGCCTGCAAGCTTCCCCGAAGAAGCATTTGGTTGGCCACCGTGAGAACAGAAAGCTAGACTAGATGGGCCACCTGACCTGGTCCAGCAGCCAGAACATCTTCTGATGTTCTTACCTTTTTCATGCTCCAACAGGTTGCTCCTGGGTGCCAATCTGGCCTTGTTGAGCCAAGGCTTCCCTTCCCCACTTTGTTGGGTGGGGTAACGCAATCAAGGAATGCCCCCTGTGATTTGTTTAGTTGAAAGTTTTGGTCCAAGTCCAAACAGACGTGTTGCATTGTCAGACCTGGCTGTGTAGAGCCAGTAGATTTTGTGGTGGTCTGGACTGACAATGTGGAGAAAGTTATAAAAGTCCTGGTGGGACGTCACGTCCTGTCTAGGAGTCCAGATGAAAAAGAGGTGTTAACGGTGTTATCTCCGATAAAAAGAGAAGCTTTTGGGGAGCGTTGTAGTTGAGAAAGCTTCATTCTAAGTGAGCCATGATGATGTTGGCATAATTTGCAGCCCATAGCAGTACACCGATCTGAACGTCCATGCTCTTCCCCAAAACTAAAGTAATTGTGGGTAGTTTTGAGGTTCTTATATTAATTTACTAGGTGCTGAACAGCTTGAGTCCAGGATAACTTAAGGATTGCTTATATCCCTGCCCAGTCACTGGGGTCTTCAGGGAAGTGACTGTTAGTGGTCTCTTGCGGCTCAGAAAACATGTTTTATATTTGTTGTTGTTACTCAGACACACATTTCTATTTATTTATATTGAATGTGCAAACTGCCCAGCTGAGATCGGACGTTAAGTAGTTTTCTCAGAACCTCTGTGGTGTCCTGTAGGTAACTTGGTTTGGGAAATGGAGTCTATATAGCCAAATATGTTAAAAACAATACCTCATGTTCACACAGCAGACAATGCTGTTAAATTAGAATTAAAATGGCACCACCCATGCTTAGTATTTTGTCAAAAGAACCAGAGTTATTTGTCCTTAATTGCTCTATTCCCAAGATGGTCTTTAGAGCGGTTTACAGCTTTCTTGGTTATGGATGCATACGTATCAGGTTAACCGAATTAGTTGCAAAGTTTGTGTTCCGAGCTATAAAAGAGACATAAGCAACTTTTACAGAATTGTTAAAAGTGTACTGGTTTTGATTTTGTCCTAACCGTGTTTAAATTCTTAACAATTAAGCCTGTACTGTTGGTGAACTGCCTTGTATTTCTGAGTTCCTTCCCCCAACATTGTTTGGAGTTACCTATTTATTTATTTATTTATTTATTTATTTATTTATTTATTTATTTGAATTTGGGCTGCCTGTGGATTGTCAGTAAGCAAGGACTTCATGTTGGTCCCAGTTCTGAAATCATCCCCAAAGGGCACAGTCTTGCAGGTCCGGTGTGCAATTGCTTGCTGCGTGTATATCTTGTTAGTGCACTTCATTGCGACATCTACCCAACCAGAAGGTTTTTTGGTTTTTTTTATGACATTACACAAATGCATGAAACAACCAGTGGTGAGGAACTTGTGTCTCTCTAGATGTTACTAAACTACGACTCCCAGCATCCCTGCCCATGGCCCATTCTTGGTGGGGCTGGGGGGGGGGAGCATCAGTTCGGTAACCCTCTAAAGGGCCAAAGGCACCCCCCTCAAAAAAAACCTGACTTAAATAAACTTGTCCCAAGACATAGAGGACTTTGTATATCATTAGTAAAACCTTGAATCAGTACACCCCGAGCGTAAATTCTTGATTTCCTAATAAAACAGCAGGATGAGGAAGTCAATTCATTTGTAAATTAACCTTATGACTTTTTATAACATTGGGTTGTGATAAAATAATCTCTGTTCAGGGTTATGATAGAAATAGTTGGAGGGCAAAAAATAGAAACCTTTCTCTGCTTGTTTTGGTCTTTCAGCTGGCTAAACCTGTTTTATTTTGATTTTACTTAATTTATGTTTCTGTGTTTTCCGTTTCACTTTAAGATCTCTTTGTTTTATTTTTTGGGAACCGTGCCATTCAGATTCCCAGGATGACACCGACTTAACAGCATTTTGGAGCAG
Source organism: Podarcis gaigeae (assembly GCF_964106915.1). Lineage (NCBI taxonomy): Eukaryota > Metazoa > Chordata > Lepidosauria > Squamata > Lacertidae > Podarcis > Podarcis gaigeae. The sequence continues at coordinate 41,169,509 of NC_139692.1, read as the reverse complement.
ATTTGGAAGCATGCACATTAAAGCCTACAGAAATGTACTTTAGAAAGCTTTTCGGCCTGATCCATGTCTAGCAGCTCATTTGAGTCACTCAGTTCAGGCCTTCATTGCATTAGAAATGCTGGATCTGACTCACCAGCTTTCAGTCACCCTGGCATGAGGCATCTTTGAATAAGCTGACTTGAGCTGAAGTAAGCTCAATATAACTGGAAATCATGGGGTGGGAGGGAGAGAAAGAGATTTAAACTGCCCTTGTCTGCCTCCATTTTTACTTTTTTTCTGTGTGCTTGTTAAATTATCTGCTAACTCATGGCCTGCTTTGGTAAAAAAATCCCCCCCTTCATTATGACATTATGTTGCCCCTGTTGGGTTTTAAAAGTTTAATGTGCCGTAAGATGTTTTATAGGAAGCTATTAATAGATGGAACAAAATAAATAAATATAGTAATTAAGCAGCAGCTATTTTTCCCTCTTTTTTTGTGAGATGCCTTTTGTGCGGAAGGGCACCTAAGCAGTTCAATTGTATTGCTTTGCTTTTTTTGTGAAGGAAAGTGAGTCAGACTTTGCGCTTTCGTGAAATTCTCATTTTCAAAATATTCTTATTTCTCGTTATTGCTGCATTAGTTTATATCCCCTTCTTCCTCTGAGGGCCTCAGCGGTAGCCTTCTCTCTCTCCTCATCATCATTTTATCCTAACAACAAACCTGTGAGGTAGGTTAGTCTGAAAGATAGTTGGGGGCATAAGTTCACTCAGCGAGACAAGAGTGGGGATTTATTTAATTGTGCATTTGAAATAAACATTCTGCATCTGTTTCGAAGCAAATGCACTGGTTCTAGCAAAATTTAGTTCATTTCCATCAAGGCAACTTATATGGGGGTTTCTGGCCTGGATCCCGTTAAAACTCTGGGCAGACCTCAGCTTCATTAAGCAAGATGTGCCCTCAAACCAGCAAATATCAAAAATGTTACAATTTAGGGCAAAACTATATTAACATTTTAAAAATGCGTGCTTTCTCTTGTCCTCATTGTAAACAATCACGCATTAATAAACTTGAACTGAACAGGGAACAAAATTTAAACAGATGTAGGTGAGGGGGGAAATTGTGACGACCCCCATCACACATAGGCCCAGACCACATCCACATTGTACGGTTAAAGCACTCTTATTTCACTTTTAAAATCATGGCTCCCCGATGCTCTAGGAATCCTGGGAACTGCAGTTTGTTAAGGGTCTCCTGACGCCGCTTAGCTCCTTTAACAAACTACAGTTCCCAGGATGCTTTGGGTGTAATCCGTGACTCTAAAAGTGGAAAAGGGGTGCTTTAAATGTACTGTCCGCTCAGAGCTCTAACCAGCTCACCCGAAATTTGGCAGTCGGGTAAAGTTGAGCCCAGGTTAGCTCCAGACTGCCTCTCACCCCTCTCCAGCTATAGGTGAAGTTTTCTATTTGTGATGACTGCTTTGCAAGGCGGGACCAAGGTTTACCTGGAAAAGGATGCACACCATTTCTGGTGAATGTGATGGGTTTTCCCCCTCCCCCTTCGTAGGTTGTGCAATGTTGGTGCACGTTTTAATTTGGAAAAATGTGATTTGTCTTTTGAATCCGCCTTCCTCCTTACCCTGTACATTACGACATCCACAGCTTAATCTCCAGAACATTTTGTCCTCCTTACCGAGACAAGTAAACACATCTCCTCTGGGTTCTGCTCGTAGTAGCAGTGAATCAGTCACCAGATTCTTTCCTGCCAGTGGCACCAGCGCCATTGCGTTAATCGCACAGATAAATAGAAGGAAATCGGATATTTAAAGGGTTCTGAAAGGGACAACGTCTTCCCCAGGGTCTCAAGAGTTTTAATTGGTTTTCTCTGCAAAGTTCTTCTATAGTCAAATTTAACTCTGCCTTTGGTAACAAGTTTATATGATACACCCCCATGCTGAAGACCGCAGGAGGGTTGGAACCAGAACTCCAGCAAAACGAACACAGAAACATTTGTTCTTATAACTCAATATGGGGATAGCCAACATGGTTTCCCCTCCCCCCCCATCATTTTGGACTACAACTCCCATCATCCCCAGCCAACGATCAGGGATAATGGGAGTTGTAGTCCAAATCATCTGTAAGGTGTCACGTTAGCTAACTTTGGCCTAGACTGCCTGACCCCAGTTGTCTGGGACCTTGTTAGCGACTGGGGATTGTATTGGCTATTTAAAATGTTTTCATTTTATTCTCATTTATCACATACAGCGCCTTTATTGATTTTGAAAGACAAGTATAACATATCCCAAATGAAAAGTTGCAAGCCACCCACCCTGTTTTACTGTCCAGTTTGCAAGACAAAAGTAGAGAGATACATTTGCCAACTTGGAAAAAACTGCATTATTATTATTATTATTATTGAAATTATATCTGTTGTGATCTCACTGTGAGTGCAGTAATTGCAGAAAAGAAGGATAAATGAACCAGACTCGAGTTTTCTTATTTGCTCATGCCCCTCTCTCCTTTTAAAGAAGGGAGTGGGAGGGAGGGAGGAAGCCCCTTTTAGCCAGAGTAGGTACTGACAGGACTCTGGATGAATTTATCTTCTTCAAGGAGAGCTGTGTTAATCTGGGCCAAATCCAGGCTGTTGCATTTCTCTTGCATACCTTGTCTAGACTGGGGATAAAGAGTCACATTTTCAATGTGCTGTATAATGCGTCTGAACACTTAGCGCATCAGCGTGGCAGGTCGGATATTTTTATGATCCCTTTAAGCAAAGGTTGACCATTTAGCTGGGGCAATAACAGCAATAATACTTACAATGAGCATTTTAGATGGCTCCAAGCTATCACAGGTACATTCTCTCTCAGTAGGCCTTACGCTACAACAAACTAGTAAGGTAGTCCATTGCTGTTATTTCCATGTTTGGACTTCCATGGCGGGGGTGGGGTGGGGACATTTAGGCCTCCAGGTACATCTGCTGGACTATGTTTATTCATTATACTTACTGAACTAAGTTCCTATACTTATTGATTGTAGCAAGTAAAACTTCTAAGTAGTTGACAAATATTAAAACTACCAATAAAAGCCAGCTAGTTTTTTAAATAATAATTAAAATTAACAGTAAAAAAAGAGATTAAAACACAGCAGCAGCTACGTGTCTGGGTAGGGTTGCCCAAACTACCTGTTTCAAGCAGTTGCTTAAATAAGCACTGCCTGATGTCAATAAGCAGGGAGTTCCAAAGTGCAGATGCAGGTAACAATGCCAGTGTTTGGACTACAGTTCCCATCATCCCTTGCCCTTGTCCATGCTGATTGGGGCTAATGAGGGTTGGGAGTCCCGCAACATCTGGAGGGCCACAGGTTCATCAGCACTGATACATCACCTCCCATCCCAGCAACCTTCAATTGGACAAGGCCCTGTTCTGTGTTTAGACTATGCGTGAGGTGCTGAACTATTATGGGCTGCCACAGCAATTGTCCCGAAGCCGTGGAATGTCCACGTCCGCCCCCCAAAAAATAACACAGTACCCCTCTGCAGGGGTGATTGTAAAGAGACAAGATCAGAGCAATAGATCTTTCAGAGACTTAGTAGGATGCCTGCGATGTAGATTTTGGTACATTCGGTTTCTTTACTCACTTACTCCGCAGAATCAGTGAGCCTTGCCCAGGAACCATGCATGGTTGGGGGTTTTGTGCACCCGAGGGGTTTGTGGGGAACAGGGAACAGGAGCGTCTCCACCCCCATCATTCACTGAGGTCCAGCTCCAAGGAGGGCCTTCTGGCGGTTCCCTCCCTGCGAGAAGTGAGGTTATAGGGAACCAGGCAGAGGGCCTTTTCGGTGGTGGCGCCCGTCCTGTGGAACGCCCTTCCACTAGATGTCAAGGAAATAAACAAATACCTGACTTTTAGAAGACATTTGAAGGCAGCCCTGTTTAGGGAAGCTTTTAATATCCAATGTTTTATTGGGCTTTTAATTCTGTCGAGAGCTGCCCAGAGTGGCTAGGGAAACCCAGCCAGATGGGCGGGGTATAAATAATAAATAATTCTTCTTCTTCTTCTTCTTCTTCTTCTTCTTCTTCTTCTTCTTCTTCTTCTTCTTCTTCTTCTTCTTCTTTATCACATAGCAGCCCTCCCTCACTCCCAGACCAACACTGCAAGATGCTTTTTGAAACAGGAGGGAGTTTTCAAAAGCAGCACTTGACAGGGAATGAGAGTCTGCTTTCTGTGAAAGTGAGTGGATTGGGGCCCAAGATCCACGCAAACTCTTGGGGCTCTTGGGGGTGGCTTGTGGCTGTTTGGATCTTCCTCAGCCAACACTGGGAAGAGCTGTACTGCAGTGGTAGAGCATATCTGAAGGAGCATCTCCACCCCCCATCGTTCTACCCGGACACTGAGGTCCAGCACCGAGGGCCTTCTGGCGGTTCCCTCACTGCGAGAAGCTAAGTTACAAGGAACCAGGCAGAGGGCCTTCTTGGTAGTGGCACCCGCCCTGTGGAACGCCCTCCCACCAGATGTCAAAGAGAACAACAACTACCAGACTTTTAGAAGACATCTGAAGGCAGCCCTGTTTAGGGAAGCTTTTAATGTTTTATGTATTACAGTATTTTAATATATTTTTTGAAGCCGCCCAGAGTGGCTGAGAAGCCCGGCTAGATGGGCAGGGTATAAATAATAAATTATTATTATTATTATTATTATTATTATTATTATTATTATTATTATTATTATTATTACCATGCACGCATAAGGTTTCTGGTATCTCCTGGTAGGACTGGGAATATATCCCGCCTGAAGCATGACTGCTAGTCAGTGTAGCCAGTGCCAAGCCAAATGGACCGGTAGGTCTAACTCCATATCAGCCTGCGTCCCTGATACCCCAAGACAGAAATTAACAAAAAAAACCAAAAGGGTGGTGTGCACCCGGCACTGCTAGCAAAATGTTATAATCAGGCTTCCTAACCTACCACACAGGGTTGTTGTGAGGATAAAATGGAGAAACGGAAACCCGGAGCTCTGTGGAGGAAAGATGGCGTGTACAATAATAATATACCCCACAACCATCCCAGGGAAAAATGAGGCATCCTGTTTTATTGCGCAAGAGCACGGCGGCCATTTTGGGTGCCATGATTTCCCCCCAAATCTCACCCTGAAAAAGCTCTTCCTACACCCTGAAAAAGCACTTTTGGGGGGCCCAAACTCACGCAGCACCCCAAAAAGCGTGTGCAAGCATGGCCCCCAACAGAACACATCTTTGGGGCTCCGTGATCTCATGCAGGTCACGTGACTCATGTAGGAGCAGGGTGAGAAGACGCACAACCCGGTTTTGGTGGAACAAACCTTTTTTTGGCTTCATCTTTCTCTCAGCAGCACACACGCACAGCAATAAATACCAAGGTTGATTTTATTTTGTTTTTCCCCCTTCTGTCTTTTGTTTCAGATGCAATTCATGAGGGATCAGTCTCAGAGACTGACTCACCGGGCCAAGTACACTTGTTTGGGGGGTGGGAGCTAATGGGGGAGCCTTCTTTTTAATGTATGGCTTTAAAATGGCTGGCTGTGGTTTTGTGCATTTCTTACAAAAGACGTCTGCGAGCTGTTTCTAATCTGGGGCTAGCAAGAGAGAATCGGGGCAGGGTCTGTTGTTTGTCTGGGACATTGTCTAGCTGAGGTCTCCCCAGTTTTTTTGGAAATTTATGTGCTGTAACACTAACATTCTTGGGTACGAGCCTTTTTTAAATTAGGAGAAAATGAGAGCTCGCATATTTTGTGTTGTTTTTCCAAAGGATTAAGGACTTCATAAGGAGACGTGAGGCTCATTTACTGCAGTAGTCTTCAAGCTTTCCAGACCCTGGACCCACCATTAACCCAAACATGCATTTGAAGGCTTGCAGGGTGGCAATGCTGTATTTGTAACCCACCTTGGTCTCTTAGAGGGTCCTGACCGACCACTGGAAGATGAAGGATCCAGTTTGGCCTTCCTCAACATGGTATCTTCCAGATATTGTTGGACTGCAGCTCCCATCATCCTCAGCCATTGGTCAAGCTGGCTGGGGGTTGATGGGAAATGGAGGCCAAAACATCTGGAGGGCTCCAGGTAACAGAAGGCTGATCTAAAACCCAACATCCCTATTTTCCACAGTGGCTATCCACATACCACTGGGAACATAGGAGCCTTCTGGATCAGGCCACTGGCCTGTCTAGTCCAGAGTCTTGTTCTTCTCATGGTGGACTCCCAGAAGCCCACAAGCACAGCATCACAGCAAAAGCCCTCCTCCACTATCTCCCCACACACCTTCAGCAACTAATCTTCCTAATACTGTTTGCTGTATTTTCTTCCCTTTGTTGCTTGATTTTTAATTGATTTTCGGCTGTTTTCTAGTTTGAGTAGTTTAAGTTGCCTTGAGGCACTTTTTGTAGAACATGAAGAATAAATGCCAAAGTTAATGATGATGAAAGATGTATAGGCTGCCCCTAAACATGGAGGTTCTGTTTGCGGCTGAGAACTGTTACTAGGCCTGTGATTCTCCGTAGACTTGTCCAGTTTCCCAGTGGCTGTTTGGCATTACAGTAGTACCTCGGGTTAAGTATTTAATTTGTTCTGGAGGTCCGTTCTTAACCTGAAACTGTTCTTAACCTGAAGCACCACTTTAGCTAATGGGGCCTCCTGCTGCCGCTGTGCCACTGGAGCACAATTTCTGTTCTCATCCTGAAGCAAAGTTCTTAACCCGAGGTAATATTTCTGGGTTAGCGGAGTCTGTAACCTGAAGCGTATGTAACCTGAAGGGTATGTAACCCGAGGTACCAGTGTAATCAAGTTATGGCGAAATTCTCCATCTTATCTCACTCCTTTTCCTCTCTCTTAACTTTACAGATTCCAAACCCTCTTTTTGACCTGGCTGGGATAACATGTGGACATTTCCTCGTTCCCTTTTGGACATTCTTTGGCGCCACCCTGATTGGAAAAGCAATAATCAAGATGCACATTCAGGTAATGGCGCTGGCCTCTCTTGCAGAAACACTGTCCTTCCATCCGGGACTTTTCACGCATTTCCAATCTCAATCGTAATTGCTGTTTCCAGGCAGTCTCTGACACTGGCTGTGTTAATGTTGAGCACTGATTGGAATGTGCCAGTGACGTCACTATCAGACCTACCGTTATTCTTTTCCCACCCACCACCCACCCCTCCTCCTGGGGCAGCCTAATGACTAAAAGCACAAAATATGTGAACCTGCTTTGCATTTTGCATCTGCCATGAAAGCATTAAGTGGCTCAACCTTCTTCCCACCACCCCACTTCCCCATCTGCAATAAAGGAAACAATAATATTAGTCATAGTCAGTTTATTTATATGCCACATTTTCCACAAATACCTTGTGCCCTGAATGGTTTGCAGAAAACGAACAATTGAAAGTCTAATAATTAGCACAGCCCCCATAACTTTTAATAAAAAGTATTACGTCTTGTGGACCTGTGTCTTGTAGGGAGACAATCCTCTCTTTACTACATGCAGTACGTATAAATATTGATTGTAAATTGGAGTAAAAACTGAGTCCCCTAATTTATAGTACTGGTTGGCCAAAGTTTGGGATATAGCCTGTAGGGTTAAACTGACTAATATAATCCAGGTCATAGAGGGTAGGCAAAATGATAACCTTTGAAAAATAACCTCTTGAAAATCATGTTCTGGTGTAACAAGGTACAAGAAAATTTGAATGCTTATCCTCTATTGAGATTAAGACCTTTAATTATGTACTCCATGAATATTAGCTGCTGTTTTTTTGCTTAATTCAAAGAAACATGATTTGATAACATTTAGCTATCGTATGCATGTTGCATCCTGTTAAAGAAAAAGGTCATATTGGGGGATTATAATACCTCTACAAGGATAGTTCAACCCTTTCATAACATCAAAAGTGTGAAAATGACAGAGGTGGCCAACATCTTGCCTTCCAGATGTTAGGCTACATGTGCCATCAATCCCGGCCCACACTGCCCAGACAATCGGGGAGAATGAGTTCACTATTAGTCAGTAGGATAACTAAACATCTATAGGCTTCCCTGAGGATAAATAGTCTGGGAGCTGGGGGGAAAACCTTGCTCTGGTGAGATAAGTTTTAGAGGACGTGCTGTTCCATAGTTGTTGTTTCAGAATGTCATTTATAATGATCTACACCCACATGTGGTTTTGGGGTGATGGCGTGAGTGGATTTCCCAGACTATTCAACATTGGGTAAACCCTGCATCTGCCATAAAAGTGTGTGATCTCCCCCTCCTTACTCCCGGCCTTCAGCCAGCGTGGAACTATTATCTCTATTATCTTGTTGTGTCTGTTTATCCACACGCATTGTGGTACAGAGCCCTAAACTTCTCTTGTGTGTGGGTTTATTTTTTTCTGATGTAGCTGAGGATTTTAGGAAATGTAGCTGTCACAGAAGATTTACGATGTAATCCCCTGCCCTCCATGCCAAACAGGAAGCTTCTGGACTCGGCCCAGCAGCTCGTTTTACTGTTGCGTTTAATTGGCCTTTAAATCCGCACCGCAAAATGGAGTCCCGTGTACTAATGGCGAGCTGATTCTCAGAGTGCGGGTCCTTTATGGGGCCAAATTGGATCCCCTCACATGCGTGAGGCAGGTGGCTCAGGGATGCCGAAAGGTTTGCAGAGCCAGCGGCCTTTGCGGTTTTGATGGGCTCCCATCAGCCCTATCTAGCGAGGCCAATAGACAGGAGTAACAAAATATGTGGAGAGGGCCACATTTAATGGGTGCTTTGCACCTGAACGGGCTTTGAACTTAAACTTGTGACTTGTGAGACCTTCCTAATTTCTTGACTTTTAGCCACACCGCTCTCCTTATGGGGTGTGGACTGTGCCCAAGTATGTGTGCATGCAAGTGATCTGTAGTAGAAAGAGCCACTCACCCCCGATTTAGTGAAAGGGAGGCAGAGGTGGAGAGATCTGGAGGTGGCCCAAACCACAAAATGCTCCCTTCATCCTTGATTTATGGAGTCTGGTGCCCTTGCGGTTGTATCTGTCACTGACACACAATTTCCCCATTATCTTGTTTTATTTTTAAAGTTGTTTTTCTCTGAATTCCTTGAGCAAACAATCCGTTAAGAAACAAAACAAAACTTGGATACCTATTTTAAGAGGACAGATACCTCGTCAAGTGATAAGCTTGCTTCTGGATGGCACCAGTCCTGTCTGCCAGTTGGGTTAAAGTATTTTAAATTCTCCATTTTGGAGGGGGGGAAATGTACTCTGCACTTTAAAAGAAACACACGCACAAATTCCTTGTCTTTATGGATTTGTTTTTGATATGTAGGGATAATTTTCCCTCAATTACTTTCCCATGGTCTGATATGGTACAGTCCAAGCATACTTTTACCACGTAATGAGCTTTTAGTGCAAAGAGCATCTTATTTTCCTGGCCATGGCAGATTTTGATCCGCCCAACGGCCAATAAATTAAAGACTTTAAAGCGCGAATGGGAACAATCTGTGGCCCTGCAGGTGTGTGTTTCAACGCCAGCTTTGTTCAGGCCCAGCCAGCATGATGATCCGGTCAGGAATGATGAAAATTGTAGTCCTGATATATTACAAGTTCCCTGTCCCTTCTTTAAAAGCTGCTTACATTTCATTTGCACAGCCTTGAATTTTGCTTCTGTATTTTGCAAAACAGCAGTTTTTGCATCCCTTGCCATAGGCCATGCTGGCTGAAGCTGATAGTAGTTCAGCAACATTGGGGGGGGTTCATAGGTTAGCAACTCCTTGTAGAAGAGGGGGCAGTGTTGGAAATACTTCACATTCTTCTGGTGGCCCATTTCACACACTACGCAAGCCTGAGGGGTACTCACAGTAAAAGTCACAGCCATTTCGCTTCTCCCTTGCTCATCCTGCTGCTGCACTAATCCATGGTTTGGCTTAGCACTGAGTTCATGGTTTGTCTCAAGCCAGACAAAGCACAAAGGGTAGCCAAGGTTTGTTCTTAGATTACTGCTTGGGGTTTGTCTGGAGGTAAGGCAAACCTTGCACACACACCCCCAGGTTCGGACGCAATGCTAGACCAAATCATCATTTAAAAGGTAAAGGTAAAGGACCCCTAAGCGTTAGGTCCAGTCGTGGCTGACTCTGGGGTTGCGGCGCTCATCTCGCTTTATTGGCCAAGGGAGCCGGCGTACAGCTTCCGAGTCATGTGGCCAGCATGACTAAGCCGCTTCTGGCGAACCAGAGCTGCACACGGAAACGCCATTTACCTTCCCGCCGGAGCAGTACCTATTTATCTACTTGCACTTTGACGTGCTTTGGAATTGCTAGGTTGGCAGGAGCAGGGACTGAGCAACGGGAGCTCGCCCCGTCGCGGGGATTCGAACTGCTGACCTTCTGATTGGCAAGTCCTAGGCTCTGTGGTTTAACCCACAGCGCCACCTGCATCCCTCCAAATCATCATTTAGCTGCAGGTATTTAGCTCCATCATGTAGCAGCCGTGACTTTAACTGTGTGTACCTGCCCACTTGCTCCTTTGTGCTTGGCTACGGTTTGGCTTAGCATTGCCTGTCAACCAGACCATTGTGTAACAAATGTATCTGGTCCCCACTTTAAAGTGATGAGGACATTGAGACACAATGGGTAAAACATTGTGGGATCTGGGGAGAAGAGAGACACAAAGCTGCCTTTTCCAGCCAAAGTTGTGTGCCTAGTTTAAGGCCTAGATGACCTTCACACTGGAAGAAATGTCAAGGCAAAGGGGTAACAAAATAACAGGAGAGGATGATTAATTGCATTGGAAGACGGGCTGTAATCTTGAATTGTTTTGGCTTCCCCTTCAGTTGAATATGCCTCTGACGGATGTTTTCCCTCTTTCAGAAACTTTTTGTCATTATCACATTCAGCAAACATATAGTGGAACAGATGGTGGCCTTAATTGGGTGAGTAACTTTATAGCTGCCTACTGACTCACCTTGTTGGGAAGTATTGCTGTTTTGAACCCTTTGCAGCCTTGGGGGCAGACATCAGGTTGCCCTCTCAGATGAGGTTTGGCTACGCCATTGCCCATGCTGGCCGCAAGGGCTGATGGGAGTTGGAGTCTGGCAACAGATGGAGGGCGCCTTATGGACTTAACCCATTCTCTGCTGCCTAAGAAGGAACAGAGGAGGGAGCCTGGGAAGAGAACGGAATTACTGCTCTTGGTTTGTTAACATTATATCCCGGGCTTTTTTGTCTTAATTTCAAAAGTGGTTCACACTTAAAAAAAGAAAAACCCAACCACAATGAAACACCTACAAAATGATGCATACAGCAATTAAAATTGCAGCGAGAGGAAGAACAGAAGCCAACATTTACCATATTTTTTGCTCTATAAGATTCACTTTTTCCCTCCTAAAAAGTAAGGGGAAATGTGTGTGCGTCTAATGGAGCGAATGCAGGCTGCGCAGCTATCACAGAAGCCAGAACATCAAGAGGGATTGCTGCTTTCACTGCGCAGCGATCCCTCTTGCTGTTCTGGCTTCTGAGATTCAGAATATTTTTTTTCTTGTTTTCCTCCTCCAAAAACTAGGTGCGTCTTGTGGTCTGGTGCATCTTATAGAGCGAAAAATACGGTATATCAGGGCCAGTACCATTTCAGCAGGTTGTCTCGAGTAAAACTAAGCTTTTCCTGCTTAGAGAAGACCTATGGAAATTAACGGACAAGACTAACTTAGGTACGTTAGTTTCAGTGGGTCTACACACTGTCTTAAGTGAAACTATTAAGTGAAACTATTAAGACAGTGTGTAGACCCACTGAAACTAACAAACCTAAATTAGTCGTGTCCGTTAATTTCCATAGGTCTTCTCTAAGCAGGAAAAGCATTGGAGACAGCCCAGTAGAATTTACAGCCCAGTTTAGAACTGTAGCCGTAGTCTGCTAGTTTTGTTGTCCAGTTGTGGTGCCCTCCAGATGTTGCTGGACTACAACTCCCATCACCCCTGATAATTGGCTCTGTTGTGTGGGGCTCATTGGAGTTAGAGTCCTGCCATGCCTGGTCCAGCTCAACAAGATGCTTTTCATGTGTCCTGGGTATCAGCCTAAATGCCTGGCAGTGTGCTTGGTTGTATTGAGATATATATATATGCTAAATGCTAAATACACACTCACACACACCACTTAACACCTTAGTTTCTGAGTGGTGTACGGTAAGGTTAAAAATGATACAATAAAGAGAGAACCAACCATAAAATCAGTAAGCTTACTTAAAGTGCTTGTGAAAAGGAAGATATTCAACAACCTTCAATGTAAACAGTATATTTCTGAAGTACAATGTAAACAGTATATTTCTGAAGTACAATGTAAACAGTATATTTCTTCAGAAGTGCCTTGGTACTAGAATGTGGAGTATGTTTCGAAATGTCAAAGGAGAAAACAATGATTCTGGGGGTATTAGCAGCATGTTGTTTCATTAGAAAAGCTTGCTCACTTTTCATAGACAGGCTATTCCTGTTTTAGAAAATACATGAATTCGCTATGTTTCCACACACCCCTTCCCAAATGAGTGTCCATCTGTCTTAGGAAGTGATTCAGACTTGTTTTAAAACGAAGAATTTATTGACTCTTATGGGCAGGAAATAGAGCAAGGCTGTAGATAACAAGCATGCAATTATTTTATATTTTTAAATATCTGTTGGCTTGTATCCTGTCTGCCCTGTCCCATGTTAAAAGGGACAATAGCAGAGTTTTTAAAAAGAAAAAAATGAATGCCCATTTATAAAGGCATTGACGAATTGATGTTGTGCCCATTCCCTTCCATGCTGCTCCACATGACCAGGAACTGCTGAATAAATTTGGTATTGCGCACATTTTTAATACAAATTCCACAAATACACGCAAAGGTATTGAAATCTCCACTCCCCATGAATGCAATTTGCAGAAATCACTTGAAAGTCACACAGAAATTGGGTTAACCCTGGTGCAGAATCTTGTTTTTTGTGTGTGGGTTTTTTTGGAAGCTACAGAAAACACCCAGTGCTCTTGCGCGCGCGCTCTCTCTTTCTCTCTCTTTCTCTCTCTCTCTCTTTCTATATATATATATATATATATATATATATATATATATATGTAAAAAAAAAGGTAAAGGACCCCCGGACAATTATAGCTTGTGTCCCATCCCCCCAATTTTATCAGCTCTGGCCAGCATGGCCAATTGTCAGGGCACAGTTGTAGTTCAGAATATCTGGTGGGCATCAGGTTGAGGAATTATACTTGGTCTTCAGCCTTTTCATTTTTGGGCCCAGCATTAACCCCCCCCCCCATGCTATGTGGGACTCACTTTTATTTTGTACTGTATTCTTTCTTCTTCTTTTTCTTTGCTTTCTCTCCCTCCTTGCATTTCCTCCTGATTTCATGATATCTCTACCCCTTCCCCATCCTAGGTTGAGACTTGACCCGTGTGTGTTTGTGTGTTGTGTTGTGTGTACAGTTGATAGAGCTAATATCCACGGTCCTTAGTATTTTCTTGCGTATATTTTGCTGGGTGTGTGTGGATTTGTCTCGAAGATACTTTTCAGAATCGCAGTGTCTTGAAGTAATTGCTCTGGAAGTATGTAAACTAGACATGGGTAGCATTATGCAGAGTAGCTGCAGCATGCAAAGTTACATTCTTGAACAATTCAGTGCTGGAACAAATCTGTTTTTTATAACTTCCGGAGCTTCCAAATGCATTGTCGTTGTTTACAAAATAAAAGTCTATTAGTGCACATTTATCATTGTAATGACCCTTCTCAAAGGCAATCTGAAGGGTGGTGCAGTGCAGATTTTCACTGTGAATTAGGATCGCCCCCCCCCCAATCTCCTAAACTACTGGAACACTTAATCGTACAAAGTAGAAGAGATTCAGGGAAGATCTGTATGCTAGTTCAGCTATTATTGTAAGCCACTTTGTGAAAGCTTTTTGCCTTGAAAAACAGGGTATAAATAGCTTTTTAAGAATCCTGCTCTGCTTTCAGATCCAGGTTTTTATTATTATTTATTACATTTACCTTATATTTCCATGTATAAGACACCCCATGTATAAGACGCCCCCTACTTTGGGGGACCCCAAGTTTAGAAAAAGGGCATATGCACTATCTGTGTATAAGATGCCCCCAGATTTTTAACCTTATTTTAAAGTCAAGAAACCTAGTCTTATACATTGAAAAGTATGGTATACAGCTGATGTTCTGAAGTGAGGTCTCTTCAAAAACACCTATAAATCTTCAGACCAAAACTAGTAGCGTTTTTCGTCCTCGCTCATCAACTTTCAAGAGAGTTTCTATCTCTTCCCCCCCTTACATTGCTTAATATCTTTGCAAAAGCTTCTATCAGATTCCAAACTTTGTTGCGTGGTTCACCTCAGGCTTCAAAAATGTTCTCGGGAGATGGGAAAACTTCTGGAATGTCCTGATATCGTTTGGCTTTTATTATTATTATTTCTATCTCTCAAACATGACCTCATCTGTGTCTCCCCAGAGTAGCGTATATAAAACCATGTGCAAAAACCACAGCAGGAACCAGAATTTCTTAATTATTATCGGACGCAAAGTGTAGCTCACCCTTTTGCGGTGCACAATCTAAACTTGCTAGGCATGTTCTTCTTCCTGGTGGATTAAATTGAAGGCAGCCGGAGCCAAATCTAGGCTGCAGATTTTTTTGCACCATTACCTGGGAGCAAATCCCATCTGAACCAGTGAGGTTTGCTTTCTATGTAAACAGATCCCATTGGGCTTCTTGAATATCCCCGCCCAATTCCAGGCATGGGCTGCAAAATTTTCCTATTATCGCCAGACGCTGTACTTGTGGCAACCTATATTTATAAAATCAAATGCGTGCACACAATATTTTACTTTATATTTTGGGCCGGGGGGGGGTGCAGTGAGAGATTTCCATAGCCATTCTGTGCTGTATATATTCTTTGAAAGATACACAGTCAAGTGTATTTATTTCCAGCCACTTAAAAACTAAATGTTGCAACCTTCCTTGTTTTCTGGCTGCCTTCCCTACCCCACCCACTCGAAGTAAGAAGAACTCTGTCACACGATTATGATGTCTAGCATATTTATTTATTTGCTCTGTGGTGCTTTTCTTTTATCCAAGCAGATTTAATTAATTTCACTGCAAGGAATATTATTTTTGTTTGTTTGGTTTTTTGGTATCTTTTTCTTGCTTTTTCTTTTTGAGACTGTCAGCTAAATGACTATGTATGAAATCATAAAGACCCTTTCAATGTGGGTTGAGGGATTCCCAGCCATTTATTTCTTTTAAGAGGTGTTTCTGCAAACTGAACATGGTTTGGCAGACCATACCCCTGTCAAAGGAAGCCAGCCCCCATCCTCCTTTTCACTCCCTCCGCCCTCCTGCAATTTAATAAATTGCTTTGCTATCAAGAGGGAGAGCGTTCTCCTCTTGTTTTAAGCTGCCCAGTGGGGAATTTCCAAGCCGTTCCCAACTTCTGCAAAGTGTTACGTGACATTAGGCAGGAGAGCGGGGTAGTGCCACAGAAAGTAGCTCTACAAAAAAGGGGGGGAGGAGAAAGTACCGTATTTTTTGCTCTATAAGACTCACTTTTTCCCTCCTAAAAAGTAAGGGGAAATGTGTGTGTGCGTCTTATGGAGCGAATGCAGGCTGCGCAGCTATCCCAGAAGCCAGAACAGCAAGAGGGATTGCTGCTTTTGCTGCGCAGCGATCCCTCTTGCTGTTCTGGCTTCTGAGATTCAGAATATTTTTTTTCTTGTTTTCCTCCTCCAAAAACTAGGTGCGTCTTGTGGTCTGGTGCGTCTTATATAGTGAAAAATATGGTAGCTCTACACTGGAACTTTAAAAATAAAAATAAATTATGACAATGCTTTGTGGTGCATTTCTGTGTAGTTGTCATGGATACGGGCAAGCATGACCCCAACCACCTGTCCCCAAAGCAGACCACAAAAGTACTGGGCTCCTCATGAACAGCAGACGACTAGAAATACATCAATAAAACCATTTGCTAAAGCTGCAGGTACGAAACCTGAAACCAGGTTGCCAGATGGGTCTGTAGGTATCTTTATATATTTCCCTACTGAACACGATGCTCTTTTAATCCGAGCATCCAATGTGCTTCAGCTTAAACAGCATTGCACCAGTGGGTTAAAATTGGGGGGGGGGTAGCATGTGGCCCTCCAGATGTCACTGGACTCCAACTCCCATCTTCCCCACCCCAGCCATGGGCTGATGGGAGCTGGAGTCCTGCAACAAGCCTTTCAAGTTCAGAACTTTCCCCATCTGCTTGGGTATTGGAATTGCCTTTCCATATGTTTTCAGTCGCTTGCCGTTTGCTGCCCCGGGCTCCTTCTGGGATGTCAATTGAATGAATGAAAAGCAAATAAACACCTAGAGGGCCACAGGCTCCCCACCACCACCTCTGCTGCGGCTTTTCTGAAGCTTTTGTGGCAGCCAACTTGACACAGAGAACATCCAAACCCCTCTTCCAGGTGGGAAGAAGAACCCAAGCTCAGTATCTAATAGGGAACAAGTCGGAGTTTCCAAGCTCTTCAAAGCAAAGAAATTGAAGGGTTGCACTGGCTTTGTCTTAATGCTTTTGGTTAGGAAAAGATGCGGAAGCCAAGGAGATGTGTAACTGTCTCGGAAGTTTCTCAGTCATGGCACTGGGATCTCTCTTTTTCTCTGCGTGTGCTGTAAGCGACCTCTTCCCACCAAATTCATCCAGTTGGGTTGAAAACATTCTTTACTCAGCGCAGTACGCAAGTTGGGCAACTCTGAAACAGAAGGGGGAAGGGAGAAAGTTCCATTTATTATTTTGAAAAGGAGGCGCAGATGTGAAGGAAATTCTAGACACGTAAGGTCTTTAAACCCTTTTTAAATGGATCGCAGCAGCAGCAGCACAGTAATTGTGGGGTTGGGAGGAGGGTGTGTGGGTGTGTGAAAAAAGAGCTACAGGGATTTAACGCAGCAGCCGAAAGCCAGTAAGTGAGTGAGTGTGCGATCAGGAGCTGTGGTCAGTAGGATTGTATTCGAATCTGCAAAGGTCATTGGCCCCAGCCAGCCATGATTTCTCCTGCAGTGAAATGAATGCAGCGCCTACTGAGAAAAAGCTCTCACCTGCAGCTGTTAATCAAAATATACGCCCAGCAGATGTGCACAAAAACACATGCCCTTGCACACGTTTTCAGAAGCCAGTGTGGTGTAGTGGATTAGATTAAGACCTGGGAGACCAGGGTTCCAATCCATGCTTGGTCATGAAGCTCGCTCGGTGAGTGATTTGGGGCCAGTTGTGGTCTGAGCCTATCCCCACCTCGCAGGGTTGTTGTGAGAATAAAATGGGGCTAGAGAAGAACCACATAAATCGCCTCAAGCTCCTTGGAGGAAAACGTGTCATGCTGGTGGTGCTTAATGGAGTAACAATAAGCAACAGGCCCCTGGCCCAAAGAGATTACTGTCTGTGTTTTATGAGAGCCTAGGGAGAGAGGCAGAGCCAATTGTACTATGTGGTCCTGGGTTTTCTTGCAGTCCAGGGCAATGAACGCAAGAGTATTCGAAAACGGTGACTTGGACCTCCGGGTTTACCATACTAAAAACTGGAATTATTGGGGAAGGAAGGTATTAAAATGATAAATGAATGTTCACCGTGAATGGAAGTAGGTTTCAGCCCTTAACATCTCCTGAAACAGCTCTATGAGACAGGAACAATCCTCTTCCCGTTCACTCAGAGGGAAGGTCCACTGTGGGACTTATCCCCGAATAAGTGTGTGTAGGATTGCAGCCTTAAAACTAATATAAAGCCAACAAGATCTGCTTGAACCGAACTTCAGAAATCTCATCACTTCCTTTTGCCAGTGCTGGCAACTATATATAGCAAGTATTTACACACACACACACACACACACACACACACACACTTTTTAATGCCGAAATGAGAGCATATTTCCAGAAAACAGACTGTCCAAGTCTTCCTGTAAGCGACCTTGGTTTGGAGTGGCAAGCTCCCTTCTGGAGCTGATCCAGAGTTTCTGCTGCAGTGTGATCTTTTACAACTGAGTCAAGCTCCTCAAAGGTCTGGGTTTGTTCTGAATCGCCTTGCATCTTGCCTTGGTATTGGCTGAGCGCAGGGGAAACGGATGGCTTTTCTTTTTTTTTAAAGGCTGCGAGAACCTTTTATCATTACAGGAAATGACAAATCATTAAAAAAAAAAATCTAACCGTTAAAAGCCGTTTATATCACCGTCTGGAGGTGGGGGAGTGTCTGTGTGTGGAATTAAATGAGCCATTTCAAGGTTCAGATAAACCAGGTGGAAGGAGCCTGGGTGCGGCAGGGAGCGGGGAATGAGATGCGGATCTTGGAGAACGGATTAGCTACCCCTGCAACAGAGAATGCTTTAGCAGGGTCTCCTATTCCCCCCCCTCCCAAAAAAATCTCCTCTTTTGCTTCTCTGCATTTACATAAGCATCTTCTCCTCCCGAGACTTGTCCCAGATTATTTTACTTCTGTAAAACGGGAACATAGCAAGGTTCCATACAGATCCTTGTGCCCCCCCCCCCATTTCAGTACAGTGGTACCTTGGGTTACAGGTGCTTCAGGTTACAGGCGCTTTAGGTTACAGACTCCGCTAACCCAGAAATAGTACCTTGGGTTAAGAACTTTGCTTCAGGATGAGAACAGAAATCGTGCAGCAGCGGCAGCGGGAGGCCCCATTAGCTAAAGTGGTGTTTCAGGTTAAGAACGGACCTCTGGAACAAAGTAAGTACCTAACCTGAGATACCACTGTACTGTCTGCACTGACAGGCAGCAGCAGGAGGGAGAGGTTCTTCTCGTAGCGCTGCCTGAAGATGCCGAAGGAGGGGTTGAACTAGAACCCTTCCGCATGAAACATCGGTGCTCTAAAACTGGAACTACAGCCTTCCGCTTCATTTTAAGAGTTGAGAACATAGGAAGCTGCCTTAGGCTGCATCAAACCATTGGCATGTCTAGCTCAGTATTGCCTGCACTGACTAGACGCTTCGGTTGAGCATCCTGCATTGCAGGGGGGTTGGACTAGATGAGCCTGGGGTCCCTTCCGACTCTATGAGTCTGTGACTAGCAGCAGCTCTCCAGGGATTCAGGCTGGGGTCTCTCCTAAAAGATGTTCTTCTACTGAGCAACGGCCCTTCCCTAAAAAAACGAATGCCAAAGGTTCTTGCGTGGCAATCTGGTGGCAGGGGGTGATCTGCAGACTCTTCCATGGGAGGGAATTGCCTGTGGTAAAGAGAAGCAGTGTGGTGTAACAGTGCTTAGAGTGTTGGGCCAGGACGTGAGAGACCAGGGTTCGAATCCCGACTCAGGACTCAGCCATGAAGCCCACTGGGTGATCTTGGGCCAGTCACTACCTCTCAGCCTGGCCTACCTCACGGGTTGTCATGAGGAGAAGATGTGGAAGGGTGGGAAACCGTGTACACTACTTTGAGCTTCTGGGTGGAAAGTTGAGCTATATAACTGCAACACATAATAAACAAACAGCTCCTCCTTTTTAAAAATAAAAACTTCAGCCACCGCTCCCCCCAAGAAAGTACAAAGCCACAAAGAAATGTTGTTCAGCGGTTCGGCCTTGAACAGCTGTTTTTATTTTTATTCCGGACTCTCTTTCTTTTTTTTAATAGAGTCTGGTGCAGAGTTATTAAAACAGTACCCATACAGTCGTTTGGAACAACTTTGGCCCCAAACATAGAGACCCTGGAAACTTTTAAGCAAAACATTAGGCTCTGTTTCCTATGATGCAAGATGGGCTGGAAGCAGAGGTTATGGCAGGCGCGAGGTTGCCGCCCCAAAATCACCTCTGTGTGTGTGTCTCTCCCTCCCTCTCTCCATCGTCATGTCCTAGTGATGCTCAGAGTACAGTGGTACCTCAGGTTAAGTACTTAATTCGTTCTGGAGGTCCGTTCTTAACCTGAAACTGTTCTTAACCTGAAGCACCACTTTATCTAATGGGGCTTCCTGCTGCCGATTTCTGTTCTTATCCAGAAGCAAAGTTCTTAACCTGAAGCACTATTTCTGGGTTAGCAGAGTCTGTAACCTGAAGCATATGTAACCTGAAGCTTATGTAACCCAAGGTACCACTGTAACTGCATTGAGCATGGGCAGTGGAGGCTGGGCCATTTAGGGCAAATGGGGCACTGCCCTACCAGCCTCAGCCAGCCCCTTCTGCATGCTGTCCTACTTGGGTGGGGTATGGATGGTCGCTGCTTCCCCTATGGGGGGGGCAGCGGCAGCAGAAAATGCCAGTTTTGAGATCACCACCCTAAGACATTCTGCAGGGTGCTGCTCCCCAAGCATAATTTCTCCAGGCGAGCCAAGTGATCTTTGCAGAGCCAGGTTATGTGGCCCCATGGGGAAGTAGAAGGCTTTCCAATCACCTCCTTAGTTTTTAACTCGGGGTGCCGGGGATTGAACCGGGGTCCTTGTGCATTACAAAGCAGGTGCTCTGCACCGAGCTGCGTTCCGTCCCCTAAAAATAAATTATGATTCTAGTCCTCATGGTTCCAAGTGAAAAGTTGGAACATGCCTTCTGCCTTCAGCCGAGTCAGGTCATTGGTCCATCCAGCTCATTTATCATTTACAGCGGGTGGGGAAATTTTATTGATTGATTGGTTTTACCTTGTGGGCTTATAGCCGAATAAAGTATTATCTATCTATCTGTGAGCCTGATGCAGCCAATGGATTCGCGCGCGCCCCCAAACAGTCTCACTTACAGGCAGCAGATTTCTGGGATCAGTCAGATAGTCTTTCCTACTCTTACCTGGAGATACTAGGGATTGGATCTTCTGCTTGCAAAGCAGGCTTGCCATTTTCAGCAAGAATGTCCCCTCTGGCATTCCCATCACAGCAAATCTTTCAGCGAAGGATGTGTACCCACCATATGCTTAAAACCCCTGGCTTTCCCCCACCAAAAAATAAAATAAAAAATAAAATCCTGGGAACTGTAGTGTAAGGGTGCTGGGAATCGTAGCTCTGTAAGGTGTGAACTATGGTTCCCAGGAATACCAATTGCTGGAAACCACAGGAGGGGAGAGTGCTCTTGCGGTCGAATCCTGCTTGCTGATTTCCCACAGGCATCCGGCTGACTAATGTGAGATCAAGATGCTGGACTAGATGCTTTAAATGTAGATGTAAATGTACACAGCCAAGAGCATCACTAGGGCATTTAGCAAGCCTGCGCAGACACCCCTTCTTGCTCCTCACGTCTTTGTTTCTCCTTCCAGAGCAGGGTTGTGAGATGAGACGGAGATGTGACTCATTCTTAAGTCATCCATCAATGTGCATCTTGCTCTGTATAGTTTGCATGATGTACATCACCTTACGGCGCCTTCCTTCCTTCCTTCGAGGTAACACGTTTCAACGATCTGCTTCTGCGATACAATTTCAAAGGGAGCAGAGTCCGCTGGCCACATCTGACGCCTGCAGTCCTGACTCACTCAGGTTGTCAAAGAGAGAGCCAGGAAGAAGCCTCACGGTTGCGAGGTCAAATTCCCCGGCACCACCATGGCAAAAACTAATAGGCCTGGGGCCGGGAATATGATACCTGCTTTCTGCTGCCTGCTGGCACTCAGGTTTCTAGTCCTCGTGGTTTTGCAGAATTAAGTGGGGAATTGCTGGCTAAAAGAGGTATTGGGAGGAATGGCAGAGCTGGGTGTTGACTACATACTTTGTATTGCATATCTTCAGGCAATCTTTAAAAGTACAGTGGTACCTCGGGTTGCATACGCTTCAGGTTACATATGCTTCAGGTTACAGACTCCGCTAACCCAGAAATAGTACCTCAGGTTAAGAACTTTGCTTCAGGATCAGAACAGAAATCGTGCTCCAGCGGTGCAGCAGCAGCAACAGGCCCCATTAGCTAAAGTGGTGCTTCAGGTTAAGAACAGTTTCAGGTTAAGAACGGACCTCCGGAACGAATTAAGTACTTAACCTGAGGTACCACTGTACCTCGTTGGATGAGACCCAGGGGTGGGGGACCTGTGGAGGTCTGAGCAGTGTGCCCCCCAATCATCATCTTCTCTTTATTTAAAAAAAATAGCTTGCAGGCACCTTTTTCCTTTGGTTCCCTAAATTTGCATTGATGCGCATGCAAACCATATGCAAACGTGTGCCTTGAAAGACCCTGCCTGGGAATAAAAACCACTGCCAAGTAGAATCGGCTGTTCAGTGCCTGATGGGCCAGCGGTCTGCTTAAGAGTGAGGTATTTCCTTTTGTATCAGAAACAAAGAGGCAAGCAAAGAGCCAAGATGCCAATCTAACTCGCTTTCACACACACCTCCCTTCTCTGTGGTTGTATGGGAGGAGGGTGATAATCCATTCGTGGCTGATGTACTGCTAGATTTCATGCTTTCGCCCATCTCCAACCTCGCCACTGCCCTGACCTGTCCAGGTAAGCTGGTTTCAGGAGGGTGGCTCTGCAGCTCTGCATTGTCACATCAGCCACTTCTGGAAAGGAGACCCTTCATTCATCATCTCCAGCCTCTGCCATTCTGTTCACTTCCAAATCTGTTCTGTGTGAACAGAGGGGAAAGCAGCTTCAGTGGTACCTCGGGTCAAGTACTTAATTCGTTCCGGAGGTCCGTTCTTAACCTGAAACTGTTCTTAACCTGAAGCACCACTTTAGCTAATGGGGCCTCCCGCTGCTGCCTCACAATTTCTGTTCTCATCCTGAAGCAAAGTTCTTAACCCAAGGTACTATTTCTGGGTTAGCAGAGTCTGTAACCTGAAGCATCTGTTACCCAAGGTACCACTGTACTAATCACCTACTTAACTCCCCTAGTTGAAATCTTCTAGCACCTCTTTCCCAATGGATATGGGGACAGGAGCTCAATATTTGTCTGCTGTAGGTTAGTTACCTTCTTTTAAAACTTTCAGAATTGGTAGATGAACTGTTGTTTGAACAGAATGCTTTTCAGTGCACACTTTTGTAAGTGGTTTTAGGAACTGTGAACCATGGCTGATGGAGAAAGAGAGGAGACTAGAAAGTATTAGGTTGATGGATAGAGGCAGCCAAGGTGAGGGAGAGGGGAGGATGGAACAGAGTGGAGAAAATGGCGAGAAATTGTCGGAACAGGAGAGGAAACAATAGACAGAAGAGAGAGGGAGAGAGTCAGTCGTGTGTTGCTGCGTGGAGTTTAAAAAACTGACCCAGAGTCTTGACAACCACTCCTTTAGAGCATGAGAATTTTCTGAAGTAGGAGCGCAAGGGTTTGTGGTGCCACAGAATGCCACAGAAAAATCCCACCCAATTACTGGAATGGCAAACCAACCACTGCTTTTTACTCTGAAGCTTTCAAATATGCCATCGCCATCTCCTTAAGCTTTCCTTCCTCATGAGGGCTAGTTACTTTCCCTCTTTTTTTAAACAACAACCAAAAACAACAACAACCTGCAGCTCTCAGAAGTGCATTTGGCCGGCAGCTTGAAGGATGTTCAGCATCCTTAAATGCAACACATGCTTCCTTGTCCGTGAAAGCTGGCAAGAAATGTCCAGAAGCGTTAGTCCGGAGTACAATGAATTCTGGACAGGACAGGCCATCTGGCTTGTAAAAGAAAAGACCGAGGAGCTTAACTATATTTAGCACTTAGGACTGCGCTATTAAACAATTTGGAACCCGTTTCTGTCTGTTGCTTATTAAGAAAAGGGACACCGGGCAATGTAAGATCGTTGACCCATTTGGCTGTTAGAATAAAGAACAGGGTCCAATTTCTAGCCAAACAGTGACCAGTTCCAAATTCTTAATAGAGAAGTGTTCGTTGTTCCCGAAGCATAGCAGAGATTTGTAATACACATAATTGGCTGTTTAAAAGTTATCTTGTGTACTTCTGCAGTTGAAATTTTGATGATGCTTCCATATTCCTGCAATACCGTGTACTATACAAACTTTAAGGGACGCAGATGGCGCTGTGGTCTAAACCACTGAGCCTAGAGCTTGCCGATCGGAAGGTCGGCGTCTCGAATCCCCACGATGGGGTGAGCTCCCGTTGCTTGGTCCCTGCTCCTGCCAACCTAGCAGTTGGAAAGCACGTCAAAGTGCAAGTAGATAAATAGGTACCACTCCGGCGGGAAGGTAAACGGCATTTCCGTGCGCTGCTCTGGTTTCACCAGAAGCGGCTTAGTCATGCTGGCCACATGACCCGGAAGCTGTACGCCGGCTCCCTCGGCCTATAAAGCGAGATGAGCGCGCAACCCCAAAGTCGTCCACGACTGGACCTAACGGTCGGGGAACCTTTACCTTTACATTTTTCCAAACTTTGGAAATTGGAGTACAGGGTTCCCCAATGCAGATGGGATTTTGATTTTATAAGTGCAAGGGGAGAAATGGACAGAGGGGATTGCCTCGGGACGTTGTCAAAATGTGGAATATCGAGCCAGCGAGGAAAGGGGTAGTGATCCCACTAGGGTGGGGTGTCAGTTGTAATAGTGCTTCATTTGTTCAGAGGAGGGTTTGACAGAAGGGCACATGTCACTGCGCAGTGTGTGGCTAGAAACTTGGGCTGTGGGGTATCTGGATTAGGATCTCTGCTCAGCCATGAAGTTTCTGTGCCACTGCCAGACTGACTCTCTCAGCCTAACCTACCTTGCAGGGTTATTGTGAGGTAATGAAGGGATATTGTGAGGTAATGAAGAGATGATGTATGCTTTCTTGAGCTCCTTGGGAGAAGGGTGGATATCAATGTAATAAAGGCAATAATGATTATGGCTTGATTCCGCTGAGTTTCAATCCCACTGATTTTAATGGAATAAAGCATGTTTTTCACTGTCACACTGAAATCCACACATCATTCAAAATGTTTAACTTCCAGCATAGTGGCTTTTTAGTTTTAATGTCTGTGAAGGGGATATTAACAAATCGTCTTCAAAGACTGGAGACTGTAAATAATATTTTTCAATTTCTGATCTGCCCAGCTATTTATGAAACTGTTTTAATTGCATGCAAAAATGGATACTTAGTGCCAAAAGGCAGTACTGTATAAGCAGTTCCAAATAAAATTTGTTGCGATGATGGACAAAACAGTTTTTAGATACTAAATACACTACCAATGTTTTCAGCCTTTTTGATAGAAATGTGTCCTTTTGTTCAGATGACAGTAATCAGAACAGATTTCCCCCCTGTAAAGGGCACATTTTGGGTGATGGTAGCTATCCTGAAAACAGACTATAATTTAAAATCACTGGCACATTGTTACATTTCACAATATTAAATGTTCTGTAAGCCAAAATATACATTTCCCATTTTTTTATTTGGTCATTTAACTGGATTTAGTACATGTAGTAGCCTTGAAACACAAACACAAAAAAGTACAAGAAATAAAACTGCAAATTGTATTTTATTTATATTCCCATCTGTCTTCAT
Organism: Podarcis gaigeae; assembly: GCF_964106915.1. Taxonomy (NCBI): domain Eukaryota; kingdom Metazoa; phylum Chordata; class Lepidosauria; order Squamata; family Lacertidae; genus Podarcis; species Podarcis gaigeae. The sequence continues at coordinate 41,144,167 of NC_139692.1, read as the reverse complement.
AAAATCAGGTATTTTTAAAAAGGTATTTTTAAAATCTAGGTTTTATTAAGCTTTTAGCAAACAGTTGCCACGATCCAATACATTCAGACATGCCAGTTGATTTCAGAGGTTTCGGCATTGAGTGGTGACTAGGTACCTCATATCACTTGAGTGTAACAGAAATTAATTAAGCTGAGGCACAATCCAGTTAAGTTCCATCAAATTGAAAGGTAAAATTAGGGTTGCCCACTCTGTTCCGTGGGGATCAGAAGTACTTAGAGGAATCACACACTCTTAGTTTTCTTAGAAAAAGGAAATCGAGGCTGTAATCCTTGATTTCCTTTTTCTAAGAAAGTGTTGCATGTAGAATTAGTCCCGTTGGCCTCAATTTACGTACAGGATTGCATTGTAAAACAGTTAACAGTCATTGTAGTGCTTCATTTAATTGCATAAATTTTATTCCAATTCATCATTCAAAATATAAAAAAAGTCCAGCGAGGAGCATACTTTACAAACACTTATTGTAGTAAAGAAGAATACTTTTTTAAAAATCTACTATAGGAATACCTTACACATTTATAGCCAGTTGTCACTCAGTTTCTTCTAAAGCGAAATTTAAGGTGAGTTTGGAACATCCTTCTCAAGGAACACCAAAATTTTTACTTCCTTTTTTTTCCTTTTTGCTTTTTAGATATAAATTTGCCTTTGTTGTTAGTAGCTGACCTGGGTCATTCTTTATATATAAATCCAGTAACTGACTCCTAGCTAATTCATTAATAATTCTAGGGATGTTTAAAATTTTGATCATAAGAATTTCTCAGGGCTTGTGGCTGTTCATATCCACCATCAGGGTTGTAATAACACATCGGCTGCTCTGACAGAATGATCCTACTACTCAGAAATAAGTCCCATTGAATTAAATCGGGCTCATTTCCAGGGAAGTAGGTATAGGACTGGCACTTCAGTAACCTATATGGACAACACCCCCCAATTTTAATTTTTATTTTGCTTTTAAGATAAGCTACTATTTTAAAAGTAAAATCTGTAGAAGTTGAGATTTATTTATTTTTACACTGCATGGATAGTAGCCTTGCTGTACAGTATTTTTAAAATTTTTATTATTTTTTGCATCTAGAAAGCCAGAACTATGTTACTACTCTGCAGTTTTGCCCTACGAAAGGCGCAGTGTAGTAACACATTGACACCGCTGCGGTCATTGTCCGTGCCAGGCAAAGGCAGATTTCTTGAAATAATACCTGAAATATCTGTCACTGACTGAAGCAGTAGCTGAAGCAAGGACGTATGTTCTTCCACTCTATAAAGCGTAATGCACATGGATGGTGGAATAATGGTAATAATAGTAAGGGCATCACTTTGATATATATATTGGTCAAATGCACATTTTGGAGGACACATCTTTCAGATCCTCTGTTGACTGTTGACTGACCTTAATAAAACCCATGCCATCTAGAAAGTTTTTACTCAAATTCCATAATGTGTTTTTCTGTTCCCTTTTAATTGGATAATGGGAAAATCATTTCAGCTGTTCTCAGTTTCGGTTTTTAACCCTTTTGGCATTCTGAAGGAGTCTTACATAAATGAAGAATAAGTATGCAAAATGCTAATTAATAAACCAAACTTAATTGCAGAGGGTTTTTTTTAAAAAAAAATCATACTGAGTGAGCAGAAGCTATAGCCTTTTAACATTTAAAATAAATAAAATTTCTCCTCTGTATTAAAAACGCATGGTGTACATTTCCTGGACAAGCTGTAAATTTTCAGTAGATAACACTCAGTTGTGTAATTTCATAAACAGCTCCCGAAAGACCACAGAATAACTTAATAAAATTTATACTGTGCAATGGATTTACAAGGTTGTCATTCTGCACTGTTTTCTGTTACGGGAAAAGTGATATAAAAAAGAGAGAGAATAAAACTGAGCATCAGGAAGAAAATGTACCCACCCAATCCTGAACAATGCGAACTTTGCTCAGCAAATAACTTTTGATGGCAAATGGATATCGGCTCTTGCAATTAAAAAGACCTGAATAATTTCTTTTGCCAGTCATTCAACTCTCACCATCTAAGTATTTCCTACCTAATGCAGGTTTGTTCAAGCAAAAGCATTACCTTTTCAAAAGCTCTTTTCTCTGTTGGACTTCTGTGTCATCTGAAATCTTAACCCGAGTGTGATTTTTGAGAATACGGTGACTCGTTTTTGCTGGACGAGTCATTCTGCACAATCATAGCGGGGAGATGAGTCTTCACTTTGGTCTTGCAGACTTTCCTAAGCTGACAATTTTTACCTTAATCACGTTACCTTGGGGAGAAAATGTTTTTTAATTATAAAGGAAAATATACCACTACCAAACCTGGTTCCCAATTTGAACTGTGTTCACTGTCCAGTCCTTGAAAATATATATATATTTAAATCAAGTACTTTACTGTATGGTAAAATTTAAAAATCATGGGTTGCATCCAATTTACTTTGAATGGGATTAACATGGACATAGCCATAGCTAGATTTTTAAGGACTGATGAAGAATGCAGTATAAATTCAGGGGAACAGAAGCTTTGGCAAGGATAATTTTTATTTAAAACAGATTTAACCCCTAAAGGAAAATACATGTATGTGCATTAAGATAAGAGTTGCTTGAAACTTTCCAAAAGGATCAGTAGATCCAAACGTATATAAATTATATAGGTGATATCAAATTAAGTCAGAATACATCAGTTGAAATTAATGGAACTTGAGATGCTGTTAGATATACCGAGTATGACTAGCATTGTCTATCGCTTTTCATATTTCCCATGAAGAGAGCAATGAAAAAAATATTTAATTTTTAGTTGGTTTAAAAAAAAAAAACTTGTCTCCAAGGAAAACGAAGAAGGGCTAGGTCCCACTTTTGGGGCACATTATATTGACCGCATTCTGTGGCACCTCTTAGCTAGAATTTGTTAAAAGGGGCTTTTTCCTTTGATTTCTTTTTTGTTTCACTTTTCAAGGGAGGGGGAAGATCGCTTTAGCATGGCCTGTGAGACACAGTGAGGGGACTTCCCCCCAAAATGTGGGAGGGAGGCAGCTGTGCCCCCACAACTAGACTTCTGCCCTCAGCTATGATGGAGCATGCTATCCTGTGGCCAGCGTTGAAGCAAGTTTTAACTACTAGCCCAGCTGGCTTTTGTATGCGGAGTTATGGTCATTGTGCCTAATGGCAGAGCCGGCCCTCTTAAAGCACTGTGCTGCCTTTAGTGTCTTAATTGCATTCAAAAGAACAAAGCAACAGAGCTTCTCGTTTCATTTCCTGATTACATTTTTACATCCTGCCACTTTTCCAGGAGGCTCAGTTAGTTGCCTGGGTGCAGGGGCTCCTGCCTTCTGCTCCCCCCTCGGTTTCATCCTCCTCGACAGCCCTATGAGGTAGGATGAGCTTGAGAGACTGAGCATTGCGGCCATTTGAACCTGCCTCCCCCACCCTGCCCAAACCCACCTGCTCTCAACTGGGAGTTTAGCATCCTAATCCTAGACAACACATGCAAGCCCTTCTGATTTCAGTGGCACATACAGTACTTGCAGGGAGGGGAGAGGCTGGAGAATTTATCTAATCATATGGAACTTATCAGCCTCTGAGGACATCTCCTTGTTCTGACAAAACTGCCCTTGGCTGATTTCCTTTCTCTCTCCCCACCTTTCAAGCTATTCTTCACCACTCTCTACTCAGGTGATGGAGGGACACCTTTCCCCTCCATCCACACCTATATCCCTGTAAACATATTGCCTCGATGATCTTCAGTTGCCACTTTCAGAGGCAAATAGCCATTTCTGCACTGAGAGCTAGCCTTTCCACCACGCCGTACCCTGTTGGGAAACCAGAGATATCTGGGAAAGCGTGTGTGTTTTTTAATCAGTTTTCCTTATTCCTCCCAAGGTAAGGTGTGTTCCGTAACTATCATTTGCCTGCAGAGTCATTGGCCATAAAGTATGAAATGATTCAGAAGAAGGAAAAGTTCACAGCTTTTCCTTTGTTCCTTGTTAATCAGCCACTTTTTTTCCTTTCTCCTTTTATTGCCTGGCTTCTTTCTCTAACCCCCCTTTTTTGTGGGAGGTGCCTTTTGGAATTGGCTAATGCATTTATTTTATTTTTTTGGACCAGGGAGTGTGTGAAGGGGGGTGGAGAGAATGGATGGATAGATGGATGGATGACGCAGGAATTGTCCTAATAAGGACTTGATTGGAGCAAAGGCCCGCCTCCTTTTGAGCCGATGGGGGCAAGTCACCGAGGTGGGAGGAGGGGGGGCGGGCAGTTTCTTTTTTAAACTGGGGCGAATGACACAAGCCCAAGTCATTTCCTTGCTAATCGGTTCAAACCAGTTCTTACAGGAACCCTTGGTGATAAATGGTTGGGACTTCTCAGAAGTCACTCCATTTGAACTCCTGGCACTGCGCTGATGCATTGAGCTCGCTCTCAGGCTTGGCTTTCAGGAAGAACAGTTAGCAATATAACCTCAGACCTCCAGCTTCTCTCTGCTGCCTCCGATCTAGCTAACCGGCATTTGGCTGCCAAAAAACATTTGCTATTTGGGCTTTTTTCCCTTCCCCTTTTTTTTCTCTTTCTCTGTCTCTTCCTTCCTCTCTCTATCTTTAATTTAATTTTATTTTTTTGCAAGGGGAGAGTTTTCTGTACTTCCAAACCATCAGGAAAGCCGATAACCACGTGCTATTTTTTTTAAAAAAACAAAAAACCAAAAGACCCGTGGTTCTTCCACGTGCCTCCGGTTTGATCGCCCCCACTTCCTTAAGCTGTGATTTTGAATTTTGGCGGTAAGTTTTTCCCCACCCCAGCTAAATAATATTTTTTTCTTCCTCTTGTGCTCTTTTCTTCCACCCTCACTTTCCCACCCCACCCCCCTAAACCCGGCTTTACCCTTTCCGAATGTTCTGCCTGAATTGCTCTTTTTGGGGGACCCGACCTAGCGCCGTCCCCAGCGTAGGCCCTTCTCTCCAGAAGCCCTTTCAGCAATATTTGGAAACTCAGCGGCTGAAGCTTCACCACAAAGCGGAAGGAGCACCCCAGGTAAGAAATCTCCAGCCTTGTTATTTCTGTTTTCCTGACTTCACCACCCCCCCCCACCCCACCTTCTCCCCGGACCTGCTTCCTGTATTCTGGGATTAGCTTCAGGGTTTGAATTTAAAGATCCTCTTAGGGACAGCAGCCTAGTCTGTCACATTGCAGCTTAAAAAAAAATAATCGCCTGAATGATGGGTCTTAGCACTGTTGAGGAGAGTTGCTGTAGCATTCAGGTCCTGGGGGGGGAGGGCTTCCCACTGGAGCGCCTGGGTGTCCCCTGTGATGACCAGATCCAGTTCTTTTGATGTTCTTACAATTGGCTTTTAAAAAGAGAGAGGGTGGGGTGAAGAGCTGGTCAGCAGTCCTTAAAACTGAACCTTTTTAAATGATGGCTAGAATGACTGTCCCAGAGGTCTGTTTTAGGAAGCAAGCCAAGCCCGAGGAGGGGGGCACTATTATATGACCCTAAATGAGTTGTCGCCAACTCATTTTGACTCGGGGTAGACCCATTAAAGCGAATGGGCCTTTTTTTTTGTCATGTGCATGGTTTTCAGTGGGTCTACTCTTGAGCCAGGACTACCACGGGTTAAATTTGTGCCCTTCCGTGTTGGAATACTCCAAAAGCAAACAAACGTAGGAGGGCGATGATCCGGCAAGATCAAGATTCCTCCCAACAGGAATACCCTGGTGATTCGTATTTTCTCTGCCGGAACCTAAAACGAGCATGGGGGCTGCAACTCCCTATCAGCCCCAGGTAGCGCTGCCCAATGGTCGGAGGTGACTGCAGCAGCGGCCCAACAACGCTGGTCTGGCGGGGGGGGGGAGGTTGCCACAAGCTCACCCTCCCTCCCCTAACCCTAAACCGAGTGTGTCACAGAGCATCCAGCACTCACGGGCATCTGGAGTCTTGTCCCACCTGGGAAAGTCAGGCAGCCTTCAGGTACCAGGAAGCCGATATCAGGGGGAATTATGTGAATGACCCATTCTGAAAATGCTGCTGCTCGCTGCTGCCCTCTCTTGACCCCGAAGGGGAACGCCCAGGCTTCTCCCCTCTCCAGCCCTCTTTCCGGCAAATGTTTTAATAGCAGTTCTTTTCTGCTGCGTCAGTCGCGGGTTGCACAACCCCGATGCCAACCGGAACAGGCTGCAAACAAAACAAAAGCGAGGGGTGGCCTTTCGCGGAACTCCGCTGCCAGCCAATGGCTGCACTGCGCACGGGGCGCGGCAGATTCTTTCTATTTCTTTATTGTCCCGAGTGTGAACTCTCTGGATCCAGGCAGGGAGAGGGGCGGGGGACGAGATCGCCCTTAGTTAACCCCTTGGAGGCGCCTGCGCTCAAGCGCCCAAAAAGCAGGGGCAAAGAGCAGCCGGGGAGATCTGTAGCTCTGTGGGGTAGGCGATCTGCCTTGCATGTAGAAGAGATCCCAGGTTCAATCCCCAGCGTTTCCAATTACCCATCCCAAAACCCCAGAGAGCTGCTGCCAGTCAGTGTAGCCAGTCCTGAGCTTAGATGGGCCATTGGTCTGTCTTGATGGAAGGTTGCCCTGGGTGGTTTCGCATTAGCTTCTGTTACAGCGTGTTTCTCATTCCTTGTGCCAGTAGCTTTCTGCAGAGGCTTGGCATTTGCATGCAGTAAAGTCCAGGGTCCCCACCCAGTTCAAAGCATGGAGTGATGGGCAGTGCGATTGCCTTGCTAGATAGGCAATGCTCAGCTAGATAGATTAAAAATCGTCTGAGCCAGCATCAGGCTGCTTTAAACCAGAGTTGGATCTTTGTTCCACCTAGCTCAGTATTCTGGCCAACAACAGCGACTCACTAGAGGCTTTAAGGCAGGAGTGTTTCCGAGCCTTACCTGGAGGTACCAGGAATTGAATCTGGGTCCTTCGGTGTGCAAAGCAAATTCTCTGCCTGCTTACCTACAGCCCTTCCTCAGAAGCTCTTTGGGCCTTCTTCAGTTAGCTTCCCCTGAAGGACTTACTACTTTTGCTGATCTACCCCTGCAGTGTGGGACGCAAGTCTTGTAGGGAACTTAGGAAGCAGCCTTAGACCAGGTCAGGCTTTTTAACTACCCTACCTGGCAGTGACTTGCCCTCCTTCCCTGAGCTATATAGGGCCAATTCTAGATTTCCCCTGGGGCAACAGAGAAGACCCAGCAAATTTGGCCTGTATCTGCATGTAGTATCCCCCAGAACTCTTCTCGGGCTCTATGGCAAATAAGTCACAATCTTGAAAGCCTTTAAGTGAGCTAGGTGGGCATTTTTGGAAGTGGGGGAGAAGTTAACCATTCCCTGTCAGTCCAAGGAATTTTTTTGTCTGTGTATTCTAACCTGGATTCTCTCCTCCTCCCCCCCTCTCCTTTTTCCTTCATCTGCAGAGCGAAAACTGGCTGTCATGGATGTTTGAAAAGTTGGTTATCGTCATGGTGTGCTATTTCATCCTGTCCATTATAAACTCGATGGCTCAGAGCTATGCTAAGCGTCTCCAGCAGATGTCCTCTGAGGAGAAAACCAAATGAGCTCCGGGGAAGAGGGAGACAGACCCCAAATTTAATTGGGACGACCAGCCTCACATTAAAAAACAAAAACAAAATTGGCATTATTTGAAATTGGAGGGTGGGTGAGAGGGTTGTGGGGTGTTTTTTATTATCATTATTTTTCAAAGTAACTCTGCCGATTAGTAAACATTTCTCATTGATTGCCATTTGTAAAGGTAATGTACATGCTTCTGTTTATTTCATCCAAGTTGGAATATAAGGGGAGAACATTGCCTCCTATTTTAAATTTATATTTCCAGTGGATTATATCCAACATTCATACTCAGAGTAGACCCACTGGGTGGTATTCCATGCTAGTCCTACTCAGACTCAGTGAAATGAATGACCAGGACTTTGGACTTGGTTCAATACAGCCCATTGAACTTATTAACATTGATCCATTAACTTCAATGGACCTAACTGAGTAAAACTTATTTGAATACAGCCCAATATCACAGATTTTTCTTTTTTTAACAGGCAGCACAACTCCGGACTATAACTTATAGACCCAGCTTGCCACTAAGTTTTTTCTAAAAAAAAAAAAATTATTAAAAAGTCCAAAGTTGGTAGCTCCACCTTCTCCCCTGAGATGGTCACATGTCCATCCCAGTCTTAACATTGAATAAACAGTCTTAGATTGGCTAGCAGACTTGCATGACCCTCGTGCTAACATCTGGGTTCTTCAGTGGTTCTCCATTACTTGTTGGGTGGGGTGGGTGGAATCTCAGATTTTTTTAACTTCATAATGGTTCTGAGCAGAGACACTGGTGCCATCTGCTGCTGTTCTCTTTTCTTTTTTCCATTAAAAAGAAAAAAAAATCTGTATATTTAGAATGACGTTAAGATGATAACAGAAGAAATATATATAAAATCACCTTGGATCATTCCAGACCTTCTTGTCTTGATCTTTTAAAGCTCTTCCTCCTCCTCCTCTTTAACCCTTTTGTATTCCTATTTTCACCTTCATTTTATTTTGCAAAGTTTTATCTCCCTCCGGGGTCTCTCTGATCCTCCGGAGCTCTTTGTTCTTTGATTTCTCCCCTCCCTCAAGAACTTCTCACTCAAGGAAATAGAAAAGTGTTGGGACCTTGACATGGTTTGGTTAATTTTATTTATTTAACTGACAAGTAGCCCGTTGTGTTGGGTTTGTTTGTGTTTCTTTTTTAAAAACGGTTAACTTGCGATGTTTTGCATAGCATCGTTAGGAAATGCACAGGAAGGTGTCTTGCAAGGTGCAAGAAGGGTGACTGGAATAAACAACCATTCAAATAACTTTTTAAATGCCTTTTTCTTAAACAGCAAGTGTGTATATTGTGTTTTGCTTTTGCTTTAACGCCTGCAGAAAATGCAACACTTTCTGCCACAACCCAATAAATCGCCAGAATGATGGGAGTTGCTAGTTCAGCAAAATCTGGAGGGCCACAGGTCCCCTGTCCCTGTTTTAGACAGTCCTAAGCTAGGTGGGGAGGGACGCAGGTGGCGCTGTGGGTTAAAGCCTCAGCGCCTAGGACTTGCCGATCGAAAGGTCGCGGTTCGAATCCCTGCGGCGGGGTGCGCTCCCGCTGCTCGGTCCCAGCGCCTGCCAACCTAGCAGTTCAAAAGCACCTCCGGGTGCAAGTAGATAAATAGGGACCGCTTACCAGCGGGAAGGTAAACGGCGTTTCCGTGTGTGGCTCTGGCTCGCCAGAGCAGCGATGTCACGCTGGCCACGTGACCCGGAAGTGTCTCCGGACAGCGCTGGCCCCTGGCCTCTTGAGTGAGATGGGCGCACAACCCCAGAGTCTGTCAAGACTGGCCCGTACGGGCAGGGGTACCTTTACCTTTACCTTTAAGCTAGGTGGGCCAAGGGTCTTGTGCAATATAAGGCAGCTTCCTCAGTTTCCTATAAGACCGGAGACATTGATAGTTCCCCTAAATATCAGGTGGGGTCCCTTAAAGAGGTATCCCCCTCCTAGATGACTGCCCACTCTATTTTGGCTTGCATGCAGAGCTAATGCTGCGCCTCCCCTTTCCCAACATTGCAAGGCAGAGACAGACCTCTGATTGTTCCGTGTGCCTTCAGTTTTGTTTATTTTTCAAGCTTCCCCAGGGCCCTTAATTCACACATTTTCTCTTCTCTTGGAGGAAGGACCATATAGCTCTGTGGTAGAACATGCTTTTGGCATGCAGAAGGCCCTGGGTTCAATCCCTGGCATTTCCAGGAGAAAAATATCCATGTAAAATGCTGGAGAACCAATAGACAATACGACTCTAAATTGACCCAGTGGTCTAGCTCGGTAGAAAGCAGCTTCCTGAATTCCTTTGATGTGGAATAAGACAGAAAAGCCTATCACTGGTTTGCCTTAACAATTAAGAGGGTTTCCTGGGACAAAATAGAAGACCTTGTATGTTATTTCTCAAACCATGCCAGGAAACCTGTTTTCCCTTTTCAGGGTGTCATCGCTAGGTTTCAGAGTGACCGTCCTATTATGGTTGAATTAAGTTGGCTCTCTTTGGGACAAAGGCCGTACCTGTGCAATCACCTTTTGAATACCAGCTTGTTCTTCTTGCACATCTGTGTTTAACCGTTTTTGTCAAGGTGTGGATTGTGCTTGGTGTATGTGTGTCATGTGTTGTGATCACTCCCGCTCGTCTGCCTACCGTCGTGATACCTCCATGGCCTTGTACCTTTCTGTTGGATAGCTTATCAGACTGATGTTGACTGTTGGATGTCATGGCAACAACAGTCGGTAGGCTGTCTGACATTTTGGTATCTTTCATCTTGACTGTATTCATCCATCTCCAAGCTCTTTGTCAAACAAATACCCACCGGTGTCTTTTTGTCTTTCCTTATTGAAGTGTCTGAGGTTTTCTAAAGTATAGATTTAAACGAAAGGTGTACTTTGAATCTGCCAAATGGTTTGGAGAGTACTTTGTTCACTCGGCATTTGGATCCCTCTTAAGATACTGTGAACAAATTTTACATGATGGTTCCTAAGATCAAGGAGCAGGTTTTTGTGTGCTTTGATACAACTGAACACCATTTTGAATCAAGGTGGCAGACTGAACCTTTCTAAACTTCACTGATGTTAACCACTGATTTCAAAACTTCACTGGGTTTTTGGTTTTGGTTTTGGTTTTCGTCAAGTTCCCAAGCAACACCAAGCTTCTAGTAATGAATAAAAACCTTCCTCCTCCAAGGTAGTCACCGGTATCCTGGGACATGTTTGGGACAAGGTGGGTTTTTTGCAGGTATGTTTTCAGAGTAGTCAAAGAGCTGGGATGACTGGTGGATGTGGTACGATTTCCCAAAGGCTTTTTAGCAAAGGGGGAGGGGGAGAGAGAAACCCTTTCTCTGCTCAAAGGCATGGGAGGCATTTCATGCTCAATTGAATTCAGCCAGAAGGATTATGGACCTGACTTCCACTTTGTGAATGAAATGGAGCTCTGCTAACATAACAAGATCACTCCTCAGGAATTGTAAATATTGTTTAAGTAAACATGTGAGATTGAGGCAGTGGATATCACGCTAGCTCTCCTCCACGTCACTGTTCTTTTTGCCTTCCAACTCCTCGGAGAGCTAACTTCTGAAGCAAGGAACCTCCCAAACTTGAAGAGCCATTCAGAAATCAAAATGTTAAAAAGCACAGGGAGCCTCTGATGAGTAAAGGAGGCTCCATTCCCTCCAAAATAAAGAGGTTGCATGTTTGCTTAATTCATATTTAGAATGCTTGAAGAGGGCTCAGGACTTCCCCCCCCCCCAAAAAAAAATGTCTTCCCAATTACAGTCCCACCACACTCCCTGAAAGCAGACAATGAGGATCCAGAACAGATCATGACATGGGGAAGTGTGCATTTATGTGTGCCACCAAATTTTGGATCTAAGCCGCTGGTTTTAAGGTTTGTTTGCAAAGAGATGCAGCTTTCTGTTTGCAAAGAGATGCAGCTTTCCTCTGGGGGTTGGCTGTTGAGAACTATGCAATCAGTGCTGCAGAAATGGCATTAGCTACGAGGATGGCCTCATCTACCACCAGGCTCATGAGCTTTGGCTTTCTATCTTGTCTTGGTCGAAATGCCACCCAGCCTTGTTCTAAGACCACCACCCTAAATCCAGCAGTCATTTTCTTTAAGAAACGCCGTTCAATCCATTTGACCAGTGTTCAACGTGTGCTAGTAATAGTTAACAGCATGTAGCGAGATTCTTTTCATACCATGCCTATTTTGAAGGAAATCTTAATATGGTGATTTTGATGTGTTGGTTTTTATCTGTCTTATTTCATGCCTTGGTTCTTTCAATAAACCAGACTTTAAAACCAAAACAAAAGGACAATGAATACCTTTTAACGCCTCATTGCTTTAATGCATTTTGTTTTACGTCTTTGGTACTTTTGAGGCCAGAACTAGATGTTATGCCAAAACACACAGAACCTCAGCCTCATATATGCCAAATAACAGCAGGGGGAAAGCGATAGATTTAAAGTTTCCTAGAGCACACACCCCAGTCTGATTTCTGCCCACCTCAGGGAGGGAAAAGGCCTGGATAGGAGGAATTTTCATGAGGGGAAAACAGCTAACAGCAGATACATGAATCTTGTCCCTTCCTGCTCTGCTGCCAATCTAGAGATGGGGGTCCTGTGACCCTACTGACATTGCTGGACTTCAACTTCCAGCAGACAGCATGATCCTGGGGTCAGGAATGATGGGAGATGTAGTCCAACAAATGGAGGGCCACAGGCTCTCCCCATCTGTGCCATTGTTTGCTTGGCATAAATTGTCATTCTGGCCTGGGTCAGGAAATTTCAGCGGGTTGAGTAGTTTTTACGTGGTCATTTTGCACCGACTTGCATTTCCCACATGTCCCATTCTCAGGTTTGCTTACTCTTTGAGTTTATTATACCTGGATTGCCTTGAGCTGTCAGTTTTGATCACGTAGCAGGATTTCCACACACACACCCTTATTTAAAGAGTGAAACCACATGTAACTCAGGAATCACGTCGGATCAGCTAACTCTAGAGGAGGAACAGCACCTTGGCACATGGTCTCATGAAGCAGTGGTTGATGGCACAGAACAAAGCAGTGAAAGAAATCATGGGACTAAGATAATTAACTCAGATAAGCCATTTCAAAGTTTGGCCTCACTTATATTGTTAGCAACAATAAATTCCTGCAGACAATACCTTCCCTTCCCCTTTTATAGCTCATAATATAGCAAGCCTCCAGGAAAATTCTTGTATACCATTCTTTATCCAAGCTCTTTACAGAGTCCAGCACCTTCTAGAATAACCAGTATAACATTTGTATATTTGTGTGCAGATAAGATAGATAGTTCTGCTAGATTCTGCAAAATGTATACCGGTAGATCTTATTTGATGCTATATTGGGTTATTGTGCCTCTTTCTGATTGAGGGTTGGGTGGGAGAAGGATGCTTCTGCGATACTTAATGACCCAGTAAAAAGATGAAATATTTTCAAAACTTCTTAAATGCAAATAAATGCTTTGCTGGTTGGTCAAATAAAAAAGAGAGAAAATCTAATTTTTAGTGGTAAGATTGATTCATTTCAAGCACATTTAGATTGTGGATCTGTAAATTGAGAATCTTTGTGTGTCTGCCTTATGCTTGTTTATTCAGGCTGCTACCCAACACTTACTACATTTATAGCATATCCCCATCCTAGGTGGTCAAGGCGTAAGAATGTATGAATACCAAATTAGTGTGTGTGTGTGAAAGAGAGAGTGAGTGATCTGCTTTTTGTGCATAAATTGAGAGTTCCTGGTAATTGTGAATCATAAGGAAACTTGTATTTGGCACTAGCTTGACTTTTACTAGATAATACGTTGAAATCCACAAGACTCAAAGCTAATGTAACATGGATTGGATTGAACTGTGTGACTGGTTGTTTTTTTAAGCAATTACCATTTTGTTCAAGGCTTATATCAGGGTAGGCAACCTAAGGCCCGTGGGCCATATGCAGTCCAATCGCCTTCTCGATCCGGCCCGCGGACTCAGCGTGTTTTTACATGAGTAGATTGTATCCTTTTATTTAAAATACATCAGAGTTATTTGTAGGGCCTGCCTGGTGTTTTTACATGAGTAGAATGTGTGCTTTTATTTAAAATGCATCTCTGGGTTATTTGTGGGGCATAGGAATTCGTTCATTTTTATTTATTTTCCCCAAAAATACAGTCCGTCCCAGTACATAGTCTGAAGGACGGTGAACCGGCCCACAGCTGATAAAGGTTGCTGACCCCTGGCTTAAATGGTATCACAATGCCAAAGCTTAGTCCTGGAACCACGTGGAATTTTAAAAGATAATGAAAATGCTCCAGGGCATTTGAAAAATACATTTCCTTCACTGTGTAAGTGCATATTGCCACCCTCCATGACTGGGGTCTAAGGGCTTCCAAAGGAAATGTAAAGCACCCCATTTTTAACAGCTCACTCTGGTACAATATGCACCTGTGGGATAAGCTGAAATTGATTCAAATAACTGAGGGGGAAAATGGGGATGGTCCCACGCCTGAGGTTTCTCCTACAGACACTTGTGTCCCCTCCTACAAGAGCCCTGAAGGCAATAGCTGTGTTCAGTCTGTCCTAATTTATTTTCTTGGTTACATGGCAGGGGCTTGCTTCCAGATATAGGTTTAAGGCTAAGATACATCCTCATCCTAGGTCCACCATACTTTGGGAGATGACTCCAATTGAATATGATCTGCATCCATGTGCGTGTGATTCCCCCCCTCAAAAAAAGAAATATATATATTTGTATGTGGAGCATTGCAGAATTTGTTTTGCCCCAGCAAGCAATCAAAAAATCCATGTGTTGAACAGACGGGTAGGTCCCTGTCTGCAAGCAGCTTACTGTCTAAATCAGGGCAGCAGGAGAAAGGGTAAAAGAGAAATAATCGAATTAAGCAAGGCTTAAATCTGAGTAGACACATGGAGGTTTGCACTGCTAGTCAGAAGTTTGAGTTTTGTGCGGGAAGGGCTTTTCTTCAGGCTGTTTTGAAACCGCTACTGATAAGAAGAACTAGAAGCACAGTTTTACCTCAGAAAATTCCCCTCTTCTCTTCCTGGCAAAATTTCCCACCATCTATGAATGTGTTTAGGACTTGGTCACCTGTGGGCTTGAGAAAGACATCATTATAGCCTGCATTTACGCTCATTTGTGGCAAACCGTGTGGCTTATGTCTAGAAAAGTTCACATTTTGGTCTGGTCTTTTGAACTGCTTGAATGTGTGTGATATATATCCCATATTTTCCCCTCAACAAGGGTCATAAAGTGACTCCCGTCGCCCACCAGAATCCCTTGCAAGCCATGAAACCAGTGTGGCCTTTGTGTTAGCACGTAAAATCACCTCAGATTTCCTTCTTATAAAAGTTCTGTGGTGAAAAGAAGCACCATGGTGTACAAACTGATGTGCTCAGTTCTGGAGTAAAGACATATATTTCTTTAAACACAAGTGTTCATTAATTTATTCATTTATAACATTTACATGCACTTTCCTCTGAGGAACACACTTTCCTCTGAGGAACTTAAAGTCATATCTGAAGGGTGTGTTTTAAAAAATTAATAAGCAGCTTGTAAATGATTTTAAAAACATAGACGGGTACCTCTCCCAGACACACAGATATAGATAAGGTTTTAAAAAACCCCAAGGTGCTAGTACTCTTATTTTACTCAAAGTGTCATGTCACACAAAAAGCACTGTATATACATAAAGTGCATACACACATTTTATCCTCAGAGAAACCTTTTGTGTGGGGGTTTTGCTTTTCCCAAACCTTTTTTAAAAATGAGAATGGAGTTAGATATTGACGGAAACAAGGGCTCTGATTCAAGATCTTGTAACCTTACAGTACCCAATTTTATAGATATTTACTGTTATAAGGACTGTCAAGAGAACGCTCCTCAATTTGAAGATCTGCGGATTCAAATGAGTAGATGTACTTTAAAAAAAAAAAATCCTCTCCACACTTGACTGACAACTTTCAACTGAGGCAAAAAAAAATTAATGATGCTGTGGCAGGAGGAGAATGTTGTTTCCAATAGGCACACACTTGCACAACATTCCCCTTCGGTCGCAGCCGACATTGCCTGGCGATCACTGTTTTTGCAGCTCTCTGGGGCACCAAACACATGTATAAACTGGGAATGCTCCCAAACACTTGAACACAAGGGGTTTGGTGAGAGGGTGGGCTAACAGTGTAAGCAAATTTGTAGGGATCGAGATGACAAAACGGTCAGGCAGGCCATGTCTTTCAACGCAAACGGTGACCTTTGCACGAATCGATGGCCCATTTCTAAATGCCTTGAGTTACGTTCTTCGCTCTGCTCCAAAGGTCACCATCCCTCTTCCGAGAACGTCACTTTCCCGCCCTGTTTAGACGTTAAGAGCCGTTCCCTTGCGTAAGAGATCTGGCTTTTCTCGCTCTCCCCCATCCCCTCCCCCGATCTCTTGAGGAATATAAATGTGTGCTTTTTCCCCTCTTTCCCCAACAACCCACTATCTCTAGGGTGATAAACTGAGAACGTTCCCTTTGGGGCTGAAAGGAGACAGAGAAAGGTGAAACTTGTTCATGATGCTTTCGTAATTGCCCTCAGGAGACACACCTCAGAGTTGGGGAATTGTCAGGTGAGAAGGAATTTTTTATGCCCCCCCAGGGCTTTGCTGAAAGAACAGGCTTTGATCATGAAATATAGGGCCTGGCATCAATTAAAGTATCGCACCCATCACGCCTAATTTCTAAGCAACAAAAGCCTGAACTCTATGACCTGTATAATTCAAGCAAATTTGCATCAATTTTCTTATTTTTCCAATAATTTTGCCTGTTGGTTGTTTTTAAAGCAATTTATTATTATTATTTCCGATTACTTTGGAGCCTGGGAGCAATTATATCATAGAGAAGAGGCAACTACTTGAACCTCTGTTGCACTTAATCTGTGTGGATCTTGTTTAGCCACCTTTCTGGCTTCTGATACATTGACTGATAACGGGCATGTCGTGTCCCATACATTTCCAAGCATATCTTTGCAGCCAATGAAGACTTAGGAACTTGCTGTTGTAAAGTTGGGAAATATTCAGAAAATGGTAACCAACATTATCACAAGTATGGAGCAACTCCACGATGAGGAAAGCTTGCAGCATTCGGGACCTTTTTAGCAAGTGAGAGGTGATCGGATAGAAGTTTATAAAATTATGCATGGCGTGCCATGGAGAAAGTGGTAGAGAAAAGCTCTCGCTCTCCAAGGCTCAGTTCTGGCACCTCTCAGCTGGGCGCCATTGCCATGGTAAGAGAAAGAGGGAGGTGCTGCTGGTGAGTTCTGGCACCTCTTTTTCTAGAAAAATAGCACCGTCTCTCATAACACTCATGAAAATCCAATGGAGCTGAAGATTTAGGACAGTTAAAATAAAGTCTTCATGCTTGTTGGCATCCATCTTTCTCTGGAGACAATGGATGGGTGTTCCTTTGGAGGTGAAGAAAATCATTGGAGAGTTACAGCGGCTGCTGTGGCTTGTAGCGACTGATACGGGAACACATGAGCTCCACTGGGAAGTTTTTGGGCATCACATGGCAGGACAGAGTCTCAAACAAACATGCACTCTCCCAAACTCACATACCCAGCATGGACTGTGCAGTCCTGTCCCAGCGACATCTGCACTGCCTTGGACATGTCTACGTGCATTGGCAGATCAACTCTGCATTACAAGGAAGTTTTCAAATGTGACTTGAAAGCTGGTGCCATTGACTTTTACAGGAATCCCTTGACCGCAGTGCCTGGAGACCATGAATCAGGTTGCATATCCACAGCAGTGACCAGAGGAGGAATAGCTGCTGGGAGGGGAGCAGAGAGAGGAAACGTGCATAGTTAAACAATGGAAGTCACTTCTGCAGAAGGATTGGACAAATTTGTGGAGGATAAGCTCTCGGTGCCTACCAGCCAAGATGGTCATGCTCTGCCTCTATGGTTAAGAGGCAGTGAGGCATCTGGTTGCTCACTGTGAGAAACAGGATGCTGGACTAGGTGGGCCATTGACCCAATCACTTTTTATGCATTCTTGGTTGTTTGCATATGAACCAGTTTCTCTCTCTCTCTCTCTCTCTCTCTCTCTCTCTTTTCTTTCTTTAGCTTCCTTCATCAGCCCAGGCCTGTGCCCCCCTCATGTAGAAAGAACAGGGGAGAGGCAGCCATGAGCAGGAGAAACTCTAGGTGGGGAATGAGTCACAGGAAGAGATAATTCACAGAGAGAAAACAGAGGCCGGTTTTTATGCAAATTTCTGAGCAATAAAAAAAGCAACAAAACTCCAGGTCAGTGCTAATCTGAGGCGAGGCTGTTTTTCCCCTTTTGAGTAACAGGTGCTGATTTGGAATGGTTCACAGTGACCTTGCAGGTGTTTTTATAGGCCTCTCTAGTGACAACAGGAATATTGCTTGAGATACAAGAGCAGCCTACCAGCTTAAATTTTTTGTGTGGGTGGGCATGCAGGTTTCCTGCACCTTTTAACAGCCATGGGGCAGGTGGGTGTTAAACTGGGGTAGCTTTTTATTGCCTTGCAGTTAAGATAAATATTTTTTTAAAAAAAATAAATTAAGAATTCAGTCAGCTTTCTAGTGCTTTTTGTGGCTGTTTAAAAACCATTAATCTGCGGAGTGTTGATTGTTTTTACTGCTAGTTTAAATTGTTGGATTTCAATGTGTTTTCTTTATTTGACATCGGGAAGGGTATACCCCCTCAAAAGGTAGGTTTAGGAGTCCATTAAATAAATAAAAATGTGTGGCTTTATGGAGCCGCAGTATAACTATAATCAGCAGTTAATCAGAGCCAGTGTGGTGTAGTGGTTAAGAGCAGTAGTCTCGTAAACTGGGGGACCGGGTTCGTGTCTCCGCTCCTCCACATGCAGCTGCTGCGTGACCTTGGGCCAGTCACACTTCTTTGAGGTCTCTCAGCCCCACTCACCTCACAGAGTGTTTGTTGTGGGGGAGGAAGGGAAAGGAGAATGTTAGCTGCTTTGAGTCTCCTTAGGGTAGTGATAAAGTGGGATATCAAATCCAAACTCTTCTTCTTCTTCTTCTTCTTCTTCTTCTACAACATGAGGAGGGCCACAGGTACCCCATCCATGCCTGGGATGAAGGGCTGTAGCTCAGTGGCAGAGCATCTGCTTAGCAGCATAAGGTCCCAAGTTCCATCCCATGCATCTCCTGGAGAGCCACTGCCATTGTTGACCAGGTGTGGTGAACCTTTGGCCCTCCCAATACAGTGGTTCCTCGGGATGTGAACGGGATCCGTTCCGGAGCCCCGTTCGCATCCTGAATAGAACGTAAGACGCGGTGCGCATGCACAGGTTGTGTTTTGCCGCTTCCGTGCATGGGCGTGACGTCGTTTTGAGCGTCTGTGCATGCGCGAACGGCAAAGCCCGGAAGTAACGAGCTCCGTTACTTCCGGGTTGCTGTGGAACGCAACCCAAAAGTGCTCAATCTGAAGCACATTAAACCCAAAGTATGACTGTATACAGAATCATATAATTCTAGAGTTCTATGAATTCTAGATGACCCAGGGGTCATCTAGTCCAACCACCTGCTTTGTGTGCAGAACTTCCCATTTTCAATCCCTAGTATAACCAAGTAGGGCAGGGAGTATCCCCTGCCTTGAAACCCTGAAAAGCCACATTGCATCTCAGTGTAAATAGTAATGAACTAGATGCCCCAAGGGTCTGACTCAGTAAAAGGGTCACTGCATGGTTCTGTGGAGCTCAAATATCTTCCCTATAGTGATTCCACCATGCTATTCCAAAGGCTCTGTGTCACGGTTCCACCAAAGATGTTAATATCTTGCATTCATCTCTTAAGAGATTTTTGCTTCCCATCCCATATTTTTTGATTAAATTCAGGTACTGCTGCCTATCCAGCTCCCCTCCCTCCCTCCCTCCCTCCCTCAGGTCATTTTCCTAATGGCATAATAAGTTCGTCATTTGGCTCTGTGACTCAGCAGAACGGAGGTACCCTTTCCCCCAGAAGAGTAAACAGCTGCTCCCAGGGCGCGGCTTTCATCAGTCAAAGTGCCAGGCTACTTGGAAAAGAGACGGAAGAGAACACGAAACACACACTTTTACCCCTTGGTCGCTGTCCTGTGTTTTACTTTGGAAGTAGATTGGGATGGTCTACCAGTACATCTCTGGGTGCTTTGAGGGCAGATCCACACCCTACATTTAAAGTGCATTCAATGCATGTTTAAATCATAGGGTTTCCCCAAAGACTCCTGGAAACTGTAGTCCCCACTACAGGGCTTCCACTCCAAACTACAGTTCCCAGGGTTGTTTGGGAGAAGCCATGTGCTTTCAATGTGTGTTGAACAACAGCCACATCATTATTTTTCCCACCTAATTTAGGCTACTGAAATGAAGAGGGGATTTTTCTTTGTGTGAAAAAATCTGGAGGACTTCCACTATTTAAACAAACAAAAAAGGTCGGGTCTTTCCTGATGTATACACAACTATAGCAGTTGTGAGGAACTTGTGGCCCTCCAGACCACAACTCTCACCATTCCTCAGCATTAGCAATGTTGGCTGAGGCTACTGGGAGTTGGAGTTCAACAGCACCTGGAGGGCCACAGGACATCCCTACCACACACATGCTCTGTAGCCACATTGAAGTATACACATGGTTGATTCCATTTAAGAAATGTTTAGATCCTTAAAGTGTTAAATGATCTTTAGGTTTGCTCGCAAGGATAATTAACTGGAGGTGAGAACACCTCCAGTTATTTTCCTAAAGCAAGCACAAAACTTCATTCCTTAGCTGTAAGGTAAAGGACCTGACCATTAGATCCAGTCGTGGCCGACTCTGGGGTTGTGGCACTCATCTCACTTTATTGGCCGAGGGAGCCGGCGTACAGCTTCCGGATCATGTGGCCACCATGACTAAGCCGCTTCTGGCGAACCAGAGCAGTGCACCGAAACGCCGTTTACCTTCCCGCTGGCGTGGTACCTATTTATCTACTTGCACTTTGATGTGCTTTCGAACTGCTAGGTTGGCAAGAGCAGGGATCGAGCAACAGGAGCTCACCCCGTCGCGGGGATTCGAACCGCCGACCTTCTAATCGGCAAGTCCTAGGCTCTGTGGTTTAACCCACAGTGCCACCCGCATCCCCTGTACATTTAAAGTGCTATGATTCAACTTGGAACGTTTTAGCTCAAATGAAGGTTCACAATTTTCAGAGTTCCCTGTGAAGGACTGATTCTTAAACAGCTCTGGGGGCAAATAAAGGTCTCCTAACAACTCTCAGCACCCTTAACAAACCACAGCTCCCAGAATTCTTTGGGGGAAGCCATGGCAGTTTAAGGTGGTATCATAGTACTTTAAAAATATGGTATGTGAATGTGGCCTAAGACCCATCGCTCTTCCTTCAAATCCCTCCTCGAAATCCTTATTTTCCCCAAAGCTTTTACCTTAAGTCTACCTCAGTCTACCCACCACTCCCCATAAACACCCAACTGCATTTGTGCACATTAACACCCTTTTCCGCCAGCCTTTTTTCTTCTTGCACCCTCCTGCTGCCTTTACTTCCTCCTGGTTGAAATGTGTATTGTAAACTCCTGGGGCAAGGACCTTTTACAAGGCATTGCTCTTCAAAGTGCCAGAAAAATACTGATGGGTATGTACTGTATCAGCATTCGGCAACATCTGGAGGGCACCAGGTTGGCAAACTACCACTCCCGTCAGCGTGGTCAGTGATCAGGGATGATTTGGAGTTGCAGTCCAGAACACCTGGAGCACCACATAGTGGAGAAAGCGCTGCTGTGCAAATATTTAGCAGGCACCAAACGTAGCAACAGGGTGGAATCACTTCCTGGAGTGGCCAGGAACCTGAAACCCTTCAGATACTGCTGGACACCACTGCAGAGGCTGATGGTAGTTGTAGTCCTGGCAGCACCTGGAGGACCAATTTCCCCACCCAGACTTCTAGGGTTGCCATGTGTCCTCTTTTTCCAGGACACGTCCTCTTTTTCATGGGTATGTAAAATGAGTGTCGTCATAGCGATCCATAGTTAAAAGTAGAAGTTAGCAAATGTATCCTTTTTTTTTTTTGCTCTTCAAAATATGACAATCCTAACTTGCACCGTGTAATTCAGGGGTGGGCAAGTCCTGACCCTTCAGATGTTGGCCTCCCAAGTCCCATCAGCCTAAGTCAGCAGAGCCAACGGTTATCCAAGATGGGAGTTGGGAATCCAATGTCACCTGGACAGACACAGCTTGCTTGCTTGCTTCCTGTATGAGATGGGAAATGTTGAGATTCCTAGACCCAATTAGTGCCCAGTAGGCTGCACAACAGCACCATCTTGTGGTTTATTTTTAAACGCATAGCCTACAAACTTTCCTGTGTACAGAGTTATTGCACTGATCAGGTAAGGACAAGGTACGTAATTAATGTACCACTGTGGACATCACTTGTAGTGCTGTATGTTCAAATGTTGCAAACTCTTTGAAGAGTGTGTGTGTCAAAACATCCACAAGTGTGTATGGAGGTCCTTTTAACCGCAGAAGTCAGCAGGATCTCCTTACCCCAACCTGTCTCTCTATCACAACTAGTAACTTAAACAAGCAAATGCACAACCCAAAATCTGGCCCTCACACATCATGAGATCTAATGCGGGTGTAGTGGAGGTGTTAAACTTGCACAGAGGACAAGCATTAAGATTCCAACTTCAGCCACAAAGCAAGGTCAGTCGTCACCTCTCAACCTATACTACCCCATGTGGCTGCTGGAGGGATAAAATGATACAGCCTCTTGTAAGGTGCCAGGGCAACTTACAGAACGTGAGGTACAAAGAATGAGTACACAGCATACAGACAACATCATCAGAAAATAAAATTACTTTATATACAAAACACATGCAATTTAGGTTGTACAAAGTCTTTATGCAGGTAAAGGGATGAAATGAATATGCGTTATCAATCTACATCCCCCACTGAAAGCTAGAGCTCCCTCAGAAGCATTGTTTGCATGGAAAGCTCCCGTCTTTGAAAGATGGCTGGAGTGATGCACTTGCCTGGGACGGAATGTAAAGAGTCCTCCTGCTACATTCAATTCTTCACAAGATTTCCCAGTTTTAAGGGCTCTTGCCAGGATTTTAGATCTGCACTGGTAATGCTGTCCCCTCCTGGTGAAGGATGAATTTGAAAATCAGAGGTTGGTGTAGCTAGCAATGACTTGTTCCAGAGTTGTGAAACAGTCCATAAAGTCTTCCTCTTCAATCCCAAACTTTGTATACTGGTGCACGTAAGCCCTGTGTGTGGAATGAACAAGAGGTTTTGGTGAGCAAGGGGCACCAATCCAGCTAAAATCAGCTGCGACAAAATTGCATTGAAAGCAGCAGAAGTTCAGTTAGTCAAGACTAACTTTGTTCCACAGATTTCAACTATTTATAGCATTTTTACCAAACCCTTCAGCCGAATGTACACCTAGAGCAGCATATGAATCACTTAAAAAGTAATTACAAATCAATAAAAAAGTACTTACTTTAAGCTTACTATCTAAAAAACTTAACACAAAAGGAAAAAAGAGAAGGAGAGGGAAGAGAAAAACAAGAACTTTCCAAGTTCTTATAATGGCCAGTTGGGATGGAAACGGTTCAGGGAGAGAAGGAACCAAAATAAGTTCCTTTCTCAAACAGAACTGAAGGAGGAAGTACTCCTGCTTCCCATCTCTCCCTCTGGTTTATTTACTTCCATTTACTCCATGCCCTGTGCACACAGCAAAGTCTGAGATGACAACCTGTCCTCTCCCACTTACTTTGAAGCAAACATTTTCCAGGCCTTCCCCACTACACTGTCCACAGGCTTCAGCAAAAACTGGCTGTTGCTGACCAAAGATGCTGACTTCTCGTATTTATTAAAAGCTCTTGGTGTCTTCCAGATGGTCAAGGCATCTTGAGCGTTTAGCCAGGAAGTATACAAGGTAGGCTCTTGGAATCCTCCTACAATAATCAACAAGGTGTTAAAAAAAAATAATCAGTCACTATCTTATTCCACTTCTGTCCCATCCCATTCCAGAAGCTCAGGAGCAGTGATGTACTGTACACTGTGCATTCAGACAAATGTAAGAAATAGGACATTCTTTGTGGTTATCGTAAAACTCTCTCCCGGTGTCACTACCTAAAAGAGGAATTTGCAACTATTTCTCACCTAGATCCGTGCTTTGTACATCTTTTCCTCGCAAGGTAACCAGATTGGCGATGGAGGTGTTAAAACGAGCTGTCCTGTTTAGAGACTGTTTTTCTGATGCAGGGAGTCCACGCACCGGAGGCCTCACTTGCCAATCAATCCCTGCAAACAGAAAAGTGAACAGGAATGTCTCAACACTTGGGAGTCCAGCCAGACGGCACACAGCAGGGCTGGTGAGGAGTGTGCCCTGTGTGGAGGAGTATGGTCCCACAGTCCTGAGATTATAGCAGGGAAGGCAATTTTAGGCCAGAATCGCCCCCCCAAACCCCCCCCCCCAATTCTGTTTAATTCCTGGCAGCCCTATTGAATTTTAGTCAAGACCTGGTCTTAAGGACCACCTCCTGCCCATATGCGACTCTGGATATACATTGTTCAACCTGCTTCAGTTCACCTGCAGTTCTTACCTTCCTCCATTTTGGCATTCGCAATGAGCATCTGCCTCAGGTGCTTCAGAAGCCCGGGCCACGCAAAAGTGCTGTAGGCAAGGGAGTTTTCGGACATCTGAGGAATGTTCCGGAGACCTAGCATCTTGAACTCAGGGTGGGGGACTAGAGCTTCCATTAGATCTCCTGAGGAGGAGACAAGACAGAAATGAAGGTTTAACGTGTGTCAGAGAGAGAACTGCATTTGCTCATGCTGAACATCTACTTTGTTTTTCTCTGGTCTCTGGTCTGATGAGTTTACAAAATGTCCTTTCCATTTATCTTAGCATGTATACATGGATGGATACTTGACAGACTAATGAGAATGTTTGTAGGCTAGTAACTTATATGGACTACTTTGCAATCCAGTGAAAACCTCAAGAGCTGGAGGACAGTGCTAGAACTTCAGTTAACACCAGATACCTAGGGGGCTTCTGCTGTAGTGAGCAGCACTTTCAGAGGAGTAAGCTGGCTGGAAGACGCTCCCCAGCTGATGGGCGATGACTCGGTTTACATCCTGAAAAGATATCTGCTTTATGTTCATTAGCTGAGCACAGATCTTGTGGATGGCATCGTTCTCATGAACCAGGAGGGCATCCGAAGACTGATACAAGTGTGAGAGGGTCAGGACAGAGTTGTAGTTTTGAACAATAACCTGGAAATGCAGGGGGGAAACAGGGAGTGGATGTTACATTTTCCACATGGAGATGATCTCACCAGAGGGGATTTGCTGTCCATGGGGCAACAGAGGTTGGTCTATTAGGGCAAACGGGGCACTGCCCCACAAACTTGAGTCTAAACTCAGCCAGTTCCCACCTGCTTGCCTTCTTACTTGCCTCCAGCCCAGGGAGTGGCACTGGCTGCCATCTTCCTCCTCCCTAGTCTCAATATTGCCTTTGTAGAGCTCAGCAGTGAGGTCAAAACTAGAGTGGAAATTTGGTTCTCTAACGCCTTGGTACTTGAACATTTCGGCTCCCGAACGCCAAAAACCCAGAAGTGTTCCAGTTTTCAAATGCTTTTCAGAAGCCGAACATCCGATGCGGCTGTCGGCTATTGTTTCCAGGGCACCTGCACCAATCAGAAGCTGCACCTTGGTTTTCGGACATTTTGGAAGTCAAACAGACTTCCAGAACGGATTATGTTCGAGAACCAAGGTACCACTGTAGTTGGCATTGGCTCTGGCTCCGTCTACTATTGGCTTCTCTGCCTTTTGCCCTACCAGTCCAATGGGCACCAACCACCACTGCTTTGTGGAGGGTAAGCAGAGCGAATGACATGCATACAGGAGGCTGCAGAAAACTGCAGTGAACAGTGCTCCTAGGATGCCAACACCTTACATTCCTCTTCACCAACAGTTTCTCCATCTATATAGCTCAATGGTAGAGCAATTGCTCTGCATTAAGATGGTCGCAAGTTCAATCTCCAGCATCATTCTACAGGTAGGAATGGGAGAGGCCCCTTATTTGAAACCCTAGGGAGCTGCTGCCAGTCAGTGCACACAATACTGAGCCAGATGACACAGCATAAGGCAGCATCTGATGTCCCTATGAAAGAGTACGCTTCAAATCCAGGTTCAACCCCCACCATCACAGAGCTACGGAATTCACCTCTCCAGTTCTGTAGGGCCAGATAACGTGGTTTAACAGGAATGAGGTGGGATAGGTGTCTTTCAGGCTTTCTGTCACAAACGTCCCCAGACCCGATCCTGTACCCCCTGCCATGCTCATAACCGTCAGGAAACCACTCAGCCGGTCACATTTCTCAGCCTCCTTCTGTACCAAGTTCATGATTGTTTCTTTGTGCTTGGGCCCATGAACGCAGTAGCTGTGGCACAAATTGGGGTGGGGAAGAGAACAAAAAGGAGCTTCGAGCGTTTTGTAGCTGGATTATAAATGTTAGCAATCCAGAGATACATTTCTTTGGCACCACTTATAAAACCAAACATACCCATTTGCCCAGTTGTTTCCTGACCCTTGCTTCTGACAAAAGTGGGACCGATGGTCATAGTTCCAGGAACCAGACCTTGAAGCGGTTGATAAAGTTTGACCAATCACTTTAGGTTCCATGTCAACCAGGACAGCCCGGGCAGCCAGCACTAATGAGGAAGAAAATAAAAGTCCAATGATGTAGACTTGGGATCCATCAAGGTGGCACCCAAATAATGTACCCATTGTTATTGATGGAAGGCGGCTGACACCTACTGGACAACTTCAGCAATGTCAAGGACAAGCAACACAATTCCCCAGGTGCTAATTTGTGACTTAAAAAAAGGAACACAGGAAGCTGCCTTTTACCGAATCAGACTGCTGGTCCATCTTGCTCCGTATTGTCTACACTTTCCGGCAGCAGCTCTCTAGGCTTACAGGCTAGGGTCTCTCCCTGCCAGGAGAAGCCAGGGATTCAACCTGACTCTTTCCACAATCAAAGCTGTTGCTCTGCTATTAAGCTATTAATCCCAATGTTATTCATTTTTGCAATACAATGGTACCTCTGGATACGCACACCTCTGATTGCGTATCCTTCGGGTTACACACGCGGCAAACCCAGAAGTATTTTTCCAGGTTTTGCCGCATGTGCAAAAGCGCTCTACTGCGCCATGCAGAACAGGCACCTCCACTTGTGAATTCCTCAGGATCCGACCGGAGCTCCAGAATGGATCCCATGCGCAACCGGAGGTACCACTGTAGTGCAGAGGCTAGCTTTCACTCCTGATGGTCCACCCTTTACCAAAATTGCTCCTCCGGGCTTCTTCATTTTTTGTTTTAAGTGTGGAATGGCAGCAAGGGTGCAACCTTTCACCTGGAGGAACACCCTGAGATATTACAATATCCAATCACATGCAGAATTCCACACATGCAAAGTGGATGCATTTCTGGTTGTTGATTTCCCTCTTGATTGGTGTGGGGCAAGAAGGATTTGCATATTCTGTGTCAGACAGTCTTGGCTGAGAGTCCTGGAAGACCTGCTCCCTGCCTTGAATGCCTTTTCCACCTGGCCTGGGAGGGTGGAGCCCAGACTGACTCCAGCTACAAAAAAAGCTGAGGTTGCTGAACATACTCTTGGGCTAGGGCTTTTTGCTGGTGTGGAAAGTTGTTGCTGTTGATTTTTGTATCTTTATTTTAGATACTTGGACATTTATGTGGAAACTGTTCAGTTTGGTTGTGTATTTTTTAATGTTTTGTTTATTGTTTATGACTATTTTTGCTATGTTGTGGTTATGTATTCTTTTCATGCTGTAAGCTGCCTTGAACATTGTTTGAACATACAAATAAAGTTACATATGTATGTAGGTGTCATACCTCTGGATTTCTCCTCGCTGAAGAACCGCTCTTTGCAGGCTGCCTGGAAGGACTCATTTTCCTTTTTGGAGCACAAGCCATGCGTACTGCGGAAGTCTGTGCAGATGGTATCAAACACCTCGCGACCGATCTGATTGCCGCACTGACCAAGTTGTATTGTGATGATAGACATTCTCCTCTAGTTTAGCCTCAATCCTACAAATAAATCATGTCTCGCTGTTAAGACTGTAATCCTACGTTCATATCCCTGGGAGGAAGCTCCATTAAACTCAGTAGGACTGACATTTGACTAACTACGTTTGGAAGTGCACTGTTAGGCTGCCATTCAACGTACACTCGCTCGTGCGTTAACTCCCACTGAAATCAAGGATGCGCAGCACTTGTAGCCTTGCCATAAGTCTACCAAAGTTAGAAAGTATTCAAATATTGTAGCCTATTATCGATGGCTGCATATACAACCATACACGTAAATAACATAGTATGTTAATAATGCTGGAAATTATAGCTCTGTGGGGGTGCAGAACTACAGTTCCCATGATTCTGTTGGGGAAAGCCATATGCCTGAAAGGCATGGTGTATACCATGCAAATATTAAGGCTGCAATCCTAAAGATACCTACAATGGAGAATGCCCTACTGCAGGCATAGGCAAACTCAGACCTTCAAATGTTTCGGGACTACAACTCCCATGATCCCTAGCTAACAGGACCAGTGGTCAGGGATGATGGGAGTTATAGTCCCAAAACATTTATGCCTCCCCTGCTGAGTTCAGTGGCACCTACTTCTGAGTAAAGATGCATTAGATTGTGCTGTGCCACATAGAGGCTAAATATTGAAACTAGTAATATTAACAGATCAAGGTACTGATATATTAAAAACACCTTCAGGATGTTTCATAGGAACAGTTAAATAAAATAAAACTAAAAATATAGAATATTTTTAAAACAGCGAATTAATGAACATGGTTTTATACATATGTAGTTACATGCAAATACACCCAAGCATTTTTTTTTAAAAAATAAATCTATAAATTCAATCTGTGTGCGCGTTTCACCTCATAATGTCCCGCCTTTTCCCATTTATCCCCCTCCCCCATTTAACACCCTTCTCTCCCTCAAGGCGCACGTGCGTAGCCTCACCCTTCCACAGCTGCACCTCATCCATTGACCACCTGTACCAACTGCCAACAGCACCTTCGACCCCGTCCTGCCAGCATTTCTGCGCATGCTCCCCTTCCGTCGCTGGCTCAGGCGGGAAAATTGGTGCTGGAAAGGAGACAAAACGGTAAAGGAGGGCACAACAGCTGCATCAGCGCGCGTGCGCCGGCTGCCGGACCGTACGCACGCGCGGCGTCCGCGTGGTGTGGACCACGACGTGCTGTGCGCATGCTCGCTACAAAGAAAAAAAAAGGGGGGGAATAGCAAAGACATAGAGAACTGTCGAGTTATATCTAGCCTGAGAATACAGTAGAAGTAAAATTTCTACCACGGCGCGTGCGGGCCGACAGATGGCGCTACGCCGCTTGCGCTGTTTTACGTGTGGCGAGTGACGTCACCGCGCGCGAGAGAGAGCAACGGCCCCTTTCGGAAAGCGCCGCCGCGTGCTCTTGGCGCTTGCGCATTGGCTCCGCGAGCCCAGGTGCCCCTGGCCGCCCGCTTCCCCGGCGCCGCCCCACGCTTGCGCAGTCCCTCTGGAGGGGAAGAGCCGCGCAGGCGCGCTGAGCAGGCGGGGGAAGGTCTCCGGCTAGCCTGGGCGATGGCGGCCGTCATGGCGGCGCTCGGGGTTGCCGCTGCGGGCCCATGAGGCGGCCCTCCGGCCCTCACCCGCGCGCTCTCGCCACTAGGCAGCGAAGGGCGGCTCCGGCTGTGCCGCTGCCGCCGCCGCTCGCGTTTCCCAGGCCATGGCGGGCGTCTTCGACATCGACCTGGACCAGCCCGAAGAGGCGGCCTCGGACGAGGAGCTGGAGGAGGGGGTGAGGCAGGCCCGGCCCATGTGCGGCCCGGTCGGGAGGAGGCGCCTCGGGGGAGCCCGGTTCAGACCTCGGGGGCGGGGAGAGCGAGGCGGCGGAGGCCCCGGTCGGAGGGAGGGAGGGAGGCGGGCCGGGCGAGGCCGCCTTTGGGGAAGGACTTGGCCGAGGGTGGGAGGCGGACGGGCGGCTCTTGGGGGCGGCGAGGATGGTTCCGTTATAACTGACTTGCTATTCCTGCATTGCTTGCCTTCCCGCATTGTGCCCTTGGCATGAGCAGTAGGAAGAATAGCGGGAGTAGTAATAAATGCATACAAATCCGTGACCGTGTTTTTGCATTGGGTTTGACACGTGTTCTTACTATTTTTTAGGTTCCTGCATTGTGCATTTTATTATGATTATTATTACTACACTTAATATCTAGTAATAATGCAATATTAAATGATTGTTTCTGCATTGCGTCCGACAGATTATTATTATTATTTTTAAATTCAGGATTATGATGATCCAGCGGTAATAAATTAATGATTATGTCACAGGTTATTCTCATGATTATTAGGCAGTTACTTAGCTAGGTGAACCAACAGCTTGACTCTGTATAGGACAGCTTCCTATGTTCCTAGTGGCCATTAATACATTTTGTGGTAGCAAAAGGCGCTTATTCCCTGCCTTTTTTTACAGAAAGCGCAGAAGCAGCTTGCATTAAGAACTCAGTAGTGATAAAGGTCCTGTGGCACCTTTCAAAACTTAACTGGTTTATTGCAGCATCCTCTTTGGTAGGGCTGGAGCTCACTTTGTCAGGTAATAGTTGCATTTTAATGAATCTGAGTGAGATGTAGTGGGCACAAGTCCATGAAAGCTGATGCTGCAATAAATCTGATGCAGTTCGATCTTTTCCACATCTCCTCAGAAGAAAGTCCTTTTGAGGTCAATGGGGTTTACTCTTAGATAGGCTAAAATCCTATAAGCACTTTATGGCACCATCCTAATCATGTCTATTCAGAAGTAAGTTCTGCTGAATTTAATGGGGCTTATTCCCAGGTAGGTGTGGTTAGGATTGCAGCCTTGGTCTTTAAAGTATCACAAGACTTTCTACTGTTCTTGCTGCAACAACACATCTTCTCCTGTGGAATTTATTACTAATGATAACAGTGCTTTAATAAGTGAACTAGTGCACTTATTGTTAACGACCCAGTTAATCTTAATAGATGCTGCTTAGTCATGGGAGTGAGGAAATACGGGTTGGTATTCAACTAAGTTATTCCGAGTAGACTTATTTAAATTAATGAATGTGACTAAGCTAGGGCCATTAATTTTAGTAGGTCTGGTAGTAGACTACCCATTATTTTGCCTTTTGCTTATAATCATTTTTGTGGAGTGAATTTTAAGAAGCTGCTCTATTTTGACTTAATGTATTAAGGAGAGGCAAAAGATAGTATGTGGTGATAAGAACATGCAGATACTGCCATATGCGGGGAAAGGGTTGTCTAGGAAATGAATGTGGCTCTGCCTGATTAGAGCAGCCTTGTAACTTTTGAGGGGCACACTTAATATCCTGTAATAATTTTACCCATAAGAGAGACTGTTGAAGACAAGCAGAGCACTGCCTGCCCCTCTTTTATGAGTTAAAAGCAGGTAAGTAAAAACATTTTGCAGGCTAGAAATCAGTGTTCCTTGTGCCTCTTCTGCTTAGCCTGTTTGGTTGTACAGGAAGAAACTTTGTCTCCTGTTCATCCAGTGAGGCAGTGCAGCGGATTGGCAATGGAGGGATGAAGTTATATATGTTGCCAGATCACATGGTTTCTATGCTGGAGTAATAGAATGGGGCTTCCTGTGTGTCAACTCAGCAGGCTTGTGACAGAGAGCTATGTCCCTTTGCAGTGTTTCTCTGTTAGGCTAAAGCCCTGTCATGCACATCCAGCATAGAAAGGAAGTGGGTGAGTGGTAGAAAGCATGCCTTGATCTGTCCATTGCCCATCAGCATACTGGGTTAGTGTGCTGAATGTTGACCTGCTGCTTGTCTACCATAGATACATAGCTGGCTGACAGCAAGAGGGAAGGAGAGCTTTGTCATTCGTCCTCTTGGTTCCTATGCTGAATGCATTGGAAGGCACATCACCTCTTGCACGTACAGTATGGAAATGCTTGAGGAGTGACAAAGCACTCTTAAGCTTCCACAGCCTGCTTGGTTTCAGCACTGGGCAGGAAGGAAGCAAACGTACTCTGGAA
Source organism: Podarcis gaigeae (assembly GCF_964106915.1). Lineage (NCBI taxonomy): Eukaryota > Metazoa > Chordata > Lepidosauria > Squamata > Lacertidae > Podarcis > Podarcis gaigeae. Next base: position 41,112,467 of record NC_139692.1, on the reverse strand, counting down.
AGGAGGCGGAGCCCAGGTTAACATTCCTAGTTGCCTGTGGTAAGCCAAGTGAGTGGGTTACAAGCAAGGCTGGGCTTGGGGGTCCCCTTGCTCCAACGGGGCTACCGCTTTTGTGTTTGATAAATGGGTGCTGAAGCACAAGTGAACACAAAATCATATTCAGGTGTACTCATTCCCTGCAATACACTCTGGATAAGGGCAAAGAATACTTGCTGTGACCCATTTGGGTTTTTAAAAACTTTTTCTTTTACATTTTAAACCGTAAAGAACAAAAAAGTTGTCTTGCTAAAAGTATACAAGTCATTAAAAGAATACAAAGGATTACAAAAGCACAAATCACAAAAAATGCCAGAAATTTCAATCTAATCTCTCCAGAGTCCTCCATGTGTTTGGGGTTAAATGGGTCCAATTTCTCTTAGCAGCACATAGTTGACACATCAGTTTTTCTGCTGGTGCAACTGTCTAAGCATGAGTGTGCCAAGAGACAGACTCCCTCCAGAATGCCAGTTTATTAGATAATTCTGTTATTTGCCAAGTCTTGTTTAGAGTGCTTGGGACTGTAGTCTAATGCATACATACATTGGGGATACGTTCCATTGGATGTAGTTCTGCATAAACGTACCTAGGATCAGGCTGTGAGTGTTCTAGGCTGTGGAACGGTGTTGCTGCTAGTTTGCTGGCCGCAAGTAGTTGTCTTAGGACAGTGCATGAGTACTGGCTGTAACTGAGCACAGCTTCCATGCTAAAGATCCAGCTTCCTTGAAACCTGACAAATATTGCAAGTTCCTAGGGTTAGGAGAGGCCATAGCTCATTGGCAGAGCATTGGCATCTCCAGGTAGGGCTGGAAGAGGGACTCATCTGAAATCCCAAACAGCTGCTATCTATTGATGTAGAGTAGAGCTAGACAGAGCTCTACTCTAGACAGAACCAGACAGAACAGTGGTGTGATCCAGTACAGTGGTACCTCGAGTTAAGAACTTAATTCGTTCTGGAGGTCCGTTCTTAACCTGAAACTGTTCTTATCCTGAGGTACCACTTTAGCTAATGGAGCCTCCTGCCGCCACCGCACGATTTCTGTTCTCATCCTGAAGCAAAGTTCTTAACCCAAGGTAATATTTCTGGGTTAGCGGAGTCTGTAACCTGAAGCGTCTGTATCCTGAGGTACCACTGTATAAGGTAGCTTCCAGTTTTTCTAGGGCTATTCTGCAGAAGAAAACAGCATCAATACAGTGAGGGGTGACCTCATTTAACCTTCTTGTGAAGGTCTGCAAATATTGATGCTGTTTTGTGGTGCTGCAAGCTAGCGTCCAAATTGAAGGTAAATGTTCTTCAAAAGAAAATGCTTATATAACACATCTTATATAAAGGTATGTACACACACACACACACACACTCTGACTAGGCTTTTAATTAGTGTTTTACCTGAAAATAAAGAATATCTGCTGTTACTTCTGCCACTATACACTCAAAATGGTATTTTAAAGCTTTTAAGTAGCGTTCTGATTTTGTAGATCAAAACCCATGTGCTCTGAGGTTGCTTTTGATCCTGCCATTGTTGCATGACAGGTGGTTTTATGCTCATCAGCCTGTCCCATTTTTGTGTGTGTGTGTGCACGCTATTGTAGAATATCTGTTCTGTCTGTGCATGGTGGTATATCTTTTCAAACTTGCCAGGATGAAATAGTCTTTTCATCTCCTAGGTCTTCATATCCACAACCAGTTTGTTATTATGCCACCAATGCTGTACACAAGTAATTTATTCCTATCTGGGGTGGATACAGAACCAATGTTCTACTTACTAACAGTAGCCTTAGGTGCAAATTGTTTTGCAAAACATTGGGCCCAGCAAGGTTTTGCTAGAAACCTGCTTCCTGACCCCTCCCTTTATCCAGGAGTCGATCACCAGTCCACACACACCCTCCCTTAAATGCTTGGATTTTTGTACTCCTGACATTAGTTGTAACTGCTGGTGATAAGGCAGTAGAATGATGCGAAGAAAGACAGTCATACCTTGGTTCAATCTGTTCCGAAAGTCCGTTCAACTTCCAAAAACTTTCGAAAACCAAGGTGTGGCTTCTGATTGGCTGCAAACTGAAACACTCACTTTCAGGTTTGCAGCTTTCGGGAGCCAAAACGTTCAAGTCACAAGGCGTTCAAAACCAAGGTACGACTGCATTTTAGTTTTTGAGAGGACTGGAAACAGTCCTGTTACCCTTGGTGAAGTGGTGGTGATGTCTAGCTTCAGACTCTGTAAATGAATAAAATCAATCCCATGTGAGCTACGCCAAGCATGGATGGGGGTGGGCAAATAATATTAGTAGCTTTTTAAGGCTAACTTTTCCTATGGTCTGTCCTTCATATGTGACACAGGTTTAGTTTTCACAAACAGCAGATTATAAACTTGTTTGGAGTATAGAACGTCAGGCTGAAAAGATGCTTCTCCATGCAGAAAATAGGCTGCAGTTATAGAAACATAGAATTGTATAGTTGCAAAAGACCCTGAGGGTCATTTAGTCCAACCCCTGCTATGCAGGGATCTCAGCAAAAGCAGCCATAACAGATGGCCTTCCAACCTCTGCTTAAAATCCTCTAATGAAGGCCAGCCCACCACCGTCCAAGGGAGTCTGTTCCACCGTTGAACTGCTCTTACCATCAGGATCCAGTTCATCCTGATGTTTAGTTGGCACCTCCTTTCTTGTAACTTGAAGCCATTGGTTTGGGTCCTACCCTCTGGGGCCAGAGAAAATAAGTGTGCTCCATCCTCCATGCAATATTTCTATCAACTCTCTAAGCTGAGCTTCAGGGAGCCGAACAAGTGGAAGTTTTGAGAGGAGAGGGCTGCAGTGGGGATGAGAGGGCAGTTGCCTGGATAGAGTTCTGTTTGCATAACTCTGGCTCCAACCCATTAAGTCTCCAGCAGCCCAGGTGTCGGGGACCTAGGCGTTGTCTTCATTTTGTATAGTAAAGCAGATCCTGATTTTCCCCAATGCAGTAAGTTCTCAGTGGTAAAAGCAGTTCTGATCTGTAGTGTCCAGAAAAGACCCATGTTTTAAGAGCTAAATTAGTGACTGTCAGCGTTGTACGAAATTGGGTAGCAGTGTAGTTGGGTAAAGAGTGCTGAGTCCCTGTGCTGTGCTTCGGAGGATTTGGCAGCGCTCCTGTCGAACTCTGTGGATGTTCCACAAAAACCCAGCATAGGAATTACCATACCCTGCTGCTGACTGTGCTTATGTAAGAGCTGAATGCAGTCTTGCAGTGCTGTCAGTCCTAACTCCTGGGTTAATGTTTAAGCAAAAATTCATAGTTCTTTCTAAACAATCACTGTTTACTTTTCTGATTCTCTCTCTCTCCTCCCCGCTTATCTTGTTTTAGGGTCACTTAAGTGAAAGCATGGACCATGGGGGAGTCATCCCATATGAGCTGTAAGTTTTTAACTGGAAATGGATCCTTGTCAATGGAAGAGTTGGGGAGGAAACTGTCCTGTCCTAAGTCAGTGCTAGAGTCCAGGTGGCAATGCGATCATGTTTAATTAGCTGTTCCTGCCTATGAAATTGCTCCTTGTGCTGTCAGGAGCTCGAGAGTGAACCATGCAATATTCTGAGGGCCCTTGAAACAGCTTTTGGTCTCAGTCTGCTTGTTTCTGTGCCTATATTCGGTTTCAACAGTTATATCTCCCAGCTTGTTGGAAGGAGATCTCCCCCTCCAAGAGACAGAATGAGAAAAAGCACACACACACACACACACACACACACACACACAGAGAGAGAGATTTTCCAAGGAATCTGGTTAAAAGTTGAACCCGGTAGTATTAAACTAAAGCTTGAAAAAGGAAGTTGGAAAGAGTGTCATTCTGTCAATTTCCTCCTTCAGCTCTATTTACTTTTTAAGAGAGCAAATGTTGCCCACTCTCACTACTTAATGATCAGGGAGACTCAAAGGCTTTGTGGGCACAGGGGAAGACCTCAGGGCTGCCTTGCAGCCGCAGACACCACATTGTCAATTCCTGGAGTAGGCTGTAAACCTAAACAGGCCAGTATCAATAATTTATTGTCTTAATCCAGCAAAAGCTGTTTCAGATGCAAAAGAGGTTTCCTGTATTGTGTCCTACTTGCTGCAATTGCAATGTGGAAACAGCCTTTGTGGGCAGGGGGCTGTAGGGGTCTCCCTTCCCTTATATATGAAGGTATTCTCTCCTCTGCAGTTGGCATTGGCCTCTAGTCCTTTGCTTATCTCTCTTTCCCCTTTAAAACTAGTGCTTTCAGAGCACTCTGCTTAGGTCCAGGTATGCATCCTGTTCAAGCATATAAGGAAATCTGGGTTGATGCACATGTGTTAGAATGGTTTCATTTGCCTGACTTCAGAAACGTTTCATGTTTAAAAAATATATATATATACTGTGCTTTGAAAAAATGTATTTCTTAAATTAAACAATTCAAATTATTTAGAACTCTCATCTGCAGTAGTCAGAGTTTGTATACTAAATAATACTTTCTCCCCCATCCCTTCCTGAGCACCTCACAGGGAGGCTTTTAGTTATATACAGACTAGTTAATGTACTTAGTATTGTTTTAAAGGCTACCCTAATTTTGAAACTTTTTTGTTTGTTAGTGGCATGGAGCATTGCGAAAAATTTGAGATTTCGGAAACTAGTGTGAACAGAGGCCCTGAAAAGATCCGCCCAGAGTGCTTTGAGCTGCTACGTGTCCTTGGAAAAGGTGGCTATGGAAAGGTAAGAAGTATGAGATGTGTGAGCTTGGTGAGAGATGCTGTAAATATTGGAAAAAATAACAAATAAATATATGCATGTTATCTATAAGATGATCTAAAACAGAAGTTTTCTGGCTGGTTTGAAGTCAAAAGACTTCTCTCTACCGCTCCCTGGTAGTGGAAGAGCTTCAAACAGCAGACCTTGCAGTGTCTGCTAACTCTCTTTTAAAAAGGCATCTAATTAATCTCCATTGTTTTGGACAGGTTTTCCAAGTTCGAAAAGTAACGGGAGCCAATACTGGTAAGATATTTGCCATGAAGGTGCTTAAAAAGGTGAGTTGGCTTTTGACATTTAGCTATTAAATAAGAGGGGCTGTCTTGAGGGGAAGAGATCATAGTTCAGCAACAAGAGCTCATGTCACTGGCAGAGAGTCCTGGTTTTAATCCCTGGCATCTCCAGGTTTTGTTCTGTTTTTCTTTTTTAAAAAACAGACCAGAGAGAGGCTGATGAGACGGAAGAAGAGCCTGGTGGATCAGGCCAGTGGCCCTTCTAGTCGAGCATCCTGTTCTCACTTAATGCCTGTGGGAAACCCACAAGGAGGACCTGACCACAAGAGCACTCTCCCCTCCTGTGGTTTCCAGCAACTGTTATTCACAAGCATTGCTGCCTCAGTGTGGAGGCAGAGCATAACCATTCTTTTTTAGTCCGAAATTCTGAGACCAGAGAGCCTCCACTGGTCAGAGTAGACAATATCAACAACTACAGTGGTGCCCCGCAAGACAGAAAACTCGCTAGACGAAAGAGTTTTCCGTTTTGGAGGTGCTTCGCAAAACGAATTTCCTATGGGCTTGCTTCGCAAGACGAAAATGTCTTGCGAGTTCCTGCGGGTTTTTTTTCCTTCCCCCCCTTTTTCTAAGCCGCTTATCCGATAAGCCGCTAAAAGCCGCTAATAGCGCTAATCCGCTAAGCCGTCAATGGGCTTGCTTCGCAAGATGAAAAAACCGCTAGACGAAGAGACTCGCAGAACGGATTCTTTTCGTCTTGCGAGGCACCACTGTAGTCCGAAATGGTGTAAGGCAGCTTCCTATAATTAAAACTGCTGCACTCGCTTCTGGAATAGAAACCAGTAACTAGTGTGCCAGTTCCTGGGAACTGCAGGGGTGTGGGGAGTTCTGTTGTTCTCAGGTCACACTTGTGGGAACATGGACCACTATGAGAATAGGATGTTGGCCATGTCCTGATCGAGCACGCTCTTCTTATGTTCTTATTTGTTAATGCCAAGGTTGGCAACATGGTGCGTCTGGGTATCTATCTATCTATCTATCTATCTATCTATCTATCTATCATCTATCTATCTATTTTTGCTGGCCTACAATTCCCATCATTCCTGACTATTGGCCATTGGTGGTGGTTGTAGTCCAAAATGTCTCGAGGCCACCACATTGGCTACCACTTGTTTTATGAATTGGAATCGACTGTTTCTTTAATGACTCCGAAATTCTTTATAGGTTTGCACACAAACTTTTGGACCTCTGTTTTGTTTTGAGAGCAAGTCACGCAAGGGGAGGTCCATTAGATATATTTTGCAAGCCAGTATTCTTATTTATGGCTTATCGCAGTATATTAGCATAGCATACTTTGCAGAGCCCTTTGACTTACATTTTTTAAAAGGTTGCCGAGTGCATATTGCTCTGTTGAAACCTAAATTACTCTGGACATGATCCAACTGAGGCATACCACTTAGTCCCATTTATTTGAGGTAGAAGAAATTCAGATCCACTTTTAACTGTGTGAGGAATCATTGATCTCATCACAACATGTTTCCTGTAACAATGAATGCAAAGTCCAGCTAAATGAGAGAACAATTGGAAGAGCAAGAAGAGGTGTCCAGTGTGTTGCCAAGTACCAGTGAGAAGACGCTAGCGCTTTTTATTAAGAGCTGACGTTGACTTGCTGGTGGCAACCCTTGGCCCAGAAGCTTACTCTCTTGGCTCAGCTCAAGCGTTATACCCAAGCCAAGACTCCTGATGACACACTTGCATTTATTTGTATAAGTCTATGGTTTACTGTTAACCCCATGTAAACAAGAACCGGAAACCCACTTCAAACCATGATTTGAAGGCACATTTGTTAGTGCTTATGGTAGCTTGCTTGATTGGTTTGAATATAGTGGGAAACTTCGGCTTGTGGTGAAGCAGGGATTGAATCAAAGCCCGGGGGCAGGGGCAGAGTGTGTGAGCCCAAGGCTTGCTCTCCCCTCTTCAAACCATGGTTTGAGAGTTATGTGCGAATAAGTCCTTCATGCTCCATCATGATGGCAGCAATCGGTGCTTGTGTATCATGGGATTGCTGACAGTTGGTTTCTGGTGTAGTCTTTAGAACATTGTCTTTACTGTTGAAGTCTCTGTTCTCTAGGCAATGATTGTGCGAAATGCAAAAGATACAGCTCACACGAAAGCAGAGCGGAACATCTTGGAGGAAGTCAAGCATTCGTTCATTGTAGACTTGATTTATGCCTTTCAGACTGGTGGAAAACTCTACCTCATCCTTGAGTATCTTAGTGGTAAGGATGCAACTGATGGTCAGAATGTGAATTCTGGTATTGTAGCCAGCCAGCAGTGTGGGGTGGAAGCTTTTTCACATACCGTATATAGCAGAAAGATGACTTATTGTTTCTTACCTTTCTCTCTCCACCCAATACCCATTTCATTGCAGGAGGAGAACTGTTCATGCAGTTGGAGAGAGAGGGGATATTTATGGAAGACACAGCTTGGTAAGACAAACAAGTTCCAATTTCCAAGCCTCAACAACCAGGCAGCTTCCTGTGTTCCTACGTAAGGAAGTTTCTGGGAAAGTGTTAACCTTTGCAGAGTTGAATAATTGTTGCCCATTTTGAACAAACTGGCAAGTTTGGGTATTCTATATGAACCTATGTTCCTGTGGAAAATACCCAGATTTAACAAAACAGTGCATGGATCCCATGTTTGGAACTGTGGAATAGTAAGTACCGTATTTTTCGCTGTGTAAGATGCACCAGACGCACCTAGTTTTTGGAGAATGAAAACAAGAAAAAAAATATTCTGAATCCCAGAAGCCAGAACAGCAAGAGGGATCACTGCGCAGTGAAAGCAACAATCCCTCTTGCTGTTCTGGCTTCTGGGATACCTGTGCAGCCTGCATTCGCTCCATAAGACGCACACACATTTCCCCTTACTTTTTAAGAGGGGAAAGGTGCATCTTATAGAGCAAAAAATACGGTATTTTCTGTGTACACTCTGGGATGCTGGGAGAATCCGCCAGAATGCACTTGTTTCGGCCAGGAGGGAAGTGAAGTAAAGAGATTCAATTCTTCAGCTTAGTAGCTTGAGTGCTCACCCTCCAGCTCCTGAGGAGCAGAACTAACTTACGCTGGCAGTGAAATTGAGGCTTATCTCAAAACTATGGTTTGGTGTGACGTCTGAATTTAAAAACCATTGTTTGTCACATCTGACAAGGCAGAACTGGAAATGGTGTTTGAATCAGGTGTGCAGGCTGTGGTTTGTACTGATTGTGGTTTGGAGTGATGCCTATATTGACTGTTGCTCCCCCTCTGAAGGCTGTCCCACCTAGGGCCTGGGGTAGGAAGTGGATGGAGAAATAAACCATTTAGGTTTATTTAGGTCTTGGCTAGCCTGATCTTTGATTGGTTCACATTCTAAAATTATGCTTAGTGCAAACCACAGTTTGGTGCGGTATCTTAATATTGAGCCACAGAATTGTTGCACTCAGATATGACACATTTTGCTATTGGCATTTATTTGTTAATGAAATTCTTGCATTTCAGCTTCTACTTGGCTGAAATTTCAATGGCTTTGGGGCACCTGCATCAGAAGGGGATTATCTATCGAGATCTAAAGCCAGAAAACATCATGCTCAACCACCAAGGTTAGTGGTACGACAGTGAGCTCGTGTGTTGGCACGTGCAATAGCTTTATAGTTCTGAAAGAAGGGTGGGAAACCCTCAGGCCCAGTGGCCAAACGCTGGTCTCTCTGCCTGGCCTTTGGGATTCTCCCCCATCATACACCTTTCCCAGCCACATCCCTCCCTGGCCCTCCTCTGCAGCCTCACTGAGTGTTTTTGGCAGGCTGGGGTGTGTCCTTGAACTTTTATAATGCCTCTTGGTTGCCTGAATCAAGGATAGAGAGGGGTCACAATTGGTGCTCTGCCCTCTTTTGCCTACCAAAGGCATATGACCCTCAAAGGTTGCCGCCTTTCCCCATCAGCCCTAGCTAGGCTGGCAGTTGCAGTCCAAAATCATCTGAAGGGTGGCAGGTTGGTAAGGATGATTTAAAGCATTTCTCTCCAGCCAGAAAAAGCTTGCATCTCTGCTCTAAGACCGTTCCTGTCTCCAGGCTTCAAATCTTAAAAAAAAACCCGCAGAAGAGAAATGGAAAAGGGATTGGGTGTCTTTGACGCGCTTCTCTGTTTGAGCTGTCCCTCCTTGCCCCATTTTCTCAGACTGAATCCAGCCATTTGGGAAGTCTGTTTTGTTTATTTAGAACATGTTACCCTGCTGCTCAGCCAGAAAGGCTCCCAGAGTGGCTTAATGCTTCCCCTATGTTCTCCTGAGGCAGTCGGAAATCTAGATTATCTGTTAGGGCAAAAAAGGACACTGCTCTTCATGCCACCCTCAAGATACTGCATGGTTATATATGTTATTTCAATTCTTTGAAAGCAAGCTGTATGCCACCAAGCATTTGAAGTCTCCAGAGTAATACCCTGTTAGTCTTTCTCTGAGAAAGTCTGTTGATTTCAGTGGACTTAACATTTCTTAGTCCATTGATTTTAGTGAGTACGTTTTGTGTTATGACTAACATTGGATCTCAACCTGTGGGGCATATGGAGTGGGGCTTGTGTGTTTTTCCTGTTGGGAATCGGTATAGTTCTAAGGTTACAGCTTTTTAATTGACTTACTTTATCTGCCTTGAGGGGCTTTTGCTGAAAAACAGTTTATAAATTAAGTACTGGGGTTTTGGTCTCAGATACGACTTATTAGAATGACACGTTAGTGTTTCTTTCCCATTCCCCCCCCCCCCCCGTTTCCTTTTAGGTCATGTTAAGCTGACAGATTTTGGACTGTGTAAAGAATCCATTCATGATGGAACTGTCACGCATACATTCTGTGGAACAATAGAATACATGTGAGCCCGCATGATGAAACAGAAAAGTATTTCTCTGGTCTGGGGGTAATGGCTAAATTTTACCTTTTAAAAACTTGGCTCAATATATGATGGGCTTTTCTTGGGTGAGGGGCAAGGGGCTAGGCTGTCTATAGAGCTCAGGACTACTTCCATAAATATTTGAGACACTATATGTAGAGAAGTCTCCCTGACACCATTGTAGAGCAATGCTGCCAGCCTGCAGTCCCCATCATCCCTGACCAGTCAATTTTGTTGGTGTGGCTGATGGGAGCTGGAGTCCAGTAGCATGCAGAGGGACACAGGTTCCCCACCACAGCCGAAGGGCTTTATCTAAACCATGTATATTTGAAAGAAGCTAGATTTTATACATAACTTTGTAAATCAACCTAAAACGTTTTACTGAGTTTGCCCTTAAAACTAGCTTAGCCACCTGCATATTCTCAAGCTAGTAAAATTATGCTGCTTTGGTGGTGTGGTAACTTGCAGCTGAGCTCAGATCATTGACAGTTGCTTGTTAGGAATCATGAATTTTGGAATCTGGAATCGCTGGAGATTCATGTACCATTGTAAGGCTGAACCAGGTTAAGAGCATTACACTCTTCATGCCCAGTGGATCAGAAGATGGCTGATAAACATTTATGACCCACAAAACAAAGCTCCGTATATTTCAGAAACTTCCCTTGATCTGATTTTGTGATATGAGGTACATACATCCCACTATACTACACAGCCAAGCAGTAACAGCTATCTTTTAATTTATGGGGCACAAAGCATGTAGCAACTATGTGCTGATCCACATGTCATGAAAAGTGTGACATTCGTTTATCTACTACAAGCTTACAATGATATGGTGACTCCAAATCCCTAGATTCAAGCCAAGTACCTGGTTTTCATTTACTTGGAAGTCAGTTGCAGGTTATTTTAGCAATAGGTCAGTTCTATATTATAGGAGAGGCTTGTAGTAAATGTGGATCCATACACAGCAGTGAAAAAGAACTTTCTTGTCTGGTTGCCTGGAGGCTGTTTTTACTCACCGCAGGTGAGTGGCTATTTACAAGCCTTTCTGAATAGGGTTTGGGGGGGCAGGGGTGTGTAATAATTGTACAGCAATACAACTTAAGCCGTATATGGGCCATCTTTACATGTTCATTATGTTTCTTTGAGGGCAGGCTAGTGCTATCTGCCTGTTCAAAACTTTTTTGCTTTGATTTTTCTTGTCTTTCTAGGGCTCCTGAAATCTTGATGCGGAGTGGGCACAACCGTGCTGTGGACTGGTGGAGTTTAGGGGCATTAATGTATGACATGCTGACTGGAGCAGTAGGTGCACATTTATAAACTGCATGCATTTTTTTCATTTCATAGAGCAGGGTTTTCCAAACCTCTGAGCTCACTAGCCTCTCTTGATGAGCTTATAAGCAGCATTTATCGATCACCATTGCTAAGAATCAGAAAATGTAAAGAAAGAAGTAAAGCAAATGAAAACAATGATACCATCTCTAGTGAGATGGATGGGCTTTTAAGTGTTCATAGAATTGTAAAACTGGAAGGGATCCCAAGGATCATCTAGTCCAGTGCAGGAATCGCAGTGTTGCATGGTGGAATCATCGTATTAAATACAGAGGTTCTTGACTCACTGGCAATGCTTTTATGTCTGAAACTCCCACTGAGCAATGATACTGTCACATCTTTGCAGGATGGAATGGTGGGTCAATTTACGCTTGGACTTGGAGGCAAGTAGGCCCATTGCTCACTTGTGGTATCTCATAAAAGTGATGGAAGTGGCAAGAGGAAAAGGGAAGGCCGTATAGCTCAGTGACCGAACATTGCAGAGGGTGCCAGGTTCAGACCCCAGTGGCATCTCCAGGAAGGGCTGGGAGAGGCTGCCTTCCTGAAACCCAGGAGTGCCGCTGCTGCCAAGTCAGCTAGATGGACTAGGGGCTGGCCAGCTTCCTTACGGGCTGTATCCAGCCCTAGTCATACTCAGAATAGACCCGCTGACATTAGCAAACATTAATTAGGTCCATTAATTCAGTGGGGCTGCTCTGAGTAGGACTTACTTGTGTTCCTATGATAATCTTTTTATTCGCTGGGAGGGGGTTGGATTGTAGATCTTTCACTTTTACAGCCTTATAAAAATTCCAGAGCTAGCTTTAATGATGAGGTTAGATCTTTAGTGGTTATTTGCTTGCAAACTGCATCATGCCCTCCATACTGAATACTTCCGCCCGGTGTGTGTTGTCTGCTCATCCCAGCCATTTTGTTAAATAGCATATGTGACGTCATCACTGCTGGTTCTCCCCTGCCCCAGTTCCCCTTCATTGGCTGCTTCACCTTGACATGTAAATGATCCACCCAGAGCTACCATTTAGCCTTGGGTTGCCTATGTTAAAAACCAAACCCAGTGCTCTTCCCATTGTTTTTGCAGCCCAGGAATTGAGACTGGTTTTCTTGCTGTACTTCCAAAGCTTTCTTCAGAATAGCATTGTGTGGAAATGGCTTTAATTGGGACTGTGTGTTTGCTTTTCAAAATAAAAATATGTTAAAGCAGGAGTATCTATTTTTATATGAAATTGCATAATTGTGGTGCATAGTTCCTTATGGCCTCCTCTCTCTCTTTTCTACCTCCTCTCCTCTGTCTCCCACATTCCATAGCCCCCATTCACTGGGGAGAATCGAAAGAAAACCATTGACAAGATTCTCAAGTGTAAACTCAACTTGCCTCCCTACCTCACGCAAGAAGCCAGAGATCTGCTTAAAAAGGTGGGGATCTTAATAGGGAAATTTGGGGGTTTTATCTTAAAGCAAGTCACAGACCAGCGCTTCCCCAATTAAATGACTTTGGGTTGCGTCCAACTAAAACCTTACTTAATTAGACCCATTGCAATTAAGGGCTCTAAGTTAGTCATGTACTTGTGAATACAGAGGGCCTGCCACTTACGCGAGGATTTGGCTCTGAGGGTCTGGAACCCCTGGAACCACACCCTGCAAGGCAGAGGGCTGCTTACCTGCATCTGGGAACATTGCAGGAGGGCCATGGGCGACCTTCCCAGACCCTGATAAGCGAAGCACCAAGAAGAAGCACTTTCTTTACTGGCTTCTGGGGTGCTCCCAGAACCCTCACACCTTATCAGGAAGGAAGGAAGGCGTTGCCATACCTGCTGTGCCTCCTTCCCAAAGCTAGTCACCTTGGTTACCTGGCCATGTGAGGGTTCTGGGATGCTGTCAGAGCCCTGCCACTCCCTCCTCAAAGCCCTGTAAGTGAGGTGGGGGTAAATAAATGGAGAGTGGAAAGCAGTGAGTTTCCTTGGCTTTCCGTTTATCTGCTTATTTTACTCCCACCCACGAAAGGTTGCAATCATGTAAGTAAAGCAAACGCAAGTTGTGGTTTTCCTGTATGACTAACCTTGGATGCTGCTCCTTGCATTTAAGTCACAAGTTCTTTAAAAGAAAGGGTAGCTGAAGGAAATGCTTGCAGTTTATTTTCTTAGGAAGGAGGTACTTCAGTAAGGAGCTGGAATATTGTGGGTGAGTTTGGTCCGTAGATGATCCAGTGTTCTGCCTTTGGCATCATTAGTTCCAGCTGTCTGCTTCAGTATGCAACCCAGGCTTCCTGGGTCCCTCACATTTTCTTAAATATATTTCCCCTTTTCTAAGCTGCTAAAGAGAAATGCTGCCTCACGTCTAGGAGCTGGTCCTGGAGATGCTGGAGAAGTTCAGGTAATTTTTGCTTAATGCTTTTGCTCAACTGGAACACAAGGCTAGACTTTCTCCTGGGTTCTTTTTTCCTTTTTTCTTTTGTTTAAGGACATCTGTGTTGTGATCTGGAGCATGTTCCATAGAGACAGTGTTTGTATACTATTTGAAAGAAACGGTGGGCATCTCTTACTTTTTAAATTACAATCCAAATTGTTTTGAACTGGTTTGCCATCCTGGCTTCCTTCAAGGAGTTTGGGAAACTAGTGGTTTAGGGCTATGTGTGAGAGGGGGAGAGGGAGAAAATGCTGGCTGCCTCTCAGAGCAATTCTAGGGTCAGTGGGATGTATAACAGCTAAAGAGAGCCCTATTATTTCATTACCAGTTGTAAGCACGACTTGAATCCAAACTGAGGAAAGAAACGAACATGGCTTTCCTCCTTGCCTGTATTCATTCTCATCACCTTCAGCACACCAGACAAGTTGTCCCCTTTTAGGTTTGTGTATAGCTTAGGAAGCTTCCACTTTGAGATCTTTTTCTCTTCCGGGTTGGATTCTGACTGTTGTCTAATAATGGTCCTTAGGCTCATCCTTTCTTCAGACACATCAACTGGGAAGAGCTATTGGCTCGGAAGGTGGAACCCCCATTTAAACCGTTATTGGTATGTATTGGTAATGCTTCCTTTGGTGCTGGATAGTATTTCACAATTTAGTATTTTATGGTTTGTGGATCCCAAAGTGCCCAGGCTTTCCCCCTAAATAATTACTCAGAGGCACACCCCATTTCTCCTCTAAGTATTTATACCTAGCTCTTCCTTGAATATTTCAAGAGCAGGGAATGGTGACATAAAAATAAAATGAAAAATGCACAGGGGGGTAAATGGAATAGTATACAAAAAATACAGACTCTGTAAAAGCAAGTCTAATAAATAACAAACAAATTCAACAGCTCCATCACTAATCAAAGCAAAGGTAAGCTGTAGTGAGCACAACAATTATAATTTCCATTTAAACCAAATTCCTGGGTAAAGAAAACAGGACACATGACAACTGAAACAACCAAATGGTCTAGCAGCAGCACTTCCCACTCTGTCTCTCGCCTGGGGCTGCTCACTCCAGACCTTTGGAGACACTGAAGTAGTGACCCCAAAGGGGTGGAAAGAGTGCTGTCAATGGACTGCCCCAAAAGGGGTGACCTCTTCAAATAGTGATTTGTCATCAGGGAGTTTTCCTGCAGTTTCTTTTATCTGCCATTCTGACGATTTCAGTCCTTACCTGCTATTAAAGATGTTTTGCTTCATAATTTGTTGACCTTCATCCAAATCTATCTATTTTGCAAAGCAATCCGAAGAGGATGTGAGCCAGTTTGATGCAAAATTTACCCGTCAGACTCCTGTCGATAGCCCCGACGACTCGACTCTCAGTGAAAGTGCCAACCAGGTTTTTGTGGTAAGTAGGAGTGGGGCAAAGTGCTGGATTGTTGAAAACCAGCAGAATCTTGGTCTTCAGGCTGCAGGGAATGTCAGAAGGCCTGTTGAGGGGTGCAGACATTCTGGAAGATAAGATGCTCTCTGCCACTGCCAGGCCTCCTTTCTGAAGCTTGGGCACGCTCTGCATCTCCCTTAACTACTTAGTTGGCTCAGTTTCCCATTGCTCCTTGTACCTTATTCTGGTCTGCAGCTGGTTTTATGTAGTGGCATAGGCCAGGGATAAGGAGCCTGTGGATGGTGTTGGACTCCTTCCATCATTCTTGACCGTTGGCCATGCTGGCTGCAGGAGCTGATGGGAGTTGAAATTAATACAGGGATTTGGGCAACAGCTGTCTGAGAGCTTCTGAAAGTTCACATAGGCACAATAGAGCAAATGCTCTGACCCAGAGGTTTTCAATCTTTTTGAGTCCATGGCTCTCTTAGTCACCTACATTTGTTCTGCGGGGCTCAGGTACCCAGTTATGTCACCCCTTGTCTGCAGAACTGGCAGCCTGTCACCCTTTTTCGGGCACCCTCTTGTGGAGTGTTTCCTCAGCTTTCTCTCCCCTCTCCTTGGGAGTCCTCCGGGCAGCTGCTGCCCCCCCAGCCTCTGAGCTGCCCCCTGCCCGCCCGCCCCAAAGAGAGGTGCCTCCCAGAGGCATCATTCCCCTGCGGAGTTTATCGCCAGGGCTGCTGCAATAAGCAGCTGTGCAAGCCTTTGGGAGGCAGAGACGTGAGAGTGCATCAGAGAAGGGAGGGAGGGAAGGAAAGAGGGACAGAGGCCAGTGTTGCCCGTGGCACCCCTGAGCCTCCATCAAGGCACCCCTGGGGGCCATGGCACACTGGTTGAAAACCACTGCTCTGACCAAAGGCAGTTTTGATGTTCATTCATGTTCCTGTTAACAACCCACATATTGGCTCTATCTTGATGGCTAGGATTTTTGGGGGGGGGGGGGGGAGGGTACTGGTTCTTTCAAGTTTTGCTCCTGTCACAATACAGAACATTCATTCGAATTCTTTGGGTGGGGGTGGGCTGGACTTGGCAACAATTATTTCCCACCATCTAGGGTTTCACATACGTGGCTCCATCTGTACTTGAAAGTGTGAAGGAGAAGTTTTCCTTTGAACCAAAAATCCGATCACCTCGCAGATTCATTGGCAGCCCACGGACACCCGTCAGGTATTTCACTTTCCCTTCCCCCATCCTTAGTTTTGGTGAGTAGCAGCAAGAGGGTCATTGAGGTGTTGAGGGTCTGGGCCTTTCGAGGGTGGTGAGAGAGAATATAAATGGTTAATTTTACCATTTATAGTGCTCTGTCTCACTAGGGAAGGAGCATAGCTCAGTGGTAGAGCATTTGTTTTGCATGCAGAAGGTCAAGACTTCAGTTTTTGATGCCTCCATGTAAGGGTGGGAAAGGTTCCCTGCCTGGAACCCAGGAGAGCTGCTGCCAAACAGCTAAAATGGTGCCCTCTAGATGTTGTGGACTGCATTTCTCTCTGAGAATTGGCTGTGCGGCTCATGGCTCTCTTCTGCCGCCACTGTCGGAGGCCTCTGAATGCCCGTTGCTGAGAATAGCAAGTGTGGTGGGTGCTGTTGCATTCTGGTTCTCGCTGGCTTCCTAGGGGCACCTAGCTCTGAGAACAGGATGTTTTCTTGGCCTTTGTCCTGACCCAGCAGTGTTCTCGCATGATCTGAAAGGCACAAGGCTCGGAAATCCCTTGAAGTTTCCTGGATGTTGCTGTGGAGTTCCAAAGTCAGAAACCGTAGCCCAATGAAACCTGTTGAATAGGTGCTTCTGCTAGGTGTAGTGCAACAGCTAGCATGTTTCTGTGTGCTTTTTCCGCAAAACTTCTTTCAACCAACGTTTCTTCTCTCTCTTTAAAGCCCTATCAAGTTCTCTCCTGGGGACTACTGGGGGCGAGGTACTTCCTCTGGCGTGGGAAACGCTCAGGCGCCCATGGAGTACCCAATGCAGACAGGTGGGATAGAGCAAATGGACGTGTCGGTCTGTGGGGAGGCCTCAGCTCCACTCCCTATCCGGCAGCCAAACACCGGGCCCTACAAGAAACAAGCCTTCCCTATGATCTCCAAGCGGCCAGAGCACTTGCGCATGAATCTATGATGAAATCAGCGGCAATCATTTCCAAAAACTTGCTTCTGGGTAGCAGCAACCGAACGCGAAGGATGAACCTCCTGCTCCTCCTCCTCTGAGGGGCGTCCCCTCTCATCACGCTGTAAACGAGGGCTCCTGCGGCTTCTTTCTCAGCGACAGTATCCAAGTCGGCCATCGCACGGAATGAACTGGGAAAGAAGAGGGCAAAAAAAAACCCCGTGGATCCTTCTCTCCTCCTCCTCCTTGCCCCCTTTTGCCTCTCCTCCGAATCAATGGTGCATTAAGAGAGGACTTGGGCAAAATAGTATTGTGTGACTCTTAAAGCACAGCCGTGCAGCGTGTCCCGTGGGCACGTGCCATTCTTTCAGCTCTCTTATCAAGGATTTTTCAGGTCGATAGCTTCAGGCCGGACAGTATTGAGGGTAGGGTGTGGCTTCTACGCCACACAGTCTGAAGGGTTAGCCTGGGTCACTGAGCCAAACGTGTGCAGAGTGTCACCTCTCGGGCTTGACCTCCCTCCCCGCCCCCATGGATTCGTTTGCCTGTAGGCGTATTTCAGGTGGCTTCCTGCGGTTGTGTGAAATTGGGGATCCGAAACAAACTCCAACCCTTGGTTGTTCCATCTGCAAAAAAAAACACAACTTTTTTTTAAAAGTATAAATATAAATATATATATTTTTCAAATAGAGTTCCTCCCCCACTTTTCCCCCCAAGATGGTTCATTATGGAAAGTATCCCGGACTTTGAATTATATTCAGAATTATTGGTTAGATGGAGCTGAAGTTGGAGGGGGAAGAAGGCTTAAGAATTTGTTTGCTCTCCTAGTGAAATAATGGAACTGGTTTGGTTTTTTTTTATATATAAAAAAGATGAAATTGAAAT
This sequence comes from Podarcis gaigeae, assembly GCF_964106915.1. Classification (NCBI taxonomy): domain Eukaryota; kingdom Metazoa; phylum Chordata; class Lepidosauria; order Squamata; family Lacertidae; genus Podarcis; species Podarcis gaigeae. The sequence continues at coordinate 41,094,420 of NC_139692.1, read as the reverse complement.
CACTGTTATTGGAATGGGGTGGGTGAGAGAGTTCTCCCTGCCTTGTCTTATTTAAAATGCCTCTTTCTACAGGATCAGATCAGGTGCCCCCCCCTTGCGTAAAACCCTAGCGGGCATGGGAGGCGTGACCTCCAACTCAGCCCCTCTGTTTGCATTGGGTTGTCTCCAGTGCTAAGCCTACTCTAGAGTAGCTTCATTGACATTAAAGGGCGTGACAGACTTGGGTCTCTTCGTTTCTGTGGTTCTGCTCTTAGCTGAATTTAGTTTGGTACAACCCATACAGATCCATGCAAGTGTGGAGGGGGGGGTCTCTCCCTGCCAGTACAGAGAGCTCCGCGCGTCCATCAAAGTTGTCACCCACCCACCCCCTTCTTTGCCGTGGGTTTATAGTACTGTCCTCCCATCATTCTAAGCAGGAACCTGCTGGCTAAAGTTTCACCTCTATAATTTGTTTTAAGAGATACCAGGAATATGTTAAGATCGTTTAAGCCATCAAAAAAAGAGAGAAAAGTAAAGGGTGTTAGAAAGGAATACAACCACAGTATCTTTTTATTTTTTTATTTTTTTACAATTTACATTTATGCTGGCCTTGCAGCTTAAGTGGTAATGCTTTGGAGAGATGGTTTTCTGCCATCTTGGCTCCATTTCTCATTTCCATTATGAATTACAAAAAAAACCTTGTTTTTTTTCCTTTGTGCTGAGGCGATCCATCTACTGATTGTATTGAAGAAAACCACACACAGACACAAAGCAAAACACAACAAGTATTATTAAGATGGCCTTCAACGAATGTCTTCCAGAGAACTTTTGCAACTTAATTTTAGGAAACGTTCAAAAGGTTTACTATTTATGTTTTCTGCGATTGTTGTTGAAAAAATAAAATCTGTACAAAAGTGACTTTACAGGTACAAAGAATTAAATAAAGGTATCTTCACCTTAACTTAATACTTCCTGCCTTAAATAAAACATTTCCATGTACGTAGCTGGCGAAAGGGGGTGAATAATGGTCTGCAGAGCTTTACGCTAGTGTAGAGAGTGGGTGGGTATGCGTGAGTAGGTGTGAGTGGATTTTGTGTAATGGTGCAGTTTCTAACTTTCTCTGCAAATTCTGCCATTGTAGGAAATAGATCTCTCTTTTTTGCTTTCTTTTGATTCTTCTCTTGAGCCATAGGATCCAAGCCATAACTCTTCCAAAAAAGAAAAATAACTGAATCCGGTCAGAGGATCCACCTTTTGCAGTACAGTATAGCATGGAGCAAAACAATGGCTGCTCCTAAGCCCTAGTGGATTAGATCCTGCTTTGGATCTCCACCATCTGTGGATTCCACACACCCTGCCAGCTTACTGCCCCTGCTTTCTCTCTCCGGTGCTATTCCAGAGGGTCCTTCGATGGTTTCACAGGGCGCAGGCTACATGTGGCTGCAATGGGAACAGCGGGATAAGTCTGTGTGTGGGTGCCGCCTGCAGTTGTCTGGCTTCAAGACGTCACCAGTGGTGGGGCCTTGGTGGCCCTCTGGACATTGCTCCCATGAGCCCCTACAGCCAACATGGCAGTGGTCAGGAATGTTGGGGGCTGTAGTCCCTCTTCTTTGGAGCAGCAAAATTCAAGTAGAAGAGTAGTATTGGACAGTGGTTTGAAAACCCCTACTAATTTCAGTGGGACTTTGGGGGGGGGGGGGAGACAGACAAATGAAGTCTTGAGGGGCGTAGCATCCTCCCAAGGCCCAGAGTCACTCCATTCCACTAAATGTTCACATCTTTGAAGCATGGAGGTGGGGAGATGGAATTGCTCTGGGTCGAGCCTACTGCCCTTCCACTCGTGGATACTCTTTTAACTCCATGTCTTGCAGAAATACAGGTATTAACTTCAAAGCAGAGTTGAGCCCGGCTTAAGGTTAGACGCCATTTTTCTGTGGCGGATGCAGGTTGCCCAGGAAACGCGTGATTCTAGCAACGCCATGCTGCCGGAAGTGCGAGAGCTTCGTTTATGTAATCTTCGTATCGGGGAAACGAATTGCACGTTTGAGAGCAGCAGCGGGGAGGGTCCTATGTGGTGCCTGCGTCACAGGTAACTGGTGGAAGGTGGGAAGTGCTTGGCTTTTTGTCAAGATGTTCTCTACCTGCATCAACGTCTCTACCAGGTCTTGGGCACGACTTGGCAGTTCCTGGGTGCTTTTACTGGCTTTGAAGAGCTATTAGGGCTGACCTGTTTTTCCACATTTTGGTTTTGCAAGGGAAATCCGGCTAAGGCAGGGGGTGGTGGCCCTCCAGCTGTTTTTGGATTCCCAACTTCCATCAGCCAAAGCCAGCGTGGCCAGTCAGGGATGATGGGAGTCGGAGTCTAGAATCTGAAGGGCCAGAGTTGCCCCACTTCTGCGTCAAGGCAACTTCCGTGACTCTATAGACAACCGAATGTTTATCGCTTCTCTAGTACCAGTGAAGCTGACTTTGCCGTTCACTCACGTTTTATGTATTGGAGGCAGTATAGTTGTGGATGATGACTTGTGCTTTGTGAAAGCCAGAAATCAGTTGTGCTAGAATCCCGTGTGCCATTGCCTCAGGGTATGTCCTGTTGAACTCATTGGACTTACGTCTGAATAGTAGGAGTGTTCTGTTGGGCACAATTCCCTGGGGTGTGACAGATTATGTTGAGTAGCCAAACATGGTTCCACCCAGATGTTGTATACCACAGCTTCCCCTTTGGCCATTCTGGCTTAAGGCTGATGGAAATTTAGCCCTCCAACATCTGGAAACCATGACGTTGGCAGGCCCCACGGAAATGGCCAGGAGTCATACGAGAGCCGAATTTAGAATGAGCGAGCCCCATTTGGTAGGGGGTTAGCCCTACCTCTTCTCTAAAATGAGAGATCTCTGGTGATCTTGTGTGTGGTCCTGCTCTGGGTAAATATAACCATCAGGTTGGCTAATAGGGTCAGCAGAAGGTGGCAAAAGTGTTTTGAATCTGTTTTTCAGTTTAAACATTTCCCTTAAGTCGACTTCCTATAAACTGTGTTCATCATCTTTGAACTGTGAAACTCTTGAATCTTGACTTCGGACAGCAAGCACACACTATGCAATATGGGGTTATCCTGTATTTATTTGTATAAATAGATATCCAAACCTTGATTTCTCTCTCTCTCTGTCTCTCTCTTTGTATATAGCTGTTATAGTATCAATATTATATTAGTCACAAGAATTTGAAAAGGAGTGGGATTCTTACTCCTGTATGACTTCAGAAAGAATGCTAGTGTGTGAAATGCCGTGACTGTCAGAGAACTTAAGTGCTTTCTTTTTTAAAAAAAGTCTTAAAAGTTTTCATTGAGGTATAGGAATTAAGATTTATTTTGTACAAGATGTGCTTTTTTAATTATAATCTTGGGATTTTGCTATAATTTGATTTTTATAGATTTTTGTACCATTATATTATTAAAAAAAATGGGATTAATACCTGCTGAGGCTAACCACATATTTAAGCATTAAACTTGAACCATGTATTATTTCCACTAGAGATCCATGATAGTGAAATGTAAGCAGTGCTTGTTGTATTCCACTGTTCACTTTGAGGAACAGAGAAGTGAATAGGTCAGCTGGCCTGAGAGCCCTCCCATCCCAAGAGATCTATGGGTGGGTGTGTTAAAATCTCAACTGTTGCCATTCCCTGTTGAATACGTGGTGCATTTGAATTTTTGCAACCCATGGGAATTGGGGGTGAGATTAGACAGCATTTGAGTGTTTGACTCTCATTACAACCTAGTTGATGGAAGGACATCTTTTCTAGAGCCTGTGTGGGTAACCTTTAGCTCTCCAGGTGTTGCTGGACTACAACTCCCATCGGCCTTAGCAAACACAGCCAAAGGCCAAGCATGATGCAACTTGTGGCGCAGCAACATCTGGAGGGCCAACAGTTGCCCACACCGGGTCTAGAGTGTTGTGTCCGGTGGAGTCACCCTTTCCCGCTCCCTGCTCCTGTTCTTGTTTATGAAAGTGAAGGTTCCCAGAATTGCCAAGAAATAGTAGCTAGTTGGGATCTGTATGCCGTTTAATGGGCAACAGGGTTTGCATTCTCCTAATTGCATAAGGCCCACATTGATAACACTCAGCCGGCCAAAGTGGGCTTGTGTGGCTTATCACCTCCCCCCCCCCCCCCATCACGTAGATGGTCTGGGTGCTATGCACCGTCGGCCCAATTTTATGTGTAGTTCCCATTATCATGGAAGGGAAGTGTGTTAAGAATCCTTGCCCAGGTTTATGCATGAACTGGTTCCTCTTTTCTTACTGTTTTGGGAGTCTTAAGACAGGGTTGGCGACACTTGTGGCTCTCCACATGCTGGCTGAGATTGCTGGGAGACCAGCAGCCTTTGGAGTGCCACTGCTTCCCCACTCTTGGGTATGTATATCGGAAGAGGAAAGGTGGTCTGAACCTGGAAGGGAAAAAGAAAACCCCAGCTGCCATATTATTACCTTGTCCTCTCTGGCAAGAGGATGCTAATGAACCCACCAAACATTGCTGAGCCACACGCATCTGCTCAGCAAACTCTTCCGAGCCCTACTGATATGAATCAAATCTGGGCAGCAGCAATGCTAGAGTGATCCCTGGTCTCTTCTCAAAGACAGCTTAGTATATTTGATGGTGTGAGCAGCTGTCCCTAAGCTCTTGGAAGAGGAGCAAATGGGGATCTAGGTTTCATCACTTCTGGTGTCTCGAACTGTGCAGGCATCTTCAGAAATTAACATGTTTACATCATGGTGTCTATGAGCCTTTGGGGAAGGGAAGGAAGCGGGAGAAAGCTGCATAAGGGCTTCAAGGTTTGGTGGTTTTGAATTTTCATCTGTATGCTTTAAGGAAGTGTTCGTTCTGCTAGACATTAGCTGGCTTTGTAAACCATCTGTTAAGAATCAGATTCTACAGCTGCCTTACTAAGAATGGTATGAGGGGTTGAAACTCCCTCCCTGCATTTCATTCTGTATTATTTACTGTAATAATATACTTTATTTCAAAACAAATGGATGTAAATAGCAATTAAATGCAACTTTGAATGAATGTATGAATATTGATTATTTATTTATTGTGCACCCTCTTTGAGAATCTCGGCTTGCAGTTCCTGTTGCTACGAAGTTTGCAGATCAAGGGGCAGTTGATGGGCTTTTCAAACCAAATGTAGACTTAATTTGGAGTTTGGTTTTTTTAAAAGAAGCAACATACACACCGCTTCTACAGCATAACTTCACTATACAGTGAAATGACTGCCCAATGACACAGAAGTCAGTCACAACTCTTCAATCAACAGGGATAGTCATGACTTGAATCTAGTTCCAAATTAACAGACTTGTTTTTCAGAAAACATGTATTGATGTGCTGTCGAGCCAAGTGTTGTGCTTATACCTTGATTTCTTAACTTAAGATAGATGGGCAACTTGTGGCCCGCTAGTGGCTGAGAATGATGACAGTTGGGAATCCAACATCTAGCGCCATGTTTCTACCTTGGCTTGTAGGCCTTTTTGTTACAGACACAGTGACCATTTTGCACACATCCAATTGATGTGTGACCACTGATGCACAGGTCCTTTTGGACCTGGACAAAGGCAGAATGGGGGTGGAATGGGCTTCTGCAAACTCTGCAGATGTATGTGGGGGCCAGGAACAGAACCCCCGGGCAAAATTGTCACCGTCTGAGAATTGAAGTGTTGTTGTTTTTTAATTTTTGAAAGCTTTACTGGTTACATTTATAAGCAGCTTCACTGATGATATGTTGGAAAACGTATACGTGCAGAAGAGGTAGTAAGAAATCCCAGACCAATAGATTAAAACTGCTTTTATTCTCACCAATCTTTAGGTATACCACAGGTTGTTGTCTTAAGTATCACTAAAATAGATCTCTTCCCCTTTGTAATAAAATGTAGTTGTTTATGACAAAATATAGTATAAGATTTTGCTTTTTAAAAATCCAGGCTTACAAAAGTAGAAAAATTATGTGTGCATAATTGAAGCAAAAAGGTCATTCCTGACTTTCTTGCATGAATATAAGTAGCTACTGCTGTAATGGCAGGAGGGATAAGGAACCAGCAGCTTCTACAGGAGCCAAGTGGCATAAAAGTGGTAACTCTCATAGAATCTCAAGATTTGTGCAAACTGGATTTTTAGCATATCACATGCAATACTGATCCTATTTATGCTCTGGTAACAGGCTGGTTTAGACATCTGCATGGAACCGAATTTGAGGCTATTGCTCCTGCAGCATTGCCAAAAGTTTTGAGCACGTCTCAACCAATGTTATTCAGCCTTGGTTCCCCTCATGAAATTGGACTACAAGACTACATCTCTCAGCAGCCCCTGCCAGTAATGGTCAGGGATGATGGGCGTTCTGGTGCAAAGGCACCAGGGGAACCAAGGTTGAAGAACAGAGCTCTGGCATATTTTACACACAACCAGCAACTGAAGGTGACTTCAACATGAAAAAGCAGCTTTCAAGCAAGTTGCTTTGTGTCTGAATGGACCCAAATCCTGCAGCAGCTGAGAGATGGACGTATGTAGACTTAACCCCCTGAGTACCTTTTTCTTCTAACGCCTCCTTTCCACCCAACCCCCTTAAACGGTAAAGACCAGCATTCAAACTGTAGCTCTTGTGTCCGACAGGGTTTTTAATAGACCTGTAGTTGTGCGGAAGTTGCCCCATCTTTCCACTTGTTGATGTGGTCCGAGATGATGGTTCTGCACAGGGGGCACGTTCTCTCTCTGTTGAACCACAGAGCTATGCATTCTTCACAAAATATGTGCTGAAACGAGAAAGGCTGCTTTGAGCACAATGGGGTGCAAAGGAGCTCAGCAACTCAATAACATTCAGCATACTTTTAAATCCCTTAACTGGTGTAGGGCTCGGCTCAAGGGCAGCATTCCCTCTCTTGTGCTTTTATTCTGTATTTTTATCTTGTGAACCGCTCTTGAGATCTTCAGATGAAGGGTGTATATAAATTTAATAATAATAATAATGAGGCCAGAGGCAAAAGTGGGTGGAGCAACGAATGTAAAGTACACCTTTGCACACAAACACACCCCTCCATCATTGATCCAGGCAAGCTAGAGTCATGATCAGAGTTTAAGGATGTATGCCAGCCAGGCAAAAACTCAAGCGCCAAACAGGTGTGGAGAGTTCCATTTGGCTTCCAGGCCTGAAACTCCCCATCCCTGGTGGAGGGCAAGGAGTTGCAGACTTTCTTCACTCCAGGAAAGAGCAGTGAAGGTGGGTGTTAGGTTGTCTTATCAAAGAACCTTGTCCATCATTGCTGATCTATGCACTGAGGAACTCTGGGTAAGTGTATAAGGAATTGTTTGGCTGTTCAGAACAACGTTGGGACAGCGGCAGGAGAATAACACTGGTGAGTTACCTGGCAGATGAGAAGAACAGGCTTCTGAAATTCAGCTTGGCAGATGGAGCAAATGTCTTCCGCTTCCGCACACTGCCTCTTGCTGGCTGCGACACCGAAGTTCTGCAAAGATAGAGAACAGGCTCAAATACTTGGTTTCTAGCAAGGAAGGTAGTGGCACCAGATACACAGGTATGTACAGTTTAAATAATCATTGCAGCAGTCCCCTCTGATAGAGTAGTAGTGTTATCCATATATTGCAGACAAGGTGTCTAGTGTATTTATGACACCGGTGTGGACTTCCTGGTTCACAGGCTGCTTCTGTATGAAAGTACATCAGCCTTCACCCTAGTGTTCTCCAGATGTCCAACTACAGCTCCTGCCATCCCTCGCCATTGGCCATGCTAGCTGTGGTCCAACAACAGCAGTATGGACAGACCTTTGCCTCCCCTGTTTTGTTTTTTAAATCATAGCTCCAAATTTGAATGTCACAGGGAACTGTGGTTTGTTTAAACAGAAAAGAAAAATGTTCTTAAGACAGTACAAATACTCACTGGTCGTGCATAAAATATCCGCAAGACTCGTCTGAAATTTTTCAGGTGTCCAAAGAAGCTCAAAAGCTGAAAAGATAACATGAGAGGAAATAGATGTAAACTAGCTTTCAACAGTAATGTAGCTTTAAAAAAACAACACTGAAGGGGTCTTAAGTGTCATGTAACAACAATTTAAAGTTGTGGGCTTTCTCCTATAAGCCTAGAGCAGATAGAACAAAGCTAAAGTCAAAATAAGAGATGCTCACAAAAAAGACAAAAAGTTAAAACAGTAGAGGCTGAGAAAACAAACCCCAAAAGACACTGCTGCTATCCTAACCATGCTTACTTAGAAGTAAGCCTTCCTGAATTCAGGGAGGCTTCCTCTCAGCCAAGTGAGGTTAGAACTGCAAGCTAACACAATCAAGACTTGTTTTATTTCAAAAGATTTCTACCCTGATTTTCTGTCAAGGGGTAGTCAGGTCAGTTTACAGTAAATACAATGTATTAAGACAGGCACAACAGCATACCGCCTGCCATGTATCTAGGGGGTGATGGGGCAGTGAGGAGGGTCTCCCTTGAATACCAATCTTGGAAATTTGATAGGTTCTTAAGGTATACTGGGATACGGGTGGTGCTGTGGGTTAAAACACAGAGCCTAGGACTTGCCGATCAGGTCGGTGGTTCGAATCCCTGCAAAAGGGTGAGCTCCTGTTGCTCAGTCCCTGCTCCTGCCAACCTAGCAGTTTGAAAGCACATCAAAGTGCAAGTAGATATATAGGTACCGCTCCGGCGGGAAGGTAAATGGCGTTTCCATGCGCTGGCCTGCTTCACCAGAAGCAGCTTAGTCATGCTGGCCACATGACCCGGAAGCCGTACGCTGGCTCCCTTGGCCAGTAAAGCAAGATGAGCGCCGCAACCCCAGAGTCGGCCACGACTGGACCTAATGGTCAGGGGTCCCTTTACCTTTACCTTAAGGTATACTGGTCCCAGAATCGCCATCTTGTTCAGTGATTTACAACCTATAACTTAGTCAAAGGCTATTCTTGCTCTGTGTGCCGGCCAGCTATGCCCCCCACATCCTGGCTTTTCATTCATCTTTTCCAAGTTGCACTCAGCATTCAATAGTTACTAAGCTGGATGTGGGTGGGTGTGCGCGCAACACGCATACACACACACACACACACACACACACGGTTCCCCAGAGCATGCCAACACTCCTGCTTGGTGGCTCCATACTGGCTGTTTGTCACGACTTACCATCCACGTTCTCTATTGGAAGGAGAGATGGGAGGTTCCTGTGCAGGGAAACTGATATTAAGGAACCCAGCTGGGTACCTTGCCCCAGCCAAGCATAGCTCTAGCTGCTCCAGGTTAACACAGAAAAATAGTTTTCGCCATTTGTTAGCTGAAGAAACTGATGCCTAGAAAGACAAGGTGCATGCAATCTCACATACACGGCAATGTGTTGCTGCTGTGTTTACACCCAGGCTGCCTCTTGCCACACTGTTTTTAAGAAAAGAGGCTTTAGCAGCAGATCGGAGTTTACCTTTAGGATGAGGTAGAGCAGGGCCATCAAGACTCCGAGACTCCACCCCAATGCGCTGTCCAGCTCCCTCAAGCCGACAAAGTACCGGAACCAGACTGGCACAGGGACGATCTTGCGGTAAAACTGGCAGAGCTCTTCCAAGAGCATGTACCAATAACCCTGGTTTACAACATACAAAGAAGATTGTTGATACTTATTTCTTACCCGCCCATCACTCCAAGCTTCCATAAACGCTGCTACCATGCCATTCTCCAAGGAGCTTGTGATGGCATACATGAATTCATCCCTTCCCAACCCCCAACTCCCATTTTATCCTCACAACAGCCCTCTGAGGTAGGCTAGGTAGTGACTACTCCAAGGTCACCCAGTGAGCTTTGTTTTCATTCTCACTGGGGTTCTTACCCATGCCAAAAGCAAGTCCTATTTTGGACAGAGAAGCCACGTCTTTAACCTGCCACCTGATGCCAGGGGCAGGGTGGGTAGGCAAGGCTTGTGAGCCAAATGGGGTAGGGCCTGGCAGCTCAGACCCAGGGTCCAGAGCTTCCCCACTGTTGCTCTTGCAGATCATGCTTAATGCCAGAAGCCTGGACCAAATATAAGGTTGTAGCCAGCTAGGTTCTACTCAAAGAGTGGACCCACTGAAATCAACAGACCTATGTAAATCATATCCATTTATTTCCATGGGCCTTCCGTGACTAACACTAACCCTACATGACTAACACTGGACACAACCCATGGGGTTAACGGCTGCGGAAGCCTGTGAAGAGGTATATCTATTTTTTGTAATTAAAAAAACCCATCATACAAATAGACACAGGCAGCTCTTAGGAGTTCAGCTTTCTAGCATAATAAATAAAATTGCAGCAGTGCCAGGAATCTCTGCTTGGCAAAGCTTCCCAGACATTCTTTTTACCAAATCAATAACTCAGATCTCTGCTGAACTGGCAGGATTTTCATTATTCACCTCTAACAAGATAATATTTAATGATTTATTTTTGTCCAGTTGCCCATGTCTGAAAGCAAACCAGATTTTATTCAGTCATTAAGCCCTTCTCCTCTCACCTAAACAGTTTAAGCCAGATGAAGTGCCTGCTGTTCTTTCATCGTACATCAAAGTGTTATGAGAAGTCAGCATTAATGTTGAGACATCATTACTTTGTCAAGTACCTTCCACCACTAATTACTATATATATATGCATCTTAGGGTGTGCATTTTTCTTTTTAAAGGGTAATGCTTAACTTCTTGCTAGTGACGGTTCAAGACCACTTCGGCCAATGCAAGCTGCCATTCATTAATAAGACAGGTGTTAGCCCCACTTCACTTCAATGTTTTTATTCTCATGCTATGAAACTATTTAAGCAGAGCTGACTCAAGACTTCTTCACCCTACGTTCCCTTGTGGCTGTTCACAGCCACTGCTTTCCCCATCTCTGCTGATGGCTCAAACTTCACTCCCCTTGAGTGATCCCAGTCGGATTTGGCTATGTGCTAAGGGCACTAAGGGAAAAGGATGCCTCTCTAGCACAAGTGGAACGGCTTGCTGAACTAGTCACATAGGCACTTAAGCAATCAGGGACCTCTATTTTTTATTTATTTTTTATTTTAAAGCAATCGGGGACCTCTAAGCATCCAACACTTTTTGCAGCAATCCCTGAAATGTGTGGAAAAGGAGGCGTTTTTTCCTGACACTGCCCTGAGGAAACTTTCCTGACCCTTCACCCCGGAAACTTGACTAGTTGAACTATGGAACTCACTGCCACAGGAGCCAGTGATGGCTGCCAACCTGGATGGCTTTAAAAGAGGATTAAGCTTACCCTCCACGAATTTGCCCATCAATGGTTACTAGCCAGGATAGCTAAGCTCTGCCTCCACAATTGGAGGCAGGGATGCTTCTGAATAATAGTTACTGGAAGCCACAGGAGGGGAGAGGGCTATTGCGCTCAAGATGTCTTGCGGATTTCCCACAGGCATCTGATTGGCCACTTTGAGAAAAGGATGTTGGACTAGATAGGCCACCGGCTGGTCCAGCAGGGCTCTGCTCATGTTCTTATGACAAATGCCTTCCCTTCCAGTTCAGCCCTTCTGAAAGCTCAACCTTCTTGCTCTGATGGGAAGGAAGCCTTTCCTAGGAATTAGCAAACCTAAGTGCTTCTCTTGTTGCAATGAAATATGCTAAGTTTTATCATCACAAGCTGAAGTTAAGTGTATGACAGTGATACAACTGTGTATTTCTAACTCATATTAAAAATAGGGTTTTTTAAAAAACAGCAACAACGACAAAGTTTTCTTACCTTGGACTTAAAAGACATGATAAAACAAGGCAGCAAGAGAACGATGCATTTGAAGCCCATGAAGAGAAACTTCAGAATGAAGTCTGTGATCCCCACGATCCAAAGTACCTCCCAGAAATTTGTGTAATCCACAGTAGGACTTAAAAGGATCAAGCTTTTAAAAAACAAAGGCAAATGAGATGGTAAGTTGAAGACATTTTTTCACAGAAAGTATTTTAGCACCCTTGAAATGCAAATGCAAAAACACTTTCTCGTTTCAAGCAGAATGCTACAGCCAAGAAATCACCTTTTACAAATTTATTTTTCCTATGGGGCGTTCACAGTAGCAAGCAAAAACCAAGCCAGTCGTTCACTTTTTATATGACTAATTCTTCAATAGGACTTTTCAAGACTGGATTATAATTCCCTTCCTTCCATCCATCCAAGTATGTTATCCAACATATAAAAAGCCCTCCTGGAATGAACCACCCAGACCAGTATCCTGTTTCCAACCATGAGCAGGAAAATGCTCTGAAGAAGCCCACAAACAAGACGTAAAGGGATGTGACACCTGCAGTTTGGTCCCCTGGTAACTGGTTCACCACAGCCGGTAACAACTTAAATCTGGAATTCTGAGTAAGCTTTTCTGATTTTATAGTTCATTTTAATCCATTTTATCTCAGTTGTATCTTTTTTGGGGGGGGGGGGTAACTTTATTGCACACTGCTTAGAAGCAACAGTATTGAGCAGGATACAAGCTGTTGAAATAAACGGTAGTGAAATAAATAAATTACCCACCCATTTTTTAAAGGCACCTTGTGTCCATTATCAGCACGTTTGGGGAGTAAGGCCACAGCCACGCCATGCCTTTAAAGCATTGTTCCCCAAAAAAGAATCCTGGGAACTATAGTTTAACCTTCATAGAGCTATAATTCCCAGCACCCTTAACAAAAAACTGTTCCCATTATTGCTTGCGGGGGAAGTCATGTGCTCTAAATGTATGGTATAGATGTGGTCTGGATGCATTACACATCAAGGAAGACTGTTTTTACTGCTGTTCAGAAGGGGAAAAAATTCTAACCTGCACTGAATTACCTGTAATGAAGAGACTGAGGGTAGAACGTATAATACAGAAGGAGAGAGGATCCTGTTAGGAATGCCAATAACCAGACACACTCCAGTCTGGAACACCTTTCCTGCAAGAGTAAGAGTTTTCAAATGGTTAATTCAAATGACTGCATTTTCTAGTTACAAGATGCTAGGCTGCTGTGATTTTGCCATTCATTCTCCATTTAAGAGGCTGCTGAGCTCAGAGGGCTTTGTAAGCAAGTTTTTGGAGTACAGGCCTGGGGATGGGGCTCCAAATAAGCCAGACCCAGACAGTAGGGCCATTGATTAGGGGTGACGGGAGATGAAGTTCAACAAGTGGCAGAGGCAATGTGCCCTCCACTTAATTAGCCAGACTGCTACTTCTGCAATCTAAGGCTACAGTCCTAATACCATTTACCTGGCATTAAGCCCCACTGAATTCAATGGGAAGGTTTTTAAAGATTCTTGGCCGCACCACTGGGAGCCATATCCTTATGGACCTGTGGGGATGACATTCCTCCTAATGGCCCTGCCAAACACCTTTAGAAGCTGCAGGAAAGCAGAGAAATTCCACATTTCTTTTCAGGGGGGATTTCGTATGCAAAATGCAAATGTACATATTTGTATGTGATGCTACGCTGGAGCCTATGTTACTAAGAAGCCCCTACTGTTAACTGGCCCCAACTTGATTACAAAGCTGACAGCCCACCCTGAACCACCTTTGGAATGAGACAGTGAGCAGTCCCCCTCGCCCCCCCCCCAAAGAGGATAAAGAACAGCTGTAGACAAATACACAAAAAGACAGCCACATGGGTAGTTATTACCCCAACACTTTGAGCAGTTTATCCCACTGAACCAGGTGTGGAGAACGTCTGTCTCTTCAGATGCTGTTGAACTACAATTCCCATCATCCCTTGGCATTGGCCATGCTTGCTGAGGCTGTTGGGGGTTGTAGTTCAACAACATCTGGAGGGCCAAAGATTCCCCACATCTGCTTTAAACAACAGATTTTCAGTGCTAGGCGAGGAGTAAGAGAAGATGTCACATGCAGTCTTTCAAACAAACAAAAAATTCTGCAGGAAATCCCTTGATAAAGGGACCGATTTCTCAAAACAAGTTGCGATCATAACTAAATGGTTTGTGGTTCTCAAGAGCCTTAAGGGAAACTGCCTCTTCAGAACAACCATACTCAGGATTCTTGTTTTCAACCTCTATTCAAAGATGGAAAGATGACTACTTTTATTACAACATGACAAGCTGTTTGCACACAGTATTTATACTTTGCCTTTCAAACAAGTAGGATGAGGAATGGCTTATAACCCAAATCAAATCAATGCCAATAAAATATAACGGGAGAAAAGTAATGCCACATGAGATATAAATAGCAGCAAGGCAAGATGTAAAGACCTATATACTAAGAGCAGACCCGTTATCTGACTGCGTGGATTCCTGTGTAACCAGAACAGTGCCATCCATGCACCAAATGGGATGTCTCAGAAGGCTTAGGAAGATCTCACAATTTGCACAAGTACAAACCTGCCCCTGCAAACAGGCAGGGAGCCCAAAAGAGCTTAGTGAGAACTGAGCATGCTCGGTAGATATGGAATGCTGACTGACTGCAGGGAATGGCGGAGTAGGGGAAACAAGAGGGGAATGGAATGGCGTATCCTGTGAAAGGGCATGACTGGCTGGCATTCAGAAAAGGAGCATTTCACACTGCAATATTATTGTTGCAAGTTCTGATGGTCAATCACTTCATTCCCCCCCCCCCCCCAAGCCCTAGTTTAAGAAAAAGGCCTTTGCTAGCTGGCAAAAATATTAAGATAGCTGAGCCAGACTGAAGACAATTATCTATAATGGCAGCTACAATGAGATCAGCACAGAATTTTTCCCCAGGCTAGACTTGGAGGGAGGGAGGGAAAAGTATGGCAGAGGCCTGTGTGCAACTTTAAGTAGAGTCAGTTTGTGCTGAGCGCAGCAGAAATGTTCAGGTTGCATCAAAGCAGGCGGGAAAAAATATTATGTAAATGGTTCATTATAACTATATTCTATTTTTGCAGCTGTTCTTAAATCAACCTTTTTTATTTTAAGCGATGGAATGTGTGTGTTGTCAAATTAACACTCTTTTCCACGTTTCTGTCAAGAACGCATCTATCTCCTGGGTAAAGTGAAGCTTTAAAAAAATACTTACAACCTCGCCGGAGAGGTCAATACTTACTCTTAGGAAAACCTGATTTACAATGCTTTTGTTTGCATACATATAAGTTGTTAGCAGCCCAACTCCCAGAGAAATGCCTATTAGGAAAAAAGGGTAAATTACAAAACGGAAAAAAAGAAAAAGAAAAAGAACCAAAAAATGCATCAAACTAATTTTTGTTTTTTAAAACAAAGCAGCAAAATCAAAAAGGGCATTGCACAGTATATCTTGTAACTGTTTTAGACAACAGAACAAAAATAATTAGCCACTATATACTCAGGGGCACTGCTGTACTGCACGGCTCTGACTGCACCCTAAACAAATCATCAGATCAGTGAGAATTCCAATGAATTAAATAGTAATGAGCATGCTTCTAGCTCTCATCGCTGAAGGGAGAGGTCTAAACACGGCACAGCAGTACCTGCGAAAGGCCAAAATTTGAGGGGCTTCCACTAGCTGGAAAAATGTTCTTGTAGTAGACCTTCTCTCACCTTTACTGCCATTTCTCCTGCTTCCCTGCTCATCGATATTCCACCCCATCCTCCTCGCTATTATACAATTAGGGCATAGTGCTGGCTGGCTGGAAAAATCTCAAGCTATTTACCACACTGGGGAGAGTTTGCATCTAATAAATCAAGCTGGAATAAATTAGATCAAACAAACAACACTTGCATCGTTGTTTACATTTGCATTAACTTGGCAGCACCTTGAGGTCTTTTTATATATGTTTGCACCAGGCCGATAAACACCCACTCATCTGGTCACTTGTTGCAGTGGCAGCTGGCCTATTAGTACAAATGGGGCACAGCCCCATAAAACTCAGTCTAACTTCAACCAGCCACTACCCGTCTGCCTCTTACAACCAGTCCAGCAGGTGGCCTTGGCTGTCAGCTTTGTCTTCCTTAGTCTCAATGTTGCCCCTTGCATAACACAGCAAGGAGAAGAATGGGGGCAAAGCTAATCATTGGCTGTAGATGGGCCAGACATTTGCTCTGGCTCCACCTACTGTTGGGTTCCCTGCCTTACGCCCTATCAGTCCCAATGGGAAACAGCCACAGCCATTGTGAATAAAAATCACTTCCAAATGACTAAGGCAGGAGGATTATGTCAACTGGGTCTTTTATTCAGGAAAAATTCCAAGGACTGCATCCTGTGTGCCACAGATGGCTAGCCCAGATCTGTTGGCTAGTCATTTTGATGGGCCAGTAACATTTCAGGACTTGTAAAACAAGTTGGCAATTTAAAAACCATTCTGTTGCTTAGAAATCTTTAGCCATCGTGGAACCTTTCTCCAGTGATGGAAAAAAGAATGGGTACATTTCAGGAATATTTTTAATCTGGCTGAAGGGAGCTGCAGATTTTGACACCTGGTGTTTCAAAATTTTAGTTTTGCAGTAAGCCAAGGGTCCCTGAGTATATGACCACAAAAGAATAAACTGAAAAAGCTAAAATGCATTTTAGCAGCTTCTCAGCAGCGGAATTGCAGAAAGCAGGAAAGAAGAATTGAAAGCCCCAAGAGAAGAGGAGGGGAGAAGGACTCTCAGGAAGACCTTGGGAATGGTACAGTGATAACTAACTCTGTACATAAGGTCATAGTAGTACAGGGGCTTATGATCAGGGATTCTCAATTTTTGCCAAGCCTTGGTAGCCAAGCTAAGAGGGGCTGCATCCTACCTACTCAGAATAGTCCCAGTGAAATTAATAAAACCATGAACATACAAATATAAATAAGATACTGTGTTTGATAAGCATCTTGTGCTTGCAAGCTTTTAGACAGTTGTTGGTTTTAAGTTCTGAATTGCAATTTGTTATATTGTTATATTGATTGTGTTCCTTAAAAGTGTCATAAAGATTTGTTGAATAAATAAATAATTTTAATCAGTTCTTTCATTTACAGGAGGGATGAGGAAGCTGTGGCCCCGCGGATGTTCTTGGACTACAGATCCCATCAGCCTCAGCCAGCATGGTCAATGATTAGGGATGATGGGAGTCATAGTCCAACAGCATCTGCAGGGCCACAAGTTCCCAATCCCCAGTTTAAACCAACTGGTGTAATGCTGTTGAGCCTGAAGCACATTGGACACTCCTTGTGTCGTTGTTGTTTTTGTTTTACAGTGGACCTGAAGAAGGCAAGGCAATGAAATGCACAGGGCAACTGTAATTTTTCCAACAAACTTTTCAATTTCAAGCAGCATCCTGAGGTTCTTCCTCTCCCTTTTTGGGCTTGAAACTTAGAAGCACATGATGGAGCTGCAGAACCCTGTGAGCCGGGTGGGATTGCCCGGAGGGCCATATTTGGCCCCCAGGCTTGAGGTTCCCCACTCCTAATTTCAACCTGTAAAAAGGAGAAGAAGGAATAAAGCTGCCCATTTTCAATTTAAAATCCCAAAGGAGAGGCAGAAATAAGTCTTCATCCTGGGTACTGTGGGTAGTAAAAGCAGCAACAGGTTTAAAGCCAGCCTGAATTTGTGTTTCAGTTCTAGAAGTACAGATAAAGCACATAATATGTGGCACTGAGGGCAAAATTCTACCACCGTTTGAAAATTTCAGCTTTAACTGTTTTTCTTTTTTTAAAAAAACACCACCACCACCTTCTAGTCCTTATTATTGCAAATCATGGAATCATACGGGTGGTGTCTGGTGAAATCTCAGAAGCCAGAAACGGGCCAATAAAGTTTTCCAGTGATCAAGGCTAATAGGGAAACCAGAAATAGGCAAATTAGATTTCAAGATGGCGCTAAAACTGTTTAAATCCCCCGGCCTGGAAGCACAACCTGCTGCTTCTCTTTCAACCTCAAACCCAGATAAATGCAGTTGTCTCCAGAGCGCGCAATGGCGTGTACTCTACCCATTATGTGCTGCATGAGGAGTTTGAGGGACAGGATCAAGATGTACGGAAGACTCTTGTGTAGCCAGTGGAGGAGATATCTGAGCTCGGAAAGGGAGCTGCCGCTCTGCTCCTCCAAATCCGAGCCGCCATCTTGAGGCCCTCGAGCTTCGCCGTGGGAGTGGGAGCGGGAATGGCTCTGAGTCCCTGACTGCAGGTGCTGCCTGGCGCCAGCGTCTTCACCTGCTTCTCCCAGAGCAGAGCTCAGCTGGATGTGGATGTCCCCTCCATGCTGGCAAGATCCTTCTCCTGGTGACCGTGCTCCATGAGTGCACTGAGAGGCTGAG
Organism: Podarcis gaigeae; assembly: GCF_964106915.1. Taxonomy (NCBI): domain Eukaryota; kingdom Metazoa; phylum Chordata; class Lepidosauria; order Squamata; family Lacertidae; genus Podarcis; species Podarcis gaigeae. Next base: position 41,076,249 of record NC_139692.1, on the reverse strand, counting down.
GTACCGTTGCTGTTTCCTGCCGCGCCGTGGCGATTATTTGAGTGGGGCTGCATGGCAGCACGTTGGAGGTGATCTGCTCCAAATTGCTCGGTTTTGACGAGATGATTCCTAAGGAGGAACAAAGAAACAATTTTAAAATGGTTTCTAATTGAATCAGCCCTTGTTTTAGAACCATGAGGACCGGAATCTTCATCTGTTATTAGGGGAAGTGCTGTAGCTTAGCAGTAGAGCATACGCTTTGCATGAAGAAGGTTCCAGATTTAACCCCAAGTAGGGCTTGGGAGAAAGGCGATGACAAACCTAGACAGCATCTTAAAAAGCAGAGACATCACCTTGCCAACAAAGGTCCGTATAGTTAAAGCCATGGTTTTCCCAGTAGTGATGTATGGAAGTGAGAGCTGGACCATAAAGCATCCATTCTTCGACTGATCACCGAAGAATGGATGCTTTTGAATTATGGTGCTGGAGGAGACTCTTGAGAGTCCCATGGACTGCAAGAAGATCAAACCTATCCATTCTTAAGGAAATCAGCCCTGAGTGTTCACTGGAAGGACAGATCCTGAAGCTGAGACTCCAATACTTTGGCCACCTCATGAGAAGAGAAGACTCCCTGGAAAAGACCCTGATGTTGGGAAAGATGGAGAGCACAAGGAGAAGGGGACGACAGAGGGCGAGATGGCTGGGTAGTGTTCTCGAAGCTACAAACATGAGTCTGACCAAACTGCGGGAGGCAGTGGAAGACAGGAGTGCCTGGCGTGCTCTGGTCCAGGGGGTCACGAAGAGTCAGACACGACTAAACGACTAAACAACAAGGGCTGGGTTAGACCTCTATCTGAAACCCTGGAAAGCCCCTGCCACTCAACGTAGACCATGGGTCATAGTCCCTCTGCCACCGCCACCAGCCTCTGCCACTCGCAAGGCACAGGTAAGCAGCCACCGGGGCTCGTCTGGTGCTGTGGAGAAGGGAGGGGAGAGTCGTGGGGGGAGGTTCAAAATATAGTCCAGCCCCCCACAAGGTATGAGGGACAGTGGACTGGCCCCCTGAGGAAAAAGTTTGTTGTCCCCCTGACATAGACAATACAGACCTAGATGGACTACTAGTCTGTATACAGCAGCTTCTGATAGATCTTCAGCTATCTGCTGAGTCTGGGCATATAGGGGTCCATTAGAACCTTAGCCAGCCAGAAGCTGGCCCTGTGTGGTTCTCAAAGACAGATTAAATGACTCTGTCTGTGGTATGTTCAGCCTTCAAAAGAATTACAAGGCAGGTGTAGGTTTGTGAAAGCTGAAGGAACTGCATGGAGGTGGTTAAAATTTTACACTTATTCAGGAACATTTGCACAGAATAGCCCTTAAAAGTCCCCAGCCCAAGCGCTGCAAATATCTGTTATTAAAGTCATCTCACAAAGTACACAGGAAATGACAGATGGCAACTCTGTCAGCAAGAGAATCCTTGTAATTCTCCAATTTGAATGGTCACAAGGGATCGTCCTCTTAGATCCCTTGAATCATAACTATTCATTTGGAGATCAAATTCTGGAAACTAACTCAAAAAAACTTAAAATTGCAGTTAAATAATATTTAGGCAGGGGCGCAGATGGCGCTGTGGGTAAAGCCTCAGCGCCTAGGACTTGCCGATCGCATGGTCGGCGGTTCAAATCCCCGTGGCGGGGTGCACTCCCGGCGTTCGGTCCCAGCGCCTGCCAACCTAGCAGTTCGAAAGCACCCCCAGGTGCAAGTAGATAAATAGGGACCGCTCACCAGCGGGAAGGTAAACGGCGTTCCGTGTGCTGCGCTGGCTCGCCAGATGCAGCTTGTCACGCTGGCCACGTGACCCGGAAGTGTCTGCGGACAGCGCTGGCTCCCGGCCTCTAGAGTGAGATGAGCGCACAACCCTAGAGTCTGTCAAGACTGGCCCGTACGGGCAGGGGTACCTTTACCATACATTTAAAGCACATGGCTTCTCTCCCAGAATCCTGGAGCTGTGGTTCAGAGTTATAACTCCCAACACCCTTGCCAAAATACAGTTAATGATGCTTTGGGGAAATCAAGTATGGCATACATCCAACCTTAAGTCTCCTATCACCCTGCTCCTAGAGCAAGGGTGGGGAACCTTTGACCCGCCAGGTGTTGCTGTACTATAGCTCCCACCAGCCCCAGCAAGCATGACCAATGGTCAGGGATGATGGGAGCTGTAGTTCAGCATCATCTGGAGGGCCAAAGGTTCTCCACACCTGTCCATCAGTAACAGGGTCTTCCTGTTTCATAGACAGAAATCCATATCTCAACAAGCAGAGGTGGCAAACTAGTGTGGTGTGGTGGTTGGAGCGTGAGGGAGACCTGGGTTCGAATCTCCACTCAGTCATAAGGCCTTTTAGAAGCTACACCACTTTCAAACATATGATGGTGTGGGGGTGCAGTGGCCAAGAAAGGGCATTCACTGTGGCAGCCCCAAATCTGTAGAATTACCTCCCCAGGGAGGTTTGACCTTCACTCTGTAACTTTCATTGAATGTGGCAAATGCACCTCTTTAGCGTGGCATTTGATGTCCAAGATATATATATTTTAGAACCCACCATATTCTCTTGATTGCAAATAGTTCCAACTGATTTTAATCTTGTCTTTTAAAATTGTTTCAACCAACCCTGAGACCTTGTGATGAAGGCTGGTTAAGAAATCCAATTAAAAATAATAACAACCTGGGTAACCTTGGGCCAGTCACTACTTGTCGGCCTAGCCCTGTCGCAAGGATAAAATGGGGGTGCAAAAGGGGGGGGGGAATACAGCAGTGGTTCCCAAGTAGTTATGTATAGCAGACCCCGTTTTTCAAAAGCCAAGCCATGAACTCCATACTTTTGAAAATCTTGATATTTCTATGGTAGTTTTTGTTGTGTGAGTGGTGCTGCGGACCCCCTGGATGAGTTGTGCTGACTCCCTGGGGTCTGCGGACCACCCATTGGGAATCACTGATGTATATGACATTGTAAGCTTCTTGGAGGAAGGGAGGGATAACAGAGTGTCAGATAAAAAATAGAGGCCAGTAGTAAAGGAATGGGTTCCTTGACCCCAGACTGTTTTCTGGTGGATAGCAGAAAGCCCTCAAGTTGGTCGACTGCGTCAGACCAACACAGCTACCTACCTGAATCTAGAGCCCTCAAGCAGTGGCACCTGGTTCACTCAGGTGATCAAGGCACGACCCCATCTACCTCAGTCTACCCTCAACCACCTGTTAGCCTGACTCTGGCTGCCATTGCTTCCAGACACCACCTGCAGTTGGTTTCCCCACCTTTTCCCCCTACCAGTTGCAGTGGGCCCCAGGTACAACTGCCCCTCCGGGGGGAGAGGAGGGAGTCATCTAAATGGTCTCCGCCCTTGTTCACTGCCCATCCAAATGGGTCCCAGAACCCATTCTAAACCACAGCATATTTGAAGGGAGGAGCATTTGGGTCCTGCTTGCGAGCACCATTCAGTACTGTAGGATTTGCTTCTTAAGCAAACACGCACAGGGGTTTGCCAAAGTGGCAAAAATGACTGGAAGAATTAAGAATTGGGAAGGCCAAAATTTTAATATGGAATGGGGAAAATACGTTTCCGACCACAATTCAAAGTATTGGTGCCGACCTTTAAAGCCCTAAACGGCCTCGGCCCAGTACATCTGAAGGAGCGTCTCCACCCCCATCATTCTGGCAGGACACTGAGATCCAGCACCCAGGGCCTTCTGGCAATTCCCTCACTGCGAGACGTCAAGTTACAGGGAACCAGGCAGAGGACCTTCTCGGTGGTGGCACCCGCCCTGTGGAACGCCCTCCCACCAGATGTCAAAGAGAACAACAACTACCAGACTTTTAGAAGACATCTGAAGGCAGCCCTGTTTAGGGAAGCTTTTAATGTTTGATGCATTACGGTATTTTAATATTTTGTTGGAAGCCGCCCAGAGTGGCTGGGGAAGCCCAGCCAGATGGGCAGGATATAAATAATATATTATTATTATTATTATATTATTATTATTATATATATAAATACATATATAAAATCACTGTAAACATTTAAAATTATTCGTAGGATTGGAACGATACTTGTAGTTGGACTATGGTTGTAATGGAGAATTAATAGAATTGGACTAATAGAGAAGATGTGGGAGGAAAAAAATGTTAACATAAGGATCCACAAAAGGGAGAAGGAAAGTCCATGGGAATTTATGGAATTCTCTTTTTATTTTGATCGTTTGTAAATTTCAAAATTTGGAAAATTAAATAATAATAATTAAAAAACACGCCTGTTAAAAGAGGAGGAAATCAAACCGAGCCTTCCAGTCCCGTAAAATACTGTTATCAGCATCAACAGAAGGGCAACAGAATGATCCTGGAGCCCAGCCCCCCGTGTGAAGCTATTACAACCCCAGGGTCTCTGAGCAGCTACAGAGGGCATGGGGGGGGAGCTTACAACCAAAGCTCTTATCTCCAACCCCCACCTGCAGCCTGACTGAAGGGACCTTGCAGGAAAGCTGAAACCACCACAACTTCTTACAAGAAGTTGAGAAAGTGAAAGCTGGTGGAGGGAAGGTGTCCCAGAAAATAAAAAAGGTAGCTTCGTCGGCCTGTAGGGAAAAAACAAACAAACCCCAAACCCGTAACATTAGGGCAATACTTGGGTCAAGGGACACGGAAACGACGCGGAGAACAGCTTTCAAAGCCAACATTAAGTCTCCCCCCTTCGCTCTGCTTTGGTTGGCCTAATAAATGATATTATATAGAGGGGGGAGGCGGCGAAAGAGTTTATATACAGTAAAGGGAAGGAAGGGGGAAAGGGAGCCAGAGGGGGCGAGTCAAGGGGAAGGGATCCACTCGGGTTTCTTCGGGGTCCGCGGCAGAGTCTCTCTCCTCACCCACCTACCTCTCATAGCGCGGCGGCCGGTGCTTCATGGCGAGCGCCGCTCTTGAGGCCGCGGCCTCCCGTCAGCCTCCATCCCCGCCGGCGAGTAAACAGGCAGGCTCCGAAGGGGGGGGGCCGGCCGGGCAAGTTCCAACTACCGGCCCGAGGAGGAAGAGGAGTGGCCGGAGGAGGAGGGAGAAGGAGAGCTAGGCCCGGAGGGCCCGGTCGCCATGGCAACGGGAGAGCCGGGCCTGCGAGGCGGAGGAGAAGCTGAGCGCGGCTTCCTTGAGCCCCCGTAAGGTGGCTATTCAACAATAAGGATAATAATAGCAATAATTCTATTTTGTTGTTCGCACCTAAGTTCCTCTCAGAGTAAGCCCACTGAAATCAGTAAACCTAAGTTCCATTGCCTTCCGTGGGTCTGCTCTTGAGTACGGCTAACACCATTATTCGCCCTTTATTGTTATTATAATGCCCATTATTTTGCTGTTTTTATTCCTGTTGCACATTTCTACTATCACTTGTTGCCTTTCGTTGCTGCTATCGTAGCTGCTGATCTATTACTGTATTGTCATTGTCCGCTTCATTTTTTGTTGTATTACCACCACCGTCAACATTGTTACTGTTTTGTTTGTATTAATTATTGTTCTCACTGCCATTTTTGATTTAGGGTTGCATCCAACTAAGTATTAACTCAAGAGTAGACCCTTTTAAATGAATGGGACCAACTTGGTCATGTCCGCTTATTTCAGTGGGTCTGCTCTGAGCTTGACTGATGTTGGACACTAAACCTTATTGATTATTCTACATCCCTGGCATACATTTAAAGTACTGTACTCTTTCCCGATTCAACAGCCATGGAGAGTGCTGGGAAGTGTAGTTTGCTAAGGGTGCTGGGAATTGTAGCTCAGGTAGGTCAGCACCCTGAACAAACTACACATCTCAGCATTCTTTGTGGGATGATCTATGGCTGTTGGAAGTGCTATAAGAGTGCTTTCCATGTATGGAGTAGATGTGAAATTAGTTACAGTACAGTATTGGGGTATTGCAGTCAACATCCTGTAGAAAACAAGTCAGGTTTAATGCACATCCTGTCCGAAGCAATCTCTGGTGACGGTTCCTAGATTTGCTGTATGTGCCTCCTCTGCTTATGCACGTGGACCCTCTTAGTTGCATTGGTGTCCATCTTCATAACATACACCAATGGTTCCCCCACACACACCTTTTTGGAGCCCAAAAGGCACATTTGGAAGACTAAGAAACTGGCCTAGGTGCCACCAAACACCCATTTAATGGAAGAAGAACTGCTGGTGTTCAGAACCCCCTTCCAAACAGGTTGTTGTTGTTTAGTCGTGTCCGACTCTTCGTGACCCCATGGACCAGAGCATGCCAGGCAAACAGGTAGTTCCCCCAAATAACCCAGGTACCTCCAAACAGGTACCTCCCCCAAATAACCCAGAATAATTTAAGCAGACATCTCTCCAAAAAAAATAAACAGGCAACACTCCTAACGAAGCAATATAGCCAAAATCTCAATTAAAAGTTTTTTTAAATTGGTACGGGTGCTATGTGTCTGAGGCACCATGGTGTCTGAAGGTGCTACGTTGAAAGTCTTTAAATGCATCTTTACACCTGTGTGTTAACTTTTTTTTCACCTGGCAAAGTCCTTTTTATCCAGTGCTTGGGATTGGGCTTGTAATAATTTGGACCTCAGCTCTCTTGTCTGTGTTGCAGCTTTCCCCCTCCAGTGTCATGTCATGAAGACCTTCTAAACTGGAAAACTAGAAGTGATTGCATATCACTTGGGGGAGGGGGAATACTGCATGAAATGGAGAAAGAAACTGGAGAAATATCTGGACACCCAAGAACAAAATTAGACAACCATAACCAGACTTGCAGCATCTCTTGGTTCAGTGCCTGCCTACAGGAAACACTATTGCCTGGAAAGCCATGGCATAAGGTACTAATCTTTGCTGTAAAGCTTGCACCCTCTTATTTTTCTTCCTTTGCTCCTCCTTTCCTCCTCCAACAACAGCAATACCACTTACCATTTATATGGCACTTAGGATGTTCCAAAATACGTTTCTTAGCCTTTATTTTAGGTCCAGTTTCAAATTTCTGCAGGGGCCTCATTGTTATAATTGTTGTTATTATTGTTGTTACATTTATATTCTAGGATATTTATATTCTAGGATATTTCCTCCAAGAAGCTCAAGGAACAATGTTCTCCCCATCTTTATGAGGTTCCTTAGGCTGTAAGAAAGTAACTGGCCCAAAGTCACCTAGTGAACTTCATGGGTGAGTGAGGATTTGAATGCTGGTCACCCAAGTCTTTGTCCAACACTCACCACATTATCACACACTGAAGGTCGCTGGGTCTTCACCCCTCAGCTGAACTTAATTTGCCAGGCCCAATCACCGTTTGTCAGCCAAACTAACCTCGCAGGGTTGTTGTGACAACTGCATGGACTATCCTTAGCTTCAGTGTGGAGCCAGTGTGGTGTAGTGGTTAAGAGCGGTAGTCTCGTAATCTGGGGAACCGGGTTCGCGTCTCCGCTCCTCCACATGCAGCTGCTGGGTGACCTTGGGCTAGTCACGCTTCTTTGAAGTCTCTCAGCCCCACTCACCTCACAGAGTGTTTGTTGTGGGGGAGGAAGGGAAAGGGGAATGTTAGCCGCTTTGAGACTCCTGAAGGGGAGTGAAAGGCGGGATAGCAAATCCAAACTCCTCCTCCTCCTTCAGAGTTTGTTAATTAGTGACATTTATCCCTCTTGCCTTTCCTTTCAAGGAATTTATGCTCATAATAGCCCATAGTTGAGGGGGAGACTAGCCCAAGGTCATTCAATTGGCTTTACCACTGAATGAGGGTTGGGATGGGAGCAGGGAGAGAGCTGGCCCTTGTTTGACACTTGAACCACTAAACTTCACTGGAGCTCAATATAGGCAAATGGAAATAATAAATTGGATTGCAAGTAATTCCTAATAACTATTGTGTCTGTGTGGTGTCGGTGCACATGCAAAATAACTGATGATTTTTCTAGGTTTTAGAGAGATTGGAAACTGCCTTCGCCGATGAAATAAAGGACAAGATAAGAGACCCAAAGCAAAGAAAAATGGTTTTCAATCTCCTTGGCCAGACCTTTGTCAAAAGATATTTCATTGACTGCCCTGTTCAGCCTGATTCACTCGTAAGTGTGGTATAACAACTAAAGGCTAATAAGGTCACATTAAAACAATGACTTGTTGGTATAGATTCTAGTCATGGCTAGTGTGATGGGCCAGAACTGCAGAGCTGCCCTCCTGATATCAGTGTTGCCACAGCTTACCAATTTCTGGCCAATGCAAGGCAGTGACAAGGTCAGGACTATGCAGTCACACCAGCAAAGCCACTGTGGGCATCTGCCCAGCCACAACTTCACTGCTGCTTTACCAAACCCAGCCCCATCCAGGTGAACTATAGTGGCACCAGGGTCAGAAGGGCAACTCTGCATCTCTGCCCCACCACACCAAGAGCCAGAATGAGAGCCTCCAGGGCTCCGGAGCCTACCCAGGGTTTGTTCTTGGAATGAAAGTCCCTGGAATCTCTGGTGTCTTGAGGATATTTGGTTATATTTACACATATAAGTAAACTGAAGATGGAAGGGCTCACAGCATTTACATTCCAACATAGTTTGCTTCCCCATTACTGCAGGTTTTTGAGGAGGGTTCCCCAACACATGGGACACAGGTGGCACTGTGGGTTAAACCATAGAGCCTAGGACTTGCCGATCAGAAGGTCGGCGGTTCGAATCCCTGTGATGGGGTGAGTTCCCGTTGCTCGGTCCCTGCTTCTGCCAACCTAGCAATTCAAAAACACGTCAAAGTGCAAGTAGATAAATAGGTACCGCTCCGGTGGGAAGGTAAACGGCTTTTCCGTGCGCTGCTCTGGTTTGTCAGAAGCGGCTTAGTCATGCTGGCCACACAACCTGGAAGCTGTACACCAGCTCCCTCAGCCAATAAAGCGAGATGAGCACCGCAACCCCAGAGTCGGCCACGACTGGACCTAATAGTCAGGGGTCCCTTTACCCCAACCTTACCCCAACACATCTGTACTTGGTCAACTCCTTAGACATGTAAATAGTGTGCTTAACAGGCTCAGCTGCGGCCATTGAATTCTGACAGTAAGATCTGTTCTACAGTGGAACTTTCTCCCTTGGGAGGTTGTGGACTCTCTCACCTTGTAGGATTTTAAGCAGACGTTGGATTGCCCATCCTTCAATTCCTGCATTGCAGGGGCTTGGACTAGATGACCTTTTCCAACTCTAAATTTTAGGTTTGGCCACTTCCTCAATCCCTTCTACTACCAACTCCCATCTTACAAATACAAAACCACATGGTTGGAGGGGACCCACAACATCCAAACCAACCCATCAATCCGATAACATTACATTTGTTGCCTCTGGCCACACCCACCACTGTCATGTGACCCTTGGAATTTTGTCCAGAAGGAAATGCAGTTCTTGGGCTGAAAAATGTTCCCCAACCCTGGTTTAATGGAACACATGAAACTGCTTTATACCAGGACAGGCACCGTTAGTCTGTCTAGCAGCTTCCTTCTAAGCCAGGCATAGGCAAACTTGGCCCTCCAGATGTTTTGAGACTACAATTCCCATCATCCCTGACCACTGGTCCTGTTAGCTAGGGATCATGGGAGTTGTAGGCCAAAAAAAATCTGGAGGGCCAAGTTTGCCTATGCCTGTTCTAAGATCTGAAATGGAGGTCTTCCCCATCACATGCCAATTTCTCCTTTTACCTGGAGGTGCTGGTGACTGAATTTCTGCATGTAAAGCAGGGTCTACACTACTGAGCTGTGTCCCCTCCCCTCCCCTGGTGACCAAATGGCTAAATTGAGCCCAAATCTATTTAACTAGAAAGAACTGAAATTTTACTACTGAGAAAACTTGGATATTTACTGCATCTATGCTGAAAAAACTCAGTTTCTTTTCTGGGAAACACCTCTTGATAATTCAGCTAATAATTCCTTTGGTTCCACTGTATAGAGTGGAGCATAGCTCAGTGACAGACCATCTGCTTTGCATGCAGGATGTCCTGATTTCAATCCCTGACAACTCCAAATAGGGTTGGGGAGAGCCTTCTCTGAACCCCTGGAGAGCTGCTGCCAAATGTTGACAGTTCTGAGCTAGCAGGATCCAGTGGCCTGACTTGGTTTTAAGGCAGTTTCCTTTGTTCCTGTGAGTTGCAACAGAAAGCTAATTGTTAAAAACAACTATCTCCACTTAGTCCTCCACAGCCATAAGTGAGATCAACAACACAAAGCTGGAAGAAGCTACAAGAGTCTGGCTACACAATCAGTGTTTGAAAGCGGCAGAAAGTATTCGCTGTCATTTTCATTCAGGTGAGTCAAGATGTTCTTTTAGAGCCTGCACACAAACTAAGTCAATGGAAACAATCACCAAGAGAATGGATAAAACTCAGTCTTTTCCAAGCCCACTTAAGGTTCGCCTTTCAAAATATAAAGCAAAACCATGTTATCTACTGCTTGGTTCTAGGCAGAAACCTACCTTTACTTTCTTGGCATTCTTTCTTTTCTACGGGCTCTGGCCTTCCATGAAGCTCATGACTTTATAAGAAATGTTAAAAAGTTGGCTTAACAATCATTGTGATCCTTGGTCCCACCTAGCTCAGTATTGTCTGCATTGACTGACAGCAGCTATCCAAGGATTCAGGACGGGTTTCTCCCAGCCCTGCCTGGAGATGCTGAGGATTGAACCCAGGGCCTTCTGTGTGCAAGACAGATGCTCTACCACTGAGCTACACCCCCCCCCCCCCGAAAGAGCATAGGAACCTAGGGAGCTATCTTACACAGAGCCAGCCCATTGATTCACATGGCTCTCCTGAGTTTCAGACAGGGAGTCCTTTACCTTGCCCATTTTGCAGCTGATAAGACATGGCACTTGTGAGAAACAACTAAACCGTTATCTTGTTTGTTTCCTGAATCCTGAGTTTACTGTCAAAGGACAATTCGGTTTTCTTTGCAGAACCCCTACAGGAGGCGATAATTTAAGCTTGCTGAAAGCTTCGTATTATTGTGCTCATCTTTACATCAAGGCAAGGTTAAAATAGTTAATTGTGGGGGTACACTTCATATCAAGTAAGGCCAACTTTATTGATGCCGTGATCTACAGAAATAAACCATAGAAAAAGTCCAGATTGGCAAACACTTCCACAGTGGGGCTTCATCCATATTCAGTGTCACTTAGTAGAGACCGTGGCCTTGATTTTCCCACCCCTATACACAGCACACCAGGGCTGCATGCCTCCTGGCCAGAGAATTGTCAGTCATCCTGATCAGCTGTTTGGTGGGAGAGAAGTGAAGAGGGAATTAAATCTAGCCCATTGCTCCCCTTCTGAAACAGCTGATTAGCATGATTGCCTATTATGTGGCATGGGCTTTTCATGCAGTTCCTAATCCAGCTAGGTGTTTGTGAGTGGAATCTTGATTTTGAGTGCCATCCTATCCATGTCTATTCTAAAGCTAGTCCCCCCCCTTGAGCTCAATGTGGCATACTCCCAAATAACTAGGTGTGTAGGACTGCAGCCTTAGGCATTGAACTCAGCATGGTTAGGATTGTGCTGTGAGTGTCTGTATGCCTCCTGCCTGGATTATGGCAACTGGGCATGTGTGTGTGTGTGTGTGTGTGTGTGTGTGTGCACATATTATTTCCCACTCTATACCTAGGGCTCAGGATGAGTTATAAATGCGCTTTACTCAGAGAGCCATCAAGCCAATATCCTTTATGAGGAGTGATTTTGAACCCAGTCTGTTATGACTGCTGTCTTCCCGCAAATTCTTTTCCCTCGTGGCAATGTTATTGTGTGGTTTAATTTTTAAAAATGAGTCAATGAAAGGGGGCCGGGGGGGGCGGGAAATGGACAGGGAAACCTATTTGACTTGCAATATCCTTGCTGCGTGAGCTTTGAAGTAATTACAATTTGTACTGGAAGAAGTCCCGCTGCTTCCAAATTGACTTTGCATTGTGGGAAACCTGAAAAATATTGCGCCGTCTAGTTCTGCCAGAGAGCAAAAAAATAGAATAAAAAAATTAGATGATTGCACAGCCCGTCGTCTTTTTTTTTATTATTTTTTCAGCGTATCGCCTCAGATTAGTTTGCATGTGAAAAAGACATCTGTTTCCTTTCATGTTAATAATATCGCTGTTTTCAAAGGAGGTGGGGGGAATGCTTTAAAAAAAGTTGAAAGATCAGTTCTGTATTCTTGACACACAGAAAACTTCCCATTTGCTTTACTGAGAGTTCCAAAAGGAGCCTTGGAAGGATTTAAAAGGCAGGGTGTGTCAATACCAATATTGTAAATGCCTTTCCCTACCCCCCTCCTTGAGCAATTGGAAGCTAGGGGGTCAGTGTCTTTTGAAAGAGAGAGAACAGGAGACTTGTGACATGTGTGTTTCGTTATGTGTCTTGATTTACAGCAAGACTGGGAAACCCTTTTTAAGTCCAAGGTGAAAACTACGGGCGCCCAGTGGGAACATTCCATCATTGGGTGGAGCCCAAAAGTGGGCAGGGCCAGACCCCAAAGTAAGTGTGGCCCAACAAGCCGTTGGGCTCCATGCTTTCCATTCCACTAGCCAACCATATCTGAGGTATCACATAGTCAGGATGCTGGAATGAAGAATACCCTCTCCTGAGTAGCTGCAATTATACACCCTGAACGCACAAACACAATGACACAAAACACTTAACATCCCCTTAACACACAGTCCCATGTGTGCAATCATTTGCAAATGCCACGAATTGCAACAGGATGAGGAACGGAGAACGAGTGGACATGCAGGTGGTGCAAGCGGAATCAGCATCAAGTCAGCCAAAAAGCAAGCCATTTGCTCTTGGAGCAGGCTCCTCAATGGCTTCTCATTCTCATCCACCTGCCAAACCCAGGCAGTTCTGCTTTATTCGCTTGCCTGCATTCAGATCAGCCAGCCTGTTCCTGTCAAATTGTGCCCAGGCAACTGAGGTGTGTCACTGTCCCAGATTTCCGCAGCTAGTAGCCACCAGCCATGAAAGGCAAGTGCTTCCACTTCTTTCTAAAGCAGGAGGGGTAGGGAATCTGTGGTTGTCTAGATGTTTGGGTGCTCCAGTTCCCATCAGCCCCTGACAGCATTGCCCAGTGGTCAGGGGTAATGGGATGTGGAGCCACAGGTTGCCCCACTTGTGTTCTACAACAAGCAGGTAAGCTGGATGGAAGGAGGTTATCACAGTCACACCCCCTGTTTCATAAATGAGTAGAGATTTTAACTTTCTGTGGAGCAGGTGCTGAGGCAGCCAGTCTGGCTCCTGAGATGGTTCATTTTCTTGACGACGTCTACAGTGTTGTAATAGCCGAGATGGAGTTGCTGTTGGCCACCTGTGGAGACCGTCGCAAGGTAATAAATGCATTGTCCCTGTTCTGCTGATGATACTCCTTTTAAAACGTATGAAGCATTGCTAAAATCCCAGAGTTATGACAAGAGGGGTATTTGTGAAAGGAGGGGCTTGTATCTCACAAGAAAATTACAATGTTCTCCACCACCCAGGGCTGTTTATCAGTGAGGGCTGGGCCACCCTGGGTCAGTGCTGGGGGGGCAAGTTTGCCCCCTATTGCCCTGTGGTCTCCAATTGCTGCATCCCTCCACTTCTGTGGAAGAAAGTAAGTCGCAATGGAGCCTAAATATATATAGATATATCTGACTGATTCCTCTGCTCTCAGCTTCTCATTTCTCCAAGCTTCTGTTCATGTTATTATTATAAGACCTTGCAAAAAATCATTTGTATTGTAGCGCAAATTTCTCCTGTATGAAATGTTGCCCAACACACACGTTTTTCTTGGCAAGCAACTTCCCTTGATGTAACACATTTTATTCATTACTTTCACTAATATATGCATTTTTATTCTTTCCCCTCATGCAGCCTTTCTTTCTTTCTTTTTCTTTTTTTTTTTTTTTTGGTACACATTGGTTGCAGAATTGAATCACAAAATTCAGGAAAATGTGAATTTTGAAAGATAGTTCTCTTTTGGTCCTCATATTGTTTTGGAGAGTGAGAATTATTTTTGATTGATTGAATTTACATCCCGCCCTTCCTCTCCAAGGAGGAAGAGATATAGAAATAAAAAACAATAAGCAGAAAGATTCTAAAGCAGGTTAAGATGATCCAAAAACGATGACAATTGAGAGCATTATTCCATCCAGTGATCTTGAGGTTGCTGGGAACAATATTCTCTAGCCACCAAATGCCTGGTTAAACAGGAATGCTTTCAAACTCCTGAAAGTTAATAGAGATGGAGATAAGTGTACCTCATTAATGAAGGTGTTCCACAACCAATGAACCACCACTGAAAAGGGCCTGCCATGCGTCAGCATCAACTGGGCAGCCTCTGATGGCGGCAGCATCAACTAGGCCTCACCTGCCAGTCGTACTGTCCAAAACATTTGGTACTGAGGAAGGCACTCTTTTGGGTACTTGGGTCTCAAGCCATTTAGGGCTTTATATGCTAGTACTAATTTAGCCCAGGAGCATAGCCAGGCCAGTGCTTTCAGGACCGGTGTCCCATGGTCCCATGGGATTGCCCCATTTATCCCAAGGTAGGTTCTCATTAAAATCCTTACTGAGCTTATTCCCACCCCCACCCCCCAAAAAACCCCTAGCTCCCTTTACCTAGCTTTAAGTGTGTTTAACGATCCTATGAAAACAAAGAAATAATAGTAACCTTGGCCTGTTAATAAACATTCTTTCCATAATGGTGTAGTTCATTTTTATCCCAGTTTTCTAATAAAAGAATAAAGTGGCTTGCGATAAAAATAAATGATGATGAGCTATAAAGCAATAGATCATTAAAAGTAAAAGTAAAACATTAATACACAGAGCATATGAAAGAAGTTGGCTTGACTCATCACAATGACAGTGTGTGTCATCAGTGATACTTGGTGGGGGAAAATCTGTTTTTTGGAAAATTTTCAATTTTTTCTGTGGAAAATATTCTGTTTTATAAGTTATTTAATAACAATGAATGGATGTCAACTGCAAATACAGTGGTACCTCGGGTTACATACGCTTCAGGTTACAGACTCCGCTAACCCAGAAATAGTGCTTCAGGTTAAGAACTTTGCTTCAGGATGAGAACAGAAATCGTGCTGTGGTGGCGCGGCAGCAGCAGGAGGCCCCATTAGCTAAAGTGGTGCTTCAGGTTAAGAACAGTTTCAGGTTAAGAACGGACCTCCGGAACAAATTGAGTACTTAACCCCAGGTATCACTGTAAATACTAGGCATGTTTGACAGTTTTTAAAAAGTCTGCTTTAACTGTTTGGCATGGCTACAGCCTTAGTTAGTAGCCTCACCAAACTACAATGATTGACAGCAAATTCTATCTTCATAGGCACATCTCGAAGGAAGTGCGCAAGGAGGTGAAGCTTTATGGAAACTGCCCCAGTCATCAAGGGTCTCGGGAGAAACTTCCATGGTTCTGCAGAGGCCTAAATCCATTGAGAGTAAAGACATTTGTCTAGTCTTATCTAAAAGACCAGCTTCTCAAGTCAATGGAAATGGAAAAGGTACCAGCTTTGCATTCGAAATTCTAAAAGTGAGGCTTAAATCTGTGTATGAAAAATTGGTTCAGCCCAACATGCTTCATTAAAAATCTCTGGAAGCTGCCTTGTATCAAGTCATATCAACATCAGTCCATCTAGCTGACAAGCAATAACACTCCAGTATTTCCATCTCCTCCCAGGAGATGCCAGGGATTGAATTTGGGACATTTCACGTAGTATAAAGAATGGTCGCATCCATACCATACATTTAAAGCACACTGCCCCCCCCATTTAATCCTGGCAACTGTGATTTCTTAAGGGTAACTGGGAGTTGTAGTTTATGCCTCACACAGTTACATTTCCCAGGATACTCTGGGGGAAGCTATGAGCCTTAAATCCAATTTAGACGTATGGTGTAGATGGGATCATAATGTGAAAACAAGGGCCAGATCAGGTGAGATGATGGAGATCTGCGATTTGATCTCCTTTTTAAAAAAATGTAGGTGGGGAACAGCCACCACCAGTGACTTGGGCTATATAGCAGGGGAAAAGATTTGGTTTGGGACCACAGCATTGGGGCGTTAACCCTTTCTCCACTGGTGCTATTTTCCTGATGAAAATTCCCCCTCCCCATCCAAATCAGGGGCGGGGGTAGGTCACTAGTGCTTTCCCCACAAAATGTAGAGGAATGGGAGAGCCGGGCATTGTGGGTCCCTATCATTTTTAGTAGTTTGGTCATTGTACAAACGTTACATGTGTTAACTTCAAAACCATTAGGTGTACACACCTAAAAACTCTGAATGAGCGAGTCATCTCCAAATCGGATATCATTGATTAATTCACACAACATCTGCTGTGTGTGTGTGCGTTTGTTTGTCTTCCCTTCCACTGAAAGAAAGACGCTAGATCCACTTTGAAAGGTTTGTTTCCCCCCATTTACAGAAACATAAGAAACATAAAAAGCTCTCCACTTCAAAGGCACCCACAAGTGTTTGCTTTCATAGCACTAAGAGCTAATAGAGGTTATTCCCCTCCTCCCTTCAGCTGATACAGAGTGTCTTCATCTTTTATCCATTCAGACTAAAAGCAATTCGGTACACTGGTGCACAAACCCAAGCGCGCTGTAAGCGAGGCTTAATTTACTGTGGCGTATGTGTCACTTTCCAAAATAATGCCACTCTGCCAGCTTGTTTTCAGCATAGTCCCATGAGCCTTTTTAGTTCCACAGCGCTGGAGTATTTTAAATATTTTGAATCGGAAGCCGGATAGTTCAGTTGTGAAGTATGCACAAGTTGTATTAAAAACTGGGAGAAAGCAGCTGAGCAGGGTAGTTGGGTTGGTGGGGGAACAGGTAACAAATAAGCACCTAAGAAAACAGAAAGCTCTCCAAAGTCTCTTACATTGGAAAAATAATTTCAACATCCTAATCGAATGCCTGCAATTCAGAGAGCCACTTCTGATGTGCTAGCAGCCAGTGGGCATTTTGACTTTCTTCTTCCCTCTCTTGACGCTCCTTCTCTCCAACATGTTCCAAACCACTTTTGATACTTCATGCAGTTTCAGAAGTGGTTTGCTGTGTGGTATCATGCGGCTGCTCTGACTCGGTTCTTTAGATCCTGGCTGACACACAGATATACGGGTATACAGCTATCAGAGCAAAACATAAGAACATAAGCAGAGCCTGGCTGCTGGATCAAGCCAAGGATACTGTCCCTACTTGTGATTCCCGGCAACTGGTTCTCAGAAGCACACAGCCCCCAACACTGGAGGCGTTGCATAGAGTCATGTGACACATTAAATAACAGAGTCATGTGACACTTTAAAGACGGATGCATTTTTAGAATCCTGGACTCGCGACAAAATTTAGTCCATCATTTGTATGTGCGTTCTTGGTGGATCCAAATAAATAAGGCTCACGGGTCCTTATTGGCATGCATTGATTTCCAGACATGTTCAAACTGTAGGTCCAAAATCAATGCCTTTTTTTGTTCAGTTTATCTCTTTGGTTTTGTGTTTATTATTTATTTATAGCAGTTGTAACCCTGCTCTTCAGCCAAAAGCAGTCTTGGAGCGACTTGCATACCAGCCAAACAAGACAGTCCCTACAGGCAATAGAGAGATAGATACACAAGAGAGAAGGGACAGGGAGAGGGAAGTGGAAAACCAGAACCAAAACTCAGGCACCATTTTGTAAACTGTTTGTTTCTATAATGACCAGCTGGCCCAGATCAGGGGCAGGAGGTGTCTGACGGAGCTGGGCTTCCAGCAGACCTGATGGAATGTGTCCTATGGCTTCCCATCTCTCCCACGGAGGCAGCCTGATGGAATAGCTGCCCCTGGGTGACAGCTGAGAGGAGAGGAGGCCTGGTGGGGCAGGCCTACCACAGTAGAGCAGAGCTCTGCCTCCCTGCTCCCCGACTTGCTGGAGTGGCTGCTCCCAAATGATGAGCTAGGTGGAAGGTTTCCTTTCCTTTCCTTGACTGCTTAGGAGTCACTTTTTAAAAATTACGTCTGTTCTTTTCAGACTTGCAGTTGCATATCAGACCTGAGCTACACCCCCCTGTTCTTAGCTGCCCAGAGAGCGATTTATTAGGCGATTTGCTCTGTGCCATAGTCTCTCGAGGTTCCGAGAACATGTCAGTGGTGTGTGAAAGTCTTAGTGGGAAACTGCTTCCAAGGACACTCCGGCAGTTCATTTGGATTGATAAACTCCTGAGAGCCAGCTCTGGAAGCCCGCAAACCAAAGAACTCATGTAAGTATCTCCGGGAGTGCAGCTGAAGAAGGGAAAGACAAGTTCCTGACCGCTCCCCTCCCTATGTTGATGAAGCAGGGGCCGTAATTCAGCAGCGGAGCACGTGCTTAGCGTGTAGAAGGCCCCAGACCCAGTCCTCACCAAAGGAGCCTGAGTATTACGCTAGGAAAGACGTTTGTGTCCCGGAATGGCTCCTGGCTCCAAACCCAGGGGCTGTGAGGAGAACCATCCATGGCGGTGACCAAACCTGTGAGACAAGGCTTGTCACAGCAGTAGAGTCGGCCATTGCTGGTGCTGGTTCTGTGAAGGCATAGATGTCTTCTGGTCTGATGCAAGATCCCATGGGGGGGGGGGGGAGCAGGAAGTCTGGATGAATTCTGCAGGACCATGGACAGCTCTGAGTGACCAACTTGCTCCAACAGAGACAGGCAGCAGGCTTAGGCCTTTTGTGCCTCTACCACCCCAGACTGCCGCTTCCAGTCTCCACAGCCTTGAGAGAGTGTCATCTTAAAGAGCCAATCCTCTAGCCTGAAGGTGGGCACCCCTTCTTTCCACAGCCTTCCTCCTGGTGCTCTGTTGCCCCTGTCAGACTATTGATGTGCAAGGGGAAGCGCCTAGTTCTTTATGTTCAGGGTAAGGTGTCCATGAGGGCCCAGACTCTGGCCCTACAAGCCCTAGTGGTCAGGGAGGTTCCTCTGGGAGTTGGAAGAATCATAGAGTTGGAAGGGACCTCGAGGGTCATTTACTCTAACCCCCTGCAATGCAGGAATGTCAACTAAAGTTTCTGTCAGGTGTGCGTGCAGGAGCCAGGCCCTGTGACCAATAGGACTTTGCAGGACTGGGACCTTCCTAAGTTAGTTCTGAAGAGGCAAGTCACAGCCTCACAGGAGAGGCCGATTGGTAACTCACAGCACCTGGTGGCAAGAGCTGGGAAGGGTTATAAGGTCAGCATTTCCTATTAAGTGGTTTCCAGCTGTAATGCGTTAAGAGAATATAAAAAAAGGGTTTGAAATAGGTAAAATTTAAGGGTAAGGATTTGCTGAACCAACAATTTGAAGTGGAATACAAAAAAGGGAGGTATGAGGAGGTCTGGGAAAGAAGCTAAAGGAAAATAAGTAATGGAAAATCTGTGTGTGTGTTTTTTAAAAATTATTCTTATTTTGTATTTTTTTGTATTTGTATTTCTGTCATTTTTTTTATTTTTATTGTATTATTATAAAAAATCTTAATAAATATTCTATAAAAATATATATAAGATCAGCATTTCCCTTCAGCTCTTTGCCACAGCAACACATTTCCTGCCTTGCTGCATTTGGCTTCTTGCTTCCTGATCCTTGAACCTCGGCTTCTTGACTCCCTGCTTCTTGATCCTCGGACCCTTGGCTTCTTGACTCCCGGCTCTATGACCCTTGGACTCTTGGCTTCCTGACTCCTGGCTTCTGGACCCCTGTTCCTCCTCCCACCCCGCCATCTTGCTCCAGGTCCTGACGTCCCCTGCTGGGACTTTGATTGCCTGTGACAGTTTCCATGACAGTTGGCCACCCAACCTCTTCAACTTAAAGGCCTCCAAGGAAGAAGCGCCCACAACCTCCTGAGGGAGTCCATTCCACTGTCAAACAGCTCTAACTGTCAGAAAGTTCTTCCTGTTGGTAGGGTTGAATAATCTGTCTTGAAGATTTGGACATTGCTTCTGCTTTCTGGCACTTTAAACTCCGCTTCTGGCTCCTTTCAATTAAAAAAAAATTAGTCCTGAGACCTATTTTTAAAAGCCCTCAAAACTATAAAATCCATCCTAGGGCTACTGAGAGAGACGCCAGAGAGGACTTTGGGCAAACTGTAGCACGGCAGATGGCGGAACTGAATCTCCGAAGTGCCACACGGTCACCTCTTTCAGGTCTTATTGAAAATACAGTTGTTGAGGTGAGTTGAAGGACCCCGACAGTTACAGGCAGGCACTCCCTAATATTTCAAAAAATGTGGGGTTGTGGTGAGGAGGAAGAGGGTACGGAGCAGCAACCCAGTTCCCTCAACTTCCATGACTCAGTGGGAAGCTGTGGGGTGGGGGTGGGGGAGGAAGCAGACAGAGAGAGAGGCAGGCAGAATAAAAAGGCTGGAATGGCCCTGCAGCTTCTGCCTACGCCTGTCTCTGGAAGTGGAAGTGTTTCCAGCAGTAGCCCGACCTGGTGCTACTATTCGTATATAGAGCTCATAATGGCTTGGGACCAGTTTACCTGCAAGATCACCGTACCCCATATGTGTCCATTTAACCACTTCAGTCTGCTGACCAGCACTGTTACAGATGCCATGATACTCATTCTGCATTTGTTAAGAAGTCAGTCTTTTAGTGTGGCAGGACACTCCCTTTGGAACCCCCTGCCTACCAGGCAGGCAGCCTCACCATAGTGCTTTTGATGCCGGCTTAAGGCTTTTTTTGTTTAGGCAAAGCCTATCCAGACATGTAGAATGTTGGGTTTTTTTAAAAAAAATCTGGTTGTTGTTTACTGTTGATTTTAAATATTATTTTTGGGAATGTTTCAAATACAGTGGTACCTCAGGTTACATACGCTTCAGGTTACATACGCTCCAGGTTACGGACTCATTAGCTAAAGTGGTGCTTCAGGTTAAGAACAGTTTCAGGTTAAGAATGGACCTCCAGAACGAATTAAGTACTTAACCCGAGGTACCACTATAGCTAGTTTAAACTGTTTATACTGATAATTTTATTGTTCTTTTTGCTTTGATGCTTTTTTTTTAATTGGCAAGTGGCATATAAATTTTGTAATTTAAGTAAATACCTTGACTTGCTGGGGATAAATAATTGATTTAAAACATTGCAAAACCACTTTAATATATATATATGTATAAGTTGTGTATAACCTGGGATAATTGAACCTGGCATCTTCTGCATATGAAATCTACGCTCTACCGTGGAGTTGCTGTCGTTATTATTATATTTACTCAAGGTGGCTTACATATAAAGCAACAACTGCTAAAATCCTAGTTACGGCCCCTTAGTTCCTGCTATGGGCTTATTTAGAAGACTGTGTTACAACACCAAACACACTTTCAGCTGTTAAAACTGAGAAGTTTTGTCCTATGTTAACTTGAGTATTTTCACTCCCATGCTGTTCTCACTGCTACATGCCAAAAATACAGCATTTCTCCCCCTGCCACCCATCTAATTTCTTCCCACAGAAATATAGAAGTGTTCCCTGCTTGCGTCCTTTTGCTACAAACGAGCAGGTGATTTTGGAGACCAGCAAAAGCTTAAACGTCTTGTATGTTTTCAACGGCACCTATGACCCCTACCTCATCTACTGGCTTTTCCCTCTGCAAATGGCATTTAAGCAAACAGCGCCAAGAGGTAAATCATTTACTATCCAAAATGACTGCAGGATTTCTGTTGTTCCTCTGTGTGCAGGTGTTATGCCTTCATCTGTTGGTAGGTCAATTGGGTGTTTTGAAGCGTTACATTATTAAATTTATATCCCACTCTTCCTCCCAAGGAAGTCCAGGGTGGCAAACAACAAGAGAGAAAATGATAAACAAAAAAATCTTAAATACAATTGTGATGCAGATGCAGACTTGGAAAGATCCTCAAAAGGCCTGTTGAAAGAGGAAGGTCTTCAGTAGGCGCCAGAAGGACAACAGGGATGTTGCCTGTCTGATATTCAAGGGGATTCAAGTAGATCAGGGAGAATCCCAAAAGTTTAGCAATGGCAACAACAACATGAATGTCCTCTAAAATTATACTTCTGAAATGAAGAAAGCCATGGCGTTGGAATCTGGGAGGTTGAGTATTTCTGGGGTAGGTCTTCATATAGAAGGACTGTGATCTCAGTCCAGTTTTGGTACTCAGAACTATTTCCTGGGCTTGGAAGTATGTAATTGTATTTTAATACTTTTAGCACCTAGGTTAGGCTGACATCGAATGGCTAGGTAATGCAAGAATTACAGAAACCTGCTAGACCAGGAATTGGGGAATATTTTTCCTGTTGGCAGGTGGGGGGTAGAGTTGGTGGTAGTTGGGACACAAGCCAAAAGTGGGAGCGCTTTTCCTTTTCTCCCTCTTTGTGCCACCCCTTTTTCATACTTTTTGACACCCATTCTCTGTCTCTGTCTGTCTCTCTCTCTCTCTCCCTGCCAACCCCCTTTTCACATTCTCTTTTCTGACACTACCTTGCTCTGTCTCGCTCATCTCTTTCGGCCACTCCTTTTCTCTATCTGCCACAGCCTTTTTGCTCCCACCCAACTTGGTGATTGAAATGAGCTACCATGTAGGCGGGGTGGGGGGGGAAGTATCTTATAATATATAAAGGTTGACATGATTGCTTTGATTTTAATTGTAGCAGAACACTCCTATGAATTAGCCATGTACCTGCATTCTCTACACCAGAACCTATTTCCAACTTGGGGGGAACTCTTTGTAACAGCGGAGTCAGTGATGAGTCTTCTGGAGAGAGAAGATGCTGAATTCTTTGCTCACCTTCATCGCGCTTTCAAAAAGAATGTCACAGTTGACCCTAAGGTACCTATTTATTTATTTAAGATATTTATTTGCTGCCCTTCATCAAAAGATTCCAGAGCAATGTACAATAGCATGAATAAAATTAGATAAAAATACAGTTTTGAAGTAAGGGACGCAGGTGGCTCTGTGGTCTAAACCACTGAGTCTAAGGCTTGCCGATCGGAAGGTTGGCGGTTCAAATCCCCGCAACAGAATGAGCTCCTGTTGCTCGGTCCCTGCTCCTGCCAACCTAGCACTTCAAAAGCACATCAAAGTGCAAGTAGATAAATAGGTACTGCTCCGGCGGGAAGGTAAACAGCGTTTCCGTGCACTGCTCTGGTTCACCAGAAGTGGCTTAGTCATGCTGACCACATGACCCAGAAAAACTGTCTGTGGACAAATGCCGGCTCCCTCGGCCAGTAAAGCGAGATGAGTGCTGTAACCCCAGAGTCGTCCGCGACTGGACTTAACTGTCAGGGGTTCTTTACCTTTTCCCCCCCTACAGTTTTGAACCGACATGTAAACAGAACAAAACACGACGAGACAAAAAATGTAAAAAAGCTCTTCCCTTGGCATTTAAAAGCTTGTAATGTCAGTGCCAATCATGCCTTTTCAAAGAGGGCAACCCATTCTTCTGTTTGATAGAACATCCCTTGCAGGCATTTGGCTCTGTTGTTGGTTGGGGATTCTCAAGAGTCCTGCTGGTGGTAGAAACAGGGAGTACAGTGGTACCTTGGGTTACATGCGCTTCAGTTTACATACACTTCAGGTTACAGACTCCGCTAACCCAGAAATATTGCTTCAGGTTAAGAACTTTGCTTCAGGATGAGAACAGAAATTGTGCTCTGGCAGCGCGGCGGCAGCAGGAGGCCCCATTAGCTAAAGTGGTTCTTCAGGTTAAGAACAGTTTCAGGTTAAGTACGGACCTCCGGAACGAATTAAGTACTTAACCCGAGGTATCACTGTACCAGGAATGAAGCACTCTCTCTTGTGACTCTTGGACCTCAGCCCTACCCCCCGACATCCTTTCTATTGACAATTTGTGCTCATGATAGTATCAGGGTGGCTATATGCAATCCTGCTTTCAATGTGATTTTCACCTGCATAAGTTTTGAGGTGAACATACTGCTCCATTTCCAATCAGTGCATGCATTTTATCAGTAGTAGTAGTAATAATAATAATAATAATAATTTTTTATTTATACCCCGTCCTCCCCAGCCAAGGCCGGGCTCAGAGCGGCTTACAAGCAATAATAAAAACAAATAAGTAGTAGCATTACTGTTGTTGTTTACTTGCTCTTCGGCCTGAGATCTCATGGCTGGTTATGATTAAAGCACAATATAAAAAAAACCCAGTTTAAAGCAACTTACAATCACAGAAATAAGGTTGGCCCTAAAATATACATCTCAAGTGTCAAAAGTCAAGGGTAATTGCAATGGAAATTTATGTTACTTTTTTGTGGTTTATGGATGTTTTTGATATTATTGATTTGTTTACTTTTGGTTACTTAAACGAAAACTAATAAAAAGAATTTAAAAAAAAGTTAAGGGTAAAGAGGTGCAGAAATCCTGCTGGGTTGGGGTATTTTTACCGCAAATGTTCTGCGGTGGTGGGCTGGCTTGTCCCACTCCTGTTGCTCTATAGTTCAAAAGTCCCTCCCCTGATGCAATAATGCAGTAGCATTGAGGAAGCATTGCAAAACAGCAAATAAAGCAGTATAAATCCACCACTAATGCAGAATATACCTATAAAAGAACACCGCCAGTCTAGAGAAGCTCCCATACTGCCCCTACTCTTTGGGGTGCTTTGTCCTAAGTGCGAATGGAACCACCATAAGGTAGTTGGCCATTTGCTGGTGGTGTGGTGGTGGGAGCCACCTCTGCCATTGGCCTTTGGTGATCATGCTGGGACCTACCCATGTTGGGAGGGCTGCTGCAGTGCACCCGTTCTCCCGTCAGTCTTGTTAATTAGAGGGCATAGAGCAGGGATCAGCAACCTTTTTCATCTGCTGGCCGGTCCACTATCCCTCAGACCATGTGGTGGGCTGGACTATATTTTGGGGGGTGGGATGAATGAATTCTTTATTGGCAAAACCTTTTTGGTGTTTCACAACTTTCTGACTAGTTGCAGGACCTTAGCCAGACCTATCGGAGTAAACGCAGAATCCACGGAAGCAATAGGCAACTTGGCTGCAGACAGGATAGACGAAGCAGGAACTAGGAACTTGTAGTTAGGTGTTTATTATATACAGTGGACTATTTACAGCACTTAGTGGGACGCAGGTGGCGCTGTGGGTTAAAGCCTCAGTGCCTAGGACTTGCCGATCGAAAGGTCGGCGGTTCGAATCCCTGCGGCGGGGTGCGCTCCCGCTGCTCGGTCCCAGCGCCTGCCAACCTAGCAGTTCGAAAGCACCTCCGGGTGCAAGTAGATAAATAGGGACCGCTTACCAGCGGGAAGGTAAACGGCGTTTCCGTGTGCGGCTCTGACTCGCCAGATGCAGCTTTGTCACGCTGGCCACGTGACCCGGAAGTGTCTCCGGACAGCGCTGGCCCCTGGCCTCTTGAGTGAGATGGGCGCACAACCCCAGAGTCTGTCAAGACTGGCCCGTACGGGCAGGGGTACCTTTACCTTTACCTTATTTACAGGAACAGAACACGGATTTTATGCTAGCACTCTCTGATACGACTCACAACTCCTACACTGACACACTGAACCACGAACTCTAAACTACCAGTTAGTAGGCCATTAATTATCACTCCCTTGAGAGAGCTTGACCAGTCAGGGAGCTGTCTCCATGCCTCTGTTATCACCAGGCAGACTTACTCCTTCAGATTGCCTTCTGGCTGTCTGCCAAACCTAAATTGACTCTGTGTGAGTAGCTGCACGTACACAGTTTCCCAACATTCTTATGCCCCACAAATAACCCAGAGATGAATTTTAAATAAAAGGACACATTCTACTCATGTAAAAACACGCTGATTCCCAGACCGTCCGTGGGCTGGATTGAGAAGGTGATTGGGCCACATCTGGGCCACGGGCCTTAGGTTGCCTACCCCTGGCATAGATGTTGGTGTGGGGAGATGCAGCAGCAGGAGCAACGGATTTGTCTGCTGCTGTGCCTGCACCACACCAGCCTTCCTGCTGCCTTGCCCTTCTCCCTCCTGGTAAGCACAGTGCTTCCAGAGGCAAGTGTCGGCAGGCTGGTTGATACCAGTCTTCCCTTTGTACAGTAGGCTACATTCCAGGCATTCAAAAGCCGTTGTCGTCATCATCATCATTTTATTTGTATGCCACCTTTCCACAGTTAAAAACAATGCTCAAGTCGGCTTACAGCACGACAAGATTTACATAATTACAAAAGTCATAAACAATAAATAAACCACATCAAAAAAATACACTACCAAATGGAAAACAATTTCCACATAAATCAAAAGATTACAGCATAAAAATCACAGTTTAAAATGACATGGGACGCAGGTGGCACTGTGGGTTAAACCACAGAGCCTAGGACTTGCCAATCAGAAGGTTGGCGGTTCGAATCCCCGCGACGGAGTAAGCTCCCGTTGCTCAGTCCCTGCCCTGCTCCTGCTAACCCAGCAGTTCAAAAGCACGGTCAAAGTGCAAGTAGATAAATAGGTACCGCTCTGGTGGGAAGGTAAACGGCGTTTCCGTGCGCTGCTCTGGTTCGCCAGAAGTGGCTTAGTCATGCTGGCCACATGACCCAGAAGGTCTACTCCGGCTCCCTCGGCCAATAAAGCGAGATGAGCGCCGCAACCCCCGGGTCGGTCATGACTGGACCAAATGGTCAGGGGTCCCTTAAAATGACATAGCTAAAAAAATAACAGCAATTAAAAAAGAAAAAGAAACCAAAAACGGAGCCCTCTTTGCTCAGCAACAGCGGCAGCAGCAGTCCTTTATGGAGCCTGTCAGGCCCCGGCCTAGGCCAGGTGGTGAGTGGCAGGACTGGGGCCCCCAGGCACTCCGCAGGGGAGACCTGGGCCCATCAGGTAAGAAAGGGGTTGGGTATCACAGTTCAAGGACACATCCTACTGAAGAAGAACAAAAGAAAGAACAGGCCCAGTGTGGTCTAAGAAGGGCCAGAAAGGGATTCCCGGAGGGCCTTAGGTTCTCCATTCCTATATTATGCCTCAGATTCAACAGGTAAATTGGAATGGAAAGTTCTCCATGCTTGTAGGAAGTGAAGAATGGGGAGGACCTGTTATTATTCCACCACAAATGCTATGGTTCCTTCCCCCCCCTTTTTTTCAGGATTTTCTGGTGGATTTGATACTTCAGGAAAGAGGGAGAGCTCAAGGGATCTGCGCGTTTGAAAATGGATTCCCATCAAGACAAAACGGGACCAAAGAAATTCTGGCAAGCCCTGTGGTTTTCCTTAGGAAGTGGATGGGAGAGGTAAAAACGAAGAAGCCAGCAAATCCTTTTTTGGTA
The DNA here is from genome assembly GCF_964106915.1 of Podarcis gaigeae. NCBI lineage: Eukaryota > Metazoa > Chordata > Lepidosauria > Squamata > Lacertidae > Podarcis > Podarcis gaigeae. The sequence goes on along the minus strand of NC_139692.1, from coordinate 41,049,087 downwards.
GAGTGGTGAGCTTGTCAAATAAATTGTTTGCCTGGCCACCCTTTACAACTGAAAAATTTTCAGAGGTGATCAGAATATGTTGCAGAATCCTGTTAGCCACCAGATTTTAGACCCCGTGGAGGAGATTTCTCCTAAGGGTGAAGTTGTGTAATGTTTCTGGAGTGTGTCTGCAGTACCAGCTTGCAGCCACAAGGGGCTGTACTGCAGCTACAGCCACACTGCTGTGTCCAATGTGTGCTCTGGCTCAGTGGATTCCAAATTCCCGTTCTTCAGCTAGTGTTATGGGAGAAGAGGGGAGAAACTCCTTCCCACTTGACCAGCTTGTCAAGGAGCCCCTAGCTGCAGAAAGGACAGATTCTATGGCAGCAATTTCCATTGTGCTTACAGAAAGTGACTAATGTTTCATGAAAAATGAAATAAATCATTAAAGGCTCCTCCACCAGAGGGAGGTTGCTCGCTGTGTCTCTGCATGATTCACTGCTCTGGCAAGGTAAGATGTTCAAGCTGGAGCCTCACAGGGGCAGGGTTCAAATGTTGCTTCAGCACCAGACTCTGCTTTAAATAGAACCGCAGCTCAGTTTGGGTGGCTCTCTCTACCTGCAGTGAGATAAGCCTCTCTTGTTAAAGCCTAACTTGCCTCAGCAGCTGTTGACTCATGCTAGTGGCCACTGCTGAGGAACGGCTAATCCTGCTACCTCTCAGCATTTTGTGTCATTGGATCAGCGAGTCACTCCTCATACACAAACACAGAAGAAATTACCCAGCTGCAGAGGGGTCTTCCCAGTGCATCTCTGCGTGATTCATTCCTCTAGCCTCCCCTCCTTCCAATTTGCCTTTGTTAGGTGCAGGTAACTGTGCCCTGACTTTGCATCAGTTGTGATTGGATCACAGGACAGCAGAATTACCTGCCTTTTGAAGAAGCTGCCTGTTGTGTCTCTGTAAGAATCGCCGCTCTGGTTCCCAATCAGCTTCCGCTGGAATTATGTGATTCCATCCTACCTTAACATCATATGCAACTTGGAGCGTTAATGTCCATCTTGCTCTTGCAGAGAAGCAGGGGAGTTAATTGCCTTTGGAGTGAAGAATGACTTACGCAGAGTGGGATTGCCTCCTGTTCGGATGGGTCATTCTTGTGCTCACACATTCTGAAAAGAAACCTCTTTTGCAATGCCCTCCTCCAATGTAGCTTTAGAAAGAAAATGGTGCCTGGGCTATCACACATTGGGGAGACACTGCCACCAACTTAAAACTGGCTTTCCTATTTCGCATAGGGGTTTGTCGGTGTTCTGAACTTGCCTGCTGTCTTGTTGATCTGGGACCAGTTATTCATGAAAGACTGGAGCCTGGATGTGATGCAGAATTTCTGTGTCTCCGTCCTTCTGTTGCTAAAAGATTCGTTAATGGCAGCTGATGACTACCCAGCAGTTCGACAAGTGTGTATTAGCTTGCTTTCTATTTGGGGGCTGCAGTTGGATGGGGGGGAGGGGGAGGGAAAGAATCTGGAATTTTGATTTCTTGCTCATATTCTTCCTCTTACTGGCTTCACTTCTCCCTGTCTTCCCCTTCCTTTCTTCTCTCTATACATTGCAATAATAAAAAACAAAAGCACAGCCAATGGACCATTTGGTCCAGCCTCCTGCTCTCACAGTGGCCCCCCAGATGCCTGTGGGAAACCCACAAACAGGATCTGAGCACAAGAGCACTGTCCTCTCTTGAGACTTCCAGCAACTGGTATTCAGAAGCATCATGGCCTTCAGCCATGGAGGAAGAACATAGCCATCATGGCTCATAGCCACTGATAGGTGCTGCATGGAGAAGTAGTCTCTTTTATCCATGTGCCACAACCTCAAGCATCAGCCAGGACTCGTGTCTGACACAGAGGCGGTGCACCATCCAGGCAGGTCTTTGGAGCAGAAGTCTTGTGCTTAGGTCCTACTTGCACTTGGGGCTTCTGGTTGGCCGCTGTAAGTACAAGGATGCTGGACTAGATGGGCCACAGGCTCTTCCTGTGTTGTTAAGCTACAGAGGTGCTGAGTACAGGCCCCCAAATTGGGAGCCCTTGGAGACAGAGACCTCAAACTAGGATGCCATGAGGCAGCAGCACTTCATGAGCCAGATTTTTAATGGGACCGCCTCTCCTGGTCTGCCCCACAGAGGACCTTAAGGTCCATGAATAACCATAGTTTAGAGGTCCCGGGCCCTAAGGAAGTCAGACTATCCTCCACCAGGGCTGGGGCCTTTTCAGTGATGGCTACAACCTGGTGGAATGCTCTGTCCCATGAGACTAGGGCCCTTCAGGATTTAACCTCCTTCCGTCGGGCCAGTAAAACAGAGCTATTCCGCCTGGCCTTTAATCTGAATTCAGCCCGATCTTTTATTTCCCTTCTCTTCCGTCCCCTCCCCTTTTATGAAGATTACCCGCTCTGAAACCCCACAGCTAATTCTCCCCTGGCCTCCTCACTGGCCCAAGTAGGACTAATTCAGCCAGCTAGCCCTGGCGATTATCTAATGCTTATTTCTCCTAAATTGATTTATGAATTTTATTGTTATTCATGTTTTCATACTGTATTTTATGCTGCTTTTACAAGCAATTGTTTTAAATTTGTTGTTAGCCACCCTGAGCCCGGTTTTTGAACCGGGAAGGGCGGGGTATAAATAAAAATTTATTATTATTATACCTCCAAAGAGCTACCCCCTCTACACCAGGGGTCTTGGGCTCCCCAGTGCCTGCTCCTCATTGCTGGCAATGCACAAAGTGGAAATGGATGGGGAGGCAAGGGGGTGCTAAGTTCTGGGCCAGAGACACTTCCTCAAGGAGAGTGGAGCTTAAGAGGGGTAGTCTGGCTCAAAGGAGACAAAAGGTCTTCCTTGGAGCCAGTTGCCAACTTGGAGCTGTCTGAGGTCCTGAAGGCTCCAGTGCGATTTGGCTGGATCTGCCAGCCTCGTGGGCTCCTGCTGGAGTTACAGCCCTGGGGAAGGGCTGTCACCCATAGAATCATAGAACTGTAGAGTTGGAAGAGACCAAGGCAATCATTTGGCCAACTCCCTGCAATGCGTGAATATTTCACCCAATGTGGGGCTGGAACCCACAACCCTGAGATTTAAGTGTCTCATGCTCTACCGACTGAGCCGTCGCTCAATGGCAGATCATCTGCTTTGCATGCAGAAGGTTACAAGTTCAAGTCCTGACATCTCCAGGTGAGGCTGGCTGAAACCCCAGAAAACTTCTGCCTGTCTGTGTAGGCAGTACTGGTCTAGGTGAACCCAATGGTCTGACTTAGTATAAGGCAGTTTCCCATGTTTCTGTGGTGTTCCTAGGTCAGATGAGGATTTGGGAGACCTGGGTTCAAATCACAGTTTGGACTGGAAGCTCACTGGATAGCCTTGGGCCAGTCTCTTTCCCCTGCCCCCCCCTCTCTCTGGCTAACTTACCTTCACAGAGCATTTGTGGGTAAAATGAGGTTTATTTCATTTCATTTCATTTTTAATTTAAGCATCTGCCTTTTTATACACAAAGCAGTTTAGAATCCATAGAAATGACAAAATATACAACAAGTATCACACCTATTATAACAATCTGATCCAGTGATGATAATGTCATCATGAGCTTGATAGCATCATTTATGTTAAAAAGAATAAGAAATAAACCTATTAGGAAATAAACCCATAGACAAAAACAATTCAGCCTTTCATAATGAATATTGCGGGGGGGGGGGGAGCGGAACAATAAGGTGAGTTTGCAGAAACAAATCATATTTTTCAGGTGTCCTTTTAAGGGAGAAGGGAAATGCCTTTATTTCCAGCAGAAAGTGGCCTTGATGTCTATGAAATACTGATGATCCAATCTGTATCATGCAGAGTGTTGAATTCCTGTCTCCCTCTCCCTCTCAGGTGTTTCTGTCTTCAGCCTCCCAGCTTCTCACAGCTGACATTCAAAGGGCTTGGATTCACTTACAGCAAGGGGGCTTGCCTGCTGATGTTCCTGGGCTTAATAGACTGAATCAAAGGTAGAGGACCACACCCTGGCTCAAAAATACCTACAAGGCCAGTTGGCAAACAAATAACAGTCGTACCTTGGATTCCAAACACCTTGCAAGTCGAACGGTTTGGCTCCTGAACACCTAAAACCCAGAAGTGAGTGTTCTGGTTTGCGAAGGTTCTTTGGAACCCGAACGTCCGACGCAATTTCCGCAGCTTCTGATTGGCCACAGGAGCTTCCTGCGGCCAATTGGAAGCCACGCCTTGGTTTCTGAACATTTTGGAAGTCGAATGGACTTCTGGAATGGATTCCATTTGACTTTCAAGGTACCACTGTACACCAGGGATGGGGAACTCCTGCTCCCTTCAACCCTAGCCATGATTGTCGCTGCTGCTGCTGCTGCTGTTGTTGTTGTTATAGTTATAGTTTCTTCTACTCAGAGTAGACCCACAGAAATTAAATTACCTCTGTTAGTCATGTCTATTAATTTCAGTGGGTCTACTCTGAGTAGGGCTAAAATAAAGTGAACCCATAGTCATTTAGCGACTTCCACCTACGAAAATGGATGCAATGGATACCACCCATTGCATCATAGTAACGGGTGGCTCTTCTTGCGATAAAGGACACTGGCTTGGACTAGATGACTTCTGGAGTCGCATACTCCTAATTTTGGCATTCCAGTTGCTGTGCTGGCTGCAGCACTCTTAAGCCACACTTTCTGCCCACTCGATCTTCCTCCTCTTGCTGAGAAAACACTGCGGTGCAGCCATTCTCTCATTTGACTTATAAATTAAGGAGAGCAATTCTAAATCCTTCAGCCACAATGAATATTTTATACTGGGAAATTATGCATGCCTGTCTGTGCTGTGTGCAGAAATAGTTTTGCGATGCTCATGTGTGTAGTTGTGGTTTTTGGTTGTTGTTTTCAAGTACAAATGCTGGACTCTGTTGTTCCTGCTTTTGTTTTTCTGGGATGTGTGTGTTTTTCACAGCAGACTGCAGAATAACTTTAATGAGCAAAAGTAATTAAAATGAGAATTTAGCTCTGATTGTTGCCTACTGCTCCCTCCTCTTCCTCTGTGTACTGAGAGGAGGAACTAAATTATGAAAACCCACTAATTAGCACTATTTGCATGTGCAGGCCGCTTGTGGATCTGTCTCCTCCGAGGCATGGCTCAACAGAAGGTACGTAACTCCCCCCCGCAACCCGCCCTGTTCTAGGTTGATGCTAATACTGAAGAACACAAAAGAGAGAGCTTAAAGGTTAAAAGTCCCTGCAGATCACAATAGCTGGCATGTCTTAGCAGAGATCTCAACTACCACAACAATCATGACTTACTCTACTGTGTATTGAGCCTTTCTAAAGCACTCCACAATCATTATTAGATTTCCTCTGAAAAAAGGGGTTTAGACTCATTCAAGAAACTGCAGTGCCTGGTAAAATAAGCCATGCTTTTTGTGACAGTGGGTGCCGGCTTCTTCTCACCCCCTCCAGGAGTGATATTCTGCAGTTACTGGGCCAGGCTGGTGGGCTGCTGTTGTTGCTTGTGGGTCACGGGTGCAACAGTTGTCTTGTGAATCACCTTGAGATCTTTTGACGAAGGGCCACAAAAGTGGGAGAACCGGCCCTGCCGCACCAGAACATGCATGTTATAAAAAGTTACAGGAAGTTATGGAACATGCACCAATTGGAAACAGAGCAATATATCTGCCCCAGAACACAAACAGCATCTCAAGCGGGATCGCAGATAACCACCCCAATACCCTCATGAACGCAAATTATCATGAATGGACAATGAAAAGGACATGGGGGGGGGGAAGGGATTTTGTTTTTAAGGTGCCAAAACACACTTTATTGCTTTTGCTGCCCCTCTGGAAATTGGTTAATGATGATCTTTTGACAATTTGTTTTCGCAGCTGGAAAAATGTGTCTGGACCCTGGGGAAATCTCGCCAACTGGCGTGAAGGATATTTTATTGACGGTAGTTTTACCAGTTCCTCGGGCTGAGACTCGCCACAGTGTAAGTAGTAAATTAATTATATGGGCATGGCAATAATCTTTAATTTACCAAAGAGAGAAGTCAAGTGAAGAGAGATGTGGGTGTAGATAACTTGTTTTGAGCAAAACCCATGGCAGGGGTGAGGGACCTGGGGCCCACCTTGATGTTGAACTCCAAATCCCATCAGCCCCAGTCAGGGATGATGGGAGATGGAGTCCTACCACATCTGGAGCCCCACCCGGATGAAATCACATTACTCGTTACTCTGCAATTACTATCTTTTAATGTTTCTAGTTCATTCGATTATTTTTGTTTCAATTTTTATTCATTTTAATATAACCCCAAACAATAGCACCATGACTCAATATAAAGCATAAAATGCAGAACGGAAAAAGGGAGTACACAAAAGCAGTACCATGATACAGATTAAGAAATGCATTTATATCCAGTATCAAAGGACTATCATTCTTAAATCGTGTCCTCAATCCCCTAGGGGAAGGGATAGAAAACATAGCATGATTTTGCAAAATGCTATACCTGTTGTCTGAACCAGATCCGTTTGTAGTGCAGGTGGAAGAGAGAGCCCATAAGTTGTATGCTGCCACCCCAGAGCCCCTCCCTGCTAACCTTGCCCCACATCACCACTCCACCCTCCCACATGCCACTGAAACAGGGTTTGAAAGCCACTGCTCTATTATAATGGATCACGCCAGTTATGACCAGTGATGCATTTTCCTTTGTTTGCTGACTGTATCGTACATTATAGCAGGATAGACTGAAGACTTGTGCCCTTTCAGTAATACAATCACAGGTAGGCACTGGAAAAGTAATGTTTTCCCCCTGCGATTAATTAAATTGATCTGCACAGTGACTCATTCGTTGTAATGTAGAATAATATGTCTTGTTCCTTTTTTTCAATCCCCGCCCCCCGCCCCGCTCCCTTCTCATAGGAGTCTCTCTTTAAAAAATTTGATCCTTCTGCTGTGAAGTTAACAGTTTCGGTGTTTTGTGGCCCTGAAATGCTGCGTTCCAAGACAAGCTCTTTCAGCTCTTCCCTTCTGCGGAAAACCCAAGGAAAAACAGAAACGGGATTTACTCTTCAGTTCAGTGGTATGAAAACGAACCAGTTGGTTGCTGAGTATTTTTAATGCTGGAAGGTCATTATCAGCCGAAACACAATAAATAGCTTGCCCTTCCTCAAGTTGGTGCTCAGCCAGGGAACATCAGCTCTCTAGTGGATGGTGGTCCACAGGTTGAGAATGAACTCTGTTTTTGGGAGAAAGTGGGTGGCCTGGTGTGAGGGATCCCCTGGTCCTGAACTAGGTAAAGGTAAAGGGAGCCTTGAACGTTAGGTCCAGTCGTGACCAACTCTGGGGTTGTGGTGCTCATCTCGCTTTATTGGCCGAGGGAGCCAGCGTACAGCTCCCGGGTCATGTGGCCAGCAGGACTAAGCCACTTCTGGCGAACCAGAGCAGCACACAGAAATGCCGTTTACCTTCCCACTGGAGCGGTACCTATTTATCTACTTGCACTTTGACGTGCTTTCGAACTGCTAGGTTGGCAGGAGCAGGGACCGAACAACGGGAGCTCACCCCATCGCGGGGATTCGAACCGGCGAGCTTCTGATCGGCAAGTCCTAGGCTCTGTGGTTTAACCCACAGCACCACCCATGTCCCCCTGAACCAGGTAACTGTGCCCATAAAAGACCAGTTGTACAGCCCGGGAGTCATTTCGGACTCACAGCTGTCCATGGAAGCACATGCAGGTCAAATCTGTGTCCCGGGCGGCTGTCTACTAGCTCCATCTGGTATGCTAGCTGAGACCCCACCTGTCCACACACTGTCTTGCCATGCTCTTGCCAAGACACTTGTCTTGGTACATGCTCTGGTTATCTCCCGCTTGGAGAGTAGGTTATTGTTTTGTTTTTGTTTTATTATGTATTTTGTGTTCTCATTCTGTTGTGAACCGCCCTGTGGTCTTTGGATGAAGGTCAGTATACAAATTTAATAAATAATTAAAAACACTAATGACGATGGGAGTTGCAGTCTGTCATCCTTGGCAGCAGTCCCGTGTTCTTTCTGACATGTAGGTCCGCCCCAAAAGAATTAAGTTATCCCCAGAAAATCTGTCTGCTGAATAAATTAGGAGCTAATTTCTCCCTGCTTTTTGTAATATACTGTGCAGAACAATAAGTTGCTGCTGAGATTGACTAATGGCTGGAAACAAATTGAGAGGTTTAATTAAAACTCAAAAGCTATTTATTGTGAGAATACTGCAAATCAATAGAGAGTACTGCTGTTATACAACCAGGCAGTACATAAAATATCTTTTTTCTCCTCCTTCCCTCTTCCCTCCCATGCTAGTCCTGCTGAGGAATTGGAAATGTTACGCCGTTTGCAGTTTTTGTCGGTAGGAAGAACTTAAGATGAGAAACTGACTAAAGGAAGGTCACAGCCAACTTAGAACTGAAGCCCAATGTGGGAGCTAAGCTGTAGGCCAGGGATGCAGACATTGTTGGACTACAACTCCCATCATCCCTGACTGTTAGCCATGCTGACTTGGTCTGATGGGAGCTGGAGTCCAGCCAACATCTGGAGGGCCACTGGTTCCCCAGTTTCTGGAGTGGGGAGCTTTTACCCCTGAAGTATTTTTTTGACCAAGCAAAGGTTCTTAGTATTTATATAGCAGGCTAATCCAGAACATAGGAAGCTGCCTTTATGCTATCTCAAGCCATTGCTTTACTTAGTCCAGTATTGTCTGAGAGGCAGTAGCTCTTCAAGGTCTCATGCAGAGGGTCTTTTGAATCACCTGGTGCCTTCTAACTTGAAATGCCAGAAAAAGAGTCTTTCTGCATGCAAAGCAGGCCACAAAGCAGGGTGACTTTGGTCCCCATCATTCTTCACAGAACTGTAGAGTTGGGAGGGACGTCAAGGATTATCTAGTCCAACCCCCTGCAATGCAGGAATTCTGCCCTCTTCCTCTGCATAATTTATTCAATGCCTTCCAGGAGACATTTCCAGGTGATGTACAATAAGAACAACTTAAAAACAGTGGCGTAGTGTGGGGGGTGCAGGGGGGGCCGGCCGCACCGGGCGCAACATCTGGGAGTTAGGGTTAGGGGGCGCAAATCCACGGGTTAGGGGGCGCAAATTACTTGCCTTGCCCCGGGTGCTGACATCCCACGCTACGCCACTGCTTAAAAGCAACAGCAAAACCCAGCAGATATATATATATATGTGTGTGTGTGTATATATATATATATTTAAAAAAGCAAAAAAGACACCGATGGCAGAGACCCATTCATCCAACTGGGAAAGCTGAATATCAATGTCTTTAGTTTTTTCTGGAAAGTGCAGGTAGTGGGTGCCTGTCATATCTCGAACAGCGGCTATTACACAAGGAAAGCCCTGCTCCTGGTTCTGGTGGGGCAAGCAGGCTTCTGATATCTTTGGATTTTTCAGGAGAAGCTCTCTCATGGGCCTCAGGGACCTGCTGGGTATATAAGGGCAAAGGTTGTTTCTCAAGTTACAAATAAGCTATAAACCATCAGAAATCTCCAAGAAGCTTCATTGCTTTCCAAGTGTTTCCTTGCTCAGCACAGTACCAGGGAGATCCCTTTCTGCTCTCCTGTGCTTCTGAAGTCAGTGTGGCCTTAGGGAGAATCCATGAATTTCTCTAGGTACTGAATGAGGATTGGGAGAGGTCCAGGGCCCCACTCAGCAGCTCCCCACACCACCCCCAGAAATGCAGCAGGGTTGGCTTACCACACTTGAATTAAATAATGCATATGACCATCTAAAGACGTGGGGGTTAGTAAAACCATTAAGTCCGGCTTCTGAAACAGGGGTGACTAACCTGCGGCCCACCATATGTTGTTGAACTACAATTCCCATAGGTTCCAGGTTCAATTCCTTGCATCTCCAGGTAGGGCTGGGGAAATTTGTATTTATTTTATTCAAAATTAAAACAAAACATATTATCCAGAAACATATCATCCTTATTTTTTCTCCACACCCCGACTTCCCTCAGTTCCAGTCTTTGATTTCTCTCAAAGTGCTGTTTTCTGCATGTTACAAACTTGTATAGATCGTCAAACTATTTAGCTGATTATTATCAATAAAAAGTTAGTGAATGTTTATTCAAAGAGGGGGGGATTTTGTTGCCTGAAACCCTGGAGAGCTGCTGCCAGCCAGTGTTGGCAATACTGCACTAGATGGTCTGACTTGGTATATATTCCAGTTAATTCTGTCCCTTCAAAATTAGCTACCGTAATCCCTGGACTGGAAAAAAAAATCTCTTTCTTTGCTACAAAAACTGCAAATCATTTCTAAAACAAAGTAACACAACGATCAAATAACTGCCCCTTGTCTTTTGTTGTTCTTGTTGTCAAGAATCATTCGCATTTGATTCCCTGGACCCAACAGCATTCGTAGGCGTGCAAGACGCAAAACCTTACATCTTGTTGAAGGTCACGTACAGTCCTAAAGGAACAGGTAACGTCTTCTTTGGTGGGCGCAGTTCGCATTCTCTCCACACACGGTATCTGAACAGAGGATTGTTTGTGGCAGCCGTGGAACTCCCTCTCCACAATGCTGCATCCGGCACCTTCATTGTATAGCCTTCATAGAATCATACAGTTAGAAGGGACCCAAGGGTCATCTAGTCCAACCCCCTGCAATGCAGAAATCTCAGTTAAAGCGTCCATGGCTGATGGCCATCCAGTCTCTGCTTAAAAACCTCCTAGGAAGGAGAGTGCACCACTGAATACAAAACTCCTTTATTCTCATTGTTGATTTCTAAATTTTAGGACCCACCTTATTTCTGTGATTTTGTCTTGTTTTGGACTGTTGTATTTTAACAGTTGTATCCTGGGATCTTAGGGTGAAGGGCAAGTTTATTGTTGTTGCTGTTGTTAATTCTGAGTAGTTGTGAGCATCAGCAGTGCCACCTCCTCGGTTGGCTGTAAGTAAGGAGACAGGTAAGGTGGGGTCTGGCTGAGGGCAGAGTGAGGCTGATGGGTTAGCACCCTGTTATGTACTGAGTTGAATAGGATCCAAACTGCAGCAGTCTGATTAGTCCTAGAACAATAGGATCCAGAATGCAGCAGTCTGATTGGTCCTAGAACAATGCAGCAGTATGATTGGTTGGCAGGAACCACCCAATCATGCTCCAGATAGAAGTGAATCCACAATCTGATTGGCTTACAGTAGAATTCTGGAATTGTCCAATCATGTGCATCCCATTGTGTAAATAATGTATATAAAGCAGATACTTTGAGGAGACTTTCATTCATTCTTCCTCACCACTATGAGCTGAATAAAGAGCATGAAATCACTTTGCGACTCTGAGTATATTTAACACCCCTTTCCCCCTAGTGCACCAGTCTTCACTATCATCACACTTGCACACAAAATAGCCCACAAAAGAATTGCATTTAGCCCTTGGTTGAGAAAAGGCCACTTGCCCTCTCTAGGACTCCTGTCTTCAGAGCTGCTGCTGCTGCTACTGCTGCTGTCTGGTTTGGTTACCCCCAAAAGAGATGTAAACCGACTAAGAACCTCGTTTTCCTGCTTTACAGATTCACTGGCTCTTGGGTGGCAGAAAGTGGATGTGTTCCAGCAAGAAAGTACAAGTTCTGGAATGATCTGGGCCCCTAGGGAATTCTCACCTTGCGTGCCTCTGAATCCCGGGGAAGTGCCTGATGCTATAATGGAGTGTCCTTTCAGAGAGCTTCCCAAAGGTAACAGAGTCGTAGGTAATGGGTGAAGCTATGGTTTATAAACCACACTTTTTAGCTAACCATAGTTAAAACTGATCATACGAACCTGGCCTCATGGGTTCATATAATAATTTTGGTATAATACCAATAATATATATATATATATAATATAATATAATAACCAACAATAATGTTGGTGTTGGGGCTGCAACCATACAGTAAATCCAAAACATCCAAATGTGGGGCTCCGGGTGGGGGCCCTGTCCCCTACCACTTCTTTTATTTCTCCTTATATGGGCAATGACATCATCTTGTCATCAGAGCTGAGGATGTGTAGGAACTTGCCCAGCAACAATGCAGTCAGGTCTGGGGGATTCCCTGTTGGCCATACTTCTGCCTCTAGCCACTATTGGCCTGGACAACTTGGGTTGGGATTATGGAAATGAATGAAAAGGCCAGGGGGTGGGCAGTTGCAGAGCGCTGGTTTGGTTGACCTGACCAGCACATTCCACCACACTATAGAGAGATGTTGCTAAGAAGGTGCTATTTGAAAGAAACCCCATCAAACCTGGTGGGACTTAACTTCTGAGTGGACCTATAGGATTGGGAATTCTAATCTGATGGGAGCAAAGTAAACATTGAAGCAGGGTAGTCTTATTCTGGATTATTTAATCCAGAACTTTCTTGTATCTGGCTCCAGTATGTGACCCCTAGCAGATTACCTCTAAGGGAATGTGGTGCTTGGGGCCAGCCCTTTCATTGGGCAGAGTGAAGCAGTTGCCTCAGGTGGCAGGTGCTGGAGGCACAGGAAATTATGAGGTGTTTGTGCTAACAGCCTACCCTGTACCTCCTAAAATAACCTGCTGCGGGTGCAGTGGAGGGTGTTGTTCTCATGCCAGTATCAAAGTGAGGTCATTTCCCAACTGTCAATATTTACAGGTAAGATTCAGTCATATACTGGAAAATCCAGGTTGCACAATTGCAGATGGTTGGGAGTTCTTGTGCAATAAATTCACTTCTCTCCAAAGGTCAAACCTTTTTTGCAAATGCATGGGGAAGTGTGGGACAACACTTGCCCTGACACAATGGTTATCTGACCTCCCCTCAAACAAATCAAAATGAATGCTCATTCAATAGCCACCTAATCTCCCTGAAAGCAAATCAGGTTCAATGCTAAATAAAAAACAGGTTGTCCAGGTGTGATCTACGATTTGGCTGCCGGTCTAGTTGGCTTCTGTATGTGGCTGGGGAAACCCAGCCAGATGGGCGGGGTGCAAATTATTATTATTATTATTATTATTATTATTATTATTATTATTATTGTTATTATATTTGGAATAGAAGCAGGGGGAAGGCATATATTGAACTTGACTTCAGGCAACAAAATGTCTTGGGCTGGCCCTGGGTGCCCTCAAGACGGGGCAGAAGTTTGCCCATCCTTGCAGTGTAGTGTTCTATGCCTGACACCCAGAGGACACCTATACTGCAGAGTGTTCCCACGCTTTTAAATCTGGGATTGAACCCACCTAGGTAGCGCCCCTTGTTGCATGCTAGATCTGAGTCTTAGTACAATCATGACGGCCACACACTTTGCTCTGGAGTCTCAGCCAATAAATGCCCCTCTGGGTCTCTTTCCAGAGAACGGATAATTCCTTTGAGGCAGCTGCCAAAGGGTCTGTAAAGGGGGAGCCAATTTCTCACTTAGAGAAGAATAGGTTTTCATTTAATTTTCTTAATTGATCTTGTGCTGCCGCCGTCTATTTAAATTTGCCTGAGTGATAACTGTAGCTGTGCCGGACTTGACCTTCTGACAATAATTCTATTTCTGTGTGAAGAGTACAGTGTGTGTGTGTTTAATTGTACTAGAAAGTAGAGGTGCATTGCAGTAAATCACATATGTTTCCAGATTTTGCGGAGGGCCGTTCAACGATCCAGCTGACAGTGTATGATGTTGCCAACGAAAGACGGAGACTGCAAAGCCACCGCTTGAGGGAAGAAAGGTAACCACTGAAACTTGGGGGGAACATGGCTTGGATGGGAAAATACTGGCTGCATTTTATTTTTCTAGAAGGCTCCTACCCAGTGTTGCTCTGGAATTCTAAGAAACCAAAAAATCAGTGCAGTTTTGAAATCAGTGGTTCAAATCTGTGCAGTTTTTAAAAGTTCCGTCTGCCATCTTGATTCAAAACTATTGTATCCATACATAGATGAAAACCTGCACCTTGATCTCACGAACCAGCCTGCAAAATTTGATTGCGTATGGTATCTCAAGAGCTGTCAAAATGCAAAGCGAGCAAACAAATTTCCAAAATATTTAATATGTTATTATTAATGCGAGACAATACTGCTTTTTATTTGACAAGCTTCTGTGCTGCAAGCAGCAATCCCTTTTTAAAGCCACCTTCTGGTTTCTAAAAAGCAAAAGAACCCCAAACTAGTTCCCTGTCTCTGCCCTAAGATCCTTGTTCTTTCCTACCGAAACCATATCTTGCCATGCATTGTTATATTTATGACTCATATTGGGATTTACGGGGCCTCTCTTGATATATTTCTCATCTAACTAGCTAAATAGCTCACAGCCGACACACACAACTCTCCCTCGTTGAACATTTTCTCTCCTGTCATTTCTGCCAATTTATCTGCAGATTTACGCCCCCCCCCTGACTTTCACAGGTTTGAAAATTAACGCCAAAATCAATACGGCGTATAAAACGTAAGATGATTTTACTGTAAATTATTTTTCAAGACGTTGTGTCTGGCACGGGGCCTGCCTTGAAAAGGGGCGCTAACATGTATAAATGAAAATACAAAAGCGAGTGTTTAAGGCACAGAAACCGCCTCGTTCTCCAAAACCCCGGCAGCTTTGAAGTGGGAAGCCAAGGCGGCGCTTTTACAGCACATACCAGCAAGGGGGGAGGGGGACTGTGCAGCTTGGGAGCCTCAAAAGTGAAGCCGGCAGCTGCACGAAGTTTTATTTTTATTTTATTTGCTGGTGTCAGTCAGTCGTCTGCAAGCAAAACAGATTGGCAGGAGGAAATGGTTCCTGCCGCACCACATGCTATAAATGGAAAAGTTGGTAAAGTTTAACGGCTGAGAAAATGAGCAAGTTTCCTATCTCTTGGGCCCAAACTGGAAACTGCACCTTAGCAGCAGGGGAAGGGCAGTGGCTCAGTGGTGGAGAACACACCCCTTTCATCAATGGGGTGACAGATGTCTCAGCCAGATTGCCCTCACATCCCACCCCTTTCATTCAGGAGGTCCCAGGTTCAATCCAGTTGCAGGATTCTGGGGAGTGGTGCCAGAAAAGACTGTGTATAATAATAATAATAATAATAATAATAATAATAATAATAATAATAATTTATTATTTATACCTTACCCATCTGGCTGGGTTTCCCTAGCCACTCTGGGCGGCTCCCAACAGAATTAAACAGGGCTGCCTTCCTATGTCTTCTAAAAGTTGTTTACAGTGTTACCTCGGGTTGCAGACCCTTCAGGTTACAGACTCCGCTAACCCAAAAATAGTACCTCGGGTTAAGAACTTTGCTTCAGGATGAGAACAGAAATCACGTGGCGGCGGCGGGAGGCCCCATTAGCTAAAGTGGTGTCTCAGGTTAACAATAGTTTCAGGTTAAGAACAAACCTCCAGAACAAAGTAGGTTCTTGACCCGAGGTACCACTGTATTTCCTTGGCATCTGATGGGAGGGCGTTCCACAGGGGTGGCTTGGATGATGGTCAGGGATGTCACGAGCAACACTGGCCTCTGTCCCTCTTTCCTTCCCTTCCCTCCCTCCCTCCTCTGGTGTCCTCTCGTGTTTCGTGATTGTTGCAGCAGCCCTGGCTATAAGCTCCCCAGGTGAATGGTGCCTCTGGGGCTGGCCAGGGGGTGTTTCGCAGGCCCCTGTGGGGCAATGGGAGGAGGCACCTCTCTTTGGGGCAGGAGGGCAGCTAATAGACCAAGTGTGGCAGCTGCAGCTGCCCAGAGGACTCCCAAGGAGAGGAGAGAAGAGAGGAGGCTGAGGGAAAACTCCACAGGGAGGGTGTTTGAAAAGGGGTGAGGGCCTGCCAGCTCTGCAGGCAAGGGGTGACATAACTGGGCTCCTGAGCCCCACAGGGGTGCCGCAGAAAGACGGTAGTTGGTCAAGGAAGCCGTGGACTCAAAAAGATTGAAAACCTCTGATGTAAACCATTTAACCATTTAGGGACGCGGGTGGCACTGTGGGTTAAACCACAGAGCCTAGGACTTGCCGATCAGAAGGTCGGCGGTTCAAATCCCCGCGATGGGGTGAGCTCCCATTGCTCGGTCCCTGCTCCTGTCAACCTAGCAGTTCGAAAGAACGTCAAAGTGCAAGTAGATAAATAGGTACCACTCGGGCAGGAAGGTAAACGGCGTTTCCGTGTGCTGCTCTGGTTCACCAGAAGCAGCTTAGTCATGCTGGCCACATGACCCGGAAGCTGTACGCCAGCTCCCTCGGCCAATAAAGCAAGATGAGTGCCGCAACCCCAGAGTTGGCCACGACTGGACCTAATGGTCAGGGGTCCCTTTACCTTTAAACCATTTAAACGTGCTTGATTTATATTTCCTGTGCTTGTTTGTATTGATCAGGCTCCAAGGACCCTCTTTTCACTATGCTCCTTGGGTCCCGCATGATCCCAGCATCATGCTACCAAATCCTCCGAGGATCAGCCAGCCCTTTGATCTGTATATAGATGCTCTTCATTATATACCTGATAATGCAACCATCACAAAGGTAAGCTTCAGAATACTCCTGCAGCTCCCCACTTCAGTCAATGTGCTCTTATTAGCATTCCATATTGCGTAGCTGCTGGGGTGGTCTGGGAAAAGGGCAGTGGGCTGCTATGCCCAGCAGGGAGGCTTCTGCTGTGAGCTGCTTGCTTTACATAAAGAGAGAAAGCTTATGAAAATGGTATACAGATGGTATATGACACCAGTTAAATTGGCAAAAATGTACAAAACCTGTAACAAATGTTAGAAATGTAAAGAGAAAGAGGGTACATTTATTCATATGTGGTGGGAGTGTAAGAAAGTGAAGGGGTTCTGGGAAATGATATATAATGAGTTAAAGAAAATTCTGAAATATAGCTTTGTAAAGAAACCAGAAACCTTCCTACTGGGAATAACTAGAAAGGAAATAAATAAGAGGGACTGTAAACTTTTTCAATACGCAATAACAGCAGCGAGAATATTGATGGCCCAAAAATGGAAACTAGAAGAACTACGTACTTTGGAAGAATGGAGAACAAAACTAACAGACTATGCAGAACTGGATAAATTAACTGGAAAAATTAGACTCCAAAGAGATCATAAGTTTCTAGAGGACTGGGGAAAATTCAGAGAATATTTGAAAACTGTATGTGAGGAACATACAATGCTAGTGTGTTTTAAAGAAGCTTTGTGAAAAAAAATAAGGAACATTGCAATAATGTAAATGAGGACAGAAAAATTTTATTTAAAGGCGATACTATAATTAAGGAAGATAGAAATTTAACTACGGATGATTGTCAGAGGAGTTGAGGGAGGTTCAATAAGTTAAAATATGTGATGTGGAAATTGTATGATTGGAGATTTTATGAAAAAAATTAATAAAAATTTATTATAAAAAAAGAGAAAGCTGTCATATACAGATTCACGCATCCTTGTTTTTGTCCGAGTCTCTCTTTTCAGAAAGGAAACTCTGCATTGGCCCTTAAATCTGCTTTCCGAGACCAGTTTTGCTGGAAATTATTTATCCCAGTAGGTCATGTTGGCTGATGTAAAAACAACAACACCCCATATACAAGAATCCAGTTGGACTCCTTTTTCTCTCATGGTGCCTTCTGCATACAGAAAAACACACTTATCTGTAAATGATACGTGGCTGAATTTTGGGTATATTATTTATTATCGTGCATGTGATGCTGTTCTACCTTTGTGACAACTTTGCATTGAAACGTGAGAGTGGGGAGGAAAGGGCGATTGGACTCCCCTCGCTGTCTGATTTAGGCTAGAAGGAAGCATAAAACAATGGGAAAGTCATGGAGGTCTAGGAAGATGTAGTCAATATTGCTTTTTGCCCCAAGAACACAGAACAAAAAAAGGTCTGGAACAGAGATGAATAAATCTCTACAACTCTGTAGAGATTGTATGTGTGCATATGTAAAATAATATATAAATTAATGTTCTCTACCTCATTAGGTAACAGGTCATTTCAGGAATACGGGCTTCAGCAATCTGCACCCTTTTGTAGCATTTCCTGTTCTCGAGAGCCCGTCTCGAAATCCAGAATTCCAGTACCGAGCAGCAATAGATGAAGGCATTTCAAGTGGGATGGATATCAACACTTGGCTTCTGTTTCAAGTTCATACAGTTGACATGGATTCTGGAGACCTCGTTCTGCTAGGTAACGGGACCTAGAAGCCATTTCCCCCCTTTTAAAAAAATTATCCATTTCTGAAACATTGCATTTCCTCCTGACAGTGTTGTAGCTGAGTCACTTCTTTACAGATCTAGCTCATGTGCAGACAGTACGAGAAGGAGAAAAATCTTAGGCACTGAAGCCAGCGAGTAAACCAAATCCGCAAGCTTTTATCGAGAGCAGGGAGTATCACCTGACTTGCCCTAGCCTATTGCTATTAAGAAGCTTCCTTATTGGTGGGCTGAAATCCCTGGCACTCCCTCTTTTGGCAAGAGCTCAGTAGCAGCACAGAATGCCCACCTGACGTCCCGTAGACCAGTGGTAATGAACCTATGGCACACATGCACTCCAAGCCCTCTCTGCGGGCACGCACAGCAGACAAGGTTTCCAGCCACTCCACACACACCCCATGCCAGTGCATGTGGGAAACTCTCCCTAGAGTGGTGGCGTTTGGGGGAGTTGCGTGCCCACCAAGCAGCTGGCAGTCTGCTGTTGGTGAGCTGGCAAGCGCATGTTGGTTGCATTGACGCAAGCGATTTTCAGCGTTTCTCAGTGGGCTTAGTGATTTTCTGTAGGCTGTGCATAGAAGCTGAACAACTTTGCTCTACCCTCTCCAAAAAAAAGCTGAATGACTCTGGGCCATCTCTCCCCATTCTCTTAAATTTGAGTCCCCCCAAATAGGGGGTGTCTTATACTTGTTGTTGTTGTTTAGTTGTTTAGTCGTGTCTGCCTCTTCATGACCCCATGGGCCAGAGCATGCCAGGCACTCCTGCCTTCCACTGCCTCCCGCAGTTTGGTCAAACTCATGCTGCTGGCTTCGAGAATACTGTCCAACCATCTCGTCCTCTGTCGTCCCCTTCTCCTTGTGCCCTCCATCTTTCCCAACATCAGGGTCTTTTCCAGGGAGTCTTCTCTTCTCATGAGGTGGCCAAAGGATTGGAGCCTCAGCTTCAGGATCTGATTTCCTTCAGAATGCATCGGTTTGATCTTCTTGCAGTCCATGGGACTCTCAAGAGTCTCCTCCAGCACCATAATTCAAAAGCATCTATTCTTCGGCGATCAGCCTTCTTTATGGTCCAGCTCTCGCTTCCATACATCGTGTCTTATACACAGGGGCACGGGGGCGCAAATTGCTGTGTTGGCACTTTCCAATATAGGCAGGTTTTGGGTTGCAGTTTGGGCACTCGGTCTCTAAAAGGTTCGCCACCACTGCCTTAGACCAGTTTGCTTGAAGAATAGCCTTACCCCACATGTGATCACTCAGCCCCGTCAGTCTGCTGAACTGGCATTTCTTCAAGCACTGTATAATGTTCTGCATTTGTGAGGAATCAGCCTCTTAGTGTGGCAACCCGTTAGTGCAGAACTCCCTGCCTATTGATATTAGGCCGGTACCACCATTGTACTGTTTTTCAACGCCTGATAAAAACCTCTTTTGCTTAGGCAAGGCTGCCCACACATTTAATTTCATCATGTATGTTTTTAAAGCTATTGATTTTATCTCTTCTCATATTTTTATTATGCCTGCTTGTTTAGGAAGTCTGATGATTTTTATCGGCGTTTTCTAGCAAATACTATTTTCTGTGAACCGTTTAGGCAATTTTATTATTATTAAGTGATGTCTACGCGCTGTTACTTAAATAAATAATTACGTAATAGATTCCGTCTCGGGCAGTTGCCGAGATCTTAGATGAGTCCAGTTCGCCTCACACGTGGGAGAACATTACATTGCGTTGTTGTTGGTATTTTTAAGCCATTCATCTGCAACAGGCTCAGCCCAAACATCCCGGGCAGCGAACTGCAGATGAACATTTGAATGTGAAAGCGTCGCAGATCTGCGATTCTACATTTTTACTTTGCCATTGGATGGGGTTGGGGGAAAAGGAGTTGGAATCGTTTTAGACACAAATTGGACTGGCAGATGGCAAATGCAGTTTTAACTTAGGCACATAAACAAGGCACTCCGGCTAGGGAATACGTGATAGAGGGAGTCATCATCCAGTTTACTGATCAAGAAGAGAAGCATTTTTCAAGGCCGTTGTGTGGAAGAAGTAATTGAAACCATCAGTCTAGGATACAGCAGCAGGTTTCTTTGGGGGTTTTTTAAAAAAGGAAGAATGAGCAAGACATAAAATACTAGAATGCCAACAAGATGGAGCACACCAATCCCCACAAGAGTGGACCCGCCGATTCTGGGGACCGAGAGATGACTCAGGCCAGCCTGCTTCCTGAACCTGGGGCCTTCCAGATCTTGTTGAGCTACAACTCCTGTCACCTTAACACCCATATATGCCCTCTCATCCACTTTGATCTGTGGACCTGGCACTGCTAAGGGTGCTACACAATACTCGTTCCCCGTTTGCACAAAAATTATTTTTGTGTGTGTGGCAGCAATGGTTCTTTGGAACACCCTACCTATTGACATCAGGCTATTCTCTTTTGGGGGGGGGACACGGGTGGCGCTGTGGGTTAAACCACTGAGCCTCTTGGGCTTGCCGATCAGAAGGTTGGCGGTTCGAATCCCTGCGATGGGGTGAGCTCCCATAGCTCGGTCCCTGCTCCTGCCAACCTAGCAGTTCGAAAGCACGTTAAAGTGCAAGTAGATAAATAGGTACCACTCCAGCGGGAAGGTAAACAGCGTTTCCGTGCAGTGCTCTGGTTCACCAGAAGCTGCTTAGCCATGCTGGCCACATGACCCGGAAGCTGTACGCCGGCTCCCTTGGCAAATAAAGCAAGATGAGCGCCGCAACCCAAGAGTCGTTTACGACTGGACCTAATGGTCAGGGGTCCCTTTACCTTTACTAAAAACATTTTTGATTAGGCAGGCCTATCCAGACATGTAGGTTGCCATGTGTTTCAATCTGGTCTTTTTACCCTATCATTGGTTTTAACTTGTTAAAAAAAAATTAAATAGTTGTTTTTAACTGTTCTCACTGATTAATTTATTGTGTTGTTCTTTTTGTGAACCACTTTGAGGTTTGCTTGTTTGTTTACAATCAGGTGGTATATGAAATTTAATAAATAAATGACTAAATTAGGCATGCCGGCTAAGGCAGTTGGGAATCCAGCAAGGTCTGGATAGGGAGACATTTGGGTTTTTTTTTAAATCAAATAATAACTTGCCCCTTTGTGGATGACTGTAGGAAGCTGTGCCTTCCACATCTTTAATGCTGAAGGAGAATTAAATGTGGGAGGGTTTCAACTGAAACTGAGAGCTGGCTTGCTGGAAGACGGACCCTCACCTCTTACCCCATCTTCACTGAATCACCATGCAGTTATTCCTTGCTGTACTCTCCTTATTCGACTCTTACCACATGCTCAGGCAAGTCTCTTTGTTATTTTTTGTATAAATATTTGCAGTTCTTCTATTCAAGTTCAGCCCTTCTCCAGACCTTGTCTTCTTCAACTTCACTGCAGATAACAATTATGAGGAATTCTCAATAGAAAATATACCAGTCCTTTGCAGCATTATCAGTAACGTCAACCAGAGCTCCTTAAAGACATCTCTGTGCTGAGAGATCAACTTCATTTGGCCTTCTTATTTCCATGAACTGTCTCAGTTCAAGCTATTTATAATAATCTTGTAATATTAAGAAGTTGAGGCTGGAGTTGGTTTGTTTTCCTCTGCCCTCCTCGTCCCTTTTCCCTTTTGTGCCCTGTCTTCTAGATTGTAGGCCTGTGTTCTTATTTTTCTTCCCTTTAGGTTCCAGTGCCTCCCCCAAGTTACTTGGCAGGATACTATTTCACCGATGGAGCAAAACCCAACAGTTCAGAGCTGGAGATCATCTCAAGCTTTCAGAAGGACAGCAGCTTCCCAAACCTTGTGCTGGACATGGCACTGCAGTTAATGAACAAGGAGCAAAGCAGAGGTATGAAAATGGTTGGCTAGATCACAAAAGCCGCCTCTTTGTTCACTAAAGCTTATTTCAGTCACTTGTTGTCTTGAGAGACATTGGAGTGCGCCTTGAATAACACTAGTGCATTTGAAACACACCAGACACTAGTGCAAGAACCTGGTTCGCCCCAATGCTGTGGACTCCCAACTCCCATATTTGCTGGCCATTGGGAGCTGATGGGAGTTGTAGTCCAGCATTGTTGGAAGTCCACAGTGCTTCTCCACTCTTGGGGTATTCTAAGTTGGGATGTGAGAGGAGGAGGAGGAGGAGGAGGCTGTTTCCGCCCTGTGTTCATCGCAATCAGCGCTGTTTCCATTCTGCTACAGTTCGGCTTCTGCAAAAACCCATGTTGTTCATCTTGCTATCTGCTGTAGCCAAAAGCAGTTTCATAATTCACTCCAGTGCATTTCAGTGCAAGGTAAACGTTAAAAAGTTCCACGCAGAAGATAACCTAGTGATTTCCATGATGTTTGCAGGCAACAAATACCATTCTCATTCTCTTGTGTGGTTTGCGCATTGTGGGAATTTCTGCTCCCGTTTCTGTTTCTGGCAGAATTCTCTGAGATCCTAATCTTAAGCATTGCCAAGTGGTGCTCATCCCCCTGGTGCTGCTACTGCTTCCCATATCCTAATTCCTTGTTTCATGCAGTACTGCCCGATCAGCTGAAAGCCTGGTGTGTCGAAAAGTTAAGCGAGAGAGGACATTTGTCACCACAGCATCCTCTGAAGTGCATCGACATACATCGTGCGGTCCGTTATCGGCAGGAAGCTGGAGTCCGTGTCCGAATCAAGCAAGCGTTTGGGCTTAAAGGTAGCTGAAAGAACATTATTTGTGTTTCCCTCCCTGAAGTATACTAAGCAATTTCAGAGTTTGGCCTGAAGATTTGTAATGCAGCAATCCAGTTGAAGCTAAGCAGGCCAGTTCTCTATCTATGCCCAGCTTGAGTCCCATGGCAGAAAGGCAGGATGCAAGCATAATAAGCAAATAAAATAAATAAATACTAGCAGACCCTGCAGCAAAATTTTGCAGTGTTGAGTGTTCCTGTTCACTGTTCTGCCTCCTTGATATTCCATTCCATTTGATTCCCTTTCTATTCTGGTTTTCTCATTTTTCTTCCTCCAATAGCATTCACTATCCACTGAGCATGCTCATTGGGCTGTTTCTCCCCCCCCACACAAACATTTTAAGGGTGTTATTCTAATTCTTTTTTCATAGTTTTGCCAACTGTGGGGTTCCTTCAAACCTGGGTGGTGTTTTTATTGGTCTACAGCAGTAATAAACAGCAGCAGTGGCATGGGGGGTGCCGTTTTGGCTACATAAGCAGCGGCACTCATGCCTGAACTAAATAGAGGGATTTGTTGCTGCTGCTTCTTTGCAGTCTCTGACAATGATAGAAACTAGGTTGATTATTTCAGGCGTTTCTTGCAGCTTAGCCCGTGTAAGACACGTGTCAGCCAAACTCTTGGTTGCTTAGATAAAGACATACACAGTCTCTGCGTGGAGAAGGAAGTCTTGAAGAAGACTCTGGTTATTGGGAGAAAGATGGTTATCTTCGTTTTATGAGCGAGAGAAATCTTGCTCATACATTTGTTTTTATTCATTTAGATCATTTCTATACCACTTAATGCACACACACACACACATATATATAATCTCGAAGTGGTGAACAGAAAACTAAAACAAATGTTACAGAAATACAGAATATATATACACAAATGTTATGTCAATAAAAATGATGGCTGTAATGATGACAATAGACAGGCATCAGTTCTTTCTTTAACACATAGAAGAGACTGTCCATCAACAGGGAAAGCTGTGGCCTCTCTCTGAGCTGGGGATGGGGGAGAAATTCCATTCAGCTCACTCTTGCACTTGCACTTAGGGGAGCACAAGAGGTAACCGAGATCCCAAAGGAGTAAGGTGAGTAGCGCATGTTCATTCCACTTTCCCTGCTCTGTACAATATATAGTTGTAGGTAGAAAGGCCTTTCCCAGTTATTTTTGTTAGCAAACCGTTAAATATGTATAATTTTTACTGATTTGTGTTTTCTTCCCCTTTCAGCTGATGGTTGTTACGTGAATGCACTGGCCAGAATCCTTAAGGGGGCTGCAAGCATGCAGTTGCCTGAGTTGCCTCAACGCTGGGGAGGAGAAGAAACATTCCTGGTGCAACAACTTGATTTTTCAAGCCTGCAGAGATCGCCCAAGTGGATTGATCCATCTGTGGTACGGAGTCGCCGAACTGCCATCTTGCAGTAGTGGCAGATGGCCATTGGGACTGGTAGGGTGGAAGGCAGGGAGCCGAACAGTAGGTGGTGCCAGGGCCAATAACAGGCAAAACTAACTACAGTGGTGCCCCACAAGACGAACGCCTCGCAAGACGGAAAACCCGCTAGACGAAAGGGTTTTCCGTTTTGGAGGCGCTTCGCAAAACGAAATTCCCTATGGGCTTCCTTCGCAAGACGAAAGCCCATAGGGAAATCTCCGGGACAGCGGGGAAGCGCAGCGCGTCTTCCCCACTGTCCTCGGACCTCCTCCGAAGGCTGGCAGTGGGGCGGAGAGCCCTTCTCCCCGCGCCAGCCTTCGGAAGGCTGCTTCGAAGGCTGGCGGTGGGGCGGAGAGCCCTTCTCCCCGCGCCAGCCTTCGGATGGCTGTCCTGAAGACTTGCGGTGGGAGGAGGGTTTTTCCTTCCCACCGCCAACATTCAGAATACTGTTCTGAATGTTGGCGGTGGGGAGAAAAAACCCTCCTCCCACCGCAAGCCCCGGGAACAGAGGAGAAGCGCTGCACGCCTTCCCCTCTGTTCCCATACCTGTCCAAAGGCTGGCGGTGGGGCGGAGAGACCTCCTCCCGTCGTCAGCCTTCGGAAGGCTGCTCCGAAGGCTGGCGGTGGGAGGAGGTATCTCCGCCCCACTGCCAGCCTTCGGAAGGCTGTCCTGAAGACTTGCGGTGGGAGGAGGGTTTTCCTTCCCACCGCCAACATTCAGAATGCTGTTCTGAATGTTGGCAGTGGGGAGGAAAAACCCTCCTCCCACCGCAAGCCCCGGGAACAGAGGAGAAGCGCTGTGCGCCTTCCCCTCTGTTCCCGTACCTGTCCTGAAGGCTTGCAGTGGGGAGAAAAGCCCTTCTCCGCACCGCCAGCCTGGCAAGCGGTCTCCATAGGAACGCATTCATTGATTTTTAATGCATTCCTATGGGAAACCGTGCTTCGCAAGACGAAAAACTTGCAAGAAGAAAAAACTTGCGGAACGAATTAATTTCGTCT
The DNA here is from genome assembly GCF_964106915.1 of Podarcis gaigeae. Taxonomy (NCBI): domain Eukaryota; kingdom Metazoa; phylum Chordata; class Lepidosauria; order Squamata; family Lacertidae; genus Podarcis; species Podarcis gaigeae. The sequence continues at coordinate 41,023,814 of NC_139692.1, read as the reverse complement.
TGCGAGGCACCACTGTAATTCCAGTTTCATCCCCACCCTCTTCCTCCCTACTGAGTTATACAAAGACAGGCCTGTCATTAAGGAGGAGGAAGCTGACAGGCAGTGTAGCCCAGGCATAGGCAAATTTGGCCCTCCAGATGTTTTGGGACTACAACTCTCATCATCCCTAGCTAACAAGGCCATTGGTCAGGGATGATGGGAGTTGTAGTCCCAAAACATCTGGAGGGCCAAAATTGCCTATGCTTGTAGTCACTGAGTGTAAGTCAGAAGGTAGGCAGGTGAAGGCAGACTGAGCTTGGTGGGGGACTGCCCCATTCAGCCTAATGGACCAGCCTCCACTATCTGCTTGCTTTCACTATATGTGCGAAGTGACAATTAGGATAATAGACTTGTAGAGTTGGAAGGTACCCCAAGAGTCTAGACTGCAATAGAACAGCTATAGAATCCCTAACAGGTGTCCACTTAGCCTCTGTTTAAAAGTCTCCAGGGAAGGAGAGTCCGTCACCTTCTGTGGAAGTCCATTCCACTGCTGAAGAGCTCTTGCCATCAGAAAGTCTTCCCAATGTGTAGTCAGAATCTCCTTTCTTGCCATGTGAATCCATTGGAGCAACTATTTTAACTGTTTCACTGTGATAAGAAACATCTAAGCCTGCCATTGCTGGGCTCTCCAAGGTGTGGGGCCTGCTATTTCATGCCACTATTTCAGTTGGATTAAGCAGTTTCTCCAAAGGAAGAAGGCCTTTTGTCTCGTTTGGCTGGCTAGCTGTCTGAAATGAATATAGATCAGAGGTGGGGAGCCTGTTCTGTTGAGGGCTGCAATCTCTTGGGTGCTTAGGGGCCAGGAAGTCTGTTGAGTAGCACATTCTGACAGTGAACAGAGCCAGAAGTGAGCAAGGCACCTCTGTGCGCGTTCTCTCTCTCCATCTCCCCCAAGCCCTTTCCCTGTTTTCCCCATCCTTGCAGCCCACAGGAAAAATTAACCAAGGGCCACATGAAACATTAGCAAGGACCGCATGTTGCCAAACCCATTATAATACAGATTCCCCCCCCCCCCCCGAAAATCACATTGAAGGGACATCAGGTATGTCCTGGGCAGGAAAAGTTAGTGGATTCTGAAGGGAAAGGCTTGGTGTGGTCTGGACTGTGGATTTACATTGGTTCTATTTCACTGATCATCCCAGCTGCCGTTCCTTACTGTTCCCAACTAAGGAACCTTTTAAAAAACGAAGATTCCACTAGACTTCAATGAAAACAGATCTTGCAATGTCTAGAACTTCTTCCTAGATAGAGAAGGAAATGTATGACAGTACATAATTTCCTCCTGCACCTGCCATGTGACAGGGTAAAGTAAAGGTAAAGGGACCCTTGACCATTAGGTCCAGTCGTGACCGACTCTGGGGTTGCACGTTCATCTTGCTCTATGGGCCGAGGGAGCCGGCGTACAGCTTCCGGGTCATGTGGCCAGCATGACTAAGCCGCTTCTGGCGAACCAGAGCAGCGCATGGAAAAGCCGTTTACCTTCTCCGGAGTGCGGAGCGGTCCCTATTTATCTGCTTGCACTTTGACGTGCTTTTGAACTGCTAGGTTGGCAGGAGCAGGGACCGAGCTCACCCCGTCGCAGGGATTCGAACCGCCAACCTTCTGATCGGCAAATCCTAGGCTCTGTGGTTTAACCCACAGCACCACCTGCATCCCTCTTGTGATAGGCTAACGTCCCATACATGCCTGTGCAAAGGCATTGGACTTTGCCTGGCACCGTTATCACAGAAGGATTGGTGCCAGCCTACTTTTCATTGTAGCCTAGCAAACATGTCATTAGCCCTACCTTGCTTGTTTGGCTTGTACTACATGAATTATTTTCCATTTTTTGTCCATTGTGCCACAAAGCAGCCACAGGTTCAGCCATCAGCAAGTCTTTATGTGTTCCATTCCGTTCCATTTCCATGTATTAGTTACACACAACATTGTTTCCATTCTGCTGCAGTTCATTTTCTTCCCAAAACGATGTTGTTCATCTCGCTGTCCACTCTGGCAAAATGGCATATTTACACAACTAATTACATAAAACACATTAAGTTGTCATTACATTGTTTCACCCAATCAATTTCACATTGCAAATGGAGGGAGGAACATAATGAATTATGTAATGTTTGTGGAATGACAGGAACAGCAACTGCAAATCCTGATCACATTTGATGGATTCATTTCTGTTCCGGACATGGGATGAGAAAGCGAACATTGGCAGTTTTTGGTTTCGTTAGAATTCCCTGACATCCCTCTTTGTTAGGTAGTCCTTTTAGTCTGCGCACTTCGACAGCCTAGCATTTTTATATGAACTCGTGGCCAAGGAAAAGTTCCTCCAGACATTTTCCCACAGGAACCTAAAAAAAAACCCCACGTTCGCAAAATGAGCGTTTAAACTGAGATCAGCTTTCTGAAATGTACTGCACAGTTCCTGCTATTTACGATTCTCCTGAAACATCCAAACATCTGTTGTGCACAGAAATGAAATCTTGGTTAACTGCTGAGAACTGCTCCCTTCAACGCAGGAGAATCAAATTGCCCATCAGTTGCCTTACACAGATTTAGCTGTGAAGTGATGATATGAAGAGGCGGTTTAAAGTATCTCTTTGTGCATTTAGCAACTCTGGAAATGTGCTGTCTCAGTCGGATCCCTCCTCTCCCCTCTCTTCACCTCAAAATGAAAATAAAATATCGCACCATAACCCAATCATAATCTTCAGCTGATGTTCTTATACTGCAAGGATGCTGATCTTCTTAAGTCACACTATTACCCCAGGACAGGGAATATTTTATGTTTGCTTTTTAGAATTGTTAATATTTTTTTTCTTTTGACTTGAGATTCATTTTCCCTATTCAAGACATGCCTCAACATCCAGTTATGGAGCTTAGAATTAAAGGATCGTGACATTCTTAGAGCGGTGTGGCTGGTTTGGAAGTGGCGTCATCTTGCTCATTCCAAACGTAACTATTCTTCTCTAGGGGCTAGTTCTGAAAAAATCAGTTCTGCAGATTTTAAAGTCAACTGCTGAAAGTCAAGGGTGCCACTTGGCTGGGATTGACTGCAGAAGGTGCTGATTGGTTGGTACTGGCTAAGGGTGCTGATTGGCTAGTGCCTGTGATAGCACCAACAGCCACCCAACATGTCCTTAGAGCAATGTAATTGTTTTATAAAAAATTAATGCAGGCTTTTCTTACTACTATTCTGCCTCCAGAGGCTCTTTTTTAAACCACGAGAAGGATAGCTGAATGTATAAACCAATAAGCACACACCTGCTGTCAAAAAAGCAAAATAATAATAATAATAATAATAATAATAATAATAATAATAATACCTTGCCCATCTGACTGGGTTTCCCCAGCCACTCTGGGTGGCTTCCAGCAAAATGTTAAAATACAATAATTCATCAAATATTAAAAGAGGGCTGCCTTCAGATGTCTTCTAAAAGTCAGATAGTTGTTTATTTCTTTGACATCTGATGGGAAGGTGTTCCACAGGGCAGGCGCCACTACCAAGAAGGCCCTATTTACAGGTGACGGCCTGCCTGACAGGGGGGAAGAGTTAAGAAGCCTGTTAAATATTTCTTCCTGGAGGGGGGAAATAATAATAATAATAATAATAATAATAATAATAATAATAATAATAATTTTTTATTTATACCCCGCCCTCCCCAGCCAAGGCCGGGCTCAGAGCGGCTTACAAGCAATAATAAAAACAAGATGAATGATTACAAACTTAAAAACAAAAATAAAACACAACAATTAAAATAATGGAACATTAAAATATTAAAATGTAGCCTCATCGCAGGAGGAGAAGGAAAAGAAGGGGGGAAAAGAGAGAGAGGGGGGGGGGGAGGGAATCAAACTGGCTCCAAGCCAAAGGCCAGGCGGAACAACTCTGTCTTACAGGCCCTGCGGAAAGAAATCAGATCCTGCAGGGCCCTGGTCTCATGAGGCAGAGCGTTCCACCAGGCCGGAGCCAGAGTTGAAAAGGCCCTGGCTCTGGTTGAAGCCAATCTAACTTCCTTAGGGAAGTTAAATGAAATGAGATGCTTGGAATTTTATATTTCTGAAACCCCTCTTGGCTTCCCACATTCTCATGCCATTGTGTTCAGTCTTTTAAAACATTCCTTGGATCTTGTATCAGCTCTTTGCCGTGCGTCTAAATTTCCTCTGCCTTATTGTAGGTTTTGCATCCTTATCTTGATGATCACAGCGTTCTGCTAGTCCAGATATACAGCTTGGATGCTATTTACACCCCAGATCCGAGTGGACAAAGACCAGGCACAGTCGCACCACGTTCTGGCCAGAACATCGAGCTCAACGAACAATCCCAGCTGGGGTGGACGGTTCTTCCACTCTTCAACAGGTGAATCTAAATGTACCGTATTTTTCGCTCTATAAGACACACTTTTTCCCTCCTAAAAAGTAAGGGAAAATGTGTGTGCGTCTTATGGAGCCAATGCAGGCTGCGCAGCTATCCCAGAAGCCAGAACAGCAAGAGGGATTGCTGCGCAACAAAAGCAGTGATCCCTCTTGCTGTTCTGGCTTCTGGGATTCAGAATATTTTTTTCCTTGTTTTCCTCCTCCAAAAACTAGGTGCGTCTCATGGTCTGGTGCGTCTTATAGAGCGAAAAATACGGTAGATGCTTCTGTGTTTGGGTTTTTAGACTTACAGCAGAGCCTTGAGCATATTTACTGGAATGTAAGCCCCGTTGTGTTGTATCAAATGTTATTCATACTCTGAGTAGACCCATTGAAATTGATGCACCTGACTATGATCACAGCCACCTAATACGTTGAAAGTGTATTTAAGGCACATGGCTTTCCCCAGAGAATCCTGGGAAGTGTTGTTTAGTGTCACTGTGACCCAAGACATGGGTTCCGGTCATGGCAGTGGCTGTTTTGGGAATGCTTGGTGCCATCCTGATCAGTGAGAGGCGGCCTTAAAGCCATAAACCCTGCTGTTATTTGAACCAAACCATCGGTAGTAAAAACGACTGGTGGCTCCAAATCCCATTTAAAGCGGGAGAAAGGGAGATGAAATCTAGATCAGTGCCAAAATCTGGATGGGTTATTGCCGCATCTGCAACTGAAGGATAAGCAAGCTATCTTGGGAGAGAAGGGAGGTATATTTACTGTTCAGCTTCCCAGTTTTCGGAGCACAAAATGCCAGCATTTATATCTGGAGCGGATCCCTTAACTGCCCTCCCAGAGATAGAATTACCCCCTAGATGAAATGGAAGCAGAGAAGGCGGAAGGCAGCTGCAAAAGCTGCTGCTCGCCTTGAGAATGGACAAGGTGATGAGATGCCACCTGCCCGTTCCTTCAATATACTTGCAAGGAGAATGGACTGCACTGGTTCTGTTCACACCATAGCAACAAGACCATAGCTCGCTAGAAGAGCATCTGTCCAGCATGCAGAAGGTCCTGGGTTCTGATCCCAGCGTCTCCTGGTAGGGCTGGGAATGTCTCCTATCTGGAGAGCTGCTGCCAGTCAGTGTAGACAATACTGAACTAGATGGACCAATGGATCTAACTCAGTATAAGGCAACTCCTTGTTCTCCTACAAATGAGCTCTCAGCTGGGAGGTCCCTAGCTGAAATCTCAGCTCAGTTAGCATTGCCCTGAATGGCTTTAAACAAACCATTTTACTCTCTGTGTCAACCACAGACACCCCTTCCCCAGTCTATAGCATGGGGATGATAGTGCAGGCCTATCTTCTCAAGGCTGTTGTAGGAATAGCAGCTAAAAGGCTTTTGAGGACTTAGGAAAAGTGCTTTAAAAATACAAAGTGCGACTGTTTTCAAGGGCGGAATCATTACTGCTCCCTTTCAGTGGCATAGCCAAGTGGAGGTGGTCTGTAGAGCAGGGCTAGGGAACCTGCAGCCCTCCAGCTGTGGTTGGACTCCAGCTGGAGGGCTACAGGTTCCCCCAGACCTGTTGCAGCATATCTGCAAGTCTCCCTTATCAGCATCAATGGAGGAGCAACTGCTGTATCCCCACGCTCTGGACCAAATGGAAGGGATGTGAAGCAACTTGTACAGGCTCTAATAATAATAATAATAATAATAATAATAATAATAATAATAATAATAATAATAATTTTTTATTTATACCCCGCCCTCCCCAGCCAAGGCCGGGCTCAGAGCGGCTTACAAGCAATAATAAAAAAAAGATGAATGATTACAACTTAAAAACAAAAATAAAACACAACATTAAAATATTAAAATGTAGCCTCATCGCAGGAGGAGAAGGAAAAGAACAAAGAAAGAGGGAGGGAGGGAATCAAATTGGCTCCAAGCCAAAGGCCAGGCGGAACAACTCTGTCTTACAGGCCCTGCGGAAAGAAATCAGATCCTGCAGGACCCTGGTCTCATGAGGCAGAGCATTCCACCAGGCCGGAGCCAGAGTTGAAAAGGCCCTGGCTCTGGTTGAAGCCAATCTAACTTCCTTAGGGCCTGGGACCACTAGGGTGTTGTTATTTATGGACCTTGAGGCATACCAGGAGAGGCAGTCCCATAGGTACGAGGTTCCTAGGCCGTGAAGGGCTTTAAAGGTCAAAAGCAGCACCTTAAATCTGACCCTGTACTCCACCGGGAGCCAGTGTAGCTTGAAAAGCACTAGGTGAATATGCTCCCATGGCAGAGACCCCGTGAGGAGCCTCGCTGCAGCATTCTGTACCCGCTGGAGTTTCTGGGACAGCTTCAAGGGCGAATTACAGTAGTCAAGCCTGGAGATGACCGTCACATGGATCACTGTGGCCAGGTCGGGGCGGAAAAGGTAAGGGACCAACTGCTTGATGCGGCGAAGGTGGAAAAATGTCGCCTTGGCTGTTGCTGTAACTTGCGCCTCCCTGGAAAGGGAGGCGTCAAGGATTACACCCAAACTCTTAACGGAAGGCAATGGCACTAATTGGGCCCCCGCAAGAGAAGGGAGTTGGTCCCTCATCCCCATGCCACCCTGACCTAGCCATAGGACCTCTGTCTTTGAAGGATTTAGTTTCAATCGGCTCCCACGAAACTATCCGGCTACAGCTTCCAAGCATCTGGTCAGTGTGTTCGGGGCCGAGTCGATGTGGCCATCCATCAGCAGATAGAGCTGAGTGTCATCAGCATATTGGTGACAGCCCAGCCCAAAGCTCCGGATAATCTGGGCAAGGGGGCGCATAAAGATGTTAAAAAGCATCGGGGAGAGAATTGCGCCCTGCGGCACTCCACACACCAAGGAGTGGCGCGACGACATTTCCCTCCCTAGTGCCACCCTCTGTCCCTGACCAGAGATAAAAGAGCACAACCAGTTACGGGCTATGCCCTGTATCCCCACGTCTACGAGGCGGTGGTCCAGAAGATCATGATCGACCATGTCAAAGGCTGCTGACAAATCTAAAAGGATCAGCAGTCCTGACCCGCCTCGATTCAGTTGTCTACGGAGATCATCTGTTAGGGCAACCAGAGCCGTCTCCGTTCCAAAACCAGGATGGAAACTGGACTGAAATGGATCTAATGCCGATGTTTCCTCCAGAAACCTACCAAGCTGTTCAGCAACCGCTCTCTCAATTACCTTACCCAGGTATGGAAGATTTGAAACTGGGCGGTAATTGGATAGGTCTAAGGGATCTGATGAAGTTTTTTTTAAGAGTGGACACACCACTGCTTCCTTCAGTTCCCCTGGCAATGTCCCTGTGTCAAGGGACAAATTGATAATTTCAACCAGGGGGGTCCGCGCAACATCTGGACACTCCCTAATCAGCCAAGACGGGCACGGATCAAGGAGGCAGGTGGTGGGCCTACCAACTTGGCGGAATCTATCCACATCAGTAGGGAGTATCCGATCGAAATGGTCCAACACTGGACCTGAAGTCAGTCGAGGGGCCTCCAGTTCAGTCACTGTATCTAAATTGGCAGGGAGGTCATGGCGGAGCAACAGGACTTTCTCCGCAAAAAAGCTCGCAAATGCCTCACAGCTGTGGGTCGAATTTGTGCTTGAATTTGGTTGTTCTCCTAAGGACGTTATTGACCTAATTATTCTAAAAAGTTGTGCCGGGCGAGAGCTAGCGGATGCAATGGAAGCTGCAAAGTAAGATTTCTTAGCAGCTTCCATAGCCATCTCATAGGCTTTCATAAGCATCCTATAAGATGTTATTGAGGCTCCGTCACGAGTCCGTCGCCATACTCGCTCTAGCCGTCTGAGATCCCGCTTCATTTTCCGGAGCTCCTCAGTAAACCAAGGGGCCCGGTTTCGACGGGGTCACAGAGGGCACTTAGGTGCGATCTCATCAATGGCTGCCAAGAGCCGGTTATTCCAGTCCTCAACAAGGTCATCTATTGAGTCGCCAGGAGGAGCAGGGTTCCGCAAGGCTTGTCGGAATCTATCAGGATCCATCAGTTTTCGTGGACGAGCCCAAATAGGTTCGCCACCTGAGCCGGGGAGGAGCAGGAAGTCAATATTGGCTTTCAGAGCGTAGTGATCAGACCATGGCACTTCCACAGTGGGGAGCATGATCACATCTATGCCAGCCCCAAAGATCAGATCCAGCGTGTGGCCTGCTTGTTGAGTGGGGCCCAAAACAAACTGGGAGAGCCCTAGTGTTGCCATGGAAGTCACTAGGTCCAGAGCCTGTGAGGAGGGAGCGGCATCGGCATGGACGTTGAAGTCTCCCCAAACCAGTAGGTTTGGGAACTCCAAGGCCCAGCCTGCCACCACCTCCAGCAGGTCTGACAGGGTGGCTGCCGGTGTGCTGGGTGGTCGGTACACCAGCCAGACAGCCAAGCTTTCCTTGATGCCCCACACGAGACCAACACATTCAATGCTGGAGATTGCCGGTGATGGCAGAGCTCTGAAAGAGCAATCCTCCCAGATTAACAACGCTACTCCTCCCCCCCGACCCACAGTCTGCGATTGATGGAGGACAGAGAAACCTGGGGGTGTTATCTCATGTAGGGAGACTACTTTACCTTCCCGTACCCAGGTCTCCGTCACGCAAGCCAGGTCAATCTCCTGCGAGACAAAAAAGTCACACATGGTGGCGGTTTTGTTGCCTATGGACCTGGCATTGGACAGCACCAATGACGGAGGTGTGTAATCCTTGCTCTCCCTACCCTCATCCCTTGGGATGGGGCGTAGATTGGAAGGGGTTCGAGGATCACTGCATCTCGAAACCCTTCGCCGATAGAGATATCTAGCCCCACCGCCATTCCTCCCTAGCCCTTCAATTGTGGAAATCCCAGATCCCATACTAGTTTCCCCAATAGATGGGTAACATCCCCTCAATAACAAGTCATCCTTGGGCCAGGACTCCTGGGTCAAAATGGTATGGGAAAGAGGTGGAGGTCTAATAGGGTAAGTATCCCTAGAAGATAAAACCCAACCAACCGCACCCCATGGTGTTTCATTAACTGTCAATCACCCTTTCCCTCCTGGGTTAATTGGAGGATTGTTGGTTCTATCTGTGGCTGTGGGAGTATTAACGAGGTATGCGCTATAAAATGTGGATCACTGGCCAACAAAGAGCCAGCTTCGGAAGATCTGTCCATCCTGTCTCGCCAGGAGTACAGTAGAGAAGGTTGATCATTCTGATAGGTTTTTGGAACATTAGGCAAAGGTCCAGATGTAGATTTGGTGCTGGATATCTCCAGATTGTCAGCAACATAGAGTTCTTTAGGTGTTGTTGCCATAGAAATGTTGGAGGCGCCAAATTCCTCATCTAATTTGGTGTCGTTTGAAAAGGGAACAGGGAGTTGCACTGATGTCTTTCTATGGGATAAAGAGCTGTTGGACGTCTTTAAATATTGTGCTCTAGGCTCTACTCTGTCCTTATATTTTGGGTAGAAATCTCAGTCTTTATACTCATTAGCCTCTTCTTCAGGTCTTGTAATTCTAGGCTTACAAAGTTATTTTCTTCCTTCGGGCAATTAGTGTTTCTAGTGTTGAGCTTGGTTTCCCTTCTCCGCATTAGCTTTGACTCTATGCAAGGGACCAATTGCCTCCTAGTTTCGTCCTTAAATACCCTCACTGGGCGGAGAGAATGGAACCACCATAGGGTATCCTTTATCTCCATGAGTCGAGATGGGAGGGTTGATGACCTAAAGGTCATAAATAGGCGCATGGTGTTTCTCAAGGTAGGCAGGAAGTGGAAATTTTTTAGATCTACATTTCGGTAATGGAAATTCAGGAGCTGAGACAAGGACATAGTAATTTGTCTGTGGTTCATCCACCTATGAGTGTATTGGTGAATCTCAAGCATTATCTGGTTCGTTTGCAAGACTTGACAGGACCTCACTTCATCCATAGATTGAGTTGGTGAGTTGTTAACAGATTCATTTCTTATCATCCTTTTAAGCCCTTGGGCATTTAAAGGGGAAGAGCTAGTATCCAATTGTTTCTCAATGTTAACTATTTTGGTGAGGATTTCATCCAGTCTTTGGAGAACCAGAACCATAGTTTCTGCAGACAACATGCAAATCTCTTGGTAGTGCCCCTCCTGCAAAGCAGTCAATCAGACCTTGATCTGGGACTATCTGCCTGACTATCCAGTCAGCTGGATGTCAGATCAGATAGCAGTGGTCTAAGGTGCTGGTCAATCCTTCCAAATCTCTCTAAGGCCAATGCTTGAGATCTGAGCAGAGTTTCAGGCTAGGTCAGGTGCAGGTTGGAGGTTCTCTTGAGTTTTGAGGGCTAAATACCACCCTACATAAATGGAATAAGCTAGAGGTAAGATTTTAACAATGGGTAATCTTTTCTTAAAAATCTCTTAAATTTTGGTTAGGTTAGGAAAAATCCACTTATCTCCAAGAGCCTTTGTAAATTATACCTGTTGTGTTTTTTTCTATTGTGATAAAAAAACGAGAAATGAAATAATTGGCTGAAGCTTTTAAATGTAGTCTGAGAATCCCTTCCTTTTCTGCCTCTCAAATATTCTGTAGCTTTTTATTTTATTTTGAAAAGTTTTTGCCTTTTTTTGGTTGGGGGGGCTGGATCTTTTCAAGCATTCAAAAAAGAATAGTAAATTCGTATGCATGAAACTGACTGCAAAGAGCAATTAGTCCTTCATTAATATGCAAATTTGGTCCAATGCAAATTCATCTATGTATGCGGTTTTAAATATGCAAGCCGGTCTTGCTGTGCTAGAAAACCCAGATGCTTTTATTAACTTTGAAATTGAGGGATTTGGTTAATGATATTGTTGACAAGAAAAACTTGAATAAATTTGACGACTTGCCGTCTTCCATATTAGCAGAGGCTCATAGGAAGGGGGGGGGGAAATCCAAGCCAAATGCCAATTTTATCTGGTAATTTTCCTATTACCAAACTAGGAATAAATGTCAGATATGAAGTAATAAGAGCTGGAAATCTTAATGTAGCTGTCCCAAGACCTGAAAACACTCCCCAAAGATCCAGCCATTTTATACCCAGAGGGTAAAGCCATCTGTATCGGCTCTGTGAACAATATTCCGCTTGGAGGTTTAATATTGGGGAGTTAGATTGTTTTTGTTTGGGAAGAAATAGATGCGCCATGGAATTTTAAAAAGCTAACACTTTCACAGGTGGCTGTTATCACCAGTTGCTTCCACACTTGGCTCTTGTTCTGGAATTGCTATCCTTTCTCCTCTACTTTAATGGAGAATCACAGCAATGTTGACAAATGGGTGCAGCCCAGGCTCCTCTGTGCTGTCCTGCCTCAAGGATGGAGAACCTGTTGCCCTCTAGATGTTGCTGGACTCACATCATCCCTAGCCATTGTGCCTGCTGGTCTGTGCCAAGCTCCAGGAGGGGTGCCCTCAGGGAGCTGGGGTCTCAGTCCAAGCTTTTACCAGAACACTTACCCAAGAGAGCAAGGTTCAAAAGTGCAGCATTGTCCCTAGAAGCCAAGGTCAAGGGATGGGGAAATGTAAGTGTTATGTATGCCAGCATGGTTGCTCAAGAGCAAACAGGCAAGACCCCCACTGGTCTTTTCAAGGCTTTAATATCGGTGCAAAAACATTCACAGTGCAGAACGTTTCAGTTCCATGTCTTGCTCAGTCACTAGCAGAATCTGGGAGTGGGCGGTCTTTAAACTTTCCCCAGCAGAGCAGTCTTTTGACCCCCATCCTATGCCTCCCCTCTCTGTGCGTAAACTGCGCAGAGAGGGCGTGGGCAAAGGGGGACCTGCCTCCCCCCCGCTTTGCTCAGGCTCGGTGTTGTGGCGCTCCCTTGCAACCTCCGAGCCCTGCATCCCTTCCCCACTGGAGACGTGGCTTCCCTCCTCCCCGGAGGAAGAACTGCTTCTCACGATCTTCTCCTGTAACCCAGCTGCCCTTCCACCTCTCGCCTCTGAGCTGATGGCAGTTCCCTGACAGTAAGGAATGTAGGAAAATGCCTTATACCAAGTGAAACCATTGGTCCTTCAAGTCCAGGGTTGTCTACACTGATGAGCAGCAACAGCTTTTGGGGGTTTTCAGCAGGAGTCTTCTGCATGCAGAGCAGGTGCTCTGCCACTGAGCTACAGCCCTTCGGATGTCTCTGGACTGCAACTCCTATCGTCCCTAACCATTGGCCATGTGGGTTGGGGCAGATGGGAGCTGGAGTTCAACAAAATCTGGAGGGCCGTGGCTTCTCTGTTGCTGGTTTTTGTTTTTAGTACCAGCCTGTTCAGTGGAAAATATGCCACCTTGTACCAGGTCTGACCATCTGGCCCAGCTACTCTGACTGGCAGCCGCTCTTCATGGTGTCGAGTCTTTCCCACCACTGGATGCCTGGTCTTTCAAATTGGAGATGCTGGGGACTGAACAGGGCACCTTCTGTGTGCAAACATACACTGAGCTAGAGGTCAGCGTTAAAGCTATGGTTTTTCCAGTAGTGATGTATGGAAGTGAGAGCTGGACCATAAAGAAGGCTGATCACCGAATAATTGATGCTTTTGAATTATGGTGCTGGAGGAGACTCTTGAGAGTCCCATGGACTGCAAGAAGATCAACCCTATCCATTCTGAAGGAAATCAGCCCAGAGTGCTCACTGGAAGGACAGACCCTGAAGCTGAGGCTCCAATACTTTGGCCACCTCATGAGAAGAGAAGACTCCCTGGAAAAGACTCTGATGTTGGGAAAGATGGAGGGCGCAAGGAGAAGGGGACGACAGAGGACGAGATGGTGGGATAGTGTTCTCGAAGCTACCAGCATGAGTTTGACCAAACTGCGGGAGGCAGTGGAAGACAGGAGTGCCTAGCGTGCTCTGGTCCATGGGGTCACGAAGAGTCAGACACGACTAAACAACTAAACAACAACATCAGAGGTCAGCAGGTACCCCCTGATACAGCACCCAAAGTAATGTCTATAGAAGACCACATAGAAAGCTGCCTTATATTGAGTCAGACTATTGGTCCATCTTGCTTAGTACTTCCTACACTGACAGGCAGCCGCTCTCCTGGGTTTCAGACAGAAATCCCTCCCAGTTCTAACTGGCGTGGGGAACTGAACAGGGGACCTTCTGACTGCAGAGCACACGCTCTGTCCCTGAGCTGTGGCCCTTCCCCAAACCTCTTGGGACAAATTCACATTGGACCTGAGGCTCCTTTGCCTGAGAACACAATAGCCCAAGAGTTGCCTCTGAAGTGGTGCGTTTGAGTGCACCGTGCCGTTATTTGCAAAGCTGCTGAAATCAAAACGACCTGAGAAGTTAATAGATTATGGTGCTCCCCAAATAGCTGTTTGATTCCCATGGCTTTCCTGGCACAGCTGTTTGGGATATAAATCCTGACAGTCAGAAATGGTTAGTTTCTAAATCCTTGATGTGCTACGCTCGGCAAAGAACCGTTGGAACAGTTAAGGCAGCCCGGGTGGCAAAGGCAGTAAGAGTGGGGGCGGAAAACGTAACAGGGTCTGCAGTAGGCTTGGCTCTCGGTGCTACGGTATTTAAAGTTGCAAATGTCAGCCGCATTGTGGGCCAGAGCTGTGCATGCTCCAAACTTGGAAGTTAAAAAGGGATATCTGCAGCAAAAGAAATGTGAATTCTGCAAAGGAGGTGACCCAAGTACGCAAGTCATTTGGGGGGCAGCAGGAGTTTTTGTGGTGCCAATGGAGCAGTGTTAGGCATCATCAGCCGCAAAAAAAAAATAGTCTGTCATGTCCCCTGCATCTCAGAGTTCTCACAAAAGAGGGTATTTGAGTTGCCATGCCCAAGGAAGACTCTCCAGGGTCCACCTTTGGGCCCTGCCAGCTGGAGGACATAGACTTATGCCTCTCCCTCAGTTTGCATACCCAGAGGATAAGGGCCCCAATCACAGAGCCCTGTCCTCGGCACTGCAAATGGTCACAAATACGAAATCGGACAAGGTCCCTCTAAGGAGCACTGCCAGCTCTTCTCAGAGGGTGGGGCCAATCACAGAACCCACCTTGCCTGCCTTTATAATGGTATCAGTTGACTTCCGCTCCTTTCTAGTTTGGAGACTGCCAGGGCTGTCTTAAGCATATGCGGTGCCGGGGTGCAAAGATCCGCTCGGCGCACCCCCCAGGTTGCCCAATCCCAGGCACACAGGAGGGCGGAGCCAGCCAGCTGCCTCAGCATCTTGCTAGCTCGGCCACCCCCGAACTCATGGCGCAGAGCCGCCCACAGCAGAAGAGCCCGCTGCAGCGCTCCATCCAACGGGCGGGTTCTTCCCCGGGCTCAACTCTCGGGCCCCAGACTCTCGGCCTGGCGCCCAGGTGCCCCACACCCCTTGCGCCTGTGGGTAAGACGGCCCTGGGGACTGCTCCCGGGATAAGACTCCCTGGGACAGTTTGTGAAGAATTTGAGACTCTATGAAAGGCTGTAGCTGCAACATGATCGCATTGTCACCAGTAGGTGGTGGTAATGGGGTCTTTCCTTGGCCTTTCTATACACCATTAAACCCAAGTAGGAGAAGGAGCTTCTTGCTGTGGCAACATCTCCCCGTGTTGCCTGGTTAAGGAAAGAAATCCCAGTCCATAGAGACTTGCTGGAAGCTTTCCAAGGTGCTGATCTGGCTTGCCAAAGTCGTATACCCTGTGATTTAGCCCCGATGAGCCTCTGCCCACTGAAAGAACCCCTAATGTGATGCCAAAAGCCAAGCTTTCCCCAAAGCAAGTCCCAGACGCGTGCAAAAGAGGAGGTGCCTGAGGTGGAGAGTCTCAGTGACATTGCTCCTCTCTGCTATTTTTTTGTTGGCATCCGTCTGTCTCAGGAAAGAATGGAGGAGTTTGCCTTTGGGGGCGAGGTCAAACTGTTGGAAGGTTACAGCGCCTGCTGTGGCTGTAGAGACCAAGGTGGGAGAGACATGTTTTGTTGCAGTCGGGGCAGAGGAAGGTGCCCGGTTGTGCTGCTCAAATGTGCCATGGCGTTTATTTTCTTTGCGCTCCTCCCAGTGGTCATTATCATAGGGGAAAAGGGAGTGCCACTGGTGTTGTGCAGACCCCATTCATTTTGGTGAGGGTTGTGCAGGAGTGTGGTCAGATCAGCCTGATCTTCAGCCAAAACTGAATTCTCCAGGCAAAATGCCACCTGGGTGGGAAGCTCTTAATGACCTCCCTGTTGAGAAGAGCCAATGGTCAGCCTGAGTGGGCAGAAGGCACTTTCACTACCATGGACCAGAGCTGGTCTGAACCCCAGCAGCATCTGTCAGTCTCCCTCAATGGTGCTTGAAAACCTTTGGCTGCCGCTGGGGCGCCAGCAACCTCTGCGATGCACTAAAGAATCCTGGGGGTTGAACTGAATTGGATTATGTGGTGCAGCCATGTTGGAGTGGCAAAATGCCACGGCTTGGCCTTGACTATGCACACTGAAATGCATTATGCAAGGGCTTTTTTAAAAAAGAAACAATATATGCTTGCTTTTCATTATGCGGTTCTTGAAGCCCGTGAGAGAGAGATGAGCCTGACAGCAATGTGTGGTTATATAACAAATGCAACATAACTCCCCCCCCTCCTGAGCCCAATCTAGTACACATTGTTAAACTATGGAACTCACTGCCACAGGAGGCAGGGATGCCCACCATCTTGGATGGCTTTAAAAGCAGATTGGACATGTCTATAACTCTGCCTCCATCTCTCAAAGTTCTTACAGTGTGTCCAGTTTTGTGTCTGCCTGACTTTGAGCCTGCAGGGGTGGGGCCAAGTTTGATAAGTGGGCAGGGCCACCCCTTTGTCAGTCATCTGACACCGGGTGTCCCCTTTTCCTTTCCCGCGTGGTTTGAAATCAAACTCTGCAGACCAATGCTTGATATACTTTAGTCATTTAAGTACTGGTTTATCATTACCGTTTCTAAGCAGCAGTATGATGTACAGAAATGAGATTCGCACTGAAATGGTGAAGAATTTCCATAAGGACCTTAAAAACAAACCAACAAGCTGGTGTGGAAATATGGGCAGCTGAATTTAAGATGGGGAAACTGAGAGAAACTGAAGCTGACAATTTTTTCCCATTTCTACCCCCAATCCAGCTCCCTGCAGACCTTTCGTTCACCTGGGCCTGAGGAAAAACATTCAATGTTTCACCCATGTTATTGAATCAATAGTTGTCCACGTATAGCAGTAATAACTTGAGGGGCTCTTCTTGCTAAGTTTGTGTGTGTGTGTTTTTTCAGGAGATTAATAACCACTCCTTCTGTCTTGGAGTTTATTAGCTCGAGGAGTATTTATTACCTCATAAGCACAAAACCCCTCTGGTTAGCATCTAATTAAACTCCAATTCAGTGCTTGCAGTATTAGGGGGAATTGTATTAATAGTAAATTTCAGAGGAAAAGACAGGGAACAGAGATTACCTGTTGGATTAATCTGCCCTCTCTTTTGCAGAAACTGCGTAGGAAGTGGGGTGCACAACACGCCTTTATTTCAAGGGGTGCCGAGTCCTGTGAGTACTGAACAAAATTACCTTATTGTTTTAGATGAGGAACTGGATGGAAAATATGCACTGGGGGGAAGCTTCTGAGTGATTTCATTTTTGATAATGGCCCGTGTTTAGGTGGGAGAGTGGGGTTCTTGTTAGAAGCTCTCTTGGGAAGGGGAGGTTGGTCAAAGTCCTAGCCTGAGGATCTTCATTAAAGGCAAAATACAGATGTGAAAAATAAGTACTGAGCTAGACAAGTGGGATTTTAGGCTCTGGTGGTTAATCAACCAAAGCTTTTGTTGATTGACCTCCAGGGCCAAAAGCCTAGAGGCATGGGGGGATATTTTTCAGAATTCAAGGGCACATTCTAGCCAGGCAAAAACACTTGAGGGTGTGAAGGAGGGCGTGGCCTGGGCAGAGAGGGTGTGGCTGGGGAGGGTGTGTGATGGGGGTGGGGAGTCCTGAGAGCCAGATAGAGAGGATTGGAAGGCTGCATTTGGCCTGAAGTACCAGTGGAGCCAGAATCTTTAACTAGTTGATCTAGCCATCTAATTAAAACTTGGAGCCGTTAGTTACTAGGTCAGTTTTTAATGTGATTTGCAGAATTAATTTGGTGCTTCTGTTTCTTTGGCTTGGAGGCAGACCAGCATCCCTGTCCGAACCCTGTTTGTTAAAATCTCCCCACAGCATTTATTGGGGGGGGGGGGGGAGAGAGAGAGAGAGAGAGAGAGAGAGAGAGAGAGAGAGAGAGAGATGTCCTCTCTGCCTCTTTTGGCACTGGTTCCTCGTAGAGCTGACAGAACTAATTTTATTCTCTTTTGTCCTTTTCTCCGTGATGTAATCCTGCAGTTGGCATTTGCAGGATCCATATGTCAAATTGTGGAATGCTCCTATCCGCGATTGGCTTGCTTTGTTTTTTTCTCTTCCTTTTTTTTTTGTGTGTGTGTGTGTGTGTGCACGACCTCCTGGCTGTTGATGGCAGAAACAGGATATTGTAACTGCAATATTGCAGTTTTTCAGTTGTCTGCTTTTAAACCTCCCTGGGTTCACGTTAGCCTTTTATTATTATTTTTTTCACGGACAAAGAGAGCAGAGAGAGGTGGTTCTTTTACGCAAGCAAAATGACTGTCGTTATGATAGGGGCTGTGTGGGGAGGTGAGAGAGCCTGCACACTTCAGGGATCCCTGTGTGGACTGAGTCTCTGTGTCTGTGAAATGGGCACATTGCCATGCTACCTGTCATCAGTAATAGGTGGGATTTGGCCGTGGTCACCCTTTAATAGTGCTTTGCTTTCCACCAATAGAAGTGAATATCAATTACTCACCTAGGCTGCACTCCTAACTGTACAGCAGATTCATGCCATTCATTTCAAGCACATTCAACGCACATGTAAAGCACAGAGTTTCTCCCCAAGCCATCCTGGGAAGTGTAGTTAGTTAAGGGTGCTGGAAGTTGTAGCTCTGGGAGGGGGAGATGACAGTTCACAGAATTCTTTAGCGGTGGGGAGTCATCTGCTTTAAATGTGTATTGAATATGTTGGTTGGCAAGAAGAAATAGGGATATAAAAAGAGAATTCCCTGGATGCCAAGATCCAGGTTTGGGGCAAGAATGTGCTTGAAATGTATGGATCTGTCCCTTGTGTGGGGTTTAAAAACAAAACAAAGGCACACAATATCAGCAAAGCAGCTTTTTTAAAAAATTGTTGTTGTCGTATTTATTCATTTATTCATAAAAATCTAAATACCACTTGATTGTAAAAAAGATGCTTCAAGGCAGTTTACAAAAGATAAAACAGTAAAATCAAGAAAAACTTGCAGCCATACCTCAAAACATACAATTACTAACATTGATTAAAATTACCTCAACTTTCGAAGTTTCCGGGCAGGTTTGTCTAAACAAGAACGTCTTTAGCAGGTGCCGAAAAGAGTATAGTGGAGAAGACACCTACTTGATATCACCCAAAATGGAGGCGATCTGGCCTGAAATCAGTGCCAATGGTGGCAGCACTTCTCCGCCACTGGTGGAAGCAGCAGGGCAGGCGGGGTGCCCACAGAGAAGCCACCGCAGGGGCTTCTGCTGCCTGAGGCAGCAGCCTCACTTTGCCTAATAACTGGGCTGGATCTCTCTCTCTCTCTCTCTCTCTCTCTCTCTGTGTGTGTGTGTGTGTGTGTGTGTGTGTGTCTTCAAGAATAGAATAGAAACTAGGAAAGAGAGGACAGGAATGGTGTAGCTGGAGAAGCTGTGATGTAAATACATCTCTTGGTGGGAATGTGGTGTTGATGTGCAATCTGGTTATCAAGGCCTGTGAGTCATAACAATGCAGATTATCTCAAAATACCCCCCCCCCTTTCTTAATGAGTGTTTGGGTTGTCCTTCTGGAAGACATAATGTTTTTGATACTATGTGTTCGCAAGGAATTTCTACAGGGCATAACCACCCGACCAGTGAAGGATGTCATGTCTGAAGGTTTGCAGAAAAAGAGGCTCCAGCTTCTAGACACGTACGGCAGTCTTGTTACCGAGGTGTGGGATGGCCATTACTTTGACGATGACCGGCAGGAGTTGCCGGTAAGCTGAACGCTCATGTAATTATAAATCCATAACAGACATTCCTTTCACTGTGTAGCTTCTCACAGATCCTCCATCTGTCCCTTATGTGTAGGTATTTATTTAGTTTCCATTGTTTTAGAGCAATTTTCTATCCCAACCTTCAGCAAGATGTTGTTGTTGTTGTTTGTTTGTTTATGATCCACCTTTCCCCCTAAGATCCCAGTGCAGATAACAACATTAAAGCATAATATTAAAAAGAAATTGCTCTCGGGATGGCGAACAACCCTTTATCCTCACAACAGCTCTGTGAGGTAGGTTAAGCTGAGAGGTAACAATTTGTCCCAAGGTCACCCAGTGAGCTTTGTGGCTGAATGGAGACCACACTTTTCATCTCCAGGGTCCTAGTCCAACACCCTAACCCAGCCTGTCCCAATCTGGTGCGCTCCAGAGATTTGCGACTCCATCTTCCATCAGCCCAATAATTTTTTTCATTACAACTCTTATCATTCCCAACTAGCATGCCCAACAGTCAGGGATGATGGGAACTGAATGAAAAGGAGGCGCATTGCCTTGTTAAGTAGGATTGTGTGAAAGGAGCAAGATTTGGACCAATCAGTCAAACAAAGTCATCTGTCTGATAAAGGTAAAGGTAAAGGGACCCCTGACCATTAGGTCCAGTCATGACTGACGCTGGAGTTGTGGCTCTCATTCTCGCTTTATTGGCCGAGGGAGCCGGTGTCCAGCTTCCGGGTCATGTGGCCAGCATGACTAAGCTGCTTCTGGCGAACCAGAGCAGCGCACGGAAACACCGTTTACCTTCCTGCCGGAGCGGTACCTATTTATCTACTTGCACTTTGACGTGCTTTTGAACTGCTAGGTTAGCAAGAGCAGGGACTAAGCAACAGGAGCTCACCCCATCAAGGGGATTCGAACCGCCGACCTTCTGATTGGCAAGTCCTAGGCTCTGTGGTTTAACCCATAGCGATAGGTATTGCCAAATAAAGTCATGCTTCCCTGGGCTGCATCCATACCATACATTAAAAGCTCTGTTATACCACCTTAAGAGACATGGCTCCCCCCCACTGTGTGAACTGTGGTTTGTTAAGGGTGCTGAGTTAGGAGGCCCCCTTTTGTTAGGAGACCCCTCATTCCCCACAAAAAAGCTACAATTCCCAAAGTTCCCTGGGAAGAAGAGGGAGTGATTCTTAAACTAGTCTGAGAATTGTAGCTCTGTAAGGGGGAATAGGGACCTCCTGACAACTCTTAGCACCCTTAACAAACTACAACTCCCAGGATTCTTTGGGGAAAGAAGCCATGACTGTTTAAAGTGGTATGATACTACTTTCAATTTGAAGTGCAGATGGGGGAAATGAGTGGCTTGATACAATGTTTATTCATGTATCACAAACATACTCTAAATGGCAACAATGGCAACAAAATCCATTGGTTTAGTGCTTAAGAGCATCCTGTTGGATATTTTTTAATGCAACACTCTTCAGATCTGGCCCCAACAGCCCCAACCATTAGGCCCAATGGTCAGGGACCCTGGGAATTGTAGTCCAAAAAATTTGGAGGGCACCATGTTGAGGAAGGTCGCTCTGACCACTACCCTTTTCTGGTTTGCAGAGAAGAGATGTGTAGAGGTTCTTACAAGCCAAGCTTAATTACACAAGAAGTTCAGGACACGGCTGGGAATGGAGTGGAGTGGTGGATTTTAAAAAAAGACAAACCCTTATTGGGCTCAAGGGTCCAAGAAAGTGGCTTTTGGATTAGAGAAAATCTAGGCTACTTAGTATGTAAGAGTTCGATTTCTTTTTGTAGATGGTGCTTTTGGGTGTCTTAAAAAGGATGCTTAAATTGAGCGGCTTCTGGCATCCAGCAAGGGTTGTTTGACTGCACCAGCAGCCAGCAAACCCTCACACTTTGGTACTTAACTTATTGCCAGTCCACAGAGGATAGAGGGGGAGTTGTTGGGGTCGTTGTTTTGCCTCTCCCCACCCACCTGCTCAGGCACCCCAGCTTCAAATTAAAGCCTGTGAATTACTATAACAAAACGGTGTGTAGTTAAGTGTTTGCCAGTTAAACTGGAGGCCTATGAAAACTCCTCCTTTATAATATATGGGGCACTGAGACCCTGGGCAAATTAACTGCAGTCGCATGCAGCAGGAAAAACAAATGCTATTAACGAATTGCTTAAGGAGCGGGATCTTTTTGTTCCCTATTGGAATAACAAAAATAAACATAAGAATCTTAGGAAGTTGGCCATATACTGAGATGCTTGGTCCATTGAGCTCAGCATTGCCTATTCCAGGGATGAGAGAGCTGTGGCCTTCTGGCTGTTGTTAATAATAATAATAATAATAATAATAATAGTTTTTATTTATACCCCACCCTCCCCAGCCAAGGCCGGGCTCAGGGTGGCTAACAAGCAACAATAAAAACAAGTTGAATGAATACAACTTAAAAACATTCAGCAGAGGCTGAATGGAAGGAGCAAGCTGAAGGCAGTGACTCATGAAGAAATTCAGCAGTCAGCCTCCTCTGTGGTCAGGTAAACCTACTGAGTCGTGAATGATTCACACACACACACCAGGTTTAGAGACTCAGCAGGATTATGCACCCTCAGAGGAGGTGATTTGAAGGAGGCAAGGTCAGAGCAGTGACTCAGGCAGGGACACGACAGGTAGCTCTCTTTCTTTTCCATCACTTGAGAGTGACCAAATGCTCCGAAGGCACCAGGTGCATCCACACGGCAAGACTGCCTGTCCTCAGTGGACGCTGATTGAAAGAAGATGTAAGCTCAGAGCTCGGAAGATCAGTTAATCATACAGATATTTGGAAAGCATCCTCCCTGGGGGGGGGGGGGTTATTTGGGCTTCAGGGCCTTTTGAATTTAGTTTCTCGCAACCCTCTCATGAAGTTTTGTCTTTGAAAAATCGCTTTAATGTAGGTTCTCAATGACCTCCTATCTGTCGACAAAACAAGGAAATTTTTGGCAGCTCGAGCCAGCAAGAGGGGCAAGGAAATGTCACAGCTTGTTCTGAAAACCCTGGATAAAAAAACAAAAAAACTGGGTTGCACCAGCCTTGAATATCTGCAGCAAGAGCATTTTTACAAGCAAACAATGGGGGCCGTTTTTTACAATGTTGTGGTAAGTGCAGAAATGGAAAATGTAAAAAGCATATAATGCAGTGCAAAGCATTCAACACTTGTTTTATATATAGCACATGGAGATGTTTCAGCAGCTCTGGAGGTCTTAGGGGTTCAAACAACAAAATAAATATTTGGACTCATCCACAACAAACATTCAAAGGACATTTAATGCACGTGGTTTCTCCCAAAGATTCCTGGGAACTGTCCTTCATTGGGGTGCTGGGGGAGGGGTAAACTACAGTTCCTAGGATCCTTTGGGGGAAGCCATGTGCTGTAAATGTGGAAGTGATGTGTGGTGTGTGTCATGCAAATAGGGCTGATCATTATCTGGATCACAGCTGAAAAGGTGACAGAGTGTAACACTTTCCTCTGTTGCAGTCTTTTGGGAAAGCTGGCCCACTCAGGAAGTTTGCATTTGAGGGAGGAAAGCCCCCCCCCATTCATGCCAGTGGAGGATTTTCCTCTTAACACAGCTCCAGAGTCAGGATTTTATTCAGGACTGCATGGGGGCGGAAAGGGTTAACTCCCCCCTCCCCACAATGCCTTGCCTTCAGCCAAAGTGAGCCTATATTCTGCATTCATTTGGGGCTGCTGCATCACAGTTCTGCTCCCAAATGTTACCCACATTTTGAGGAGCCTTTTTCTCCCTCACCCCCATTTCTTTGGGGGTTGCAGTTATTTAGTAGCTCCCAGGGATGACTGTGTGGATGTGTAAAGCTTTGGCTTTTACGTGGCTGTGTTATAAGAATTTGAAGGTCATATATAAAATAAATAAATGTTCATAACTGTATATATAAACCACATGTCTGAAACCCCATAGAAAAGGTCCTGAACAAATTGACCTCAAATATTTATCTGCAAGGTCAAAGTGGGAAACCTCCCCACTGTCTCTTTCCTCACAAATCCTGTCTTAAGGGCACATTCAAGATATGAACTTGGTGTAAGCCTGTGACCAGTGACCTAGATTCAGGAATTAAGTAGTTATAATAACAAAAGAGTGGCCAAAACCCAAATAATGCAATTAGGTAACTTGCCAGACAGGAGATAAACAACGCACTCAGATTTCTGTTGTAGACCACCTTTTCTGTGATGTAGGTATGATGTATCTGGGGGTGGTCTTGGACTCCAGGGTGGGCAATTAAAAATGTCTATATAAGGGCTTGCATGCATGGCTCGGGGTCCTCCTCTCTCCTGCATGTGGGGGAGCACCCTGTTGCAACAGTTAATAAAGATCAGGCTTACTAGCTGCTTTGCTTCTCAATATTCTCTGGTTGGTCTCTGTTATTTTCTCCTACCAATAGCGAACGTACAAAAGGACTCTGTATGGGCTCTTGGGGTACCCTATAAGGGAAAAGGAGTAGGTTTTTTCTTATATCAGCTGGAATGTAGCCAGCTGCCTAAAGGTCACACATGGACCCACATTTGCCTATTGCCCCACCCACCTTTGGAATTCAGCCCCCTTAATGGCATGTGGCCCCCTGGGGCTGAGTAAGCTTCCCTGGCCTTGCCTTAGGTGCCCTTTCAATGCATCTGGTTCTGATCCCCCTGGGCTAGGGCTGCCTAGTCCTGATGCTTCTTTCATTTCTTCTGGTGGTAGCCAATATGTGATCCCTTCTAGATGTTTGCTGGGCTCCAGCCCCTGACATCTCTGACCGTTGGCCACGCTGACTGGGGCCGAAAGGAGTTTTAAGCAACTTCTGGAGGGCTGCATCTCTGGACAAAATGAACACGGTGTCCATTGCATTGCAGGAAACAGCACTCATGAATGCAGGATATGGTCCACTGTGACCGATCATCTTCAACAGCGTCCATGAAGGAAAGAGGAGTATGGGAAGCTTAATTCTGTGCGGCGGAACTGTGAATCCAGGAATGTGAGGAAGAAGAGAAAATTTCCATAGTGGTTGTTCACCCTCAAAATTCCAGCACCCTTTGAACATGCTTTACATGTAATGTGTGGCTCTGTGTAAAAAAAACAACACACACACACACACACACAACACACATCTCAGATTCGCAATCTGTGCAATTTGTAAAAGATTGCAAGATGCAACAGAATCCTTTGCATGTCTGCCCATAAATAAGTCCCAACAAGTCCACTGGAACTGACTCCCATATATAAGTGTGTATGGGATTGTGGCTTTAATGTAGCAGTAATGGTCTCCAGCGGCAAAAGCAATTCTTTCTGCCTCCTTAACTCCCCATACTTAAAACCAGCGTGCTTCATTTACTAATGGTTCAACATGTTCCTTTGTTACATTTCTGATGATAAATGGGAGGTCTCTGGTTTCAGCAGGGGTGGTGGGAGAAGCTATCTCATTTAATCAATTGAAGTCAATCTTGTAACCACGTTCTATCCATTGGGAAATCTTAAAGGGGGGGAATGGGGGGGGGAGAGAGAGAAGTAGGTTATTCAGACAAGAAGGCTTGTGTCACAGTTTTGCTTCTGCAACTCCTGAAGTGATCAGAGGAAGGAGTGATAAAGACTGTGAGGGGGGGAAATCCAGTCTGCTGCAGCTATTTATCTGAATACAGTGGTACCTCGGGTTAAGTACATAATTCATTCCGGAGGTCTGTTCTTAACCTGAAACTGTTCTTAACCTGAAGTACCACTTTAGCTAATGGGGCCTCCCGCTGCTGTGGCGCGATTTCTGTTCTCATCCTGAAGCAAAGTTCTTAATCTGAGTTACTATTTCTGGGTTAGCGGAGTCTGTAACCTGAAGCGTATGTAACCCGAGGTACCACTGTACAGTCATACCTCGGGTTGAATGCGCTTCGGGTTGAGCACGTTCGAGTTGAGCTCCGCGGCAACCCAGAAGTAATGGAGCGCATTACTTCCGAGTTTTGTCGCATGCGCAGATGCTCAAAATGACATCATGCGCATGCGCAGAAGCGACGACAAATGACACACGCGTGCGCAGACATGCCGTCGCTAGTTACATTTGCTTCTGGATGTGAACAGGGCTCCGGAACAGATCCCGTTCGTATCCAGAGGTACCACTGTATGTCTAATCCTGGCATTTCCATCCTTTTGGGGGTTTGTGACTCTTATCCCTTCTGGTCACTTCTATCTTTCCCCACCTCCATATTAGACCCGCCCCTGTGCCCCCCTGCACGAGAGAGAGAGAGAGAGAGAGAGAGAGCGCATATTTAACTTTTCCAACATGGTTGAGTAAAAGTAGGAACTGGATGAATTAATCTGAGCTCTGAAAGAGCTGAAAAAACCCAGGAGGGAGAGTCACACTTCCAGCTTTCTCTTTTAGCTCTGCATACTTTTCAAGGGAGAAAAAAAGTAGCCACTCTCCCCACCCCAGGGCAGGCAAGGCAGTGAGTCCATTCCTCCCTTTGCTTCCCTGACTTTGTGCTTCCCACAGTCTACTTCTGCCACTCATGTCCCTCATATTCCTACCAGTGGCAGGGTGGTAGCGGAGATCAAAGGCTTTATGAACACCAGGAGGACACCTGAAGGGCGCCATGTTGGCAACCCCTGGTCTGATCTTATCTGCCATGAGCAGGGCCTGAGCATGGAACAGCAGGGGAGGCAATGCTTTATCTGGGTCTGGGGGCTGACCTACTTTACAAGGCTGTTGTGAAAGGTGTCTGGTAACATGTATTTGTGTTTAGCACTTTGTGCACTGAAAAAGTGAGAGACCTCCTCCTTGTGCCCTGAAATCATCTGGGGAGACCCTCTGTTAGGCATCCCTTATTTATGTACTACCATTTTCACCACAGTAACAGCCTAGTTCTACTGCTTGTGTTTCCTGAGTGATGTATGGAAAGCACATGAACCTGGCCTTTGGAGGGTTTGTAAGTAAACCATTTTTAACTTACCAAATGTGTGCTCTTTTCTATGCTAAGGGAAGAGGGAAGTTTCGAAACTCACAAGGACATATTTTAAAGGTCCGTGCTTGACTTTGCTGCGTATTATGTGATTTTAAATCTCTGCTGGGGTTCTCTCTCCAAATAGCCCCAAACCTGGATCTTGGCATCCAGGAATCCTCCTTTTTATATAGCTTCCCCTCTCCCTTGCCACCAAGGAAATGTCCATAAGCTTTTCTCTATCCACTTTCTCCATGCCATACATTTCGTGCACTTCTATCATGTCGCCTCAAACCCGCCTTTCCTCTAAACGAAAAAGTCCCAAACACTGCAACTTTTCCTTCCATCCGCTTGATCATTTGGGTTGCCCTTTTCTGAACCTTTCCCCTTTGAAGTGATGTAGAAATGTGGGGAACTGAACTGAAGACTGAAAAATAAAGGAGAAGCTGAAGACAAACCAAAACTGTCAAGTTTCCCCATCCTTACAGGCAGCTAGAGCAGCAGGAACCTCTCCTGGAATCTTTCCCTCAGGGCAGTTGGTGGTAGAATGGCCAGGGGTGGGAATGGCAGTTGGATCTGGCCCTCAGGTGTTCACCTTCACCTGCCTGCCAGGCCCTCCTTCAGTCCTCCTCCGCAGGGCCATTGATGACAAGGATTTCCCTGGGATTATATGGAGGTGAGGTGGAGATTGGGTCTTCTTCATGAAGTCTGGCCCCGACTCTGGAATGGCCTTCTGAGCACGGACACACCTGCCAGTGACCCTTAGCCCTCAGGTAAAGAAACAGGCTCAAATGGAGTTTTTCTTAAAATTGTGATTGTTTTTAGAGTTTTTGTGTTTTCAGTGGATTGTTATTTTAACTTCCTCTGGCTACTCTGTTTTTCTTTTATTTTCACTCCTTTGGAGTTCTCCCCCCCCCCCCCTTGGCTTTATTTTGTTTGGCTGTGGTTCACTGCTTTTATTGGTGGTGTTGATGTGTAAACTTCCCTCAATCTTTTAATAAGATGGGGTATAAATGTATTACATAAATAGGTTGCTGTACGAATTGGAGATGGTGAAATCTATCCCTTTTGGTTCCTCTCATTTTTCTGTCAGTTTGTTTTTCTAGGACCCCCTAAAGCACTGTTATGGGACCTTGTATGTGTGGCAGGGTTTTCTGGGATATCTGGACCATCTCTTCCATATTAGCTACTTTCATCACCCTCATTGCTTCATCATCGTCCCCCCGAAAAGAGAATACATCTCTTATTTATTTCATTTCATTTCTATCCTACCTTTCATCCAAGAAGCAAACGTGGTATACATCTAATGTTTATTGGATGGATTTTCCTCCTAAATTTATTTTTGAATTCTGAATTTATTGTTATTCATGTTTTATACTGTGTTTTTTGTTGCATCAATTAAGTGTTTTAATTTTGTTGTTAGCCACCCTGAGCCCAGTTTTCTGAACCAGGAAGGGTGGGGTATAAATCATTTTTTTGTATTATTTTACATAGTTCTCTTCCCATTTTTTCCTCACAACAACCCTGTGTGGTAGGCTTGGCTGAGAGATTGAGATTGGCCCAAAGTCACACTGTGAGTTTTATGGCCGAGTGGGGATTTGAACCTAGTCCAACACTCTAACCACTACGCCACAGTGGCTGTCATTCCATGACAGTCTTTGGGAGAGACTACTGTGCTTTGAGCCAGACGTACTGATGTTGCTTTCTAATGTAGTGATGTGGTGGCTTGGAATAATATTTTAAAGTCATTATTAAGGTTTATTTTAAAAGGAAATATACATAGAAAGTATTGTTTTCACTGTATTTTTGTAAACTGACCCAGGATGTTAACTAAGGAAAGGCATATTAAAAGTTGAACAAATGAATGAATTCTAAATGCCCTGACCAGCAGCCATGCCAACAATTTGGGAAAGGCTGTTCTTTGAAACCTGCCTGCCATCATCCTTCAGAACCAACATCAGAGGTGGGGAGGGGGTGAGGAGAACATTTGTCTTCATATAACAGATCAGCGCTGCCAATTGTTTAATCCCCTCCCCCCAACCTTTCCTCCTGCTGCTAGAACATTTGACTCACCGGAGACATTCCAGGCTTGCAGAATCACAAATGTATTGTCTGCCAGTCTGCATTCCCTTCCTACAAGGCCATCTGCTGCACCTCAAATATTAAATGTGTGTTGTTGTCTTTTCTGAAAAAAGGAAAAATCTTTTGCGTCAAACAAATCAACATTGTTGTCTGATGGTGGGGCAAGGAAGACGCCGGTATATGAGCTTGTAGGTAATTCTCTGGTTGCCTGGAAGGACATATTTGGACAATACTGGGGACAGCAATATCTTGGGGGCCACAGGTCCCCAGCCCTAGTGTAAGCACTGCTTGCCCTTCCTGAGAGGATGACTGGATAGCTCAGTTGGATAGAGTGTGGTGCTGGTGACACCAAGGTTGCAGGTTCGATCCCCGTATGGGACAGCTGCATATTGCTGCAGGGGGGTGGATTAGATAATCCTCAGGGTCCCTTCCAAAACTCTACCATTCTATTATTCTATTATTCTATATCCATTGTGATGTGGGCATGTGTTCCAGTTTTCAGTACAGTGGTACCTCAGGTTAAGTACTTAATTCGTTCCGGAAGACAGTACTTAACCTGAAACTGTTCTTAACCTGAAGCACCACTTTACCTAATGGGGCCTCCTGCTGCTGCGGTGCCACTGGAGCACAATCTCTGTTCTCATCCTGAAGCAAAGTTCTTAACCTGAAGCACTATTTCTGCATTAGCGGAGTCTGTAACCTGAAGCGTATGTAACCTGAAGCATATGTAACCCGGAGTACCACTGTACTCTCTCTGTGTGAGAGAGTGAACATGGGTTGATTTTTCAGTTGGACAGAAATCTTCACCAGGCAGATCAGAAAAGTAAGCAACAAAAATGCAAACTTTTGAGTAATATGCCTGGCTCTCCTCCTCCTCCTCCTTCTGAGGACATGTGAAACTTGAAAGGTTATATACCTTTATACAAATAGGAACCACCCCTATATAATGACCTCATCAGTTCTGAATATAGTAGGTTATCTGCCTCAGAGTTAATGGGTTTATGTTGCTTGCCATTATTTCTTGCCGTGTCCAAAGTTCTCAAGCACAGGGTCCCTATGAATGCCGGCTGCTGGGAGTCACAAATGGGAAGAGTGCTGCTGTTCTCATGTCCTGCTGTGGGGCACCCCTTTGGGGCATCTGGGGGGCCACTGTTTAAATAGCATGCTAGACTAGATGGATCTCCTTTAGCCTGACCCAGCCGTGTTCGTCTGATGTCCTTACCTCTGCTACAATCTCAGTTAATTGATCTGTGTCAAGCGGAGCACTCAGTATGTGAATACTTTTCTGTACCTTGCAGATGCTTCTGCAATACAGGAAACATTTTGAAAATTTTGCACAGCTTATAAGTAGCATGGGGAACCTTTTTCAGACTGAGAGCCAGATAAAGAACTGGCCCATCCTCTGTGGGCCATCCTTGACAGTTGGTGCAGGTGCTTACCTGTCAGTGATTGGACATCATTATGATGTCAGGTAACAACTTCAAAGGGACTTGCTGTTGTCACCGATCATAAGAAAATAAGACGCTATGCTCATGGAGATGTTAAAATGAGTGGCTAATCTGTGGCCTTTCATATGCTGTCAGAACTATAACTCCCATAATCTTTGACCACTGGCCACACAAACTGGGGCAGATTAGAGCTATAGTTAGACAAAAATATCCACAGGGGCACAGCTTCACCATTCCTGCATTAAATATTAAATTGCAATAGAGCTGTGCATTGTAAGAACAGTTGATAGATTTATGCATGTATTTATTTGCTGTGTTTATTAGTTAGTCAATAACTAACATCCTCTGGTGACGTAAAGCATAAAATACATAAAACAACAACAAAAGAATTCTAAATAGCATTGAAGCCATAAATATAAAATAGGACAAAGCCTATCCAAGGCATATACAGTGGTACCTCGGGTTAAGAACTAAATTCGTTCTGGAGGTCCGTTCTTAACCTGAAACTGTTCTTAACCTGAGGTACCACTTTAGTTAATGGGGCCCCCCGCTACTGCCGCATGATTTCTGTTCTCATCCTGAAGCAAAGTTCTTAACCTGAAGCACTATTTCTGGGTTAGCAGAGTCTGTAACCTGAAGCGTCTGTAACCCGAGGTACCACTGTAATCATGGCTCAGAAACAGGGATAGGGAATCTGCATCCCTTCAGAAGTTGCTAGACTCCAACTCCCATCAACTTTGACCATGGGCAATGCTGGCTGGGGCTGATGGGAGCTGTAGTTCAGGGGGCCACAGGTTCCCCATGACGGGCACAAAACATTTCAGGTTCAAAAGGATCAGATTTGAAAGGCCTGTGAGAATTAAAAAGGGGTTTGGTTGGCGTGGAAACTTCGTAATAGGGGTGTGTGTGTGTGTGTGTGTGTCTACATCTACATCTATTTATTGTTGTTTAGTCGTTTAGTCATCTCCCCATGGACTAGAGCACGCCAGGCATTCCTGTCTTCATCTATATCTATATCTATATCTATCTATCTTAATAGTTATAATGGTTATAGGCAGTTGTGACTATCCATTAGGGTAAGTAGGGCATTGCCCCATCAACCTCAGTCTGCCTCAGCCAGCCCCCCCCCATTGTTCTGTCTTTCTGCATACAGCTAATGGTGTGTGTGGGGGGGGTATGGATCTGCCTGCTATGACCTCTGGCTCCATCTGCTGTTGGTCTCCCTGCCTTTTGCCCTACCAGTCCCAATGGGCATCAGTCACATTGTTTATCAGACAAGTACCCCCCCCTTATAGAAGAATGATTTGTGCCTCAAGCAGGCATGCCCAGGGCCCTTTCTGATTGTAGTCATGACATGTTAATTGCTCAGAAATATAGGTGCATGTGAGAAATAAAAGAAACACGTGTCTGTTCGTGGAATATACTCTGGTTTATTTCGTTGCATCAGCGGGCAAAGGATACCATCGCTTTTCTGCCTGTAGTATCACAATGTCATTGCCAGCCTGAATGCAACCAAAATCGTTGGCATGAAAGAACTCTTGCGATGAAAATTTGCCCATCCAGATTTTGGGGCCTGCGGGTTTGTTTCAGCTCCACCATCTTTCCAAGTGCTATGCTCTGTGACTTTTTTATTTATTTTTATTTTTTGGTAATAGGAAAATCATCCCACCGGCATTCTCGCTGAAGTCGGCTGCTTTCGGCGATCTCTTTGCAAAAGTGTTGAATTTCTCCTCGGGGACGTGGGACTTAATAACACTGCAAACAAGTCTTTATCTCAGTGCAGGGAGATAATTACTCTTAACGACCAAAGTGCCACAATGGAAACTTTGGGATGCCTTGTGTGAGTGTGTGTGCGGCTGTCTGCGCTTGCGCATCAGAGTTCTCAAAGCCGTTGCTCTGGAGGACTGGCTGCTGCAGAATATCCCCTGCTAGCTGTGTGTCCTCATTTTGGTCACCATGGAGAAAACCATCTGCTTCAAGTTTCTTGGAAAGGAGCTTGTGTTCCAAACCCCCTCCCCCTTCCACAACACCCTGCCTCCATCCCCAGCTGCCATAAGGAGACAAGCAATTAAGGAATCCATCTCTCAGGTTAAAAATAAAATAAAACAAAAACACCATGCTCTAAATTCATTTCTAATTAGGACACACATGGATTTTTTTTACTTTTTTTACTTGTGTGTATATATATCAGGGCAGGCCCTACCGTTAGACAGGGTGAGATAGTGGCCTCAGGAACATAGGAAGCTGCCTTGCACCAGGCCAGACCTTTGGTGGTCAATTTAGCTCAGTATTGGCTGCATTGATTAGCAGCAGCTCTCCAGAATTTCAGGCAGGGAGCATTTCCAAGCCATACCTGGAGATGCCAGGGACTGGACCTGCATGCAAAGCAGGTGCTCTACCAGGGAGCTATAGTTCCGAAATCATATGTGATCTGAAACACAGGGTGGGGTGGGTGTGGTTGCATGTGAAAAATGTACACAAATCAACATAATGGGCCTGTGCTCTGAGTTCTAATCATATCCCTGTCCTCAGGAAGCTGTTATCCAGCAGCCACCTTGAAACCACTTGGAATTTCGCCAGCCAGTCCTGCTCTCACCTTTTCAAAGTTGTGTGTTGTAAGCTGTTCTGGAAATCTTCCCTTGAAGATCAGGGTCCCAAATATCTAAATAAGTAAATATTTTGGGTTGTATTAAACTAAGGGCTTGTCCACACTTCTGCTTGTCCCTAGCTTCAGACCGGTCTGAGCATTTTCTGTTTTACCCAGGAAAACCCACTGTTTAGTGCTGAGTCGGAGCAGAGAAAACCCAATTGACATCTGTTCCGATTCAGCAGATCAGGGGGAAGCTGGGGGACAAGTGGAAGTTTGCTTACACCAAGTTATGCTGTAAGTAAGAGCCATTGGAATTAGTGGGCCTAACTTTGTCATGCCCATTCATGCAAATGGGTCTCCTCCGAGTAGGAATAGCATTGGTTACAACCTCTTTATGCCCTCTTTATGTTGACATTATGACATACTCACAGGGTTGAGTAAAGATTATGAAAAGAAGTCCTAGTCTAACTTTCTAACCACTGCACCACACTGGCTGTCTAAATGGGATTTAAGTGGAACTAAATGGGCCCTGATCCACAGAAGTCACTGACACAATACAGCAATTGTATGCCCGTCTGCTCAGATGTAAGACCTTTAGAGAGCTATGAAACTTACTCCCAGGCAAGCATGGATAGGATCGCAGCCGAAATATGCTTTGATCGTGCCACACGATTCTTTGCTGTGTTTGCTACAACAGATTTAACAGGGCTGCCCCTTATGGAATAGAGTGAAATGATTATTAAAAATATCCATAATTAACTTTATTTAATGGGCTCGCGGAGGTGGCAGGGAACAGCAATGAGCAAAATATCCAGCAGACATGATCTAAATAAAAACCCTAACAGCCAGCCTTTTTTTATTAGGGTTCCTGTGCTTTCCATAGTTCAGTAGATGAGGAAAGGTTGGTAGGTGCAACTTTTAACACCCCCCTCCCAACCACAGTGCTGAAATTTATTTTAGACAAGTTAATGATACAGAAACCCAAACAGTCAGAGCAACTGTTTCCTTTCCTAAGCTCCACTGGACACTGTTTCTTTTAAAATATTACCACTAATGATTCCTTCTAATAGCAAACTTGGGTGATGGAGTGTCACCAGCATTGTTACTAAAACTGAGAAACAAGAAGGAACTAGCTGCATGCTTGCTACGTTTAATGTTACACCTCTGTTGGAGGTGAGGGGATAGAATGGAATGGAACGGAATGGAAACCTGACAAAGGGCATGCGTGGCTGGCTGGCTGAAACCTCAAACGGGAATATTCCACACATTTGTTGCAGGTCCTGTTTGAAATATTAAAATGCCACCACCACCTCCAAGTAATAATAGCAACAATAAAATCCAGTGAAGATTTTCCATCAGAGCAGGTTAGCAGGAATGATGATCAAATGAGAGCTTATTAAACATTATTATTTTTATTGAAAGCTGGTTCCCACTTCATATTGATTATTATTATTTATTACTAAATTTGTATACCACCCTTCATCTGCACATCTCAGGTTCACAACATAAGTTGATGTCAGTGGGGGGACATCAACATAAATCTGATGCACTCACCTGAGCAGTTGGGAATGGGTCACAACTCAATGTGTTAAATACTAGCACACAAAGCCCTAAATGGCTAGGGGCCCAAATGCCTAAAATATAACCTCCCTCAATATCAACCATGTTGGGTCCTGTTGCCCCCCTCTTCCTGTTTTGCTGCAACTGTGTCCCTCACAACTGCTGTTTTGTTGCCCCTGGATCAGCTTGGAAGTACCGGATAAAAATAAAATAATAAGATTGTCAGCCACAGAAAACGAGTCACCTGTGGTGGGCTGTGCCCCGAAAGGTGGGATATAAATGATAGAATTATTTTTAAAAAACGATTACTTGTGCTTATTTAGATAAAATGCATACTTGGTGAAGTCTGGATTGCTCAGTGTTTACTGTTAACACGTAAGCAAATTTAGTTATCATACGATGTTGGTGTGGATGACAATAATATAAGAAAGTGTTTATCATGCTGACGACAATAATGATGGGAGGAGCAGGGGAAATGTAATAGTAATACTATTGCTGCTGCTAATAAGAGCAGGCTCGCTCAATTCCTGTCTGTAATCATGATGATTATACCATTATGACAAGAATGTTAATAATAATGGACAGTGCAGGGGACGTGCAGTAGTAATAACAGCAACAGAGGGGGACAAACAGCATCCGATCAGTTTTTATGGTTTCCATTTCCAACTTTCCTAAAGACTTCTCTTGACATTTCACGACCTCCACCTTCCCACACTGGGTTTGGGAGGGGCGGGAGCGGACAGTTGCCTGACTTAATTTGCTCATCTGATTTTAATGCTTACCGCTTCTTTGCAGTCATAAGCTGCGACAATTACGCGTGGGAGATCTGTAACTGTTTGTTTTGCTGTGCGATTTGAAAAGCCAAAGAAACCCAAATCCCCGAAACGCCAATATTCCCAGCCGTTTTGCTCGAGCCTCCCCTTGCAGTATCTCCACCGCATCACTAGGTGGCGCCTGCTCAACAGCCACCCTCCGTCCGAAACTTTTCGGTTCCCCTCCGCTTCTCCCCCCGCCGCGTCTTCCCTACCCCGCCTCCGTTTGCTCTCTGGCGCCTCTAGCGGCCGGACGCCGCCTCGTCTCTTCTTTTTCTCTCACTCCGCTTCCGACCAATCCCCTTCCTCCTCTTCCTCCGGCTCCTTCCACCGCCCGGGGTTTCTCGCCCAGGAGCCAGTGGCTGCTGGGCCGCAGCCGGGGAGCCCCTCCACGTGACGCGCTGGCGGCCAATCAGCGGCGGCGGACTGGGGTTGAAAAAAGAAAAAGGAAAAGTGGGCGGCCAATGGCGGCGGGAGCCAGAGGAGGAGGAGAGCGAGAGGGGCAGGTTCCTACCCTCCCGACGCTGCTCGTCTGCTGCGGCCGCCATTAGAGAAGCGAGGGAAGAGGGAGGGAGGGAGAATAGAACCCAAAGGCGCCGAGGGGAAGGAGAAGCGGCGTCGCGCCTCGGTTTCTGGAGCGGCGGCGGCGGCGTCATGGGCTCCGAGAGCAGCTGAGGAGGCGAGCGGAGACGGAGGAGGAAGAAGAGGAGGAAGGCGGCGGCGCGGGGACTCCAGCCCTCAGGATGCCGCGGCTGGGCAGCCGCCGACAGAGACACCGCTGAGGGAAGGGAGACCAGGGCGAGGAGGAGGAGGAGAGAGGCCGGCATCGCCGAGGGGCTGCTCGTGGCGCGCCGACCCTTCTTCCCCCGTGAGGCAGCAGCCGACCCCGCCGCCGCCTCCAGCCCTTCTTCGGCCGCCTTCACCTGTCACCGTCTCCTGAGGGGAGGTGGGGGCCCCAAGAAGAAAAGAAGCAGAAATTCCCTCACGGCAAAAATTGGAAGGGGGGAAGAAAAAAAAAAGGAAGGGAAGGAAGAGAGTTTTGGTTTCTCTCCATCTAACGTGGCGACGCTATATATTTATATTTAAAAGGATTTTGGGTTTTTTTTTAAAAAAGAAAGTTTCGCCTCCCTCCAGACACTTCGTTCTATATATATATATATATTCTGAGAGGAAAGTTATTTCTTCTCCTCTCTCCAGTTTCTTCGAAGACGTGGAAGAAGAAGAGACTCGTTTCTTTATGAGGGAGGGAAAAAATATTTCAGTTCACTTCTCATCCCATAGACACTTTTTACTATCTTTTTTTTAAAAGGAAAAGCTCTTCCGTCAACTTCATCATCTCGTTTCTCCAGTGTCTGAAGAAGGAAAAGGGGACACTCTTTCTTCTTGCCCAAAGGAAAGAAGGGAGAAAAAGTCTTTTCAGTTGCTGCTTACCATAAAGAAAAAAAACTTATCCTCTCTGCAAATATTTGTGGCCTAGAAGATTAACCCGAGGAATAACTCTCCCTTCATTTTTTTTGGAAAGGGGACTTTTCAGTTCTTAATACCCTCAACCCGTCACAGATAATTCAATTGTTTTTTTAAAAAATCATAATTACTTTTGGAGGAATAGCCCTGGTTTTTCTCTGCCCTTTCCCCGTTCAGTGGCTGAAAAAGAGGTTCCTTATACCTGTTTGAAGGTGGGGAAAAGGTTTGCTACTTTACTCCCTTAAAAACCAACCGATCAACCGCCATCCGCAGATATTCCTGGCACGAAGGATTGACCTGAGGA
Source organism: Podarcis gaigeae (assembly GCF_964106915.1). NCBI lineage: Eukaryota > Metazoa > Chordata > Lepidosauria > Squamata > Lacertidae > Podarcis > Podarcis gaigeae. The sequence goes on along the minus strand of NC_139692.1, from coordinate 40,987,199 downwards.
ATTAATTTTGTTTTTTAAAAGGGCTTTTCGGAGGGGGGCACAAGGAGGCCATCCATTCCTTTCCCTCTTTTTACCCATCAGCAGCAAAAAGGACACTTCAGTGCACTTGAGTGCTTGGATGAAGATTTTTCTTTTTGGAGGCAGGCAGTTTGGAAAAGGGTTTTGCTCACTCAGCTCTAAGTGGTTCCTGCTTGGAACCTCTCTGTGCGTAAGAAATAAAAGGGTGGGAGAGGGCTTTTTGGGGTGTGTGTGTGGATGAGTTCATCTTGAAGTTCATCTCATCACCTCCTAAAGTGTGCTTGTTTTTCACCCATATCTTTGGGGAAGAAAAAAAATTGGGAAGAAGATATATACATATCCACCCTCCATTATCAACATCACTCCTGGCCTCTTCCAAAAAAATCAAATTTAGCAACTGGAAATCCCATCTGGAAGAAAATACCCATCTGAGTTTCCCTCCACTTCGATGCTGAGGATTTTAGAGGAGGATCCTCGGAGTTCTTGAGGGAACTTGGAAGACTCCGCTTAAACTCTTTCCCCCCTCCCTTTCCCCCCACCTCCAGCAGGAAGAAGGGAAAAATTGTATTTGGGGAAGGGGAGGTTGGCCAGTCAAGGATAACACCACCTTCTTGGGACAAACCACCACCTCCTGGAGACCAGAAAGTTTCCCTTTCTCCTCCCCTTCCAATGGCTTGATTTTTTATTATTATTTCTGGAGTGGAAATAGAAGCAAAAACGACCTTTTTGCATCTCCAACTCTTGAGAAGAAACGAGGAAAGGACTTCGCACCGTCTCTTCTCTATCTCCGCCCCCCCGGTCTTTTCTTCACTCTATAAATCCGGTGTGACGAGGCGGGGGGGACAAGGCGCAAGAGAAATTCCTGGATTATTTCCCACACACCCTACAGCCACTGGATTATTTGTGTATCTTCCTTCTGCCCCCACCCCACCCGCGTTTGCAGATTGAAGATCGTAAATCTTTCTATTTTTGCAATCCCTTTGGATCAAGTACCCCCAATCTTTCTCCCCCGCCGCCGCCTTTTGCCCAGGAGGCTGTGAAAACTGATCCCTCTCCACGAAGATTTTTCTTTTGCACTTTTTTTTTTAAATTGCCTCTTCCTTCCTTTTAACCTCTCCCCGGGTTATTTATTCCTTTCCCTTACTTGTGCGCTCTCCCTCCCCTTGATATCTCCTCTCCCCGAAATGTGTGTGTGATTCTTTTTTTTAAAGGGGGGAGGGAAAAGGGCCGTTTTCCCTCGGTTGTGTTTCTCCCTCCCCTCTCGGTCGGCGTGTGTGTGTCTCTCGCTCGCTCGCTCTGTCTGTCTCTTTTCTTTCTTGTCGGAGGCTGTGGGATAATGGCGTGTGGGTTGTGGCTGTGAGGATGAGTTCCTGCTTCGTGCCGAACGGGGCCAGCCTTGAGGATTGCCATTCCAACCTATTCTGTTTGGTAAGTGGCTACTTTTTTTTTTAGGGGGGGGCGGTGTGCAGATCGCCGGAGATAATCATGCAAGGAAAGGTTGGAGGGGGGAGGGAGACGAGATCGCCAGGAGAGGGGAGGGAAGAGGAAAGGAAAGTGGGGGGGGGGGGAGAAGAGAGAGGAATGGAAGCAAAGCAGCCATTTTTAGCATTGCATCTGCTAGAGGAGTCTTCTGGAGCAGGCCTTGCCAGGCATCAACTAGCTCTCCTGTATATATATTCCCCTCTCTGTCTCCCTCCCTTCCTCCAAAGACTTTATGCCTACGACTCCCCTGCTCCAGCTTGCTTTTTCTCCAAATCATTCTTCACCCTCTTTTGTTTTTCTTCCTCTGATTCTCCACTAACTTTCGATTTCTCTCTAATCTGTTGTTGTAGGTGACATGATTACTTATGCCTATTTTATTGCAGTTCAATTTCAGCCTAGTTTTAGCTTAGCTCTTCTCTCTCCCACCCTCCTTTTTCTGGTTCCCAAGCTAACTTTGGTGAAATCCTCCCCTCACTCTCCCCCCAGTTCCCTAAAAGTGTCACCCTACTAAAACTGGCAACATAAGTCCGGGTGGAGGAAGCTCCACTCTATTGCTATTCGCAGGTTACACATTATTTGTTTATTTTTTAAAGTGTGTGTGTGTGTAAACGGATCCCTCCACAGTTTTGTAACCTTGCCTTATTTAATTGCTGCCGTGGAATTCAGTTAAACCTTCATTCAGTTAAGATCCCAGCGTGGGTTTTGCTGACCACTTTCTCACTCTGGATTTATTTCAATGCAAATTGGCAGCAGACTCGACCAGCTGGTGTTATTTAATCCTGAAAGTTAAAAAAAATAAAAAAATCTATGCCAAAGCTATTGTGCTGATGCGTAGTTGGGTGTAAGGAATCCAAGCAGTCTATCTCTGCAGGATCACAGGTTACTGGCTGAGCTGGCCTGCTGCTCATGAGTGCCAGTGTCTCTTTAAAGCATGTCTTCCCTCTTCTCCATTTCTCTTTCCAAGATCACCAACTGTTGCAAATTCTGTCACTTGACAGAGGTGCTGGAACCTTCCTTGTTGGAATTAAATAGGCCAGGAGAACCTTTATTGTATCTATATACTGGGGAAGCAAGTGAATTTAGTGTTGAGTGGAAATAGCACCCTCTTTATCAACAGCTGGAAAGTGAACCCTGTGCCAGTGTCTACCATTTCTCTTAGCCCCCCCCCCCTTCAGCTGCTGTTGAAACACTGGTCATTAAAAAACCCCTCTTTCTCGGAATAGGAGTGGAGAAAGAACTGTTGAAAGTTTCCTTGAATTGTAGTGGAATCCATTAAAAGTTTGGAATGGTTTTTTTTTCTTTGTTGGTTCCTCCCCCCCCCCCATGGGGATAGTCAGTATTTTCAGTAAAGCCTCTGCCTTTCAAAATGATTAGGTTGTTTTGTTGCAGTGCTTCTAGTGCTAAGTGGTTATTAGTGAGGTGTTTATTTGCATTTGTAACAGATGTAGATTCTCTCTCAGGAAAGGGAGTTCTCTATATTTGGAGATTCAGCAGGATTTGCAAAAGTGATGGTATAGTTCAAAACAAGCACTTGATTTTATGATATTCTGACATCCTAGGATGCTCTGTTTGAATAACAAAACTCCCACTGATTTGAACGGAACAGAGATTGAAGTCATTGCCACTGGCTTATTGACCGAAAGTTGTCATAAGGAGGTGGTAGGGAAAATGCATTTTTTAAGTCCAAAATGCATATGTGCTTAGTGAAATGGGAGAAAGACCTGCTGGGAAGTGAATAGAAATATCTGTCTTTGGTAACCGCTGCAATTTTACAATGAAACCTTCCAGTTCCCTCTAGTCTAATTTCTGTTACAATTTTCTTTCAGGCCGATTTAACAGGAATTAAATGGAAACGCTATGTATGGCAGGGTCCAACATCTGCACCAATCCTGTTCCCGGTTACCGAAGAAGACCCTATCCTAAGCAGCTACAGTCGTTGCCTCAAAGCTGACGTCTTGAGTGTGTGGCGGCGAGACCAGAGGCCTGGGCGCAGAGAATTGTGGATATTCTGGTGGGGCGATGACCCCAATTTTACTGACCTAATTCATCATGACCTAACAGGTAAGGCAGAGAAGGCTTGGACACTTTGTGTGGTGGTATCTTTCAGATATACAATTTTATTTTCCTAGTTTGCTGCTCTAATAAGCTTGGATTTATTGAGAATTGAGAGATGAAGTACACATTATTGCAATTATTCACCTTACTTTTTTTACTCTGCTGTTCAGAAATAATTATTATATTGGAACCTCCTTTGGTCAGGGACTTCTCTCCAGCTAATGTTACTCCATAAAATGTCATGTGCCCTTGGGGTGCCAATAAATTGCAAATACATAGAAGTGCAAACTGGTCTTCTGATTGTGTGGGAGAAATCTTGGAGAACATCTTGTGGGATTGCTTTGTTTTTCTCTCTCTAAAGATATGTTAACACATTTGGAAAAGTGGGTGGAATATAAGTTTGAATGTATAGAACACAAGTATTTGTGTTGAATGTAAACATCTGCTATAGTGAGGCAGGTGTGGAGTCATGTGCTTCTGTAAGTCATGCTGTGTCTAGGTAATTTTGTTCTGTAAGGTATATTTTTTGTTAGGTATGTTGCTAAAGCCAGAGGTACAGCTGGCTTTTGTTAGGAAAAGGAGGCTTAGATGTGGAGGCTGCATTGGCTGTTTTAAACCACCATCTTGAAGTATAGGTGATGGGGAGGGACTATAGTTCAGGGGCAGAACACATGCTTTGCATGTAGAAGGTCCCAAGTTGAATCCTTGGCATCTCCAGTTAAAATATCAAGTTGTAGTCGAGGACTTCTAGAGATTCTGGAGAACCACTTCCAGTCAAAATACACAGTATTGGGCTAGATGGGCCTGACCTGATATAAGGCAGCATGTTATAAGGCAGTTGTGTATAATTAAACTGGTGGTTTCAGAATCGGCGCATATGATAGACCTCACAGGTGTCACTTAGGCTGTGTACACACTATACATTTAAAGCAACTCCCACCCCTAAAAAATTATGAGCACTGTCCTCACAGAGTTAAAATTCCCAGCAACCATTCACAAGTGAAAAAATGTGTTTCAGATGTGCTTTAAAGATATGGTGTGTGTACAGCCTTATTCTTGCTGTGTGATGCTTATTTGTCAGCTGTTTTGAGTGTTCATGCAGAGCATGGCGAGAGATGCTGCTCCAAACCCCGGGGGGGGGGTGTATGTAAAATGACAGCAGTTTTGTGGGTTGGGGTTTTTTTTGAAAGTTGAGACTTGGACAGCTTTGTAGAAGTAGATCTTGAGGAAAGGTTTAAAGTTGGGGAGGAAGCTGGCAAATCTGAATTACCTGTTACATGCTGTTATTGATTCTGACCCACATTGTCTTCTCACCAGTTATGACCTGCTATTGTGACTTAGCTGTATAAAGCAGCCTGATGCTTTTTTAGTATGAATTGACACTAGAAATTTGAGTACATGTTGATTGCAGTAGGATCATCTATATAAAACTATTCCAAGTTTGGACTGTTTTCTCTCTCCGCTCTGCCTTGGCAGCAATCTCGTTTTATGAGCCTGAAGATGCACTTAAATCTTTAAATGTCCTATTTAAACACTATAATCTCTTACTCTTATGTACACCTAGCACACTCTCTGTGCTATATTGAAAATTCCTAAATGCTTAATAGTCATTCAGGTACATTAAGCAGCCTTTCTGTCACACTACTACTTCCTGTCTTCAAATTCTGTGTAGTGTGGTTTCTAGGACATTTGAGCTGTGAATCAGAAGTCCCCGATCATGACTCAGCCATGAACTCACTAGGTGGCCTCAGACAAGCTTCTTTCTCAAGTTTGTGAATATCTGAGTAGTATAAAAATACAGTTGTTTTTTCTTAAATCAGATCATGGGAATAATAGCAGTGTCCTTCCTGAAAGGGCTGTTGTAAAGATGACTGTGAGAGTACACATGAGGCCATTTTGAACGCTTGAAATATGTGAGATCGCATGGCAGGTCATGTTTAAACTGTCTGCAGGCAGAGAGAGTCACTAAATATAGACATGGTACTGTTGTAGTCTTGGCAATAACTGTTCAGTAGGTAGTTGCCCATATTACTCCTTTCCCCCGTAGCTTCATGGTGATGCTTCTGACAGTTTGCTCTCCCATCTGTCTGGCATTCTTGTCCCAACTCACGACTGGCAGCAGGGTGAAGCTGCAGGAGCGGCCTCTATGTAGTGCTACGTGATTTCCTCCATGCTAGATGGGGAGGAAGGAGATCTTTATGATTGCAGCTGATCTGTATGAAACTGTGTCACTAACAATGCTTAATGGATGGTGCTGACTTCAAATGCCAGTGATCTCTATGGCAGCAATGGGACTTTTGGGTCATCTGGGAGCCATTGTCTTACCTGTTGCAGGTAACCAGGCAAGTGCCAAATTATAAAGCTGTGTTGGCAATTTCTTTTTTATTATGTATTTTTATCTTAAGCTTGCTTTTGAGCTCTAAAGCATAACCCAGATGAAACTGAGTACCTCTGGGACACTGAAGATGTAGATTGGAGCATTTTTGTGGTTATGGCACCCATTGTGGAACTTGGTGCCCAGAAAAAAGTGCCATTTCCTTCCTTACACTCGTAATTTGCCTGTTTGTGTATTGGGGAATGGAGAGTGTTTTTATTAAGGAATGCCTCTTAAGATTGTAGTGCTTGGTGGCTGCACTGAGGCTGATATTTAATATTTAATATTAAACATACAAAATTGGAAAAATACTAAACATGTGATATAAATAATGCTACAACAATGTAATCATGTACTGTACTGCTCTATTACAAGACATACAGAAAATATGCTATGAAAGGGATAATTGCTTTTGGTTCTAAATTGCACCTGGTCTAAAATATTTTGCCTGTTTATGGAGTGTTCTACAGGGAACTAGCAACCATGACAAATATTTTAAAGTCCTATTGATTCAGTGGGTTCCTTCAACATGCACTTGAGAAGCCTCAACGTTGGCTGGCTCATGTTGGCAGTAAAGAGTTACAGTCCTCTATGTTGTAAAAAGAATACAGACCTCTAGCTCTAGCCTATATCCACTTTCGCAAATATCTTATTTATTTCAGGTGATTATGGTAATTAACACTTGCTTAAAGCACTTGTGTACAGCATTTCAGTCATCTTTGCAGCAGCTCTGCAATGTAGTTAATCTCTTCATGTGGCTGAGACTGAGTGTGTGTGTCAGAATGCAAGAAGCTGCCTTATACCATTTCATGTTTTTTGGCCATTTTATCTAGTGTCACCTACTCTGGCTAGCAGCAGCTCTCCAGCTTCTCATTCAGAAGGTCTTTACCATCCCTTGCTCCCTGCTCCTTTTTAAGTTGCGGTACCAGGGATTGGTCCTGGCATCTCCTGGGTGCAAACAGATGGTTCATCTGGGATAACTCAGTTGGTAGAGCATGAGACTCTTAATCTCAGGGTTGTGGGTTTGAGCCCCACGTTGGGCAGAAGATTCCTGCATTGTAGGGGGTTGGAGTAGATGACCCTCGTGGTCATTTCCAACTCTACAATTCTATGTGTATCAGCTCTATGATTAACTCTAAACTTAAGTGGCTTGGCTAAGGCAAAGAGGAGATCTGAAGAGGGAGATTCCTCATTTGTACCTCTGTTTGCTAGCATTTACACTACATATAGTTTTCTGTGTACATTATAAAGAGGGGAAGCAGTTATCGTTGCCATGGTGCCAGTCGACTTGAAACAATTGCACTAGTTTTATTAGCATAATCTTATTGAATCTCCATATGTACCACTCTTCTATAGGAATACTTAACCCAACAGTGGCATATTATATACTAGAGAAGGGTTTTATTGTTAAAATCGCAGATGTGTTTTAAGTACTTGAGTTAGTGGGAGCAGGACGTGGTTAAAGCCAGTAGTCCTAGAACGGAGAGGCTTTTGCAAAAAAGGAGTCACTTGCAGATCAGATACTTGGGCATTCTGGTAGTACATCTATAGCTTCCTTATTTTGCCCTGTGAGTTACCTCAGTCATAACTTGCACAGACTGTCTTCTGTAAAGCTGAGCTGTAACTTAGACCATAAACCTATTTTTGTCCTGGGCTGCTTCCGAGCAAAGGCCAGTAGATTTGCAGGAGTATCTGTTTAAGCTTGGTGCATTAAGGCATTCAAGATGGGAAAGGGAGATGTCTTTCTTACCGGGACACTTTTTGTATTTTGGGGATATTCAGATTTTCATTTTACTCAGAACACCATCTGAAAGAATGGAAAGGCAGCAAAACAAACAAATCTGATTTAATATATTTATGTGATAGATGTACGCACACAAGAGGCTGTTTGCAAGGTTGCATAGGAATGCAAACACTGATAGTAATCTAAGCTTTTAACATTCAGTTGTAGGAATGTGTGACTGCATCAGCCTGTTTTGTCCATCCAACTAGACATGCTAGGGATTTTGGTTTGGGACCTTTTGCATATGAAGGCTGTCCTCTACCACCAACCCTTCATTGATTTGGAATGGGTGACACAGACGTGAGCTTGCATACCTGGCTGAGGGATCTACGGTAATTTCCTTCCTGGAAGCAGCAGCTTAGCCCTTATGGAATGCTGTTTCAGAGGGTCCAGCTTCCTGCTAGAATTGGCCCTTCAAAAAGGGGAATGTGGTAAAAAGTGAAAAACCATCCCCTCATGCATGTATGCATGCGTGGTAGGTAGTGCACAGACCTTTGGATACTGGTCATAACATCTCATTGAGCCGGAAATCTATTTCAGCCTTTTGAAACAAAGCTTGTAAATTGTCCTATTCCTAGAATCACAGTGGAACCATTGTTGTGTGTATCCACGAGTTATGGAAGCTTTTAATAAAAATGGAGCAATAGCTTTCAAGTTTGATTGACTGCAGGGGTCAATGTAGCCTTGCAAATGAACCTTCGAAAGTGTGGTACATTTTAAGTTGAAATAGGACATTATTGCCAGAGAATAATGACCGTAGTCTTGCTTGCAATATCTTGCAGCAATAGTCTAAATCAGGGGTCAGCAAACTTTTTCAGCAGGGGGCCGGTCCACTGTCCCTCAGACCTTGTGGGGGGCTGGACTATATTTTGAAAAATATAAATACCCTGCAAGCCGGTCCTGCAGCTGCCTCTGAAGATGGAGGGGGAACGCACTCTGCACACGCTCAGGAGCGCGTCTCGGCAGTGCTTGCTCACCGGTGTTGTTGACGAGCAGCCGCCGCTCCATTGGCCCATCCCCGCAGAGCTAACAGGCGGCTTGCACCACACGCTGTGGCCCATTGTCCAAGGCTGGCGGGCAGGCCGCGCACATGGAGTGCCAGGCAGGCAATGCGCCCTCCAGCTGCTCCAGTGTGGCTGCCGAGCGCGCCACCAGCAGCAGCACCAAGCCGGCTGCCAGGCACGGGGCTAGCAGGTGTACCAAACTCTGGCTGAAGCCCTGTGGTGCGCCCATCACGAGGCCCATGGTGTAGCTCAGACCCACTGCTCTCCTGCCGGCTTCTCCATCCATGGTCACACCGGTTTTACCTTAGCTGCAGGTGACAAGGCTTCCTGCAGCCAATCTGAAGCCGCGCCAGCATCCGCAGCACGTGGGGACTGACCGAGCGGGCAGCAGGGTCTGCTGGCTGGATTTACGAGCCTGGGGGGGCCCGCATCCGGCTCCTCGGCCTTAGTTTGCCTATCCCTGGTCTAAATGCTTTCTTTTTATATTTTGTTCTTTTTACATAAATGTTCCATCTTGTCAGTGCATTCCATTGCAGGGATACAATGCGCTTATTTGTACTGGTTTCCCCACATTGTCCACAACTCTTAAATCTTGTGACTTTTGACTTTGTGTTCAGGAATACCTGACCTGCAGCTTAGTGAAAAGTTGTTGTTGGCTGCTAGCTTCAATGGGCTTTTTCATAGTTTTCTACATTAATGCATTCAGAAGGAGTTATGCAATACAATTTTCTAAGAAGGAACCTGGGATATATCTGAAAGAGAGAAGCTGCTTTCAGACCCTTATATATGCTTGTTTATCTTGGAGGGCCACTTTTAAGAGTGGAGTAAAAAGTGAGGTCCAAGGTTCTGTAGCCTCAGATTTGTTGTTCCCAGTAGGTACTGTAGAGGGGAAAAGTTGGGCTGGGTTGCTCAAGTAGCTGACCCCTCTTATAGCTGAACATGCAATTATATGGGATTTAACTGAGCTTATGCTTCAGATATAGATCAACACTGCATACTGTGGTTTAGCCTTTGCTACATGTTTTGCACACTTGATAAGCCGTAAGAGAATTTTTCTGCTGATCCTTTTTTCTTGTGCCACCTTGGTAGTATGAGCCTTTGCTGTTTATTAAGGCTTAGTTAACTTGCTGAATGTTTTGATTTACATGTTCATTTTTTTTATAAAAAAAATGTTCGCTACCAATTCTGTTATTTCGCTGGCCCGTTTTTATTATCACATTTCCCTTTATGTGTAATATACTGAAACTTCCTAAAATTAATTGACTAGGTTTTGTGCTTCATTAGCTGGAAAGCTTTGACTGTGGATAATGCATTTTTTCTGAATTCTGAAACTTCTGTGCTATGTCTCTCTGGCTGAAAACAACTGTGGGCAGTATAATGTAGTATTGGGCATCTTATCATGAGAGGGAGGAGAATGACTTGAGTGAAAATTCTTAGAAAGTTGTGCAATGATATTGGGCAAGCTTATGAAAAGGAATGATTATACGTTCTCAGACCTTCTTGGACACTTACTGGGTTCTGGCTTTGCTTCGGAGCATGAAATGGTGTTTCTGCGGCTGCAGGTCCTTGGATGCATTAAGAGTTTTTGGCAGTGGCCCTTTGTGCAAGTCTATTGGCTGGAGCTTTTTAGTAATTGATTTAAAGCAGCAGTTTTCAAGCTTTCTACCTCCAGGGAACCATTTCTGCCACAGAACACCTTTGTGTTATGCAGAAGATCCTGAGGGTACATAGCCACTTTGCATGTAGTGCTAGGTAGCCAGTCCATTTGGGCCTTGTTGTTGTTCTGTGGGAACTGAAAGTGCACCCTAAAATATACCTGGCATTTGTTTGTGGTTGCACGTAGCAGAACATTGCAGGACAGGTTGTCTTTCACAGAAGCTTGTCTACTGCAACTTATTTTTCTCTTCGATAAACCACTGAAAAAACAGGTTTGATGGAGCATAGTTTAAAAATCATCAGATTGAAGGATACTACTTGGATCTGGAAGTATTCTGCCTTCCATAGCGCCGCTGAAGGAACTGAATGCAGGCTCCTTCAAGAGGCTTCTCATCATTTTGTTGGTTTTTTTGGATCTTCCTTAAACCAAACAGTACAGAATTGGTGATGTTTTCTGCCATCTAGCTGTATGCTTCCTTGTTCTTCAGGCCCTGGACCTTGTTATTTTGCCTGGAAGGGAATGCTTGGATGCCTCTGCCAGCTGGCTGCATTGGCTATCGGCATCAAGCCTGGGATAACTGCTGCTCTTTTTTCTCTTTTTTTCCTGCTCTCCACAGAGCCTTCTTCCTGCATTGGCTTGAAGGGATTTGTTTCTGAAGCCAGGGTATTGGGTGAAGAATCTTGATACCATTTACCAGATGTAATATGAAAATTACCCCTTCAGCTGTGCAGCCAGCTCTTGGCTGTGGTATTATTTTTATCTTATGACAGCCTCACAACAGTGACACATGTCCCAAGTGACAATAGAAGCTCGATTATTGTAATTCCTCCCCTGCAGGGCTTAAAGTAGGACATCTCCATTGCTTGCAGCTTGCTAGGAAAGCAACAGTCTGTCCTGATAGGCGCAATAGTGGTTGTGTCTGCCTCTCTCTTTCTCCCCCACCCCAACAGATAAACAGGACTGTGCATATTCTGTGCTAGTGAAAAACCATGCAAATAGAATTGTGTGTGCATGTATAATGTAGTTGAATTCCTGGATTTTGGAAATGGTTTAGGCCAGGGGTCAACAAACTTTTTCAGCAGGGGGGCAGTCCACTGTCCCTCAGCCCTTGTGGGGGGGCCAGACTATATTTTGGAAAAAATAATAGTGAATGAATTCCTATGCCCCACAAATAACCCAGAGATGCATTTTAAATAAAAGGACACATTCTACTCATGTAAAAACACGATGATTCCCGGACTGTCCGTGGGCCAGATTTAGAAGGTGATTGGACTGGATCCAGCCCCCGGGCCTTAGTTTGCCTACCCATGGTTTAGGCATTCTTTCAATGGGTGGAATAGCAAGTGATGAAGGACAGGGAGAAGTGGAAGCCTATGCTGCTTATTAGGGTTGGGCGATATCTTGTTACCTGCGTTGTGTTATATCATCAGCTAAATATCACAATATACAGATTAGGGCTGGGCGATATTAGGTTTTGAGCATCGCAGTATATCACCAGCCAGACATGGCAGTTTGGCGATATACAAAGAGCTGCATTGGCCCCAGCCTGCGAGGCTCTGGGTGAGACTGCTTCAGCTCTCACTGCGTGGGAACTGAGGTGCTTTCACCCCAGCACCTCACAGATCGTGGCCAATGCAGCAGGCCTCAGCCTGCTGCTCAGACGGAGGGAGCCCTGTGACGAAGTGTGACAGGCTCCGTTTGCTCCCTTCTCTGGCAAGTTAGAAGGGGTGGGCAAGTGGCCTCCTTTTCTTGGGAGAAAGATGTTGCTTGCTTGTCTCCCCATCACCACCAGTGGAGACGGAGGGATCCCTGAGAATGGAGACTGACAGCTGCAATCACAGGGATCCTTCACCTTCCCTGTCAGGGGGTGAGGGGCGAGGAAACAGCCTCCTTTTCCTAGAAGAAAGAGGTGACTTGCTCCCCCAACCCCTTGCTGGCAAAGACGGAGGGATCCCTGCAAACAGAGCCTGACAGGTTCTTTCGCCAGGGCTCCCTTTGCTGGCATGGCCCTCTCAGCCGGGCAGCGCAAAGCCTCCCACACCCTAGCTGAGGGAGCCCAAATCCTTTTCCTGCTAGCAGGAGAAAGATCGGGGCTGCTCAGCTGGGAGTGTGAAGCCTTATTTCTCAGCCTCTTGAACTGTTTAGAAAAAAACAAAAAGTTAATGGTATCGTGTTCTTTGGCAACCTTTTGGATACATGTGGAGACATGTTCTGTTCATCGGAATGGTTCCTTTTCAAAGCAATTGCCTCAGTGCCTTTTGCGCAACCCCTCAGTGTGTTTCTTCATTTGCGGTTTTTATCTTGGTACTTGATATGCGTAAAAGCTGGAAAGGTTTAATCAACAGCACCTTCCAGGCCTTTGCTGTGCCAGCAATAACTTGTCCGTGGTTCATATCTCCACAGAAAGGGGCGGTGAATGGGTGCAAGATGGCAAACATGGACTTTGGGCTTGATAATCTTGTTGCCAATGCAAGATGGCTTAATAAGGGGGGGGTGCGCGTTTCCTCGAGCCTCTTCCCTAAGTACTGGTACATGTGAACAGTGTTACATGTGTGTATGTAAATGGAGGCTTGGGCTGACAAAATATTCTGTAAAGAGTTTACTCTTCTCATGTATAATTTGCTAGACAAAAACGCATGTTAGGCTGGAACCCCTTTACAACTCTTTTTTTTTTATTTCAATGGGTGCTTGCTTCTGAGCAGTGTTAGAAACTGAGATAGAAAAGCTAGGAGCCAAATGGCTCCTGGGACCCCTGGGTTGTGAGCATCAAAACAGAATGTCTAGTCACCTTTTGGGTGGGGGGTGTCAGCAACACTTTTTATTTATTAATAAGAATGAACTAATACACAATTCACATAAATGACACATTGTTAATATCGTATTTTTAGCAGAAATTGTTAATACATGTTTCATTTGGTGTTTACAATAATAATATTGGTACCATACTTCAGTTTTCAAAGCACTCAACCCTTTATTGTTAAACTTCTTAACATATAGTCTATCTTTAACATATACTTTGAGGCTTCAAAGCACATACATTTCAGTAATCCTTGAGTGTCAGCCAGGTGGAAAAATGGAACCTGACTTCTTGAGGTGTTCACAAATGGATAATCTTTAGGCACAAAATGCACCTGGCACCCTGCTAATTTCAAATCCTGCTTCTGAGTAAACATACTTAAGACTGCACTGGCTGGCATGTGCCCCTTTTGGCCGCTTCTTTTGGAATTATGTTCCTATGGGAAGCCCCCAAAGCTTGAGCCTGTGTGTCTTTTGGGAGCAGAGTGAGGCACGATTTCTGTCCCCACCCTGCAGACTTGCTTTTGATGGCTATATGGTAAGTTAGACACATTGCTTGCCGTATCCGAAAGGCTCAAAGGATGAGACAAGTCCAGTAAAGTGTAATGGATATATTTTCTCCCCAGGAACTTGTCCTGAGATCCCTTGGTTATTTATGTGCAATTTAATTTTCTAGATCACTTTTTTTTTTTTTAAAAAAAAGAAAATTTAACTGTGCACAACTCCTGAGGCTAGATGAGGTTGAATGCACACTGCTTTTTGCTGTTTGTGGCAAGAATAGGGTCAGTGCAATGCTGGAGCTTGAGAAGTGAGGCTTGATCCTCTCCGTCATGAAACTGAAGCACTCTTAATGTCTGTTTTCACTGCCATAACTTTAACTTGGTCGCTTTCCAACAGCTTTGCATTTAACACTTTCAAAACTGCCTTTGGAAAGTAAGTGGTAGCTGCTGTAGTGTCAGGATCGCAGAACAGGTTCCTTCCTGGAATAATATTTTGTATATAGACTCATTCTTAGGGAGGGAGTTACGACATCTGAATATTCAGCAAGGAGATGGTTTAAGGAACCATTTTCCACACACCCCTCCTCTTCACATACAGTAAAAATATTAGTTAATGTTAATTATTTCCAAATAGACTTTTTGGCTCAAGACTCATGGTTACACAGATTTTCCTACATCATGTGGCTTGGTTAATAATTACCATTTTCCACAATAAACAAATGGCATTCTATCATTTCTCTAAACACTCCCCCCTTCCCCAAGGTAAACAAATTTTGCTACCTCACTAAGCTAATCACATTACCTCAGGTGGTACATGTCTTTAAATTAATGTGTCTTTAATGAAAGGAAAGAACTTATACTACACACTCTTAGGACATGGTTTTTAACTGATGCACTTAGTGTCTGCATCATGTCACAGCCTTTGCTCTATTTCAGCAATGTTTAAGAGATTGGAAGCACCTTCCAAGCTTGTATGCTACTTCACTCTTCGTGTTCTCTCACGAGTTCAACTTTGCCTTTTGTTCTTTAAAGTAGTCAGTGTCTGCACTGGTGTGTGTTCTTAGCCTGGTTAATTGTAAACTGTAGTTTGCTGTTATGGCTAGATTGAAGTCACTTTGCAAAGTATAGTCTTGAGCTAGCAATGGTCTGTGAGAATGGCAGTGCAGATGTGCAGCCAATGGAAACAAAAGCAGGGGTTTTTTTGGTGTGGGGGGGGGATACAATAATGTAGGGAGATGGAGCGCTCAAACTTCTGAGTTGTTCTTTATTTCCCAATGGTGGTTTGGAAATGGAGCAACTTTTATATGTATACCAGGTTTGTGATATACATAATGGCAACTGCATAGCCATTATGCTGGAACAGTTTATCAATCCACCCTTCCAAAAAGGGAAGGTTCCAGTTCATAAACAATAAAAGTGATGAAATAAGAACCTGGATTTATATCTCATTCTTGATTTGTTATCAAATGAGAGTTTCCAGCTGTGTAAGTTTGGAGAAGCTGATAGGTTTAAATCTCTTCAGAGATAACTCCGTGTGCTGTTGTAGGATGTGGAAGTTAGAGTACAAAGTGCAGTTTGGACTTTGCCATCTTTTAATGTGTGTGTTTGCTGTTGCTCAAAACACTTGGACTATGTTTGGAAGTCTGCTGAAAATGGCATAATTTCCTCTGTTCTTTTTAAAGTTTTTTTTTTAAAAAATGTATTCAATAAAGATTTATTTTAAAATCTAAAAAAAAAGAAAAGAAAATGGCATAATTTCCCTCCCACCCCCGAACATTTATTTGTTTATTACTCCTTTCTAGGTTAATCATACAACTATGGTTTTTATGCTTTTTCTGATGTTAAAGAAAATTGAAGGAAAGAAATTGTCATATTTCTTGGAAACATTTCCTTGTTTGATGCCATCTTCTATGAAGTAATAAATTTGGAGCTCAATATTTGACTTGAGCTTGTTAAGCAGAGTTTTTTGTTTTTGATCAGCTACTCTAGTTTTGTAATTTTTCCTTTAATGCTTGGCAAGGTGCTGCTACAAGCAAGTGGCTTGTAGCATTTATAGTAATTTTCAAACTATTTAAAAGGCATGTTTCACTTGGTTTCAATCATATTCCCTTTGTCTTCACCCAAATAACAAAACCACCACTGCAACTTTCCCCTGCTTTGGCAGCCACAAGCAAATGGTGAGTACATTCTAGGTATACCCTGAATTCATGAAGCCTCAGTAGGCCTGGTCAGTGCACTGACTGCACACCATACAGATACATATATTACAGAATTTTTAAAAATTCAGAGCCTGCCCAGGACATTTGCTGCCTAAGGTGAAGAAGATTCAAAGCATGGAAGATGAATGACAATACTGTCAGTGGGATGGTTTCATCCACTGCAACTCAGAGCAGCAGGTTAGCTTTGGTGGTGCAGGAGTCAGACCACATGGCATTTGTAGCTTCATTCTCCTTATAAGGCTAGGGTACTCAGGAAGAGCAGCTGTGGAGCTCACACTACTGCCCCCCCCCTTCCAAGTACCTACCATCTGAGGCAATTGTCTCACTCTGTCTCATATTGGGACCGGCCCTGTTTTTGAAACATGGAACTTCTGGGCCAACAGGTCATTGTGGAATGGGTTCAATCAAGTTAGAAAGTTTGAATGCCACTGCTTTAACTCCTAAGTAAATTACAGTATACATGGTGTAAAGAATAATGAGAAGGAGATTGCAAAAAAGCAAAAAATAAAAACAAGTGAGCCCATAACCTGGTTAGGTTATGGTGTGTGGTTTATAGTGTGCGTGTGGGGGGGGAGAGATACAGTATGTGTGCCTATATGTCAGGTAATGCTAACTATGCACAGGGCTGGAGGGCTGTGTGGGAAATTGGGCACCAGGGTTTCCGGCATCAAAATTTTAAGACATCTGGGATTTTCCTAGCCCTAACTTTTTAAACCTTTCCTGTCAGTCCAGTTCGATCACATGAAACCATGTGGTCTGCCTAGGATAGAATGACCTACTCTGACAGGCAGCAATTTTTCAGGAATGTCAGGCTGACATTGTTCTATTTTTGTTACCTGAGGTCCTTTTGAGTGGAGAATTGAGTCTTAAACCTTTTATCCATAACTCATCCACTGAACTGCGGTATTGATACTGTACATCCTGTAAGTTACCACATTTTCCCTCTCTATGATCTAGTGAAGAAAGCACTCAACAGTCCTTGCAGCAATTTGAGTACTGTGGGATGCTGTTGGAGCATTTGAAGTGAGATCTTTATGTAATTCTCCTTGGTTATTATAATAAGCTGTATGTTATTTCTCAGAGTTACATACGTTGAGTATTTGCAGGAGCCATAATAGGAAGGCAGGAGAAATGTTACCTCCTCCTCTTCCCTATTAAGAGTTTACAGCATTTTTTTAAAAAAACAACCTCTATACAGTACGTTTTACTGCTGCAAATTCTCCTGTAGAATCAGTTTTCTTCACATTCAGCAGAAAAATCAGATCGTTGGCTGCAGAATGTCTGGAATACTGAAGCAGGTATTAGCATGCTAGAAGTGTGTCTCTGTATGTGGGCAATAATAAACATCAAGAGGCTCCTTTTTAAACACACATTTCACTCTCTCCTTTATCAAATGTTCTTTGCTTGTGCTTGTTACTGTACCTGCTGCTGCTAAACAAAACAATGGCCAATATTACATTTGGTAATAAAATGTTTTCATCTCTTTTCTGCCTTCCCATTTTACTGGAATATTAGTAAAATATCTGTCTGACATTATGATAGATGCCGGTAGAAGGAAGAACCCTTGAATGATCTCTTGGAACAGCTGTGTTTTTGTGTGTGTGTCTGTGTACACATAAACTGCATTTCCTCATCAGCCTCATATTGGTATAGGCTACATTACTCAAGAGAGTGAGGTTCGGTGGGCATGTTTTGCCTGCCTCATAATGGCGTTCTCAAGTTTTTCTCATTAGGGTGAATATATTAGCAAACTAGTCTTATGAGGAAAAAGTAGAAGACGAACTTTTGCCTTATAAGCCCAAGGTCTGGCATAGCAGGTAAGTTTCTTACTCTTCAGCTTCATTCCAGCTTTTCCTTGTATTTCTCTCAGATGGATTCATTAAGGGATGAGTCTGCATTCAGTTTCTTGGTCACACAAATACACGTCAAAGAGAAGCCAGGAACAGGTTTATATTCATTATTTATTTAAGCAAAACCCTCCCATGATCAGGAATATTCTCTATTTATCATGCTACAACCTTAGCCAGTGTTTGGACAACCAATATGTCAATCACTGTGTCATGAGATCCACATGGAACTGAGTTGCATGAAGGGATCTGGCAGGCTCTTGCCTGCTGGGCTCTTTGCCAGTAACTCTTGATGCAAAACATGTTGTCTCTTATTCTGAGCTCTGTTGGCCCCTTTCTTTTAGACACTAGTTTATGATGGAGTACCAGGGGCTTCTATTTACTTAAGAGCTTGTCCAACTGCCATAAGCCTTCCCTAAGCTGAGGAGAATGGTTTGAGCCTTCCTGGGTTGTAGCTAAAAATGTTGACTGGCAAGTTGTAGCACTGTCAATCAACTCCACTAAGGAACTGAGCACTTCCTGATGCAGTGATCTTGGTCCCAGTTATTTGATTGGTTGTTGCCAGCCCAGCAAAGATATCAGCAAGATCTGGTTGGGGGATAAGTGAAACAGGAGAAAAATGTGTGCTTCTCTCTTGTTTCACCTGTCTATGTAAGCTAAGAATCTTGGGTATATAGTTCTCTATTCTTTTTTGCAGCTTAAAGGAGCTGCATTTAAGGCTTCCTATTTACTTCCACCCACCCCTGTATATTTCTTTGGGATCTGATTTCCAGGAACTGTTGCCTGCCATATTTTGACTAGAAGTTGCTGCAGACACATCATAACAGAACTTGTGCCTGCACCTGTAACCCAACAGAGAGAGGAGATGGAGATAGAGCTGGGTATAAAATAGGCCACAGCTTTATTGCATTGAAACTTCTGAATGTTAGTGTAAAGAAGGCAGGAAGAAGTGGTTGATGTTGACAAGATGAGCTGCCCAGGCCAACCCCTGAGTAACCCTTGGAGAAAGGATGGGCTTGTGGCTACAGGTTATGTGCACTGATCCTACAGCCATATTCTTCACCCCCCCCCCAAAAAAAAGAAACCCCAAATTTGAATGCAGAGGTAACTAATCATATCTGCAGTGGAACTGGCTTTTGCCCAAAGCTCTGACTCCCTTGTGTGGAAGTGTTGTGAGGAGCCCCACTCTGTGCCACCATGGCACAGCCTCAGCTCATTGTCAAAGCACCACTGAAGGCGAGCAGTTCCTTCTGCTTACCCAGTACAGTTTTGGGCAGCTGTGTAATGTTGATGGCCCTACTACCCAAGGTAAGCACAAAGCATATGCCATATTCATGGGAGTCCTCCACATACCGTATTTTTCCATGTATAAGATGCCCCCTACTTTTGGGGACCCCAAATTTAGAAAATGGGCATATGCACTATTCGTGTATAAGAGGCCCCCAGATTTTTAACCTTATTTTAAAGTAAAAAAAAACCTAGTCTTATACACGGAAAAGTACAGTACCTTGAATGAAGTCAGCACGCCATGCCATTCTTGCTAGTTGAGTGGTTCCAACCAAACCAGCTGAGCTTGACACCCAGAACTACTGCATATGCTTCTTCAAGGCCTCTCATGCTGCACAGACTAGGTCAGTCTTCTTGTTATCCTTGCAGAGCTGGATTGCAATAACTGGGGACTGTTCAGGCATTTATCAAGTAGTAGGTTCCTTGCCACTGTCACAGCTTATTGGCCCACCAAGTGTCTAGAATCCTTTGCAAATATATCTGAATTGAATGGGATTGTAGCATGTTAACAGTTTAAAAAAGTATGCCATGTCAATGTGGCTTGCTGCGTTTCCAAAAGTGGTCTGAAAGGGTGAGCTCAGAAAATAAAAATGCTTGTGTGAATTTCTCCTTATTGGACTGTTCTTGATAGTGTGTGAGTGTGTGCACATGCATAAACACACAAGAGCAGTATTGAACTCTAGTTTTGTAGCAATTTTTTGTGGGCTTGGTTTTTTAATGAGATGTAAGCTTTTAAGGGGTACAATACCCCTTGTATGTGTTAGTGGGCTTTCACGTGTATGTGCCCATGTGGAGCTCTGAGCTGTTGCTACTTTGACATCTTTAGAATTGTGATTACAGGCAATTGAGATCCCGAGGAAGAGATTGTCTGTGTGTTGACATCGCCAAGGGCAAGCACGTTAAGTCCTCCCACTGCTCTCATTTTCAGTGGGTTTTTAGGGAAGGAAATAGGTTTCTGTTGTTTGGGCAAATGGGCAGTATTCCTTATCTTGCTGTGTTGTGCTTGATGTGATACAATCGTCAAAAACAGTGTGTGCATTGAAAAACATGACCCTATGTCAATTTGTTTTAAATAGTGTTAAACACTAAAGAATTTGTAACAGTATCAATAGTACTGACTCCTTTTTTTAAATTAGGGAAAAAAATAATCTCTTGGCAACAGGAATTCAATATTCTGCCACCTATTGAAAAAAATATGATTATGAACAAGTTGTCACTTGATTTCCATTTAGCAACCCTTGTCTTTATCCAGAATCTCAAGGTACTCTGTTAAATACTATTTTATAGCATGTCCTGACAACCAGTCTGGACAGTAATAAATAAATGCTGTAACTTCTAAGAACAGGTATGTGTGTATGTGTTTCATTCTTCTGGATTAGGGAGTGGAGAAAAAGCCTTCTGGAACCTACCTAAAACCTCTGCAATCGCTTGTCCAGAAAACATATATTAAATGTTCTAATCTCTTTCCAGAAAACATGAGTTTTGCAAAGCTATGTTCTCATATACACATGTGTGCACCACAAGGGAACTTGGCACAATTTTTTCAAACATGTGACACCCCCTCTTCCCAACTAATGGTGTATTAAATCATTCCTGAAGGCGCTTCTGAAGGTTCATTTCAACTTAATCTCATTAGATCTATTCTGTGCCTTGAAGGTGAAGTAATTCTCTTTTTTTATTTTGCAAGATGGGTACTTCTTCCATCTGATCATTATCTTGTAGTTACGTTTTGAGTCTGTCTCCTGGTTCTTTAATGGCGAGGAGTTTGTGTTCCCTTTGTGTATGTTGCTCTCCGTTATTATGGAGAGCTGTGTACTCATCAGGGGCTGAATAGACCCCCACAGAAAGCATCAAGTTTTGCTTGTGTCCTCCAGATAATTATAGTTGTGCAGTGGTTTGCTGAAAAGCATGTTCCTATGGACAGCTAGTTAGGGCAAATAAAGAGCTTATGTAGGGCTGACTGCACCTCTTTCTCATGAAGGACGCCTTTCTCTTGAAGACTAACTGAACCCTTTTTAGGGTGAATGGTGGTCAGAGACAGCAACTGGATTAATGATTTAGTACTCCAGGATATGCTTTCGTGATTTCAGGTTGACACATTTTAAACTTGTGGTGTCACAATCATGTTTATCCCTGTGATGTCCCTGCTTGGTAGGTTGCAATTATCACCAGGGAGTGTCTTGCCTAGTAAGTCCACTTGAATTGCTCAAGTCCACATTCTAAACATGAATTCTAAATAGGAAGCATCTCCTGCTGAGTTCAATGCAATTTACTTTCTGCTAAATTATGTTTACGTAGAATTGATCCCTTAATCCAACTTGTGTTTTGGATCGTTACAAATTTTGCTGTTAATCTCATGCATTCCTTTTATGGTTTTTTTTTTTGAGGGGGTGCTAGTTCTGCTTTATCTCTCCATGCAGTGAGAAGTCTGCAGTATAAACTTCCTGGCTGTGTGTAAGAAGTGAATATGTGATTTTACCTTTTACTTGAATGCAGAGTCTCCCTTGACAACAAATCTCTTGTTTGGCACAGAAGCCATACATTATTTGTTATCTCTGTTGACTCTGACTCTGAAGATGCCAGATGACTTGTGTGTGTGTGTGTGTGTGTGAGAGAGAGAGAGAGGGGGGGGGGGGAAGAGGTTGAGCTCCAGAATAGGCAGTATTAGTTTAGTTCTCTTCTTCTTTGGCCTGCTGCAGAACTCAGCACTACAGAAAGTAGACTCTGTTCCTCGGTTCAAAAAAAGCGGAACCTGTGCCTGCTCTGAAGCTTGATATGAGATGAGGATCTCATTTTGTTTTCTGCTTTCTTTCTCTTTTTGGAGAAGGAGCATCTGTGTGCTGTTTGGTGTTTTGCATCCCTGGGGTATTTGTCCTCACATTTGGAGCTATGGAGAATCCGCACAAGGGTATTTGACCCTGAATGCTAAATGGTCAAATGGCCTCTTGATGCCCTATGGCTGAGGTTGTCTTAGAGGTCTACTATGATAAGTTTTAAGGCATTGTTAATAATAATAATAATAATAATAATAATAATAATAATAATAATTTATTTATATCCCACCCTCCCCAGCCGAAGCCGGGCTCAGGGCGGCTAACAACACTAATAGTGCAACATTCTAAAAACATTATAAAAATTAATTAAAATCAAAATTGATGGCAGCCATAAAGTTCTGTAAAGATTGCCAAAGGAGGGGGTCAGGCTGCGCCCTGACCAAAGGCCTGGTGGAACAGCTGTCTTGCAGGCCCTGCGGAAAGATGTTAAGTCCTGCAGGGCCCTAGTCTCTTGTAACAGAGCGTTCCACCAGATTGGAGCCGCAGCTGAAAAAGCCCTGGCTCTGGTTGAGGCCAGCCTAACCTCTCTGTGGCCTGGGACCTTCAAGATGTTTTTATTTGAAGACCGTAAGTTCCTCTGTGGGGCATACCAGGAGAGGTGATCCCGTAGGTATGAGGGTCCTAGGCTGTATAGGGCTTTGAAGGTTTAAACCAGCACCTTAAACCTGATCCTGTACTCCACCGGGAGCCAGTGCAGCTGGTATAGCACCGGGTGAATGTGATCTCGCAGCGAGGACCCCGTAAGGAGTCTCGCCGCGGCATTCTGCACCCGCTGGAGTTTCTGGGTCAGTCTCAAGGGCAGTCCCATGTAGAGCGAGTTACAATAATCCAGTCTGGAGGTGACCGTCGCGTGGATCACAGTGGCTAGGTCAGGGTGAGGGAGGTAAGGAGCCAACTGCTTAGCTTGGCGGAGATGAAAAAATGCCGCTTTTGTTATAGCTGCAATCTGCGCCTCCATGGAGAGGGAGGTATCAAAGATTGTGGATCTTCGAATCATTTGCAGCTGTTCTTGAATGAAGAAGACAAAACAGGTGTCTTAAGTATCAATGGAAAACAAACAGCTAAGACAGGAGGAACATCTCCAGGGATCCTGCCCATATTGTACATCTCTTTCATCCTTGGAAAGTTAAGCCTGTACTATAATTGGGCTTTGTGAGCTCATGGTTTTGTTTGTTTGTTGTCTGGTTTATAGTACTGCCCCATAATCAAATGGAACCACTGTAGCTGCAGAAATCTTAGGACACAGTATCTGTTGGTTTGCATGCCTTTATTATTTGAGCCTTAATGATGTTGCAGAGGCGCACCACTTTAGCTCTTTGTGGTCACTTCCTGAACATATTTAAAACGTGAGTCAGAACAGAGACAAGTCAGGAGTAGCCCTATTATAAAAATGGACTATGTTGGCAGGTGACTGGGCTGTACAACCTGCATTGAAAATTATATGAAAGCAGAATCTTGCGCAAGAAGAGCTCTGTTGGGTCAGACCGATAGTTATGTGTCAGGGATGGAAACCCTTTTTCAGCCCGAGGGCCACAGGACCAGAGGCAAAAGTGGGTGGAGCAATGGATATGACTCTTTCCTTTGTACTGTAGGCTACATTCCAGCCACACCCATATTCTGCTTCATTTTCCATCCAGGCAAGGAAGAGGCATTATCATAATTTAAAAACACATTCCAGTCAAGCAAAAGCACTCAAAGAAGTTGCAGAGCATAGCATGGCTGCTGGGGGGTGTGGGCTGGGAAGGAGGCATGGTCGAGGAAGAATCCAGAGAGCAAGAAAGACCTGGAGGGCGGGATTTGGTTCCTGGGTCTGAGGTTCCCCACCTCTAGCCTATCTAGTCCAACATCTTATCTCTTTGTAGTGGTTAACAGATTCTCATTAGTAAGGCTTGAAGGCAGTATACCTCCTCCATTAGTGATTCCCAGGAGCTGCCTCCCTGTATTATTTTCTGTGCACCTTCTGAATTGGGGCATACAACCCTGCATGGGACTGAGTGACGAATCAGGATTTTATTCTGAAGAAGCCTTTTGAAAACTGGCTGACATTTTGTGTGAGTGTGTGTTTAGGTGTTTGTATGATGATCCTGTGCTCTCTTAATAACCTCATGTGAGCTTAGGTAAAGGTAAAGGGACCCCTGACCATTAGGTCCAGTCGTGACTGACTCTGGGGTTGCAGCGCTCATCTCGCTTTATTGGCCGAGGGAGCCGGCGTACAGCTTCCGAGTCATGTGGCCAGCATGACTAAGCCACTTCTGGTGAACCAGAGCAGCGCACGGAAACGCTGTTTACTTTTCCCGCCAGAGCAGTACCTATTTATCTTGCACATTGCACATTGACGTGCTTTTGAACTGCTAGGTTGGCAGGAGCCAGGGACCGAGCAACGGGAGCTCACTCCGTCGCGGGGATTCAAACCGCTGACCTTCTGATTAGCAAGTCCTAGGCTCTGTGGTTTAACCCACAGCTCCACCCCATATAAATCTGACAGGCTTCATTATTGGATTCTGGTAGTACTTATCAGTGTTGCCAAGTTCAACCCACTCCTTGGTACATCTAAGTGTTGATCAACATGGATAGAAAAATTTGAAGCTTCAGTATCTTTTCCCAAAGAAGTGCTAGACCCTTTTTTGAGGTGAGAGCTTGGAAACTGGTTAAACAAGCACTGTCTTTAGTGACCTTTATTATCCAACCTGGAGGCAATAAAATGGGTAGAAAGAAATCTTGATTGACTTATCGTTTGCCTTTTCAGCCAGACATCCGCCTTCTAAAGTTGGTGCTGGTAAATTCATGTAATAGACATTGAGCTCAAAATTCTTCAGATGGCAGCCAGCCACCTTTTTAAAGTGGTTATGTGGTACATACTCCTGCCTGGGAAAAGGAACAAGGCATTTAACTGTAGTGCTGCAATCTGACTGAAAGAAGTCTGTTAACATGGAAACAATATCTGATGTGCATGATAAAAACACACTGTGAAAGTTTCTGTCAGGTTAAACTTTTTTTTTTTTGTCTGGGGAATACATCAGATGGATTCAAAATTGGCATTATGTGTTCTGGGGAAATGCAAGTTTTGCTTCTGTCTAGAGATTCTAGAAAGTCCATGCCATTTGCTCCTAAACGTAGATCTTGATGTGGGCACCTGTACTCCTGGAAACCTTAGGACAGACACTTCTTCCCTGTTGTCTGAGTGGACATGTGGAAACATTACAGAGACTTCAGCTGATGTCATT
This sequence comes from Podarcis gaigeae, assembly GCF_964106915.1. Classification (NCBI taxonomy): domain Eukaryota; kingdom Metazoa; phylum Chordata; class Lepidosauria; order Squamata; family Lacertidae; genus Podarcis; species Podarcis gaigeae. Next base: position 40,962,119 of record NC_139692.1, on the reverse strand, counting down.
GTCTACTCTTGGTGAAAGCTTAGTTTGTGTAGGTATATTGGAATGAACTGGACAGTAATGACTGACGACAACTCTCAAACCTGTAGCAAAGGTTCACCATGCTTGTGTGTCATGCCCCACAATTCTCTATAATTCCTGCAATTCCTGAGTTGCTTGGTGTTGAGCTGGGTCAGGTTGTGACCTCTCCTCACCACTGTTCCCCAGCGCAGTAGTTTTTCCCCCAAGGCTGACATTTATGTGTTTCTGGATACAGACTTGTAGGCTTAACTGGGTCAGAACCACATTCTGTCTAGTCATCTTATTTATTACTGTAAATTATTGGGAGTGGAAGAAGCTTGCATATCATATGGATTATTGGAGTGGGTGGGGGGAGCAGTGCAGTCAGTTCAGTGAGGATCAAGTCAGGGTGTGTTAGGTTGTGACCTCACCTCAAAACTATTCCCAAGGGCAGTACAGTAGTACCTCAGGTTACATATGCTTCAGGTTACATACGCTTCAGGTTACATACGCTTCAGGTTACAGACTCCGCTAACCCAGAAATAGTGCTTCAGGTTAAGAACTTTGCTTCAGGATGAGAACAGAAATCGTGCTCCAGCAGCGCGGCGGCAGCAGGAGGCCCCATTAGCTAAAGTGGTGCTTCAGGTTAAGAACAGTTTCAGGTTAAGTACGGACTTCCGGAACGAATTAAGTACTTAACCTGAGGTACCACTGTACTTTTACTCATAAGAGTGTATAGCAACCATTCATTCCTATGAAAAAAAGCCAAACAGGCATTTTTGGAAGTGTTATGGCAAGGATGTGCTGTCAAACTCTGTCCCCCAATTGTATTTCTTGGTCATCATGGCAGAAGAGTGAATGGAATAGAATGATTGTCAATAGGGGAGTGGAGTAGAATGTGAGGAAGTGAGTGTTGGAAATTATCACTGAAGAAGAGAGTGGTTGAAAGGATGGAAAGAAAGAAGGAATTAGATGAACAGGATAATAAAAACATATGTAAAATAGTTTGCATATTTATTAAGGGGTGTTAGGATAGAACTCTTGTAAGATGCCCAGAGTGGCTAGGAAACCCAGCCAGATGGACGGGATGATAATAATAATTAATAATAATAATAATAATAATGATAATAATAATGATAATAAATGTATGAAATGGCTTCTTGCTCTTCATGTAATGTTCCTTAATTAAATGTGGGTTAATGTTTCAACTGCCTGTGTTCTGATCTGGGTAGATTCTAAAAGTTAATTTTCCACCCCCCCCCCCCCCGCTCCTACCTACCTTGTGTGAATGAATATATGAAGAGAGCTTTGTTCCTCTTAAGTAAGTAACTACCAGAAGCAGGTATTTTAAGGGAAGTCAGGCTTCAGTGGAGTATCTGAGGAAGTGACCTAGTGACTACCGGGGCCAGGCCTTTTTAAGGGATTCCTGGAACATCGCAGTCATTTTCTAGTGTGACAGGACCCACGTCTTTAGTTTATATGGGGCCTGAGCCTGTGTGTGGCAAATACGTCTAAGCCTCTGGTTGAGTTTGATGGGAGTGTCGTGTATGTTCCATTAAAACCAAAGTACCCAGCTTGGGCTAGATGGTGCCTGTAATAATAAAAATTAAGAAGATATGTCCTTTCCCCAAAGATAATGCATTCTAAACTTCGACAGCAGGAGCGCTCTTAGAGTTCATTGACAGAGCAAATGACTGGCGTGCAGAAAAACCCAGGTCCTGTCCCTGGCATCTGTGGTTAAATAGAAAGGTCTTTTAAGAGCAGCATGAGGCCTCTGTCTGAGACAACAGAGAGCTCCTAATTGGGTGGCCTGTATTTGGCTTGATGGGCCATTTTCTGTCTTTCTGTAAGACTCTTCAATATGTTTATGTTGAAGAAGCCTATGGGGTACTCTTAAATGTAATGTATGAAGTGACCTTTTAGTCAGCACTAATGTTATTGCTGTTATTGTTGGTGGCGTTCTTTTTCTTTGCACCTCCACTGAAAGCTGGCTGTTAACTTTTTTTTCTCCCTCCCATGCTTGCAGATGAGGAAGACGGTGTATGGGAGAATGGGCTTTCCTATGAATGTCGCACTCTGCTATTCAAAGCAATTCACAACCTGGTGGAAAGATGTCTAATGAACCGGAACTTTGTGCGCATCGGGAAATGGTTTGTGAAGCCTTACGAGAAAGATGAGAAACCTATAAATAAAAGGTAGGATACCTTGTGCATTTTCCTCCCCCTTTTCCTTCCCAGTGTGTTTTTTACTTGCAGCTTCAGGATAATGGTTATTTGTTTTGTACTACAAATAGAGAACGGTGAACTGATTCTTCATGCAAGTGCAGATCTCATGTGGTGATGGAATAGACTTCCATATGTTTGTAATTTTCTAAAATAGAATCTTCCTCTACAGCTATCCTTGTGCTTCTATCATTCCTTTTTATATTTGCTTGTTCTGATACTGATGGAACCAGGATTTTACTTCAGTTGTTTCTTGTCCAGGCTGCTGTTGGCAGTATAAAAACACAAGGTAAAACCCCATGTAGAAGAGCTACAAAGATATTTGGTAAATTACTCTTTCAGAATATAGGCAACAATGGAGTAGCCATTAAAAATATCCCCAAATGACAGTGGTATAAAACACTTCATTAAGACCAACTAAAAGTCACAAAATTGGAAGCTTTAGAGTTCTACAGCACTCTTAAAACTAGATATTAATGCCTTGAAACATCCCTCGTCTTCTCCAGAAGACAATTTTGAAGGAACATGGGGGAAAGAACTGGAAAGCTTATTGGCTGCTTTATGATGATTTAGTTCACTCTAATAAAAGGTGATATATCACCTTTTTAGGAATGCACGGCAGTGTTGTCCTCTTCTGTAGCATATTGTGTGAATTTTGTTGTTGACTGACAAAATGGTGAACTGCAGCAAGGCTTGAAGAATGCATATTGGAACACTTCATTATCCTTTTTTGTTGTTTGTTTCTAGAGACATATTATTTCAAAACTGTAGTTGTTTTGCATCCCTACACCATTCTTCTTGCAGAATCTCTTCAAGGGTTGCTTTATGTATTTCCTATAGGAAACCATAAAGTGGAACGGCAGGCATGTGTTTCTAAAGATGCAGGGTATGCTTGCCAAGGAATCCCATTTGGCCATGGCTCCTTGGCCCATCTGCATTGTTTAGAAACAGCACCTGTCATTCACACCATATGCTTGCTAGGGGGAGAATTTAAGTAGTTGCAATGAACATGGTTGCTTTTGCAATGCCCTCTTCATGGAGATCCACCTGGCATTCTCTCATAATTTAGGCACCAAGCAAAATCACTTCCGTTTCCCCATGCTTTTAAGGACCGCTAATGTCAGCTCATTTTAACTCGGAGCAGTTTTATTTTAGTGCTTCGTTTAACCATTTGTTGCTGTTTTAATTCATGTTGGTTTGTATACTTTATTTTCTTATTTATTTCTGTTGCACTTTTATTCTTATCCTCCCAGGGAGTACAGTCGTACTTTGGTTTTCGAACAGCTTAGTTCACAAACAACTTGGAACTCGAACGTCGGAAACCTAGAAGTAGGTGTTCCAGTTTGCGAACTTTGCCTTGGAAGCTGAACGTCCCGTGCAGCTTCTGATTGGCTGCAGGATGTTCCTGCAGCCAATCAGAAGCCGTGCCTTTGTTTCTGAACGTTTCGGAAGTCGAATGGACTTCTGGAACGCATTCTGTTTGAAAACCAAGGTACGACTCTATAAATTTGCTGAAGGTGTGGGATGTAAATACAATAAGTTTGAAGCAGTTTTCACTTGTATGTGTTCAAACTCCTTTTTAACCCCTGAATATTATTTTAATCCCTGTATTCTGTTCTGGTGAAAGTTCTACTGTAGCCTGTGCCAGTTTTAGTCTGGCAAAGAACAACCCAAACAATAATGTGTTTCTTTACTAATAAATTCATGGAGGATTAGGCTGTCAATGTCTACTAGTCGTGATGGTTATTTTACCCAGTGTTGGTGGCACTGTGCCTCTGAATATCAGTTGCTGAGGATCAAAAGCAGGAGGGAGCTATTGTGTTTATGTCCACTTGTGGACTTACAAAGCCCACTGTGAGAAATGACTGCTGGACAAGCATTCTCAGTTTGGTTTAAGTTGGCAGTGTGGTGTGCTGCTTGCAGCCAGAACTCTTGGTTACGATTTTGTCTGGTTGTTAACTGTGCGATTCGTTTCCAATATGTGTGGCTTTTTTAGTTGATGAAGCAGAATTTATGCATTTAAGAAGCAAATAGAGTTTTAATACTGAAATCAAATGTGGTTCTTACAGCTGCTATAATATGTTATATTCCCAGCATTTTGAACTATTCAAATTATCTTTAAAAATGACATTGCCATCTAAATTTTGATAGACATCTTTAGAATTGCTAGTGCTTGAAGGATGGCACCTGTTAGCAGCTCTTCAGAAATGCTTTGTCAAATTTGTGTCTTAGAAGTTTGTGAAAAGCAAATTTGTTTTGGCACAACCAGCCAGATACGGTGCAAATTATAAATGTACATCTCTGTTGGCAAATACTGAGTAATATTTTTTTCAAAATAAGTGCTAATTCTTATGAATACCATTATAACTACTCTTTGCCCCAGATATTCAGCTAATGATTAATAAATGTCTGGAATTTTCACTTTTCAAATACACCTAAGCAACTTGTGTTAGATTCAGATATCTTAACATAGGACATCAGTTGATTTTGAGTTTGGGGTTCATAATTCCTGCATTGCAGGAGTTTGGACTATATGACCCTTTGGGTCCCTTCTGAGTCTACAATTCTGTGATTTTAATTTTTCCCTCAAGTAACTGTAGTATCTGGAGCACTGGTGCTTGGATAGGATATAATTTTCTAATAAGCTTATTGGGCATAACTAGCACCATCATAGTGAGATGTGCAAGAGCAAGGCAGGCTCTTGCCAAACATATTGACTAGAATTCTCAAAGGCTGACATTGGAAAGGGAAAAAATCAATTCAGATCTGGGACCAATCCCCCACTCCAGAACACCAGACCGCACAGGAGAGATATCCCCATGATGTTCTCTGAAAGTGAAGCATATTTAATTGGAACAGAACAAGAAGAGGGACTGCCTTAAACCACAGTGCAGATTCCACTTCTAATCAGTGCTAGCAGTAAGCTCAGTTCCATCTCTCATCTCTCAAATGGAAGATGTAACAGTGGCAATAAGGTCAAACAAAGCACAGGAAGACCTCCCCAATGCGGACCTTCTGTTATTGATTTTATGGACCTCACTATCCCTTTTATCCACCAGATCCTTATCAAATGTGCGCTGGTGCTACCAAAGTAATTTTTTAAAAATAGCAACTACAGCAGCTCCCCTCACAGCATAGGGATACGTCTGACGCTGAGAACAGAAGAGAAGCTATTTTGATTATTCTGCTCCTTTTGCCAGTCAGCCCTTCTCTCCTGGACTGAGGCCATTTGTTATGAAACCAAATACTTCAAATGTGTATGCAAGTACTTATCTGAACACACACCTTTTTATTCCGGATTCCTCTGTCATAATTATAGTTAACTAGTATAGGCTATTTATTTTTAAAACATTTATATCCTGCCTTTTCACCATATAGACCTTCAAGGTGGCTTACAACCATTAAAAAAAATAAAAATCGTAGTTTAACATCCAGCAGCAGTGAAGGGCATATTGATTGTTGTTACAGGCTTGAGTGAATAGGACACACTTAGCATGGTGCCTAAAAGATAATGTTAGCACCAGCCAAATGTGTTTGGGAAGGGGTTTCTATATCTGGGACACTATAACAGGAGAGCCCTATTTCTAGTAGCCTCTAGTAACCACCCACCTAAACTTTGAAGGTGGGAGCATCTAAGGAAAAGGCTATGGTCACTGGTTGGGCAAGAGATTCTTTGGATACTCTGGTTCCAGACTGATTAGGATTTTGTAAGTTAATAGTCCCCACACTGTAAGCTTTCTTTGAAAAAACGGGGGCAGGGGGATGTAAGAAGCTGCCTTAAGTGAGACTCTCTGCTCATATAGCCAATTGTTGTATACCTAGACATGCAGTGACACTCCAGGGTCTCTGGGAAAGGCTTTTTACAACCATCTGCTGCCTGAATCTTTTTGAACTGGGGGTGCTAGGGATTTAACTAGGGACCTTCTGCATGCAAAGCGGGTGCTTAACCACTGAGTTGTTTTTGTAGTTACTGCTCTTAGTTTTCTCTAGAACTGAGTGGTCCAACATGCAGCCTGAGGGCCATATGCTGCCCTCAGTGCCTTTTTTGGCAGCCATCACACTGTCTTCCCAAAGTGGGGTAAGTGAGACTGGGCTTTGGGAAGGGGAAGTGATGGCTCTGACAGGGTCCTAGAGTAAGGTTACCAGACGTCCCCGTTTCCCGGGGACAGTCCCCAAATTTACAAAGTAGTCCCCATACAAAGTCCATTGAAGTTGCAAAGTGTCCCCGAATTCATTGAAAAAAATCTGTTAACCTTATCCTAGAGCCCATCTGTCCCTTTCTCAAAGCCATATTAGTGCTTTCCTAGCTTCAGGAAGGAGGTGAGAGGGCTTCAGGACCCTTCCAGCAGGGGCAGACCTTGGGGTCTCAAATTTCAGCAGTGCCCTGTGTGACACCCAAATTTGGCACCCTCCACCTTTCTTCTCCCATTCTACATAATGGTTGCAGATCCCTCTGCGGTGCCCCTGAGGCTCCGCACTCAGTGCGACTGAACTGGTCATGCTCCCCTAAATCCATCTCTGCCTTCTTCCCAAAATCCAGTGCCTCGCTTAGCTAAGTTTTGGAAGGCAGCATGAGGGCTGTGTGTGTCAAATTTTGGCCTCACTCCCTACCCTCTGCAACAAGCAGCGTGCGGGCTGCAGGTTCTGTGTTGAAGTACTCTTGCAGCTCACTTGGTATGAAAAGTTGGCCTGCCCTGCTCTAGAAGTATGAGTGTGTGTTTAACATGAAATTGCTTTCCATTTAGTGGTCTTTGCTTCAAGTGGTGGCCTTTGGCTTTCAGCTAGATTTACACCTCTTGAGGATATGAACATGCAACTGTCTCTTCCTCCTTCTACACTTGGTGCAGGAGTTTGGAGACCTGAAGGCTTCAGGTACTTGCAAGTACATAGAACATTAAAAAACACACACAACAACAACAACAACCCACAGACCTCTATAGCTGCTCTTGTCTGAATATATGTTTTTAGAGTACATGAGGGTTTTGTGTGTGCATTTTCCTCTCTGTGGTTTAATACCGTTAACTGTCACTTTTTTATTATTAAGGCCTTACTTAAAAGGCAGAATCAGCTTTATATGTGTCAGCCCCTTAAGGTCAAATGGTTATAATTTCACCAATTCCGATGAGCACCTGATAAAGGAAATAACAATTGCCAGCACCTACGCTCCCTGTGTGAAATGATAGAATATGATGACCTGACCTCTAAAATGAATAAATGTATTGAAGGCTGCAAAGACTTCTTTCTTTCTTTTTTATTAGGTAAAACTTTTAATGAATAATTCACTTATCACTGAAAGGGCAGAAATAATTAGCCTTTTAAGTATCTCTGCACTTAGTCTGCACCCTTCACATTTTCCCATTGACATGGCCTGAGGACATTCTTGAAGGAAATTCCATAGTGGGAGTCAGACAGCTTTTCTTAAGTGTTTCGCTTGTGGTTTAATTTCAGCCACTTCTTTATTGCAACAGCTCCAGCTGAGGAATACTGTACTTCTGCTGCTTGCAGGCAGGCCCCCCCCCCCCTCTCTCTCTCTCTCTCTCTCTCTCTCTCTCTCTCTCTGTGTGTGTGTGTGTGTGTGTGTTTTGTTTCCCAGGAAAAAACAGCCATATGAAGGCTTTTTTTTTTAAAGGGAAAAAATGTAAAATGTGTGCAGACTCGTTTTATGGGGAAAAAAATACTTTGCAGAGGGGAGAGATCAAGACATGTCTATTTATTTAGTACTTAATTAGATATTAAATCCACCCCACCCTGGGGGGAAACTACAGCTGCCTTTCCGGACTGAGCTGCTGCGCGCCACCTTATGGGCTTTCCCCATTAGGAAATTATTTCAGTACTATTTTATTCTATTAATGTGAAGCTGTTAATTTATTTTAGTGCAGTTTACTGTGTACAGAACAATCACTTTGCATGGAAGGAAAAACAAAGAGTCTTGTGGTACCTTAGAGACTAAGAAATTTATTAAGGCATAAGCTTTCGTGGGCTGCAGTTCATATGCTTGAAGCGTTATCCTGATTCACAAGTGTTTGTGTTTGTGTGTCTGTGTGTGGAGTACACACACAGAGTCACCCCCCCTCCATATATCAAGCTCCAGCACATATATTAGGGGGTGGGTTAGTAAAGAGATTAGAGGGAAATGAAATGCTGTTCACACTGTTCACATTCAATCTCTCAACTATGCACATATATCTGTAACTCATTAATGCTTCATACATTGTAGACTGTAGTGCACAAAAGCTTATGCCCTGATAAATTTCTCAGTCTGCCACAATACTTGTTGTTTTTGCTGTAAATGAGAGTTGCAAGTTCATGGCTCTCTTATTAATTTGAAAGAGTTTGTTAGAATAAACACTCATGTGGTAGGGATAAATACAAATAAAATGTAGGGAACACAAGTTGTTGTATCTCAGTGAAGTTTTCGGGGCACCCTACACAAAGCCCCATTGAAAGTAATGGAGGTTGCTTCTTTTTGATCCTGAAGTTAAATATTAGATTAGAAAACTCAGTTCCAAAACTTGCATAATTGGATTGTATGTGCTATACTTGGAGAGAATTTAGTAGCTATTTTGTATGGATATGGAGGAATAATGTTCTTGCTTATTCTTTGCTCTGGCTTTAGTTTGAGGGTGGGGCTCATTAGTTCTTACAGGTTAAATGATCTCTGGCAAATGTTTTTTTTTCCTTGTGCAGGCTTTCCATAGCAAAAAAAATAGTATCTAGTGTACTCTGGAATATTTAGGGATAGTTTGTGATTTGTTTGTAGATTACAGAAGGAGAGTCTCTTTGATTAGGAAATGAAAGTTAAATCAGATGTTTATCATGGCCAATGGAGTAGGTGTCAAGAATCGGTCATCTGCAGATCGCCCTAGCTCTTCCCTCCCTGCTTCGTAAAATGCATATTTTCATGGAACTGCAACAGTAATAGGAGATATATATATGTATATAAATTACTATATTTTTTCTGCAAATTATTTTCTTTTAGAAATGTCTTGTTGCATAAAATTAAATAGTAACATAATGAATGAGCACAGCATGTGTTATGCATTTATAATTGATACAATACTAGCCTAGTCAAACGTTAAAAACTTTTTTTCTGCTAACTCTCCCTAATCAGCACTGTGTTTATGGGCAGAGCACTTTGGGCATTATAAAATTATAAAACAATTCCTCCTTCCCAGTGTCCTAATACTGCCTCCCAAAAATGATCTAATGTGAGGAAAGAGTGTTCTATTGAGTTCTCATGCCTTTCAAGCAGCAAGTAAAGCTTTGTGTTTGTTTGAACATAACGTTTTAAGCCACAATGACAGAACAATCCTACTCTAGGTGAGTGTGTGTAGGATTGCACCTGAGTGGATTTCATTATGCCTCCCCCACCATAATTTCAGCTACTTTTGGCTATAGGAAAAACCTTTTCAGCTATTTGTACACTAAACAAAATTAACATGCAGTTAGTCAACAAAAGGAAAAAAAAGACATGTTTAAGCATGCTGAATCTGCCTGGGAAATGTCAAATTGACAATATGGTACGTTGACATTTTGCTTTTATTCTGTATGATTCTCAAAATTGATGCCTTACAACATGACATTCTGTGGTTGGTCCCTTGAAATTTTTTTATGTGACTTTAAAGTCCATACAGTAGTTGAAAGTAGTGAATTTGAACCAATCACAATCATTTTAGCATCAAATTTTTGAGGTTTTCTGCAGTCAGGAGATTTAGAAACAACAACAACAACCGCAAGCTATAGCCTTGAGGTCTGCACATTGCTCATCTCTTTGTTTAAAATACTTTTGACCCCAGTACGGGACCCCAAACACATTTTCCCTTCATGACTTCAAAATATTATTATTTTTAGTTGCAAAGAATCATTCAATGGGGAGTTCAAAAGTCAATTTTATTTGAAACTTATTGTTGTCACCCCAACCCCCCACAAAGGGATCCTAAATCTAGGATTGTTTCATAATTGCATGGTAGAAAATTGAGATGCCAGGGGCTAAGTTTGTGACTTTATGGAGGAAGAGATATTGAAGGTCCTCCCCAAAACTTTTTGCATATCTTTCTTCTTATTGAAACTGTGGTCCCAAACACACCCTCTGTTGTAGATGAAGTTGCAGGTTGCTGCACCCTAGGGCACCCAAGTTAGGTTTTGTTTGTTTACTTACAGTGTTTATCTGAGTCAATGTTTATCTGAGTCACCCAATTACATTGTTCTCCAGAGAACATGAAATAATAAAATACTATATTAATATAGCATATCATACAGTATAACAATTGTAGCATACAACCTGGGGAGAAAGATAAAAACAGTTTTGCAGCATGGCTAAAAATATGTTGCGTAAACAGTGGGTTGCCATTCAGAACTGTTAAGATCATAGATTTTTAAATGCCTGGGAGAATCAGAAAGCATTGGGGGAGAGCGAAGCTTTGTCAAATTGAGGGAAATGGGAGCAAAAGTCGAAAGTTGAAGCCAACATTTGTAGTAAACAAAAGGAAAGTTTATTACCTGGGCTTGGAAACAACATATAGGCCTTGGCGTTATGATCCAGAAATGGAAACTAAACACCCCACCATCATCAACATGTCATAGTAACTGCAGATATATGAAACTAGACATGCTTATTTATTAGATTTCTCTTCTTCATTCTAGTAAATAATATTAAACCTGAAAGTTCCATTTTCTCCAATGGGGGTTGTTAAGAACAGCAGTCCCCTGCTTCAGTGCCTACCTGGTAAAGTAACTCACTTGCAGTGGATAACCTCCTACACTTCTCTTCTCTTGTCTAGCCTCCCCCACTTATTTGTCACCTTCTAGGGCTGGGGATGTGGCATTCCCACTGTCTTAAAGTGATCTATTTTGTAGCAAGGGGGTATCCCGCTAAATTCAAAGGCTGCTTCTTGACAACTTCAGCCATCACCCCCCCCCCGATAACTCCCAGGCATGTTAAATAGGTAGCATAGCCCAGACTGTCTAAGCATTGTGGACAAGCAGCCTTTGAGTGTGTCCAAAAACCAATACACACCAGAAATCCAATTAAGCAGTTTATTTGATATTAAAGAAAAGGGGAAAGTGTGAAAAATGATGCAGGTGCAATCAAAAGGAAAATAAAATACTACACCAGAATATTGATCTAATGCTATATGAGGCAGACTGTAATGGGGGGGGGGGAATCTCGCTTGGTAATCTCTGCTGTTGGTAATCTCTGGAATTGGTTGTAGGATGACGAACAAAAGAATGCAGGGAACATGTTGATATTTATGGTTTCAATGATGATGATGTAAATGTGTATATCACCCTTCGTCCAAAGTTCACAGTTCAAAACATACAAATGTAAAATGAAAACACAGAATACATAATAAAACAAAAGCAAAACTAACCAATAAACCTGTCTCCCACAGACACATTTAAATGTTAATCAATGCCTGGTTGAAGGGGAAAGTTTTCATCTGGTGCCTAAAGATAGTAACAAAGGCACCAGGCGAGGCTTCTTTGGTTGAGCAATTCCACAAATGGGGAGCCACCACAGAAAAGGCCTTGTTCCCATGTTGACACCCTCCAGATCTCTCATGGGGGAGGCACCCGAAGATCTTTAACTGAGCTTCATGGACTCCAGAAATGGGAATTTTTGTGAAAATTGAAAAAGCTACTCAACTCTTTCATGTGCCAGTTCGTTACTTCATTTATACTCACTTGTGTTCGACTGTCATCAGTTTCTCTCTCTTGACGCAAAAGATAGAGAGAGAGAGAGAGCGCGCGCGCGCAAATGGCTCAGAATATTGATCCTGCATCATTTCTTCTCGCCTTCTTCAGAAAAAGGGCTTGACACTGTGTTACAGGAGCAGTGTGTTTGGCAAACTCCCAGAGTGAGTATCTTCAGGTATTTGGTGTGGGAGAGAATTCTGGGAGTTTGCCAGGCATTTGCTCTTGCAACACAGTGTCAAGTCCCTTATCTGAAGCAAGGCTGCCTAAAAGCCTTATTACTGCCATGTTGCAGGAACAATACTTCTGGCCATCTCCCAGATTGCTCTCCTACACCAAATATCTGAGGATACAAAAATGTCAAACACAGCAGCGGTACTGTAATCACCTTTTAAATCTTAGTTCTAAAGCTAACCGTAATGTGGATCGGCTCTGTAATTATGATTTTAATGTTGTCTGAAATGAAATTTATTTTCTTTCAGAATGATAACCTAAGTTTTTATCTCGGTATATACTGCACATTTCCCACCTTCCCCATTCCACCTGACCTGGATGTTTTAAGGCTTTGATAGAGGAAGGCAGCAAGCACCGCCCATTTCTTCCCTCCCCCAGACTTTCACACCTCTGGAACATATATCTAGGGGGTGAAAGCCTGAAAGAAGGAAGACACTCTGCCTGCTAAATTGAGGAGGGTATATAAAGTCCATTCTGTACCTTCTGTAGTTCATAAAATTTAGTTAACTGTGACTCTCTGAGCATAGTAGTAATTTAATGTTTGTCAGTTTCGTTTCTTTTCCTACATGTCAAAATTTGCCTTTAAATATGTTTGTCTCGCTTACACACAATGATAAAAATAAATAAATCCTAGTTTACTTACATATTGTATGACAGGACCCTCCAGAGCTGGGTCTGAGTTAGAAAAAAAAATATATTTAAAATTCCAAAGAACCAGCATCAAATATTTAGGAAGCAGTCATGCTCAAAGCTTAAAAATGAGTTTGATTTCTATGCAAAAGGCTCAGTTTTAGGAGTGTGGCTTATTTTTTTTGTCTCTGGGTACTATACAATATGGTTTACATGGAGGCCATAGTTTAGCGTTATGTGCCGAAAAAGCCTTTGTCACCTTTATATAGGGGAGGTTAGGTTAATTAGGGCTTAGGTTAATTGCTTCCAACTTCACAGCAATGTGACTTGAAGGAAAAGTAGATAGCTAAGCCAGAGTGTTTGAATTTAAGTTTATGTTTGTGTGAGTTCATTGATTTAATTCTGTGGACTTTATGCTAACCAGTTTGATTCCTGCGTTTCTAACTTGTAAATGGCTCCATTAGGATTGAGAGTTAATCACTTAATACTGATAGTTCACCCTATAGTTTCACTAGTTGGTTGAGCCTGTGTTTCTAGTTAATTCAAATGGTGCTTTCTCTCTCTCATTTTTAAACTTGCAGTTTTCCTCTTTTTCTCCCTGCTTCAGTAATGTCAAGCTATATATATCTTTTTTTAAAAAAATATCAATTCAGATGAGCCTGAAGTGGGACCATGTACTGCAGGAGGCCAGGTGATGATTTTTCTTTTCTGCTGTAGACAGCTGGAATTGAAAGCTGCTGTAAGTAGGACAGTGCAGGATAAACAGCAGGAGCTAAGAGCATTGATCACATGATTGTCTCTTTGGAATATTGGGTTGCTACAGAGACCACTAAGAGACAAATTTAGCACTTTACATCAGGATGACGTTTTCCCTTGTCTGTCTGATTAGAATGTGCAGTGATTGTGGATTTGCCTGGAAAGCTTGAGAATGAGAGAGAGCTTTAGTGATCTGGGTCCCTCCCACCAGGCTTTGGTGTATACTTTCAAAGAAAAGTGTGCTCATTTCTAGCTTCAAATGAAATCACTATAGACTTACTTCGAAGATTTTACTCGAGGAAAAATTTGAGTGGAAGACTGTTACTTAGATCATTTGTATGTATGCATCTCATTTTATATTCTGCAAGGAGCTCATGGTGGCATTTGCAGTTATCCCATTTTATCCCCAGCAGTCCTGTTTGGTAGACTAAAGGTAATTTGCCAAAGGCCTCCTTATGAGTTCCTTGACTGAGCAAGGATTGGGTCTCCCTGGTCCAAGGCCAGCACTTTCTGTTTCACTTACAATATAGTGGCTCTTACTGTTTAGCATTTAATTTTATTTAGTATTTTTCCACATAAAAATTAACAATCTGGTAATGTAGGATAAGAAGCTGGCTTCTACTGGGTCAGACCATTAGTCTATCTAGCTCAATATTTTCTACACTGACTAGCAGTGGCTCTCCAGGGTTTCTTGCAGGCGTGTCTCTCAGCCCCACCTGGAGATGCTGGGAATTGAATCTGGACTTTCTGCATGCAAGCAGATGTTCTGCTGCTGAGCTATGGCCCTTTCCCAAATGTTTTCAGAGTGAGGTTGGAGAGTAAACAATTGTGCGTTTGTCATTCTGTAGTTGAATAATAATCAGTGACTATTACTTGCAGAAACAGGATAGGAAGCCGTAGCAGAAGCAAAAGTTAGCCCAAGATAACATTTTTAAATATTTTATCTATGTTATATATGAAAAACGGTCCATCAAGATTACTAATGACACTTCATTGTTTTTTAAAAGTACTTTCACAGACAAAAGCATGCTTTCTTTGTGCTACAGCTTGCAGCTGCTACAATTTTAAGTCTTGTATTAGAGGACAGAGGGCAGAAGCTTTGCTTTCAGTCTCTCTTTCTCTGCCCCCCTCCCAACCCACCACATTGAGATGGACACTTTGGATGGCATTGTGAATATTTTACGTTACTGAGTATGAGAATTCTCTGCTTATGGTGAGTTGTCTGTGTTTGCACTTACTGCTAAACCACAGACCGGTGCTATGATGATGAACTCTTCCCACTACAGTACAGCTGTGAGAAGGAGCTTGAAAGCTTTCCCATCCATTTTAGATGAACCACAGCTTATTGTGATGTCCGAACCTGGCCAAACTATAGTTTCATGAACCTCAAACTGTAATTTATGAAACAGCCTTGTTTCAACAATCATATATGATTAAGTAAAGTTAATTACTTAAAGTAAAGTGTAAGCTTCCAATCTCCTGGCCATGCTAGAGGATAAGAGAAGGTGGAAGCTTGTGAATGATACTTTTATACTTTTAATAGTAAAATAATGCAGCTTTTGTGCAGTTGCTAAGTGCAAAGTGGATTGGAAGTCCTTGGTTCAAACAGCACCTCTGCCATGGGCTCATTTGGGTGGACTTGAATAAATCAGTGCTCTCTCTATATTTCTACAAGGGAAATATTTTATTATTTGTAGCTTTATCATCAGAAGCTCTAAATTCTCTTCTTTAGTAAGTGAGGACTTTGTCATGGACGGCAGATACCTCAGCAAGGGCAAATGCATGGTGATGAAATGAGAATTGTGCTGTGACACACAATTGTACCTGGTGATGCTCAGTTATTTCGAAGGGTAACTGTGTTATCCAGCATGGTATGATTACAGAGGTGAAACACTTGTGCAAAGTGCAGTTTTCTTATCATGATTTCCTAGTGAGTTTTCCCCCTCTGTGAAAGCATGGCCTTGTGAGATCAGTACACTGACTGCTGCTTCTCTCTCTCTCTCCCTACCTGAAATGATAAACCCCTGCATCTGACATTAGAACTGTTTAGTCTCACCACCACCACCTGCAACTGCTTGTAGGAAGTTATGTCATAGAGCATAGGTAGGCAGACTAAGGCCCGGGGGCCAGATCCGGCCCAATCGCCTTCTAAATCTGGCCCGCAGACGGTCTGGGAATCAGCGTATTTTTACATGAGTAGAATGTGTCCTTTTATTTAAAACGCATCTCTGAGTTATTTGTGGGGCATAGGAATTCGTTCATTCCCCCCCTCCCAAAATATAGTCCGGCCCCCCACAAGGTCTGAGGGACAGTGGACCGGCCCCCTGCTGAAAAAGTTTGCTGACCCCCTGTTGTAGAGAGCCATGTGCTGGGCTTGGCCAGTGCACTGTGTTACCCCCATGTCCCTATAAAGTTGGAGATCATACCCTTTCTGCAAGAAGGTGAAGGGGGAGTAGTGGGAGAGAAAAAGGGTTTCTTTTATCATGCCTGTCTCTGCCACATGATTACTGCAGGAGTCATGTGACTGGAAAGGCTATTATGAGAATCTACCATACTGATGATGTCACTGTTATTAGGGGCAGGGGTGGGAGGAATCCTTCAGCAGGCAACCTCTGAGAGATGCATATTTTGACATAAATACATTCCAGTGGAAAGTAGAAGGGCTACACCTAGAGTTTTTTTAGAAATACAGCAAGTAGCTTGTCTCTCCGTGTTGAAATACACCCCTTTTTATATCCTGCAGTTGACAAATTGATAATTCATGAGACTTTTCAGTGTGCTGTTCAAGAGCATTGGGTAATCCTTAAAATTACGGCATTTAATCTGAGAATAGAGCTGTTGACTGCAGACTGTCAAATTAAGCTAAGCTAGTTAAAGCCACTCAAACTGTTTAACAAGTATTTGAATAAATACCCAATCACAAGTGGAAAACTATGTTTGGATATCAGCAGAATGGATTTTTTAAAAAAAGAAAATGTGCATTTAGTCTATGGAATATAAATCTGTTTAAAGTAGCAAGGTTACACGAAGGCTATCTGATCCATAAGAGTAGAGATGATAAGTGTTCTGTAACACTTTGCAGTTTGTTTGTTTTTTTAAACTGATATTTTCTCCATTATAGAAACAAAATGCCATTGTAAATTGCAAATTACTGTGTGTGTTTTAAAGAAAACTGCCCAAGAATTGCTTTCAAATCACCATGAAGTCAGCAATGGTTTTGAAAGTGTTCTCCCTCACTTTTGAAACAGGGATGGGGATTCTGTAGTCCTCCAGATACACTTAACTGTAACTTTCATCATCCCTCACTGTTGGCTATCAAACATTAAAATTTATTATCCAGATTTTTCCCAGTATATATTAAAGCCAAATTAATTTTCTTAGGTCTGACATCTTTTGAAGTTTCAATTTGTAGCCCACCAAAAAATCAAAAGCATTTAGAAGTATTGAATCTTCTAACTTGCTTATTTTATTTGTCCAAATCAATTTAACCTTGGAACATATCCGCCAGCAACACATAAATACAGCATTTACAGTACCACATTTCCAGCAACCCAGATTAAAATTATTAATATTGTTCAGCCTTGAGGGTGTAAAGTACCTTATGTAAAATACTTTGAAATACCATGCTGTGAAGTGGTATCAGTCATGACTAGGAGACATGGTGGGCTTCTCCACATGATCAGTTATCTGGCTGGTGTGTAGCGCCCAGAGTATAATCTTGTTTCCATCTTTTTAAAAAGTAAACAAAAGAACAATTTGTTAAAGGCCTATACATATGTTTTGGAACTTTTTTATAATGGTAAGATTAGTTAAAATCTTTTTCTTTGGCGATCACTCGTAGCTGGGCAAGATTGTCTACCATTAACATGGTCTTAGTGGTATGTCCGTAGGTGACTGTGGAGGCCAATTCTGGATCCACACATCCTTCCACAGTGGGGACATAGTTTCTGGGCAGGAGTTGATCATGGTGAGGGTTTGCCAAATGTGTCTTCCTTGTAGCTCGTTTCTCCCTTTCATCCAGAGTGTTTTCAAAGTTCATGACACTATGGTAAAGGCTGTTCTCTAATTGGAGTACTTGCAGGCCAGTGTTTCCCAATTGTTGGTGTTTATCCTACATTTTTTTTTAGATTTGCCTTGACAGATTCTTTAAACCTCTTTTGTTGACCACCAGCATTACACTTTCCATTTTTAAGTTTGGAATAGAGTAGTTGCTTTGGAAGACAATAATCAGGCATCCGAACAACATGACCAGTCCAATGAAGTTGATGTTGAAGAATCATTGCTTCAACACTGATGTTCTTTGCTTCTTCTAGTACACTGGCATTACACTGGATGCAGATTCCTCTGTAATGATCTATAATTGCTCTTGAGTGTCCCCCATAAATTCCCAATAACTCAACTAATGTTATTGCCTTGTAATAAAACTTGCATCCCTATTGTTTCTGTAAGATTTTGTGAAATTCTTAATTACTTCCCCAAGCACCATGAAATTTATTATCGGTTTTCTGCCAACTGGATAATATTGATTGCTTACTAAAAGTAAACTATTTAGTAGGGCGGATGGAACACATTTAATGTGGCTTAAATGTTATAAAATTCCAATTTTTACTTTGAAATGATTTTTATTGAAATTTTTTGAATATTTTAAGGCATGGCAGTTTAAAAGCATGCATTTCTATTTCATAGTTTTAGGCACTGAGAATCTACTAAATGTTTAACATGCTCAAAGAGGTATGCATGATATATATCTTGTCATACTTCCTAAGTATAGTCATTTGAAAGAAGTGAATTACAACGTTGAAACTGTTTTATTTAGCTCTTATGTTACCCATTATGTCACTTGAGTTATGCAACAATGCATTTTAGAAACTGAGCTCTGTTGGGAGCATTTGGTTGTGATGGAATTAGAGGTGAGCTATGTGAGTACATTTAGCACAAGACTTTTGCTTGCTTGTTTTGTAAATTAAGCTTGTTAGCACAACTTGCCTATGCATACCTACGTTTTATGCAGATAGGACAATACTTCTGCACATTCATGTAATGTCTATCTTATGAAATGAAGCTGCAAATTATAAATTGAAGGAAGCATATATAATATTGTGGTAGTGGGGCACCCCAGATTCCATACTTCTCCCAGCTTCCATTATATCTTAACATTATTACCCTATTATTGCATAAGCTGTGGTCCCCAGCCCTGCACCCTGCTCTCACTTGTGACTCCTGGAAGCTGTCACCATGTGACTGTGCCACACCATGGTAAATGACTTTGACTAGCTGACTAAACTAGGGTTTCCATATTTTAAAAAGTGATAAAGTTGTGGAGCTTTTTCCCCCGGGGGTGCTAGAAAATTCCACCCGGACGCCATTGTTGGAGGGCAAATCCCGCCTATGTCCAGGAAATTCAGAACAGCCCTAAATAAACAAGATGAGGGTAGCCGAAGAGTCTCAAATCTTTGGTGATTTAGGAACATCTACTGCATGTGAAGGCAGGCTCTGGCAGATTGAGGTCAATCATGGGTCCAACAGTCAAGAAGGCGGTTTCTGTATGTGCTGTAGAGGGAAATCAGGGGCAGATGGGGCTTATCAACCTAGGAAGGTAGCCCATCTAGGAGAAGGAAAACTCAACCTAAACCTCCCCTGTCTTTTGGATATCTTCAGGAGAAGCAAATGCTAAGGAGCAAACCCTGCACAAATCCAGAGTGGAGTTCCTAAGATGGTTGAATGATGCCTTGTACACCTCTTTCCTCCCACAGCTACTGCAGTCAAGCAGGTGCTCTGCTTTCCTTTGGACCAGTGCGGCTGAGAGGGAGGTCTGGTTGTCCAGGCAGCTCTGGACCTCCCCATACATACTGTGTATATGTATGAGTTGTGCACTGGGAAAGTCACTTAGGTGCTGCTAATGCAGTGGTTTGACTTTATCCCCAGAGGCGTGCTCCAGTAAGAGCTGTTCTGCAGTGGAATTTGCTGCCAAGGAGTGTGGTGGAGTCTCCTTCTTTGGAGGTCTTTAAGCAGAGGCTTGACAACCATATGTCAGGAGTGCTCTGATGGTGTTTCCTGCTTGGCAGGGGGTTGGACTCGATGGCCCTTGTGGTCTCTTCCAACTCTATGATTCTATGATTCTATGATTCCATTGCCTCTCAAGACAGACAAATGCAAAGAACAACATATGGCTCCTTTTAGTTTGACATATTCTATGTGGTTGGCCTTTGAGATTGCAAGGAGATAACAGAGTCTATTGTTAAATTAATAGGATCACAGGTCAAAGAAATAATTTATAGGTTTCTAGAATGGCTTTATTGAGTGTGTTTAAAAAGATCCAGCAGTAGAACTCCATGCTCTTTTCTGGAAAAATTCTGAGAATGGAAAGTTCCAGTCTATGGTCTGCTATTACCAGTTGGTTAAGGAAGATGGGCATATGAAATCATTAGTATATAAGATAAAGCTAGCAAGTGGTCTTGTGAAAACAAACTTTTAATACAATGTTGTGTGTTTTTCTCTCTGTCAACAAGGACTTCTCCACAATCATCAAAGCATGTGTATCCTTTAAGATTTGCTTAATTACTACAAGATACAGAAAATTCCTCTGTTTTGTATCTGTGAACCCCTACAGATTGTCCTGTGCAGATCTTAATACTGCAACAATAACAGTGCAGTCCTATGCAAGTCCTGTAAATTCCTATACAATAATACTGTAACCCTATACAGGTCTG
The DNA here is from genome assembly GCF_964106915.1 of Podarcis gaigeae. Lineage (NCBI taxonomy): Eukaryota > Metazoa > Chordata > Lepidosauria > Squamata > Lacertidae > Podarcis > Podarcis gaigeae. The sequence goes on along the minus strand of NC_139692.1, from coordinate 40,941,877 downwards.
CTCAGCCATAAGCCACTTTAAGTTCCATAGGACTTGTATAGGACAGCAACTTTAGTGATCGTTTCTAGTACTAGTTTGTTTGCTTTTCGTCCTTTGATACATTCCATAAAATAATTCCTGTCAAACATATAAATACTATAGTTATGAAAAAAATAATGCATACTTAACTGTTAACTACTTCCTAGGTAACATTTTAATATTTTGTGTAGAAGGACATGCTTCTCCTTAAGCTTTGTTTCCATGTTGCAGTTTGGATATGTTGTGTATACCAAATCAGACTACTTGTTTGTCTTGCTCAGTGCACATAAAAATTCCCGCAGGTCTCAGCAAACCACTTGATAAACCATTTCCCCCTTCAGTACTGGCATCATAATCACAACCAGTACTGTATTATGAAAGTCATGAGCCTTAGGTCAGGTGAGGTCATGGAGAAGGGCTCCTTTAACTGGCAATTTTTGAGGGAAAAATGAGCAGACTGCACTGGTCTGTATTACGAAAATTGCAGTCTTAGGCTAGTGTTAGCCTGTTTGCTAAATCCAGCCCTGGTTAAAATGCCCTTGATTTTTGCAGGGGAAAAAGATGAATCAAGTGCAGTCCAAGCACATATATTATTGACTGCTCTGCAGCTGGTCTGTTGGCTGCCTGTGGATTGCTAGGTTTGTACTGACTGGCACCAGCACAGCTAGTGGAGGTGCTAGGGATTGAACTTCGGAACCTTCCGCATGCAAGGCAGGAGCTCATTTCTGGAACTTCTTCAATAACTCTACGGTCACCTCTCTTTTTTAATTTATGCTTTTTCCCCTGGTGGCAACTGTGTGTTTCTCATTGTTCTTTATTTTGTTAAGCAAAATGGTTTCTGAATTGAAACAGGCAACCTGAAACAGGTAACCAAAATTCAGCTTCTTGATTGCAGAAATGTGTGATAGCTACTGAGTGATATTTCTTCTCTTAACATGACACACTGCTTGGATTTTTTTAAATAAAAAAAATTAAAGATATGGAAGACCCAATTAAAGAATTTGCTGCGATGCTAATAAGACAGTGAATGTTGGAAGTTCAGTTGCTGCACACACCTGCTCAAAAGTACTTCTGTGCTCCATTGCCGTCAGTAGAAGTATTTAGCAGCTGCTTTAATCTCTCCCATTGAAATTATTGGGACTTCAAAGTACTTTAATTTGGATTATACCCATTAGGTGATATCCAGCTATGTAATAGAGAGTGCAGACCATTGATTTCAATGAGTATGACTAACATTGAGTGCCACCCATGGTGAAAAAGCTAAGCCTGCTAAACTGTGAACCTCGTCTTGTGTGTGTGATTCTGCCCTCGCTTAGATGTAGAAAATATTGGTAAATATAGTACGCTTGATGGAAGTTGCTGGCACACTATTAACTGAATACCTGCTACTGAGATTACAAGCAGGAGAATACTGCTGTGCTCTGCTTGGCCACAGTGAGAACAGTATGCTGAACTTGATAGGCATTTTTTCCTTCTGATCCAGCAGGGCTCGTATATTCTTATGATCTTGTTTTCATTCTGATGATCTCCTGTGAATGCCTGTCTGGTAGCACAGAGTGCATTCCTTTGGGGCTATGCTTCCCACTTTTAATTATTTTTTAGGCTGTTTCTCTTCAAAAACAGTTCTATCATGCCTTACCGAGGTAGCACCTGCCTCTTAGATTTGCAGCTTTCTCAAAAGAGCTAGGTAACCTCCCTAATTATTTGAACACAGCAGCTTCATTGAATTGTGATTTTGGGTCTTGCCAGGTTTGCTGGGGTTTTTGCTTGTTTGTTTGCTTGCTTTTTTTTAGTGCTAATAAATCTGCTCAGTTTAGTTTTTTCAGTTGTCTGAGCTAAACTGTGAAAGTTGTTTGATGCAGCTGCATAAGAACTGGCACACGCCCAGCTGAAAATGAGTGCTGGAAGTGTTCTGAGCTAGTGCTGGAAGATCCAGCACAGACTGCCCCTGACGTAAGGACAACATCTTGACTATGCGGTGATTTCTCTGCTTTTGTCAGTGTTTGGGGTATCCCCCCCCAGAGTTTAATACTATAAGGGATAATGATAAACCATTATTGACATGACAGTTGAGAGCTGTAGCATATGAATGGCACAGAAGGGAAGGACCCAACACAAAACATAAAACAGTAGCTTTTATGTTTGACTGGTGATTTGAACACACTCCTAATTTCTGATGTCTTTGATTTAGAGGTGGGGTTTCATGTGATATCTCTTTCCATGATAGATGTGAAACCGCTTGCCCTGTGTGTGTGTGTGTGTGTGTGTGTGTGTACGTGCACGTGCGTTTGAGGAACTAGCATGGCTTTTAGAATTTTGGTCAAATAGGCATCATTGCAACCCAAACACAAATTAGGTACATTACCTGCTGCAATTGCAAGGAAATGGGTGCTGTTGAATCTTAGCACTTGCCTACTGAGCTTAATTTCCTAATTAAATATGCCATCTTCTCCTGCTTTTGCTAGGTGAGAGAGAGGAGAAATCAAGGTTTCAGTTTCAAGCTGTCATTGGATGGAGTAATAGCTCCAGGGTCTGAGCTGTGTGCGTGAAAGTGATTTGGGACTGACTAAAATTCAGCTCTCCCATATAGCTTTGATTTTTCTTATATTTTTTTGTGTTAGTTCTATAAATATAGGATTTGTACCATTTACTGAGAGGCTTTATTGAGAGGGTATGGAAATGCTATTTTTTTATCTCTCAATTTTTAGATCTCTGAATGCTAATTGTAAATCACCAAAATCCTTCCTTTGTAGTACTGGTACTTGTGATCCCTCTGCCCTGCCACCAAGCAAGAAGGATGTGTGTGAGAGAAAGAAATTAATGTTTTCTCTGTCTCTCTCTGTGTATAAATGTGTAGTTTCATTACTTGTTAGGAGAACCCTTGATATAGGTAAAGAAGGAGAGTGAGTTCTGGTCATAGCACTCACACAAAACTTTCCCCCCCCCTGTGAAAACGAGTAAAGATCTGGAACAAAAATAGTGTTACTTTTTTAAAGTTGTAAGTCTTTAAGACACTCTGGCTGGTGATTCCCCCTCCCCTCCATTCAGGATGTTTTTAATTCCAGTTTCAAAAACAAAACATTTCCCCTAGTTCTTGTGTGCACATTTCCATTTCCAGGGCATTACATTTCAGATTTGAGAACAAAGCTCTTTTGTTTTGACTTTCTCATCAACACACTTGGTGTACACAGTGATTTATGATCCTCACTTTCTGATGCTTCTCATTTACCTCTGTAGAGAAGTCCCTATTGCCATTTTATAGATAGGTAACTGATCTAAGGGACGCAGGTGGCGCTGTGGGTTAAAGCCTCAGCGCCTAGGACTTGCCGATCGAAAGGTCGGCGGTTCGAATCCCTGCGGCGGGGTGCGCTCCCGCTGCTCGGTCCCAGCGCCTGCCAACCTAGCAGTTCGAAAGCACCTCCGGGTGCAAGTAGATAAATAGGGACCGCTTACCAGTGGGAAGGTAAACGGCGTTTCCGTGTGTGGCTCTGGCTCGCCAGAGCAGCGATGTCACGCTGGCCACGTGACCCGGAAGTGTCTCCGGACAGTGCTGGCCCCTGGCCTCTTGAGTGAGATGGGCGCACAACCCCAGAGTCTGACAAGACTGGCCCGTACGGGCAGGGGTACCTTTACCTTTACCTTTTTAACTGATACCAAGAGCACATGTATGTAACAAGCGGCAGTCCTATGCATGCATACTTGAGAATAAATATCCTGTTACAAAACAACTCCCTGTGGTTCTATGTATGAGATCAGACCGTTTGCCTATTTAACCCAGTAATGTATACTCTGTCTGGGAGCAGCTCTCCAGGGTCTTAGCCAAAGATGAGTCTTTCCCCTCAGCTGCTATCTGGTCCTTTTTAACTGGATTGAACCTGGGACCTTCTACATCCAAAGCATGTGCTCTGTCATTGTGCTGTAGTCCCTCCCCATTGAATTCAATGTAGCTGTCTTCTAGGTAAGCATATATAGAATTGCACCATTAAATTGATATAACAATCATTATATTCATACGATAATCATTCCTGCTCCCCTGTCAATGTTACTTGTACAAGGCCAGAGGTAGGGTGAGGAGGTCTAATGAAGAATTCTCAGCATCCTTTGTTAATTGCAATCCTCAGGATTCTTTGTGGGAAGCCATATTAACAGAGCATTAATTAAGTTTCTACTATATATATGTCCACAGATAGGGGCTTCCTCCAGTTTGGTTATGTTTTTAGGTGCCTACTGAATATGATTTGGTATTATTGATGACTGTTTTAATTTACTTCCAAAACATAATGTGTAAAGCTTCCCCCAGCCATATAAAGTGTAAAGCATCTAAAATGAACTGTGTACTTGCTCCGTAGTTGTGAATGTCTGCTGCCTCTTGGCAGAGAGTATCTTTGGTTACCAACATCTTTGTAATATGTGAAATGGTCTTGAGAAGATAGTTAAACCTTTGTCCCTGGTATATCTAGGTTTCCCATGTTAAGCCTATTTATCATGTAGGCAGTACCAACATGATCTTTCTTTATTAAATTGTTCCTTTCAGTCAACTATACAAGTGTGTGTTGGAGGTGGCGGCAGCTGTACAGGTGGATTTAAAGTTCCTGATGCATGTGCTGAATTTTCCAGGCTTTTGTTTACTTAAGGACAGTTAAGAATGAGTTACTTTGCAGGTTTTTGTTTGAAGATTGCCAAGGATGCCTTGGAGCATATGCATTAAGTCTCTTACAACTTAATTGAAGAGAAGAGTGTCTGAATCCTTAGTCAAGACCTTTTGTTTTCCGAAATGCTCATTAGTCCTTGAAGATAATGGAGTGTAAACAAATAGATTAATTTAAACAGCCTGGTTAAATATACCTTTCCCCAAAGTGTTGTAGTTTATATTCTTCCACTTTCTGAGGTGCTGTTGCACTCATTTTCTTGTTAGCTCTGAAATTTTTAAGACTAAAGACACAATTGGTGGTCTTAAACAACTTAATCCCTTTTACAAATGGGAACTGTGGACCTTTTTAAATCTTGAAAGAAATTTATCTCAAATGTTTCTGCAAAGTCTATTGGCTAAGGACACAAGGTACCAGCTGCACTTAGTCCTTTCTGTGCTAGCTTGTGGTGATAACGTATCATGCTGTATGAACAAGTGTGTTGCATTGCCTCAGTCAGTAACTAACTGTGTTCAGCTGGTGCCTATGAAATGGACCCAGCAAAGTCCGGTTGCTGTAGCCACTGGTAAACTGCTTCTCCACACATTCTTCTGGTCTGTGATTTTTTTAACTGGGAAGTGAGGACTGGTATTAAGAGGGCTTGATTTGGTCCTGGGGCCTCCAGTTTCTGCTCTGTGCAGTAGAGGATGGGAATGTCTACATCAGGGATGGGGAACCTACGATCCTCCAGATGTTGTTGGACTCCAGCAACCAGCAATGCCAACTGGTGTGACCAGTGGCTATGGATGATGGGAGTTGTAGGCCAACAACAGCTAGAGAACAATAGGTTCTTTATCTCTGGTCTGCATCAAAAGGTGTGATCTTGCTCATCACTTGATGTGTATGGTGTGGAATGCTGATGATACTGGTTTGACTAAGGGATTCCTGACCACTCGTTTGGGGCAGGACAAAAATATAGTCCCCCCATTTTGAGTTGGGAATGTATTCCTACCCCCCCCCAAAAAATCCTTTCTTTTCTACATTCAAATAATCTTTTGAAGGGCCTCTCAATTTTTATATCTGTATTTTAACTTCAGTGATGTGAATGAGGGATTATTTTTATACTGTATTTATGTGTTTATAATGTATTTATGTGTCTTTTTCTTTCTTACTGTAAGCTGCACAGAGAACTTACTTAGGCAGTTCATAAAGAAATATTGCACTTTTTATTTTCTTGGGATGCCTGCTTGGACCAATCACCTTGATTTCCTTCTGCTTCTTTCTTAGTGAACATTTGTCCTGCTCCTTCACCTTCTTCTTGCACGGGGACAGCAATGTTTGTACCAGCGTGGAAATCAACCAGCACCAACCTGTGTACTTTGTTAGTGAAGAACATCTCACCCTGGCCCAGCAGTCTAACAGCCCTTTCCAAGGTAGGTTTCTTTGATTGACTCCAGAGATTAATTGTGTCCTTTTTGGACAGACTGTTTTCTGTTATCTAAATGAAGGCTTCGTAGCAAGAGGGAGTTGAACAGGGGCAGGCAACCTAAGGCCCGGGGGCCGGATGCAGCCCAATCGCCTTTTCAATCCAGTCTGGGAATCAGCGTGTTTTTACATGAGTAGAACGTGTCCTTTTATTTAAAATGCATCTCTGGGTTATTTGTGGGGCATAGGAATTCCTTCACCCCCCCCACAAAAAAAATAGTCCGGCCCCCAACAAGGTCTGAGGGATGGTGGAGCGGCCCACCGCTGAAAAAGGTTGCTGACCCCTGGAGTAGAGGTTAATCACAAAACTGATGAAAATGTCTTAATAAGTTTGCAGATTCTCTCCTGGATTTTAGTTTTCTTTTTTATTAGTTATTCTGAACACTCAGCTTTGTCAGGAATAGCTGTCTTGAAAGATCCATTTTGAACTTCCAACAAAATATGAGAATCTTCAATTCAGTATTCCCTAACCTGGTCCCTTCTAGGTGTTTTAGATTCCAACTCTCATCAGTTCCAACCAGCATGGTCACATATCTGAGAGGATGGGAGTTGTAGTCCAGAACATCAGGAAGGCATGAGGTAGGGGGAGGCTGCTGTAAACAATAGGCAAAATGTGGTTTTTAATCTACGTGTCGTTTCACATAGTGTCATTTCACATCGTACATTAATGCCAGTTGAAGCAAATATGTATTGTACAGGTACTCTTGCCAAGAAACGCTGATTAGCTATAGCTTTTGGGATGTACACCTGATGGCCTTGCCTGTGTTTGCCTCTTATCAATGTGTGAAATGGCACTGGAGCTTCCTGTAATGCAACCTAATAAGCTATTCTTGTTAAGGATGCGTCGAGATTCTTCAGTGTTGATGCCTATATGTTGCGCTAAAACCCAAAACTTCTTGATGGCAGTAAATGGATCTCATATGTTTTATTCCTGGAATGACCCTGAACTTATTTTTTGACTGGTTCCTCTACATGCAAGTTTAAAAAAACACTCATGTTCAGCAGTTTTTCAGCTGTCTGTCGGCTGCTGCCAACTGTTGAAGGGTAACTTTCCTAACATAGACCAGTTTATGATGCTTTTAGAGATCATCCTTCTCTTGTTACCAGGTTTTCCCTATTATTAAAAAAGAAAAGAAAATAACTTGAGCCTAACCTGTATGTAGCAGCTTGCAATCTGTGTTTCAGTAGATGTTACTGGTGTTTCTTTAAAAAAAAAAAAATCCATTCACCTCTCCTGTATTAGAGAAAATTGTTCCCTACTGCTGATCTCTTACAATGCGTTTCTATATCAGACGTTTGGATGAATTTCTATCTGCTGTTATGGTACACTGATTCTTACATAACTCACCCTATTTCAGTACACATACATTTTAATGAGGGACAATAAGTCCTTGTCCTGAGATCGTCAGGTGAGGATGGCTCCTTGCTGCCATGCAGCACAGTAGAGCACAGTCTACCCTGCTAATTAAAACGGTGCTTTTAAGTGGAGATTTCAAACTTTGTCAGAGTTAAGAGGCTATTCATAATGCTGAACTATGTGTTGCGATTAGAAGCCTCCTGCTCCTTTGTCATTCTTTCTGAACCCTGAAAAATGATTTGTGCAAACTGGTTTGTTCACAAATTGTGATTTCAAGCTGTAGTCTGAAGATGATTGACATTCCTTGTTTCCCAGGAAACTATGGTTTACACTTACTACAAACCAAGATGGAAAGCCTTAAACTCTGTGTGCAGGAGAAGCGGGAAGGGAGCAAAAAAGCACAAGATTTTTGCCCACTCTTTTCTTGTAATATGCCTGAATAGCCTCCTAAGTCATAAAAAGCCAAGCCTTTAGTGCAGGGGTCAGCTAAGTTTTTGTAACTTGGCCCGGTTCACGGTCCCGCAGATGCTGCGGTGGGCCGGAGTGTGCACGCACGCACACATGCACAAACACTATTTCTGGCTGCTTCCGGCGTGGAGGAGGCGTGCATGGCTTCCCATTGGCTGCAGGAGCTTTCTGCAGCCAATGGGAAGCCGGCCAGCGTTGCGGAAGGCGGTCTCTGCTCTGTTCCACGCTGGTTTAGCGTGGCGCATGGGAGCCAACTGAGCGGGTGGCGAGGGTCCATGGGCTGGTTAAACGAGCCCCATGGGCCGCTTGTGGCCCATGGGCTTTAGGTTGCCTACCCCTGCTTTAGTGTTATGAGTCCAGTATTATGGAATACTCTGCCAATAGGGATTGAGCAGGAACCTTCTGTTCGAACTTTTAAACACCTGCTGAAAACTTACATTTTTTTGTGTCCTATCCAGGCAAATAAGACTATACCTTTCCATAAAACTTAGCTGATTTCTGGTTTTAACTTTATAAATATATATATATATTTGCATTGCATTATATATAATTTTTGTAAACCATTCTGATATTCTCTATGAATAGTGTTATGTAAACATTTTTATAAAAAATAAAAAGGAAAGATAGTGGAACTTCCCTTGATATGAAGCAATATTCAGCTTTTAGCCTTAGTTGGAAATTTCCAAAGAAAAATGAGCATAGAACAGTGCTGGGGAACCTCAGACCCAGGTGCGTGGGTGAATCTGGCCCCTGGAATTTGCTCAAGGCCACACCCCTACTAGTCTAGTCCTGCTTCATAGCCTTCTTGAATGTTTTTGCCTGACTGGAATGTGTCCTTGAATTGCCCTTGGATTAAATCAGTGAGAGGGTTGGAGCTACCCATGGCATCCCATGCTATTGACTAATTACATTGGCTATTTTTTATTCTGCCCTGCCTTGCAGGCTTTGGTAATGATTCTTGTAAATATTCTGAACTGGAATGTTCACCCTAAAGCTTCTAATAGCTGCTTAACTTATCCACTGAAACTGATCTCAAATATGAGTCTTCATGGGGGCAGTGATGGTATACAGGCTTTGGCTAGCCATCCAGCAAAAGAGATGTTATAGTGGAATCCTTGAAAAGATTTAACTTCCTTTGCAAATTTACTGCACATGGAAGCTTAGCCCCTTGACACACCAACAGCCCTTGAGTATACATCATAGATCTTTTTGGGGTGGTGCTGGTGAATGATGAATGTCCTTGTTCTTTGTATTTGTAGTTATTCTAAGTCCCTTTGGATTAAATGGTACACTCACTGGACAGTCGTTCAAGTTGTCTGATTCAGCTACGAAAAAACTGATTGGGGAATGGAAACAGTTCTATCCTATCACATCCAACCTGAAGGAGGGATTGGAAGAAAAGCAAGAAGAAATGGATTGGGAGGATGACTCTCTCGCTGCTGTGGAAGTCCTTGTTGGTACGAAAGCTTTTTAAATCCCTAAACCAGTGGTGGGAGGGACTGTAGCCCTCCAGATACTGTTGGATTCCCAGCTCCCATCAGCCTCAACCAGCATAGCCATTGGTGATGAGTTGTCTAGTCCAGCAACATCTGGAGGGTCACAAGTTCCTCACCTGCCTCCAACAAATGAAATTGCTTTATTTAATTACTATTTTTGAAGTTTCTAATGCAGCTCTCCGCTCTCTGATAAATGTCTTGTCACCAGACAGTCAAGATGGTCTTCACTTGTGGAAAACTTACTTAGTGTAGATTTAGTAACAATCCCCCCCCCCCCCAATTCTTATTGGTCATCTTTGTGTAAATTGGAACAGACACTAGGGGTTGGAGATGTAAAAAAATTGGGCTGTTGCCTTGTTTAAAACAAACATTCTTTTAATCAGACTATGTCTTTAAATCAACTAAATGATTCTATAAGTGTTGCAGTGTTATTAAAAATATTGCTGATGAGCTATCTTTATCAGGAATGGGACAGGAGAGCACCAATTTAGGAGCTGTTAATTGCCTGTTTTAAAAAAGGTCTTGCTGCTAAAGTTAAAATTGGTGACTCCTGTTTCTTCCTTCTAAGCAAGAGCTAGGCACAACAGTAATGTCTAATAAATAATTGTCATAGTTCTGATATCCCACTAGCTTTTGTTTAAATGGGAACTAGTATAGTTTGAGATAATCGTGAGGTTAAGAGGACTCAAAAGCTTTGCTGAAAAACTGAACACTAAAACTATGAGAAAGTTATTACATAGAATGTCAAGGTAAAATAGAGCAAATGGAGGGAAAGAAAGTGTAAAAACAACAAACACCAAGAGCATGGATTGTAGTGGGGGCACAAGATGTCAGACAGATCTGATCATGGAACATTTTAAAACAAAGGAAACAGTTTGTAGTTGGTAATGCAAAGGGAAAGGAAGGCTTAGAGGAAGGTAGGTGCATCATTCATATACCCACACCCACATCTCTATATATTTGGTGCCCACCAAAGTTTCTATAATCTCTGACCATTGGCCATGGGGCTGGTGGGAGCTGGGAGTCCTACAAGGCTATAATACATTGGCTACCCAAGTCTGCTTGCATAGCAGTCACCCATTGTTCTGGTCACTATATCTCTTGGCCTGATAAACTTCACAATGTCATTACAAGGTAAATTGATGGATGAGAACCATGTGTACTATCTTGAGGTTATTAGATGAAGGAAAGGGAAATATTGTAAGCAGTCATAAGAAATTGTGCTTCTTTTAGCATTAAGGTTAGTTGCCAAAATTTACAAAACTGACCTCCTAGAGTGAAAACAATTGAGAATTCGATTTGCTTTAAGAGTGTCAGAGGAATTATAAGTCACAATGAAGCGTATGTTGTTATTTAACTTTAAAAAGAAGAAGAATGGCGGTAGGATGGATTGAAATTTAAAGCATTTTCACTGAGAAGAGTGGCACTATTATAAGACAAACTAGAGTAGGATTTATGAGGAAGATGACAAGGAGTCTTACTGCTTTTAGTGGAGAAAAAGAAAAGGTAGATAAATTATATTGCATCACTGACAAGTAACATGCTTTTAGCCCAGCATTGGACAGAAGAATAATTGAGGCATGGGCAAAATGATTGGGGCCATCAAGGATTTATATGCAACAGCGGAAATAGTTTCAGATTTCATAGTTGAAGAGAACCGTAAGCCATGTGTTACAGGGCTTAGTGGAGATGCTAGTAATTTTCTGAGTCATTCATTGGGATGTCTGTGAAAGAGGAGATGTTGGCAATTTTCAGGTTATATTAAACAGTTTTCCTGCAGCTTGTCATAAGGCAGGGGTGGGCCACTTGCACCCCAACCTAATTTTCATGAGGCTCTCAACCTAATTTCAAAAGCCTTCTGCAGGCTCTTGGTTCAGATATTGGCCAAGAGCAATCTGTTCCCTCCTCTCCTCCCACCCCTACTCCCAAGTCTGCCTGCTGAAGCCTTTGGGGTGAGGAGGGAGACAAGGAAGGCAGTTGCAGAGGTTGGGGGGGGGGGTTAGAAAATTGGATGTTTGTTCCCATTCTTGGCTCTGGCCACATCCACTGCTAACACTCCCTGACAGATTTGCCCCTTAAGGAATGTTGACCCTCTTGTAAACAGTTACTTACTGCATCATATGTTATTATTAATAAGCAGTTGCTGAAATTGATACTGCTTAGTGTAGTGGAGTGTGGTAGCTTTCAAGCTTTGCTAAAGAGCCCCCATATGTGATGTAAAAGAAACTGCACATTTTCAAAAATTCTGGGTCAAGTCCCAAGTGCAGTTAGTTCACTCTCCAGGCTTGTTTGGCCCTTTTTTCGCTCTGCTTGAACCAAGAATATACTCGAAACTCTCTCCTACAGCTGCCTTTCAGAGAAGCTACTTCTGGGTTTCCTTGATGAGAGGATCAGTCATGATGTAAACAGCTTGTGTAGTGGGAAGACCTTTTCTCTGCCAGGAAACTCATGGGGTGATGCTGATCCAGTTTGTGGCCGTTCAACCCAACCTCTCTCACATATGAGGATAAAATGAGGGTGGAGAATTCAAATTGTCTCCCTGTCAGATTTTTTGCTTGTTTGTTTGTTTGTTTCAAGCAAGGCTTAAAAAGCAGTTTGTGTTACAGTGGGTAGTGATGTACTTTGTGCCTGGGTTGGACTGTGTAATCAACTTTTTTTGTTTATTTATTTTTAGCTGGTGTACGGATGGTCTACCCGGCATGCTTTGTTTTAGTTCCTCAGACAGACATTCCTGTTCCTAGCACTGCTGGGTCAAGCAACTGCTTGGGTGTCCATCAAGTGCCTGCTTCCACAAGAGATCCCGCCATGTCCTCGGTCACTCTGACTCCACCTACGTCCCCAGAAGAGGTTCAGACAGGTAGAGTATAACTCATTCCCCATCCATCAGCTTTGTCATACTTAAAATCTACAAAGGCGAGGTACTGTTTTGACATGTTCTCCCTGCCCAAATAGCCTCTCATCAGCAAGACATAAAGCATGGGTAGGTAAACTAAGGCCCGGGGGCAGGATCCGGCCCAATTGCCTTCTAAATCCAGCCTGCAGACGGTCTGGGAATTAGCGTGTCCTTTTATTTAAAATGCATCTTTGGGTTATTTGTGGGGCATAGGAATTCGTTCATTTTTATTTTTATTTTTCAAAATATAGTCTGGCCCCCCACAAGGTCTGAGGGACAGTGGACCGGCCCCCTGCTGAAAAAGTTTGCTGACCCCTGACATAAAGTAATGGTTAATACCATGATTATTTTTTGACATTTATATCCTGCCTTTCTTCCATCATGGAACCAAAGGGGCAGCTGATGTGATTCCCAAGGCACTGACTAAACCCAGGTCTGCTCATCTTGAGCAAGGTGTGCTTTCAAACCCCTACCCTTAGACAATGAAATCCAAAGGATACCTTCTGAGTGCATGCTGCTGTCCATTCTCAGTCCCTGGTGCTTTGATGAGGTTTTCCATGGTAAATTGGAGAGTAGAAAGCAGGAATGTGCGGGAGAGATAGACGAGATTGCACTCCATGCAATCTGTCATGATAAAAACTACAGACTTCTGAGCACAAGTGTCTGTAGGTTTGACCATTCACGGTGGGTGTGCATGCTTCAAAACTGGATAGAACCTAGTTATCGTCTCTTACTTTTGTTCCATACTTTGAAACTTGCATTTGTTCAGTATACTTCAAAATACTTCAGTATTTGAAGTATTACTTCAATTTTTTTCTATTTTTAACTATATTGCATGATCTTATGTTTTTATTGCCATAAAATTCTTTGAGAGAGAGATGAATGAAACTGTTGTTGTTTAGTCATCTTAGTCGTGTTCGACTCTCCGTGACCCCACGAACCAGAGCATGCCTTGGAAACTCTCACTTTCTTCTCAAAGCTTCTCCTTTTTTATGCCCATGGAGTTTTCTTGGCAAAATACTGGAGTGGTTTGCCAGTTCCTTCTCCAGGTGGATCACATTTAGTCTAAACTCTCGGCTATGACCTGTCTGTCTTGGGTGGCCCTGCACGACATAGCTCAGAGCTTTTTGGAGTTATTCAAGCCCCTTCGCCATGACAAGGCAGTGATCCATGAAGGGGATGAATGAAATAGTGGTATACAAACAAACAAATAACTTGAGCATAATTTGTGTAATGCTTTGTAATTTGTATATGAGAAATAGACAAAGCCTAATTTAATGTGACACTTTTAGTGCCTTTTTATCTGCTGTGTCCTAGAGTAAGTAATTAAAAGGAAGACAATTTGTTTAAAAAAACAACTATCTGGTGCCTACAAAATGCTGTGGCTGCCTCTGCTTCTGCGCTCTGATTTTTTTTTAAAGCAGATAGGATGGATAAAGTCTAACAGTCTAGTTAACTCTTGTGTTGCCTTCCCTCTTTCTCTTCAGTTGATACTCGTTCAGCCCAGAAGTGGGTGAAGCTCCCTTCTATTTCTGACATATTCAGCTCCGAAAGCATTAGTCACCATGGGGGCAAAATCCCTCGGAAGCTGGCCAATCAAGTGGTTGACAGAGTCTGGCAAGAATGCAATATGAACAGAGCACTGACCAAGTATGTATGAGGTTTTTGTGTGCATATGGAGACATTGTAAAATCTGTACTTAAAAGTGGAACACAGTTGCTTTCAAATGAGTTCAGCCAAAGCTGCACATGTTCCTTAATTGCTTGGTACATTTTAGTGTTTTTAATTTGTTGCTCACCCAAGTCTGAAGACATCAGAGGCATGTAAAGGAGATGGATGGGGATGTGTAAAACACTTTTATCGATTGCTGTATTGGCCAGCTTTCTCTCCCTTCCCATCTCTCCCTTGGCTATGACCCAAGAAAGTGCCACCTCCCATCCTAGAGAAACTAATGTATGTTCCCTAACCTATACTTCCTTTACCCTTCTATCCTAGAAGAAAGTGTGTCAACTTGCTACTCACTAGTAAGAAACTACTTAGGCCCTGGGCAGCAACATGTTTGGAAACTCTCTGTCCAGAGAGTTTTACCCTGAATCTATCTTTGCCCAGCCTATCTCCTCAATTTCCTTCTCCAAATAGCAGGCACACTAGATAAATTAATTTATTCCAGCATTTTTAGGAATAATATTTGATCAAGGCACTAAGAAAGAATACTTCCTTGCTTTCCTCCCTCCATGCTGCCAGGTTAGTCTATTGGATTTGGAATTTGTGTCCTAGCTTAGGAGTTAGATTGGGAAGACTAGGCAGCAAGTGGGAGCAATAGGAAAGCCAGAACAGGTGGTGTATTTAGGTTTTTGTTTTATTTTTTAAAGCTATTTTTATTAAAGCTTGAGCAGCAAACAAAGACAAAACAATATACAAAAGTCAACATCAAATGCCAAGCAGATAACAGGGTGTATTTAGTGGGCAGATAAATCACTCTTTAATGAGAACTGGCAGGCTCTTGGGAAAGGCAGGGAGGAAGATAATGGCCTGTAATGAAGGTTGTTTTCTTTGTATCTGGAGCAGCAGCAAACCTGCACACATGGTGTGGGGACCTGTGGAAGGAGCCATTTCTCTGTTGAGATTCCTAGTTCTAGGTGGTGCTGTTAAGCTGTGCAGTTAAGCCATTCCCTTGCTGGAATTTGGACCAGCATTTTGGTTTCCAGCATTGGCCACCCAGATGCTTTGGGGTACACACAAGGAAGGTCTTCTGGTAGTGGTTGCACTTCCTTATCTAGAAGTCAAAAGCAGATTGCCTTTCAATGTGGGAGACTCCATTTAGCTGCCGTGGGCTAACGGTTGCTGATAGGCCTACCCCCTTTCTGCTAATCTAATATTGCACAAAGTTGTGGGTATTGCCACACATCTTGTGGCACTGAATTTCTTGTTTGTTATGCATAGTGTTAAAAGCTCCTTCTTTTTTCTTTCTTTTTTGTAAAGCCTGAAGCAGCTGCCAGTCAACCTCATTTGTGTGAGACTTATATGAGAGGGAGGGAAACTTCACGTGAATCATAATTTTATAGATAGCTATGAAGTCCCCCTCATAGTCACACTTTTTCCTAATTAGTCAACATTAAAAACTGAAACAATATATAGAAATGGCCCTCTCAATTGTAGCAGTTTAATTGTAGCTCGGGTTGCGAATGTGATCCGTGCAGGAGGCCATTTTGCAACCCGCAGCGTTTGCAACCTGCAGCGCCGCATCTGCGCACGTGTGGGTCGTGATTCAGCACTTCTGTGCATGCGCAAGCGCCAAAACCTGGAAGTAATCTGTTCCGGTACTTCCGGGTTCGGCGCGGTGTGCAACCCAAAATCGCGCAAACAGAAGTGTCTGTAACCCAAGGTATGACTCTACTACACTGGATTGATATGGTAAATGTTGTCTGCGTTTCCCTGAAAGTTTTCATCTGTGTGTGTACACACACACACATTGTAAGTCCACAAAAGGTACTAACTTGAAAGGTATTTTGCTGCCTGGCAAAACACGTGTTGTTGTTGTTTAGTCATTTAGTCGTGTCCGACTCTTCGTGACCCCCTGGACCAGAGCACGCCAGGCACTCCTGTCTTCCACTGCCTCCCTCAGTTTGGTCAGACTCATGCTGGTAGCTTCGAGAACACTGTCCCACCATCTCATCCTCCATCGTCCCCTTCTCCTTGTGCCTTCCATCTTTCCCAACATCAGGGGCTTTTCCAGGGAGTCTTCTCTTCTCATGAGGTGGCCAAAGTCTTGGAGCCTCAGCTTCAGGATCTGTCCTTCCAGTGAGCACTCTGGGCTGATTTCCTTCAGAATGGATAGGTTTGCTCTTCTTGCAGTCCATGGGACTCTCAAGAGTCTCCTCCAGCACCAGAATTCAAAAGCATCAATTCTTTGGCGATCAGCCTTCTTGATGGTCCAGCTCTCACTTCCATACATCACTACTGGGAAAGCAAAACACATGCCTGTTAGTCATTTGTGGTACAACATCAGCTTCAAAGAGAGAAAAATCCAGCTTGTCCAAATATGATTCTTTCTAGACACAGGTGAACCAGGAAAGTATATAGATTCAGTAATTATATGATCCACCACAGATTCATGTTTTCTCCACAATTTTCATCAGTTTACTTAAAAGAAGAATTTCTCTCCCAAATGCAATGCAGGAGGAAGTATTCTGCTACATCAAATGGCGTATGTGAAGATGAGACAGTTGACAAAATGTCATTTTGGGAGTTTGTTGAAGCCACGCAGAGGACAAATTGCACTTGCTCAAGGTAAAGTTTGCAGAACATTCAGTTGTAGTGTGTAAAACTATGAAGGAATCTTTCTGGATCCATTTTATAAAAATTATAAAACAGTAAGAAGGTAACATGTTGGTCAATACGGTAAGCTAACAGACTAGGTGTAAAGGCTCTTTGGAACTTTATTTTATTTAGTGCATTGGTCTTTAACTGGTGAGCTGGGATCCACTAACAGGGTTTGGAACTAAGATGAGGCACAACAGCACTACCACCATACAAATATATGGTAAAAAGATAGAAAGAAATTGTTCTCCAAATGCATTAAGGATGGATTAAATGCACTGGATTAAAGATGGGTCTTGGGTCTAAAAGAGTTGAAGATGACTGATTTAGTGGATTTGTAGCCTGCTTTTTGACTACAAGTCAAATGGGTAATGGGTATATTAAATGGGCAATGGATACATTAAAAACCATATGCTTAAGACAAAGGAAATCTAGCCCAGCTAGAGCAAGCATAGGTAGCTGGTGTTTTCTCTGCTTGTTTTTCCTTCTTTTGGGACTTTCCCTGAGGGCAGTTGGTAATAGGTGGGCCAGAGGACAGTCTAGGTCAGGCATAGGCAAACTCGGCCCTCCAGATGTTTTGGGACTACAACTCCCATCATCCCTAGCTAACAGGACCAGTGGTCAGGGATGATGGGTATTGTAGTCCCAAAACATCTGGAGTGCCGAGTTTGCCTATGCCTGGTCTAGGTGGAACAGCAGCAGCATCTTGATATGTTATCCTGCCTCCTTCTCTGTCCTCTCTTTTTACTTGGTTGTAAATGCTTCATTAAGGCATACATATTTGCCAATAGCTGTAGGAGGAATGTGTTCCCCTGTGGCAACATAATGCTTAACCATTATTAAGCATTGCATCTGAATGCCTAAACCACAGTTAAGGACTGATGGAAATCAGGATGGGAAGCCACAGTTGGAAGTGGGTTTGCAAACAATGACTTCCGCTAACTGTGGGTAAGCATCGCGTGTGCACTCAGAAAACTGTGGTTAAGGCAGTTTTGCCGCCTCTTCATGCCCTCTGCTACTAAGGTGACTAGTTGGTGTCTCCGTGTTCATAAGCTGCAAAGGTAAGGCTTAACTCACCGAGCTAAACCACAAAGCAGTATAGTAATCATGGACAAGTGTTACGTCTGCATATCAACATATTTAGCTGAATTCACTTTTGTGTAATGGTTGCCGAAATGTGAAATGCTACTGGCACTTAACAGTACAGATGATTCCCACCCCAATTCTCTCTCCTGTCCCTCTTTAGGTACAAAAGTCTCAAGCCAAGACTTGCGATTCAGCAGGGGCCAGTGCCACCTGTGGGCCAGCAACAGCAAGCAGCTCCAAAGCACAAGGCAAATGAGAAGCAAGAGAAAGGAGATAAGCCCCAGAAACGTCCTTTGACCCCATTTCACCATCGTGTTTCCATCACTGATGACATTGCCATGGAGGCGGACTCGGCCAATCAGAGGCTTGTGATTACCACGTCCGATAACCAAGTGAGGTTTTCAAATCTCAGAACTAATGATGTAGCAAAGACTCCTCAGATGCATGGCACTGAAATGGCAAATTCTCCCCAGCCACCTCCCCTTAGTCCTCACCCGTGTGATGTTGCTGATGAAGGGGCAACTAAAACTCCTTCCACTCCCCAGAGCCAGCATTTCTATCAGATGCCAACTCCAGATCCTTTAGTTCCTTCAAAAACAATGGAAGACAGGATAGAGGGCTTGTCTCAGACTTTCCCAGCTCAATTCCCAGAAGTTATAGAGCCCACAATGTATGTTGGTGCAGCGGTGAACTTGGAAGAAGAAGATGCAGATTCCACATGGAAGTATTACAAGGTTCCAAAGAAAAAGGACGTGAATTTCTTGCCACCACAACTCCCAAGTGAAAAGTTCAAGGATGACCCTATGGGATTTGCAGGGTCAGACAACTTACCTTCAGCTACAGAGTAAGCATACCTTATGTTTTAACTTCTAAAAGCAGAATTTGCATCTAATCCAAAAACCTTTTAGTTCTTATGAGAAGATAATTTTGTTTTCCTTTCTATTATCATGGTTCAGAAAGAGCGGAACTTGAGGTTCTGCTGTGGGCATTTTAATTGTGAATGTCCAGGATAAAAATGCAGAAGTATTCACTCAATTGTGTATATGTATGAGTACTAGAAAATTCAAATTCTCATTCAGAGTGTGAGAGGTCCTGTATTCAAATCCTAGAGGGATTGGATGATTGTACCATTTGAATTTGGTGGGAGGGGCACAGCATGGGGCTGGAGTATGTGGTTTGCATGCAGAAGCTCGTAGGTTTTATTCCCTGGCATTTCCAAGTTCAAAGGATCTCAAGTAACAAGTGCTGGGAAAGAAATCTGAGACCTTGGAAGTTACTGCTTGTCAAAAGATAATACTGGGCTAGATGGCTTAAATTATATGTTCAACTAATTTTTGCAGTTTTCTCCTGCTTGGAGATTTTTATTCTCTTTATAAAAAGCCACTTGAGTGATAGCCCAGGTCTGCTATAGAGCCAACCTGGTCCAAGAACTCCACCGTATGCTATTAAGATTTGGAAGCTTTTGTATTTCCTTCAGAGAGGACTATGTAACTAGGAGTGTGTCAAATTCTTGAAAGTGGACCTACCATTTAATTGAATACCTCTTGGTGTTCGCTGCTAAAAGAGCTATTATTTATAAATGAAATACCAGTTTTAAAATGCAGCTTATGCTGTGGACTTAAAACCACAAAATATTTGAATTGGTCTGCCTTTGTTTCCCTTGTTCTTTGTGGCTGATGAATCTCCTTTATTTGTTATGAATAAAAAGCTCTGTTTCAGCTAGATGATTTATCATAGTTTCCATTCTAGATTTTTGTTTTCACTTCAGTCAAAAGCAAAATCCCTTTGTGGGTTTCCCAGCTTCTAAGCTTGTAACTAACTCTGCAATACATTGGAATCTGTGGAATGAAAAGGGAAATTATGTCCTCTGATTTTTAAAGGGAACATGACTGAAGTTAACTTCTTTTTGAGCTTTCTCACTTATCTCTTGCCCCATGTCTGTTGGATCTGTTGGAGAGTGTTTTCTTTGATATCAGAGTATCAGCAAGATTTATATCTTGTTCCTATCCTGTGTGCTCAGAGCAGCTAACTTGAGTTTGAAATTATAGAAATGGCTCCTTAATTGACTTGCAATAGAAACTAATCATAGAAATGGAACCTGGAAAGGGGAGTGGGAAAAGAAGGGGATGGGGTGGGGGTGCAGTCTTGAGACTTGGCTTTGAAAGACTAGCTTTCAAGCTGCTTTTAAAAAGTGTCTGTGTGAGGAATCATTTTTGAATGGGGTTGGGTTGCAGGAGGGATGGTTCTGTGCTGTTCTGGTGTCTTTGTTTGGCTCTCCTCTAGCCCCTGTTCTCAGGGCAGTTGCTCAACATCACCACTTCTTACCTTTCACAGTTGGAACCAGAGGTCTGTGGCCTGTGCAAAGATGGCACCTTTCACTTGCCCTTATCTCTTGTCACTTTTTGACTCCCTTCTCATCTCATGTTTGCTTAATGCTAGGCCAGCGGTCAGCAACCTTTTTCAGCCGTGGGCCCACCGTCCCTCAGAACTTGTGGGGGGCCAGACTATATTTTGAAAAAAATATAAACAAATTCCTACACCCCACAAATAACCCAGACATGCATCATTTTAAATAAAAGCACACATTCTACTCATGTAAAAACACCAGGCAGGCCCTATAAATAACCCAGAGATACATTTTAAATAAAAGGACACATTCTACTCATGTAAAAGCATGCTGATCCCTGGACCGCCCGCAGGCAGGATTGAGAAGGCCCACTGGCCTTAGGTTGCTACACCTGTTCTAGGCTTTGTCACATATAACCTGGCAGCAAACCTTGGGTTTATCCCTAAAAGTACATTGGCTATAGCTACCTACTGAAACTTGGCACAGTAATGAGTTTATCTGCATGAGACACGTGCTTATCAACTCATGTTTGTCCACACTTTTGAAGTTTTCAAGTATGTGCTTAAAACATCTTTGTTGTATACTTGTAAACATCAGTGCCCAACGTCCTATGAGTGCTAGTTAAGTGGCAGCAGGGAGAGTTTTTTGAGGGGTCGTATTCTTGTTCCTGTATGTCTAGAAGGGGATCATTTCTTTCTTTCTTTCTTTTTTTTTGTTTTTCCATTGTGCAAAGGCTTCATAGCAACCTTTTTTGTAATTCATCCTCCTTTCTAACCAACAGTGAACTTAATTGTCCTTGATTACTGCTGAATCTCAAAAGAGCTGTTATGTTCCTGAAATAATCCTGGCATAAGGAACTTGCAACTCGTGTGTCTGAAGTATTCTAAGACAATCATAGGAGATGTGTACAGCTGCTGTTGAGACATGAAAATAGAGGGAGATGAAAGGGGCACAAAGCTGGATTGCCTCTGAATGAGCTAATGAAAATAAAGGCAGAGCCCACCTGTAATTGTTGGATTTAAGTGGGCATTTAAATCTAGAACTAGAAGTTTGAAAATACATTCATTGATTTTATCCTGAGACTGGAAGCAGCCCACCAACACTTAATAGTTCCTTTTCCCTCCATATTGGTAGAAGAAAAATTAATAAGCTTCTCATTTATTTATTTTTTATTTATTAAATTTGTATACCTCCCTTAATCCATAAATCTCAAGGATTTTCAACATAAAAATACAAGATAAAAAACACAAAATACGTAATAAAAACAAAAAATCCCACACAAACCAATAAGCTCTACAGTTTTGTAAAAGCTGAGTGTGCTGCTTGCAACTGTCGCTCATCCTTTGTGCATCAGCTGTTAGCTGCTTGGTAACATTTTCAAACTCTGAATAATATTCAGCTGTTCTTTTGCTCTTTTTCAAGGGTAAGGAAACATGCATTTCCTTTTCGATCTCATTTTGGTTTAGTTTGTGATCTTATTCTGAAGGCAGGTGCCAATTTAACAAAACAATGCTGTCAGCAGGTTTCCTGTGCTGTCGTCTTTCCAAAAAGTTGTTTTGCTTCTGGACAAGATAGTTTTTAAAAATAGAAATAAATCTGAATAGTGCCTTACAAATGGTCTTCCGAGGAACTTTGTTGTTCATGAATGAGAAGATCAGTAAAATTGTCTGTTACCGTTCTTTCCCTCTTGAGTATATTCTGTGGCCTGATCTCTGCACAAGAAATGGCTTAGGATCAGGATATCGAAAGAATTGCGTCCTACCTTATGAGCCTTCCACACAGCTCAGATCAGGGGAAGAGCCATAGCTCAGTGGTAGGCCATCTGCCTTGCATGCAGAAAGTTCCATGTTTGATCCCTGGGGTCCAAGTAGGACTGGGAAAAGCTCCTGCTGGAGACCTAGAAGAGTCACTGCCTAACTATATATATATATATATATATATATATATATATATATATATATATATAGGCAGTGCTGAGCTAGAGATGGGCCAATGGTCTGTTTTTGGTATATCCTATATTCCTGTCTGGGCAGAAGATGTTTCATGTCTCACTGCTCCCTGAAGTGCAGTTGGTGGGAATACACATGACAGGACCTTGTCTGTTGCCTCACCTAGGTTGTAGAACATCCTGCCTTGGGAAATCCATTTTGTTCCCTCCTGGTAGCAGTTTGCTTGAAGCTGATGGTTCTGAGCCAGGAGGCTTTTGAATTAGATACTGGTTTTTCTCCTCTCCACTGTGAAGTCGTGTTATCTGCAGCCCGTTAAGTATTTTTTTACTGTTGCAAATTCCAGTGTTCATAGACGGCTTTTTTTTTAATATGTAAGCCACCTTGGCCGTCTCTATTTGGGGCAGAGATGCAGGATATAAATATCTAGAATAACAGTGAAGGCCAGCATCCCTGCAACAGCAAACAACTTGACATTGGAAGGTAAAAAGTATTGAAATTGCTAGTGTGTGGTGTTGCTAAGGGTCATGAGAGCATCCCAGCTGCTTCCAGATAGAAATGCCAGCTGTCTTTAATGCTCAGTTGCAGCCAGTTTGTTGCCCACCTGAGAGGCGGTTTAGGAAAAGACCTACTACAGGACTTGATCAAATGTGTCTCTGTGGCCAGGGAGGGCAGGCTGAAGCTCCTGTTAGTTGGAAAATCCACTGTGCAAAGTTATCCTCAAGTTACTGGAGGCCTGGGAAGAGCATGCTCCAAATGGTCATGCTTGAAACAGATTGATTATATTTTCATCTACCACAGTAGTTTGAGGATGTATAAAGCACCGAAAAGTGTGTTCTTGTTTTCACTTCCTGGGCTTGAGGTTGTTTATCTCTTTTAACGTGCCTGTGGCCTAGTTCTCACAGTAGTGGTGAACCTTTGTCTGCTGTAGCATTGCAAGTCTGCAGGTGGGGGCTTGCATGACTGAGTTAAGAGGAGCATTCACTCATGGAGGCCCCCACCTGCAGCCCAGACAGAGGGTTACCACCACCATGAGAAACAGGCTTAGTTTGCAGAGAATCTTCTGGTTCTTTTTAAGCTCTTGCTCAGCAGCTTGCTTTTCTGGAGAGGACACTTTAAGGTGGTAAAGAAGGCCATGGACCAGCACCTCAACCATCCTCCTCCTGTTTTGGTGTGCAGGTTGGGTCAGCTGACCCGGTGCCTTTTCCTCCACACCTCCTTTGTCTCTCGCTCTGCAGTGGGAGGACCTGGTTTGCAGATCTTAGGAGATTTGGTCAGGGCTCCCTGGGTGCTGACCCATATATTAGACCTTGGGTTCCAGTTCAATCTGCTGACAGCCTTTCAGTTCAGAGACTACTTCTTATAAGTGTCTTGCAAGTACTTTCATAAAGCAACAGTATTTTTTAAAATTATTTTTAGCCTGCTAGATGCCTGCATTAGCCAGTTATGGCTTAACTGAACTACCTAATGTAAAGTTTCATTGTCTGAATAGCCTTCCAGTGGTCTTACTGGCTATAAGCGACTGCAAAACTTTGAGCCTTTAAAAAAAAAGGTTTGCTAATGTGTTTCTAAATGGATACCACTGGTTATTATTCAGATTGCAAATGTTTAACCCAAGGATGGGTTGACTTCACTTGCTGTGTTTATGAAGCCCCATTCAGCTGCTCAAGCTCCTCACATGTAAAAAACACTCAAGAGGAAGTGAAGATGTGCTGCTAAGACCTGCCCCATTGCCGTGGAAGTGCTTCCCGAACTCCGTCCTCCCTCTGACCACTTGAAATTTGCTGGTTGTCTTGGCAGGCCACTTAGCTGTTTTTCCATCGGTTATAACAATTGCAATGTGCTGTGATAGATGCTCTATATTTTTAATTGTATTTGTTACTGTTTCCTTTGTTTGTTACATTGTATTTTATTGCATTCCAATTTGTACTCCATATAACTCAAATTGCAACACAGAAACATAAAGCGTAAGAAATAAAAGCAGCAGTAAAAACACAGTTAAAAAAATTAAAATGAATATTTAATGCGGGCTTGCCTCGAACCACCTGAATGAAGCTTTGGTGGTCCACTGAGCTCAGCTCTACAGAATGAAACCCTCCATGAGTTTGAGGATGACAGTCTGAAGCAGAGTCTCTTCTGCACATGGAGGCCTGCCGGTGCATTTTAAACCCTAAGGAGATTAAATAGATTGAATGGAAATGATCACAGTTAAGGCATGGTCCCAGTGCATGATCTGAAGACACCTGATGCAGCTAGCTAACTGAAGTTAATAAATCTAGGTCTGATCTTCATAACTGCCTTGCTAGATCAGATCAAGTTTCCCTAACTCCTACAAACTTTGCAGAGAGCCCCAGCTGATTTAGTAGAGGCTGGTCAGTGGTCCCCCAGGATACCACAGTCTCTCTCTCCCACTCTAGTCTAAACCATCCATTATCTACAACTGTACTGCTGTATGTTCCTGTGAAGCATATTTCTCTGGTCTTGGTGCACAAAAGGCCTTCATTGCAGAGAATAATGTAAACTCTGGGCAATGAGAGAAGTGGTTTTTGCTTCATTCATTAGCAAAATAGGAATTTTAAGAGAAGAAATCCCTCCTGGAATAATGTCCAGAATAAAATTATGGCATAAGCTTTTGTGAGCTAAAGGCTCTTCATCATGTATCTGATTGTATATTATTTTAACTGATTTTAATACTGTATTTTTGTGTTGTTCAAACTCACCCAGGGACCTTGTGGTGAAAGGCATGTAAGAAAATAATAGTAATAATAAACTGTACTGTACCAGTATGGCAGTTACTGAAGTGCTAATTGGTTTGATACTGATAAACATAAGCAAAAGCTGAGATGTGAATAGTGCTGTCCTTTTTAAAGACCTCATTGTAAAGTGCTGGGAAAGAAGAGCTGACATAAGCCATGTACTAATTAGGAATGGACATAAAGACTTTTAAAATACCAAATTGATAATAACTCATATGAAAAAACCAGGAAGAAGAAATCCACTGTTGTCTAGAGTAGTTGTGGGACTCTAGTGAATTTTATAATTTTGTGGGGGTGGGGTGGGGGTTGGATTCCACTATGTGTGTGGTGTTGGGGGAAAACTTGTAAGGTATGGTGCTTAAATGTGTTAGAGTTGGACAGCAGACAGCTGAGCTCCCTGCACAGCCATGAAACTCACTGGGTGATCTTTGCTTTGGTTGAACTGTGCTGACCAGCCCACCTCTCCTGGGGTAATAAATGTTGTCTTGAGCACATTGGAGGAAAGATGGGTTACAATTTGAGAAGCGATTAAAGGTTTTAATCACTGGAAGGGTTTTGGCATATGGTTTCTATTCATTGTAACCTCTTTTTTTTCCCTGTGTACAGGTTAATGGTGCAATGTAGAAAACCTTTAAAAGTCTCTGATGAATTGGTGCAGCAGTACCAGAGCAAGAACCAGTATCTAGCAGCAATAGTAGCTGACCAGGAACCTGAAATGGATCCGTATGCATTTGTTGATGGAGATGAAGAGTTCCCTTTTCCTGATAAAAAGGACAGGCAGAACAGCGAGCGAGAAGCTGGGAAAAAGCACAAGGTGAGTGAAAGGTCTGGGTGAAGCCCAGCACAGGGAATGAGGGACCAGGAGCATATGCAGAAACAGTAAGTGAGGAGCACACATCAGCCAAGAGGATGTAGAGCCTTGCAACTAGTTCTGTGACCCCAAAGGGATTGCAGAGTAATAGAATTGTAGAGTTGGAAGGTACCCCGAGGGTCATCTAGTACAACCCCTGCACTGCAGAAATCTCAGCTAAAGCATGCACGTGTGTCTTTGTGTTTCTCAAAAAGCAGTCTCAGTGCCTTGCCCCATGTCACACGGTCACCTGTTTATGATAAATGATAGGGCATAGGGAAGAAGAAGAGGAGTTTGGATTTGATATCCCACTTTATCACTACCTGAAGGAGTCTCAAAGCAGCTAACATTCCCTTCCTCCCCCACAACAAACACTCTGTGAGGTGAGTGGGGCTGAGAGACTTCAGAGAGAAGTGTGACTAGCCCAAGGTCACCCAGCAGCTGCATGTGGAGGAGCGGAGATGCAAACCCAGTTCACCAGATTGCGAGTCTATTGCTCTTAACCACTACACCACACTGGCTCTAGTAGCAAGCGATGGGGAAGAACTTTGCCCAAGAACAAGTGCCTGTAAGAGTAGGCAATATCAGGCAGAAGGGACAACTAATACTCTTGTATCTGAAAGGCTCTTGGACTTCTACTTGAAGAGCTACTGCCAGTTGAAATTGACCAATTTTCACTAAATTGGTGCCTTTGAACTGTTTTGGACAACAATTCCCATTGGCCCTGACTGGCACATCCGAAAAGTGCCTAGTTGGTGAAAACTGCCTGACTCTGTATAAGGCAGCTTTATATGTTAAATAACTCATGTGGTGCAGTCACATACTCATGCGGCCTGCTGCCCCCTTTTGTTGTTTGCAGGCTGAAGATGGGACACCTAATGTTGGAGAGGATGCGATGTCACTGTTTAGCCCCTCTGTCAAACAAGGTAACACTGCTGTTTTGAAACACATGCTGTTTGTTTTAAAAACTAGATAGAACAACAAGTATGCATTGGTTTATTTGATAGTAAAGGTAAAGGGACCCCTGACCTTAGGTCCAGTCGACTCTGGGGTTGCGGCGCTCTAGGGTTGCGGCTGAGGGAGCCGGCGTACAGCTTCCCGGTCATGTGGCCAGCATGACTAAGCCGCTTCTGGCAAACCAGAGCAGTGCACGGAAACGCCATTTACCTTCCCACCGGAGTGGTTCCTATTTATCTACTTGCACTTTGACGTGCTTTCAAACTGCTAGGTGGGCAGGAGCAGGGACCGAGCAACGGGAGCTCACCCTGTTGCAGGGATTTGAACCGCTGACCTTCTGATCGGCAAGTCCTAGGCTCTGTGGTTTAACCCACAGCGCCCCCCGTGTCTCTCTATTTGATAGTAGGTTCTCTAATTAAACTATATTGTCTAAACTGCTAGAACAAAGTCCATTGCTGAGCCTTTGATCTCTCTCCTTTCAGCAATAGATGCCCAGCGTATTCCCCCTCACAATCGCACGGCGTCAACTAGTTTGTTTCATGAAAATGACCTGGTTGTCTCTTACACTGACCTTGACAATCTCTTCAACTCTGATGAAGATGAGCTAACAGTAAGTGGCTTGATAAGATATGTTTCATAGCTTCATATTGTTGTGGGGGTCAAGAAGCACCACATGACAGCAAGCGCAGTGTTGAACTAAAAACAAGAAAAAAATTGAACCTGTTTTCCTGTTTGCAGTTTCTGAGCCATTCTGATAACTCTCCAATTGAGCTGGATCTGTTTGTATAATCTTAAGCCTTTCCCTATAACTGTTGTCTGTAAAGTGAGTTATGCGTTTTTGGGTTATTTGTTGACTTGAATCTGCAAAGCAGCTGAAGCAGAGTCAGTACCTTAGTAAGGGAACTGCTCAAATAGTATAGATTGAAGGAGGCAGTTTGCATAATAAGTCTTAGCCGAGAGTTGCTGAATGACAGACATGCATTGTGCAAATGGGCTCTTGCTTCACACTTCATCTTTATCAGCCTCCTAAGTGAGGTCAGTGAGGCTGCTGACGGAAACAGCTTGCTTAGATGATCCATTGCCTGGATGATATGGGGCCCAGAGTTGCGTAGGAAAGTCTTCTAAATAAGTGCAATGTTTGTTTCTGTGTGCAACATTTCCTCAAATTTCAGTGGCTATGTTGAAATTTTAACTTAAATCCCCCTCTTTTTAACTCTGCAAATAATGTTTATCCTGCAGCATGATTTGGAGCAGATTCTGTTTATTTACTTGGCTGTTTGGTTGTAAAATTTGTCAACCTTGTTGTTATTGTCTGGTGCTGTGATTTGGATGTTTAAAGTTGCTTCGCATATACATTTTCTGGAAAAGTGAACTAAAATGGCTGGCATCCTAAGAGGTAATTTAGGCACACCCAAGGGCTTGAGCAGGCATTGTGAGCTTTCTGCCTGCTTTGAATCAAAGGGCACATCCAATATAAACTGCTTTTGAAACTCCTGCCTGTTTCTGAATTTACCCATGACATGGCACGGTTTTTAAAGCTGCAAAGTCATTGCTATTGATGAAGCTGTGCAAGACCTTATTTTTATCCAGCGATACCTGTGGAGTCAGTTTCTTTTATTCCTCTTCCCTCCCTAGCCTGGATCTAAAAGAATGCTGAATGGAGCAGATGACAAATCCAACTGCAAAGAGTCAAAAGCAGGAAACCTGGACCCTTTGTCATGCATAAGTAAGCTGCTTTCTTTTTCCTCTCCTTCCATGACCCCCCAAACACACATACTTTGGGGGAACTTCTGGCTAGCCGCCCACGCCTGGGATGCGGCTGGATTGGTTGCTTGTGCAGTTGATCCCTTCAGAAAACAGGATTGAACTCCTGACATGTTGACAAATGCCCAGGGAGTTTAATCCTGCTTGGTTCAGGTGCACAGGAGATTTCCCTGCAGAGAATCTGCTCTCATTTACTCGATCCCTTCAGAAAGGTCACCATCTCTCACTGCCTCCCTGGCCAACTTTGATAGTTGGGCAGGACCACCCACCAGTCATATTACCTTATGACGTTATGATATCCAATGATTGACAGGCAGGTGTGTCCAAGTCTGCCACATGGCAGGGAGAGAGAAAGATCTGGCCTGCTGGGCCAAAAAAGGTTCCCCACTCCCTGCCCCTACTCTTAGCCCCAGCTAGTTCAAATTGACATGTCTGAGTTTACTACTTCACAAACTAGCTTTTTTTATTGTGTGGCTGCTGCTGCTGCTGCTGCTGCTGCTGCTACAGTTAGCAAGCACCAGTAACATAGAAATGCTTTAAAAAAATAAAAAAAATATTATTACGGTCAAAGACTAGTTCAAGACATTGGAATGCTTTATTTGCATTCTGTGACAGAATTGTAAAATAGCAACATTAATAAGCCAGTGGGGAAGCAGTTTGGCTGTCTTGGGTTGTTGAAAATCTCTAGAAAATTTACTGTTGTGGAATTCAAACTTGGTAGAAGCTGGGTGTGCCTAGCTCCAGAAAACAAGTATTACATTTCAGACGTTGGTTGATAACTGTCCATCTTCCTATGCTCATTTAGCCCCACTGGCTGCTTGTTGATAGTGAGTCACACACATGTTGGGTTGTATCTTTACCTATGATGCACCTACAGCTATCTTTCGCATCTCTTGGTCTTCTGTTCCTGCTGCACAGATATCCCCCCCTCCCCGCAATTCTGTACCCTTGTATGTAAACTACCTACTTGGGAGACCACTTCATGCAATATATTTTGAAGGGCCAAGCTTACACCAAACAGGTAGGATGAATCACATGGGAACTTCCCACACTAGGGTTCACAGTCCCAATATGGGGATTGGGGCACAGGGAAAGAGAACACTAGTGAGGGAAATATTAATGGAGTGTACATTTTATGCTAATGATATAGTTTGGGAATGTGCTGCAGGCAAGCATTTGAAGACACGATAAACTTGCGATAAATGAGAGTAGCTGTGATGTCTGAGCACCCAACATCTCTCTCTTTCTCTCTCTCAAAATCCTTTTAAATCTAAACCAGGCACTGCAGATCTTCATAAAATGTACCCAACACCACCATCCTTGGAGCAACACATTATGGGGTTTTCTCCCATGAATATGAACAACAAGGAATATGGCAGCATGGACACCACGCCTGGAGGGACTGTCTTAGAAGGAAATGGCGCTACTGCTGGTGTTCAGTTCAGGATTGAAGTAGATGAGGGATTCTGTAGCCCCAAACCCTCAGAAATAAAGGTACGTTAAGTTGTCTTTATTACTGTTACTGCTATTATTTAATTTATTCTTAATTTCAGGTAACAAAACATACCCATATAAAGAAAACAGGGCTTAGTAGTTGTACAGAAAAATAGCAGCTGATGTCTGTAGTTTTAGACATTCCAAGAAAGGGAACCAAAGAAAGTGTCTCCTAAAGTTGATAAAGGGATACCATATCTTACAGAACAACCAGTGAGAATGTTAACTGACCATTTTTTGAGCTTAGTTGTTAAATCTATCAGGAAAGTAAAGTTTTTTTCTAGTTTAGATAGATTCTTAGGTGTATACAGAGTTTCAGTCCACTTATTTTGTGCCAATGAAGTAGGTTTGGCAGGGTGTGTATACGCATCAGCTCAGATTTGGTGAAGTTAACAATGAACCCAGATATTTTGCCATTTGTAGCAAGTTGGTGCATAACAGCAGGTAATTAGATTTCAGGATCAGAAAGGAATATGTTCATCATCTACGAGCATATTGATAAGATGCTTCCCCCCCAATTAATTCAAAACCTTAACATCATCATCTGCTTTCAATGCCAAAGCTAAGGGGTTCCATGTTGTCTGGAAATCAGGAATCTCTTTAAGGAGTTTCTCAATAGAAAAAAAATAAAGTTTATATCCAGGGGTCGAATTTCCATTAGAAAGGTTTAGATTTGAATATTCCTCATTGTATTCTGGTGATAACAGGGGCATGGTCTAAGATATTAAGAAGCTGAGAGATAAGGCCTTCTGTGATTAATAAATAATCCAATCTGGTACAATTTTTGCACCTTGCTGACATATGTATAGTTTCTTAGTTCTGCATTGGCTATGCACCAAGCATCAAAGTAGCTGTGTTTATGTAAAATGTTGTAGAGGGATGTTTTAAACGAAGGCAGTTTCCACGGGTTTTGTGATAGATGAGAAGTTCCTGCTTTTATAAAAATAATCATTAAGTACAAGATTTAAGTCACCACCTATTAACACTTCACCTTGTATAAATGAGTGCAGTATTGGAAATGTTACATCCAGAAATTGTTATTGTTGGGTATCAGGTACATAAATAGAGCATAATGTCAGCCAGGAGTTCTCTAACAGACCCTTAAGGAAAATAAATCTTCCAGTGGGATCACTTAGTATATCTTTTAAATAAAAATCAAGTTTGGGAGAAATCCAGATTGCTGACCCCCTACTTTTGGAAGAACCTTTTGAGGGGTACACTTGGGAGGAAGGTTTTTATACCAGTATTGTGGTTTTTTTTATGTGTCTCTTGTAAAAAAATTAAGGTCTGGGTTATCTCACTTTAAAGCAGACCATATCCTTCTTCATTTAATTGGTGTACCCAGGTCATTTACATTCAAAGTTATTGCAGTTAAGTGTGGCATTATAAGGTTAATTTAAAATTATGCAGCATATACCAGGGATGATACTACTGAAACTGCCAAGATTGTTTCAGGGTACTTAGCCAAGATCTTTAAAGCTAAATCTAAAGTTGCCTGATTTAGTCAATGGTGGCTATCTATTTTATATATTGTATGTGTTTGGATTATCAATGTATTTGGATGGCTTTGTATGATTTTATGGTTTTACTGTTTTAACTTAATGCCAGTAAAGCAGGGGTAGTCAACCTTTTTATACCTACTGCCCACTAATACATCTTTCTTGATGGTAAAATTTCCTTACCGCCCACCAGTGCTCGTTGGAAAGAGGATTCAACTTGTGCCGTAGAACCCCCTACTGCCCACCTACCTACAATCCTGAAACGCTCACTAGTGGGCAGCAGGGACCAGGTTGACGGCCCCTGCACTAAAGGCTAGTTTAAAAAACCAACCAGCCAGGCAATAGATGTATTATGCATCATAGTAATTTCAGTGTTATTACCATATTCCATCAGCAAAAAATACAGATGCTCTGAATTTCAAAAGGAATTAACTTCAACATTCAGACTCCCGCCTTCCCCTCCCTAATCCCTCCAGCCTTCCCAACATAATAATCCCTACACCTGTGGTTGGGAGCGGAATAGTTCCTCTTTCGTTCATGAGCCAAATGCTTAGGTGAAATTGGGGAAACGTAAACATTAACCCCCAGGGACGCAGGTGGCGCTGTGGGTTAAAGCCTCAGCGCCTAGGACTTGCCGATCGAAAGGTCGGCGGTTCGAATCCCTGCGGCGGGGTGCGCTCCCGCTGCTCGGTCCCAGCGCCTGCCAACCTAGCAGTTCGAAAGCACCTCCGGGTGCAAGTAGATAAATAGGGACCGCTTACCAGCGGGAAGGTAAACGGCGTTTCCGTGTGCGGCTCTGGCTCGCCAGAGCAGCGATGTCACGCTGGCCACATGACCCGGAAGTGTCTGCGGACAGCGCTGGCCCCTGGCCTCTTGAGTGAGATGGGCGCACAACCCCAGAGTCTGGCAAGACTGGCCCGTACGGGCAGGGGTACCTTTACCTTTACCTTTTAAACATTAACCCCCCTCCCCCCAGAAACAGAACATGTTTTACATGGTTATATTACAGACAAAAATAAAAGAATAATAGCCCAGTTTGTGCCCATTTTGGTAACAGAGCTCATGACTCTTGGTCAAATTTACAGTTGATTGTTTCAGGGGCAGAGAAGAAGCCCTCAGTATGTTGTTTTTGCCTTTTTTGCAGGGTTTTTTTTTTTTACTTGTTTCTCTCCCCCCTCCCTTTTTTTTCATCTGCTGCCAGCCTCCTCCTTTGAGTTCTGTGTCTTCCTCTCCACTGCCTGCTTTTCTCAGTTGTTTGTCTTCATTTGGTTGCAGTCCTGGTTGATTTAATACTTTTTTAGCTTGCAGTTGTGTGAAGGTAGCTTTAGTTACGCCTTCATAAGTTATTAGGTGTTTGAATGGGTAACCCCACCAGTACCTTATGCCTGCTTCACAGAGTGCTGTACTGTAAATTTTAAATAGCTAACCAGGACAATTCTGTCCTGAACCCCAGCTGATAAGAATCTGCAATACCTGTATCAAACCTTTCAGATCATGGTTTGTTTGGAGCAAAGGAAAAACCAATCCACAGTCTGGATATAATGTTAAATCAAGGATCGTAGTTTGTTTTTCCTGCTAGCTAGGGAGAGGAACAGAGTGGGAACAATCTGCACGTTCACGGCTAAACCATTAACTGTGCCATATTGTGATGTGCAAACACACCTAGTATAGACTCAAAATGAGCTTCTAAGCCCAGATCTGGCCCATGTATTATTCTACTTGAACTCAAGCCATCTCCCCTGATTCATAGCCCAGAGGCAGCAAACCAAAGGGACAACTGGCTTTTCTTTTTCCGACTATGCATGTTAGCTCTTCATTTACGTCTTTTCTTTTTGCTTCTAGGATTATTCCTACGTTTATAAGCCTGAGAACAGCCAAGCTTTTGTGGGGTGTTCCATGTTTGCTCCGTTGAAGACTCTACCAAGCCAGTGTCTCCAGCCCATCAAGCTGCCGGAGGAGTGTGTTTACCGGCAGAGCTGGACTGTTGGCAAGCTGGAATTGCTTCCTCCGGGGCCTGCAATGCCATTCATCAAAGAAGGGTATGTGCTTGTGTGCGATGTTTTGTACTGCAACTCCCATCATCCCTGGCAGCTGGTTGCTCTGGAAGGGGCTGATGGGAGTTGGAGTCCAGCAGCATCTGCAGCACTCTACGTTGGAAAAGCTGGTGTAATGTAACCTCTTAAGTGGGTTGTCCTATGTTACCCCTCTAAACTTGTTGCCATGTGCCGCTGTATCTTCATTGTTTTGTCCTATTACTGGCAGTGATTCCCACTGTTTGTCTGCTCAGATCCTTAAAAAAAAAAAATTCTAGAGAACGTACTACTTAAAAGCCTGGGGTAAAAATATTTCTCTTTTTCCCCTAGTGATGGGAGCACTATTGATCAAGAATACGGCCCCGCCTACACTCCACAAACACATACGCCCTTTGGAATGCCACCCAGCAGTGCCCCACCCAGTAACAGTGGGCCTGGCATTCTCCCTTCGCCTTCCACCCCCCGTTTCCCAACTCCTCGGACACCAAGGACTCCAAGGACTCCCCGTGGGGCTGGTGGGCCAGCCAGTGCTCAAGGCTCAGTCAAATATGAGAATTCGGACTTGTATTCACCAGCCTCAACGCCATCAACCTGCAGACCGCTAAATTCTGTTGAGCCTCCCACTGTTCCTTCTATCCCTGAGGCCCACAGTCTCTACGTAAACCTCATCCTCTCTGAATCGGTGATGAACCTCTTCAAAGACTGTAACTTTGACAGCTGTTGCATCTGCGTCTGCAACACAAACATCAAAGGTGCCGATGTTGGAGTTTACATTCCAGATCCAACACAAGAGGCCCAGTACAGGTGTACCTGTGGCTTCAGCGCAGTGATGAACAGGAAGTTTGGCAACAACTCTGGATTATTCCTAGAGGATGAGTTGGACATCCTAGGCCGCAGCTCGGAATGTGGCAAAGATGTGGAGAAGCGCTTTGAGGCCCTTCGCACGGGCTCCACTGAGCACGGCGGGGGATCGAAGGAGGCTGACAGGCTGCCTGATGAGCTGATACTCTTGCTGCAAGACCAGTGCACCAACCTGTTCTCGCCATTTGGAGCGGCTGACCACGACCCCTTGCCAAAAGCTGGAGCCATCGGCAACCTGGTACGCGCTGAAGAAAGGGATTGTTGTAATGACTGCTACCTTGCGCTGGAACATGGGCGCCAGTTTATGGACAACATGTCGGGAGGGAAAGTTGATGAAGCACTTGTGAAGAGTACTTGCTTGCACCATTGGTCAAAACAAAATGGTAAGTGTTTGCAGTTGTCCCCCCGCCCATAATGTTTTAAATTTCTCACCCTATATAAAAAGCGGACTTAAAAGGGATCACTTAGTTGATTTACCATAAATTGCAAAGAATGGGTAGCTTGCTTGGGTGCACTAATTATACCTAAAATATCTGGAATGCCAATTTATAATTATCTGGAACAGGGGTGGAGAACCTGTGGCTCTCCAGAAGTTGCTGGACTACAGTTCCCAATGTACCTGACCACTGGCCACGCTGGCTGGGACTGATGGGAGGTGTAGTCCAGCAGCATCTGGAAGCCACAGTTCCCCATGCCTACCCTGGAAGATTCAAAGTTTTGGCTGCTTGAGAAATGTCTGTCTATCTCTTTGATGTAGGCCGCTAAACATACACATGATTGTTTGGCAGTATGTTGTATTGCAGTTGCGATCAATTAGGGCCTCTTCATGGTGAACATGAGGGAATTCTGGATACTCTGATTTTTAAGGAAACTGAGAAATACTTTCTAAATTAGAGCAGGGAGAGATCTGCCCCTGGGCTGCAGGAATAACTTTTCCAGGATGGTAGATAAGATTATCATTCAGAGATCAACCATCCATCAGAACATGCCTTCAGAACCTATTTATGTGCCTGTCCAAACATATCACATAAAAGCATAAAAGGCCCATACCAGACCTAATTGAACCATCCATATCTTTTAAGTTATACTCATGTGAAGCATATTGATTTGTAATTAGAAAAAGAGGTATATAAAGGTGCAAAATAAAAATATGAATTAGGTGGGACATTTCAAGTTGACCTAGCTATGGCTGTGCTATATTTCCTGCCTACTTTGCAAGCTTAGTGTGCATAGGATGTATTTACTTTGCTGTATAGCATATTTTAAGGAATCTTTCTGTGCAGGTATCTGTTCAGGATGTTGGGTAACAAACACTCTGAAGCAAGCATAAACTCCTTAGCTTTAGGGGGAAATTCCAAATATTTTGAAAGTTAAGCACCCCATGTGCTTTACTTGGTTTTTGGAAGACTGAAATTGAATATTTCAGTGACAAGCCATATGCTGCTTTTAAGTAGAGTTGTCAACCAGTTGAAGAATTTTTAATCTGTTAATCATTTTCTTTGAATGGGTTGGTTGATTTAAAAATTAAATGCAAATGGTGTTTTTACTAAGATGCCTTTAGAGGTGGATAAGTGAATGCACCTAAAAATAAATAAATTGTGGCCTTAACTTGTAGTTCATCAACCAAAACTGCTTAAAGTTTGCATCCCTCATTTTAAACTAAACTAACCAAAGCAGTGTACAATAAAATAGAAAATTTCATAGCAGCGATGTGGGTTGCGTTCTCTGAGCACAGATAACTTCATGCATTTAATGTACAACACCTGGAGCTTAGAAATGCGTTGTTTTCTTTGAATGGGTTGGTTGATTTAAAAATTAAATGCAAATGGTGTTTTTACTAAGATGCCTTTAGAGGTGGATAAGTGAATGCACCTAAAAAATAAATAAATTGTGGCCTTAACTTGTAGTTCATCAACCAAAACTGCTTAAAGTTTGCATCCCTCATTTTAAACTAAACTAACCAAAGCAGTGTACAATAAAATAGAAAATTTCATAGCAGTGATGTGGGTTGCGTTCTCTGAGCACAGATAACTTCATGCATTTAATGTACAACACCTGGAGCTTAGAAATGCGTTGTTGATATGTATAGATTGTGACTAGGACACTACTTTGCAACCTCTTTGAACTAACTTTGGTTGTTTCAGTTGGAGACGTGAGCATGCAGTGTTCTCAGGACATCCTTCGCATGCTGCTCTCACTTCAGCCTGTCCTCCAGGATGCAATTCAGAAAAAACGAACCGTTCGCTCTTGGGGAGTGCAGGGTCCTCTCACGTGGCAGCAGTTTCACAAAATGGCTGGCCGAGGCACTTACGGTAAATGTTGTCCACAGATCAGTTTCTTTCATTTATTTCAGTGTGGAGAGGGGATCATTTTTAAACTTTCCTACCCTTTCCTAGTGCATGGGTGGAGGGAATTCAGGAAGTAGTAGTATGTTGAAATCTCAGTTTATTCTCTGTGGTTTTGGGAGGTTATGATGCACTCTTCTTTGGGTTGAATTTTGGTCATGAGTTTATTTTGGAACTCATGATAGGCTGGAAGGATAGGAGAGTATGAAGGAACATTTATAGAGATGCTAGACATCAAGACCAGAGAACTTTAAAATTGTATCCTATCCTTTCAGTACAATATAATCAACCATACAGCCATAATCCAGATGTTGTACAGTGGTACCTCTAGTTACGAACTTACTTCGTTCCGGAGGTCCATTCTTAACCTGAAACTGTTCTTAACTAGAGGCGTGCTTTTGCCAATGGGGCCTCTTGCTGCCGCTGCACCGCCGGCACACAATTTCCGTTCTCATCCTGGGGCAAAGTTCTCAACTCGAGGTAACTCTTCCAGGTTAGCGGAGTTTGTAACCTGAAGCCTTTGTAACCTGAGGCATTCGTAACTCGAGGTACCACTGTATTCTGTCCCCCCTTCCGTGTTTCCAAATAAGAAGAAACTCCTAGGTAGAAGTGGATTTCCATTTCAGATTTGGAAGAAAAGTATGGTTACACCCAGTTTGCCCAGGTAGGGCAAAATGGGCAACTATGATTAAGGAAAACTTTTAAGTAAAGGAGGGAATTGGTGTATAGAAGGGAACGATGTGGGGTGTGTGAACCCATAGTGTATTTCTGATGGTGATATGGCAGTGATGTCTGAATTGAGCTATGGAGTCCTACTGTGAATCTTCATTTGTGAGTCCCTCATTAGATCCTTTTGTTCCTACCGAAGCCTTCATGAGTTCTCCCAAGATGTAGGAAGCAAACTTTTGTCCTTCAGCCCAGTACTTTGGATTTGTTTGTATGAGGGAAGCCACACTTGCTGCTTGATTTGTTTACATGCCAGCCCCCAATTTTGCACTAGAAATGTTTGGAGAGTATTTTACAGATCACTACTTAAGACCTCCGGCTTTAGACTAATTTGCAGGATTTTGCATCTTGGTATCTTTGTTTAACTCCGTGGACTTCCAGCTTTTGTTTTCAGGGAACAGAGTAGTAAAAAAGGTAGATCGGATGGGACAGAATGGACCAATTCTGTTTTGATGGCAGTACTAGGAGTGACTAACTTGCTCCAGAAGACATCTGGCATCTTATTTTTCTCTCGGCAGTTGCTTCCCTTGAATCTGGAAGGGGGTGCACTGTTGCGCTCCAGTTCCATTCTAATATATGGGAAAAAATGTCCCTTTCCTTGTCTAGGAACTGATGAGTCTCCAGAACCACTGCCCATTCCAACTTTTTTGTTGGGATACGATTACGACTTCCTGGTGCTGTCCCCATTTGCCTTACCGTACTGGGAGAGGCTGATGTTGGAACCCTATGGATCTCAGAGAGACATTGCTTACGTTGTGGTGTGTCCAGAGAATGAAGCGCTGCTGAACGGAGCAAAGACCTTCTTTCGGGATCTCACAGCAATATATGAGGTAAGGGAATATGAGAAGGAGGCCCTGCGTGGAGTGCTCCAGAAGGAATCCTACCCCCCCCCCCCCTTAATGGTGCCATTTATCAACTTTGCATTCCAGCTGACACTTAAAACCTCCTGCAGACCTTATCTCAACAAATCAGCTAAAATGGATGGTAGAAAGAGATAAAAGACTCATCTCCTTTTAGCAGGGCTTCATTTAAGTAGCAGTTTCCTTATCATGCAGATGCCATCAAGTGGTTAAATTATGTACTGCCCTCCTGCATTTAAGGCTACAAACAGTGTTAACTCCAGGTTACTGAATCTTCCCTGTGCTCCTGCAAGGTGCTGTCTGGCCATTATTCCAAGGCATTGCCAGTCTTACCCTGCATTTAACAAAAGCCAAATAAAAGAGGATTTCGGTATATTTGAATCCGTTGAATCTCTGATTAGCAACTAGCGTTATGGCAAGGCTTCTCTGAATACTCTGGCAAGCCAAAATTACCTTATTTTTTGCTCTGTAAGACTCACTTTTTCCCTCCTAAAAAGTAAGGGGAAATGTGTGTGCGTCTTATGGAGTGAATGCAGGCTGCGCAGCTATCCCAGAAGCCAGAACAGCAAGAGAGATCGTTGCTTTCGCTGCGCAGCGACGCCTCTTGCTGTTCTGGCTTCTGAGATTCAGATTTTTTTTTCTTGTTTTCCTCCTCCAAAAACTAGGTGTGTCTTGTGGTCTGGTGCATCTTATAGAGCGAAAAATACGGTACTTTATTTGAGTGCATGCGTGTGTGCGTGCACACCCACCCACCCCCGGCTCAGCTCAAGGATTTATAATATTTTTTTAAAAAGCTTACTTAATGTAACAGGGTAGCCACACTGTATTTTTGGACTAAATCTTGTTAGGATAAGAGGGTGGCCTTTTGACACCCAAAACGTGTTTCCAGAACCAACCCTATTCCGGTGATTATAATACTTTTTAGCTGTTTTTAATTTTAAGTTGTTGTAACCCACCCTGAGGCCTGTTGGTGAAGGGCAGGCAATAATAGCAATAATAATTGTTAAAATTAGTATGTTCTGCCACGTTGAAGCTTTCAGGAAAGAAGAATAGTACTAGTCTGTCTCATCCCAGAGTATTATTAAGATCCAGTCAGAGTCGGTGTGAGTAGTTCTCTCTTTCACTGGCGGTTCAGTAGCAGATTTGAAACATTTGCTGAAAGTATGGCCACTTTCAAAAGGAGACTCCAGGGTCAAGCCTGCTAAGTTGAAGTACATTGGCAGATTTCACACCATCCAACTTGGGCTCAGTAGAGGTTAGGAGCGGCTCAATCACTTCTTTTGGTGTGTGTTTTCATCTTCAATTGCCAATTCCTTACCAGTTGGGACTTAGTCACACCTGCACTGATTGGATCATTCATTCTTTTGATTTAGTCTTGTTTTATTGATTTTATTTGATTTAGTCTTGTTTCAGGAACATGCAGTTCCTGAAAGGATCATGCTTAAAAAAAAACCCCATAGGTCTTCTGACTTAATTTTGTGACAACTCTCCCCTCCTTCTATCTATAGTTGGGGAAAACTTTGTATGCATCATGCAAAGTGTGCTCTGGTCCACTAATTTGCTGTTCTTTGGTTGCCATGAGGCTACTTTTAAAAAACCCGTAATCCACTGTTTCTATGGGTTAACCTGCAACCAAAATGCTTGAGAGTATTAAACTTTATGGAGACACTTGAATAAACTGTAGGGCAAACATATAAAGGTACTGAATCACGTCTTTCATAAGAAAAATGTCCAAAACAACAGTCTTTAGATTTTGCTGCATCCTTCTAACATGGCAGCCTCCCTGGAAGAACAGTAGAGGCATCTTTTTGTGGCAAGCTTCATGGCGTTATGCCTTGTAGCTTAATTTATACCATGGGTTGCTAATCTGCAGCATAGGCAGCAGCAGGGAGCTGTGGTACTTACTCCTCAGGTCCAAGTTTATTTGCCTTGGCTGCGAGCCAGAACAAAACTCAAGATGATAAAAAGACATTAAAATAACCTCAATGTGTACAGATTGCAGATTCACACAAGAAGCCGGGAAACAATTTTCTCTGTTACGATCATAACAGAAAACAATGACTGACCTCAGGGGGTCAACTCTGCAGTCTGTTGCTTGAGGATCATAGAATTGTAGAGTTGGAGGGAACACCAAAGGCCTTTTAGTCCAACCCCCTGCAATGCAGGAATCGCAACTATAGGTGTAGCCGGGGGGGCTGCCCCCCCTAAATCAAGTAAGTAAATAGAAATACTTAACTAACTGACCAGTCATGTCACAAACAGCTCAGTTTCCCCCCTCCCCCCACTAAATCCTGGCTGCGCTCATGATCTCAACTAAAGCATCCATGACATATGACCATCCAGCCTCTGCTTAAAAACCTCCAAGGAAGGAGAGTCCACAACCTCCTGAGGGAGACCGTTCCACTGTTGAACAGCTTGAAAGTTCTGGGGGAGATTCAGCAGCTGCATCAAAGCAAATAGCTGCAATGTTTAGTTGAAGCTCTTTGCTTCTATTTGTCAACAAAGATTCCAGTTTTGGGCACTTTCGGGACAGGAGCAGTGAATGCCATGGATCTGGAAAAGGCATACTGATGCAAAACTACATTGAGATATATTGTCTTCTAAATGATGTGCAAAATTAATAAAGAGCATTTAAAAACCTAAACCAAAAAAATGAATTGAGGTGCTGTGGGCTTTGTGGTGTTCTGTCCAGTGCATTAAAGTGACACTGTCCCATATGTTAGACTTGCGGTCCACTTGTCAAAATATTTGTCCACTCACCATGTTTGGTTCCTGCTGCTTCTTTTGCAGTCCTGCAGGCTTGGCCAGCATCGACCCATCTGTAAACTGTTGCCTGACGGGATCATGAGAGTCGGATCTGCTGCTTCAACCAAACTTTCTGAGAAGTCTGTCGCTGAGTGGTTCTCCCAGGCAGCTCACGCCAACAGCGAATCATTTTCTAGACTCAAACTGTACGCTCAAGTCTGCAGATATGATTTGGGTACGTTCCCCCCACTTCCTTCCCCTAATGCAAGGATAGCCAACATCATGCCATCCAGGTATTGTTGGACTCACCCCCCATCAATTGTAGTCCACATAGCCCCTGGTCCAGGATATTGGGAGTTACAGTCCAGTGACATCTGGAGAGCCCTAGGTTGGCTATCCCTGCCCTAAAGCCATCACTTGTAAAATTATTTCACTGTGGTTATACAATACATATGTGGTTGGAACAGAGTTGCTGATGAGATGCTGGCATGCAAAAAATGCAGCTCCCATGCTTGAAGTTACCCATACTGTAATTCCGATCTGGTACAGTGCAAGTTGTCCATGTCCCTTGACCCATATAATTTGCATATTAGCGGTGAGTTGCTAAATCAGACAGAGAAAGCTATGTTTTCTTCTAGGGTTCAGAATGTTCTGTGCAGCTACAGGGGTTGGAAATCTAATTTGATCTTGTTAGTGCAAAGTTACATTAAGTGAACCATAAGTAGTTGTTGGGGCTTTCAGGCAATCATATTTCAGGAGCCAAAAACATGAAGCAGTCGCCTTGGCCTCTGACTCTTAACTTTCTACTTTTGGGGAACTCTTTCCACATCTATTTCTTTTCTTACTCCACCCCCAGACCCTCCAGCACCCAGACCTATGCCAAGCATTTGTGGTCATGTTCAGTGCTATTTTTCTAGAAAAAGAGGTGCCAGAACTCACCATGAATCTTGTTCTCACATAATGGTAATGACGCCCACCTGAGAGGTGCTGGAACTGAGTTCTGGCTGAAAAAAAAGCCCTGGTCATGTTTATGGATGCAAAGTCAGTTTGTGAGCACTGCTGAGTTTGACAGGTGCTCTGTGTGAACTGAGAATTCAACCTAGAAAACCTTTGGCGCTCTGGTGCACTTTTGTATTTTAAAGGATGATTGGTAGACCGCCTTTGGTTTGGTTGTAAATCATTTTGGCTTATACTGGACAAGATAAAGCGACTTAACAAATCAAATAATAATAATTTCAGGGAAGGTTATCACCCCCCATGAAATAGGTATCTCTTCTCTTTCCCCTGTGTAGTAAACTGTGAAGGACCTACAGTTTGGCGGGTTCTCTATCTAAATGAATATGATGCTCTGTCAAGTTTCATTAACGCAGAAGCAGAAGGTTTGGTTAATTTCTTCTCCTTTTTCTGTTTTAAGGTCCTTACCTTGCTACACAGCCATTGGACAATTCTTTGCTTTCTCAGTCCAGCCTAGTTCCTCCCACCAGCCATCCTACATCAGTCCCGCCTCAGGTTGGAGGCAGCTCTACTCCATCATCCACCCCTTCGTGTGCTCCCAGTAATGCTGTCCCAATGAACTCAAACAGTGCCATCACCTCTGCCACTACCACGGCCAGTTCCACCATG
Source organism: Podarcis gaigeae (assembly GCF_964106915.1). Lineage (NCBI taxonomy): Eukaryota > Metazoa > Chordata > Lepidosauria > Squamata > Lacertidae > Podarcis > Podarcis gaigeae. The sequence continues at coordinate 40,899,320 of NC_139692.1, read as the reverse complement.
ACCACGACTGCCACTTCATCCTCCTCTTCCAGTTCAGGCGGTGGGATTTCAGCGAACAAACCATCATCCTTTCCACCTTTTGGCAGCATGAACAACACTACTACTCCTTCCTCCCTCTCCACGCAGTCTGCAACAGTCCAGAATGGGCAGGCGGGGACGCAGCAGCAACAGCTGCCATCCGCAGCAATCCCGGGGGAAGCCCCGTCAGTCCCTCCGCAGCCGCACTCAGAAGTTTCAGAGAGGTAACATGGCAAAGAATGATTTATCAGTTAATGTGTACTCACTTCCATTTGTATCCTGCCTTTCTTCCAAGTTGCTCAAGGTGGCACACGTGGTTCTCCCCCTCATTTTTTTTTTTTTAAATCCTCACAACTATCCTGTGAGGTAGGTTTAGGCTGGGAGATGGTGACTGGCCCAAAGTAACCCGGGTGAGCCTCATAGATGGATAGATATTTGAACTTGAACTTGGGTCTCTGAGGTCTCATTCTGACACTCTTGACCTCTGCACCATGCTGGGTTCTTATCCTTAAAGCAAAATGGGGCGATTGGGGACTTTGCTGGAACTTCCCTTCCAAGTAAGATGAGAGAAAATATGCCACCAGTTTGGCATCTCCTTTGCAGGAATCTGATTTCTTGAACAGGTGTCCTTGCTGTCATTAAAACCACACTATAGAAGTAAGGCAGTTGTTTGAGCTTCAACTTGTAGCTAGCAGCATTTTGGCCCAAACAGATCAAAGTGTATCCTTCCTTCTGTGCTATGACAGTCTCCAATATCAACCAAGGACTGTATGTGAGCTGCTAAATTTTGAAAGTATTCCAGTGCCTTAGATTGTAAGCTCCTTGGAGCAAGGCCTGTGCTCTTCTGCTTTGCAAAGTACCACACACACTAATTTTTGCAATGTGGAATTTGCAAAGATTGAATTCCCTAGGCTTCCTTCTACTTCCAGGTCAAGTGTTCCAACTCTTGTTAAATCCAGCAAACTTCTGATCAAAATTGAGGAAGTACAGTGTGAGTAATTGTACCAATGGTTACTCATCTCTGAAGGATGCCTGCATTAATTTTTTACCCTTTGGTGCTAGGAGTGCCTAATACCTTTGTGCCCCTTTTGTTAGTGAGTAATGTGTTTGCTGTGCTCTGATAAGCCTGAGATAATTGATGGGGAAGGTATATTAGCTGCAGATGCCGCAAAGGTACTGATGGCTCCCAAAAGCCGCAAATATGGCTTCCCCTTAAAATACTGCGTAGGGGAGATGGGAGTCTTTCTCTGCTGGGTGAAAAGAAGTCAGTTAATTTGTGAACACATAACACAGTCTTAACACTTACAAGGAAGAAGCTTTCTGTTTTCTTATGTTTGCTTGCTTTCTGCTTACAGCACTATGGACCGCGACAAAGTGGGAGTCCCCACTGACGGCGATTCCCACGCAGTCACCTACCCACCTGCCATCGTAGTTTACATTATTGACCCTTTCTCGTATGAGAAGAAGGAGGAGGGCAACTCCTCCAGCGTGTGGACTCTGGGTCTTCTCCGTTGCTTTCTTGAAATGATCCAAAATCTCCCTACTAACATCAGAAACATTGTTTCTGTTCAGGTAAGCTGATTCTGTGATGTGGGAAGCCAAAGGCAGCCTGTTGCTTAATGTGTTTGCCCACAGTAGTTCTTGGAAGCCTTGTTACCTTCTGATGGCTGGACTTAAAACCTGCTCTAGCTCTACAGTGGCTTTGGGTGGTTTGTGTGATTCTTTAAAGGTTCCTAACTCAAGTGCTGTTCAGGTCAGAACAGGAGAATTAAATAAATTTCTTTGGCTGCTTAGCTCTTTTTGAAAGTACCAACATGTCATTGATGTTGACCTCATCTTGTGAGCTATACTCTATGATACTATGATTCCACGCACATGGCTGTGTCCTGGTTTATTATAGTGATTTATTATTGGTTGCACAGGATATTGTGATAGGATGTTGCCCAGAGTCAAAACTGGTGCAAATGCTACTTTTTCTTTGGCATGAAGGCTGTTCCTGTCTTAATGCTTCTATATACTGGTATCAGATTGGGCAGTGTATACTTACTTACCTTTTCCTCCCTCTCTGACCTTCTTAGCTTGTTCCTTGTCAATATCTGTTACAACCAGTCAAGAACGAAGACAGGCAGATCTACACTCAGCATCTAAAATCGCTGGCATTCTCCGCCTTCACGCAATGCCGGAGGCCACTCCCAACGTCGACCAATGTGAAAACATTAACTGGGTTTGGCCCAGGTTTGGCAATGGAGATGGCGCTCAGGAGTCCAGAAGTAAGTGAGAACCATGAGTTGGTAGGCATGAAATCTGGTAAACCTCTGAAAAACACTGGCAGAATGAGATACGTATCAATAGTGTGAGTGTGTGAGTGAGCGCCTATCCCTCAGGCAAAACTGATGCTGTGTGCATGCACACAATTCTGTTTCATTTGTTTATATGGGGATCTGCTATTCTGTGGGACAAGTAATCCTGTGGTTTTAAGTGTTCTGTTTTGTGTGTGTTTTGCAGAGACCAGAGTGTATTAAGCTGTACGCCCCTCCTTTCATATTGGCTCCTGTCAAAGATAAACAGACAGAGCTGGGAGAAACCTTTGGAGAGGCTGGGCAGAAATATAATGTGCTTTTCGTGGGCTACTGTCTCTCTCATGATCAAAGGTGGCTTCTTGCATCGTGCACAGATTTATATGGAGAACTATTGGAAACCTGCATTATCAACATTGATGTACCTAACAGGTAAGGGCTGTGAAATTCATTTCCTGTATTTTGATAAGTTTAGAAAAACTTTCTTTCCTGGAAACCTTTTTATGATTCATTTAATGGTTCATGGATTTTTATGCTGATAGTGTTTTTACTGCATGTTTGAAGGGTGTTTGATTTTACACACACACACACACACACACACACACACACACACACACACAAACACACACACACACACACACACACACACACACACACGTGCCCACTCTTACTTTTTAAAGCTTTTTTAGAAGCATCTCATTTTCAAAAACAGGGTGTAAGTAATTAAATAAAGAAGGAGTAGATGCATTGATTTACTGCTTGGATCTTGCACCTTTTGAACATGTACAGAATCTTCCCCCCGTCTTGATCCTGGCTGCCCAAATATTGAAGTGTAACAGTGTCTAAATGTTCTTTGGGAGCAGTCTTAAAACATTTGTTTACTAGTAAATCTTTATTTCCTACCAGGGCTCGTAGGAAAAAGGGGTCTGCTCGCAGACTTGGTCTTCAGAAACTCTGGGAATGGTGCCTGGGGCTCGTGCAGATGAGTTCGTTGCCTTGGAGAGTTGTAATAGGACGTCTTGGAAGAATAGGCCACGGGGAGCTAAAAGGTAATATGGAAACATCTCTGAAGATATTTGTCACCCATGGAGATGCAACGTTCTGTGCAAGTTTGTCCCCTCTCTAGCAAAAATGCTTGATATGGAACAAAAATGGCACATTTAATAATGTACATAACACACACACACATTTTGGATAGAATCTATAAATGTGACTAGGCATGCATGCTCTAGAACTGTGAAGCCCTTACTGCCACAGAAAATTGTTGCAAGCAATGCAGGGGTCACAAAATGAACTTTTGCGGAGACTACTCCTTGCTCCAGGATCATTGGTCTGGAGAACAGAGTGGCCCCTGAGATCAAAGAATTATATACATATGGAAGTAATCTCCTTTTGGGGTGGAGTGTTTATGCCATGGGGAAAAGGGGCTTTCTGTCATCTAAACTGCAGTTTCAGCAGAGAATTTGGATTTAGCCCCTGCTGGCAATTTTAACACCTGAAATAGGAAAAGCCTTGTGAACAGTCACTAACTGATGAAAGAAAATAATTTCCAAAGCAGTTTGCTTGCCAGGTAGCTTAGCTTTCTTTTCCTTTCTTGGAAAAGAGGTCGGAATAGCTTAAGAAAGAAGCTTGTATACAGTGGTCCATCCAGTTTTTAATGTACCCATTTTGTGGTCTAAACATGACAGCAGCTAGCCATCATTTACATTTAAAATCATTTCCTTGGTAGCCAATCTCTCTGCTTTCATCTTTAGACTGGAGTTGTTTGCTGAGTCGCCGAAATCTGCAGTCACTTAGCAAGAGGCTGAAAGACATGTGCAGGATGTGTGGCATCTCCACTGCCGATTCTCCCAGCATTCTCAGCGCCTGCTTAGTGGCAGTCGAACCGCAGGGATCCTTTGTCATCATGCCAGGTATTTGTGAAATGCTTCTCACTTGTTGCTTCTATGAAAGCAAACATATTGGCTGTACTATTTAGTGAAATCTCTTTCTCTCTTTCTTTAAGATTCTGTATCAACTGGCTCAGTGTTTGGGCGCAGCACCACCCTAAATATGCAGACGTCCCAACTAAACACCCCACAGGATACGTCGTGCACTCATATACTTGTGTTTCCCACGTCTGCATCTGTGCAAGTAGCATCATCAACTTATACCACTGAAACTGGTTTGGATCTGGCCTTTAATACAAACAATGGTGTGTGTTTGTTTGTGTGTATGTGTTTGTGTGTCTTCAAATACTTTCATATAAAAATGTTTCCTTGATAGATATGAAAAATGAGGCCTGTAGATGATAGAAATTGAGCCCTCCCAACAAAACATAGATTTCTCTATCTCTAGACCACAAGTGGGGCTTTCCCCATCCTCCTTGGCACCTGTGGCTTCTTTAGTTGACCCCAATTTCTTAAGCACCCTTCCCCCAGAACACACAAGTCTGCCTTTCCTAGGCATAAGGTTTTTCACTGCAGCCACACCAGCCTTTTGCTTCCTTTCCAGTATCTGCACTGCTGTCCCACCCCCACCCCCCGACTTAGGTCTTCACTGTCCTCTGATAGAGTGCTTATGAGCAGCCTATTAGATCTCAACCCCATGATTACAGGGAACAGGCAAAATGGGCAGTGGCCAATTGTTTGTGTGCATGTGTGTCTTGGCATGCATATGCAGTGTCAGTTGAAGCAAGAGCTGTCTGGGACCAGCCAGATTTACAATATCACTGAATGTATTTCATGGGTGCCCAGGGATTTGAATGCAGCCCTCTGTTTCAAGCCCAGTATTCCAACCACAATGTCATGCTAGCTGTGGGTAAATAATTTCTTCATAACATTGTGTACTCTCCTTTTTTTATATAAATCATAATGATAGCAACTCTCTGTTAACAGACTCTTTGTTGTTGTATTTGTTGCTTTTCTCAAGATGGAGCAGATGGAATGGGGCTCTTTGATTTGTTAGACACTGGAGATCCTGATATTGATCCTGATATTATAAACATCCTCCCTGCATCCCCTACCGGGTCCCCTGTGCACTCACCAAGTTCCCACTTCACCCATGGAGGTGACATGGGCAAGGTAAGGTTTTATGGCAAGAAACCATATTTAAGAACTCAACCATGTGTTTGCCTCAGTGCTGATCTGGATGGCCAAGGGGTTGTCAAGTACCCCATTTCAATATTGTGGCAACCAAATATAAAAGGAATCCTTCCTTGGGATATAGTGCTGCCTTCTGCATTCCTCATATCAAAAAGGATATTGTAGAGCTGGAAAAGGGCTAGAAAAGGACAACCAAAATGATTAGAATGAAGCAACTCCCTTATGAGGAAGAGTTGCAATGTTTTGGGCTTTTTTTGTTTTCAAAGGGGAGGGGGGGAGAGATGATAGAGGTTTACAGCATTAAGTATGGTGAGAATAGAGAGAAGATTTTCTCTCTCTCTTAAAATTAGAACATGTTATCCAATGTAGCTGAATAGTGGGGTATTTAGGGGCATAGTTAATCTGTTCAATTCACTGCTTGAAGATGTGGTGGTGGTCACCAGCAGATGGCTTTAAAAAGGGATTTGGCAAATGTCTGAGGGATTAAGGCTCCTTCCTCCGGGACCAGAGGCAGCCACCCTCTGATTGCCAGTTGTTGAGGACCATGAGCAGCTGTGGCCTACTCTACTCCTGCCCTGCTTGCGTAGGCATGCTGTTGGCTGTGGCAGGAAACAGGATTCTGGGCTAGATGGGCCTTTGGTCTGATCCAGCAAGGCTTTCCTTGTGCGCTCTTTGCCAATTCCCCACCTTTTGTTTTGTCGCACCAGGGTCAAGGTACAGATCGCTTGCTCTCAACGGAGTCTCACGACGAAGTCACCAACATCCTACAGCAACCGCTGGCCCTTGGTTACTTTGTCTCAACTGCCAAAGCAGGTCCGTTGCCTGACTGGTTTTGGTCGGCGTGTCCTCAAGCACAAAATCAGTGTCCCCTGTTTCTTAAGGTAACAAACCTTCAGCAAAGTCTGGGAGGTGTGGGGATTGGTATTGTTGAGAGAGTGCTTCTAAAGACATACACTGCGTATCATTATGTAAGTTTCAGGAGAGCTTTTCGGGGGGAGTGGGGGAGTAGCAGCAACGTGGGCTTGTAGGCGGGCATTTGGTATGTACCAAGTCAGCTGGAAAGACTTGTGTCTGCACTTAACAGCCAACTACTTCGTTCAAAGCAGCAGGGTGCTCCTGCCTGCCTGATCAAGGAAGTGGCAGGTACAGCATCAAGGAGTCACTGGTGGCCAAAGACTTTCAGAGACGTGTCCCACTAAGGTGTGAGCTGTAGCGGTAGTGTAGCAAGGGGGATGCGGTGGGTGCGGGCTGCCCCGGGTGTCATCACTGAGGGGGCCACACAGCTCTCCTGGGGAGTGACGCGGTGACTTGGCCACCTGCAGGCTCCACGCTGCCCAAAATGACAATGTGGGGCTTGCGGACTCTGTGGAGGTTCAGCGCAATGTGCTCTGCCCTGGCTTGCCCCGCCCCCGGGTGCAGGTCATTTGCACTGCCCCGGACGCCCAAGCAGCTAGCTATTCCGCTGAGCTGTAGAGAGGGAAAGATGCTCTTTCTCCTTTCAGCCAAGCATTCCGGCACTGGCCTTTCGAACCCAGATTCAGGATTTGCTCAAGACTTCTTCTGATCCCTGGCTCTGAGTGCAGCAGTGAGCAGGTGCTTCTCCAGTCAAGTCTGGGGACCAGCTGAAGGCTGTGCCCTGGCTCCAAACTGAGTAGTGGGCGGCTTTGCTAAAACTAGAGAGAGCACCCAATTTCTGCCCCAGTAGGCAAGGATGAGCAACTGCACTTTGCCCTCTGCTGGGGGGGGGGGGATTGCCTGGGAGCAGGGGGAAGTTGTTGTGTTCAAGAATGTGGAGGAGTTTAGGGGGACCCTTACCCACTACTTTCCCACAAGTTATTCACTGGCTCATTTCTTTGTACTCTGCCTTCCCTGGCTAATTGTCTGTGGCCATCCATCCTATTTTGTAAATGTAGTGAGTGATAGTATAAACTTGGTTACAATTGCATTCCTTGGTTTTTTCCCCTCAGAATTTGGGGAGGGGGGGTTGTTTGGATTTCTCTCCATTTGGTCGAAGAGGATGAGATGGAAACAAAACCCAGAAAAGACTTGCGCTGTGTGTGTGTGTGTGTGTGTGTGTGTGTGTGTGTGTGTGTTCAGGGTTATAGAGGGGATCTTTACTGTGGTGGACACCCACTGGTAGGAGGGCCTCCCACAGAGCTATGCTCTAAACTCTGTCCCTATAGAGGAATTATTATTTGATTATTAGCTCGCTCTCTCTCTTTTAAAGCATTGTAATAAACACTTACTGTATGTTCTGACTTCTTTTAAAGGCTTCTCTGCACCTCCATGTGCCTTCAGTGCAATCGGACGAGCTACTTCACAGTAAACACTCCCACCCTCTTGACTCGAATCAAACTTCCGATGTCCTCAGGTATGATCATCAGTTGTGTGTGAGGGCGTGCAAAATACAGGATTTGTTGTTTAAAGGTGCAATTCTGCTATTGTAGCCATGCAGTTTGCTACAATCTGCCGGTGGTTTTCTCTTGCTTATACGCTCATTTACACAGCACAGTACGTTGAATTTATTTTAATACATCCTTCAGCACTGAGAAATTCTCAGGTTGTCTTATGAAGCTGTTCTCATAATTTATCTTACTAATGGACCAAGACCAATAGGGCAGGTAATGTGTGTGTGTGTATTGTGCAGACACATATATCTTTATATCTCAAAACATTAAAGACTCCCACATTCATTCATTTCACTGGGTCTATTTCTGAGTAGGATTTAGTTGAATAAAACCTACAGCTGTGCACACTTCTTGTGAGTAGGCCCCTTTAGTTCAAGAAGGCTTCCTTGTACCACTTGGGTTGAGTAAGGTTGTGTCTACTCTACCCCCTGGCCAACTTCCAACCTTCCCATGCATGCAGCTCCTCCCTGCTATATACACCTGGTAGCTGGAAGTGAAGCATTTTGAGCCTGCCTCTTACTGTAAGCTCCTCTGCTAACAGAAATGTGGGTTAATAAATTATATCCTAGTGACCTGTGCTGAAAAAACTGCAAAGCCTTCCCAATAATGACTTCCTGGCTGGTCCTTGTTCCCTTCTTTCCTTCTCCCAGGTTTGTGTTGGAACAGTACAACGCACTTTCCTGGCTAACCTGTGATCCTGCGACCCAGGACCGGCGGTCGTGTCTCCCAGTTCACTTTGTGGTGCTGAATCAGTTGTATAACTTTATCATGAATATGCTGTGATCTTTATCTGAACTGGGCAAGGAGAAGAAAAACACAACAACCAGAGCAACAACAAAAAGGGAAAGGATTATTTCGCTGCAGGACTAAGTTAATTATTCTCTGTGCAAGTCATTTTTTTGTGATTTGAGGGAGGGGAATGTCATTTTTGGTCACTTCCAGCAACTATTTGGTTTTGACTTGCGGTGGGGACTGCATAACCCAGGTGTTTAATTCTCCATCTGCCCCCTGCTTTTGTTGGTGTTTTGCCTATACCAGACTGATTGGAGTGATGAATTGATCAGTCGAAATGTATTATAACACATCTTTTTAGTAGCAAAGTAACCATTCTCTCTCTCCCCCAACCCCATCCCGTCACAGTATTTGTGAAGAGTATATGAGCCATAGGCCCCAGCCATGTTTAATGAATATTTTAAAAAGTATGAGCATGGAGACAATAAGAAGACAAACGAGGAAGGAAAAAAACCAGAATTTGTCGAATGCTTTTGGAACACTGCAATGTTCTTGTATCGGATTATAGTACCTAGTATTCAAAAAAAAATGCCTGCATCTCTTATTTATTGTAAGTTTTTAAATGTATAAATTGTCTTATATTTCTTAACCTCTTTTATAAAAAAAAAATTTTCCTAGAAGGTTTATACCGCCTTCTTGCTTTAAAGCAATTGGTCTAAAAATATATATGTAATCGTCTTAATTGAAAGTTGCGGTAGGTTTGCTTTTAGAGTATTATTTTTTTGTAAGGGGGGGGGTTGAGGGTATGGGGACAGTAAAATTTGTATTTGGTCTTGATGTACAGTTTAATGGGGGAATATAGGAGTTGGGGCGGGAGGGATATAAATGTCCATGCCATTGTGTGTGGGAGATTTACAGCTAAGCTGTAGTTGCAGATTATACGTGTACAGTAATGAAGTTCACTGTGTTTATATAAAATCGAAGAGAGAAAAAAAGGTACCGGGTCTTACAGCAATTTTATATCACACCTTTGCAGAGTTAACATAATGGCAATATATTAAAAGAAGTGATATTGTTAGGTGGTTTAACTTGTAGTGAGAATTTTAAAAAAGAATAATAATAATATTAATAATAATAATAATAATAATAAATTGTTTTAATTTTTTTTGTATTTTTGTTGAGGGCCGAGACTAGTTTTTTCAGGCCTCTTCCCATTTTTCAAGCAAGGAGGGTGTGCTTGCTGCAAGGACCTCCTGCTCTTCCACCTGTGCGTTTTAGCCAAGAGAGAATCTGTGTCACCCGATGAAATCGCGACACTTTCTTCTTCTTCTTCTTCTTCTTCTTCCTTTTAAAAATGCCCTTCCCTTCAGTGAAGCTGTGTCACTTTCATCTTCCAAGTATTTTGGGGTTCATCATTAGGATCCCATTCAACCTTCTCCGTGTTTGGATTAAATTACCATAAAACTGCAGCCACTGCTACCCTTGCTGTCCTCCTTTTATGGTTTGGAATTTTAGCCCAACTTTAGCTACTTTATACATACTACTATATATAAAAAAAACACAATAAGGAAAACCCAATCAGTTTTGATTCTAAGCTTTGATATGCATATGAATTGGAATATGGTGTAAATAGGTTCTCAGTGAATTCTGGTGTTTGAACTTGATTCCGCTAATGAGAGAACGACCTCCTTTCTTTTGCTCTCTCTCCTCTTTCCCACTCCCCCTTTCTCAGGCCTCTTGATCTAATCTTCTTATTGGTTTTGACACTCTGTAATGGAAGTTTCAGGCTCCCCTTTTGAAATAAACATCCAGGTTCCAGCATGGTAAAACGCCAAGGGAACGGGCATGAACTGCGCCACTCCCACCTCTTCCTCCCTTCTGCCTGTGAACCCGGTGGCTTCGTCTTCCTCCTCCACCCATGTATCCAGTCTTGAGTTGCTTCCTTGCCTTCCTGGAGGCAACACTTTGATCCCTCCCCTTTTCATATCTGCATGCTGCCGCTTTCAGAATTACTGTGCCCATCCAATTGAAGGTCTTCCGCTATGCAAGGTTGGCCCTGAGGCTGTGTTTCCATCCACAAATATTGAATCTGGACGTTATTTTGCAGGTTGTGTTAGGGCACCATATTCCACCCGAGTGGAAGCACTCGTGGAAACAGCAGCGGCAGCCATGTCGGCGGGTAAGTGGGACCCTTAGGAAAGTTGTTCCCACCACCAGCCACCTGCTGCTGCTCAGCTTCGCTTTTTGAGGTTTGGTGAGCAGTGGTGCAGACTTGTTGAGGAAGCCTTGTTAATAGCAAAGGTCACCAACTTGTCAAGCAAAATGGCTCACGGAGCCTGTTTTATAGTGCAGGCCTAACCATGTCTACTCAGAAGTAAGTCCTATTGAATTCAGTGAGGCTTACTCACAGGTAAGGGGGTTAGGATTGCAGCGCTAGTATCCCAAGTCTTCAACCCCCCTCGTAATAACCAGTTACTTTCTTTCCAAAGTACTGCAATTGCAAGTATTCAGGATATTTTTGAAATCATGTGAAGTATGTACAACCTATTTAGACCTGAAAGCATTTCTTTTTCTGTGAAAAAACAAAACTTTGAATTTCTTAATAGAATATATCAGTGGTGGCGGCAGCAAGCACTAGTAGCAACTTTTCTTGGTGTGCAAATTAAGTTGAATTGATGAAGATTTCCTGTTCCTCTTAAACTTTTACAGAGTCCTGACTGAAAAACCACCTATTTTGTTGCAAGATGAGAGTGATTAACATTTCGATGTGCTCATAATACTATATGATGATGTAAGTGCAGGTATTAAAATGATCTGCATCTCTTTCATCCCTGGGGTGAGCTTTTTGAAGTAAAACTTGGCCCCCTAAATTAGGGACTGATGTTTAAAGTAAGTGCAACATAGTCACATACAAATTTTAAATATTTGGGGTTGCATTTTACATTTCTGCTATTTATTGCATTGCATTTTCTCTCTGTGTACACCTGTCTTTGATATTCAAGTATCTGCTAACGGCAGATACTCTCCAGATGTTTCCACCTCCCTAAAGAGTGGTGCTAAAATTATTTGCCTATAGCAGAAAATGAGTCAGCCAGCATTAAGTACTTTCCAAGCCTCATGGGACTTCATTTGGAGAGCTTTAAATGTGTGCTTAATCTTCCCCACTTAAACCAGTGGAACTTAAATGCACTTTGGCTGGACCATGACTTTGGGTGTAGCACTGAGATTGCACAGACGTCCTCAAAACTCCAGAATGGACTGTGTGTTGTTGACTAGGGAGCTAACTTCATAGTAGGTCCATTTCAGGAAGATAAGGTTGCCCAGAGATTCTGCCATTTACCTGTTTAAATGATCATCGCACGGTGGTGGGACAATTGGCCTTAGGGAATAAGATGCCAGTAGAAATCAGATTTAAATTAATTGCCATGGAAGCATGCAAGGGATGTTGGGGTTAGGGTTAGCTGTTGACGGACCTGTCTGGACTCAAGTAAATGGCAGAGGAAAGAAGTTTGAACAGCTGGAAACAGTTGATCGTGAAGAAATCCCCAGCACATTTCAGGTTAAAACTATCAAAGCACAACCCCACGTGGCATTATCTTGTACCTATGGAAAGGTTATTTAACTTTATTCTCATTGAGCTATAGTATTGCTTCGTAATAAAGAGTTCTTCCATATAAGCCATCCAAAGGCTTTTGCCTCAATTTTCTGTTTGTCCCATACAGACTACACAATGCTTTGAGGATTTCTGTGTGAATCCATTTGAAATGCTGAGATTTCTGTGTCATTTTGTTAAGGCTCACAACTGGTGTTCCGGCTTGCAAAACACTAAATAGCAGAATTGCCAAATCACCTTGCTGTAGGACTACCCCGATTTTGGATGCTGCTCAGAGTAGGATGTCTGTCTTATCTTGGGTCAGAGTGCCACCTGCCAGAGCTCTAAATCACAGTTTCTGTTTCTGTGTCTCTGTCTCTCCCCCTCCCTAGACAGAAAAGAGAAAATTCATTTTGAGCTAAAACATAGAAAGGATTAGAATGTTTTTCAAAAAGGCTAGGAAGTTGAAACATGGGCATCTATCTTTCGATTTGTGGACAGCTTTAAATTGATGAAATGGCCAAGGTTGGGAAAGCCTTGCAGGCCTCATTGACTTCTTAATTCATTAGTAGTGCTGATTTATCAATTCACAGGGCATGTGCATACTTCACATGGATGGTCAGAAGGCAGCTGAGGTGGTAGCATTTCTGCAAATACCTAGCCAGCGTGAGCTATAACTTATGTTCAAACTGCTTGGTTTCCACAGTTGTGGCCTTAGATGCACACCCTTTTCTGTAAGTGTTTATTAAACCTCTCATCTTACACATCCATCTGTATGGCACAGTTAACTTACTCCTTTTTTTTGTATTTGCCTGCTCTTGGCAACTTCTTTTTCAAAGCCCTTCATTATTACAGAAAGCTCACAGGTGTGTTTAATGAAGCATATTTTGTCTTTACTGCAATATCAAAATGTGTTACTGGAAAACACTCTGATTTTGATCCTATTCAAACTGCCCTTGTGCCCTGCAGCTAGCTTTGGCACAGACTATTATTTTGTTAATTCTTAGCCATGTATGCAGACAGCATTGCTTTGGGCTGGGTTTTCCTTCTTGTCAGCTTGCTTTGTCAATTAGGCCAATTCTGCTACTAGCTGTCCTGACACAAAATAAATATATAATAATAATAATATTAATAAATAAATTTCTCGAGATGACAAAATTTTATCACCTTTGAAAATAATTTCAGTCTAAGGATCCCAAATCACATATAGAAAATACCCTTTTCTTTGCATCTGTTTCTAAAGGAGTAAAATTTCACTTTGAAAAAGTTAATCCTCAGGGTCAAACTTTTCAGGAAAGTTTTAATGTATAATTAGTAGGTTTTCCAAATAAACTGGATTTGAGAACCTTGGAAACACTTACTTGCGTTTTAAAAGTTGTGGCATCGTTACTGGACATGTTGGTTTCATAAATGTTCTTTTAAAAAGCTGGGTCACTTTAACAGGGGGAGGAAGAGGAGATTTCTTAAGTTCGTATTCAGCAGTGACATTTAATGGTCCAAGTCTGTCTGTCTGTCTGTCTGTCTGTCTGTCTGTCTGTCTGTCTCTCTCTCTCTCTCTCTCTCTCTCTCTCTCTCTCTCTCTATTTAACATTATGATAACAAAAAATACAATAAAAATAAGGAACAAACACTATTGTTGCAGAATGCCATGAACACTGAGTTGTACAAATTGTGATTGAGGAAATGGAAAAAGGTTTATACTTTTTAAAAAAAATTCAAATGGAATAAATTATTCATGAAGCCTTCCTTCATTGTGACGTCTCTTTGTTTTTTTAAAAACAACAACTCCACATGACCTTAAAAGTGACAGTAGTCTGTATGGGTTGGTTCCTGAATCAGAACTTCTTCTCCCCGCCACCTTTTCTTTGCATTTTTATCCAATCTTCGTTCCACTAGGCTCAGTCTAGGCAGTATTCATACTTGATCCCTTGCTCACTTTATCCTCACAACTTCCCTATGAGGTAGGTTAGACTGAGAGAGCTAGCGGCTGGCCCAAAGCCACTCAGCGGCCTTTGCAGCCTGAGAGTTGGGATCTCCCTAGTCTTACTTGGACACTCTTAAGCAGGGGTCAGCAAACTTTTTTAGCAGGGGGCCGATCCACTGTCCCTCAGACCTTGTGGGGGGCCGGACTGTATTTCTTTTTTTTTGGGGGGGGGGGAAATGAATGAATTCCTATGCCCCACAAATAACCCAGAGATGCGTTTTAAATAAAAGCACACATTCTGCTCATGTAAAAACACGCTGATTCCCGATGAGAAGGTGATTGGGCCAGATCTGGCCCCCAGGCCATGCTCTTAAGCAGCACACCACACTGACACCATAATACTCGCCACTGGGACCTAGTGACCGTAAAAGAAGCCCTGCTGGGTAGGAACAAAGGTCCACCTCGCCCAGCATTCTGTTCTCACAGTGGCTAACATACCTACAGGAATCCCACAAGCAGAATAGAAACTTGTTCTCAGAAGTACACTGCCTCTGATGATTGGGTGGGTAGGACACAGCCTTCATAGCTAGTAGATATAGATAGCTTTATCCTCAGTGGAGGTAGAACATGGTCAGCCCTGCACTTAAAAGCCACCAGGTAAGAAGTAGCCAGCCACACATGTGAGATCAGATGGCACAGAATCCTGCTTAGTTCTTTTTAAAAGCCCAGAGCCCTTTCCGGTTACATTACAGAGATGTTGCTGAAATGCTTGGTGGAGCCTCAGAATTGTAAAGGTAAGGTAAAGGTACCCCTGCCCGTACGGGCCAGTTTTGCCAGATTCTGGGGTTGTGCGCCCATCTCAAGAGGCCAGGGGCCAGCGCTGTCCGAAGACACGTCCGGGTCACGTGGCCAGCGTGACATCGCTGCTCTGGTGAGCCAGAGCTGCACACGGAAACGCCGTTTACCTTCCCACCAGTAAGCAGTCCCTATTTATCTACTTGCACCCGAGGGTGCTTTCGAACTGCTAGGTTGGCAGGCGCTGGGACCAAGCAGCGGGAGCGCATCCCGCCGCAGGGATTCGAACCGCCAACCTTTCGATCGGCAAGTCCTAGGCGCTGAGGCTTTAACCCACAGCGTAGGTGAATAAAATTTCCCAAAAGGCAGAGATTCAGTTCTCTTTCCCCCGATTATAACTAGCAACAGCAGAATAAAACACACTGATTTATGCAAAGCTGTTCATGTATCTTTCTCTCCTGTCATTGCTCAGACGTGAAAGACGTATGGTGACAGAAAGTTAAGAAAGAGGATCCCATAAACTAGCATAGCTTGTTGGACCACATTGTGACTTCTGCATCCTCTCTCTTACGCAAGGTGGACAGAAGGCAGCCGCCACCCTAAACACAGAGGGCTACTCAAAATATTACTGTAGCAATGTAGATTGTATTTTTAATTTTAGCAGCAATGAGTAAAACAGGGATAGGAAACCTTTGGCTGTCAAGATGTTGTTGACCCTCAGTTTCCAGCATCCCTGCTCAGTGGCCATGCTGCTTGGGATGGATAGGAGCTGGAGGGCAACAGTTCCACCATAACTGTGCTAAAATATGCCTTTATTATGTCCATACATGAAGTACTTTTAAGTTCCTGATGGCCTGAAAGGAGGACAAAAATATCAGCTACTTTTAGGCTTAGGCACCCACGATCCCTTGAGATGTTCGTTCCTGCAGTGTCTTGCTACTTGAAATTTAGCCATCGCATGGAAAGAACCTGTGTGGCTCCTTTATCCTTAGGAACATTCTATTATCTCCGGAATAAACTGGAAATGGAGTGATATCTCATCTTTACAACTACCACTCTCCACACTCCTCACCCTGGACTGCTGCCCTTCTCATTTAGCATTACATTTATACAGATTATAAGGCACAGAATAAACGAGTAAAATAAATTATATTAATAACATAAAATGACTCAATTTTAAATGATGACAAGCTGTTATCCGCATCTACTTCTGATTTTTTATTTGCTTCTTTTTTATTAGCTTTGTTACATTTAGAGTGGGATCGTATCCAACTTAAAAGTCATACCCACTGAAATGCAGGAAGCAACGTAAGTCCGGTCCTGTTAATTTAAATGGGTCTACTCTTTACTCTTGAGTATGCTAGACGTTGGCTGTAGCCCAGAATCATTTCTCCCTTCTAAGTCACCTTGGGAGAGTTCTCGTTTTTGCATAAACACTTTAAAATGACCATTAATAAACAACAACGGGCTTGCCCCTTGCTGCTGTCTTACAGGCGGGCAAAACACTGAACTCCGGGCGGAAATAGAGGAGAGCGTGATTGAAGTCACTTCCGCCCTCACGAAGGCGGGTCTTTTTGTCGTCATTCTGCTCCGCGCCGGAAGTTGGGCGCTGCCCGGCTTGCTGGGCGCCGACTACTGTTGGGAGGAAATGACGCTACGCTGCCGGAAGTAGTGTCTCATAAGGTTGTGTACGAAGGTGTGTGGTTGTTTCTGGGTCGGGGTGGGCAGGTGGGTCTGCTTCTCTTTCCTAGGTAGGGCTTGGACACCTGGGTTCCCATTTCCCCCTTTTACCCATTTACCTGAGACTCCTGGGTTCTTTCCTTAGGCACAGCCCGTTTCCTCTATCGCTCTCCTGCGTTTGCTCCTTCAGTGCCATTTATTTATCTGTTTATTATATTCTATGGATACCTCGCATTTCCCCTGGTAGCCTACATGGCTCTTTTCATCCCCGTTTTATCTCCCTAACAGCCCTGTGAGGTAGGTCAGGTTGGCACAACGGCTGGCTTGGCTATGACCAGCCAACGGAATCCATGGCAGGGTGAGGATTTTAAAACGTGGCTCTTCCCAGTCCGACACTTTTAACTCGGCCTGCCCCTTCTGGTGCCTTTCAGGTGTTGTTGGACTCCAGCTCCCATCAGCCACTGTATGGCCAGTGGTCAGGGATTATGGGAGTTGTAGTTCAGCAACGTCTGGAGGAGCACCAGGTTGGGGAAGGCACCTTCTAACCACTGTGCGACACTACCTCTCAGCCTTTGCCTAATTTCCCCACCTCCTTTTTTTGCACCCCTAACCGAAGGAGGGAGGGGATTGCCCTTTGCGTACTCATTTAAAATGCTGTTGTAAAATAACTTTTCATTGATAAAGCTCCATCCAGGTGCTTTGCAAAGTATGAGAGGAGCGTTAACAATCTACGGATGGGCACATGAGACAAATGGGAGGGAAACAGTGACTGGGATAAATAGGGGAAGAAAATGAGGTTTTTGTAATTAGTCCAGACTTTGGCTGCAGTCCTAACCCTATTTATCTGGGAGTATGCCCCATGGAACTCAGTGCACCTTCTTGAATCGACATGGGTAGGATTGCATTATTATTATTACCAGTTACAATAAGACTTGGGCTAGAGAGAATGTAGCACTGACCTTCCAAGGGAAACTTTTAGCATAAATGATACTGTTACTAGCTTTGTCAGGGAAATGTAGAAGGCTTTGGAGTTCTGCAGAATGCTTCAGGGAGGAAGCATTTAGTGTAGCTGGAAAACTTGCTTAGTCCCCCACGCCCTTGCATCAGCACCTCAGTTTCAGGGGAATCCAGTAAATCACCCTAAACAAACCATCTTTACCACAACAATTAGAGAAAGATTATTCTAGGGCCTTAAAAAATTAGGATAATTGGACAAAGTATATTTTGTTCCTCAGGTGGTTGCTATTTACTCATGACATAAACTAATGAGAGAGCGTTCTGCAGTCCTGTGTTACTTTTGCACATTGTATTCTTATTGTCTTGATTTGTTTTATCCTACAGGGAATTGCAGCCTGTGTTTAGAGATGAAACTAGCCGTTTCTTTGTCTATGTGCATCTGTTGAGGTAGGCTGCTGCCTCTGAAAACTCCTCCTGCCCTAAAGCTGCTAGTCCCTAATATTTAACCGTATACTAGCACCTGCTGACTAACAGTTAATTTCCTGGAATTTTGGATCTTCATCCGACTGTCACCTGACCCGGCTTAGCTTCCTGCGGTATTGTGGTTTCAAGGCACCTGGGGAAATGGCGGACTGCTCGGCACTGCAGTTCGTCAGCCCTTATGCTTTTGAAGCCATGCAGAAAGTAGACGTCGTGCGCTTAGCGGCCCTGAGTGATCCAGAGCTCCGGTTGTTGCTGCCTTGCTTGGTGCGGATGGCCTTGTGTGCCCCGGCAGATCAGAGTCAGGGCTGGGCCCAGGACAAAAAGCTGATCCTTCGCTTGCTTTCTGGAGTGGAAGCTGTCAACTCCATCGTAGCCTTGCTGTCTGTGGACTTTCACGCTTTGGAACAGGATGCCAACAAGGAACAACAGCTTAGGTAACTAAAAGGAGCAAGCCTGGGATTGGGAACCTGAGGGGGCTTCCAGATATTGTGTGCACTCTGCCTCCCATCAACCCCAGCCAGCACAGCCCAATAATCAGAGATAATGGGAGTTGTAGCCCAGCAGTGTTTGGAGGGCCACAAGTTTCTAGCCCTGGGTGAGGCATTTCTGGAGGGGGATGTGCTCCTTCAGTCTACTTGAGCAGCTGTGTGTTCTGTCCTCTTGCTAGGCATAAGCTTGGAGGGGGTAGTGGCGAGAGCATCTTGGTGTCTCAGCTGCAACATGGCCTCACCCTGGAGTTTGAACACAGCGATTCTCCACGGCGCCTCCGTCTTGTGCTTAGTGAACTGCTGGCAATTATGAACAAGGTGAGTTTCTTCCCTCCCACTGCCTTAAGGAACTTCTTAATTTGTACAAGATTCTTCTTCTTTTTCTTTCCTTTTAAAAGAATTGATTGGCAGGTGCCCAGACTGATTTGAAGTACTTTGGCAGGGGTTTTCGCCTGTTGTTTTTTAACAGTGGCAATGACAGGATCCTCCCCCTGCTAGCACAAAAATACAAAATTCCAGCGTACCGCTGAAATGAATAAAGTTGGGGTGGGTAAAATAACCATCAGTGGATTTTTGCGTGAAGGGGTTGTGAGCTCAGTTCAGGTTTGGTGGTCTCACAAATTTCAAGTAGTGTGAGGTCCAAGAATGACAGAGGTCCAAGTAATGGTTTGACCAAACTGCGGGAGGAAGTGGAAGACAGGAGTGCCTGGCGTGCTCTGGTCCACGGGGTCACGAAGAGTCAGACACGACTAAACAACAAACAAAATGAGAGGTCCAATAATTTTTTTGGCAAACTGGGATTGGTTGTTGGTTTTATAAATAGGAGGGAATCTGGTAGAACGGTTCCAGCTACATATAAAACGGTGTGGTCTTTTTAAGGGTAAGCAGGATCAACTGAAGAAGCATTAGATAAACTGAAACATTTTTTTTATTTGTTAAAGAAAAACTTAATAAAAATTTATATATATATATAAAATAGATAAACTGAAACATGGATCTCATTACTGGAGTTTTTTTTGTTATAGTTTTTTTAAAAGAAGGAAAACAGTAGAAGAAAAAAATAGAACTATATGTATTATAGCAGGTCAAACAGAAGATTCTTTATTTATGTTTGTATAATTCATTGTGCTGTAAATAAATGCAAATATGAATTCTAAAGTGGGGGTTATTTACATTTATAATACAGTTGAGGATTTTTTAAAATGGTAGTTAGAATAAATTTCCTGGACTCAGAATTATTTAATATTCAGCCTATATCTTTTGCACCAGCCTTCAGTTGGTTGGTGGATTTTGGGCTACCAGTAAAACGAAGAAAGAAGATCCCGCAAGCCTGAACGTCTGCCCTCCCTGGGTGTTCTCAGGCCTCACAACTGGTGTGTGTTCTGTTTTAAAGAGCCTCTCTAAATACAACTTTTCTTTGCAGGTGGCTGAGGCCAACTGTGAGTTTTTTTTCAAGTCGTCGGAGCTGTTTGAGAGCCCTGTTTATTTGGAGGAAGCCGCTGATGTCCTCTGCATCCTCCAAGCTGGTGTGTGCTCTTTGAAGTCGTAACTGCTTCTTAAAAACCGATTGAGTCCAAATAAATGACTTGTTCCCAAGCTGTGTGAGGGGGCCACCTTGTGCTCCTTGGAGCAAAGGTGGGATATAAATATGATGATGATGGATGATGATGATATTATTATTATTATTATTATTATTATGGCACAGAAAGAAATTTCCTCTCCACTGGGAGGAAATCCACAATTGCTGCCAGTGAGAGGTTCCTTCTCTCCCGAAGTATTCACAAATGCTCTCCCGATTTGACTCTCAGGACTGAAAGTTGTCGGTGGGCGTTGCTAATATTTTAAAACTATTTCAATTCAGAACTCCCATCGCTCTTGCCTATTGTGGACGTGGCTGAAGCTTTGCTGCATGTGAAAAACGGCGCTTGGTTCCTCTGTCTCTTAGTAGCCAATGTTCCCGACAGCTTTAACGAAGGTAACCTACACAATTCATACCAAACTCATTCTCTGAATGCGGTTCCTTTTGTGTAGCCGAAACAGCACCACCCAAGCACAGGTGGGGAGGACTTGGCAGATTTGGGGGGACCCCAGGGGCATACGGGAAGCTCAAAAACCGCCCAACACAGACTCATTATGCTCAGTGGGCGTGGAAATGCTGATAGACTCAGGGTGAGGGGAGTGGGTCGAAACGGAGTGTTTTGCAAAAGGGTATGGTTGGCTGGAGCCCTGAGTAGGGGGAACACTGTGCACTACAACAGATTCACTTGTATACTGTAACTTACAGCTTTCTTTTACTTCAAATCACACAAAGACACAAACACTATCTATTACCAGTGCCAGCTACCTGGGGTAGAAGTTGTGGCCAGTTGCTGGCAGCTGCTGTTTTATAGATGGCAGTGGGGCACATAAATTGCCATTAGCAATTTGCAGCTTCCTCTTCCTTTACAAGCCATATTTCTGTTATTGACTTTCTCCACTGTGTGTCTTCCGGAAGTTTTCTGGACTACAGCTCAGATCAGCCCCAGCCAGCACAACTGTACTAAATCCAGACATTCGCATACGCCTTTGGTACCCGACACTCCTGAGTGCCGGGTTTGTGCATAAAATAAAATTAGACCGAATGGCAAAGGAGCAATTTGGCTTCTAAACACATTTAGCTTAGGTGAGATTCCCCCCCCCCCCCCGAAGAGAAATTTGCCAAGTCTTGGAATAACCAATAGCCGCTAGGAAATTTTGACGTGGTGTCGTAATGTTTTAAAATAGACAGGGTTTTGCAAAGGAGAAGCAATTTATGTCCAATGTTGAGGGGTTGTCAGATGGCAGAGGTGGTTGCTCATGAGTAACCAGGCAGGACTCCGACCTGTCTTTTACAGGCTTTATTAGGTTAAGTGCAAAAACTATTTACAGTGCAGAAACCCAAAGTTCATGTCTGCCTCAATCGCTAGCAGAATCCGGGAGTGCTTGTTTCCGGGACATCCCCCAACACAAAAGTCTTGTTACGCTCAGCCTTTTCCTTTGCGCTTTAGACCTCTGCACAGGGTGGGCAACGGAAGGGGCATGCTTCCCTCCTGGCCGGCTTGGCCAGGAGTGGTGCTGAGGCTCCCCCCAGCATCCTCTGGTCCTTTCCTGTCTTCCCCACTGGAGGTGGGGCATTCCTCATCACCAAAAGAGGAACTGCTTCGCAAGATTTTCGGAGGCTCCCTGTAACACAACTGCCCCTCTGTTTCCTGCCCCTGTTCGATGGCAGTTCCCTGACAGGGGTCATAACCAATCACACACAGTAACCCCCCTCTCCCTTTGGCTGGTTTCAGTGTGCAGGGGTTTGATCAAGAACGGCGAGCGGCAGGACGAGGAAAGCTTTGGAGGCCGCCGCAGGACAGAGGCTCTCCGCCAACTCTGCAAGATGAACCCTGCCCAGGCACTGAGAGTCCGAGGCATGGTGGTAAGTCTTTGCAGAAGAGTTGCGTGGGCCGACTGAAAGTGAGCTTTGGGTTGCTGGTGGGGTGTTCGTAATGGCTGGGAGACCTGCAGGCTGTTCAGGAAGGAGCAGGGCTTGGAGGGAGGGAGATCCAGTGACTTTCTTGGATGCAAGTAGTGGCTCAGTGCTGTATTTTTAACAGGCAAAACGACATCAACGCCGTGCTACAACTACTATCGTCAGCTGTCTAAGCAAAGGACCTGCGCATTGCGACCTGCTGATTCCTAGATATGATATTTGGGTGGGTCAAGGGGTCTTAAGAGGGCTTCCAGGACTGCTCCTCATCCAGGGCAAGGCAGCCACAATTGCCACAGACATCCGCTGCAACTTGAAGAATTTGTGCTTGAGCTTTGTTTTTCCCATACTTCCTCTCCTTTCCGTTCCCTCGCTCATCGTGTCTTTTTTATTATGTGCAGGGATTGCCAGAGAACCAATTTTTATAAGTTGCTCTGAGAACCTTTTTTGCTTAAACTAGGACAGGGTATAAATGCTGTAGATAAAAAATGTCATTGGTTCCTGTCCCTTTTGTGTCTACACGTCTGCTTGGGGGAATCGCCTTCCAAATTAAATATTTTTTATTACATTCATTTACTGCCCTTTGTCTGAGGATCACAAGGAGGTTTGCAAGTATAAAAACACAAAAGACACATAGCCTGATCACGAGAAAGACAATACCATCCTGCGCCCAGATGTAAAAGGCCGAATAAACACCTGAGCATGTGTGGCTTTTTCCACTTTCTGTTTCCTTTTGGGTCAGGTGGAAGAGTGCCACTTACCTGGACTTGGTGTTGGTTTAACTCTGGACCACACCAAAAACGAGTCTTCGGAGGACAGTGTCAGTGATCTCGTCTGCTTTGTCAGTGGTTTGTTGCTGGGGACCAACGCTAAAGTCCGGACTTGGTTTGGGACTTTTATCCGGAATGGGCAGCAGGTGAGTGTTGCTGACATTTCCGTTCCTTGGGGTCCTGGTGCTTTAATTAGCTATGTCTGTGAGAACGTCTGTGAATTCTGAAGGTTCTCATGCTGCTTTGGAAAAGTGGAATTTTATGGATTTGGCTCGAAATGCAAACCGAATTGGAATTTCTGCTCCATCCCTGATTCTGACTCACATGGGAACCTAAAGCCTTGCTGTTCTCCCAAAGAGAGAGCACTGTATGGTGTAATAGGTAGAGTGTTGGACCTGGGAGACCAGGGTTCGAATCCCCACCCAGCAACCTCACGGGGTTGTTGTGAGGATAAAATGCGGAAGGGAGGATAATATGCACTACCTTGAGCTCTTTGAAGGAAAAAGTAGTAAATAAAAGTAAGAAATAAAAAGTTATATATAACTTTTATATATGTAAAAGTTTTTGTGTGTGTGAGAGAGAGAGAGAACTGTTGTGTTTTATATGAATTTGTCAATATTTTATAGGTAGTATATAAATCTAAGAATTAAAAAGAACTGTACAGTATGTGTGTGTGTATGAATTTGACAATGTTTCATTGAAATTTGTTAATGGTATAATGTATTTATGTTTTTAAATGCAAGTCCCTTGAATGGTAACAAATAGCTAGCAAGTCTAGCAATAGCAATAATATCTGTTTTGAAAACAGAGCTTTACAGCACTTTTGAGCTTTTTAAAAGGACCCCTGACAATTCAGTTGCGAATGATTCTGGGGTTGCAGCGCTCATCTCTCTTTAAAGGCCGAGGGAGCCAGCGTTTGTCCGCTTCCACAGACAGTTTTTCAGAGTCATGTGGCCAGCATGACTAAGCTGCTTCTGGCGAACCAGAGCAGTGCATGGAAATGCCATTTACCTTTCTGCCGGAGCGATACCTATTTATCTACTTGCACTTTGACGTGCTTTTGAACTGCTAGGTTGGCAGGAGCAGGGACCGAGCAACGGGAGCCTACCCTGTTGCGGGGATTCGAACCGCCGACCTTCTGATCGGCAAGCCCTAGGCTCTGTGGTTTAGACCACAGCACCACCCGTGTGGTGCTTTTTGAGCTTTTAAGGGAAGCTAAAGCGGGGTGGGGAATGAGTGTGAATAGGAAGCTGTTAAGGCCCTTTCAAAGGATTGTGCTGTTTTTGCTGGGATTGCCGCCTCGTGACGTTTCCTCCTTTCTCCTGCGCAGAGGAAGAGGGAGACGGTCAGCTCGGTGCTCTGGCAGATGCGTCGTCAGCTGCTCCTGGAGCTGATGGGGATCCTGCCCACTGTCCGCAGCATGCATGTGCCGGAGGAAGCGGAGGCGGACATGGAGCCCAATGTCTCTGTGTACTCGGGGCTGAAGGAGGAGCACGTGGTCAAAGCCAGCGCCCTCCTGCGTCTCTACTGCGCTCTGATGGGCATCGCAGGGCTGAAGTAAGCACCTTGGGCGTTCTTTTGTCGGCTTGTATGTACAGAAGCACACACAAGAAAATGGTACTCGTCAAGGATGATAATTCACCAAGACATTCAGGTGGCATGATAATAGTAATAATAATAATATAATTTATTATTTATACCCTGCCCATCTGGCTGGGCTTCCCCAGCCACTCTGGGCGACTTCCAACCAAATATTAAAATACAATAATACATCAAACATTAAAAGCTTCCCTAAACAGGGCTGCCTTCAGATGTCTTCTAAAAGTTTGGTAGTTGTTCTCTTTGACATCTGGTGGGAGGGCGTTCCACAGGGCATGTGCCACTACCAAGAAGACCCTCTGCCTGCTTCCCTGTAACTTGGCTTCTCGCAATGAGGGAACCGCCAGAAGGCCCTCAGAGCTGGATCTCAGTGTCCGGGCTGAATTATGTGGGTGGAGACACTCCTTCAGGTATACTGGACTGAGGCCATTGAGGTCTTTAAAGGTCAGCACCAACACTTTGAATTGTGCTCGGAAACGTACTGGGAGCCAATGTCTTTCAAGACCGGTGTTATGTGGTCTCGGCGGCTGCTCCCAGTCACCAGTCTAGCTGCCGCATTCTGGATTAGTTGTAGTTTCCAGGTCACCTTCAGAGGTAGCCCCACGTAGAGCACATTGCAGTAGTCCAAGCGGGAGATAACCAGAGCATGCACTACTCTGGGGAGACAGTCCGCGGGCAGATAGGGTCTCAGCCAGCGTATCAGGTGGAGCTGGTAAACAGCTGCCCTGGACACAGAATTGACCTGTGCCTCCATGGACAGCTGTGAGTGCAAAATGACTCCCAGGCTGCGCACCTGGTCCTTCAGGGGCACGGTTACCCCATTCAGGACCAGGGAATCCTCCACACCTGCCTGCCTCCTGTCCCCCAAAAACAGTACATAACAGTTGCAATCATTACTAAAGTACCCGGAATGAGGGCAATGCAGTTCCTCCTGAATCACCCTTGTTATTTGCAGATTTGGGCCCCGTTTGCCTTACAGTTTGGGGCTGACCCATCCACAACACACATTTAAAACTCTTTATCATACCACTTTAAACACTAATGGCATCCCCCAAAGAATTCTGGGACCTGTAGTCTGTTAAAGTTCCTGAGAGTTGTTAGGAGACCCCTGTTCCCCTCACTGGCCTACAAGTTCCAGAGTTCCCTGGGATGAGGGATTGATTGTTAAACCTCTCTGGGAATTATAGCTCTCTGAAGGGATCAAGGAGGCAGAGCATAGCCATCAGTGGCCTTTTCCTCTGCGGATATGCCCAATTCCTCTCTTAAAGCCATTCAAGTTGGTGACCGGTGCTCTTCCTCTTGTGGGAGGGAGTTCCACAGTTGCAACGAATCGCTGAGTGACAGAAATTTGTTTTGTTCCTCCTGAATCTTCCAAGAAAAGAACCTTTGGCAGGCTGATAACTTTTATTGAGGGCTTGTGACTCACATAAATATTTGTGCCTGCCCCACAACCCCCTGCATCTCTGAGGAAAATGCTTTCTTGTCCTGACGAGACGGCGGGGCTCTCTCTTTTGTCTTGGTGGTGTCCAGGCCGACGGACGAGGAGGCTGAGCAGCTGCTCCAGCTCATGACCAGCCGCCCCCCGGCCACTCCAGCCGGCGTCCGCTTTGTCTCGCTCTCCTTCTGCATGCTGCTGGCCTTCTCCACGCTTGTCAGGTACCCTTTCGATGGCAGGCGGAGGAACCCTTTTGTCACAGGGTGGGGGGGGGGAGAGAAAATGTGGGGGGACAACATTGGCCAAGCATTGTTTTGAAGCTCTCCCGTTCCCACCTGCAGAGGACTTTAGACCATAGGTAGGCAAACTAAGGCCCGGGGGCCGGATCTGGCCCAATCGCCTTCTAAATCCGGCAGACTGTCTGGGAATCAGTGTATTTTTACATGAGTAGAATGTGTGCTTTTATTTAAAACACATCTCTGGATTATTTGTGGGGCACAGGAATTCATTCATTATTATTTTTTCAAAATATAGTCTCCCCCCCCCCCCAAGGTCTGAGGGACAGTAGACCGGCCCCCTGCTGAAAAAGTCTGCTGACCCCTGTTAGACGTCCTGCCTTGCAGAAGCCTTTAGGACTTGTTGACCCTTTAATAATGTCCAGCATTTTCCCAGGGGTGGAAGTTTGGATGGAAGAAGGCAGTTGGTTTTATTGCAGAGTTATTGCCGTGTGCAGGATTGTGGGTGATGGGGTGAAGCTGCAGGTATTCCCTTATGTCACAGAGGGGCAAGGTAGTAGTAGTAGTAGTAGTAGTAGTAGTAGTAGTAGTAGTAATATTTATACCCTGCCCATCTGGCTGGGTTTCCCCAGCCACTCTGGGTGGCTACCAACAGAATATTTATAATAATAATAAAGGAGGCAAGGAGAAGAGTCCCTTCCATTGGCTGAGCTTCCCTGGTGTCAGAGAGGCAGGGCCTATACTGTTCTAGATTCCTCTGCTGTCTGAAGCTAGGCAGATGATAGTGCTTTTGGGGTGATTGGTTGTAGTGCCTCGCTATGAAACGCCTTCCCTGCATCAGTCAGTCAACCATCACCTACCCTTTTTAATATTTGGGATCAAGTGGGGGAGGGGAAGTCACTGCCCTTCTAGTTTCCTAGCTAGGTTTTTATTGTATTATTATAATTAATACCCCACCCCATCTGACTGGGTTCCCCCAGCTGCTCTGCGTGGCTTCTAAGACGTATTAAAACATAATAAAACGTCAGACATTAAAAACTTCCCAATACCAGGACCGGCTTCAGATGTCTTCTGAAAGTTGTGTAGTTCTTTATCTCCTGGACACCTGATGGGATGGCCTGGCTCGGTATAATAACATAAAACAATGGGGACTAGTTGACTCTTTCATCTGCATCTATAACGGGAGCATCTTCTTTTATGTAGCACTCCTGAACAGGAGCAGCTGATGGTGATGTGGCTGAGCTGGATGATCAAAGAAGAAGCCTATTTTGAAAGGTGAGGAGAGAGCGGGCCTTTTTCTGCTTTCCCTGGGAAAAATTATGCAGCCACTGAAGTGTTTTCAAAATAATAATAATGATGATGATGATGATGATGATGATGATGTCCTCGTTGTCAACTCTTCTCCTCCTCCTCCCGTCTCCTGTTCCAACAGCACTTCTGGGGTATCAGCATCCTTTGGCGAGATGCTGCTCTTGGTTGCCATGTATTTCCATAGCAACCAGCTCAGCGCTATCATCGACTTGGTCTGCTCTACTCTGGGGATGAAGGTAAGCACTCCTGCCTTGTGCAGTGGCGTCCTTCTTTGCTTTCTCCTCCTGCAGAAGGCTGGACGTAATGGGCCGTTGGCCTGATCCAGCAAGCTTTTCTATGTTCTTACACATGTAACCCTTTTGTTTCAGATTGTTATTAAGCCGAGTTCTCTGAGCCGCATGAAGACCATCTTCACGCAGGAGATTTTCACGGAACAGGTGACCCAGCCCATTCCATGCTCAGTCTGTGTGGCTCTGTTGCAAAACGCCTTTGAAAAGTTGCCCTGCTGTTTTTCTGTCTATTCAGACCTCTCCTTCCTTTCCTTTACTCCCACTCTACCCCGGCTCTTCCAGCTATTTTCCCTTCTCATCCTACCCCTCCCTCCTCTCTTGTTTCTTCCTCTTTACTTCTGGGGAAGTAAATGACAGGGCTGCATTGCAGCAGCAGCAGCAGCAGCAACAACAACAATAATTGTATTATATATCCCCCGCCCATCTGGCTGGGTTTCCCCAGCCACTCTGGGCAGCTTACAGCTCATAATTTTTTAAAAGACATTAGACATTAAACTTCCCTAAACAGGGCTGCCTTCAGATGTCTTCTAAAAGTCAGGTAGTTGTTTATTTCCTTGACATCTGATGGGAGGGTGTTCCACAGGGCGGGTGCCACTACCGAGAAGGCCCTCTGCCTGGTTCCCTGTAACCTCACATCTCGCAGGGAGGGAACCGCCGGAAGGCCCTCGGCGCTGGACCTCAGTATACCTGAAGGGGGGAAGAGACGCTCCTTCAGGTATACTGGGCTGAGGCCATTGCAACATCTTTTGAGCAGTCCAGGATGATAAATCCAGTTCGGGAATGTGGTGTGGGCAGGTGAGCAAAATCTCACTGGGTCAATAATGAAATTGAAGGTTTTTTTCTGACTGAATTTATTTTATTTCATAACATTTATGAAATGAATGCTTGATTGTAAAAACAAAAAAACACCAGCCCCTTCAAAGTGGTTTACAGAAGAATAAAATGGTGAAATGATCAGCAGAAACACTTTTAAACATTCAAAAAACAAGTAAAATCAACAATAAGCTAAAAACCTGATTAAAACTCATGTCAACATTTCACCTGTCTCGATGGGCTTTCCTGACGTCAATAGGCAGGGAGTTTCAAAGTGCAGGTGCTTCCATGAGTATTATGGGGCAGCTGTAACAGGGCCAGTTCTGCACATTGAAGCGGCTGAGGGGGAAGGAGATCTCACTAGTCCCAACTTGCTGAGTTCTGCTCCGAGTAGGCCAACTGAAAACCATGAACCTAAATTGATTTCCTGGTGCTCCTAGATACAGTTGAATGGCGCTCTGCTCCATGTGTTCTTCCTTCCCTGTTGGCGCTGTTCTGCTGTTCCGTTTCTGAAAGGTTAATGAAGTCAAGGCCTCTCTCCGTCCCAGGTGGTCACAGCTCACGCAGTCCGTGTGGCCGTCACGGGAAACCTCAGCGCCAACATCACCGGATTCCTGCCCATCCACTGCATCTACCAGCTTCTCCGGAGCCGCTCTTTCACTAAGCACAAAGTCTCCATCAAGGTGGGTGACTGCGTCTGCGGGACCAAACTCTCTTGCATCCGGAAGGGACAAAGGGGCTTGCAGAGCCCTCGCTTTCCTCCTGCAGAAGGTCCCAGGTTCAATCCCCGGAAAAAATCTCCCCTGTCTGGAATCCTGGAGAGCTGCTGCCAGTCAGTGTAGACAGCACTGAGTTAGAGGGACCAAGGTGTCTGACTTGCTATAAGGCAGCTTCCTATGTTCCTGTTTAAACCAGTCCTCAATTCAGAACCCTTAAGACTGGGATATTGCTTTATTTTTCAAGGCAGTAGGACTCAGAAAAAGCCCTTTCTGAAAACCCCAGAGAGCCACTTGTTAAGAGCAGACAGTGCTGAGCTCTGATGAACCTAATAACCTGACACGGTTTAATAGTAATAATAATAATTAATCATTTATACTCTGCCCATCTGGCTGGGTTTCCCCTGCCACTCCGTGTGGCTTTCAACAGAATAATAAAAACACAAACATCAAACATTAAAAACTTCCCTAAACAGGGTTGCCTTCAGATGTCTTCTAAAAGTCAGATAGTTGTTTATTTCCTTGACATCTGGTGGGAGGGTGTTCCACAGGGTGGGTGCCACCACCGAGAAGGCCCTCTGCCTGGTTCCCTGTAACTTTGCTTCTCGCAGTGAGGGAACTGCCAGAAGGCCCTCAGAGCTGGACCTCGGTGTCCGGGCTGGATGATGGGGGTGGAGGCACTCCTTCAAGTATACTGGGCCGAGGCCATTTAGGGCTTTAAAGGCCAGCACCAACACTTTGAATTGTGCCCGGAAACGTATTGGGAGCCAATGTAGGTCTTTCAGGACCTGTGTTATATGGTCTCGGCAGCCTGTAGCTCAAAATGTAGAGCATTCTTTTTTATTACTTACTGCAATTATTTTTATACCTCGCCTTTCAGGATATAAATCCTACCAAGGTGCCACATTGAATGGCATATTTTAAAAACACAACACAATTTTTAACCTAGCACAGACACATTATAATGTGTCCCACGTAACCATTGATGGTAGATCACCCAGTGGTGAGGAGGTAGTCCAACTGGAGCAGGCCCTGAGGTGGTCTTCACCTGCCTTCCTCTGTCTGCATACTTTGCATGCAGAAGGTCCTGGGTTCAAATTCCTGGCTTCACCAGACATGGCTGGGGAAGGCTCTTGAGCAGACTTCTGGAGTTCTGCTGGCAGTTAGAGGGAACTGTGGGGGACAAATGACCTCAGGTGAGATAAAGCAGAGCTGAATGGTTGAGCACACAATTTGTACGCCAAAAGTTGTGGGTTCGAACCCCAGAATCTCTAGTTCAGAGACCTTGGGGGTTGCAGGGCAAACTAGCTATTCATTAAGTATGAAAGGAGTTGGGTTCATTTTCCTCTTTACTTAGCCAAGACTTGAAATACTAAGTTTACTCTCCTTTTTTGGTTTTTTGAAGGACTGGATTTATAGGCAGCTGTGTGAAACCACCACTCCGCTCCACCCTCAGTTACTCCCCCTGATCGATGTCTACATCAACTCTGTCCTCACACCGGCATCAAAATCCAACCCGGAAGCCACAAATCAGCCAATCACAGAGCAGGAGATCTTGAATGTTTTTGAAGGACTAATGGGGGTATAGCTAATTTCTCTCTCTCTCTCTCTCTCTCTCTCTCTCTCTCTCTCTGTGTGTGTGTGTGTGTGTGTGTGTGTGTGTGTGATGTTGTATCTGGCTTTA
Organism: Podarcis gaigeae; assembly: GCF_964106915.1. Taxonomy (NCBI): domain Eukaryota; kingdom Metazoa; phylum Chordata; class Lepidosauria; order Squamata; family Lacertidae; genus Podarcis; species Podarcis gaigeae. Next base: position 40,868,516 of record NC_139692.1, on the reverse strand, counting down.
TAATTTCACTTTATTTGTTCTACGGACTGTAAACATCAAATACAGTTTAGGGTTCTCAGAAATAACCATGGAGGAGCAGGTGGGGTGGGGGAACACAGTTCCTTTTAAAAATAGTATAGCAAATTGGAAATAGTTTTTAAAATGATAATTTTGACTTAGAATGCTTCTTAAATTATTAAATGAGGAGGCAGAGAAGCACCTACACCACCTTGAGCTCCTTGGAAGAAAGGCAGGGCAAAAAAGGCAAGAAATAAAATAACGATAACAACAATATCCTTCTCTCTAACAGTTCTGACCCCCGTTTAGTAACAATTCTGATGGCTTATATTTTTCTGTGACCTTAAGTCTGGAGTCTGCCATTAAAACTGAGATGCTGAATTCATTTGCATTCCCCAAGTGCAGAGAAAAAAATCTGAGATCCTCCGTCCCTATAAAGTGGGCCGTGTAGAAGAGAATGGGTTGTCGTGCCGACCGAGCCGTTTTCGGCACTCGCCAAGGCAGCCTGGTGAATCCGCCTTCCGTAGCAGCTGATGGCAAAACGAAGAACGTGCCCTCCTGTATCTAGGATTATTTATGGTGCTGAATTCCTAGCAGGCTAATACTCGCTCCTCAGTTGTAGGCCCAAGCCACAGTACTAAGCAAACTCAGGGGTCTGGCTTTAAGTTTAATGCAAGGCTGGGGTGGGACCTTTGGCCCTGCAGATATTGCTGGGCCTCCCAGCTCCCATCCCCATCCCACCAGCATGGCCAGTGGTGGCCTGGGATGATGGGAGTTGTAGTCCAGCAAGACATCACCCTGTGCTCTCCTATATGAATGCGCCTTGTGTCTTCTGTGCCTTTTTCATACGTAGGGAGAGAACGCTCGCCTGAATCAGCGTTACGGAATCACAGCCCAACTTCTCGTCCTGTATTACATTCTGTCTTACGAAGAGGCAATCCTAGCCAGCTCCAAGACCCTGGGTACGTGTTGGGATGTAATGTTTGCAGGACAGCGTGAGTTTTCAGCAGGCTCTAAGTAGCTGAGAATATATGAGCAAATGTCTCCAGTCGGATCGTTTCATAACTTAGGTTGTTTCCTTTTTTATTTTAGAATAGTTCAGTTGTTTTTATTTATTTTTATTTTGTACTTTGTGTTTTTATATTTTTACCTGTGAACTGTCCTGATACCTGCAGGTATAGGTGACATATAAATTCTAATAATAGTAATAATAAAATGAAATGAAATAGAATAAAATAAAAGTAAAAAGAGAATAAAGAGGGGAAGAGTGGAAGGTATATCACTATATATTCAAACAATTGCACCTCCATATAACTTGGGTTGTTTCAAAACCCTAAAATGTATTTTATATAATTGACTTTTTATTTCTATTCTTTGTATATCCTATTGTTGTTTTATTGCTATGGCCAAGGCCTGACACAAATAAAGATTCATTCATTCATTCATTTCTTAACCTAACCATACATGGCCCTCTGGTTCGTTAGCTCCTTCATGCAGGGGCAGAGAACCTATGGCCCTCTAGATGTGGCTGTCCTGGCTCCCACCCAACACTCACATGAAGATTTGAAGTAGGAAAGAGATCTTCATTCAGGCAGGCCCAGCAGCAGACACACAGGGCTCAGGAGTTTGGGAGCAAGGCAAGCAGTTCTGAGCCGGACAGAAGCAACAAAGAAGCCCCAGTCAGCCACTGCGGTGCACCCACCACCAAGGTTTTAAAGACAAGGTGTTGGGCATTCAATTTCAAGACCCTCTCGCCTTTTGGGGATGTCAGGATTATAAGCGTACACTCCGTCTGGGCTGGTGGGCCTGCTCCCATCTGCAAATGTGGCACCTGATTCTAGGCAGCAGGCTTTCACCCTCCTGTTCAGCTTCCCCCAGTCTGGCTTCCTGCTTCCCCTTCCAAAGCATAAGGGAGAGGTCGCTCTGCTCCATCCCATGTCCAATTCCCAGAATTCCCTAGGAAGAGATGGATTGTTAAAGCACTCTGGGAATTGTCGCTCTCAGTGGGGAGTGGAGAGTTATAGCAATTCCCAGAATCCTTAAAAGTCATTTATTTACTTAATACTCCCCCCACCCCAATCTTTTCTCCAAAGAACTCAAGGTACAGTTCCCAGGATTTTTTAGCTGTTTCATGTGGTATGACACCGTTTTAAATCTGAAGCTTGCTTTTAACTTTTTTTTGCTTTTGTTTGTAACCCTTGTAATGCTTTTATTGGTATGGTTTTTGTCTTTTTAATGTTGCAAACCGCTTTGATATTTTTTTCTGATTTAACTGTATATAATTACTTTCATAAATGAAGTAAAGTAAATAAAGTAAATAAAGTAAAGTAAAGTAAAGTATCAGGGCAGATAAAGTGGCTAGAATCCTGAATAGCTGTAATATTTTGTCTTGAATGATTGCCATTTGATCAGCTGTAGTTCTTGACTGACCGGCAGGCGACTTTCCTTGTCTCTTTCACAGCTGCCATGCAGAGGAAACCCAAGTCTTACTCCCCGGCGTTGATGGACCAGATCCCGATCAAGTATCTCATCCGGCAGGCCCAAGGGCTGCAGCAAGAGTTGGGAGGTTTGTCTGTCTTGAAAGTTTGTGGAGGTTGTGTGCGCAGGAGAAACAAGCCTCTGTTTGGGATCTAAATAATAATGATAAAGCTCATAAAGACGCTGAAATGAAGAGAGTCTGAAAATGGCTAATGTCATTAGCAATAAAATATGACACCAATGAAACTGCATATTGTGGAATGCAACAGGTATTATTTGTCCTGTTGAGTATGCTGGATAAATTTGTCCATCACAGCAGTCCATCACAGAAGTCTCTCAGGGTTTCTTTTGCCCTCTAGCCGCACAAAGTTTTTTTGAAAGTGCCATCTCCCAGATTAGGTTTTGCCATTTTTGTACTTTTATTTAATGTTATTTAATGTTATTATTTTATTGTATTGTATTGAAATAATTTTTCTTTGATATTTCCAATACAAAGTTATAAAAATCCAAATATATAACCGTATACTGTACAGAAATTTCTCTGAATCTCAGGACTTCCCCACCCCTTCCATGGAGTCCCATTTTAAACATTTAAAACTGCATCTTCTTCCAAACTCTTAACTTTTATATTAATCCATATTGTTCATGGTAATTGTTACACTATAAGCGAAATCAGAATCCTGCCAATATTTCCATCTGCTTACAGTGGTCTCTTAGATACGTTATAAATTTTCCCCATTCTTTCATCAAGCTTTTATCCTCTTGGTTCCTGAGTTTTCCAGTCAGCTTTGCCATTTTGGCATAGTCCATCTGAGTTTGCAATTCCCCATTTTTGTACATTTAAACCAAGCATAGGCAAACTCGGCCCTCCAGAAGTTTTGGGACTACAACTCCCATCATCCCTAGTAAACAGGACCAGTGGTCAGGGATGATGGGAACTGTAGTCTCAAAACATCTGGAAGGTTGAGTTTGCCTATGCCTGATTTAAACCCTTTGCTTCTTTCCCATTTCTGGCTATTGATATTCTCACTGCCATTAATAAATAACCAATGAAATGTTTAAATAAGTTGTCACACTTGTCATTTTTCTTTTCCGCCCTCAACCTTAAAACATTCTGTCTCTCTCCTCTCTTGAAGGCTTACATTCGGCCCTCCTCCGGCTCCTGGCGACCAACTATCCCCACCTTTCCATCGTGGATGACTGGATTTGTGAGGAGCACATCACAGGGACGGATGCTTTGTTGCGCAGGATGCTGTTGACGGACGCGGCCAAGAAACACTCCCCCAAGCAGCTTCAAGAGGGTAAGGTGCCTCCCCCTATGAAACTGCATTTGGTCAGTGTTCTGTGGGGTTTTCTGGACCCCCACAATCCTCTCTACCCAGCACAGCCCCGTTGTCTGACAGTCAGATTTTATATATTTTGGAGCCAGTGGCCATTAAAATATGAAATCACTAAAACCAAACAGGACCACCCCAAGAGTAAGTCAAAAACAGGTACATTTTTTCAGAACTGCAAAGGATTCAGTTGTTAAGCTGTTTGTTTGCAGAAACTTTTTACTTGGTACACCATCTTCGTTTATTGTTAACGAAGCCCAGAGCGGCTGACAAAGATCAGCAGCCAGCTAGTCCCCAAAAAGACCTGACCCAAAAGGAAAAAGGGAGGAGGGAGAAGGGAGAAGGGAAAAAATGCAAGCTTAGGCACCATTTATTAAACATTACAGTTCTTATTGGAACCAGCTAGATTGGAAAAGGTTCATGCAGCTCAATATATTTTATCTCGGTAGAGTATGAGACTCTCAGGGTTGTGGGTCAAACCCCACGTTGGGCGAAAGGATCATTGCAGGGGGTTGGACTAGATCAGGGGTCAGCAACCTTTTTCAGCAGGGGGCCGGTCCACCGTCCCTCAGACCATGTGGGGGCCCGGACTGTGTTTTGGAAAAGAAAATGAACAAATTCCTATACCCAACAATTAACCCAGAGATGCATTTTAAATAGAAGGACACATTCTACTCATGTAAAAACACGCTGATTCCCGGACCATCCGTGGGCCGGATTTAGAAGGCAATTGGGCTGGATCCGGCCCCCGGCTCTTAGGTTGCCTACCGCTGCTCTAAACATGAGAAACAGTACAATGGTGGTACCTGCCTAATATCAATAGGCAGGGAGTTCTGCACTAACGGGTTGCCACACTAAGAGGTTGATTCCTCACAAATGCAGAACATTATACAGTGCTTGAAGAAATGCCAGTTCAGCAGACTGACGGGGCTGAGTGATCACGTGTGGGGTAAGGCTATTCTTCAAGCAAAGTGGTCAAAGGCAGTGGTGGTGAACCTTTTAGAGACCGAGTGCCCAAACTGCAACCCCAAACCCGCCTATTTATCGCAAAGTGCCAACATGGCAATTTACGCCATCGTGTATAAGACGCAGGTGGCGCTGTGGGTTAAACCACAAAGCCTAGGATTTGCCGATCAGAAGGTCGGCGGTTCGAATCCCTGCTACGGGGTGAGCTCCCGTTGCTCGGTCCCTGCTCCTGCAAACCTAGCTGTTCAAAAGCACGTCAAAGTGCAAGTAGATAAATAGGTACCGCTCTGGCGGGGAAGGTAAACGGCATTTCCATGCGCTGCTCTGGTTCGCCAAAAGCAGCTTAGTCATGCTGGCCACATGACCCGGAAGCTGTACGCCGGCTCCCTCGGCCAGTAAAGCGAGATGAGTGCCACAACCCCAGAGTCGGCCCCGACTGGACTAATGGTCAGGGGTCCCTTTACCCTTTACCTTTTTATTTTGGGGGACTCTGCGATTCTGTGTTTTAAATTCTGAATTTTAAATTGTTGCAATCTACTGGGACTTGCTGATGAAGGGCAGGTACTAAATTTGATGATGATGATGATGATAGGTGAAACTTAATTTCGTTCAGCATTTTCAGCGCTGCAAGCAAATCACACGCAAGTGCTGCAGATTCTGGAGCATTTGACGCTCCTCTCGGCTGGAGAGCTGATCCCTTACGCGGAGGCACTGACGTCCAACATGAACCAGCTGCTCTACCCGGGAATCCCTCGGCGAATCCTTCAGACCGTCAACAGGCTTTGGATGGCCTTGAACACTGTCATGCCTCGGAGGTAGGAGGAGGCCCTGGTCCTGCTCTTGGGGGCCACTCTAGTCTCATCTTGCATGTCTCCGTGTGCAGCTCCCTCATGTGGTGAGCCACCAAAACTGCAAGTAGTGGTGACCTCAGTGAAATGTCTTCTAGCCCTTGGCTGATTCAGCCCACCCAGTCCATTGGGTCCTTTTGGAAAGGAAGTATTCAGGGCTTCCTGTTGCAGATTATCCTTGCTTGGCCCACAAGGCCTTCCCGATCTCCGGTGTGTTTCTCTATTCTTGATTATGCTCTGATCTTAACTTTGGACTTGCTCCTCAGACCCCATCTGCACTATACATTTAAAGCAGTATCACACCACTTTATAAACAGTCCTGGCTTCCCCGAGAGAATCCTGGGAAATGTAGTTTGCCATAGAGCTCCAATTCCCAGAGGGGTTGGTGGTATCTCTGTACTACACTTCCCAAGATTCTTTGGGGGAAAGCCACGGCTGTTCAGAAGCATCACCATACCACTTTAATGTTAGGCTTCGATGGGGTAAAATTTGACTCTCCCAGCTTGCCTCACATGGCTTTTGCTTCCAGCTCCGCTTAGACTTCACGGCCCTTATTTTCCCGTAGGTTGTGGGTGATGACGGCGAACGCCTTGCAGCCGTCCAATAACGTAGTCAGACAACAGAAATACACTCAGAAGGACCTGATGATTGACCCGTTGATTGTGCTAAGATGTGACCAGAGAGTCCACAGGTAAGCAGTCCTCCTCCAGCCCCACTCTTGGCTTCTTTCACTGAGGGCTGGTTTGCATGGAACACTGTTGTTGTTTAGTCGTTTAGTCGTGTCCGACTCTTCATGACCCCCTGGACCAGAGCACGCCAGGCCCTCCTGTCTTCCACTGCCTCCCGCAGTTTGGTCAAACTCATGCTGGTAGCTTTGAGAACACTGTCCCACCATCTCGTCCTCTGTCGTCCCCTTTTCCTTGTGCCCTCCATCTTTCCCAACATCAGGGTCTTTTCCAGGGAGTCTTCTCTTCTCATGAGGTGGCCAAAGTATTGGAGCCTCAGCTTCAGGATCTGTCCTTCCAGTGAGCACTCAGGGCTGATTTCCTTCAGAATCGATTGGTTTGATCTTCTTGCAGTCCATGGGACTCTCAAGTGTCTCTTCCAGCACCAGAATTCAAAAGCATCAATTCTTCGGCGATCAGCCTTCTTTATGGTCCAGCTCTCACTTCCATACATCACTACTGGGAAAACCATAGCTTTTACCATATGGACCTTTGCTGGCAAGGTGATGTCTCTGCTTTTTAAGATGCTGTCTAGGTTTGTAATTGCTTTCCTCCCAAGAAGCAGGCGTCTTTTAATTTCCTGACTGCTGTCACCATCAATGACTTCACTCAAACGTGAGAATCCCTGGAGAGGCGGTTGCACTCACTTTCACCCTTTTCTGGTCTTGGTGCTGCTGTGAGCTAAGCCATAGTTTGGCTCGGTGTGTCACCTGACCCGGAGCTCATGGTTTGCTTCACTTCAGATCCCTAGCTAATAACCTACAGCAGGGATGGGGAATCTCAGGCCCCCTTGGCCTCTCTGTCTGGCCCTTGAGATTCTGTCTGACCTTGCTGCATATCCTTTTCTGAGTGACTGGAAACGGGTCCTTGAACTCTGATCTTTTTTCCCTAAATTGAGAGATTGGGGGGGCTTACAGCCAATGGTGGTGTAAAAGTTAAGAGTGTTGGCCATTAGGTCTTGGGATCCTAGAGTTCTAATCCCCACTCATCCATGAAACTAGCTGGGTGAGTAGGCTAGTCCCTCCTTCCCAGCCTGACCTGCCTCACAGGGTGGTTGTGAGGAAGAATCCGAGGAAAACAGTGTACAACCACCTCAAGCTCCTTGAACAAAGCTGTGATATGAACATGATGCCTGTGACTTTCTTGGGCTCCAGGATTACTGCAAATTGTGACAGCAGCCACGAAATTAAAAGACGCCTGCTTCTTGGGAAAAAAGCAATGACAAACCTAGACAGCATCTTAAAACGCAGAGACATCCCCTTGCCAACAAAGGCCCATATAGTTAAAGCCATGGTTTTCCCAGGAGTGATGTATGGAAGTGAGAGCTGGACCATCAAGAAGGCTGGTCGCCAAAGAATTGATGCTTTTGAATTCTGGTGCTGGAGGAGACACTTGAGAGTCCCATGGACTGCAAGAAGATCAAACCGATCCATTCTGAAGGAAATCAGCCCTGAGTGCTCACTGGAAGGACAGATCCTGAAGCTGAGGCTCCAATACTTTGGGAAGAGAAGACTCCCTGGAAAAGACCCTGATGTTGGGAAAGATGGAGGGCACAAGGAGAAGGGGACGACAGAGGACGAGATGGTTGGATAGTGTTCTCAAAGCTACCACCATGAGTTTGACCAAACTGCAGGAGGCAGTGGAAGACAGGAGTGCCTGGCATGCTCTGGTCCATGGGGTCATGAAGAGTCGGACACGACTAAACGACTAAACAACAATCACAACAATGAATGTGATGATGATGATGATGATGATGATGATGATGATAATGATTGTCCTATTCACTGCTTCATGCACTTTTGCCTCTGGCCCTGCCATCCCTGGCATGTGGCCCCTGGAAGGTTTCCCAGCAAGGAATGTGGCCCCTCAGAGTGAAAAATGCTCCCCACCCTGCAGAGATTTTAAGTTCCTTTTTACTTTTCTTTTTAAATCTAGCTTCTTTCCCCCAACATCATCTCTCTCTCTCTCTCTCTCTCTCTCTCTCTCTCTCTCTCTCTTCCCCTGGCTTCATGCCCCTAGGTGCCCCCCTCTGATGGATATCACTCTCCACATGCTGAACGGCTACCTTCTTGCGTCAAAAGCGTTCCTGAGCGCCCATCTCAAGGAAACGGCGGATCAGGACATCAGGCCGTCCCAAAACAACTTGATGGGCTTGGAGGCCCCAGAAGTCACCCGGGAAGAACTGAAAAATGCCCTGCTGGCTGCCCAGGTAATTCTGCAACTGCTCCTCATCTGTGATCTGAAATCTTGCCTGAGCAAAAAAAAGAAGAGAGAGGAAAAACCACCACCACCAAGTTAGGTGGTTTTTATGCCTTGCACTTGAAGATCCCCCCTTTTCCAAGCATTTTTGCAAGACAGCGCTTTGCCAGGGGCTCAGGCAAGGGCTGGTGGTCCAACCTGGGTAGCTCCATCGGTTAGACTTAGAGCGTGGTGCTGATAACGCCAAGGTTGCAGGTTTGATCTCCATATGGGACAGCTGCATATTCCTGCATTGCAGGGGGTTGGACTAGATGAACCTCATATTCCCTTCTGCCTCTGTCAATCCAACCCAGTTCTTAGACATTTACGCAAGGAGATCGGGATTATTATTATTATAATTAATCAAATTTGTATATCACTGTATACTAGCAGGTCTCTGGGCGGTTCACAAGATAATCAGTCCACAAACTTGAAAACTTCATTTTTTGTGTGTCTTCTGCGAAAGGTCCCCTCCTTGTGAGCTGCCAGCTGAGTCACATCTTCTGTCCATTGTGCAGCTGGGGAAGGGCAGGCTTCTCCTTCCAGAGTAGCCCTTTTCTCTCCGCTGACCTCCCTTTGTTCTCACTCCACCTCCTTCTTGCCACCCCTTGTGAGTGTTGTTTTATCCTCTGTGAGAGCATGAAGGAATGCAAAGGGAGGTCTCCTTGCTGCACCATTCCTTGGAATGCCTCTCACCAAAAGCAGCAGCTATCTCTCTCTCCCTCCAAGAGAGAGGAAGAATGGTCAATTTTGCCACTTCGCTGGCTCAGCAGAGTCCTGCTTTCCCCCGCTGCCTTCCTTTTGACTAGTTCCCCTCCAGTTTTCTTACTTTCTCTCCCCCTCCACACTCTTAACTGCTTCCAACTTTCCTCCAGCTGCGGCAAGAGGACTGAGCAATCAGCTTTGCAAACTGCAGCCTTTTGATGAGCCAACAAAAGGAAGCTGGCAGGGGGCATTGCCAGTCGGTCTCTGTCTCTTCGGAGTTCTGCCTGCTTGCAAAGCTGGGTGTAAACTGCATCAGAGCCCCCCCCCCCAATCCTCACTTGTTCAGTTGAGCAAAGGATGCTGAATCGATAGTTAGCAGCAGTAGCTGGAACAAGTGATTTTGAAGACGGTTACGTTTCTATCCCACAGTGCTCAGTTCAAAAGTGTTGCAAATGTCTGCCTAGACCAGGGAACTTGTGGGCCTCCAGATATTGCCGGACTACAACTCCTGTCCCCCTGTCCATCGAGTACACTGACTGGGGCCGATGGGAGTTGAAGTCCAACAGCTTCTGAAGGGTCAGAGGTTTCTCACCCCTTGTTTATTGTTTTTTGGGATTTCCAGCGGCTGTGGGTGGGCCTTCGGTGATCTCCATTGTTCTTTGCTTTGATGTAGAATAAAAATGGGGGGGGGCTAGGGGAATGATGCAGAGTTTTGCCTAATTGATTCAGATTGCGGAATCCAGCCTTTTCTTGCAGCAGAATTTGGGTCGCCTAATTTCCCCTTTCTCACTTCTGTTTGTTAAGAACTCTGGTTATTGCAACATCCTGCTTTTATCATCCTGCTTGCCCTCAACTTCCATAACGGCCAATTTAAGCAAACCAGTTAGGGTCTGCAGCAAAATGTGGCAGAGTGTGGAGTACATCTGGCTGGTTTGAACCCAGCCTAAACAGGGCTGCCTTCAGATGTCTTCTAAATGTTTGGTAGTTATTTTTCTCTTTGACATCTTGTGGGAGGGCATTCCACAGGGCAGGTGCCACTACCAAGAAGGCTCTCTGCCTGGTTCCCTGTAACTTGGCTTCTTGCAGCGAGGGAACCACCAGAAGGCCCTTGGCAGTGGGCCTCAGTGTCCGGGCAGAACTATGGAGGTAGAGACGTTCCTTCAGGTATACTGGACCGAGGCCTTTTAGGGCTTTAATGGCTTTAACACCAACACTTTGACTTGTGCCCGGAAACATACTGGGAGCCAGTGTTGGTCTTTCAAGACCTGTATACTACCTCTTCCTGTGGGTCCTTGTGGGTTGCCATTTGTCCTTTGCCTCCTCTCGCTTGCTGTCCAGGATAGCGCTGCGGTCCAGATTCTTCTGGAGATCTGCTTGCCTATGGAAGAAGAGAAGCCCCTGATCAACAACAGCTGTGGCCGGCAGCAGAAGCCCATCCCAGGAGCTGCCAACTCCAGCCCTCGGAAGAAGAAACTGAAAGAAGAGGAGGAGGAGGAGGAGGAGGAGATGGAGGTGGAGGGAAATGGGGAGAAGGAAGAGAAGAGTCTCCTCTGCAACCTGCGGGAGGTCCAGTGCCTCATCTGCTGCCTCCTGCACCAGATGTTCATTGCCGACCCCAACATCGCCAAGCTAGTTCACTTCCAGGTGTGTGGCTGTTCTTCCTGCCTCATTCACAGGGTGTCTCGTCTGTTGTGTTCTGGTCCAATGCTGGAACCAGCAGCAAGATCAGTGGACCACAGGCAGCTCTGAGTGGGCAAAGGTCGGGAGCAGACCGAGGCCTCTTCTGCCTCCAGTCATGCTTCAGAGTACCAGCTGCTAGAGATCTCAGAAGGGGAAGGTGCTCTTCTGCTTGCGGGTTTCCCACCAGGCATCCGATGGACCACTGTGAGGATGCTGGCGCAGAAGGGCCACTAGCCTGATACAGTAAACTCTTCTTGCTCATACTAAAATGTGGGGCAAGATTACACACCGTAGTTGGAACCAGGTGGCTTCTTTCCAACTCCTTGATTAATCTTCTCATGGTGCAACCCTGATACCTTCTCCCTCTTTTGCTCAAACAGGGGTATCCGTATGAGCTGCTTGGTCTGACAGTGGCGGGCATCCCATCCATGCACATCTGCTTGGACTTCATACCTGAACTGATTGCTCAGCCTGAACTGGAGAAACAGGTAGTGTGTGTGTGTGTGTGTGTGTGTGAGAGAGAGAGAGAGAGAGAGAGAGAGAGAGAGAGCTGCTCCCTCCCCAACCCATCCTGCTCCCTGTCATTGGAAAGATAGATCCCGTATTCAGCCCTGGTTCAAAGCAGCCAAGCACTGCCCCTGATGCGTACTTCCTTTAGGTCTAGCGGTGGTGGTTATTTTTCTTTGCTAGGAAAATGCCAGATGGGTTTTGTATATTGTGGTAACATGGAGGCAGGCTATTTCAACCGTGGCACCTGTGTTGGTGAATGCCCGCCCTGCTGAAATAGGAGAGGCCCCATCAGTATCGGCATTCCGCCGGCCCCTGAAGACACCTGTATGGGCAACCCTTCCCTTGCTCCAAACTTCTAATTTTATTGTTTATCTGGTTTTTAAAAAACTTACTTAATAGTTTGTTTTACTGTTTGTTTTAATTTAGGATGTTTTAATGCCCCAGTGGATTTGTTGCTGTTCATTTTAATAGCATACTGATTTAATAGTTGTAAATCACTTAGAAGCCATTTTGGCACATATGCTGCAGAAATACATAGCATAGAAGCAGCAAGTAAGTAGACAAACAAACAAACGAATATTTTGAGCACCCCTTGGGTCTTCTGTGTGCAGCTGCTGATTGTACCCCACATGGGTTTCTCCTACCTATGGGGTTATAGATAAAAATTATATATAAACAAATGTTTACATGTGTTAATGTCTGTGTAGGAGTGTAGGGTACTTCTGATTTTAATGCACAATAAAACTTCACACAGGATAGTCTTACTTTAGAAACAAAACAAAACAAAACCCTACTGCTTCTTTTATATCCTTTCCCTGCTTCCTTGTCTTCCAGATTTTTGCCATCCAGTTACTTTCTTACTTATGTATTCAATACGCTCTGCCAAAATCCCTCAGTGTGGCCCGTTTGGCTATCAATGTCATGGGGACGCTGCTAACAGGTAATTGTTGAACGTATGGAAAGCCTAGATATTCACATTATGTGCATTGAGCCAGTGGTTGCTTGCCCACGTGTGCGAGTCGCCACTTTGCAATTATATAGAAGTGGTCACAGAATGTGTGGATTCCCTAAAATGTTGGCAGGGTTGCTTTGAGGTGATGCATATGAAATACAGTGTGTGTATGTGTTTAAATTGTGTGCCTGTTTAAATGGTGGCTCTCATTGTTTGGATCTGTCTTGTTTTTAAAAGCACAATTTGTCTCTCCAGTTTTAACCGAGGCAAAGCGCTACACCTTTTTTGTCCCCACCCTGCCCTGCCTGGTCTCGTTCTGCCAAGCCTTCCCTCCCCTCTATGAGGATATCATGTCCCTGCTCATCCAGATCGGGCAGGTTTGTGCTTCGGATGTCGCCACAGAGACGAGGGATTTTGACCCAATCATTACGCGTAAGTATTCGTGCTGGACAGACGTGATTGGTGTGCTGATTGCTCCTTAGATCAGCTCCTCTGAATGCTGAAAATTCAGCAACACGTCTATTTGTGGCAAATAAGGTCCACTTAGAAACACGCGAAGATCGTGTGGCTAAAATCTCGGCCATCAGAGGAGTGCCGTTGATTAAGGTTTGCATGGTCTGGGATGAGGTTTCATGGCCTGTTCTGAACATCTCCTTGTACCTGCCCACAATGAGAGAAGTCATACAGATCTGCTTTGTAAGTCTTTTTGCCCATCTACTCTGTCTACTCTGGCTGGTAGCAGCTCTGCAGGGTCCAAGGCAGAATACAGGTCTTCCTCATCTCCTGCTTCCTGGTGCCTTTTAAACTGGAGATTCCAGAAGTAAAACCTGGAGCCTTTTGTTTAGTCTGCATGAGTCACTTTGAGACTTTTTTTTGTAAAATAAGAATGATAATTGGCACTGCCACAGAGTTTCTATCCTTTCCTTTGAATCAAAGGATTCCTTTGAATCAAAGGAAATATTTGATTTTGATTTTTTTTTCCTTAAGTGCTACTTCACTTTGCAACGCCTTGACTTGTCCCCTAGGTCTCCAGCAACTGAAGGAGAAACCGTACGAGCGAACAAGACTTCACAAAGAGCCGGGTCATAAAACTGGACCGGGAGACACCAGCAGCTTGGACCCCAACGTCCAGCTATGCCAGTGTATCGAAAATACTTTCATCGAAATAATTAACATGAGTGTCGGCGGAGTTTAAGGTGTGCCCGAAATGGAAAGGGCCGTTGCTGGGTACTTGGTGGCGGATGCTGACTTCTGGTTGGTAAATTCCAAACTGAAGCTTTCCAGGCCAAAGTGAAGCTACGAATTGGCTTGGAAGGAAACTGTATATTTTTCATTAGCTTTGGCTTTAATGCAAAGTTGTGGATGCAGCAGAGAAACGCCGCTTTCAGTGAAAGCATCTTAAGGTTTTTGCAGTGGTCTCCGTGTCAGCTCCTTCCGGAATCCATATCTGGTGGTTTTTCGAGGTGAGAGGCTTGCAAAAGCTGACCTAGTGTGTGTTCGTGAAATGGAGAAATTGCTACCCTGCCATTTTCTACTTCTTCAGTGTCTCAGATGGTTCTCTTCCGCCCTGTGTCCTGAGTTAAAGCCGAACCACAGTCTGAAATCTGTGGGACAACTTCCATTCAAGCAGATGCTCCAGAGGTGAAGGCTGGTTTGTGAAATGAACAAGGAGAGTTTGAAAGGAACTGGAGAGAGAGAAAGAGAGAGATGCAACTTTTTTGATGGTTTAATACAAGTCTGCATGTAGTGGTAGGCCCCACTGGGTCAGTTTTGGTGGGGGTTTCTTTCCTTTTGCCCCTATTTGCTTGCTCAGAGCCAGCTGAGGTTTGAAATTCCCAGAGTGGTCAGCAGGGGTATTTTTTTTTAGGAAAGAGGGCAGTAGGAAACTCTCGATCAATGCAACAAACAGAATTTTGGCGTCACCTGAAGTGGCTATGTGGTGGTTGGCTGGGACTGCAAAGTTCTTCTTAGCCATTAGGAGGGGCAGCAGGTGAGTTGATGGGTCAGCCGGCAATTTTCCATTTCTCAGATTTTGCACCCAGGTCCCCAGCTGTCTATGACTCCCTCACAACTAATGCTTTGTTTCCTAGTCAAATTTCCAGTTTTAAGTACCAACATTTTATAGTATCTTTGGCAAATGTGAATTTTGCTGCAGATTTTTCTGGGGGAGGGGGGAACAAACCCTAAAATCATGTTTTTAAAAGCACTGTGTGAACGTGGCTGTTCAATATGTTTAGCGATGCCTGCGTGGGGGAAAGTACCAAAAGCAGTTTTATTGAAATGCATTTTTATTGTTGTGATGTTGCTGTGTCAAAAATAAGTTCTGATAAGTGTTCAGGTAGCACAGAGCTAAGCTCAGTTTGTTTTGGGGGTTTTTTTTAATCTCAGTACGGCTTTTAAGGAAAAATGTGGGGTGTCTTGACTCTCTTATGGTGTGCTAATTCTCAGAGTGTAAAAAATGGACATACGAAGCCTGAAGCAATGTTCATGTTTTTCCTCGCCATGAAAGGGGAGCAAATATTTCTGAAGTGATCCTTTTGTAAGTCAAGAACCCTCAAGTTTTTAATCCTGGTTGATTTAGGTAAAAAGAATTGCATCTCAGATGGCTGTTTCAGTGGTCCAGTTAGGAAGTCCTTCACATATCCTGCTTATTATTATTGCTTAGAAGTTACCATTTTAGTAGCGAAATGCCTCTCCCTGATAATCAGGTGCAATCTTCCAAGTACATATGCAGATCTCTACCGTTTTCTGTGTGTGTTTTTGCGCAATGGCTTGGTTTGGCCGTCACATTTAAACTCTTGTTAAAAATAAACTCTGGCATAATGTTAAGGAGCAGCATCCTGGGGCACCCTGCTCCAAAGTCATTTCCTGCTGCAGCAGGAAAGAAAGAAACCAGAGGCTGGCTTCACGTCATGTGCTAACCAGCGCTTATGGTTTTTCCTCTCCAAGCTTAAGTTTTGTTCTTGGCATACTGTTTGCGGTTTGTTTGAGGGAAACAAGGCTGCGAGTGCTGGTTTCCTCCCCGATGGAGGAACAGAATGGAGACTTTTGAGCAGAGCACATACCACCACACTCATTGTTCATGTGAAATAGTTTACTTTTAACCATGGTTTAGTGGGACATCCAAGGCAGTCATTGAATGCAGAAGAGCCTTCATGGTTCATGCACACAAAAGGGGTTGGATGTTGCAATTTTATGGTATAGGGATCAGTCAGTGTAGGGCCAAGTGTCAAAACTGCCTCTTCAAAGATGGACAGTTGCCTCCTGTTTGATTTTAAAATTCTTCATCACTGTTGTTTGATTCTTCAGTGAAACCACCAGGTTGATCCTGACAATGCTGTTCTGAAACCTCCTTTGGCTACATTTTCGGCTGAGGTTATATTGTATCCAGCTAAATCCTACTCAGAGTAGACCCACTGAAATTAGTCATGTCTATTAAGTGGGTCTACTCTGCATTGGATAAAACCCAATTCTATATGCCAGTATTACCTTCTTAAAATACAGTTTTTAAATATTTTAGCCGGCTGTAAGAGAGTGATTTCTTAGACTGTTGTAAAATATGTACATATGTTTTCATGTCTTCTGGTTTTCTTAGGCTTGTAATATTTTTATATACCATTGGGAGCATTTTATTTCAATGAAGACCCAGTGGACATTGTGCGTTTCTTATAAACATTTGTACTGTTCCAGTGCGTTGTCTGTCTTTATATATATATATATATATATACTGTATATCATCATGTATATGTCTTATATAATAATAGCAAGCTTATTCTCTGAGCATGCATCCGTAAGGAGTCCAAATGGAGCCACCCATACACAAAAAGGGGGGAGCATCAAGAGATTTGTGAGGACACAAAGGTTTGCAAAAGTACAGCAAATGGGGGACTGACTGTTAGAAAGCGTGGGGAAATGGGGGTGGGAAATTGAAAAGAAAATTATTGGCTTGGTCGGTTGACTGGAACTCGGTACAGGAGTACATCATGCTGCAACATTCTGTTGCATATCACACTTGTTTTCTGTAATGATAACTTGTATGCAACTTGTGGCATTATCAGCTGTGTCTTGCCTATTGAATCTTCATGCATATTCTGGGTTCTGAAAGGGCTGCTCACAGTTCAAGTCAGAGGACGTGGATAATTCTTTAGGAGAGTGGTAACCTTATGTGAATGTGGGTATGAAAGTGATGCAGAGTGGTGTCTGGCTGCATTTCACATATGGAATCAACATTTTCTATACATTTCTCAGATGCAAACTTCTGTAATAAAAATGAAGAAAATGGCATCTCCTAGATGCAGAAGACCACGGGTTACCTGTGTAAGAAGTGAAGCGTTGTGAACTGAGATTTTTGCTTAATAAAACTCTGGAACATTACAACCAGCTACAGGTTCAAATGGGGATCTTCCCAAGGAGCTACAACTTAAGAGAGGAGTGGTAGCTGGGAACAGACCTCATTGGGTTGAGAACTGTCTGCATGCAGAAGGTCCCAGGTGCAATCCCTGGCATACTCCGTTAAGAAGGATAATAGGCTAGTAAAAAACAGTAGTACATAAAACATACAATCCATTACCAGCACTAGGGCAACGTTGTTTTGGCTGTACAGTGGTACCTCGGGTTAAGTACTTAATTCGTTCCGGAGGTCCGTTCTTAACCTGAAACTGTTCTTAACCTGAAGCACCACTTTAGCTGATGGGGTCTCCAGCTGCCGCCGCGCTGCCAGAGCACAATTTCCGTTCTCATCCTGAAGCAAAGTTCTTAACCTGAAGCGCTATTTCTGGGTTAGTGGAGTCTGTAACCTGAAGCGTATGTAACCCGAGGTACCACTGTACTAGAAACAAAGCAAAAAATTGGCAGAAGCAATGCAGTGTTTTAAAAAATGAAAAACTCGTGCCAACCACAAGATGTCCCTGTAAGCTAATTAATGGCAACCTCTGTGCCAAAAATACCCATCAAAAGTCCTCTCTAAAGAGGAAAGTGGAGGAACCTATATTGCACATTGTGATAGAATGAATTTACCAGATTTTTTTCAATGAATCCGGGGACACTTTTCAACTTCCTACTAAATAGATGTATTTTGTCAGGGGACTGATTTGTAAATCTGGGAACTGTCCTGGGAAATGGGGACGTCTGGTAACCTTGATAGAAAGTGACAACTTTAAGCATGTAGCTGTGATTTTAATATAGGAGTGACCACCGCCTCTCTCTTGTGACCTTCCTAACCAAATTTAGTAAGCTACAGTGCATTTTTTCTTATCATTGAGATGCGTGGCACTTGAGAAACTACCTTTCTTCCCATTGATTTTATGAGTATTTAAGTGCAAGTTACGGTAATTGATTTTAAGAGTCAGTATGGTGTAATGCATGGGTAGGCAAAATAAGGCCCGGGGGCCGGATCTGGCCCAATCGCCTTCTAAATCTGGGCCACGGACGGTCCAGGAATCAGCGTGTTTTTACATGAGTAGGTGTCCATTTATTTAAAATGCATCTCTGGGTGATTTGTGGGGCCTGCCTGGTGTTTTTACATGAGTAGAATGTGTGCTTTTATTTAAAATGCATCTCTGGGTTATTTGTGGGGCATAGGAATTCTTTTTTTTTTTTTTCAAAATCTAGTCCGGCCCCTCACATGGTCTGAGGGACAGTGGACCGGACCCCTGCTGAAAAAGTCTGCTGACCCCTGGTGTAATGGGTAGAGTGTCCCCATCAAGTAAATCAATAAAAATAACTGATGTACTGCCCCCCCCCCCCAATCCTGTCTATGCCTATGATTGCAGGGGGCTGGACCAGATGACCCTGGGGTCCCTGCCAATCCTACGATTCGATTAAGATGATTTATGGGGTTTTTGTCACGAAACATGGCACAGACATCCTTCAAAAATGTGGTAAGCGATGGCCAGAGAATCTCCACCTTGGGAAATTTAGGGGAGGAGGCAGAGACGCCTGAAATTCAGGTAGGCCGCACTAACCGAGCGGCTACCTAGGCAACAGCAGGAACCCGGAAGACACGCCAAGCGTTGAGTT
This sequence comes from Podarcis gaigeae, assembly GCF_964106915.1. Lineage (NCBI taxonomy): Eukaryota > Metazoa > Chordata > Lepidosauria > Squamata > Lacertidae > Podarcis > Podarcis gaigeae. Next base: position 40,850,065 of record NC_139692.1, on the reverse strand, counting down.
CCGATTAGAATAATCCCAGGACGTTTGGATTGGACCCGCTCGCGGCTCTTGATTGGCCGGTGGAAGCCCGTGTCTCGCCAGTGATTGGCTGAGGTGCCGGATGGAGACGGGCTTCGTGGGATGAGGAAAAACAGGCGGGAAGGAGGGCTTGTCTAAACCGAAGAGAACCCGATTCCTGAGGTAAAAAGTGTGTCTCTTCTGTGCGCGCGGCCCTGGGCTTGAGACGCGCGTGCTGGGCGAGTCTAACTCGCAAGAGGAGGGGGGAGGATTCCTTAGCTTTTCCATCCTTTTTTGGGGGGGGAGCGTATGTTGACCGTTAATTTCTGTCCGATTATTTTGCCGCTATATATATAGTACATAAATCTCTCTGTGTATATTTATGTATATAAACCCTCGTAATTTTAGGAGGAAAGAAAAGCGGCGTTTCTCCCCCCCCCCCCGCTATTTATAAATCAGAATTCAAAATAACATGAATTCTGAGGTGGCGATCAGAACCCACAAAACAGTTGTCCTAAGAACATTTCACACTGGGTCTCCTCCAGCTATGGCTGAGTGGGACAAAATTTGCTTTCTTCCCCTGCTTTTCTTTCCACACACAAGTTGGTTGCTGTTACTTATTAAATGGCGATGTGAATCCAACTAAGTTCTAGTTTTGAGTGTGGGCCTATTGAAATCGATGGACCTAAGTTAGTCAGGCACATTACTTTCCATGGCTTACTTAGGAGTAGGACTAACTTTGGCTACTACGGCGATACTGAGCATTTCACAAGCCATTAAAAATAAAAACCAGACACGTGAGTGTTTTGATTCTTGATTTTTTTAAAAAAACACCAAACATTTCTGTAAGACAGATTTTTTAAAAAACCACCAATCTCTTGTTATGTACAAAGATGGCCTGAAATATTTTATGGGCACTTTGGGGTATGCAGTTGTGAAGCGACATGAACATTTGTTTTATTATTGTGTTGCTGGTTGGTCTAGACTCCTTTGAGAGGAAGGGTGGAATAGAAATTTAATCTCCTCTGGCACAAAGTTTCCTTCAGTTTTGAGCCTCACCCCCTGCCAGCCTCATCCAACCCAAAACTCTGGGAGAATACGGTAAATCTTAGGGCATGAGGTACAACAACATCCATTTGGGCACATTTTGGAAATCATCCCTCTTTCTTTTTTTTAGTACACAGACACACAAAAGCCAGAAACTCATAGCTACAATCGAACATATTAGGAACAAGCGGGTTTTTTAAAAAGTGTTCTTGGTTTTTTTTGTGTGGTTACTCTTTCGTACAGTGGTTTTGTTGAAATAATTGATTACTTTCCATTATTATTGCTGTTTTGCATTTTAGCTTTTTGTGTACCATCCTAAGAGGAAGGTTGATACATAAATTTGATTACCATCTATTATATTTTAACATAATTTGTAAACCATTTAATTGTAAATAAAGGTTTAAAGTGGATTACAAAGAAGGTAAGATTGTGAAAGATATTTAACTGAAATCCTGGAGAACTGCTGCCAGTCAATGTAGATAATACAGAGCTACACGGACTGATGGTCTTACTGGGTTGGGTGTAAAGCAGCTTCCTATGTAATTCAGCCCTTTATCCAGAGGCATGAGGACACAAACTTTATTTTTAGGTGGGGGACAAAAGCTCAGTGTTCGAGCACATGCTTCACAGGAAAAGAAAGGTCCAAGTTCAGTCACTGGAATCTCCAGGTCAGCCTTGGAGAGAGCCCAGGTCTGAAATCCTAGAGAGCTACTGCCAGTCATTTAGGCAGTACTGAGCTAGATGGACCAATGGTCTAACTTCATGTAAGACTGAATGAAATGTCTTACTAGTCGCAAGCAGTTTGCATTTATTTTTCTCTCATTCTTTGTGGCTTTTGCCATGTTCCTACAGCATCCTATGCATCATTTAGAACAGCTTTGCTTTTTTTAATCTTGCAGATTTTAATCAAGAATTCTGAAAACTCAATGTGGTTATGGCTTCATCAGCGTCAGAATACACCATTGGAGGTGTGAAAATTCTCTTCCCTTGCAAGGCATACCCTTCACAGCTTGCTATGATGAATGCAGTAAGTTTATTCATTGAAGTTACAGCCAAGTAAATCAGATTTCTCAACCTTTTCTAGTAGTCTTCATTTTAAAATGTTTTCTAAAATTTCTGTTTTATGGTTGAGTTTTGTTTTTGGGTTTGTTGGTTTGTTTGTTTGTTTGCTTGCTTGCTTTTCAAATGCAAACCTCAAACCCAAAACAATTAGAAATGTTTACAAAACTCAGAATGAAATTTGCAATAATGCTCATATCTTGGTCTGGTTTGGACATAGCTCTAAACTGGGGCAGACTGAATCCAGACTTCTCCTAATGCCTTTGGGCCACTTTGACAGGTGGATGGGGACTTCCCACCTCTCCATCCCCTGACATCATGTAAAGCCTTTGCCCTATGAAATCAAATTATGCTGTTAAAAGAAACAGAATTTGCACCTGCTGCAAACCCTGCTTCTTTGTCCCCACATAGTTTAAAATCATACTGCAGTCAAAGAAAGTGTTTCCCTGTGGGATGTGTTCTAATAATAATAATAATAATAATAATAATAATAATTATTTTTATTTATACCCCACCCTCCCCAGCCAAGTCCGGGCTCAGGGCGGCTAACAACCAATAATAAAAACAAGTTGATTGAAATACAACTTAAAAAACAAGATTAAAATACAACATTAAAATGCAGCCTCATCACAGGAGGAGAAAGGAAAAAGCACTGATCGGCACTTACAGTAAGTCTTGCCCATCTATAAGGCTCCCAATTGTTTCTTTGCAGCCATGTCTTCATTTGTCCCACACATATGAGGTCAGGTGAGGGACAGGTGAGCAAGGTTGGGGAAAATGGGCGAATTGGGACATCTGCTGGTTCTGATTTGACCTGCAGGCTACAGGTTCTCCAATCCTACTCTGAAACAGGGTGTGAAAAAGCTGCTGGAGTTTTGGGTTCCTCACTCCTCTCTGCTCCTTAGTGTCCTAGCAAATTGACCACAGTTGTTAACATCAGCAGTGGGAACTGCAGTTTGAACTATGGTTTATTGAAGCAACCATCAGAACCTACAAAACATACCCCTCTGCAACCTAATAGTTTCCTCCAGGATGAGCAAATACTTTCTTAGGCTGTGCTGGGTATTTCAGATGATATTATTTTAAAAAAACACACGTTACTGCACTAATATCATTCACTCAAGATGGTTTACAATCCCCTGTACTTATTATATTTATTTACTCACAGATTGTGAAGGGGCTCAACTCCAAGCAGCACTGCCTGTTGGAGAGTCCTACTGGAAGCGGGAAAAGCCTGGCATTGCTTTGCTCTGCATTGTCATGGCAACAGTCACTTTACGGTAAGCCATTTAGTAGAGTCTCAGCTTTGGAGTCTTTCCCCTAGAGAGGCCCGTCTGCATGGCTGTGCTTATTTTAGAAAAGCGACAGTATTTGATAATCAGGGCATTTGAAGGTGTTTGAGGGCAAGGGAGGATGGGGCTTTTTTATCCCTGTGTAACAGCTCATGCTGAAAATTCCTCTTTTACTCAAAGGTACAGGAGCCATCCTGGCATTTTTTGGAGGGGAAGAGCCATAGAGCATCTGCTATGCATGTGGGAGATCCCATGTTCAATCCCTGGAATCTCCAGATAGGGCTGGGAGAGACTCCCTGCCTGAAATCCTGGAGAGCTGCTGCCAGTCAATGTAGACAATACCAAGCTAGATGGACCAATGGTCTGAATCTGCATTGGGATCTCCCCATGTTCCTTTGCCTCTGGTCACCCTGTGCATAGGAAATGCATAGTTGGCTGCCTGAAATTATGTGGCCCAATTGGCTGGAAGATGTATTTTTTTCCTGGGTCTGTAAATTATTCAAGTAGCTGTTGACTGTCATTTATTCATTATTGAGTTCTGCTGCAATGTTTAGCATACAATTCAGGAGGACAGTGGGGTCCCTGGGCACAAAAAGAATTACGATCCGAGGGAAAAGCAGCTCCACCTTCCAAGGATGAGGAGGTTGAGTAAGGTCTGAGCTCACCGCAGTGCATGACTCTGGTCCAGTCTGGGCATGTTACCTTACTAGATTCTCAACGCTTGATAACTAGAGCTGCCACCCAATTCATCTTCGACTGTTTCGAATTTGAGCTCATTGATGGGCAGAGCCCAGGTATGCTGGGGTGGGGTGAAATGTGAGCCTAAGAAGAGCCTGCTGGATCAAGCCAGTAGCTCATCTAGACCAGCATCTGGTTTTCACAGCGGCAAACCAGCTACCTGTGGGAAGCCTGCAACCAGGATCCAAGTGTTTTCCAGTTACTGGTATTCGGAAACTTTACTGCTTCTGACCATGGAGGCAGAGCATAACCATGATGGCTAGTAGCCATTTATAGCCATGGATTGGTTCAGTCCTCTTTTAAAACCCTCCAAGCTGGTGGCTGCCACTGCCTACTGTGGGAGCACATTCCATAATTTAACTATGTTGCTGCAAAAAGAAGCACTTTCTTTTATCTATCCTGATGTAGTAGATGCTGCACCAGCAGAATGGCCGCCTTATCCTATATCCGCTCAATTTGAGAACATTAAAACACACTTTATTTATTTATATACTGAGCTTAATTTTAAATTTAAAAATCCCACAGGGGTTTGCAAATCAAAGCATTTCTGGATACACTCCCCAAACCCACCAATGTGCTGATAATGATGGCCACATCAGTGATTTAGAGCGGATTTTTTTTTATTGCTTCATTTTTTCTGCTGGGAAAAGAAAATCCTTTTCATGAGATCATTAGTAACAATGAATGCTTGCCAATAACAAATACTGTACTAGGCCAGCTTGCTAGTTTTGAATTTGAAGTTCATATTTTTCAGGGGATTTATCGCTACTATGTGGCATTGGAAACTTTTCTGATGTAAACTGTTCCCAACACACACCTCTCTGTGTCACAGCATGCAAATGACACCATGAGCCCTCTCTCCTGGAACACTTCTTGGTGGGTGACTCTTGTTGTGGGGGGAAGTCCAGCTGGATCAGGTCCCAGGTTATCTTCACTGGGCTCCCTCTTTCTTGGAGTTTTGAAAAGAAGGTGAATAATATTCCCCTATTTGCTCTTCAGACAAACCGCTTGATGAATTGCCATGTTCAAAGGAATGCAAGAAGCCAGAGACCTTGATGCCATGTGGCTGTCGCTGTCATGCAGCTCAGGCCCAGAACAGTGTAGCGGTGAGTCAAGACGCATCTTGTTCCTTCACCAACAGCGGAACGGTGACACCCGTGAAAAGTGGAACCAAGTCAAGAAACAAAGGTAATTTTCAAGCCACTGCTTGGAATGTTTCTTAAACTTCTTTGAAGGGCACGTGCAGCACTGATGTCCTTCAAGGGTGAGCTTGCAAAGACCCATTGTAAGATATAGCCTCCAGGCAATTAGGTCAGGAAGCTTTACAATAGTTGGGGCCTTAAAAGAAAAAGTTGGGATTATTGGTCAGATGTGTTAGTAACACGACATATGGGTTAGCATCTTCTGAGGTTCAATTCACAGTTTCGTGCGAGGGGGGATAGTAATCAGGGCACCATGGTCTTTTGAACCGTGTGTGTGTTATTGTTTTCATTTATTACTAGGTTATGAACTTTTGTGTTTTTATATTGTAAGCTGCCCTGTGATCCTCAGATGAAGGGCAGTAATATCAGAACTGTTGCATTAGGACCCCTGTAAGGAACCACTTTTGGCTGGAGGATTGGATTTGAAAATAACCCAACCCTCTGCAGGCTGCATTGACAGGTGGGCAGGGCAGACCCCCCCTGCCAGTCAGCTAAAGTCAGGTGTAGGAAAAATAAATTAGCACAGAAACTGGTGCCTTTTGCATTTGACACCTTTCCTTGTCACTGTTTTTGGAAGGAATCTGAGACACTCAGAAACTCCTAAATATCTTCAGTTTATTCCAAAAGCTGCATGATAGGGAGAGAACCAAAGCTGGGGCTGCAAAGAAGAATGGCTCTTTTTAAGCCATTACTTGTGTTTGTTTATTTAATAAATATACCCTTATTAGAACATGAGACATTTAAGAAGTTTAAAATAAACAGTCTGTTGAAATTACATGTGGCTAGACTTGCTGGAACAAAAGAGTTTTTAGCAGGCACAAAAAAATACATCAAGGTGACTACCTAATATCAATGGGCAGGGAGTTTCAAAGTGTAGGACCTATTTCTTGAAAGTGCAGAATGACTCTGATCTGGAACTTGTAGAAGTTCCATACTTTTATTTGGCACTATTTGCAGCTGTGACATTGCCTGTCCCATGCTTGATGTTAGGTCAGGGTTTCCCAAACATGGGTCTCCCGCTGTTTTTGGACTACAGCTCCCATCATCCCTAACTAGCAGAACCAGCGGTCAGGGTTGATGGGAATTGTAGTCCAAAAACAGCTGGAGACCCAAGTTTGGGAAACCCTGTGATAGGTGGTAGTTGGGTGTGGCTTGGCCCTGTGGCCAAATGGGATGGAGGGGCTTGGTGAGCCTAATTGGACCTATGGGCCAGAGATTCCCCCCTGCTCCATTAGGAGCTGCAAATGTTACAGCAGAGACGTGAAAAATGTTGGATTGAAGGGTTCTTTTATCTTTTATTTTGGCTTCCAGATTTTGTTGGAAAAGGTTTTTATAAGATTCAATAAAGAATAGTTTTTTCTCTAGCATCTATTCAGTGATAATAGGACAAATGAGAAGGATCCCTTTGGAGCAGCACTAGTGTCAATATGGTCAGCCCGCTGTGGAAACCTTGGAACACACAGTGCTGCAGCAGAGTCGGTGTATACTGCCCAAGACAAAGGCCTCATCTGCGCTACACATTTAAAGCAGCATCATACCTTTTTAAACATCCATGGCTTCCCCAAAGAAGCCTGGGAACTACAACTTGTTAAGGGTGCTGAGAGTTGTTAGGAGGCTGCAATTCCTCTCACAGAGCTACAGTTCACACCTTCTCTGAGATGAGGGATTGACTATTAAACCACTCTGCAAATGGTAGCTCTACGAGGTGTATTAGGGGTCTGATAGTGGTATGATTCTGCTTTAAATGTATTGTGCAGATGGAGCTAGAAATTCATAAAGCAGTTGGGGAAGGGGAGGTCATACTGATCTTTCTGCTGACCAGCAGAGGAGTTTGCTAGCTTTGGGTTATAATATTGAGTTCAATTATAAATGTTAGCATTTCACTTCTTTTCTAATATGCTGTTGTGTGCTAGTTTTGTTATAATGTGGGTAGCTGGCGGTGCTGTTTTATTCTTGCCATGTTCGTCGTGATTTTTTTTCCTACAGTGGCTAAATAATAGGGATTTTCTACTTTATATGTTGCCATAGCAGATGAGAGCTCAAGAACCACACTCGCTTCCAAACTATCTGCAAAGAAGCAGGCGTCTTCACATGAAGATGGAGATGATGATTTTATAGTAGATAGGAAAAGGATTCGTTCATTAGAAACAGACCAGCAGGTGAGTAAAGTTTGCTGCTAGCAAAATTAATTCAGGTTTCCATCAGTCCAATTATGGATCAGCACGTCAATTAAAAATGTACAGATTAGTAGGACTGAGTCACAACCCAACCCAGACTGTTGATTCCCCCCCCCCCCCCGTTTCTCCCACAGAAGGCTGTTATTAGCTCAGCCTTGTATCTAAGCACTAGTCTGGTTGCCTGCAGTGACCCGGAATTGCATGCAGATGAATGAGCAGGTTTGCGGAGGATGGATGGAACATACAGGGTTCATCCATACTTACGCTTGTCCCATCACTTTCCTCCAGGAAAACATGGGCCTTTTTGACGCTTGCTTCAATTCAGTGCTAAATACTGGGTTTCCCCCAGCAAAGCAGTCGGGCAAACAGAAAACCGCTGGAAACTGTGTCCAAAAAGCATGGGATAAGCAGAAAACCACTTGAACCCATGCTTCCTAGTGGAAGTCTAGATGGGTCCTCAGTTTCCCGTTTGCACCTTTCATAGAAATGAGGAGAGAAGCTGCCTCTTCTGTTCTCAGCATTTAAATTCAATTCTATGTTCTTCCCCTGTTAGTGCCCAATGGGCTAATAATTGGGTTTTTAAAAAATAGGCTGTTAACTTTTGGGAACATTTACAAGGCAAGATTAATTACAGACATATCTTAAAATTGAAGTGCTTTATTTCAGGGCTGTACGCTGATTTTTTTTAAAAGTGTTTGCGTTCATTTATCGTCTGCCTTTTAATTAACCGACTACATGTAAAGACAAATGCATATCACTGAAACTTTCTGAGATACTGGAGAAAGTGTGAAATAACTGGACATAAAATGAATGAAACCTGCTAGTCATTTTGGAAGGACAGGCCATCTTTATTATGTTTTTCATGCCTTGTTACAACAAGTTAAAATGGTTTTTAAATGCTGTTCCATTTGACTCGCAACAATTAGAATTTCTGTTAATCTAAAATTCAGTTGATGTAAAATTTTTCCCCTCCAGATACTGCTGAGCTACAACTCTCATTATCCCTGACTATTGTCCCTCTTTGCTGGGGGTGATGGGAGTTGTAGCTCAGCAACATTTGGAGGGCCACAGAAATTCCTCATCCCTGATCTTACTGGTTAAAGCATGCAGCCTTTCTATTCCCTAAATATCTTAAATTGTAGCTGTGTTAGAATGTATGTTCATCATATCTACGACAGAGTTGGCAAAAAACTGGGGCACTTTGTGGGCACTTTATTGAGGATGGAAAGGAACAGAGGCCGAAACTGATGGGGCAAGATGAATTTTCTTGCAGAGTAGATGACATTCCAGCCACTCAAAGGTTTTTTTTTACAAATACAGCCATCCATGCAAATATGAAGCATGATCATAGTTAAAGGACATGTTCCAGCCAGGCAAAAAGGACACAATAACAGGGCTGGAGAGTGTTATGGTCTGGGAGAGGGGTGTGTGGCTTCAGGAGAGTCCCAAGGTCTAGATAGAGAAGCCTGAAGTGTGCATTTGGCCCCCATGCCCAAGTTCCCCACACCTGCAATAGTTGGGTCCTAGCTCAGCAACTTAAGACCCAAATGGCAGAGACAATAGCAAACTAGACACGTCTGACTCATGCCTTCCTCATTATGGAGTTTCAGTTACATTCTAGGGTGGATTCTTCTGATACAGGACCATGCTAACATACAGCTGGCCTGGCCACTTTCCTAGGTGAACTCTTTGTCCTCTAGCAAATGCCTAGAATACTTTGCAGTGTCCATGACAGACTGGTTGTGGGGAAAGGAATCCCATCAATGTAGGAACTTTTGAAAAGCCACTGGGTTAAAAGGAGACATTGTGCCTCCTACCTGAGTTTTACAGGCATCTTGGGTGTTCCTTACAGGCAAGGAAACGGCACCGGCTGTCCCACGGAACCCAATTAGTTGACGCTCTGGAGGTTTACCGGCAGCAGAAAAATGGGGAATTGACTGTGTGCTCTGAAAAATCGGCCCCTTTCTCTCTCAAAACAGTAAGTATGGCTGCTCTGGATTCAAGAAGCAAAGACCAATTATGTTGTTGCAGAAGAGTTGAGCATGGAAACCCAGGTGTTCTAGCTGGCCCACCTGCTCCTTCACCTTCTGGTGCTTTAACATTAAGAGGCTCTTTCTCCAGCAAAGACCTTGGCAGGCTTGGTATTCAAGGCATCCCCTGCTTGAGAGTTTGCATCTCTCCTATGCTCTTTTATTTCAGTTTTTCTGGCCTTTGATGCTTATAGTATGTACAGTTTTGTTTTAAAGAAAGTATCCTTTTTCTTTCTTTCTTTTTTCATAGTCGACATTTCTTCTTGTGGAGGTTATATAGTGATGTTTATCACCAGAATGTTATTTGATAACCGTTTTATATTGAACGAATATAATGAGAGAGAATTGCTACTTTTTTGCCATGTTTCTTTCATACACTGAACCACTTGCTGTTGTTGTTCACTTACCACAGTGTCGCCCAGTCTTCTAATAGTGGAAACACGGTTTGGCTCAAAAATAAAAGTGGATGGATGCTTTGCTCTTGTACCCCCAGGAGGTTTACTTTAAGAACATTCTCCCCCTAGAGCTGTGTCTGTCTCCCATGTTGCTGGCTTTCGAACATCACTTGGACACCTTTTTATTTACCCAGGCTTTTGCCGTCTGATAATAGCTGCTCAGGAGTAAACTTTCTATCTGTTTTAATGATTTGTTATAATGTTTTTAGCTTGCTGTATTTTGATAGACACCCCCTTGAGCTCTTTTGAGGAAGGGAAATCTATAAATATTATTTTAAAAAATAAATAAATAAGAGCAGTTATGAGTAAGTGATTGCCAACTCTGAAAAATGCCCAACCTCTTTCTGTGAATCAGTCTGTGTGCGCCTCCTACTTGGAAGAAGACAATCCCAGTGCAGTGACTCATGCAGAGATACAATAGGCAGCCTTTTCTGATGTCAAGTAATTCTTAGGTGCACTGTATTGAGAGAGAAATTCAGTATTTCAGTTGCTCCTGCTGTAGAGATGGGAGGAAATAGCTTACTCCCTGAAAAGACTACTGGATAGATGTAGAGCAAAAATGCTGGCTCAGGCAAAGTTGCAGTGGGCAGCCTATTTTTTCAGTGGGTAATAGACTCACAGGACCTCTCAGTTTTATTTATTTATGTATTGGGGCGCTTGAGGCATTCACTGTGGACAGTTCAGAATTTCCTGGCTTATTTTTGCTAGGTTTTTTTGCTATGCCAAAACTCAATTCACGGCACTTGTAAAATGCTGCCTTTGAACACATTCTTCATGCTGTCTCTTTTTTAAAAAGTATGGTTCAAAAAGGTGGCCCAGGGATTTTTGTACACCAGGCATGTGGCTAGTTTGGTTCTCTGCCTGGGCTGGCTCGTTTTACGACTCCTCTTGAAGGGATGATAGGAACAGCTAAACAAGCGCATGGACTATTACTGACACGAGTAAGTGCTTACTTTTTGTGTGTGCTGTGAGTTAATGACCTCAGCTGCCACAATGACTTAATAAGTTGGGCAACTTGTATTGATTTTCATTGTTGCTGTTGTAAGTGTCTAACTGAAAATCAGTGACTGCACAATTAAGTTGCTTCTATAGTTAGCGTCCTTCTTTAGTGGAGTTGAGCGTTATGGGAAATCAATAGGGATTCCTTCAGCAAAATTGCTTCACAAGTAGTGACTTCAGATAAACCCTGTCCCTTTGGAATGTACAACAGCCCAGGCTCCCATCCAAGCTTTGAAGTGAAACAAAAAATTCAATTATTTCTTTAAAAAAAAATCTTCTTGTTCAGACAAAATGGCAAACCATAGTTTGCCTCACAGCAGGAAAGGAGGGAGGGAATCACATGTGAATAAAGGATGATGTGTACAAGTGCATGTGTCACTGAGGCTTGGGTAAATCGCACCAAACCATGGAGAACACTGAAGTCCCAAACCTTGTCTACTGAGAATCTTATCCAGGAGCCACACTGGCTTCTACCAGGCATTAGCTGCACACAGAATACGTTTGGATATCCTACTAAACTGTGGTTTAACCAGACGTAAACAAGGCTAGCCTTCTCCAAGGTTTGCATTCTCTCCCCTCCATCTTTCTCCAGCAAATTTGGGCTGCGAGTTTTGCTTATAGTTTTTGGCCAATGGCAGCTTGCCAAAACTATTATCTATGGTTCCTTTAAATGTGCCAGCGTCAAAAACCACTATTTGAAGTTGGCTTGCTTGACACCAGCCACAGCTGACGCGCAAACTACAGAAAAACGCAACTAACTGGTTAATGAAAAGTAATGTGAAAGTGGGGGGGGGGGCAATAAGAGGCTGGACTCATTCACACCCTGCTGACTGTAGTTCAGTGTCACATCTGCATGCAGTCAATTTTTCAAACATATATTCTCAGTTGTAAGGGCAAAAAAAGAAGTTTTTTATCCAGTAAAAGCTGAGATTCTCAGGAAGCTGAATTCTATAAGCTGTGGTTCAATGTTATGTTTGGACTACCTCAGATTCTTTGAAAGGTTGTCTCTACAGGTGTGGAACCCAAAACAATGAGTTGTTTTTGAAACTGTGAAGGCCAGTTCACACATGTTTCTCTGTCTTTGACACTAAGTGGTGCCTCGTATGTGGGGATAAGCAGTTGCAGGTATGAAAGCACAGATAAAACCTCCATCTTGTGTCTGGTCCAGAAGATGCAGCTAGTGCAGAATGCAGCAGCCAGACTGCTCACAGGACCAGGCTACTGGCAGCATGCCACTCTGCTGCCAGTGGTTACCAGTTTGCTACTGGACCAAGTTCAAAGTTCTTGTGTTACTTCACAAAGCCCTGAACAACTTGGGCCCAAAGAACCTTAAGGACCACTTGGTTCCTTATGCTTCACCTTGATTTTTGAGATCTTCTAGTGGGACATTTTTGGTCGTCCTGTTGACTCCCACATGCCAACAGATATTTGTCAGAAGCTACCACTGCTCCTTATTAGATGCCTACCATTCAGACAGGCCTTTCAAACCAGAGATTCTTTGTCCAACTAACTTTTACTGATGTGCTCATATATATTTATATATTTCATATGAAAATGTGGTTTATAAATCTTTAAATAAAGAATTGAAAGTATCATCTAGAATCCTAAAATCAGCTGGGGCATGTAATACTTTTCAGTGGAGACAGCTCAGGTGTTTGGCCGAGAGTCACCAAAACGTTGGTGACCAAATTACATGACTTGGGTGTGTAAATGCTGCCCGTGGCCTTGGATGTTATGGAAAGCAATGGAAGGGGCCTTTCTTTTACATTACTGTGTAATATTCATGCTCGTTTCAGTGGAATCTTGTAAGCTTTTAAAACCAGTTGGGCACAGGAGATCTTTTAAACAATTTTAAGTGATTTATTAATCAGAGCTCAAATAGCGTTCCAAGTTAAAGCCGTTTCTTTAAGTACTGAATAATTTTGAAATTCCATTAAATGCAAATGGGTCAGATTGTCTGCCAAGGTAACTCCATTGATTTTTTTCCCCCTTCACTGAAAGCATGTCAGCAGAAAAATCTGGCCCTGTGAATCAATGTATGAACTTTTAATAATATATGACACACCTACTGAACTCTCACTTGCGTAAATCTGTTTTGTTTAACACAGTGTAGGTGTATTGATTGGAATGCAGAGCATTCTGGGAAGGCAGAATGAGTGGCTCCTGAACTGACTGACTGTCTGTCTATCTATCAATCATCTATATCTATATCTATCTATCTATCTATCTATCTATCTATCTATCTATCTATCTATCTCTATCATCTATCTATCTATCATCTCTATCTATCTATCTATCTATCTATCTATCTATCTATCTATCATCTATCTATCTATCTATCTATCTATCTATCTATCTAGATTGTTTCCTCCAATAAGTCACAGTGATGTAAAACAGCTATCTCCACTCCCCATTTTATCCTTGCAATAACCCTGTGAGGTAGGTTAGGCTAAGAGATAGTTCCTGGCCCAAATTCTTCCAGTGAGAGCTTCATGACTGAGTCAGAATTTGACCCCTGGTTCCCCCCGTCTTAGTCCAACACTATACAACACCTCGGCTCTTCTCTCTCCCTCCTTGGCTTCTTTAACCTTTAAAGTGCTGGTTTTATGCTTTAAAGCCTTAATTGATTAGGAACCAAGCTACTAAAGTCTGCTGCACCTATATCAGTCTTCCTGTTTTTTAAGATCAGAAATGGAGGCCCATCTCACCTGCCTGCTGTGCCAGCAGTTAGATTGGTGGGCGCTAGGAGATTGGAGATGGCCTTATTTGTAGTAGCTCCATGTCTCTGGAATGCTTTAGCATCTGGGGTCTGGCAGCCCCATTATTACCAGCACATTCAAAAGGCTCTGAAGACATACCTGTTTTTCTTTGAGGAGTACTTGTTGGATTAATGTTTTTTGTTGTATCTTGTTACTGGATTTTAACAATTTTAGGCTTCCTCTTCTGTTGAGCATTGCTGGTTTTATTTATTGTTTTGTTGTGCTCTGTTTTATCTTCTAAGCCTCTCTAAGATGACTTTTGCTCTTAAAGGTGACTTTAAAATATTTGCAGGGAATCATTTTTTAAAAACTATAAAGTGGTTCAGTCCATTCTACCACCTCACTGCACTGCATGGGTGGGTATGTGTGTACATGTACACACACAGATGGAATAACAACCATTCCCATTGTAGCTTTACTAGACAAATGATTGCTATTCAACCAGATTTACTCAGAATTACCGTATTTTTCGCCCCATAGGGCGCACCGGCCCATAGGACGCACCTATTTTGGGGGGCGGGGGGAATAAAGGAAAAAACTTTTATTTCCCCCCCCAGGCGCGGGGCTGGGGCGGGGGAAGCCCGAGCTTCCCCCGACCCCAGCCCCCAGAACAGGCAGCTCTCCGCAAGCCTTGGGAGACCGGCGCGACTTCCCGCCGGGCTCCCACGCCTTGTGGATATCTGCCTGAAGCCCAAACCAGGGCGGGGAACAGCGGAATGGCGGCGCTGCGCCTCCCCGCTGTCCCCAGCTTGTGGGGCTGGCGGCGGGGAGAAGTGTGCTTCTCCCCGCCGCCAGCCTCCAAACCAAGTCAGGGAACCGAAGCCAGGGGTGCACTGTGCAGTGCGCCCCAGGCTTTGAGATGCAGGCTGCTATCCGCAAGCCTAGGGAGCCCGACTGGAACTGCCGCGGGCTCCCAAGGCTTGCGGAGAGCTTCCTGAAGCCTGGAGAGCGAGAGGGGTCGGTGCACACCGACCCCTCTCGCTCTCCAGGCTTCAGCGAAAGCCTGCATTCACCCCGTAGGATGCACACACATTTCCCCTTCATTTTTGGAGGGGAAAAAGTGCGTCCTATAGGGCAAAAAATATGGTAGATCCATTGAAATTAATGTACCTAACATTCATCCTCATTAATTTCAGTGGATTTAAAATTTATATTGCGCTCATCACTAACAAAAAAAAAGTTTTTTTGCTAAAAAGAAGAGGATCTATATCTGTTTTAGCGTGCAATAATTTTTTATTAGTGTACAGAAAAGCTTTGTAGAATTTAAAATCTGCCAAACTCTGTGGTATTTCATTGTCAAGAACTCTGGAGCCCAGCAGGGGGCACTGTTGGTTTTCAGATGCAAACGCTTAAAAAGAACCTGAACAACATCAAACTTCAAGTTCTCTTCTGAATTACAACAGAAATCCATGATTGCTGAGCCAACTACAGGTTTCTCTCTCTCTCTCTCTCTCTCTCTCTATATATATATATATATATGCGCAAGACAATAAACCACAACTTAGTGATATTTATGTATGCAGCACTTTAGCCTGTTAAAATGAGCTTGTGGATTATAGAGCAAGAGTAAAGGAAAATTGCCACCTGTGGCAGAAAGCGGTTTCTGCTTTGAAGTGGAAGTTTTATTAGGGCAGTTTCCATTCATGAACCTGACTGTAACAATTTATTAGGTAAATTGAACTTTTGAAATTGTAGAGGGGCTGGACGTGTGTGGCTGTGCTTTTTTGGATCATTCAGAACTCTTATTTTTTAAAATTGGTGTGAAGAAGAATGGGCCTCTTATCTATTTGATTTGATTTTTTACCTGCCCTCCACTATGAAGTCAGAGGGTGGGTTTGAACAATAGGATACATAATATCATACACTAAAAAACAACTAAAACAGTTTATGCAAGCAGTTCCCAAAATGCCCTCCTCACACGACATGAAAATTGCTGAGGGGGAGCCTTGGCAGCCCAGTTCATGATTTTTCTGCCAGTTGTTGCAATTGTGCTAGATGCTGTATGATTTTTTTAAAAATTACATTACATTTCTTCTTTTTATATATTGTATTTTATATTTATTTCTAATTGTAATGTAATAAAAGACAGTACATTTGGTTTTTTTTACAGTTTACAATATCCGTGGTTTATGCAATTATAAAAATAAAACAATTCCAGACAAAAGCAGCAATAATATAGGTCAGGGGTGGCCAACTCCCAAGAGACTGGCAGAGATCTACCTCCTTTTTAGGGGTTCAGGTCAAAGTTGTTGAGTTTTTTTAGGGAGAAGGGAGGCACCATTTTTATGGGCTGCAGGCTAAAATGTTGAGCTTTTTTTAGTGGAGCCAAAGCTGTTGAGCTTCTGGGGGGAGCAGTGATCTACCGCAGACATCCAGTGATCTACTAGTAGATCATGATCTACTTGATCTACCTGTTGGACGTGCCTGATATAGGTTAAATGAAACAGAAGAGATGCGTCCCACAAAAATACCTGAACTTATGCACCAAGGCCAGGATAAATAGGTGTATCTTCTGCTTCTTGCAAAGTGCTAGACACACTTTGGTAGGGAAGGAGTTCCACAGTTTTTAGGGGCTGCCACAGAGAAAGTGCTCTCTTGGCATCTGAACTCTCTTGTTCTGACTCACAGAGAAGTACAGTCATACCTCGGGTTGCGAGTCCTGCAGGTTGTGCGTTTTCGGGTTATGGATCGCGCTGAACCCGGAAATACCAGAACACTAAATGTCGTCAGGCGCGTGCGCAGTCGTGGCGCTGCAGGTTGCAAACGTGCCTCCTGCATGGATCACATTCGCAAACCGAGGTATGACTATATAAATAAGGGTTGGAGGAGTGTGGGGGGTGCCTGCTTTGCAAACCTTATAATTGTGTGATTAGTGTCCCTCTCCAGTTTGGTGAACACCTTGCTCTGTTACACATGTACCATATCTTCCTGTAAAATGTCAGAATTTGAGGCCACTGTCTTCCTTTGCAGATTCTGTATTGTGAACCTTATATGTCCAAAATATGCGCATAATAAGCTAGTCGCGTTGTCTGCTCAAAATGTGAAAGTTCACAAGACTCAGGTTTCAAAATCTGTTTAAAGTGACTCTTGAACTAATGAAAAAGTTAATTATAATCCAGTTCTTAATCATCTTTTTAGATAAAGGGCTTGATTATTTCAGGTTGCTACTACAGAGCCAGAAGAGGAAAAAACCTGACTGCACTTAATTAGGTGGATAGATTTTTGATAATGAAACTCGGCACCGAACTATATTAAATCTGTAGGGTAGGCAGGGCCTAAAGCTTGATCCTTCAAAACTATTTCAGTGCCTTAAAGCCCCAAAGTTGGTTTTCTTTTTAAAAAATTAATTTTGTAAAAGACAGGGCTACAAATCATAAATAACCAACAGATGAGAGGTAGGTAAAAATAAATAACTTATAAAACTAAGTTTGACATTTAATCTGCTTATTTTGTCTTTTTTAACAAGTTTCATAATGTACAGCACAGAGTTACCAAGACACTGGTCACTGATCTCCAATGTCCAGTCCTAGCAGCAAAAAAATTGGTGGGTGCATACTTTGCTAGTGTATTTAGGGCCTCTGTGTCTAATTTATTTATATTTGTAATAAAGCAATACCAGACTGGATTAAAGGTGCCTCTTTTTGATATCCCTCTGTCTGGAGCCCTGGTGAGCCACCGCTAGTCGGTTTAGATAGTACTGAGCTAGATGGACCAACTGTCTGACTAATAATAATAATAATAATAATAATAATAATAATAATAATAATTTATTATTTATACCCTGCCCATCTGGCTGGGCTTCCCCAGCCACTCTGGGTGGTTTCCAACCAAATATTAAAATACAGTAATGCATCAAACATTAAAAGGTTCCCTAAACAGGGCTGCCTTCAGATGTCTTCTAAATTTTCGGTAGTTGTTGTTCTCTTTGACATCTGGTGGGAGGGCGATCCACAGGGCGGGCGCCACTACCGAGAAGGCCTTCTGCGTGCTTCCCTGTAACTTGGCCTCTTGCAATGAGGGAACCGCCAGAAGGCCCTTGGCGCTGGACCTCAGTGTCCAGGTAGAGCAATGGGGGTGGAGATGCTCCTTCAGATATTCTGGGCCGAGGCTGTTTAGGGCTTTAAAGGTCAGCACCAACACTTTGAATTGTCCTCGGAAACGTACTGGGAGCCAGTGTAGATCTTTCAAGAGCGGTGTTATGTGGTTTTGGCAGTTTCATGTGTTTCTGTGTCCCTATCATGGACTTCAGATACTACAAGTGTGAAGTCTACCCACTGCTACTCTAAACCAGGGCTGGGCAGAAGGTAGATCTCTGAATGATTGGCAGTAGATCAGCAAGGATTCCCAACTCCCAATGGTTTAAAATTAGCAATAACCTCAGCTCCACCTCAAAATTAGTGGTGTTTCTGGGGCAGGAGGAATCAGGAGTCGGTCTTTTGTGAAAGGGCTGAGAGTTCAGTTTTTCAGACACTGAAAACAAATTCATGGGCTGGGATACACTTGAAGGTGCCTTGCTTAAAGCACATGCCTAGCTTGCTTACTAAGCCCTATTTTGTACTTGGCTCTAATGTGTAGACCTTGGGAGTTCTAGGAAAAAACAAAGTACCTCTTACAAACTTGAAGTCTGCTCACCCCTGCTCTACACGACTAACATTTGCGATTGAGAAGTTCTTTGTAAGGAATGCTTCACCCTATTAGGGCAGAATTCAGCTGGTGTGATATTGGGTACTCACATCCCTCGGAAGTGCAGGAAGGGAACATTACAGGCATGGAGAAAGAAAAGATTGTCCTGTACCCCTAAATTTTCTGTTCATAAAATGGGTAATGTGTTAGCAATCACATGCATCATGCAGGCATGCTTGTCAGGCAGCTGTGTCCATTGACTGGGATCCTATAATGTATTTCTTTTGTAATGTGTGAAACTGCCTTTAGTCACAACATTTACTTTATTTTTGCATGTTGACTCATGTTCTCATGGAATATCCCGAAGGCATTCCAAAGCTGCTGGGCTCTTCTTAAAATGGGAGAATAGAATGGAATGACAAAAAGAAAAGAAAAGAGTAAACAACTATTTCACATTTATTCCCTCCCTCACTGCTTCAATAAAATGTAGGAAAAATCTGAAGCTGCCTTATACTGAGTCAAACAATTGGTTCATCTAACTCAACCTTATTTACACTGACTGACAGGGGCTGCTCCAAGATTTCAGAAAAGGTCTTTCCCCAGCTCTACCTGGAGATGCCAGATTGAACCTGGGATCTCCTGCATGAAAAACAGAGGCCCTGCCACGGAACTATGAGCCTTCACCCTCAAGTCCAGTATTTTCTACACCAGGTTAATAATGGAAGATAATGGACTACATGTCCGTCAATGTCTGGAGGTGTTGCAGGTTTCCCAGCCGTGGTCTAGGCTACCTGGCATTGCCTTCAGATGGGAGTACTGTATTTCCCAGCTTGATCTGGAGAGTGCCAGGGATTGAACCTGGGGCCTTGCACGTGCAGCAAGTGTTCTGCTGCTCACAGCAGGGACAGGAAACCTGATACCCCCAAGGTGATGTTCGGTTTCAGCTTCCATCAACCCCACCAAGTGTGGCCAATTGGTGATGGATGATTGGAGTGCAGTCCAACAGCACACAAAGCCACAGCTTTCCCCTCCCTGATTTATGGTATTCACTCAGACACTGCACCAAGTGACATAGTGCAATTTCTTTCTAGACATTTTGAGGGATCCCCCCTCCCCCCTTAACATCTTTCAGCGACCTGCTCACCTCATTCTGCCCTTTCTGTTGAAATGAGCTTCTGGCAGTGACTCTACAGTATGGTTTGCAGCTCAGGGAAAGGAGACAAAAGCAAGAGCCATGATAAAGGTAGCCTGGGTAAATTTTTGCTCTTATTACCTTTTGATCATGCACAGTGGGTGAGCATTGTGCCTGCTGTGGTGTTCACTGACAATATGCCCTTTTAACGGATGTTTTTCTTTCCCTTCTGCTAACAACACATTACAGAAGCAAGGCCCTTGCATAGAGCCCTTTGAATATACATATGTGTTGGTTTTGGAGATCCTACTTAGTCCTTAACCCAGAGGGCATGTATTTCCAATGGAACAATTAAAGCATATTTGTTCAGTTGAAAGAAGCCATGGGTTGCATAAGAAGGGGGGGGGATTGGAGTGGGGGAATCTTTTTGAAAAGAATTGCATTTATATTTAACAGTAAAAGGGCACTGAGCTTTTTGTTTGGGCCTGACCTTTTATCTTAAAAGGGTGGTTTTTGGTTTTTTTTTGTTTTGTTTTCTTTTTAAAAAAGGGAGAGACCTTTGTGTGTTACTGATGACTGGCAGCTTAGTAAAAGCAAGACTTCAAACACAATTGGTGTAGTTCAGTAAACACAGCTCAGCTGCACATCTTTATATATTTAAACTATGGCAGCCCTGCAGATGAAAGCAAAATAAGTTGCTTGCCGACATTTCACCCTGTGCTGTCTCACTTACCCACATACACTTGTGTTAGTTGTTTGCAGCACATCCATGGAAAATAAAGAACTAGCATGCCCAATCACCTAGAGATGTTTTTAATTGCTGCAGGTGAACAGGTAAAAATGCCTGTTAAGAGGCTTGAACTGTGGTCCTTTGTACCAGGGCTTTTTCACTGTTCTGTTCCTATTGGAGTGCACTCTGTTGCATTTGAGGTCAATCCTGAGAATCTACCTGTCTTTTGAAGGTCATGTATTGATGCTGTGGGAAATTATTAAGCCCTAGAACTCTGGATCATTCCCTACATGTTTTCCTCACCTCCCTGCCTCCCTTGCTGTTGCTCCAGGCGTTCAGGAGCTCCTATAAATCTGGTCTGAGTAAAACAGCCTCTTAGTTTGTGGGGTACCTGTTCACTTCCTATTGATTATTTATGTCTTCTCCCTTTATTGGCTGTCATGCCAACTTTGGTCATTTAATTAGACCCTGCCTTGTCTTCCTGTTCCAGAGAGTGGGTTGGTTTTTTTGTTTGTGGTTGCTGCTGTTGGGTTTTTGTACAGTGGTACCTCGGGTTAAGTACTTAATTCGTTCCGGAGGTCTGTTCTTAACCTGAAACTGTTCTTAACCTGAAGCACCACTTTAGCTAATGGCGCCTCCTGCTGCCGCCACACTGCCGGAGCATGATTTCTGTTCTCATCCTGAAGCAAAGTTCTTAACCTGAAGCACTATTTCTGAGTTAGCGGAGTCTGTAACCTGAAGTGTATGTAACCTGAAGCATATGTAACCTGAGGTATCACTGTATCTGTATTTTAGATCTTATGTTTTATGTGGGAATTGTGCAGCTTGGTTGTGTATTTTTTGATGTTTTATTTAATGTTTATGACTTCTTTTTATGTTGCAGTTGTGTGTGTTTTTTCATGTCATAAGCCGCCTTGAACATGATTTGAACTTTGGAAAGGCATCACGCTAATAAAATTATGTCTTTATGTATGTATGAAAATTTAACATATTTATTGAATTTATACCCCACCCTTCCTCCCTAAGGAGCTCAGGGAGATAAACAGATACACAGTCTTCAAACAAAAACGAAGCATTTTAAAAACAGTTAAAGCATTCTAAAAGCAATTACAAATAAAAACATCTAAAAGCAGTTTCAGTTGAAAGTATTATAAAAGAAATTACAGTTTAAAGCATTATTTCATCCAGTGATAACAGGATCACCTGGAATAGCAATTAAATGTCTGGGTGAATAGGAATCTTTCCAAACTCCTCTTGAAAGTTGACAATGATGGAGACACGCGCACCACACACTGAAAAAGCTCTCTTGTAGGCCAGCACAACTGGGTGCAAGGCCATTTACATCAGTTGCCTCAAAACTATGGAATGGTGTCTACTTAGAGGTAGACCATTCATCTCTTCTGGCCCTTTACAGGTGATTTCAAAGTGCATTCATTTGACCTTTGTTACTGCTGGGGAGTATTCAGGGATGCCTCCCCCCCCCCCCCGGAACACTTTGTTAGCTCTTTAATTTTAGGTTTTGTTTTAACTTACATTTTTGTACACTTCCTTGAGCTTTGGAAAGGCAGCACAGATATGTTGAATAAAGAAATAAATGTGATTTCTTTATTTCCAGTGACCAGTGACTTTATTATCGGTGACCAGTCTGTAGTAGCATTTAGTTTTTGCCCTTCATAGTCCTTTTTGCATTTTCCATAGAAATATTATTTTATATTTTGGTGTGTAATGGGCCTCTGCTCAGAAACTGAGTTATACAGCATAAGATGATGATGATGATTAATCTATATGCCACTTACATACCCAAAATGGCTCCTATGAGGTTTCCCAGTATGAAATCCATACACAATTAAGATACACAGTGAAACAGTTACATCAAATATCTACAATTAAAATCTACAACAAAATAATCCCATTAAAAGCGTGGCAATTAAAACAGTTAAAAGAGCAAGTAAAACAATTAGTTCAGAGTGTTCGTACTAGTGGGAATGCTTGCATAAACAATTGTGTCTTAAAGAGGTGGTGGGATGTGAATACAAATCGGGTGTCTCATGTTTCATCACTGGTGCCACCACTGAAAAAACCCACCACTGTGTTACCACAAGCCAATCATCATCAAGCTGTGGCAATATAAAACATAACATAAGAACATAAGGCCAGTCTAGTCCAGCACCTATTCTTAGAGTGGCCAACCAGATCCTTATAGGAAGCCTGAAAGGCAACAATCCTTTCCCCGCTTGCGAGTTCCTGCTCCTGCTATTTAGAGGTACACTGCCTCTGATAGTGAAGGTAGAACAGCCTTTGTTGCTAGCATCTACTGATAGCCTAATCCTATATGGAGCTGCCTGGTCTCCTCTTAAAGCCATCCATATTGGTGGCCATCACTACCTCTTATTGGGAGCGAATTCCAGAGTTTAACTATGTGCTTTGTGCAGAATTACTTTTCTTTTGTCTGTCCTGAATCGTCCAACGTTCAATTTAATTTGAAGTCCTTGGGTTCTAGTATTATTGGAGAGGTAGAAAAAAGCTTCTCCGTCTACTTTCACTACACTATGCATAATTTTATATACCTCTAGCTGGCACATGGGACTCTTCCCCAACTTGATGTTGGTGTTGGACTCCCATCTCTCATCAGTGCCCCTCAAAAATTGTCTATCTGGTGGTTTGACTCAGTCCTCATATGCAATCACTGGAAGGTAAAGCTTCCATTGTTGCCGAAGCATTGGGTCTGCTGAAGCACAGACTCTTGTTGGTTTTTAATTTTTTTATTTAATTTTATTGAGATCATGGGGCGGCTGCGTTAAGGAATCCCCACTTACACTCAGGCAAGAAAGTAAACAGTAAATGGAGAGTAGTGTAACAAACACTTGGAGTATCAAGAAACAGCTGTGAAAAGGATCTGTCTTAATGTGCTAGCCCATTGCAGTTTAACATATTGCTTACAACCTCCACAATGGGGTCCGAGTGACTTCGGTTACACATTCCAGGAGACTGGCAGTCTGTTACAATCAGAGCGTGGGCTCTCCAGCGGGGCTAGCTTACGGCGGATGGGATGAAGAAAGTTGTGGATTTGTATTACACACTCTCACCTGACACAGTATCCGATCCCTTACCCTCGCTGATTGACGTCCTGAATGAGCTCTTTGAAGCAAGCTCCAGCTTAATTAAAACGTTTGCTTGGTTAGCGGTGATCTGTGAAAGCCGGTGATAAATATTGAATCGGGTTCACCTGCTGGTTACTGCGAGTGGATAAACAGCTGCTTTGTGCAGTTTAATCAAGAAGCTGAAGACTACGCCTTCTAAAAAGAAGGTTTTCTTTTTAAGAGAAGCTTTAATAATGCCACTCCAGTTATCTTAGTAGGGTGTCCTTGTGTGAGATTTCGCACACTGGGCATTCACCACCAGGCAGGTTTTGTTTCCTATGATATGCAGATGGGGAATATCAAGGAAGCGCTTACAGCTACTGATGTCAAGGAGCATAACCCCACTGTTTTGTTTAGCCTTAGTTTGCATGCGATTTTGATTTCTGTTTCTGATGTTTTCATTCTTTGCCTTTATAACTGCTGACCTTCTAAACTGGCTTATCCTGGGTAGCGCTGTCCCCCCAGAACAGGAGAGCCATGGTAATGGTTTGGCCATTAAATCTATCTGCTCGTTTGTTTTTCGTTCTGACTGTGTTTAGTCTTGGCTGCTTTGGAGGCTTATGCAGGGGGGACGGGACACCTCCACTAGTTAGCTAGATAGTAACTATCTCCCGCTGCGTATGTTAATATTTTTCAGGACTTAAAGAGATTGGGTTAAATTCTGACCATTTCATTTCCTCCCCCATGGTATTGACTTTCAAAAACATAAAAATACAGTGGTACCTTGGGTTAAGAACTTAATTTGTTCTGGAGGTCGGTTCTTAATCTGAAACTGTTCTTAACCTGAGGTACCACTTTAGCTAATGGGGCCTCCCCCTGCTGCACGATTTCTGTTCTCATCCTGAATCAAAGTTCTTAACCCAAGGTAATATTTCTGGGTTAGCGGAGTCTGTAACCTGAAGCGTCTGTAACCCGAGGTACCACTGTAGCCTGCTGAATCAGGCCAATGGCTAATCTAGTCCAGCATCCTGTTGTCACAGCGGCCAACCAGATGCCTGTGGGAGACTTGTAAGCAGGACCCATGCACAAGAGCCCTGTTCCTCCTGTGATTTCCAGCAACTGATATAATAATAATAATAATAATAATAATAATAATAATAATAATAATTTATTTATACCCCACCCTCCCAGGCCAAGGCCAGGCTCAGAGCGGCTTACAAGCAATAATAAAAACAAGTTGAATGATTACAACTTAAAAACAAAATTAAAATACAACATTAAAATATTACAACATTAAGATAAAATGTAGCCTCGACGCAGGAGAAGGAAAGAAAAAAAGAAAGAGGGAGGGAATCAAATTGGCTCCAAGCCAAAGGTCAGGCGGAACAACTCTGTCTTACAGGCCCTGCGGAAAGAAATCAGATCCTGCAGGGCCCTGGTCTCATGAGGCAGAGCGTTCCACCAGGCCGGAGCCAGAGTTGATATTGAGAAGCATTTCCAGGTTGGAGCTGATGCATGCTGCTTCTGACCTGATTACACCCCACATAAAGAAAGAGCCACAAGGACAAGGCATGGACATTAGCTGGTGAACCCTTTACTGGGCTGGGCCTAGCGATCCACAGTTCCACTTGTCATAGTGAGTATCTCATGCCTCCTCTTGTAAGTGTGGCAAGTGTTGGGCTTCCTCCCTACCTTAGACCCAGGGAGGAGGCAAGAAATTTCTTCCAAGTATTTCATAAATGCATCATAACATGCACAGGCTTCTCTCAATCTCAAAGCTGGAGAACATAGAGAGCTGCCTTATATAGCTAATGACACCACATTGTTCCATGTGGTAAGAACAAAAAGGGATTATAAGGAGCTCCAATGGGATTCTCCAAAGTGGGTGAATGGGTGTTAAAATGGCAAGTGCATTTCACTGTAAGCAAGTGTCAAGTGGTGCACATTGAGGCAAAACAAATCATAGCTGCATATATTCTTGGATGCCAACTTTTTGGGACCCATGGACACATTTGCAAACTGGAGAAACTGTCATGGGCACAACCTATTGCATCAGCTTTAATTGAATGCTTTTTACAAGCCTTATTTCATTGGGAAGGGAACTTTCAGGCACCTGTTTTGGCAACCCTTGGCTTATGGCAGGCTTGCTCAACCTCGGCCTTCCAGATGTTTTTGGCCTACAACTCCCATGAGCCCTTAGCTAGCAGGACCAGTGGTCAGGAATGATGGGAATTGTAGTCTCAAAACATCTGGAGGGCCGAGGTTGAGGAAGCCTGGCTCATGGGATCTGAACTGGTGGTGACTGACCAGGAAGGAGATCTCAAAATTGTGCTGGATAGCTCAATCAAAATATTGAATCAGTGTGCAGCAGCACTGTAAAAGACAAAGTCCACAAATAGGAATTGTTAGGAAATGAATTGAAAACAGAACAGCCAGTGTTATAATGCCATTTTTACAGATTTGTGGTGTGATCACACTTGGAATACAAATCTGGTCACTGTTCAAAAACGATATTAGAGCTGGAAAAGATTCAGAAAAGGGCAAGTGAAATGATCATGGAGCTGGAACACCTCTTCTGTGAGGAAGCCTTAAAACAATGTGAGGCTTTTGAGTTTGGAGATCTATGGCCAGTGGAAAGAACTACAGTTAGGCCAACCAGACCCCCCCCCCAACACACATGAAGGCAAGAGGGCTTCATGGTACAAATGCCAGATGTCTTGAGAAGTACAGCAAAGACGGGCCCAATAATTATTTGCTTCAGAAAGTTGGTACTTGGAACGTTATAGCAAACACTGGTATGGACTAGGGGACTAACAGAGAAGCTGAGCAGACAGTTGACAGCATTGAAAGGACAACCAGAAGATGATTGCTTTATTAACGTTTGGTTTTGCCTTATTCAATATGTAAAAAAGAACACCTTAAATCCTCCGACTCAGCATGGAAGGCTGTGGAGGGACCTTTTAGGAGGAAACTCCAGGATTCTTGAGGGGATGGCATTTTTGAGTGTATGATTGCTTCTGTGGGGTTTTTTTTGGGGGGGGGGGGCTCTTCTAGTTTGTATTTTCTAACGGTTGTATCCAACACCAGTCCTACTAAGAGTGAGACCTATTAATAAAGCATGGCTAGCTCGGGTTCATTAATTTCAGTGGGTTTACTCTAACTAAAACTTTGTTAGATGCAACCCTGACAATTCAATAAAATATAAATTAATTAAAAATCAATGTCCTTGCAGAGTTTGCTGTGGGAGGTGGGCTCCATATGTTACCTGGTAGTAAGGCTGCCCAGGACTCTTCTTCTCCCGCCTTGGCTTTGTCTGCTTTGTGTAACAGTCCCTTCTGAGTCCCCAGGAGCCACTGTGCCCTGGCAAGAGAGAGAAGCTTAGGGATAAGTTACTAGGGGATTTGAAACCACTGCCTGTTGTCCTCCATATGTTTCTGCCCACCAATGCTAGCATATTTCTTTTATTGCAACAATAAAGTGGGTGCATAAGCCAAGTACTTTGTAGGTTATTGTTTTTATTACTATTGCTGAAGGTAGAACCACATTCTGCATTAAATTTGCTAGGCGACTTCATAAAAATTCTGCTGGTGAACATATTTGGGAAATGGTGACTTCTAAGTGTTATTTTCTTTACTCTTCAAATAATGTATTGGGTTCTTTCTCTAAAAGTGGGGCAGCTATGAAGTGGTGCATAAGGTATTTTTAATATTTGAATTCCCAATTCTTCACCTATAGAAGTTTTTTTTTTAATCTGAGTAAAGATATAATTAGAATTGTGTTAAGAAAGAAAGGAGGAAAGAAAGGCAAATGTCTTTCCAATGTTACATTCCTATATGGTTTTTGTTTGCTTTAACTTAACCTACGTCAAATTTGAAGAAAGGACTTGGGGTGGGCTATTGCATTTGCGGGGATATTTTCTCATCAGACACTTGAGTGGGGCTGCTATTTTTTGAGCTTGAGTAATGCTGCTTTGAATTAATTAGTAAACGTGTGAGTTGGAAAACAGGCCGGGATTCCTCTTAACTGTGCTGCAAGAGAAACTGCTAGTGTACTGTCAGGAATGCATTTATTTATTTATTTAACAAAATTTAGATACTGATTGATTGTTAAAAATAACAACAACAACAACAACCCCTAAGCTGTTTACAAATATATAGGCTTAAAAATTAAAATCATTATTGAAAACAGGCATTTTAAAATGTTCAAAAGATCACTAAAAATCAACAGTAGCCAAAGCGAAATGATACGTGTAACTTTTACATGCCTGGATAGGTTCACTTCAGGAAAAGTGTCTTAAGTAGGCTCTGAAAGGAGTACAGCAAAGGCCTGTGCTGATTGTCAACAGGCAAGGAGTTCAAAAGTGTAGGTGCTGAAACACGAAATGACTGCATTTCTGAATTGTTGTGGGTTGTTTTTTTTTTTTTAAAAAAAAAAGACTGGAATAAATTTATGGGGAAAGGCCATGATGACTAGGACTGGATTTTTTTAAAAGTTGACAAAAAAATGAGAGGTTTATAAAATGATGAATGGCATGGAGAAAGTGGATAGATAAGTTTTTCTTCCTAAATCTTCTAGTACAGTAATCCTGCAACTTGCATGCATTTAACTTGTGCATATTCAACTTTACATGTGTGGCAAAAAAAATTAAAATTAAAAACGGGATGGAATTCTTGGGGAAATGACCTCAGCACTCGCCATCAAACCCAATGGGTTTTGACCATACATACTTGTGGCTTTAGGCGCGAGCCCTGCAATATAACCCCCACTTAAGTTGTGGGCCTGCCATACTGGAACTCAGAATCGTCCAGCGAAATCAATTGTCAGAGCATACAAAAATAAGGCTTCCTTTAAACAGTTTGTAAAACTAGGGAATTTGCAACATTATAGTTGTGATGATGGCCATTAGCACAGATGTCTTTAGAAGAAGATTAGACAGCATCATTGAAAGACAGTGGCTTTATGTTAATGGCTGCATGCATGTGAACCTCCAGGTTCAATTGAAGTATACCTCTGAGCACCAGGTGCTGAGGAATAAGAGCAGGAGAGGACTGTTGCCTCCATGACCTGGTTTTGGGCTTCCCAGCATTTCTGTGCCCCCTGGGAAAGACTGGATGATCTGGCAGGGCAATTTCAATAACTAATGTGCGGATGAAAACAAAAGAAGAATGCTATAAATTACATTCTACTACATTAAGGCACCTTTAATAGTTTGCTTAAATAAGCTGGGTGTATTTTTTCTTCACTGCCCCCCCCTTTTGCCAGTGCCTTTTGTTCAGACTAGACATTCAGTAACTGAAGTTTGCCCCAGACACGTTATCATGCCTTCCTAGAAAATGTAGTAGTGGGTGAAACTGTCCATAATCAGCTTGCTACATATTATGGATGCAGCTCACAAAATCAGAACAGTCTATAAAAATTGCGAATGGGTGGCAACTCTATGCTTCAGTTACTTTTTAAACATACTAGGCTTTTATTTTAACAGACCTTATTTTAAAGTGCATAACTTCATCCCCGAAGACTTGTCTTTTTTTTTTACCAAAAAAAAAAAATCTGCAAGCAGAGTGTTTAAAGGGGAGAAATTCCTTTTCAGAAAGACAAATAAAGCGAAGACCTCAGTTGCTAAAATTATAATTGTAACATACATACATATTCCTCCTCTCCGCCCAAAAAAGTTAGACAGGCACCTTCTTAAAGGTTTTATTTTTTGGCTGATGGCGTCTGTGGCTTGCAGAAATGTTATGACTACTGCAAAGCAGTTCTATACAATTTTACTGGTGACTATAAAATCAGACCAAGTTTACTACTTTCCTGATGTTGGTTTTTTAAAGTAAAAGGTAACATTTTAATGCCACAGTAGAGGGCGAAGAGCTTATTAAAGGCAGTATTATGCCAATTTCAAACCTTTTATGAAAAACCTTTAAGGCCACCTGTAAAATAATGTTATTTTTTCTTCAACTCTTCACAGATTTTGCTGTCTTTATGCCTTTATATATACTAAAAAAAAAAACAACCTTCATGCCAAGTACATTTTAATTCCCCCGCCCCCTAATAAAAGCTGCAGCAGAAGGCATTCATGTTTTTATTGAAAGTCAATTAAAATTTCCGATCATCTTGATTTGCATTACAGCATCATTGCTCATATTTCTCTATTATGGGATATTCTATACTTGACTCCCAGAGGGGTAGCTATATTAGCCTGTTGTGGCAAAAACAACAAGGAGTCTTGTGGCATCTTAAAGAGTAACAAATACACTATGGCATAAGTTTTTATGCTTCTGATGAAGTCAACTGTGATCACCGAAACCTTATGCGATCTATAAATTGGCTAATCTGTAAGGTGCCACAGGGTTCCAATGTTTATACCTGACATATTGTCAAGATACAGATTGGCAGCTGGATTCCCCAGAGGCAAAAACGTCTTCTGTCGTCAGTTCTTCAGTTGTCAGCACAGAGGCAAAAGAGTAGTTGATCAGGGCTATCCAACGTGGTGGACTACAGAAATCGTTGGATTATAGCTCCCATTTCCCCTTACCATTGGACGTGCTAGCTAGAACTGATGAGAGTTGTTGTCCCAACAACCTCTGGAGGGCACTAGATTAGCTGCTTCTGGTTCTCATGGCTCTGAGTTAAGATCTGATTTAGATAGGAACGTAGGAAGCTGCCTTATATCAGATCAGACCATTAGTCCATCTAGCTCAGTACTGTCGATGCTGCCAGCAGCTCTTCAGGTTATCAAGTAGAAGACTTTCCCAGCCATATCTAGAAACACCAGGGATTGCACCTACCTGAGACCTTCCTGCATGCAGAACTTGATTGATTGATTGTATTGACTGTATTTATACCCCACCTTTTGCCCAAGTTGGCATTCATAGGTTGCTCACCAGGCTTTAGCATTTATTTTCTCTAATATTCCTCCTTGGGGAAAATAGGAACAGAAAGAAGCTGCATTACACTGAGTAGCTCAGTATTATCTACTGGCAGCAGCTCTTCAAGACTTCACATATTCCCAGCCCTACCTGGAGGTGCCATGGTTTGAACCCAGGTCCTTCTTTGTGAAAAGCAGGTGCTTCTACCCCTGATCTATGGCCCTGACCCTCTAAAACAGAAGAATTCATCCACCAGTGTGTTGGAGGGGCACTCATTTGAGAGCATGTCTGCAATGGACCTACTAAACTCTTGTTCCACTTCACCATATTGACATTGTTGTTGTTGTTGTTGTTATCTGCGTGCTTTCTTTTCCGAAGAGCAAACCAGAGCCCAGGCAGAAATACCACTCAACATAATTTGAATTTCGCTTTTCTCTGCCTGGCTGTACAGCGGAGGCCAGCATGGCCACATATGTAACGTACACTGCCCATCAGCTGTTTCCTCCTTTATCGCTGACAAGGGTCCCATTCATAACTCTTCCTTTTATCCTTTTTGGTGAATAAGTAATTATTCAATATAGAGAAGGCAGGATATTTGGAACGGGCTATTTAACGTGGCAGCACACCCGTAATGAAATCTGCTGTTACTGGCAACCTGAGAGAGGAATGTAACAATTCTAGCACGGCCGGTAACTCTACCCGCTTTGACGGCCTGTTTATTTGGCACGTCAGCGGACCTTTTATCCCAGTGAGTGACAGCTTCAGAAGGGTTGCATTTACTTCCATTCTATCGTGTATTGTAATATTTAATGGTGGACAAGCTTGAGTGGGACTGAGGGTAATTTGAACCTGCCTTTCCACAGAGCGGAGGCCAAGAGATAGTTGATCCCTGCTATTGTGGCGTAACGCGCACAGTGACTTTGCATTTGCTTATGGAGGATAATCTTACTGATTACAATTAAGAGGAGGGTGAAAGAAAGAACAAGAAATGGTGAAGCTGGCAAGAAAATAGTGTTTGGCTTCCTGTTCTCATAGTGTCATTTTTTGCACCAATAATCTTTCGTGCAGCTTTAGAGCATAAGCATATTTTATTCCAAGTAGCTATTTCTGCAGTGTTCTGTCACCCCCCTCGAAAGATATACGTTCCTCTTTATTAAAATCTTATAACGGCCTTCTAAGTAAGTGTGCAAGTGAGGAGGGTTCCTAAGTGGCAACGTAATTAGAGTGGAACAAAGCAGCTGAGCTATCATGCTACCTACATACCCAGCTTTATCCAGGATTTTTTGTTTATATAATAAGCTACAAGTGGAGCCTACAGCAAAAGGTTGCAGTGCTATCATCAGTTCTTGTCTAGAGTGCCTCTTCTTCAGGGTTCTAGCCTGCCAGCCAAAGCCCTTCTCCAGGATACTCCATTTCATCCTCCCATCCCCGTTTTCCTTTTCCAACTGACACCATTCTGTGGCTTCTGAGCATGCTAAGACTTCATTGGGCTGTTTTGGGGTTGTTGTTTTTTGTTTGCCCTTGTTGTGTTTTTGTTTTGTTCGTAGTTTTGTAAACCTCACGGTTTCTGCAATCATGCAGATGCCTTCCTCTTGTTCATGGGTAGGCAAACTAAGGCCCGAGGGCCAGATCTGGCCCAATCACCTTCTAAATCTGGCCCGCAAACGGTCTGGGAATCAGTGTGTTTTTACATAAGTAGAATGTGTCCTTTTATTTAAAATGCATCTCTGGGTTCTTTGTGGGGCATAGGAATTTGTTCATTCCCCCCCCCCCCATATAGTCCGGCCCACCACGGTCTGAGGGACAGTGGATCGGCCCCCTGCTGAAAAAGTTTGCTTATCCCTGCTCTTGTTTCTCAGTGTCCCAGTTTTTCATAGTTTCAGCAATCACCAACAGAATTTGTTGTTTGCGGGGGGGGGGGGGGAGTGGGGAGGGGGAAGTGCATGGATACAACTCTGGGAAGTGGAGGGGGAAATATTTGCTTGGCATTTTTTTGCTGCAGCAGGCTAACATGGCTCCAGAATCCACAATCAATATAAATTCATGGTATTTTTCAATAATAGCATGGGTTTAATTAAGTGCAGTTTGACTTGTGGAAAAAGCAAGAAGAGAAATATGGTATCAAAATGTTAATATGCTGTACTCAGTTTTCCCTGGTTTGGTGTGTATATATAATTTATTGAGCAAGTTAACTAAGCTCTATAGACAACATTCAAGAAAAACATTTCAGCAAGTGCTTCAATACATGCAGGTGAAAAGTATTGTTAGCATCACCTGAAGCTATCAGGTATAAATTTGACTGCTTCAGATTTTTTAAGAGCACTTTGGGTGCAAATGCATGCATGTCTGCTCAGAGGTAGGGTTTGGGGAGAAAATCTATTCAGTTTGCATTTGAAGGCGATCCTACGTAATCTGCTCTTTCCAAAGCAATGTGTGAACTGAAATACAGCCATCCTTGGAAAATCTCCAAATTTTGCAGTGCAATTACCACTGGGGTAAAGTGTGCATATAAATGCATATATTAGTGAAAACACATTTTATCATGGAAAATTGCTCTGTAAAAATGTATATATTAGGTAATTGCATACAAATGTATATATTAAGAGAAATTCGTACTAAAATGCTGCTGAATTTTCATGGAGACTTCAAAATAATTCAAAAAGTGTAGTGGAAATGTTGAGAACTGAACTTCAGAATGGAAAAATGAAAAGCTGAGAGAACTTGAAATTGACAGATCCCTCTATCCCTACTCAGAAATAAGTCATCCTGTGTTCAGTGGGGCTTACTCCCAGGGTAGTATGAATAAGATTGCAGTCTTATTGGGATCAGGTTTGTCGTGAAAAGAGTTGTTTATTTCAGCCTTGGGCTTTTTTGTACAACTCTTGGTTACTACTTGTGTGAAGTGCCCACAATTGTTTTAAAAATTAAAATCTTCAGTTTATTTATCTGCAAATTTATATCCCATATCTCAGCCATTGCTCTCATACCTCTACTTTGGTAGCCTGGTTTTACTTGTGAAAAAAGGTGGCAGATTTGAGCTCTCTAATTTGGACATTAGTGGAGTCTGGCCAAGGTAGCCTTTTTAGCTCCTGTTTTACCAAGACTTTGATTTATTCATGACCTTTGTTTCTAGAACTGGATGTAAAAAGTGCAGCCTAATTCTCAATATGCAAAAGAAGCTCCTTTAAGTACTTTTTTTGGTAACTTACCGTAATTTGTGTCTGAAGCTGTCAGGTATCCAGTGTTATGATGACTGCTGTTTAATAGACAGCTCTGGTTAAAATGAGAGAGTCTACTTTATTTTACCTGAAGTCAGGCTCTTTTTAACAGGTGTTAAATGGGTGGGAAGCATAGAAAGATTATTACAGCCATTTAAATGCTTTGTTTCCAAGAATAGTTGTTGATGACCCAATTTTCTTGTGTGTAGACAATAATAAACACTTTTAGAGAGAGAAAATAATATTTTTTTTCCTGTTCTAATGTCCGTAAAGAGATTTCTCTGCCCTTCAGTTACAGCCTTCCAGTGCCTGCATTCAGTGCTCCTGTTCTTCGGTCGAAGCAAAAGTCAAAGAAGCAACTGATAAAAAGAAGAAAGAAAATGGAGGAAAGGCATTTGTCCCCAAAATATTTTTTGGAACTCGTACCCACAAACAAATTGCTCAGATTACCAGGGAGATGCGGAGGACGGCATATTCAGATGTCCCCATGACTATTCTTTCTAGCAGGGACCACACTTGTGTCCATCCAACAGTGTCCAGCTGCAGCAGCAAGAATGAAAAATGTGTAGAGTTGCTGGAAGCCAAAAATGTGAGTTGTTTTGTTTCTTTACCATTTCCTGAAGAAAATAATATTCTCTGCTTTTAACATTTTCTTTTGCCGTTCATGTAGTACAGTGGTACCTCTGGTTGTGAACGGGATCCATTCCGGAGGCCCGTTCGCTACATGAGCAGAACGCAATCTGCGTATGCGCTGGTCGCGATTCGCCGCTTCTGCGCATGCGCGAGTGGCGAAACCCAGAAGTAACCCTTTCCAATACTTCCGGGCCGCAACCTGAAAACGCTCAACCTGAAGCAAACGTAACATGAAGTATGACTGTATTCAGAAGTGGAATGCTCTCCCCCCTTCCTTATTTAGGGGTTTGAAAAATTGAGTTCAGTGTCTAGTTTAAAACATTAGAAAAACGCAAATTTGACTTCTTCTGTACATATATAGGAATAATAGGTTCTTCCTAGTAACCTCTCCCCTTAATACCAGGATTTGTTTCGTTTACGTGTTTGTAACATGTTTTGTTTTGACATATAGTCTGCCAAACTGTGGTGCTTAAATCTCATCAGGCCTCTGCGTTCCTGGAAAGTATGTTGTGTGGCTCTGTGGTAGAGAAGATTTGTCTGCACTCTTGAATCTTTTAAACAACTTTAAAATTTCTATTCTTAATTTGTTGCCTTTCATTTCCCTACATAATAACTCCCAGCGCTGAAAGGCCCGGCATTTTTAGAAACAAAGCAAAACACTGCTATTACATAGTATAGAATCTGGTGTGAATCTGGAGATCATGGCCAAAAGGGTTAAATCTAAATTAAATAACTGGGTTGCAGATTGTGTGCTAAATGTTGCAAATGGATGGTCACTATCCATATTCATGCTACTGTGACATGGGAAGACTTGTGCCAGATATAGTGTACATATATTTTAGTTATTTTTATTTTTATCCATATCATAATTTTATCCTGCTTTTTACCCCTAAAGGGTTCAGTGCAAAGTGCAATATAATAAAAACGATGATATGAACAAAGAGTTAAAAACCAGAACCGGCTAAAACACAATTCCTCAACAGGAGCCAAAACACATTCCAA
The DNA here is from genome assembly GCF_964106915.1 of Podarcis gaigeae. Taxonomy (NCBI): domain Eukaryota; kingdom Metazoa; phylum Chordata; class Lepidosauria; order Squamata; family Lacertidae; genus Podarcis; species Podarcis gaigeae. Next base: position 40,815,026 of record NC_139692.1, on the reverse strand, counting down.
AAGCTTGGCAAAGCAGAAAAGTCTTTTCCAGGCGCTGAAAAGTTAATGAGGAGCATGCCAGCGAGATAGCGAGTCCTGGAGTCACGGAGCTTGGACACATGTTCATTATTATGATATGATATTAAGATTAATAGCTCTTTAAGTAGCACTTTAAGCCTGCAATCACATACTTAGCTTTCTGAGAAAAAGCCCCACTGAACTTAGTGGGACTTACTTTTCAGTAAACATTTATAGGATTGTGCTGTGGGGAACAATTTGGATACATTCATCCCTGTTCAGTCAGAAAGTTCATTGGGTTGCCTTCAGCTAATCACTATCTCTTGGGGTAACCCACCTAAGAAACTCAGAAGAGCCTACTGGTTTAGACCAAAGGCCCACCTAGCCCAGCATCCTATTCTCACAATAGCTAACCAGTTAATTCTGGAAAACCTGAGCCCAGCAGCACTCTTCCCATCTGTATTCCACAGTAACTTGTATTCAGAGGCCATATGGCTTCCAGTACTGCAGGTGGAACACAGTCGTTGTGGCTAGCAGTCAGTGATACCCATGAATCTTCCATGAATTTGTCTAACCTTTTAAAACCATCCAAACCATTAGCCATCATTACAAGTTGAGCTAGTAGATTCCATTATTTGATGATGAGCTTTGTGAAGAAGTACTTCAATTCACCTATCCTGAATCTTCCCACATATTCAACTACTTTGGATAGCTTTTTGTTCTGAAAACCTCCCACTGAGGATAAGGACAGGGGTGAGGGACAGGAGGGGAGGAAGGAATTCTTTTGGAGGAACCTTATATTCGTAGCTCTGTAAAATAAATCAGCACTATTAGCCCACCTAGTGAATCCATGGTAGAGATAAGATCTGATGAGGACTTTCCTGTTCATGTGTGTGTCTCATATACAGTCTGGTTGTTGAAGCCTTTTCCCTGTTAGGTCTTAATAGCATATATTTTAGGAATGCTTGCATATCATATAAGCATGAAAATAATTTTATTAATGACTGGTGTGTTTGCTGCATACAGAGGTTATGGTAACTTCAGCCTCGTGTGAGGCAGTTTAGGCCAAACATGTCTGAGTAGCCCATGCCACCAAATGAGCTTTGTGACTTAGTATGGATTCAAGCCCCGGTCTCCTTGGTTGTAGTCCAAAACCTTTCTGAAGAAAGGCTGGTACCCACTGAGAGTGGTACCCAACAAATATCTGCATCCTTCTCCTGGCAAGGGCAACATTGAGATTAAGGAGGAGAAAGCTGACAGGCAGTGCTGTCTGTAAGAAGGCTGACAGGTAGGAGTTGATGTTGGCAGAGCATAGCCCTCTTTGCTTTTACAGACCATAGGTAAAGGTAAAGAGACCCCTGACCATTAGGTCCAGTCGTGGATGACTCTGGGGTTGCGGTGCTCATCTCGCTTTATTGGCCGAGGGAGCCAGCATACAGCTTCTGGGTCATGTGGCGAGCATGACTAAGCCGCTTCTGGCAAACCAGAGCAGCACACAGAAACGCCGTTTACCTTCCCGCCGGAGCGGTACCTATTTATCTACTTCCACTTTGACGTGCTTTCGAACTGCTAGGTTGGCAGGAGCAGGGACCAAGCAACAGGAGCTCACCCTGTTGCGGGGGTTCGAACTGCCGACCTTCTGATTGGCAAGCCCTAGGTTCTGTGGTTTAACCCACAGTGCCACCAGTGTCCCTTTTACAGACCCGTGTCCCTTTTACAGACCATACTTGACTGCTATGCCTAGTGTTGGTAAACTCCCCCCTCCTTTTCTTTCTCCTCTTGTTTTCAAGAGACTTTGGTATTTGACAAGTGTAAACAAGGTGTTAAGTCTTTATACCCTCTTTACCCCACAGGCCCTGAGGGTGAGCTGTTGTGGTAATGAGGACCAATTAACTCTGTCACTTTAGTTGTCTTTGTTTTATCCTAAGACCATATTGCAAAAGTCAGTTGATAAACGGATAACTGACAATTTGCCGAGCTAAGAGGCCGCAAGTGCGATAACACTTCCACTGCCAACCTTCCCTTAGGGTTGTGTTACAGGCTTAACATGGATGAGCGTCTCTCGGCCAGCCTTCATTTGTTGAAGACGCTTTAGAGAGCTTAAAAAGGATATGATTTCAGGGACTCATTTAGGTCTTTCTGCCTCAGTTTTGCATTTAAGTAGCCATTGTGGGAAATACCAAATTGTTTTATTACTTAAAAACACACACACAAACAGCTATAAATGAACAGGCTAGGTCACAAAAGGAGAATATGCCAAATGCTAGTGCAGTAATTACTTAACAAGAATCTCCTTTCTGCAGAATTCAGCCCTTTTAGATGCGTGAAAATGATTCTAGAGTCATAGGCACTAGCATTACACCCCTACCTAGGACACCTCTTGTGTGGTGAGATCAGAAGCATTCACTTTTAAACAAACCACAGTTCCCTGTGAATATCCAAAGTTAGATAACTGTGGTCTATTTAAACTTTTCAAGCCAGTACCTGAGTCCACTGTTTAATCTGGCTTGTTCTCATAACAAGAGTTTAAACAACTTCCATTCCCCAAGTTTGGATGTAATGGAGAATGGTGGTTTGTGTAAAAGTGGATGTTTCCTACCCTGAAACCACAAAGGGGATGATAAACCTATGACTTGTCAGTTTGTCTGTATAACAAGAAATCAAGATTTCCCATTGCATTTGAACTCCACCAATATGCTGCATTTCACCAGCTCTGCTTGAACTGATTATTATTATTATTTATACCCCGCCCATCTGGCTGTGTTTCCCCAGGAACTCTGTGTGGCTCACAGCATATATCAGAACATACTAAAACACCAAACATTGAAAGCTTCCTGATATAGGGCTGCCTTCAGATGTCTTCTAAAAGTCAGATGGTTGTTTAGTTCCTTTACATCTGAAGGGAGGGTGTTCCACAGGGAGGGTGCCACTACTGAGAAGGTCCGCTGCCTGGTTCTCTGTAACCTCGCTTTTCACAGTGAGGGAACCAGCAGAAGAGGATCAGAGGAGGACCTCAGTGTCCAGGCTGAATGATGGGAAAGGAGATGCTCCTTCAGGTATACTGGGCTGAGGCCGTTTAGGGCTTTAAGGTCAGTACCAACACTTTTAATTGTGCTCGGAAACGCACTGGGAGCCAATGAAGATCCTTTAGGACCGGTGTTATACCATCCCGGCGGCCACTCTCAAGTCACCAGTCTAGCTGCCGCATTCTGGATAAGTTTTAGTTTCCGGGTCACCTTCAAAGGTAGCCCCAAGTAGAGCGCATTGCAGTAGTCCAAGCAGGAGATGACCAGAGAATGCACCATTCTGGTGAGACAGTCTGAAGGCAGGTAGGGTCTCAGCCAGCGTACCTGGTGGAGCTGGTAGACAGCTGCCCTGGACACAGAATTGACCTGTGCCTCCATAGACAGCTGTGAGTCCAAAATGACTCCCAGGCTGCACACCTGCTCCTTCAGGGACACAGTTACCCCATTCAGGACCAGGGAGTCCCCCATACCTGCCTGCCCCCTGTCCCCCCAAAACAGTACTACTGATACTACTGAAATACACTTCTGCAAAACTAACTACACTGGGGTGCATCGTTATGCTTAGCAGTGCATATTTGAATCTTGAATTTTTAAATCATTTACTTCTAGGGCACATCTTGTTCTTACTACCATGGAGTCCATAAGCTTAGCGAACATCATGCCTTAAAATCTGCACGTAAGAAATACCAGGCTTGGGACATCGAAGACCTAGTGAGCCTCGGGAAGAAGCTACGTGCCTGTGCCTATTTTGCAGCTCGAGAGCTTATGGCGGAGGCTAGGATTGTGTTTTGTCCTTACAACTATCTTCTAGACTCACAAATAAGAGAGAGTGTAAGTATATTTGCAAGCACGTGTTTTAACATTTTATTTATTTATTTATTTATAATTGTCTTAAGAAATAATATTAGTGAAGGTCAACCTGAAGGAAATTTCATATGTTGCTGTGTAAAAGATCTTCCTATTGTCACAAAAAGGAAGAGATTGTGATTTGCATCCAATGAGCTGTGAACAGAGGGAGAAAATATATTAGTGATGTTCCATGAACACTTGGTGCCCAGTAGCAAGCAAAAGATTTCTCACACTGCCCTTCTTCTAAAGATCACAGGGCTTTATGAGTCAAAACCAACACTTTAAATAGAGCCTGGAAACTAATTGGCAGATGGGCCACAATCAGTGTAATATGCCCCAGTGAGCAACCTAGTCGCCAAATTCTGCACCAGCTGAAGTTTCTGAACCATCTACAAAGGCAGCCCCATGTATAAGACTGTTGCAGTAATCTAACCTAGGGTAACCTCTCATCTATCTGGTCTAGAGAACCCCCACTAGCAGTGCCTTTGTCTTACCTGGATTGAGCTTCAGTTGGTTGGCTCTCATTCAGTCCATTACCGAGGCAAGACAACAGTCCAGCACATCCATTGCCACACATGCAGTTGTAAAGGTAAAGTACAGCTGTATGTCATCAGCATGTTGCTGACAACATACTCTAAAACTCCAGATAACACCACCCAGTGGTTTCATGTAGATGTTAAACAGCAAAGGGGATTAAACTGAACCATGAGGAATGCCACATTGAACATTAAATGGGGCTGAAGAGCACTCTCCAAGCATCACCCACTGGAAACGACCGTCCAAGTAGGACCGTTACCATGGCAAAGCAGTGTCGCCCACCTCTAACCCAGACAGCCACTCCAGAGTGATACCATGGTTTGCTGCCAGAAAGCAAACCATGGTTACTCTGCTGGGCTGAGTTCATAGATGTGTGAAGCAGGCCAGTGACTGGCCCAAAACTATTCAGTAAGCTTTGTCTCCTGTTTTCTTTATTGTTGTTTTGACCATCATTGTCACATTAGCTACATGACTATAGATACATTCACTAATACAATATTGAGGGGTAAGCTTTGTCACTGAGTGAAGATTTGAACCCAGGTCAAACACTTAACCATTATCCACAACTGACATCCTCCTTCCTGCAGGTTTTGTGTTGTTTTTTAAAAAAAGGAAAATCCATAGCCTGGTAAAGCAAAATTTGCAGTTTCACTGCTAACCGAAGAAATCATGTGAATTTACTGGATACTTGATTTTAGTTTTTGTTGGTTTTCATGCTTTTGCAGATGGAGATTGACTTGAAAGACCAGGTGATCATTTTAGATGAAGCTCATAATATTGAGGATTGTGCACGGGAATCGGCCAGCTACAGCGTGACGGAAACTCAACTCAAATTGGCCCGAGAGGAGCTGGACACCATGGTGAATAACAACATTAGGAGGAAGGATCACGAACCATTGCGTGCTGTATGCTGCAGTCTGACAAAGTAAGAGGAAGCTAATTTACCAGAGATAGCTTTCGGTGTTGTGAACCCAACTGTCTTGGGCTGGGGTGGCAGTTCCTGTCAGAGAAAGATGGATGCCAGTAGCAAGGAGCGAGATGAGAGGAAGGGTGCCCCCTTCCTCCTTTGCCTTTAGAAGCTGGGGAGGTGGAGGCAGTTTTCCTGGCTCCCATGCCTTGCCCTATCTACAGAGTGGAGATATTCCCTAGCAGCAGGGGAGGAAGCCAACCAGCCAAGACGGGAGACTGGGCAGCTGAGAGCAGGGGAGCCAGATGGGCTGAGCCAGAAGTTCTCTTCCTGTTGATGAGAACTTGGCACCACCTACACTGTTGGGAGCAGGCCCATGGTGGAGAAGTGTGTGCCTCAAAGCACACCAGTCTCATAGGGAGACACATCTTGCTTTTAAAAGCTGGCATGAGAGGCATGACCATTTGTTGAAACATCTTTGCAATTTTTTCTGGTCTTGGGCCCCCTGGTGCTATTCTCAGACTTTCTAGTTGTGTCTGTAGCCTGACCTGTATGGCTGCAAGCCTTAAATAAAGCTCTCTTTCTTACCCACACCTTCTGTTTTAGTGTTCAGGAGTCCTACAACATTCAGTTAAATTGAATTGTGACTTTAGTCCTCTTGTGTTTTACTATTGCCATGGCTATTTAAAGCCTCTAGAAGAGGTAAGTCAAGGCATAGGAATAAAAGAAGCTTTATACCAAATCAGACCATTGGTCCCATCTAATTTATTGTCTACACCAGCCTTTCTCAACCTTGTGTCCACAGATAATTGTTATTCTGCAACTTCAATCTTCTCTCGTTAGCAGAACCAGTGGTTAGGGATGATGGGAGTTTTAGTCCAACAACATGTGGGGACCCAAGGTTGAGAAAGGCTGGTCTACACACTAATGGGCAGGGGTCTTCCCCAGCCCTACTGGGAATCAAACCTGGAACCTTTTGTATGCAAAGCAAGTTCTGCATCACTAAGCTGCAGCCCTTCTCCCTGTCTGTTAAATAATTAAGATAATAATGATAGGGGAAATCTTACTGATTGACAGCTGAGTAATATGCGCAATAGGCATATGATGGATCTGTTGCTGGCCTGTTCTACTTCAGTCTGTATCAGGAGTACTGAGGACTCGTCCCATATAGAAGCTACCCGTAGATACAGAAACCTGTGTACCATTTCTTCCTAACATGGCCAGTTTGTGTGTATTTTGTTTATTTGTTTGTTTGTTTTAATATGTGTGAGCATCCAAAAATTCAGTCTCCCCCCCCCCCTTCCAACCTGAAAATTTTCCATCCACCAGTAGAACAATTTACATGAGTCTGTTGGTTGGGTAGCTCGGCATAGATTCTGTGAGTTTATGTCCTCTGGAGCAGTGTCAACTCTAGACCAAATTGGTTTTCAGAACAGATGTTTGTTAATTTTACTCATTCTAAACTTTGTGCCTTCCCATTACCTCTTCTGTTCTATGAAGGTTCAAGGGGCGGGAAGTGGAGGCAGTTGCTACTGAAACAGATGGTGAATTTTTTCATGGTGGCTTTTCAGATCTTAAAAATGTTTTGCATCGTATGAAAGGAACATAGCTGAAGACTCGAAATGCCTGAAGTCTTTTAACCTTATCAGGAAAACTCAGGTTGATCTCGCTGTCAACTCTGCCAACAGAAGTGCAGGCAGCAGGCGGAAAGCAATAGATGAGACATAAAGCGGCCAACAATTAAGACTCTGTTGATAAATAAAGTGGTGGGGCTGCCAGCTAAGAAATCCAGTTTTATAACAGTCCTGTACTAGTTACCGTGCAATACATTTTTAGAGCTTTTGCTTATCGTGCCTGTTGGTGGCCTGAATCACACTATGGGTAACCAGGGCCATGCACCACACTAAGCTAAGCTGTGGTTTCGCTTAATGTATCATCTAAATCCAGGCCTGCAGTTAGGCTCTGCTCCTTGTAACCATAAGCTGCAGCCAAGGTTTGTTATTGGCTAGAGCTTGTGGTTAGCGAGGAGAGAGCTTAAGCACACGCCCATGTTCAGAGAACATGCACATGGGAGTAAAATGGATTGGAGAGGCAGAATGGTTGCGAGCCCCATCTTGGGGAGTCTGCACATTTTCCTGGTCTTGGCAAGTCAGTAGCATGGTCTACTGTCTTGTGCCAGCCAAGCCCATGTCTTTAAAAGTAGTTCCAGTCTTGTGAAACTACCAGGGTTAGAGCCAAACCAGCCTCCTGGAGCAGGACGTTGCATGACACGGATGCTACCCCAGAGGAGGCCCTTCTCTTTGTGTGCATTAAAGCATTTGATTACTTCCGTAGTGTGTGTAGAATGGAAGGTCTAATGTACAAATGTTCACAAAAATTCTGCTTCTTCTGGGTTTTATTTATTTACAGTTGGTTGAGGGAAACTATTGGTCAGCTTGTGGAGAGAAATTATGAGACCTCTAGTAAGGTTTGGAGTGGAAAACAAATGGTGGCGTTCCTGCATGAAATGGGAATAACCAACGCCACGTTCCCCATCTTACAGGTAGGGATGTGTAATAATTCATATTTTTTTTCTCTTGTGTGTGGGTGTTGAAGGTCTCCATTCCCAGTATAGCAGCAAACCATAGTTGGGCCATTTTGTTTGAATCCAGGAAACTATGATACCATGCAGTCTAAATTAGTAATCGTTTAATATTCCTGAGAACTGCAGACCAGGTGACACATTTATCATCTTGCTTTATCTTAGGGAATGTGTTAGTTTGCTTCTTCAGGTATTTTTAAAGGTTTTTAAAATTGAACTTCAATATTGAGCAACAGTTTGAGCAACTCTTGATTTCTTGAGTTTCTGCCTGCTGAAGATTCTGTTCTTTAGCATGACTGTTACTGTCATGGAGAACATCAAAGTTTTATAGCCATTTATTGATGTAGGTGAACCTTTTCCAACCTTCCAACATTTGGAAGTAACCAGGTTGGGAGGAAGCTGGAGTTTGGCTTGCTTACTGTGTTAATTTATTGTTTTTGGTCTTCTGCAGAAACATTTTGCTGCTGTTCTTGAAAAGGAGGAAAAAGTAAATCTGTTCAATGGAGGAGAAGAGCTTGTTTCGGTTCCAATTATAAGCCCTTCGACTCAGATTATGCTGAAGGGGTTATTCATGGTCCTGGGGTATCTTTTTAAAGAGAATCACAGGTCAGTGAGGCTCTGAAAGCAATCCTTTCCCCCAGCTGTTAATATTTCAAAGTTAAACATGCAAACTGTAGGTATTTTTCAGGGTTTTATGTCATTTTTGTTTAGGTTTGCTGATGACTACAGAGTTGCATTGCAGCAAGCCTACGTTTGGACTAATGAAAATCCAGTTGATACTCCAGATGAGAATGGTTTCTTTGCACGATCAAAAAGAAGATCGCGACAAAAAACAGCAGTGCATACACTCAGTTTCTGGTGCTTGAATCCAGCTGTGGTAAGACAGTTTTGGGTGTGTGCATGCGGGAGAGAACCTAGGGACAAGTAACAGGGAAGCTACCTTATACCAGGTCAGATTATTTGCCCAACTGGTCCAGGATTGCTTTTTTGGTAGTGGTTCTCCTGTGCCTCCCAACAGAGAAGGATCTCCTTTTAGCTGGAGATTCTGGGAACTGAGCCTGGAACCTTCTGGGACTGGAAAGACTCAGGTTCACCTTCCTACTTAGCCACTAAGCTCCTTGGGTGACCTTGGTCAAGTCACTGTCTCTCAACCTCCCTCACAGGGTCATCGTGAGGATAAAATGTGCGAAGGGAGAGAAACCATATACACTGTCTTGAACTCACTGGGGGGAAAGGTAGGATATAAATGTAATAAATAAAATTCTTCTCTCAAGGCCTTCTCAGACATGTGTGGCAATGTTAGATCAGTCGTGTTGACCTCAGGAACGCTCTCCCCGATGGATTCCTTTTCTTCTGAGCTTGGTGTGAAGTTTTCCATTCAACTTGAAGCAAACCATGTTATTAGGAATTCCCAGGTATGTTCATTGCATCTGGGCTTGGGTTCACCCTTATGTTAATATGCTGTAGGGACCATGCTGTAGTGTAGTTTACTTGCGGCATTCCATATGATGTATACATTTTGCCTGGTTCCCATACAAGAGTTTCTTTTCCTCACCATGCAAAATGTTGTGCCTGTTGGGTTAACGCAAGCAGTGTGACAACTGCATCAGGTTCTCAGTTGTGAGGAATTGTTGAGCCAAAAATTGAATGCTCACTAATATCCAAAACACTAGCATTCACATTTTGACTGTACTCTATCAACATGTTAGTCAAGTCCATTAATTTCAGTGAATAGAACTAACATTGGAGACAGCACATTGTGGCAGGCACCAAATATGTAATATGATTGCATGTCATACAACAAAGAGTGTTAGGTACCAACTGCCAAATATTAAGTACTGGAATAGATTCTTGCCAGATAAATACATATATACATGCGCACGTGCACGCACACACACGCACACACACACACACACACACACGTGTGTGCAGTGACATAGCTGTGCATTTAGCTGTGCATTTAGTTGGAGAACAGCCAATATCAATGTTTTCAGAAGAGTGGGTTTTTTTGAGCGAATTTGTTGTCAGCTCTGATGCCTAGTATACACATGTAGCAGAAAGAGGCAGGTGGGGTTTTTTCTGATCCCTCACCCCCCTGCACTCCCCTGTACCCTCTGAAAAGCTGCCCTGGTGGGTTTTTGGGCCTACAGGAACAGCCTGGGAGGTCGTCGTGGGGGCTGCAGCAGAAATAATGCAAACACACAAATTTACAGGTCCCTCAGTAAGTAAACCCCATGAGTAGAACTCCACCCACTGGAATAAAATAAGCAAAATTTTATTTGCTAAGAAGTTATGAGAGTAATAAATCCCAATGCATTTTGTGGAATTTGCACTTTTGGATATATGCTTGGAATACATATTTGAGCATATCTGTTCTTCAGCATTCCCAGTGAACACACAGACACAATTACCAATCTGCCCATCTTCCAGCACCTGTATGTCAAGGGGCAGTCTGAGCAATGAGTCTGACAGCCTATTCGCCTGAAAGGAATTGCTGCTTGCTCCAGGCAGGCATGCAGGTAGCTCTGTGCATCGTAAATGTCTTGATTTATTTTGCCATTGGATTTTAAAAGTAAACATTTCCAATAATCCTACTTGCCCTGATCAGTTTTGTCTCAGTCTCTTGAATCCATGGCCACAAGTTTTTTTCACAGTGCAGTTCCATCCTGCAGTCTCATAGTGGAATGTATTTTGTTACCGATATGTATGTCAGCAATGAAATGTTTCCCCCAACAGGTGTGGGTTGGTACTGTTGGAGCTGGCCCTAAAGGCAGGTCATTATGTGCTACGTTCCAGCACGCTGAGACCTTTGATTTCCAGGATGAAGTTGGGGAGCTTCTGCTCTCAGTTTGTCAGACCATCGGCCAAGGGGTTTTGTGCTTTGTGCCATCTTACAAGGTGAGATGCCAATCAAACATTTTCAATCTTCTTTCAAGCTACATGGGGGTTATATCAGTTATTTGTATATGTGTGCCAACACTTCCACACATCAAGGGTGTGGTGTCCATTTTCATAGAATCATAGAGTTATAAGGGACCCTAAGGGTGATCGGTGCAGGAATCACAGCTAAAGAATCCCTGACAGATGGCCATCCAACCTCTGTTTAAAAATCTCCCGCGAAGGACAGCCCACAACCTTCTTAGGTAGTCCATTCACCTGTCAGACAACTCTTACCATCAGAAAGTTATTGTCAGAGGTCGTCACATAAGAATAAAGTAAAGGTAAAGGGACCCCTGACCATTAGGTCCAGTCGCGGACGACTCTGGGGTTGCGGCGCTCATCTCGCTTTACTGGCCGAGGGAGCTGGCATACAGCTTCTGGGTCATGTCGCCAGCATGACTAAGCCGCTTCTGGTGGACCAGATCAGTGCATGGAAACGCTGTTTACCTTACCGCCGGAGCGGTACCTATTTATCTACTTGCACTCTGACGTCCTTTCAAACTGCTAGGTTGGCAGGAGCAGGACCGAGCAACGGGAACTCACCCCATCATGGGGATTCGAACCGCCAACCTTCTGATTGGCAAGTCCTAGGCTCTGTGGTTTAACCCACAGTGCCACATGCGTCCCTAAGAATAAAGTAGGCCATCCCTTATCCCTTACAACAAAGATAAAGGTAAAGGTAAAGGTACCCCTGCCCGTACGGGCCAGTCTTGACAGACTCTGGGGTTGTGCGCCCATCTCACTCAAGAGGCCAGGGGCCAGCGCTGTCCGGAGACACTTCCGGGTCACGTGGCCAGCGTGACATCGCTGCTCTGGCGAGCCAGAGCCGCACACGGAAACGCCGTTTACCTTCCCGCTGGTAAGCGGTCCCTATTTATCTACTTGCACCCGGAGGTGCTTTCGAACTGCTAGGTTGGCAGGCGCTGGGACCGAGCAGCGGGAGCGCACCCCGCCGCAGGGATTCGAACCGCCGACCTTTCGATCGGCAAGTCCTAGGCGCTGAGGCTTTAACCCACAGCGCCACCTGCGTCCCATTACAACAAAGATAAGCATTATTTTAAAATACATACAATAAATCAATAAAACATAGTAAAGCAGCAACTAAAACCATACCTCGGCCCACAGTAGGAACAATTCAAGAGGCCTAGCAAAGTCATAAGATCTTTGCCTGGTGTTGAAATAGGTGCTAGGCAAGATTCTTTGGGGAAGGGCATTCCATAGCTAGAACGATGCCACCAAAATTACCCTTCCCTCAGTAGGTACATGCTGCATCTTTTCCCCAGTGGAGGATATGAAGAAAGTCATTTGGGAAAAAGATCTGGATGGGTCCATATGGAGATAGGTGGTCTTTCGGGTACCCTAGTCTCAAGCAACAAAGGTCCCTAGTCTCAAGCAACAAAAGTCGCACAATGAATTGGGCTTGAAAACAGATGGGGGTCCAGTGAAGCTGGCAAACCAGCAGCATGAGGGAGCTTCTTCATAAGAGGCACAGGCAGTTACTAGCATTGTGTATTCCTCTCTCAATGTGCTTTGTGTTCATATTTTGAATGGGCTATAATGGTTTGTATTCTTCTACTTTATAGTTCGATGGTCCTGGGGAGCCCATAGGTTTCTTCTTCTTTTAATTCCATGTTGTAAGCTTAAGAAAACCACCCCTCTGTGATCAGATGTAGGCCGTTCTCCACCCCTTTTCTTTTAACCCAACTTGTTCCTAAACCTGGGAAGAGATTTGAAATGCTAATAACTGAGCCAGTCTTCTTTGTTTTGCCTTTGTTAAATTTTTGTGATGTTCAGACACTTCTTGCAAGATGTTGGGAAATTCCCAGGGACAGGATTTGAGAAGCTCTGCCTTGAACTGATGACTGATGATATTTCATGATAGAAGTACCATGATGGTGCTTTTAAAAATGATGAGTTGTATCTAATGTTAGGCATACTCAGAGCACACCCACTGAAAGTGAGGAACCTCACTAACCTTGGCCCTTTAAATTTAATGAGTCTACTCTATGGTTAACATTAGATACAATCTAGTGCGTGTAATGAATTCTCTGATAATTATATTTGGCTTCTGATATCTGGCCAGCAATGTTAGCGTTGGTTTCTCCTCAACAGCTGCTTCTGCTTTCCTTGTTGGAAGAATTGAAACATTCTTCACGTAAACCCAGAAACATTTTGCACATGAGCATTAATTCTGTGAAGTTATTTCATGTTTCCTTTTGAATTTTTGAGTGGATCATTTGGAGCTCACACCGTGCCAACTTGAAAGGAACTGGTGTTTTTAAGGACTCTTAGTCCCTCGTTCCATCAAGACCACGCAACAACAAAACACATATCAATCACTCAGATCAGAGCAGCCAGGATGCAGCCCTCTGACCTCATTTCGGTTCATCACATCAGGTTATGTCAGAGATAGCACTGAAAGAAGCAGTTTAGGAGGCAAAAAATATGTTTTCCTGCACTGGCTGGCACTTGTGGTCATATGTGCCTTCTATTTGTGATGCTCTAGAATATTTTTGCTAATATTTGGGATTCCGGGAAAAAATGTAACAAAAAAAATTATGGAAATGCAGATAAAAAGGATAAAAGGTTTGTCCTGCATGTTTTCCAGTTCCCAATGTTTGCTTGGTGTCAGGAAGCTACACATTCTTAATTTTGCCTGCTCTCTTGGGACAGCAGTAATCAAAGGAGGTCTTGCAGTTACTGAAAATAACCAATAGGTGACCACATTGGACTGTAAAACCAACTGCTAAGGAAAAAAGGAGTCCACTTGAATATGTGACTCCTTTCGCATTAATACTTGCCAGAGCCATGTGTGCAGACATGCAAACATAACACGTCTCATAAAATACCTTGCATTTATCTGACGCCTCTGAATTTGAGCCTGGGATCTGTTCCAGGTTTTTTTGCATTCACACTAGTCGCTTTAAATCTGCATGACTACATTTCAACAACATTTCAATTGTAAATAGTCCAATAACAATAACATCATTTATATCATGCTGTATTCTCCTGCTTGAATCATATAATTGGTGGTGCTGATAGCTGATTCCTATACTTACAACACATTCACTCTAATGCAGGCCTGTCCATTCTAGTACCTTCTCATTAGTTTTGGACTATAGCTACCATCATCCCTGGCCATTGGTTATACTGGCTGGGGCTGATGGGAGTTGTTGTCCAAAAAATGGTGGGCATCAGGTTGGGAAAGGCTGCTATACTGGTAGACAAATGGCTGTGAATGAACTGCTTTGCAGCTCTTGTCTGCTGAAGATTAGGGCCAGGTGACCAGCAAAATATGCAACTAGTTGTTAACCAGAGTAGCACAGTACAGGGGAGTGAATTTTATTGAAGAGGTGCAGGAAGAGAAAGAATTGTGGTTGAGGGATGAGTTGCCTTGTGGCATACATCCTCCACCCCACTCTCCTATTTCCACTCTCCCATTCCAGGATACTCCATGCTTTCTTCCCAGATGAAAGTGACTGGAGTGTATATGTGCAAATAATTAGAATGCTACAGAGCACTTTTTTCTTGGATACTAATATTTCCCTCTACCTCCCAATTCTTCGTCCAGCACTAACCGCTATGCAACACTAGCACCACACAATGCCTGTTGTAGATAAGCAACCTGTTTCCTGTCGGCTTGTGCCTTCCACCTTTTAAAACACCTCAGTAGCTGCAGATTTCCCCATGGAAGTAAGGATGCTTAGATCAAAAGGCAAATGTTTTCTTCTTTGTCGTTGAAATCTCCACTTTCTTCACGTTGTCCCCCTCCTCCCTTTGTGGAGTCCATTTGAGCTGATATAGGACAAAAGGAAAGCGACAACATAGAAACCTTCCTTAATCCATAGGAGAGAACTCCTCTGGGCACAGGAGCAATTACCTGGCTCCACCCTCAGGGAGCAAAGAGAGGGAAAGGAAGCCACTCAAGTGCACCATTCCTGCGAGAGCCCACAGGTGCATCAGCAGCTCCTTGTGGACCCTGGTATCAAAAGGCTGCTGAGAGGTCTAAAACAATACACCTGCACACCTGGGATTTGTTGCTGAACCCAGGACATAATTGTATTGAGCTCTCTGGCTCCAAGTCCGTTTGGAAAAGGATGCAGAGTTTCTAGGCAGCTTCAGAGCAGCTTTGCTGTGCCACCTATTCAGCTGCTTTCCCTTAAAAGAATCTGTGTGTTTGAAAGTTTCAATCAACAGCTAAGAGTGTGTGCTATTGAGTATAGATGGATATCTAGAGAGAACCAGGAAGGAGTAGTAAGTGGAATGATAGGTGAGAGTTATATATTCAAATTCCCACTCTGCCACATGGCTCACTGGACGATGCTGGGCTAGTCCGTGGTAGGGAATATGCCTGTTCAGTCCCTGGTATCTCCAGGTAGGGCTGGGAGACTCCTGCCTGAAAGCTGGAGAGCTGTTGCCAGTCAGTGTTGTCAGTACTGAGCTAAATGGAGTAATTGGTCTGACTTAAGTCTATGATAACGGGAAGGTAAACAGCCTTCCATGTGCTGCGCTGGCTCGCCAGATGCAGCTTGTCACGCTGGCCACGTGACCCGGAAGTGTCTGCGGACAGCACTGGCTCCCGGCTTATAGAGTGAGATGAGCGCACAACCCTAGAGTCTGGCAAGACTGGCTGGTACGGGCAGGGGTACCTTTACCTTTTACCTTAAGTCTATGACACGTTCCTATGCACCTTGCAGAGTTGTTGCAAAGATTTTTTTTAAAACGATGGATGGGAATGCTGGCTTGCCCCTTGAGCTAAACGGATGAAGGGTGGGATGAAAATGTAATAAAACTTAACAAATTTATTTTGAATACGTATTGCTTCTGCAGTTTGTGGCACTACTCCTGCACTTGTGCAACTTAGGAGCCAAGTCACTAAGTAGTCAGTCCTGTGGTCCTTGCCTGTGGTGGGCAGGAAATGTCACTGGCCAGCTAAACTGGGAAGCTCTTGAAAACTAGGAAGCGAATCAGGGTCCTTTCAGGGTGTTGAAGTGCCTCAGAGAAATGTGTTGGCAGATGGACTAGGTTAGACTAGATTTATAGCTCCTTTTTAATTCTGCTTTTCTGTCCGAAAGCTCACACCATACCTGCTTGGAGAGTTAAAAACAGCCATTAGACAATCAATCAATAACACAAACTGTTACAATATGGAAGCAATGCAGCTGCAAACTGGAAGCTTGGAAACAAAACATGATGGGAATGTTGGGACTGTCCGTGGGAAACAGTGAGACAGTCAGTTCACAGGGCAGTGCACCGGAATTTGCTCAGAGTGTAATATGAGCTCTTCCTCTTACGTATGTACAGGAAGTACAGGAAGTCTTTGTCACTTGACTGCTGGAGTTTGAAGAGTACAGACATGTTTTCTGTAATGCTGCAAAGACAGAAATAAAGGCATGTAAATACATTTCTGTCTATCTCTTTCTCCTGCCGGGGAGCAGGAAAGAGTGGGTGTGTTCTTCCCACATTTGGGAAGAATCGCCTATCGAGACCTAGCCTGGATCCTGCTGGGGAATACAGCCAGGGAGGTCAACAGGAGACCAAGCCGGGTGCCTGGGAGAGTTGCCAGTTTCTCCTGATAAAGGCTTGATTTCCAACATAAGAGTAGATTGAGATAGGTAGCCGTGTTGGTCTGATGAAGTCGAAAAAAATTAAAAAATTGTCCAGCAGCACCTTAGAGACCAACTAAGTTTGTTCTGGGTATAAGCTTTCATGCACTTACTCAGATACACACTTCTTCAGATACACAGCATAAGAGTAAAGCAATTCTAAAGAGCAATAGATAAAATAGAATCTTAAAACAGCAGACCTAAGAACCAAGCACTGAATAATGGAAGAAAAACACATTAAAAGCAAAACAAAAACAGTTTTCAGTATGTATTTGAATGCTAAAGAGATGGCACCCGGTAGATCTCAGAGGATCTCTCTAGTTTCGGTACTGTGGTGCCATCATATATGACATCAGGTATGCAGTGTGTTAAGTGCAACCTGGGGGAAATGGTTTTGTGGACCAAATGAGGTTCCTTGCTGTGCTTCATTAGCTTTGCAGGCTGGAGGTTCCCCACTACTGGCTTACAGCCTCGACCCATTCCTGAAAGTACCATGGCCTGACATATGGCTTTCCTATTCAATATTAGGAGTATGAGTTTTGTATTTATAGCTGCATATTCTGATTTGCTTAAACTTGTGCTTAATGTTAACCACATGAGTGCAGCATAGCAAGCTGTTAGTCTCTGTCTGCTGCACCCCAAGGGTATCAAACAGTGATTTATTATCTTTTATAGCATTTTTTTTAGAGAGAGAAAGAGAAGGGTTGAGAGAGATTAAATGAACTCAAGGCTCCTCTCTCTCGGGATGGGGGGTAAGGGCTAAACAAGCAGATGATAAGCCACAATAGTTAAGAAAGGAATGTACTAAAATCTTTTTTTAAAAGAAAAGAGGGTTTTTAAAAGATCCACAACTGTCAGGTTGTACACAGTGCTAGCTTATATAACCACCTATTTATTACGAACTGATAGCTTTGTCATTTTCCCTTCCCAGGCTTTGATATTGATTACTGCATTCACTTACGTCTAGAATTTAGTAGGAGAGCCTCCCAAGTCTCTGCAGTCTCTGTCTAGTCCTGAGCATACAAAATCCCATTTTTGATGGCTACGGCAATAAATAACATGCATAAAACCGTGCAATAGTGCTTTTGCATTTTTATATGGATGGATTCCCTCCCTTTTTTTCCAGAAAGAGTGACCAGATCTTGACTGTTTCACCTATTTAAATTATACTGTCTCTCCCCCAACCCAATAGCAGCTTTTTAATAACACTTGCTTCAAAAGCTCTGCAAGTCTTCAAAACAGCTTTTATGTGCACATATATAGATATGAACTTTAATTTCTACTATTTAAAAAATTGTGGCGAGAGACAGGATTCTGAAGGTTGAATGCATTACAGCAGGAGGGGAGACTGATGTTAGTAATAAAAACACTTCTAGTAAAATCGGTAGCAACCCCTGCAAGCACACCCTATAAAGGGGAATATCAGAAAGTGAAAAGATTACTCAGAAATCTAAGGTGCTTTTAAACAAGATTAAGATAAGGGTCATTAGGGTGCCTGTCGCCGACCTGTCTGCATTTAAATGCATCCTGCCTAGTGTCTGTATCTTGGAATGATTCATTCAATATGTGTCATATCAAAGTCAAAGTTAACCAGCAAGGAGAAAAATGCTAATGCTTATAAATTTCAGGGATGATCCATCACGCTGATGACTGAACTTTCCATGGTGGCTGGTCACAATGTGGTGAAAACATTTCGATGTGATTCATTTTTTTTTGTTCCTGCTCAGCATTTAAACCATTCTTGATTAATGTCATTCCTGCTTGGATGTTGATTTGGGCAAGATCCAAAAATATGAAACATTTCTACACATGGATTGCTCTGTTTGCATTTGTGCGTGTGCCAATTTCCCCTTATGGCTAACTGCTCCTTGTAGTGCATTGGGTGCTATACCAGATACCCACCCTCTAAGTAGGAGCAGATCCGGGAAGACTCTACTGAATGTTTGTAGCACTGAATGGTTTTTAAACAACATTGGTATTTGAAATTAGGGATCAGTTTTTATCCAATTTTAGTCATACCCTGAGTAGACCCTTTAAAACCATTTGACATGACTAACTTAGGACCATTGAATTTTGTTGGGTTGTATCCAGGGCTTTTTTTGAGCTAGAACTCAGTTATGGCACCTCTCAGGTGGGTGCCATTGCCATTATAAGAAAACAAGGGAGGCGTTCATGGTAAGTTCCGGCACCTCTTTCCCCAGAAAAATAGCACAGGTTGCATCCAATGTTAGCATGGACCCACGGAATTTAATAGGCATCACTAAATTAGGCCCTTTAATTTCAGTGGGTCTCCTTTGAGTAAATCTTTATTGGCTATCACCCCTGTGGGTCTACTCTAAATAGGATATAACGCAGAGAGAGTTGTGTGATGGTGCCTGCCCTCTTTGTTCTAGGAGTAGACTCTGAGAGAGATGACCTCTCATAGCTTTGTCCCAGGCCTTGGCAGACACCAGCTGTTGGTGCAGGGGCAGAAAATGCTTCGGGACAGCGTTAGCTGAGCATATTTCACCACCATTCTATGCCACCACCCTCCCCAGTCTTGCCGTTTCTCTCCTTTTATATCCCTAGTAGACACAACCTGCAGAAGGACAGAAGTAGTTCGTGTAGGTTAAAAAGTCCCACCAGTGGAACTCATAATGATGAATGTACTTTTGAGGCTGCTTTTTCAGCCTTGGGAGTTTTCCACGCCTCCCTTTGCAGAGATGGAATATATGAATTGTGGTTTCCTCCTAGTTGGGTACTCAGTAGTTTCTTAGTAACTTTTGAATGTTTTCAGTTCCTCAAGTTAATTGTTGATATTTTCCCCATGGTGGCGAAATCCAAAACTACATTTTAGGAAAGGGGGAATATTTGAAAATGAGAAAAATAATAATTATGAAATGACTTGTGGGGTGGTGAGGATCAAAGAAAGGTGGTGAGCGGTTGAGAGTGTTGATTTAAAACTTGTGAATAAAATATTTAGCAAAGAGAGAGACTTGATTATACCTGCTCTCTAGGGCAGGCTGCTTTAATTGTTTTGTTTTGGAATCAGTTCTTTCTTTTCTGAAAAGCTAATAAGGTACATCTCACAGATACACTCTGGAATTACGTTTTTAACAAGGCATAAAGGGGGAGGGAGAGAGTGCACAATATACTTTTAATTTCACTTCAGATACAAAAACCGTGCATCACTGAAGAGCATTAATACTCGTAAACTGTCAATGTTCTGATCTCACTAAGCCAAATATGGCTTTTGTAAATGATGTAACATAAGATGGGCCAGAAAGATAAAGAATGGGGGGGAAATGATTTCTTGGGCCTGTGCAGGTTTTTCCCGTCCCCCCTCCACATGCCAGGATAAATGTCCAAAAGTACATACGTGCACACATTTGGTGAGAGCCACAAGTGTTCACATCAAAATTCTTCCACACCTAATGAAAATGTTCCAGAACCTCACTGGGGTGGCCTCGTATCTGGGGCTCCTAGTGACCTTCTTCAGCTAAGCTAGAAGACAGTGTGAGGTGACAGCAATTCTGCAGAGGGAGGGCAAGTTCTGAGTCTGTGGGAGAGGCTGCTTTGGGCCCTTGGGACCCTCTGACATTAGCGGGGGGGGGGGGCGTTTAGTGAGGCAGGCAACCAAGGTGGGATGGGCACTTGAAATCATATAGGTAGAGTATTTGGGTGGGAGGGACCCATCTCAGAGGACCAGTAAGACTTGGTGAGTGGGGCATTTGTTGTTAACAGCGTCTCACATTCTGCCATATTGGGCTGCTTGCTAACAAATGTCTGAAATAACATTGGGGGGGGGGCGTTTTGCTAACGAACTGTTCACTTTATTGTTCGGCATGGCTCACTCCTTTTCAGGCATTGGCACACTGCCTGATTGGATCCAGCATTCGACTTTTCTTCTCTTCCCTGGCTGTGCTGGGCATCAGCCTTAGGAAGGTGTTTTAAGCCTTGATAGAAGCTGCTTTCTCCTGAGTCTTGCCTAAATTTACATTTCGGCCATTGGTTTTGTTTCACTCCTTTGCCTCTTAAAGCTGAGCACCGTGCATGTTCATTCTTGCAATCTGAGCAAGGGACATTATCATCTAGATGTGGAGAGGTTAGCTTGGACAGAAATGGACAGGAGAAGGACAAAAATGCTTCTTTTATTTCTTGGGCTTGTAGCTTGTCCCATCATAAGGGTTCATGGTGTGGGTATCACCATACAAAACAACTATCCTGCCCTTGACAACCAGTGGTGGCTGTTGCTTATTGGAAATGGTAGGGAGCCCAACAGCAGGTGGAGCCAGAGCCAATGACAAGCAGAGCAAACTAATTCTAGTTTTGTTCCCATCTTCCTGCTGAATTCTGCAAGGACAGTTTGAGACTTAAGGAAGTGGAAGCTGATATCGAATTCCACACCTTGGAGTGGTTTGCCAGTAAGAAGGCAGGCATGGGCTGGCTGAGGACAGACTGGGGTTGGTGGGGTGGTGCCTCACATGCCCTCATGAGAAACCCTTCACTGTTGACCACTGAAAGCCACATCTGAAAGAACATCTTGCACAAACTTTTTGAAGAGAGAGATTGGTTCCTACCTTGAAGAGTCTCCAGCTGAAGACAATTCCAAGATATCAGATTTGGTGCATACATGTCATGTTTAAAGCATTCGTGCTTGATGGAGCACAGGATTGAAGGAGGCTCTCTTAGGTTGTCTGGGCCCAGTCATTTGGCACAATAGGTCTTTCAGCTTTGAAAATGGGGGTCTCTCACTTGACTTGCACTGCCAGTTTTTCTTTGGAGAGAGAACATTTCCAAAGCTGCATTTTGGGGCCGATTGCGAGTTTTCCATCAGTACGGCTTTCCGTCAGATGAAAAAGGTTAACTTTCCTATGGCTTGGTTTCTACATAAACATTTCTGCAGATCTGTTTTTGCAGATGCTACTAAGTTCATGAACAAAGAAAACTCAACCCCTAGTGTTTGCTCCCGTTTTCATTCCTTTTTTTATTTTTAAATATTTTGTTCCGTCCCACTCACCCACCATTTACCTTTCATTCACTCTCCTGTGCTGCCTCTTTAAAAGCTCGCAGGAACATTTGGGTTCAAAATCAAGTCTGCCATCTTGGTTAGGCATCAGGTACTTCAGTTTGAATTCTGAAAACAACAGATTTCTCTGCTGCAACAAACACACCGGATATTCATATCCAAATAAATTTTCTCCAATTAGGCCATCTTACTGGATCAATCAAGGGTAAAATTGGCTCCTCCCAAATATCTGGCTCTTGTCTAATAGAGTCCAGATATTTTAAAAGCAATTGTATAAGTACAGTAGAAACCAAGATACCCAAGTCTTGAATGTGGATGGGTGAATGGGTGGGCAGAATGAAGGAGCAGTAAATCTGGATTTTAATTTGTTTTTGAAGTCGTTTAGAAAGCATTACATTCGTTCTGAAAACTTCCTTCAAGATTAAATGTGTGCTGGATTTACATTGTAAAACCATCCTTGTGCGCTTTAAGGTTTACTAAATACCTGGGTAAACATTCAAGTATTTTATTTATTTTATTCAAGCATTTTATTGATGCTTGATAGGTAGGGGGGGGATGAGAGTTTTATGAATTAACATCAATAAATTTACAAAAGAAGGTAGTCTGTTTAGCCAGGCTTGTTTAAAAGCATTAAGATTTGAACACTGGCTGTTAAAGTGA
This sequence comes from Podarcis gaigeae, assembly GCF_964106915.1. Taxonomy (NCBI): domain Eukaryota; kingdom Metazoa; phylum Chordata; class Lepidosauria; order Squamata; family Lacertidae; genus Podarcis; species Podarcis gaigeae. The sequence goes on along the minus strand of NC_139692.1, from coordinate 40,792,915 downwards.
GTCAATGGCAACATCACAAAGTTTAAATGGCAACATCACAAAGTTTAAACAAATGCCAAAAAAACATTTTCCAGAGTACTGGGATTGTAACAATACCATTAATGAGGGCAAAGAGGTTTTAATGCAATTTGCACGTTCTAAAGTTTCAAAAAGAGGGTTTGAGTTAGTGCATTATTAATGCACGGAACATCTGGAACTGTGTAAAAGCCACAGACATTGAGCAAGTGCAGAGTTTTCCCACTAGGCCTGATGCTGACTGATTTCCTCCCTAGTGAGATGGCTTGTTTTTAAGAAGTTTGAGACAGTAAAATGACAATAGCCAGATAAGAGGGAAACATTCCATGGTGTCTGTCTGTGTATGAGAGAGAGAGAGAGAGAGAGAGAGAGAGAGAGAGAGAAGAAGAATATGTAAAAAGTGTATTTGTATGACCAGAATTTGAAATTAAACTTTCCAACTACATGAACCTAAGCACACTAGTTCTTATCCTACCCTTCCTTCAAGGAGTTCAAGGTGGTGGATGTGGTTTCTCTTCCTACCTGCTTTTTCCTTATAACAACCTTGTGAAGTAGTTTCGACTGAGAGAAGATTTGCACCCGAATCTTTCCAATCCTAATCAGACACTGCAGCTGCTGTAGCACGTAACAGTAGTTGTGGTACTTGATCTTGTGCTGATACAGAACTTGTAAGCAGAGTGTGGCAATTGAGGCCATGTTTAGATAAATCGAGGTTTTAAAATGAAAACGCCCAACATAAACTTTTAACTACTGTTCTCATTGGCAAGAATTAAAAGTGAAGAGGGACTGGAACACAGGCCCTTGCTTTATGCTCTGTGTTTCACTCCTTCATTTATGTTCCTCCTCCTTGAAAGGTTTGTTCATGTGAGTGTTACTAGAGTAGAGCTTTTAAAGTGTCTCTTTCCACTACAGAATGCCGCTGCTTCTTTGGCGATCCCTCGTAGGCGAGTAAGATTGTATTCCATAAACACGGTTTTAACAATGAGTCCGTAAGTGACTGTGGAGGCCAATTCTGGATCCACACGTCCTTCCATAGTGAGGACATTGGTTTCTGGGCAGGAGTTGATCACGGTGTGGATTTGCCAAGGGTGCCTTCCTCTTAGCACGTTTCTCCCTTGCATCCTGAGTTCAAGTGTCTTCAAAGCCCACGACACCTTTGGTAAAGGCTGTTCTCCAATTGGAGTGCTCACAGGCAAGTGTTTCCCAATTGTTGGTGTTTATACTACATTTTTAAAGATTTGCCTTGAGACAGTCTTTAAACCTCTTTTGTTGACCACCAGCATTACGCTTTCCATTTTTAAGTTCGGAATAGAGTAGTTGCTTCGGAAAACGATAATCAGGCATCCGCACAACATGACCATGGTTTCCCTGCAAATGTTCTGGTCCTCAAACACTCTACACTTCAATTAACAGTATGAAAATGTATTGTTTTTCGTACCATACTATAAGCCCGACAAGTGGGGGAAGGGTGGTATACAAATTTAATGAATAATTGGATTATGTACCTCTTGTAAGAATCTGTATAGTGACAAAAAAGAAAAAATAATAATTGCAACAGTACATTGCTCACCCATCCCCCCGGTAAATCAATTGCAAATAATTGCTGTGTTTCCTTTCCTTATCCTTTTCCTCGGTTTTCTTTACTTCTGTGTTTTTCCAGAATTGTATGCAATTATATATATTTTTGCCTTTTTTCTCAGATATAAGTATGTATCTGTGTTCATGCTGAAACTGAATAAGAAAAAAATGAGAAAAGAGAAGCCATTATAACGAATCATAACATAAATAAATAAATACAAAGAAAACAATATATCTAGTTGTTCAGTTCAGTTGGCATCCGTCTGTCTCGAGAGACAATGGAAGAGTGCATAAAACAATACAAAAAGTTAATCTAATTTTAATGGCATGAAACTAAACAGGAGAGAGAATAATGCCTGACAGAAATTAAAAAGTGGTGTACAAAACGTCACCATGTTCCAGACGATGCCCTTATTTCCAGTAGTTTGGATTTGGGATTCATTCTTCAAGCATCTAGCTATATAGAGTTGTAACCGACTGTGTTTTACTTAGAGTAGATCCACTGAAATTAATAGACCTAAGTTAGTCATAGGCATTAATTTAAAAGGGTCTATACTGAGTAGGATTAATACTAGACGCAGCTCATAGGTTGCTTCTAGTCGCTGGAGGCAGCAGGAGGGGAGAGGGCTCATGTACTTGAACTCAACTTGCTGGTTTCCCACTGGCAACTGTTCGGCCACCGTAAGAACAGGATGCTGGACTAGATGGGCCATTGGCCTGATCCAGCAGGCTCTTATGTAGCCAACTAAATTTTACTCAGAGTAGACCTATTGAAAGTAATAGGCCCAAGTTAATCAGGTCCATTCTTTTCAGTAGGTCTACTCTGAGTAGGACTAGCATGCTATACAGCCCATAGTATAAAAATTTTATTTATATATATATATATATACGAAAGCATATATATATATATATATATATATATATATATATATATATATATATATATAGAAGATCAGATTAATACAAGAAAAGGTGTGGGAGGTAGGGGAAAAGGAAAGAATATCACATCAGAAGGGAGAATGGCCAACTATTTTTAGAACATAAATATTATGAGAACAAAGAAGATAACCATCAGATTTGTAAGGTAAAGGTAAAGGTACCCCTGCCCGTACGGGCCAGTCTTGACAGACTCTGGGGTTGTGCGCCCATCTCACTCAAGAGGCCAGGGGCCAGCGCTGTCCAGAGACACTTCCGGGTCACGTGGCCAGCGTGACATCGCTGCTCTGGCGAGCCAGAGCCGCACACGGAAACGCCGTTTACCTTCCCGCTGGTAAGCGGTCCCTATTTATCTACTTGCACCCAGAGGTGCTTTCGAACTGCTAGGTTGGCAGGCGCTGGGACCGAGCAGCGGGAGCGCACCTCGCCGCAGGGATTCGAACCGCCGACCTTTCGATCGGCAAGTCCTAGGCACTGAGGCTTTAACCCACAGCGCCACCTGCGTCCCAGATCAGATTTGTAACTATGGCTAAATATAAAGAAAAACAAACTGTTGTTATGAAACGGTGGCCTAAATCCAGCACAATTAGGTATAGATAGAGCAGTTGATTTAAATGAGCTTAAGGGAACTTAACTCTGTTGGATTTAAACCAATGGCATTGAATTTTTAAACAATTGCAGTGAAATATTTACTTTAATACGTTTTACGGTCAGGGGTACCTTTACCTTTACCTTTTATTCCCACTTCCCGCATTGGAGCTGAAGGAGACACAGAGTTTCCTCCACCAAACCCCCCTTTTATCCAAACATCAACCCTGTGAGGGAAGGTTAGGCTGAGTTTCTTGCATGGCTGAGTGAGGATTTCAACCTGGGCTCCCTGATCTTAGTCTGCCTACCCACTAGCTAGTGGCCTCTCCCATTTATGATTCCTTATGTTCTTTCTTGAAGATATATTGATGGTAGAACACATGCTTTGCTCGCAGAAGGCCCCAGATTCAATTCCTGGCATCTCCAGGCAGGGCTGGGAGGGTCTCCTGCCTGCAGTCCTGCAGAGCCGCTGTCAGTCAGTGTAGATAGCACTGAGCTAAATGTCTGACATGGCATAAGGCGTCTTATATTCCTGCAGTTATAGTAGGTAGCCAGTGGGAGAAGCTTTGCGCCACTGTTGGGTCAGCCCCCTGACTGCTGCCAGGGGTGGGAGATTAACTGGCCTTGCTGTTTCCATTCCTAACAAATGGAATAAAAACAGTGTGTTGTCATCGATACAACACTAGTCTCAAAATACTTTGCTGTGGTCAGATGATGTTTGAAATATTTGGCTAGTCATTTGAGCCCTCTAGGGTGCTCTCGAGAGACGCTTTGGGACGCAGCAGTGCAGTGGGTAGGCACTGATCCCATGTGCTGACTGCCCACTCACACCTTGAGTTTGGTGCCAGGGCAGGGCTGGCGTGTGTGTTTGTGGACATGCACCCCACGGTGTTAGGAGTGGGGATATGGGCCACAGGTAGGAGTGGTCAATCAGTTTGTTGGTTAGTTTCCTGGCGCCACATGTCATTTGCAAGTGGAACATGCATCAGTGGAGGAACGCCTGTACTTTGGTCTTACTACCCTGAATAATTTGGTGTCATCAGCAAATTGCCACCTCACCGCACTGCCCTCTACTCATTCTTGAGGGAACCCACTTTTTGCATCCCTCCGTTGTCCGTTTATTCCTTCTCTAGGCTTCCTGTGCTTTAATCTGCTGCTGAACCATAACTCACTCAGGTGTCATTAGTTGAGGGGATTAATCAAAAGCTATTTCAGTGCACAATGTACAAAATCTTAACTATCCAAGGAAAAAGCTGCTATTTAAGAATAGAGGAGCAAATGGTTTTTGTGTGTCATTTTTCTGGTTTGAAGTCCGGTATTGAGGTGAGAGAAGAAATTGCTGTGGGCATATTGCCTGTGGACTGTATCTTTCAAGTTGCCGAGTTGAGTGATAGCTTTGCTTTGGCCTCCTGAAGCTTCTATCAAAGAACCTGCTTCAGTGCTTGCAAGGTCACTAAATCCTTCCTTCAAACCTTGGTCGAAGGAAGGAGTGGAAAGTTTCCACCACTTCTCAGATCAATTTCTGTCCCACCGAGAATGGCTTTTATCAACAACAGCATCTCCTTACCATCAGCAGGGCGGTGAGACGAGACATGAAATGGACGGCTGAAATGCTATTAAGTATGGAGCCATGAGAAATAATAGCTCTTAAATTTTTAAACTTGATACTTTATTGTGTAAAGTGTACTTGGGTATTTATTCACTTGCTTTGCATCATTTTTTAATCTGTCAAGTTAGGTTTCTTTGCTTGGGTGGCTATCGCTAATGGTTAATGCAGGCAGGTATGGATTGTCCAGTTTCTGTACTTTCGATAACATCTCAGAAGGGTGACCGTGTACCTTTTTGGAGGATTATGAACTTCTAAGTTGGTCCCCATCAAGCTGCCCTCTCAAAAGCAAAAATGATTATAGAGTGGGACCTGCAACAAAATGTTGCAGCATGGAGGGCTCCTGTTCAGAGTACCCGTCAGTCAGTCCTTATTAGGCTCCTCCACCTACTGCTTTAGTCCGTTTTCCCCAAGTTTTTATTTGATTGGGGGGAGGGGTACGTCTGCAAACCATTGGATTTCCCTGGGCCTGCTGAAACTTAGAATCACAGGAAGCTGCCTTATACAAAGTCAGGCCATTGATCCATCTAGCTCAGTGTTGTCTACACTGATTGGCAGCAGCTCTCCAGTATTTCAGACAGGAGTGCACCTAGTGTTAGAAACGCAGATATATAAGCTAATCACCAAATGGCACCTTAGACCTAGGTTACAATTGCTACAACGGAATGTCTAGTCACAATATTTTTTGCAATGAAATTTATTATTATTATTATTATTATTATTATTATTATTATTATTATTATTTGAGTGTGTGTGTGTGATTGAGTGTGTGTGTGTGTGTGAGAGAGAGAGAGAGAGAGAGAGACAGACAGACAGACAGACAGACAGACAGACAGACAGACAGCATGTGCTATTTGCTTGCTGGAATTTCCTGAGCATTGCTGGGGGAAGAAGGAGGGGGCTGGGAAATAGTTATTTGTGAATTGCCTCTTGATAGCTTTCCTACTTGACCTGCCCAGCTTTGTCTGTGTTGTGAACTCTCACAGTCCTTTTGTACAAAGTAAAACATGAGTTTAATGGGACTTAAAAGTAAGCAGGTATAGGTTTTCAGCCTTAACCAGGTTGCAGCCCTTCTTGTTTGTTTTACAACAAGCAACTGTATATACCACTGGAAAACTTAATTGCAAAGGATAATTGTAAATAATTTCACTAAACCCCTGAAAATGTCAAATAAGAATTAACATCCAGGTCACTTTGCATAGGCAATAAACAGAGTCCCAAGTTTTTTCAAGTGTTGCTTGTTGCTTTTTACCTGTCACATAAGTGGACAAAGTCTATCGATTTGGCCATTAAGACTAGAATCCAAATCCTTGGAACATCATTCTCTTCAAGAGTTGGAAGGTCTAGAGCAGGCTTCTTCAACCTCGGCCCTCCAGATGTTTTGAGACTACAATTCCCATCATCCCTGACCACTGGTCCTGCTAGCTAGGGATCATGGGAGTTGTAGGCCAAAAACATCTGGAGGGCCGAGGTTGAGGAAGCCTGGTTTAGAGTTATGCCATTGCAGAGTACATTTTGTTTTTAGCTGCCACTAACAAATTCCAGTCTAGTTCACCATGATCCTGGTGCAATTACATTCTTTCGAATAAATAAATATGTGAAGATGGCAGTGTTTTTGAAGCATTTTAACTTGGAGAGTTTGCAAATGGTGATTTTTTAGTGGGCAGGAGCATCAGAGAGAGAGAGAAAGAGAGCACACTTCTCTGGTACTGTATTTTCCAGGTTGTTTTTAATTCTGGTGTGTGTGTTTTCTTAACAAAGCATCCAAAAAGAAAACTGTAAGAAGGCACATTCCCAGAGACTTAAAAAGACAGCAGACTTGTGAGTGTGGAGAAAGCCAGTGGTTGTCCCAATATAATCCCTATTGAGACCAGGCACTTTAAATATGGGCAGCTGCTGGGATTCCTGGGGACAGAGGGAGAGGCACACGGTCTCACTTAAACAACGGCAAGATGGTGCTAGTAGTCCAAGGGAGTTGACTTCCCGTCCCCTTGCCAAAGGTGGGGATAGATTGGTGGGTTGTTACAGCTGGGACCCGCAGGGGCTTTCATTTTCTGAAGTGCCCTCTGGCACTTGCTTTTTACTTGGGGGAGGATATTTTCCAACAACGGTTTCACATCACGTAAAGTGGAATCCATAGCGACAGTCGGTGGCAGATTATTGGACATCACGTCTAAAAAAATTACATGCCGCACTGGCAGATGGAACTTTTTCCCACTGAATTTCACACCCCGGATAGCAGCATCCTTTAATATTTAATCACACTGTTGGTTTAAATATCTTGAACATGCAGCAGCAGGAAAATAAACGAAGAATTCTTCTCTTTTTAGAGTACAGTGGTAAGGTGGATTGGAGTGGCTTGTTTTTAACACATGGACTAATTTCCACTTCGATTAACTTATAGATTCAGTCCCACCCTACACCCACACCATTTAAGCAACAATTGCGTGGGAGGGAGATTAGCTATACGCTGCACTCAGTCCGTGAAGCTCTAGGTCGCTTTTCAAATGCTTTGTGGCGATCACAAAATGGAAATAAAGTAAAGCAAAAGCTTCGTTGCAAATAATAAGCAATGCGTTGCTTTAAACATCACTGCATGCATTAGCACAGCTTTTATACAACTTGCCTAGGTTGCTTTGACCTAACCATTGTTCTGTACCATTGCAGCCAACCCACTACCCACTCCCTCTGACATTTCTTAGAGGTTCACTGCTTGATGCGATTGAGATGTCAAAAGAATCCAATGCCCCATTTGACTGATTACAATCTTAGGGCGTTTATGTCCAAAGTCCTGTCGTTGAGGTTTATTGTTAATGCATTAATGAACAAAGCTACAATGTTGGCCAAAGGAGCTTAAACTTGCAACTTAAACATTCTGTTGCAAAACTGATAGTTTTCTGTGACCCTCCACAGGTGGATTCAGACATGCACTTGCTAGGTCTAATTCTCAGTGTTCATTTGGCCCATAACCAGACTTAGAAGGGCACTTTTGCATTTCTGAGCCTGCATTGTTGGCTGTTGGTAGCATGTTGCCCCAAAACAGCAGGATTTTTTTCCTGGTAGCCAACCCGGACCCTTCCATTATCATCTGATAGCAACATGAGAGTGAGCCTTTTCTGTGGTGGCTCCCTGCTTGTGGAATGTTCTCTCCACGAAGCCTCACGTGGCATCTTTGTTACATATCTTTAGGTGCCAGACATTTCTCATCTCCCAGACCTTTGGCTAATTAAACAATCTATAAAAATATAGAAAGCTTATACCAGAACAAACTTAGTTGGTCTAGGTGCTATTGCTATTTTTTTTTTTTTTGACTGTGTCAGACCAGCTACCTACCTGAATCTAAATAATCTATGGCCTTTTAAACTGGGGTGTGTGTGTTTGTGTGTGTGTGTGTTTATTGGCTCTGTTAATATGTTTTTTGTGTTTTTATATGTAAACCACCCTGTGATCCTTGGATGAAGGGCGGTATAGAATTATTAATTAATTAATTAATTAATTAATTAATTGTGACCTGACAATATAGGTAGCACCAAGTAGGAGATAAAGGGTGGAGTTCAAGTGATTCATCAGCCCCAGCCCTTATTGCTATACTCCTGTAGAAAGTACAGTCGTACGTCGGAAGTTGAACAGAATCCATCCCGGAAGTCCGTTTGATTTCCGCAACATTCAACTTCCAAAATGCTGCTTCTGATTGGCTATAGGAAGCTGCTGACCTTTCCATACCTCCCTATGTTTGTTAAAAGAAAAGAAAAAAGAACTGCAGCTCCGATTTTCTGATGGGGCCGGAAAGTCTCCCTGTGTCAAACCCCAAAGAGCTGCAGCCACTCAATGCTGATGATGCTGAGCTGCATGGACCAGTGCTGTGATTTGGTATTAGGCAGCTTCCTCTGCTCCTAACCAGTGGATCTTCCACATAAAGCGGATTTCGCTCAAGGTACAAAACTGGTTAAACTTTCCGCCACCAAGTTGAAACCCGCATATCTGGAATGTTTTTGTAAGTTGTAAGTTAGCTAAGGTCGATTGTTGCACCAGATAGGTATAATTGCTTCAGGAATATCCAGCATTTTACATAGACCACCAATTCATTGTCAGGCTCGCCATATTAGCTGTGTTATTCTGGAGTCTTTGGCGTGCAAAACATTTCATTTTTCATTACTGTTGTCGCTGTTCACATTTTCCATTATTTAAAGGGGGTTATTGAAAAATTGATGGTATGTTGGTACCAGAGAGACATCCTGTAGGCTGCAGTGTTGATTTATGGCACATGGAACATAGTTCAGTGCTTCAGTTTCCTGCTGGCGAGTGGCACTTTGTCATTGTCCCTAAAGAAAAATCATACCAGTGAAATCCCCTGCGTTCCCCACAAGTTGAGTGATGCATACTCTATCTTCAGAATTGACTATGAATTATTCACTGTTTATTGTGCTAGTGTGTGCACATAGTGATCATCTTCTTGTTCATAATACCCAGTTTATCACCATGTCCTGAGCCTAGTTTAATTATGTAGTTGCAGCGTGTGCCCCCCTTTCCTTTTTTTTTAACAATTCTATTTGTGTCAAGCCTGTGAGAGCTACTCCAGATTTTACTCCCCGTTTCCTTACACGTGCAGACGTGTTTTGTGAAGGTTTTGATCGCAATGGACATCTGGCAATGTTTTGCACACCAGCTTAACACTCTGAGCAAAATCATGACCGCCATTATCAATCTCCCCCTTCAGTCTACAGCTGCATGAGAACGTGTTCTGGGAGACGGTTGTAGCTCAGTGGTAGAGCAACCACCTTCTGTGCAGAAGGTCCAGGCTCAATCCTTAGCATCTCTAGTTAGAGCTGGAAGAAACCCTTGCCTGAAACCTGGAGAGCTGCTGTTGGTGTAGACCAGTGTTTCCCAACCTTGTGCCTCCAGATGTTTTTGGCCTACAACTCCCATCATCCCTGACCACTGGTCTTGCTAGCTAGGGATGATGGGAGTTGTAGGCCAAAAACATCTGGAGGCACAAGGTTGGGAAACACTGGAGTAGACAATACTGAGTTAGAAGGACCCAGTGGTCTGATTCACTCTAAGGCAGCTTCCTGTGTTCTTATGGGACATGCTCTCAGTTTGTATAGGGCAATATTTAGTTTTAATCAGCCTTACTTAGACCATACAAGAGCTTTGCATACACCCCAAGAACTGTCCTATGAATTTATGTGGGGAATGTTTCCTGAAGGGGAAAACTTTGAAAACCACTGATGTATGGAAGTGAGAGCTGGACCATAAAGAAGGCAGATCGCCAAAGAATTGATGCTTTTCAGTTATGGTGCTGGAGGAGACTCTTGAGAGTCCCATGGACTGCAAGAAGATCAAACCTATCCATTCTGAAGGAAATCAGCCCTGAGTGCTCACTGGAAGGACAGGTCCTGAAGCTGAGGCTCCAAGACTTTGGCCACCTCGTAAGAAGAGAAGACGCCCTGGAAAAGACCCTGATGTTGGGAAAGATGGAGGGGCACAAAGAGAAGGGGACGAGAGAGGATGAGATGGTTGGGTAGTGTTCTCAAAGCTATGAACATGAGTTTCACCAAACTGCGGGAGGCAGTGGAAGACAGGGGTGCATGGCGTGCTCTGGTCCATGGAGTCATGAAGAGTCGGACACGACTAAACGACTAAACAACAGCAACAACAACAATTTTTTTACATAGGATGTGGGTTGTTTTTTAAGCATTTATTTGATTATCCAAATTGTCCACCGTAAGTTAAACATAATCATTAAACATAGATCGTTAAGCTGCATCTTCAAAATTACAGAGCTACAATTCATAAACCTTGGTTAATTCTTAAGACCCATGAAACCTCATGTGCTAAAAACCAAGACAGCCCTGCTTTCAGGATTCCAATCTAATGGCCATGATGCAAAAGGAAAAATATATAGGGAAGGAAAGGGGAAACATGCTAATTCTGGCACTATTGGATACCATTGTTTTGTGTGTGTTCAAAGCATATGCAGCCGTGCATGCATGGGTCGTGTTCGGACCCAGAAGAGGGTGGAATGGGGACATCATGGGGTAGAGCAGACTGGGCTTACAGTATGTTTGGTCTGCTGATGTGTGTGAGGACCAGGAACACAAACTCCATGCAAATAGGGGGGAGGAGTGTTTGCCTGTACTTAAAATTACTAGAGGGAAAGAGAGAGAGAGAGAGAGAGAGAGAGAGAGAGAGAGAGAGAGGGAGGGAGGGAAGATCAGTCAATTGAGTGGGCACCACTGTCTTGTCTCCCCTCTGCTGCAACTAGGTGGAACAGCTGCTAATAGATTCCACTTGAGAGACAGAAATCAGTCTATTTAATTCTCTTTTTAAACTGTTTTGGCTTAAAATATTTCAAATATTTAGGGTTATACAGCAGAGTTGAAAAGTCCCATGACATGTCTTGTTTGTCTAAGTGAATTTTCTATAGTGGATGGTGGCAGGTGTATAAATGTGAAAAGAACTCCTCTGACTCTGTTAAGGGTGGCATTGCCAGCCTGCGTAAATCTTTTTAATGAAGACTTAAACAAAAAGTGGGTCAAAGTGCCCCAACCAGCTGAGATAACAGTGGATGGTTACAAGACGAAGGATCTTAGTGGCTCCTCAATTATGCAGTGCCCTCCCCCAGACCTATTTTAATGTCTTTTCAGTGCCACGCCGCCCCCTTTTTTTTGGTTTTTCCAAGCTTTTTAATTCTACTGCCTTTTAAAGCTGTCATTACTACTTGTTACAGTTTTAGTTCCATTTTTCATGGTTAAATCTGCTTTTGTATTATACTGTAAACCACTCTGTGATCCTCAAAAGAAGGGCAGTATATATATTTAATAATAATAATAATAATAATAATAATAATAATAATAATAATAATTGTTCTTAGATTTTTGTGGTCTCCCCCCCTTTAATATTTTTCTCCTTTTGTACAATGCTCATAGTGTATTTACTATTGGGCATCTTAGCAAATTTGGCAACATTAAATAAATAAAGAGAGAGAGAGAGAGAGAGAGAGAGAGAGAGAGAGATGGTGCCACTTTGTGTGATTGTGAAGCTGGAAAGTGCTTCCTGCCTCAAATGTTTCATGACAGCGGTTGCCCCCTCCCCACATCATCCACCCAAACACAGGCTCTCCTAAGCCATCTTACCATTTCACTGGTTTTGTGTCTCTTTTTTTATTCCGTTCCTGAAGTTTTATGCTGACTGTGTGTAGAACTTCTGTTTGACCCTTCAAACGCATTTCCAGCCCACTGGAGACACACTTTAATTTTGAAGCAGTGCTTATTCAAAAAGAAAATTCTGGTAGCAACGACATGAAGAGCTCTGGATGACGGGCGGGGTGCGTATGTGTGTGCACGTTGTGGGGAGCTTTTAGATCAATGTTAGTCCCTTGAGTGCCTCTGACTTTTTGCACTGAAGATGGTGCCAATACTGTGATTCTCTTATTGTTGTTATTCTGGAGAAGTTTAATAGCTGTTCTACTGTCGTCTTGCTTCACTTTTTGCTAAATTATGCTGGAGTAGCTTCAACCTTCATGATTTCAGTAATGATTTCAGTGTTGTCTGGGTACAGAATGACTGCTATGTGTGCCTGTGTCTGCCCTAGCTATCTGTTTTTCAGCTTTAGGACAGCTGCCTTATAGCGAGTCAGATCACTGGTTCCACCTAGTCTTCATATTGTCTTCACCAGAGGTATCTATTGTGGTGCCATCCGAATGCTGTTGAACTCCAGCTCTCGTCAGCCTCAGGTTGCATTTTTATAGAATGGACTTTTAGCAATTGGTAGCACTGGGACTTTGAGCACACCTCAATTTAGCAAGGGATGCCCCCCATTTGCTTGCAGGGCTGGCCAGTCCATGAATGCAGACTAAGCAACCACCTGGGCTGTCTCCATTTGAAGTGTGTCTTCACCAGCTATGTATATGTCTTAGAAAGAGCCACACCTTTGGATCAGGGTAAGACATGCAGAGACATCTCTGGGCTGAGTGATGTCCCCTGCATACCAGCAGACACTGTCAAAAGCCTTTTGGCCAACCAGAAGCAACAGATACAGGAACACCACTATGAGAAACTGGCATACTGATAGTATTAGCAACTGAATGTGTTATTTTATGTTGTTAATTATTACCTGCTCTTCGCCCTAAGGTCCAAGTACTGGTTACAACAACGTAAGATACAACATTAACATAGTTTAATGCAAACCACAATCACAAAAGTAGCAGGGGCTAAAAATATACATTTCAGCATATATAAAGGCAAAAATGGATGGGATGGGCAAAATCTTAATAAAACTTAGGCAGTAGAAAAAACAAAACCCTAAAAACAAATGATAAACCCAGGCCAGTCATGCTTCTTTGCATATTCTATCATATTGCCTATTATATCGATAGAGCTATATAAAATAATGGACACAATCCTGCAAAAGTTAAACACTCATGAGCCCTACTAATTTCAATAAGAAAGAATTCACCACATACTTAATTTTCTTACAGAAGTGGGTGTGTGTGTGTTTAAATTACAAAAAGTGACAATGTGGAAGCATGTTTTTTCTGTAGTGGCTCCAGTCCTTTAGAACATCACTGTACATAAATGTGTTCTAGATACTAATTGAAAACTTAATTTATTCAGGCATTTCTCGATTTTTAATTTTTTAATTTCACTGCTCAGTAGGTTGTTTCACAATTTTGATTGTGGTTTTTCGCTGTATGCTGCATGCATTCTGCGCTCTACGTGGGGCTACCTTTGAAGGTGACCCGGAAACTACAACTAATCCAGAACATGGCAGCTAGACTGGTGACTGGGAGCGGCCACCGAGACCATATAACACTGGTCTTGAAAGACCTACATTGGCTCCTAGTACGTTTCCGAGCACAATTCAAAGTGTTGGTGCTGACCTTTAAAGCCCTAAACGGCCTCGGTCCAGTATATCTGAAGGAGCGTCTCCTCCCCCATCATTCTGCCTGGACACTGAGGTCCAGCTCTGAGGGCCTTCTGGCGGTTCCCTCACTGCGAGAGGCCAAGTTACAGGGAACCAGGCAGAGGGCCTTCTTGGTAGTGGTGCCTGCCCTGTGGAACGCCCTCCCATCAGATGTCAAAGCGATAAACAACTACCTGACATTCAGAAGACATCTGAAGGCAGCCCTGTTCAGAGAAGTTTTTAATATGTGACATTTTAGTGTATGCTTCATCTTTGTTGGAAGCCGCCCAGAGTGGCTGGGGAAACCCAGCCAGATGGGCGGGGTACAAATAAATTATTATTATTATTATTATTATTATTATTATTATTATTAAGCTTTGTGATTTTACTTTTTTTTACGAAGTACTTAGAGGTTTCCATATATTGTGTATAAATTTATTAAATAAATAAATAGGTAATAAACTAAATTGGAAGACATCTTTGAAAGTACCAGTATTGTTAGTTTAACTTGCAAGATGACCAATGTAAATCCTTCCCCTAACTGTGGTTGTTCTACTTCTGTTCAGAATGCCAAAAGGTGTAGAAGTAAATGATGCCCCAAGGAAGCAAGATCAGCAGCTGTACAAGTGCTGAAACTTCTGTTTTCGGCTTATTTTCTTTTTAAGAAGCTGGAAATTATGCTAAACAGGCCCTAGGGCAAAACATATATTATACTGCCTGGCCATGTTTTGCTTGAGGTCTGGTGAGAGGGAGAAATGCCATCTGAAAAACCAGGAGATGGCTGATGAAGAATACGAGGCAACAGCTCTTCAGGGCAGGGCAGAGATTGACTGACAAAATTGCCAAAAATATGAAAGGGAGCTGCCTCGCTGCAAAGATAAAATTTACAAGTGGCTCAAGAAGTTACGGTAACTGACATGCCAATGCTTTTTTTTAAAGGTCAGTTCACATGTAACATTATAACTGCTCTGGGCTGGTGCAGAACATAATGAGCCAGCCATGGAAAAACACAGTCCCTCCTCTTCTGCAGAGAAACTTCTCAGTTTATGGAAATTTGGGGATAGGTTTCAACTGCGTCAAATGCTACTTATGTTCCCAGCTTGATGAGAGTTTTGAAAACAAGGATTGACATTAGTTAGGAAATGTTTCTGTATTAAAATGGGAATCCTGGTTCGTCTTAGCCACGGGGAGATACAATTCTGGTTCAGATATGAGTGAGCTGTAGTTTAGCACTTAGTGAATGAATCTGCTTGGTTTCAAGCATTTCCACATCCCCTCTGTTTGAAAATATTTGCTTCCTTGTTTAATCATGGGTTTTTATACATTCCAAATGCAGAAAAACGGTGTTTAGTTTAAACTATGGTTTACTGAAATGTCCAAGATCAAACCGTGGTTTTTGATCCTTGTTTGTTTCAGTAAGCTATAGTTTAAACTGCCCTGGTGCGCTCTGAGGTAGGGAATTCTTGACCATGGTTTAGCATTATATCTGAACTGCTCCCAAAGTGTGACCCTACAACATTTTCTTGGTCTTTGGGGTTTTACATTTTCACTAGCCCACAGAGATACCATCACTTGTGAGTGTAGTAAACATACGTGTTGCTCAATTGCACAAGTTGGAGATGAAAATGTGACATACTTGAACTGACCCAAAGTAATAGGGTGTACCACTTCCTTCAAATTATAGAAACACTTCTCTCAAAAACTCATCAGCATCCGTTGAATGTAGGCAAACTCTTCCCTACACCCTGCCTCCTCCGAAGCCTTCCCAGCAATCTTCTCTGGGCAAAGAATCCATTTCCAAACAGTTTAATAAAACATATATATATATTTATACTGCCTCACGTTGTGAAAACTATTATTCCCCTGGGTGGAAAAGTGACTATCTGTGAACGTTAATGGCTTCTTTCTATGGCTTCTATTCTTAAGCACGACTCACTCTCTGCTTTTCTCAGCACCAAAGTGCTATTGTTTCTTCTGGCTAACTCTTCTCTTAAGGTTGGAGTTCCTGCGAGGCATGAGAGCAATATATTTTATTTAGTTTTATTTATTAGCGGCATTTCAGTAGCACTCTCTGTCATAGCAAGAGTGTAAGGCCCTATGTAGCGTCCTTTCAATCGTCGCATTGTGTTCTCTGTATGTGCAAAAGTGCACATCTTGTTGGTTCAAAATAAAACTGAGGCAAATGGCCAGGTGTACTTAAAGGGCTCGGGGCACAGATTTGCATAAATGTATCAAGTTCTGCTGGGCATATCAAGATGGCGGGGGGGCCTGAGGTCTCCCCAGCGTTACACTTTGAAGCAATGCCCAGCTGCCCTGTAAATTCCACCCACCCACCCAAGTTAAAAAAAGAATGAAAGGGACAGGAGATACCAAATATTTTTCACACAAAACATCCTGCTATCAGGAATTGTGGGGCATGAAGATCCAGCAAGAGTTAAGCAACTGTATCACTATGTTCTCCAGATGAGAGGGCCTCCTGCAGATACTCTCTCCTCCTGGTCCATTCCACACATTGAATCAGGCTTTTAGTGTTGTGGCACCAGCCCCTTGGAATCCCCTTCTGTTAAATAATAGACAGACTGCTGAATATCCTTTTTCTTTCAACAAACTTTTAAAAGTACAAATCTGGAACTGTATTTGAATTGTTTTTAGATGTTTTTATTGTTTTGCCATGTGTGTTTGCCACCCCTGGGAGGAGGGGCGGAATATAAAATAAATAGGGATAACCTGCAGTATGAACCTTAGGAGTCAAAAAGTGTTGTTGTTGTTGTTGATGATGATGTTGTTGTTCTAGACTATTCTAAGCTGAATGTTGTGCCCACGGAGGTCATCCCTGGTGCTCATGAGGTCTCCTTTGCCCGCTGAAAGAGACATTCTCTTGTAGCAAATAGAATAGATTGTGACCTGTGCTTGGTTGTGGTGTGTGTGCATATGCGGTGCCTACGACAATATCTCTAGTTTGCGAATGGGTCAAAAAGGGTTTGCAATCCCTGTTCTGAGCATATAAATGGAGTATAAATTGGGCAGGACTAATGGGAGCTGTAGTTTAGCAAAACCCAGTGGGCTCTCGGTAGGGGAACACTGCACTAGGCTTTTCCCAGTAAACTTTGCTAGAGATCTGGCAGCACACTGATGAGTTTAGCCCACTCAATGGATATCTTCACTTTAGTGCCACACCCTCCTCCCCAATTCATGTCTGTTGTTGTTGGTATTATTATTATTATTATTATTATTATTAATCATCATCATCATCATTATTTCTTACTTTTCTGTAACAGCCTTCATCCGAGGATCACAGAGCAGTTTACAGTATGGAAACACAAAATTACATAACAAAGTAACAAACAAAATAATGTTTGTCAGTTACAATACATAGCCTTGTGTAGAGGATTTTTTTTATGTTGCCTGAAATGTTTGCCTGGGTATGTTTGTGCAGCAGGTGCAGGCTCTATGTTTGAGAGGCAGCCATCACTTAGAAGTCCAAAGCTATGGAGGGGCCAGAAGTGGCTTTGATTGCAGACCCTCTAGGGGGTGAAAAGTGAAAGATGCTCATTGCATTTCTCAGTCATCCGCAAACTGGGAAATAATAATGGCTTTTCAAGATTTTTTAGGGTTTTTCCCTCAAGGCATCCAGGCAAAGCTGTTCTAGTGCTGGTTTTGCCAACAGTGAACAGGAATCTATGACTTCCATTTTAAAAGGCAAAGAACCTGCTCATTCAGTGAGCAAATGTGAGCAAATATCTGGGAGACAGCTCACTGCCACTGTCTCCCAGATAAATGCACCTGGTGCCACCAGCAGCTGCAATGAGCGCCACATGGGAGTTACCATATTGGTGCAGGATTAAAATGTGGGCCCCACAGTCACACTTGCTGGCCTGACGGGAGTGACTGACTTCATCTGGGGCTTGTGAAGGCAAGCAGGTTCATTCTAGAAAAGAGCAGGGAGGTGGTAAAAGGAGCAAATAGGCTGGTTATTAGTTCTCTGTTACTTCTGCGTTCAAGTTTTTGAAATTCAATATTACTGTTTTTATCTTGCCCTCTTTGGACATCTTCATTTTGAATACAAATGTTTTACACACATCCTTCCCCCTTTCATTCCACTTGCCACTTCAGAGTGCAAGGCGTATGACCCCTTTACTTCTTCTTTAATAAGCATTAAAGGGAACATGTGTTCATGGATAGCTGTGGGTCCTGCCTAGATTTGCTGAACCAGGCTGTTAGGTCCAAGTGAACTTTGGCACTTAAAGGGTTCTCGAGAGTTCAGTCTGAGGTTGCTGGATAGGAAATAAGGTTAAGAGATAAGGGATGCTGCGGGTGTCTGCTCTGGGAATTCCTGCAGGTTCCACAGGGAGCAGTTTTGCACTGCTTGAGGCAAAACTCTTAGAAGAAGTGAGGGCAATAAGTCAGGCACGGCTCAAGAATGAATAGAGTGAGCATAATAGCTATTGTAATTCAACAGATTTGTGTGGGTGGGTGAGTATATTGCTGTACATGCAAAATAACTGCCACTCAGTAGCGACAGAAGACAATTGTATTTACTGTTTGTACAGTTTAGATATTTTGATGGGCCCAAGCAGGAATAGATAATAGAACAAATAAAACACGGGTCTTCTTCATGGATGCTGTGCTGTCCCACATACTGGACAGGGCATGCTTTATATACAAAAGGCTCCGGGTTCCATCCTTGACAACTCCAGGGAGGAGCGATCCCTGTCTGAATCTCACTGCCAGTCAGTGGAGACCAGCCTTTGTCAGCCTGGTGCCTTTCAGGTGTTTTGGACTGCAACCTCCATAAGTCCCACCTGTTGTAAGTGCCATGGGGGAATGATGCCGAGCTAAGATATGGGGAAGTGGGGGAACCAAAGTCAGGGACTCTCCTATCTTTCAGCCTAATGTACCTGATGGGATTGTTTTCATGTTAAAATTGGATATCTGCCCCCCCCCCCTTTGTGGAATATTTTCTGAAAAAATATCCAGGTTGTCTCACCACCTCAGGCCAGACCTGGAACAAGCCAGGAGCTGTACTGCAAGGACATCAGAAGTCCCTTTACAGGGTGGTAAAAAATGGGAATATAATTTCAGTTTGTTTTGTTTATTTGACAGAATGTGTATCCCACTTTATCATAAAAACCACTTAAGTGCTTTATATAAAGTATGAAATATACTTTGAAATTATTATAAATATAGGATATACATTGAAATACATACCGAGTCAGAAATTAATAATATATTGACCAATTTTTCCAAATAGAAATAAAATAAGCAGTGCAAAAATAAAATAAAATAAAATACATATTAAAATAGATGTCATTGTTACAAATAAGTGCAGTCTTGCCTATTTTTTAAAAAAATGATTGATTCCCCCCGCCCCCGGTAACTTCTGTATGTCTTTGCAATGATAATTGTGCCATATGACTGTGTTTCCATACATACTTTCTGCTTAGAGAACTGATGTTTCAAAATCCCAAAGCTGTTAAGTTTCATTTTCTTCAGTGGGCTGCTTAAACCAGTTTGCAAGAAAGAGAGACAGAAAGAAATGAATTTATAGTTCTTTTCTGTGTACATCGTATTTTACCCATGTGCGTATATCATTTTGCTTTTGAAAGAAGCAGGAGAATTGGTAGGCATAGTTCTTATACTTTCATTTTTGGGGTCATCTGTTCAGATGTTAGATAAACTGAAAGATCGCTGGCTGCACACTGGCTTATGGGAAAAGCTTGAACTGATTAAGACAGTCATCGTGGAACCTAAAGGAGGCAACAAAGCTGACTTTGACGAGCTGCTGCAAGTATACTACGATGCCATAAAATTTAAAGAAGGAAAAGGTAAGTGGCCCAAGTCAAAAATGTAGAAGCTTGAAAACTTGTCTGCTGAGGCTGGGGCAAGACTGTAGGATGCACGACCAGCTGCTGCTAAAGCTGCCAGCCCTGTGTCAAGTTCCACCATCTCAGCTAAACATCTCGTGCAACTTACCATGTCTCCTGACCTCACAATGTTGTGGGTTTCTTTGTTCTATCTAGATAACATTGCCAGCCTCCGCTGGGGGTAATTTCATAATGTAGTACGGTCAAGGGAAGTTGTGCTGCATGCTATATGGCAGGTGGCAGAAACTAGACCCATGGCTTCTGCTTTCAGCAGCAGCCTTGTGTTCTTTGCTATGTGTAGGTCTGCCTTTGTTGCTGTGTATTGGGAGAGAAGAGGAGCCAAAAGGTTGGGCCAGTGTTACCGCAGGAAATGACAAAAAGCCAGTTAGTAGGTTCAAAAGCTCTTCTTTCATGAAATGTACCAGATCACAAAGAACTTTGAACAGGAGCACTGTTCATCAGGGATATTAGAAATTTGAAAAGAAACTGCAATAATAATAATAATAATAATAGTAGTAGTAGTAGTAGAATAATATTATTTGTTGAAAAATCATTAATGACATTGTGCACACTTCATGTAAGTGATGAAAAAATGCATGAATTGGCCAAGAAAAATATTGGAAATACTCTGAGGTTGGTGGATTCTCACTAAATCCTTCCTTAGGGACAAACTCCAGAGGTTGTAGCGAGAGGGAGTTCTGCAGTAGCCCAAAGACTTAACATGTCTAGGGTGCTATTGATCCTTGCCTGTGCACAAAGGCGATGATGCCTTTGGTCAGCTTGCTGAGCCAAACTCAGTGAACTGCGGTCGGCTGTCTGGCTTTTGTTATATGCTGGAGATCCAGTTTTTACCCTGGCCTTTGACACCTGAGAGATATAGGGTTGTAGGACCCATCCAATTATTTAAACTGATTTAAATACTGTATTTTTACATTTCCTTAACCCACCACAACCTGGGGTCTTATGTTTAAAAGTGGGTAAGAATTCTGACAAATAAATGGATAATGAGGAAGAAGACTGAAGGTGTCCACATTGCGGCACTTGCTTTCACTGGCAAGAGCCAACTTCATCAGGTGTACAGGGGAACAGCAGGAAGTAGTCTTCCCAAGTACAAGTCACTTAGGCTAAATTACGCCTTTTCATATAATTTCAATTTTTCATGATTCAAAATAAACATTTTGAAACTCATTGATATCCAGTGACTTCCCTAATTTATTTCCATGGTTCATTTTACATATCTTCCATTCCTGCATATTTTACTATAACCATTCAAGTCATTTTTACACAATTCAAACATTAATTAGCCGCCCAGAGTGGCTGGGGAAACCCAGCCAGATGGGCAGGGTATGTATGTATGTATGTATGTATGTATGTATGTATAAATAAATAAATAAATAAATAAATAAATAATAGTATTATTATTAATTACACTGTTGAATTTATCTTAATGCTGCCAGCATTCTCAGTTGTGTACAATTATTTTCCATATATTCAATAAATGTTTTCCACTCTTCTTTAAATATATGTTCTTACTGCTTTCTTACTCCATGTGTTAAACCTGCAAGTTCTGCATATTCTAATATCTTAAGTTGTCAATCCTCTTTGTCTGGGACCTCGCTCATTTTCCATCGCTTAGCCAAAATTATGAATGATATGATCCATAACTTAAATTCTTTATCATTCTCATTTAAGATGGGGCACTGCTTATTGCTGTCTGCAGAGGCAAAGTTAGTGAAGGCTTGGATTTCTCTGATGACAATGCCCGTGCCGTTGTAACCATAGGAATTCCGTTTCCAAACGTGAAGGACCTTCAGGTAGGAAACTTGACACTGTTAAATCACGTAAGTGGCATCATGTCCAGTTTCAGTATTTTATCACCCACCCGTGTATAACTGCACACTTGGCCTCTTTCCAAAAGATTGTGTTTTTTGCACATATAAACCAAAGAGCCTTGAAAAGTTATGTACTCATTTGGTTTAGAATCTTGGTTGACCTTCATCTGAATGTGTCCTGCTGTTAGAGCTCTGCTGTCACCTGCTAGCTGTAGCAAAGTGCTTGTTGCTTGAAGGCCTGCAAAAAAAAGGAGAAAAGGCCTGGCTCAAGGGTGAGGGCACTTGTGGTATCCATTTATTGTTTGACTCCTCTACCATAAGCCCCAGCCAGTGAGGCCAAAGGTCAAGGGTGATGGGAATTGTAGCTCTAGACCATTCAGTACAGAGGCTTCCTATTTATTGCGTGCTTTTCATGGTGATTGATGTCACACACCCCTTTCTTTGCTATAATAAGTTCCATGCTCAGATTCAGGAGGCTTCTTGCTCAGCTTTCTGACAAGTAACTAACAAAAGAAAACCTTTAAGAACGCCCTCCCATCAGATGTCAAAGAAATAAACAACTATATCACATTCAGAAGACATCTGAAGGTAGCCCTGTTTAGGGAAGTTTGTAATGACTGATGTTTTAATGTATTTTTAACCTTCTGGTGGAAGCCGCCCAGAGTGCCTGGGGAAACCCAGCCAGATGGGCGGGGTAGAAATAATATATTATTATTATTATTATTATTATTATTATTATTATTATTATGTGCTTACCTAGCTGTTTGCTATTATTGGGTCCAATGACATGCTTGCCTAGTTGCTGGTATTATTATTATTATTATTATTATTATTATTATTATTATTATTATTGCTGCTGCTGCTGCTGCTGCTGTTGCATTTATTTCCCACTTTTCTCTAAGCTCAGGTTCTTCCTGCTTTCCATTTTATGTTCACAACAACCTTGTGAGGTAGGTTAAGCGACAAGATAGTGGCTCACCCAAGCTCACTAAATAAGCTTAATGACTGAGTGGGGTCCTCTTCCAAGATTATTAACCACTGCACCACAGTGGCCTGAAGTCATAACCAGACAGAGGAATTTCATTGCTACCATATTGGCCCTATCCAGACATGTATTTTAATCTGTAATTTTTCCTTAGAGTGTATACGTTTATATTGATTCTGTTCATTTTAGGGGTTTATCACCTTATTTTTAATGTTGCTCTTTATTGACAATTGTAATGTATATTTTGTTAGTCATACCTCATGTTGTGTCCACTTCAGGTTGCGTGTTTTCGTCTTGCGTTCCGCGGCAACCCGGGAATACTGAAATGGGTTACTTCCGGGATTCACTGCTCACGCATGCTCAGAAGCGCTAAATCGCGTTTTGCGCATGCGCAGAAGTGCCAAATCGCACCGTGCGCCTGCGCAGACGTGGCACTTTGAGTTGCGGGCTTATCACGTTACAGACGGGTCTCTGGAATAGATCCCGTCCATAACACGAGATACCACTGTATTTGTGAACCCATTTAATCAAAGTTAAGTCATTTACAAATTTTGCTAAATAAATTAAATATCTTAAGTTAGGCGGCATGAGCTATTACCAGGGTGGTTATAGATGCTAGAAATGTTGCCGTTTTCCCTAGATTGTGTAAAGTTAGGTATTGCTAAGCAAGGTTTGGAAGAAGAAAAAAAAAGCCGCTTCATTTGGAAACATTGCTCAGTTTTGACCAAAGTTTGCCCAAAACCTGAATTGTATTAAGAATGATAATATATAACTAAGTGGAAACAGAAGACAATGGAAGATCACTACCACACTCTCGTTTGAGCTTGTGGAATGATTTATTGAACTGAGCCAATACAAACATTTGGGACATTAACTTCTATTCTTGTAGGAGGTTGTGATGACCAATATGTTGTGTGTTCTTTGTCGCTTGTGTAGTTCTGTTTACCTAAAAATGAATAAAAAATTTTTTAAAAAAGGAATGGCAATATGTATATACAGTGAGAAATCTAAGGACACCTTGAGACATCTCCAGGAAGAAGTATTGCAATTTGGGTCAGGTTGACCCTGTTTGTGATCTGAGTGCTGGGAGGGACATGTGATGATAGCCTTACATCAGCAAGTCAATTCACAAAAGCCATTATGGATGGTGTGTCCCCAGGAGAAGAAGAAAACCATCAAGACCTCTTTTAACTTCATCCAGTAGGTGTTATTGAGAAGCACCGCATTTATTCCCCACTCCCTCTAGCATTCTGTGCTGAGTTTCGTCCCTGGTCAGCTTGGCCCTTGGCTGCAAAGGTATTCTGAGCATTCATCTGCCAGCTGTCTTTGGGGCCATGTCAACATGGCAGGGTAAGCCAGCAGCCTTTTCTTGTGTCTAGAGTGAAAGCAATGCTCTCTCTATTGAATTCCTGCCACTTGCTACTGAAGTAATTGAAGTCTTTCCTGAGACTGGGGCTGAGGGTGAGCAACGGGGAAGATTAAGTACTTCTGAAGAAGAGGGACTTGACTTGACTGGGGAAACTCTCTGACATAAAGCGGCCAGGGGCCATCTACCATTACTGCACATCTGCTGATGCACTTTGTAATAGAAAAACACACTGGCATGCAGAAGAGCTGGTCTGTGGTCCTTCGTTTATGATGATGATGATGATGATGAAAGATTTCTTAGTTTACAAAAACGTGTGCATTGTCTCTTTTTTCAAGTTGTGTTTTCTACAGATCAGTTTCATTTGCTGTGAGACGTTAGGGTTGCATGCAATATTAGTTTGGGAAGAAAAGAGGGGGATGGTGGGGTGGTAATGCTTCTATTATTTTAAAATAAATTTAAAAAAATTAAATTGTCCAGTAGCACCTTAGAGACCAACTAAGTTTGTTCTGGGTATAAGCTTTTGTGTGGAGTTTTGTATGGGTTCTCTTACAATTTGCTTGTTGTATTACCTGGGTGGTGAGAGAGGTTGAGGGTGGCCTAGGGTGTGGTTGGTTGTCTTTGGTTGGCTGTAGCAATATTTGTTTATGTGTGTGGGGTGGATTTTTGGATCAGGTTAGCCAGATTGATTTGTATGCTGTCGGCAGATTCTTGTTGTTGTCTTATTGGGCTATGTATATGATAAAGGGGAACCATACTGGGCTGAAGGCGTCTTCTACTTGTCCCCGTGTCAGTTTCAGTTTGTTGGTTAGTTTTTCTAGTAAGACTGTTTCCCATATTATTTGATACCATTGGTCCATGATTACTCCTGATAGGTATCTCCAGTGTCTGGCTATGATTCTTCTGGCTGCTGAGAGTAGGTGGGTTATGAGCTCTTTATAATGTGAGTGGGCAATATTATCTTGGAAGATGTTCAGTAGGGCCAGTTCTGGGGTGACTTCTAATACTTGCTTAGTTATTTTGCATATTTCTTGTATGACTGATGTTCCAGAAGAGTTGGATTTGGGGACATTCCTACCACATGTGAAGGGGTGTGCCTGTGGAGGTAAAGCCTCTCCATCATTTTGGCAAGGCTCCTGGGCATATCAGCACTAGTTTCCGTGGTGTTAGGTAAGTAAGTTTCAGGGTGAGAAATTCCCAGTATAAACCATAGAGCCCTCTCTTAAATAACTGTATCGGGAGCCCCTTTATGTGCGTTTATCATTTTAACTTTGTGATTGGAAGGTAATTAGAACATACTCTTGAATCTCATATTTACACATCCCACCAATAACCCTATTAAGACTTGTGCAGAATCGGAAGGAATGAAATTCACTGCATGTACCACAATAAAAGGAAATGTGATGAAGATGATGTATAGATGGTATGTTACACCAGTGAAGTTAGCAAAGATGTATAAAGTAAGCAATAAATGTTGGAAATGTAAAGAAAAAGAAGGAACATTTTATCATATGTGGTAGGAATGTAAAAAAGTAAAAAGCTTTTGGGAGATGATATATAATGAGATGAAAAAAATGTTGAAATATACATTTATTAAGAAACCAGAAGCATTTTTATTAGGAATAATAGGAAATGAAGTTAATAAGAAAGAATGGAAGTTGCTTTTTTATGCAGTAATAGCAGCAAGAATATTGTTGGCCCAAAAATGGAAACAAGAGGAATTGCCTATGATTGAGGAATGGAGAATGAAGTTGACAGATTACGCGGAACTTGATAAATTAACAGGAAGGATCCGGAACCGACGTAACCAGAGATTCACTGAAGACTGGACTAAATTTACAGAGTATATGCAAACACTATGTGATGATCAAATCACGTTTTCAGGAAGTTCTGTGAAAATGCAAGGTAGAAATATTGTTAAAAAATAAGGGATAAATAAGATATTAAGGTAGTGCAATATTAAGTAAGAAATGTGGAAGAAGTAAGCAGAACGGAGAATCATCAGAAAGGCTGAGGGAAGTCAAAAAAGGGGATGTTGGTGATAAATAAGATGTTTGTTTTGTATGGGTTTTTTATATTGGAAAATTAATAAAAATATTTATTTAAAAAAAGACTTGTGCAGAATCACAGGACTTGAATGTGTGACAGATCCTATTATTCATTTTGATTATTTTTAAAATTGTCAGTTGTTTAATTTAAATGTTGTTTTAATGAATTGATTTTCGTAATGGTGACACCTTTTGCATTCTTCTCTTGGTTATATTTGAGGAGAATCAATCAATCTCAGTCTCCCCTGCTCCAGATATCGGGAGATTTTTTGCTGCAGAGTTTGAGAGTTGCTATATCAGTCCTTAATGAAAGAGAAGCAGGGAGTTTGAAAAGCGGAGCCTTTGCACTTGCTTGTATATTATGGGAGTGAAAAATAATTGCTGTAATCTTCAGAAGCTGGCTGTTACAGCAAAAATAAAGAGAGCGCTGTTAAGAGTCCAGCACAAAGCTCTGGTACTCTCAGTGGGGAGGGCTTTGGAGAAGCAGGAAAATGCATTTCTGAGCCAAAAAATGACTTCTTTGGCTGTGACCAGATTTCCTCTGCCCACCTCTGGGACTTCAATGTTGAGGTAGGAAAATGTGATTTTTGGAGCCAAGTGTGGCTTGGTGAGCCTGACTTGTAATTTACTACTCTTTCCTCGGGGACCTAAAAATAAGGAAAGTCTCCGTGAAATGTTGATAATGGGCAGCTCTGAAGTGCAGACCTCAGGCTAGTGTTCCCAAAGAGGATTTCTTCACTTCCACCTTTCCTAGATGACTCTTAAGAGACCATAATTCAGTAAGAGCCACTTTCGGCAGGAACGTTGCGTATGAGGCACTGGGTGTAGAAATAAACAAGCAAGGGTTTTTTATTTGTGTGTGTGTATAAACTTAGAGATTATTGACTTCCTTTCAATTGATAAAAATATAGCCATGATGTGGTTTACACATTCATACGTGTTGGTATCTATCTTGAAGTAAAGGCCACTGTGGTTCGAATGTTAACTTAGGAAGGTATCTAACAGCATAATTTGTGAACCATGATGGAGTACATCAATTCAGTTACACATTTCAGTGCTTCAGGATTGTGTTAATGAGGCGAAATATTTTTCAAGTTCACGACCCTGGCTTCTTCACTGCCCTGATGAGGAATCAATTGAATCGAGGTGGCTAATGCTTCTCACTGACAGAGGACGACTTTCGATTACCCATCAGGAATAACTATGTACCCGTGCCTGCCCTATTGCAGCTAGCAGAGAGAAAAGACCTCTCTTGTCATAGCCCCATCTGCACTAGACATTATGCCCTCTGAAATTAAGTGCATATTGGCTGTTTGCTAAAACGCAATAAACTGACTGACTGACATTACGGCCATGAGGTTGTCCATGGTGACTTTGGGCCAGTCGCTGTCTCTCAGCCTAACCTACCTCACAGGGTTGTTGTGGGGAATAAAATGAATTTGGAGAGGTGGATGGGAAACCCATGTGTGCTGCCTTAGGGTTTCTGGAGAAAAAGCAGGATATAGGTCTAGTAAAAGAACATCTTTCGTGACCTTGTATAAATATTTGGCCCTTATAATTGCTGTGAAACGCTGCCCTCTCAAAATGGGAATCGCGCAGTAATGCCACTGGATCATTCAAAGTTACAGTGCAGAAATATTTTAAAGGAAATTGCCAGTTAAGGGTGCTGGAGGCTACCTGTAGTTTTATACAGCCTTGTAAAGTCCCTTTGCCAGATGGCAGTAAAACCCGTAACACTGAAGTTCAGATTAAGGGCTTGGGGTTGGCAAACCACTACTGGAGCGACATTTAATCTCCGTACCTTGGCACAAGTTTCAGAAAAGCTTTCGCATAAATATACCCTTCAGTGAAACCTTCTGACAAAGAGACAAACTTTTTCCTTTATACCTTCGGTAGTTTACTTTTCTGATCCAAGAAGAAGGCGGGAGGGGGGGAATATTCCAAAGTGATTTTCTTGTGTTTAGCTTGTCCTTAGCAAGTAGCGCTGACCTTTAAGTTTTTACTTTACTGTCAAAGTATGTCGAAGGCTTTAAAAGTGAAGCTATCACCTTGGGGAATTGTAAGGATGACTGACACTTACCACTTCACCTTAGACGCAGTGGCACTGAGCGTATGCAGCCGCGTTGTACCTCAAGGGAAGCGGTTTGATTTTTTCTTCACTTCTGCTTCACTGGAAATGGATTGGATTTTCTCTTCAGAGGAGAGTTTTCGTTGCATTAGATTTTAATCAAGTCACTTGCTCGCAGTCCCTCAAAGCCTGCACAACTGTGATGAGTAGATGGGGCCCGGGGTGAATGTGCTACATGATTTGTCAAAGCCGTAGAACTTCAAGATCTCAGAGAGGCCGTGTGCCGTAGTTTGACAACACTAGAAAGTGTTTCCCTGGTTGCAATGTTATATAAGCCTCCCCTCTTTTCTTTGTCACTGGGATTAAGGACGCAAAGGGGAAAGAGCCAAGTCTAAGCTGTATTGTGTATCACAAAGAGAAAGCACCAATGTGGGGTAGTGGCTGGAGCAATTGTCTGGTAAGGACAGCCAACATGGTGCCCTCCAAATGTTGCTGGACTAAAAACCCCATTACCCCTGGCCTCTGACCATGCAGGCTGTGGCTGATGTAAGATGGAAACTAACAACATCTGAAGAGCACCACATTAGTTACCCATGCTCTAGAGTTTGGCACCCCCAAATTCAGCCCTCCAGATGTTTTGGGACTACAGTTCCCATAATCCCTGATCACTGGTCCTGTTAGCTAGGGATGATGGGAGTTGTAGTCCCAAAACATCTGGAGGGCTGAGTTTGGGGATGCCTGCTCTAGAGAGACCTGGGTTCAAATTCCCAAATAGTCCAAGATCACCCAGTGAGTTTTATGGTTTTTTTTTTAAACATTTTTTTTTATTGCTTTTTTTAAAAGTACAGAAATACAGAAAAAAGAATAAAGAGTGGTCATAAGAAAGAGAGATATAAATAACAAATTTCCATATTCTTTTTCCATCTAACCTATAGGACTTCCCCACATCCTCCGAACCCTGCGTTCTCTGTCTTATAAAGCATCAGCAATTTGTTAACTTATTTCAAAACTTATTGTAACTTCCATTTTATCATGTTCCTTATTTTCAATTTTACTGTCGCTCAATTCTTATATGTTTTATATTAAACACAATAAAGTTATTTCATTATTTTACCTCTGAATTCTTGTGTCTTAATTTTCATTCCAATAACTTACATTTGCTGAAGCTAGAATTTCCTGAAAGGTGCATTTTTTTTTTTTTAACATTCATACAACTTATAATGTTTTTTCAAATAGTCCTTAAACTTTTCCCAATCCTCCTCAGTTGTTTCTTCTCCCGCGTCTCGGATTCTGCCAGTCATTTCAGCCAGTTCCATATAGTCCATCAACTGCGATTGCCATTCCTCCAGCGTGGGTAAATCTTGTGTCTTCCAGTATTTTGCAATCAGGATCCTTGCTGCTGTGGTAGCATACATAAAAAAGGTTCTGTCCTTCTTAAGCACTCTCTGGTCCACCATGCCCAGAAGGAAGGCCTCTGGTTTTTTAGGTAAGGTAAATCTCAATACCTTTTTTAGTTCATTATGGATCATTTCCCAGAAGGCCTTCACTTTCGGGCAGGTCCACCAGAGATGAAAGAATGTCCCTTCCGCCTCTCCACATTTCCAACATTTGTTGTCAGACAGATGATATATCTTGGCTAACTTGACTGGGGTCATGTACCACCGGTATACCATTTTCATAATATTTTCCTTCAAGGCAGTACATGCCGTGAATTTCAAACCGGTGTTCCATAACCTTTCCCAGTCTGCAAACATAATGTTATGCCCCACATCCTGAGCCCATTTTATCATAGCGGATTTGACTGTCTCATCCTGTGTATTCCACTTAAGCAGCAAGTTATACATTCTCGAAAGTAGTTTACTTTTTGGCTCTAACAATTCAGTCTCTAGTTTCGATTTTTCCACCTGGAATCCAACTTTTTTATCTATTTTAAATACCTCTTGAATTTGCGCATAGTGCAACCAATCTCGTACCTTAGTTTTCAATTTCTCCAAACTTAGCAACCTCCAATTGTCTCCAGTTTTTTCAATTATTTCCCAATATTTAGGCCAGTGGGCCTCCATGTTGGGTCTCTTACGTGCCTTGGCCTCTACCGGTGAGAGCCACCTCGGAGTTTTACTCTCCAATAAGTCTTTGTATTTTATCCAGACCCTCCAAATTGCTCTTCTGACAATATGGTTTTTAAACAATTTATGCACTTTGGCCTTGTCATACCACAAATATGCATGCCACCCAAACGCATTGTCAAACCCTTCCAGATCCAGGACATCAGTGTTCTCCAATAAAATCCAATCTTTCAACCAGCAGAAGGCTGCAGATTCATAATATAACCTCAAGTCTGGCAGGGCAAATCCCCCTCTTTCTTTCGCATCAGTTAATATTTTAAACTTTATTCGGGGCTTTTTGCCCTGCCAAACAAACTTAGAAATATCCTTCTGCCACTTTCCAAAACATTCCACCTTGTCCACGATCTGTAGGGCCTGAAACAAAAATAACATTTTCGGCAATACATTCATCTTTACAGCAGCTATTCGGCCTAACAAGGAAAGTTTCAGTCTTGACCATATATCCAAGTCTCTTTTGATTTCTGACCAGCATTTCTCATAATTATCTTTAAACAAATTCAAATTTTTGGAGGTCAAGTACACCCCTAGGTATTTTACTTTTTTAACCACATTCAGCTCCGTTTCTTTGGAGAACTCATCTGTTTCTGTAGCTGTCAAGTTTTTTGCTAAAACCTTGGTTTTTTGCTTATTTAACTTAAACCCCGCCACCCGACCAAAATCAGAAATTAATTCTAACACTCTTTTAGTGCTGGAGACTGGTTCCTGAAGTGTTAATACCAAGTCATCTGCAAATGCTTTCAATTTATATTGTTTCACTCCGACCTCAATTCCCTGGACCAACCGGTCCTTTCTAATCATATTTAGCAACACCTCCAGGACTGAAATAAACAATAGGGGGGATAGAGGGCACCCCTGGCGTGTCCCTTTTTCAATTTTAAACTCCTCTGTCACCACATTGTTTACTATCAATTTAGCTTTTTGTTCTGTGTAGATTGCTTCTATACCATTTTCGAACCCCCGCCCCACTCCCATCCCTTCCAAATTTTTCTTCATAAACATCCAAGAAATATTATCAAAGGCCTTCTCTGCATCAACAAAAATCAAAACCGCTCTGGTATTCAGATTTGTTTGTAGTAGTTCCAAAATGTCAATAATGTTTCTTGTGTTGTCAAACAAATGCCTACCAGGGAGAAAGCCAGCCTGGTCTTTGTGAATCACTTCATTTAGTACTTTTTAAAATCTATTTGCCAAAATATCTGCAAAAATTTTATAATCCACATTTAGGAGTGAGATGGGGCGGTAGTTCTTAAGTTGGGTCTTTTCAGTCTCTGATTTAGGTACCAATGTGATGAAAGCTTCTTTCCACGTTTCCGGTGCCCTCCCTCCCTCCATTATCTGGTTGCAAACCTCCATCAAAGGTTGTATCAAATAGTCCTTTAAAACTTTATAATATTTGGAGGTTAAGCCGTCCGGGCCTGGGGACTTGCCAAGTTGAAGATTTTGAATGGCACTTTCAATTTCTTGCTGTGTAATATTACAGTTCAGGTTTGTTCTCATTTCCAGGGGTATTTTTTGTAATCCATTAGTTTTTAGAAATTGATCCACCTCTGAGGCTTTTTGCGGCCCTTGTGTATAAAGTTCTTTGAAGTACCTCTGGAAGCACTTTCTGATTTCCTCGGGTTTCTGAACCATTCTCCCTTCGATCTCTAGATTTGTAACCGTATTAAGCTTTTGTCTCTTTTTCAACTGCCAAGCTAGCAGTTTCCCACACTTATTCGCCGATTCGAAGGATCTTTGTTTCATTTGTTTAATTTTCCATTCCACCTCTTGGTTTATCAGTTTTGAATATTGCGCCTGGAAGAATTTCACTTCTCTTAACACGTCCTTCGACTTAGGCCTAGATCTTAATTTTTTCTCACCTTCTCTTATTCTCTCCAATATCTTCTCCTTCTTTTCATTCCAGAGCCTTTTCTTAATCGTGTTTTGTTGTATTAGAAACCCTCTCATGACTGCCTTACTTGCGTCCCAGATTGTTCTTTTTTCCACAGTAGTATTCAAATTTATCTCAAAATAGTCCTTTAGAGTTTTTTGGGCCTTCTTAACAATCTCCTGATCTCTTAGAATAGTGTCATTCATTTTCCATCTAAAGGATCCGGTTGTATTTAGTCTCAATTCCACTTTCAAAGCATTATGGTCGGAGCAGGTTTTTGGGCAGATTTCCACTTTTCTAGTCTTAGGTGCCAGTCCTCTAGTTGTCCAGATTTGGTCGATTCGTGTCCATGTCAGATGAGCTTCAGAAAAGAAAGTCCCTTCTTTCCCTAGAGGGTTCTTAACCCTCCAAATGTCTACTAAGTCCATATTGTCTGTCATTTCAAAAAAAGTTTTGGGTAGTCTGCCGTCTTTCGATATGTTGGCACTTTGTGACTTATCCATATTTACAGACACAACCCCATTCATATCACCCAGCATAATGATGTTACTATAGTCCAAGTAATCCAGCATAGTCTCATGCAGCTTCCTGAAGAATTCCGACTTTCCCTCATTTGGAGCACCCAGTGAGTTTTATGACTGAGAATTTGAATCTGGAACTCTTTAGTCCATGGGTAGCCAACTTGGTTCTCTCCAGATGTTGGATTCCATCTCCCATCAACCCCAGCCACCATGGTCAATGGTCAGGAATGATAGGAGCTGTATCTCAACAAAATCTGGATGGAAGGAATCCAAATGATTGGCTCATATATCTTAATTTATGGGCAGACTCATATTTACTTATTTAAGTTGCTTGCATACCATACCACCCTTCTTACAAGTATACTCCAAGGTGGTTCAGAATAAAAAATTAAAATATGCAATTATAGGTATGGGAGAAGGCAGCTAAGAGCACCCCAAAGTACATATTAAATTCAGTTGAGAGATCAGGAGTGGACTGCAAAATCATGTCTTTCCTACCCCTTCCATTTGCCTCTTGCCTCTACCATGGGATTTGTTCTTGCCTGCCTTAAGCAGAGTGAAGTGTTGCATCAATCAGTCATGGTTAACATGGTTCCTCCTTAACCAGGGTTTGTGCTGAACAGCTTCAGCTCTTGTTTATGCAAGAGTGATACAGATATCGTGGTATGTGTGAAAGGGCCCTTATGACCTAAATGCAAACATTTAGCTTTCATTTGTGAGACTCTGGTCTTTTTTTATGTCTGCTTCGGCAGCTTGCTCTTGCAATAGTTCCAAGATAGCAGCCTCCCCTTCGTATTTTAGCCCCAGAAGACTAATAGAGACTTGAATGTTCAAATCTTAGCTTTTAGTGACTCCACCGAGGAGCCTGGATCTTTTGAAGTGTGCTCTTGTGACCGCCCAAGTCTTTATACATGCACTATTTAGTCTTAATTCTCACAGATGTTACCCCTCCGTTTGAACGTGGTGGGGATGTTAAAAGCTGCAGTGTTTAATGCTGCTCCCACTTGAAAAGATTTTTATTTATAAAAAGACCGGGGGGGGGGGGTGATGTTTCACTTCTCACACTAGCTGGCTTTTATGGCTGCTTGGCAGTCACTAGGCCAAGGGTGGGGTGGGGGGGACAACTAGGTGGCAAGCTGCATTGTGAAGGAGCATAATCATTGCTATTTCAGGTGGAAGCAAAGCTCTTCTGACATGTGAAATCTTAAGCAGTTATTTCTCATGTCGTTTTCGTATAGGAATGGGATGTGTCTCCCGCTTTCCCTCCCTCTTTCTGCCATTGTCAGATATTGAACATTATAATCTGAAAACATTAAAACTGGGTGCCAGCCAACCCCCCTCTCCACCCTCCCGCCGAACATCAGAATGTGAAAATGTTAGGACTGTGGTAGCAGATACTAGATGACAATGGCAGAAAGTTTCTGCCTCTGCTCTGTTCAAGATGGCTGTGAAATGGCCGTCTTTGTGACTGGTGTAAAAGGGAGCGTGGCTCTTCTGCTTTCTTGAATGATGTTGTCATTGATCTCAGGGCCGTGACTTTTGAACTTCCTGCATTCTGGGAAACTTTTCCACATGGGCTTCTCTCTTAAGGAGAACCCAGTGCATCTGCCATGCAGTACTTGCAATATTGCAAAGGGTTCTTAGGTCATTGCCCAAAGCAGTGGTAGCCAGTATCTGGCCCCACAACATTGCTGGAGTGCAACTGGCATCCTCCCTGACCATTGGCCGTGCTGGCCTGGAGTTGATGGGGCTTGTAGCCCAGCAACATCTGAAGGGCACCACGTTGCTCTTCATCCCTCATCTTGGATGCACACTGTAGGGCTTCACTATCACTCAGCATGTACATTTCCAAGGTTCCCCTTACTTTGGGCACAGGAAGGAAAGATTAGTAGCAGTGGGAAAACCTGTATTTCAAGGAAGCTCATGGGGAAAGACCTTAATTCAGCGTTAGAGTGCACATGCTTTATATGCAGAAGGTTCCAAGTTTGATCCTTGACATTTCTGATCGTGGGAAGAGACCCTTTCTCTTCTTGAGACCTTGTAGTGGTCAGTGGAGAAAATACTGGGCTAGAGAGACCTAAAGTCTGACCTGGTACAAAGCAGCTTCATGTGTTCCTAAGCTTGTCCACCAGTACTAGTGTTCAGCCATATTATTAGGACCAGGGTCCTTTAAGGACTGCCTTACCCTGTACATCCCGTTACAGATAGGTAGCCGTGTTGGTCTGCCATAGTCAAAACAAAAAAAATTCCTTCCAGTAGCACCTTAAAGACCAACTAAGTCAGTTCTTGGTATGAGTTTTCGTGTGCATGCACACTTCTTCAGATACATCCCAGTAGAGATGTACTGAGATCATCTGGGAAAGCCCTTCAGGCTCCACCCCCTTGTATACAACTTAAAGGACCAACCCTCTTGCTTGAAGACAGGCATTCTTCTTCCCTTCCATTGCCTCCCTCTTGGTGTGCTCCCTGCATTTCCAGACTGGTTCTTCAGATTTGAAGAAAGGCTGGCTGTGAGGTCCAGGCTCTGGCCCAGGTCTGGGAGAGGGACATCTATCCTTCACCTTAGGGAGCAAAATATATTGGGTGTCCTAAACCACCCGTTCATTTAGTTTGTAAAAGCCTGTTTTAGTTTGTTCTCCCCCAACCAGCACTCCCCATTAATTTTTAGCAAGATATTGCACTGTATTAGATTAAAGCTGCTTCTCTTGAAAATTGTGAAAAATGTACCAGATTTGTAAAAAAAATAAATACAGTCTGTTTTCCTTGTATTTAGGATATGCAGTGTACAAAGCCCAAAGCAGCAATTAATAATAATATAATAATAATAATTTATTATTTGTACCCCTCCCATCTGGCTGGGTTTCCCCAGCCACTCTGGGCGGCTTCCATAGAGATAAAAAATACACTAAAATATCACAGATTAAAAACTTACCTGAACAGGGCTGCCTTAAGATGTCTTCTGAATGTCAGGTAGTTATTTATCGCTTTGACATCTGATGGGAGGGCGTTCCACAGGGCGGGCACCACTACCAAGAAGGCCCTCTGCCTGGTCCCCTAGCTTTGCTTCTCGCAATGAGGGAACCGCCAGAAGGCCCTCAGCGCTGGACCTCAGTGTCCAGGCAGAACTATGGGGGTGGAGACGCTCCTTCAGGTATACTGGGCCGAGGCCGTTTAGGGCTTTAAAGGTCAACACCAACACTTTGAATTGTGCTCGGAAACGTACTGGGAGCCAATGTAGGTTTTTCAAGACCGGTGTTATGTGGTCTCGGTGGCCGCCCCCAGTCACCAGTCTAGCTGCCGCATTCTGGATTAGTTGTAGTTTCCGGGTCACCTTCAAAGGTAGCCCCACGTAGAGCGCATTGCAGTAGTCTAAGCGGGAGATAACTAGAGCATGCACCACTCTGGCGAGACAGTCCGCGGGCAGATAGGGTCTCAGCTTGCATACCAGGTGGAGTTGGTAGACAGCTGCCCTGGATACAGAATTGACCTGCGCCTCCATGGACAGCTGTGAGTCCAAAATGATTCCCAGGGGGCGCACCTGGTCCTTCAGGGGCACAGTTAACCCATTCAGGACCAGGGAGTCCTCCACACCAGCCCGCCCCCTGTCCCCCCAAAACAGTACTTCTGTCTTGTCAGGATTCAACTTCAATCCATTAGCCGCCATCCATCCTCCAACCACCTCCAGGCACTCACACAGGACCTTCACCGCCTTCACTGGTTCTGATTTGAAAGAGAGGTAGAGCTGGGTATCATCTGCATATTGATGGACACCCAGTCCAAACCCCCTGATGATCTCTCCCAGCAGCTTCATATAGATGTTAAAAAGCATGGGGGAGAGGACGGAACCCTGAGGCACCCCACAAGTGAGGGCCCAGGGGTCTGAACACTCATTCCCCACCACCACTTTCTGAACACGGCCCAGGAGGAAGGAGCGAAACCACTGCATAACAGTGCCCCCAGCTCCCAGCCCCTCTAGACAGTCCAGAAGGATGTTATGGTCGATTGTATCAAAGGCCACTGAGAGATCCAGCAGAGCTAGGAAACAACTCTCACCTTTGTCCCTAGCTCGCCGGAGATCATCAACCAGCGTGAACTAGGCAGTTTCAGTCCCATGATGAGGCCTGAATCCCGATTGGAAGGGATCAGTCAGTAAAATTTATATTGCGATAGTTTGCCCTGATAACGGTGTTTACAGTATGCTGATACTGGATGGAAAATGTTTCTTCTGCGAATTCTTCCTGCTCTGGTGTGGGTTTTTGCTTTAAACTGTTTTGGGTCGAAAGGTTCCTCCTTTGGCTACAGATAAAACCTTTCTGCATGAGTGTCTGGTGGACAATGTGTTTATTTTTACTGAGGCAAAGTTTTCTTAATGGTTTGAATCCTTACGTTTTAACAGGTTTAGCCCTTATATTTATTTAATGGGCTGAACTCCCGCTTCTAAAAGGCTTTATCGCTCAGGAATAAAGCAGTGCCATGCCGATCTTAACATTTTGTTTATGTGAGGATATTTTAATCTCTTTAGAGCTTCCAGCGTCACATGCTCTGAGAATCGTATCAGCTTTATGTCGAAGCTGCTTGTTGAACTAAGCCAATGTTTCAAAAAAAAATTGATATCATTTTTTGGGTGGGGGTGGGAGGTTCAAGTTGTAAGCATGCTTGACTCCTACATTCAGAATGCCCTTGCTTGCTTCCTGTCTAATCTTGATCAGCTCCTAGAATAAAAGGCAGGCATGCTCCTTGCAAAGGCAAGGAGTGATTATTGCCCCATGGCTTCCCTCCCTCCTTACTGCCCCGTCACCCTTGGATGTGGTAGAGCAGCTGCTTTGCACGTATAAAGTCCCTGGTTCAATCTCCAGCACATCCACATAGGGCTGGGAATATCCCCTGCTTGAAACCCTGGAGAGTCACTGCCAGCCAGTGTAGACAGTACTGAGCTATGTGGACCAGCTATCTAATAACTCAGTATAAGGCTTTATGTTACTATATTTGTTGTGTGCGTGCATCTTAAAAGTAAAGGTAAAGGTACCCTGCCCGTACGGGCCAGTCTTGACAGACTCTGGGGTTGTGCGCCCATCTCACTCAAGAGGCCAGGGGCCAGCGCTGTCCGGAGACACTTCCGGGTCACGTGGCCAGCGTGACATTGCTGCTCTGGCGAGCCAGAACCGCACACGGAAACGCCGTTTACCTTCCCGCTGGTAAGCGGTCCCTATTTATCTACTTGCACCCGGAGGTGCTTTCGAACTGCTAGGTTGGCAGGCGCTGGGACCGAGCAGCGGGAGCGCACTCCGCCGCAGGGATTTGAACTGCCGACCTTTCGATCGGCAAGTCCTAGGCGCTGAGGCTTTAACCCACAGCGCCACCTGCGTCCCCGCGTGCGTCTTAATAGAACTTAAATGTCTGATAGAATAGAAGATGCGTCCAGAATAGAAGAGCTTTCTACAGTCAAGAATAGAAGAGCTTTCTACAGTCAAGAAGAGAGGAAAGATTCTTCGAGTGGAATTTGTCTAGAGCCTCATCTGGCACCTTTTCGCTGGCTTGGAGTTGGTGGATAGACAGACTGAGATGTTTAGGCATTTAGATATTTAGGCTTTCCCATCCGAAACATAGAAGGCAGCAGTGTTCTTATCTCCAACCCCTTTGAGGTCAGTTCATCTGAACTGGGTTGCCCAAGACCACCCAGCAAGCTGTGCTGAAAGTTTGTGACGTCCTCCTAACATGGTTGTTCATAATTTTTCTAGCTCATTTAGTATTCCCTGCACCCCAAAAGGCACGTTGCAAATTCTTGCCTCCTTTAGCACTGGCACAGACCTCATGGGATAGGCTAAGCTGAGAGATAACGGTTCATCCAAGGCCACCCAAAGAGCTGTGCTGCTAGCCTCCCAAACCTGGAGCCAGCGTGGTGCAGTGGTTAAGAGCGGCGGACTCACAATCTGGTGAACTGGGTTCGCTTTCCCACTCCTCCACATGCAGCTGCTGAGTTCATGTCTCCGCTCCTCCGCTGCTGGGTGACCTTGGGCTAGTCACACTTCTCTGAAGCCTCACTCACCTCGCAGAGTGTTTGTTGTGGGGGAGGAAGGGAAAGGAGATTATTAGCCGCTTTGAGACTCCTTAAGGGGAGTGAAAGGTGGGATATCAAGTCCAAACTCCTCCTCCTCCTCTTCTTCTTCCTCTCTGACTTGATGCTGTCCATACAGGCTTCTCTTGGAGCAGCAGAATTTCAAGTTATAAGAACATAAGAATCTGCTGGATCAGGACAATGGCCCATTTGGTCCAGTACAGGGGTACCTTAGTTTACAACCATAATCCGTTCCGGAGGTCCCTTTGTAAAGGTCGCAAACTGGGACACGCACTTCCGGGTTTGACGTGTTTGTAATCCAAACGTATGCAAACCAGACTGTTCGCAAACCAAGGTATCCTGTTCTCACAGTGGCCTGTCAGATACTTGTGGGGAACCTGCAAGTAGGACCCAACCACAAGAGCACTTCCACCTCTTGCAGTTTCCAGCAAGTGGGATTCAGAAGCACTGTTGCCTCTAACCATGGAAGCAGAGCCGAACCATTGGTGGACTTACCCGCCATGAATTTGTCTAATCTCAAGTATGCTCTACAACATATGTTCTGTAATGTGTTTTTAATGTTGTACACCACCCTGGGATCTTCTGATAAAGGGTGGTAGAAAAATTGTAGTATTATTATTATTATTATTATTATTATTATTATTATTATGTGATTTTTTTATGACTTAGTGGTATATAAATATTTTTATAAATGAATTAAAAAACAGGGGTGAAGCCCTCCATTTCCAGTGTGCCCTCCCTCTTGATTCCCCAAAAAAGAATCTCTCTTCTATCCCTTCCTGTATTTCACCCCCCCGCCCCGCTAAATATCTTCTCCATAATGTGTAATTAACCTTATGCATGGAGAAAGCACTAAAAAAAAGGGCACTTGAGGAAGGCGATCCAGGCCCTTTAAATCATTCCAAAGCATTTCTTTGCTCATAGATTGGAAGGCAAAAAGTTTTTGTTTACAGCCTGTTCTTTTCTTTCTTGAAAACTCGGCTTGGTGTGGAAATGGTGGGGAAGGGGACGAAATAGAGCAAGAGGAGGGAACATTCTTGGTTAATGTTCAGTTGCAGGGGAGGTCTGTCTAATTAAGCATTAAGGAAACAGTGGTTAACAGGTATAATGCTGTTAGACTCCGGCTAATATGAATGCGACCGTGACCTCCCAGATAGATCAAAGCCTAATCTCTCTGACAGCTACAAGATGACATGGCTTGCCACAGGCCTTCTGCTGCTCCTCGCTGGAGCTCTTTGTCTGCAAAGCATGCCTGATAGCTAGGAGTATATTTTTAAGGATGAACAGGTAGAAGTAAAGGGCTGTCTTTTGACATTTTAACTAATCCCTTCTAGCCTGTGCTTTACTTGCACATTTAGGATATTTGCTAGCAGGAGACGCTGGCTTTTTCACATATGCAGCATGTCATGTTGAATCGGGCGTCACGGTGATGCCTGATAATGCAAACGTATACAGTGAAATGGATTCTGATTGCGTTAAAGTGACATGCGCTGACCTTTTACCTGTTACGTGATTCACAAGGAACACTTTAACCCTTAATGAGCAGACACAAGGGTTTGAATTTATTTTCTGTTATTCTGTTATTAAGCAGTGATACACTGTGTCTCTACACCCCCCTCCAAAAAAAGCTGTCTTGTTATTTAAAATAGCTATACAGTTTTTATATCCGGGGGTCAGCAACTAGAAGCCCCATGGACAAATCTGCCCTCCCACACATTACCTTTTCCAGGAAACTTAGTTGCTGACCAAAGGCAGCCTTTTATTTTCCATCATTTACTTACAGAGGTTCATGTCCTGCTTAGCAGAGCTCTGAAGTAACATGGGTGGGGTGGCTAATTTTGCATGGCATTAAGTGCAAAGAAATGTAAGGCACAGACCAGATCTGCCCTGTGAGGCAGAGCCTATTGTTCTTTTGCATAGGACCCTTTCAGTAACATTAAAAGAGGATTATACAAATTCATGGAAAAGGCTGTCACTTGCTGCTAGCTCTGTTGGCTATGCTCCAGCTCCACTGTTGGAGGTAGTATGTCTCTGAATGCCAGTTGCTGGAAATCAGAAGTGGGGAGAGTGCTGTTTTACTTAGGTCCTGCTTCTGAGCTTCCCACAGATACCTGGTTGGCCACTGTGGGTCACTGGAGTTGACAAGCCTTTGGCCTGATCCAACAAGTTCTGCTTTAGTTCCTGGATGTTTCTGTGAGGTTGCAGAAGAGAATGCGGGTCTCAGGCAGCCTTGCTGCTCTGATCATCAGAATGGAAGGGGTAGGATATATATATATATATAGAGAGAGAGAGAGAGAGAGAGAGAGTGAGTGAGTGAGTGTCTGGAACTGGAAATGGTTTGCAAAAACTACTTGGGGCCTGTTCTATATAAGGCTTGCTCAGCAAACTTCAAATGCAGTAGGGGGAACCTTCAGCCCCCAATCAATAAATTCTGAGTGACGGAAACAAATATTAGATCTGTGAAATCAAACTGGATTTATTTTCTGGCTGCAAAGTTTGAATTTGTAAATTTGACAGGATGTTTTTTTTTTTAAAAGGGCATAGGCACATAAAATAACATAAAAAGAAAAGAATCCTTACCCAAATTCGAGTTGAAAGTTACCTGTCAGAAGTGGTTAGAAGTCTGCTGTTTTATCTCTTGAAGCGTGTCCTTTCAGTTGTCAGTTTTAAAAGGTTAATATAGAACAAAAGAGCAGTGAAATTAACCTTCCTTTGTGTAGCTTTATGCCTTTCGTTTTTCAAACTAAACCTGTTGTTGAGCTTGAATAGCAGGCCTGGGCTTTTCCATCCTGACCCAAGTGCCTTCCCTGCCTTTGGAAAAGGAGGGCAAGGAGCTTGGCTTGGCTTGGCTTGCTGGTACTCAATATTCCACTTTCTGAAAAATTCCATCTCGTGTCTGAGCAGATAGATGTGTGAGGAGGAGTTCTAACTATTTTTTAGCCTGTGCTTCACAAGAGAGGGGAGGTAGAATTGTACCCCCACCTAGCCACAGGAAGTACCTGTCCTGTTTCCAGGGCTACCAGAGGTCCACAGACTGGATGTAATGGATGTCTTAGAATCATAGTTTGCCCTAACTGCCCTTTAGATCCAAATCATAATTTGTATTTCAGCTGTTCAGTGCAAAGCGTGGTTTATGCAGTTTCCCACTTTGCTGAGAATCCTCAAAGTCATAGCAAAGTGAGGAGACATGTGCACTCAGGGGGGAAAGTGGAGTGAAAGAAAAGAAAAGTGATATCAACTATTTTACCAACATGTACAATGTTAACAGACTGAGAACCATAAGAAGCATTTTAAAATATTTTTGTAACTGGTTTTCCCAGACTTGCATCCATAAACAAAGTTAAGTATAGACGCCAGCTCGGAAAGTTCTTTCAGAGTTATAAAATTAATATATAGATATCTGCTGGTTACCTGAATTCGTTTTATTTATCATTTTGTCCACAATAATAGAGCAGTTTGGCAGCTGAAAAAGCCATTCTCTTGTTTTGATAATTACTTGATAAGGCAAATTAACAGTTGTACTACTTGAAATTTATGCAGGAATTTTAAAATATATTGTAATTTCTCCAGGTTGAGCTTAAGAGGAAGTACAATGACCTACATTCCAAAGACAGAGGACTTCTACCAGGCAGCCAGTGGTATGAAATCCAGGCCTTCAGAGCTCTCAACCAAGCATTGGGCAGGTGAGTAGAATTAGATTATTCCTGTATAGATCCATATATATTTGGGGCTTTATCTATTTTTGCTTTGTTTTGTTTGCAAAATTGCAATTAATCGAAAACAAAACCAATAGAGACACAAACAGGTGAACAAGAATCATAATCAGAGATGAGAAGGGTGTGGCAGGGGCAGGAGTTGCCCCCACGTCCTGACCTGGAGACGCTGGCAATTGAACCTGGAACTTTGTGCATCCAAAGTGGGTGCTCTGCCATTGAGTCACAGCCCTTCTTCCAACCCTCCAACAAAGTAGAGAGGTGCCCCAAAACATTGGAGGGAAAAAAATCCCACTTATAGCTGAACCCGGTAGCTCCCTCACTTTGCTGTAAGTGATTCTGAACTATAATCTGCAGTCTTGTAAACATTTGTGACCTGCATTCTCTGTGGACTAAACATCTTGTACACCAGTTCAGCTAAAGCTGAAGTGATGTTTTGTAGAATCGAGTAACAAGGCATTTTGCAAAGCAGTACTGGAGATTTCTGGCTGTAGCCTGCACCTTCCTCGCTTTCAAGCTATGCCACTTGTATTGTAAAGTTTTCTTTATATGTCATTTCATATTTTTTTTTTTATATTTCCTTCGTGGTTGTGTAATTTTTTTTTTTATAATAATTTTATTAAGGTTTTCCAAATTAAAACAAATTAAAACAAATTAAATCCAATTTATAAACTTTTTGCCAATAACCAGGACTTCCCCTCCCTACCCCCTCTTGTGTTCCAAATCTTCCAGATAAGCAATTAAATTCAACAAGTTCTTATCCCCAAATTACACTCATCATCAGTAACCCAATTTATCCAAATTCCCATCCCCTAAGATCGATCTATTCCCTTCCACGAGTTCCCCCCTTTCAAACATAGTACAGATGGAAATAAAATAAATATGAGTAGTGATTTTACAACCTTTGGATTCCAACTTTCCCTCCCCTCTTTCCCCTTTGCGTTTCACCTATCCCTCTACTTCTAATATCTTCCTGAAGTTCCCACATTACACTATGTCCCTCAGGTTCTTTGCCAGTCTTTAATTACGAGTGTCCAATCATAGAAGGAGTCTATCAAAAAAGGGGCCCATTTCTTCTATCCAGGTTTTTATATCCAGGAGTAAAAACTCCAATTTTGTTTCCATAAGCTTGTCAAACCTGGATATCCCAAATGTTCCCTCTCCCAGTTCTGTCCAGTTCTTGTTGTTTCCTTGTTCTTGTCAATCATTCTCCTCCTTTTTGTTTCTCTGTTCTCCCACAGAAATGTTCTTTTTCCAAAAGTTTCTAGTGTCTCTGCAGAGGCTTGTTATTCAAGAGCAAAGCATTGCATCATGTTCCTTTCATTTTCCAACAAATAGTTCCATT
Organism: Podarcis gaigeae; assembly: GCF_964106915.1. Taxonomy (NCBI): domain Eukaryota; kingdom Metazoa; phylum Chordata; class Lepidosauria; order Squamata; family Lacertidae; genus Podarcis; species Podarcis gaigeae. The sequence continues at coordinate 40,749,474 of NC_139692.1, read as the reverse complement.
GTTTCCTGTAGTGTATAGACCTCTGTAGACAAAATAATGTTCCATTCCTGCAGTTTCCCAGGAGATTAAAAGTTCCATTCAACTGTTCAAGTTTCCTGTCAAAAACACATGCAATATCCCTCAGCTCCTCTAGATGGATTACAGTAGCAAAGTTCCCTTCCAGAATCACATCCACCAGTCCAAGTAGCTTGTTAGCCCATATTTGAAACAGTTTATGTTCAATTTATAACAAATGTAACCGGCAAAGTCCTCATAACAAAGTCTCTATTTTAATCTTCCTTTTTGACAGCTCTTTGACAGCTGTCAAAACCTCCATTACTTTTCTCCAGGCAGTTTCACGAATCGCTCCAGGGATTCCGGGGGGGGGGGGTTGCTTTTTTTAAAACAATTCCACTTTTCTCCTCCAGCTCAATCTTATAATTTTCCCTCGCGAAGTTGCTAATTCAGCGAAATAAGGTTACACTCGATCTTAGTTGTCCAGTCCTTTGTTTTGGCTCTTCTACAATTTAGGGGTGGGCTGACTTCCTTTTTTCCGCCTCCCCCGTTCGCTCCAAATTTTAAAAATTTATCCCTTTTTTTTTAATCCATATTCCAATTACTCACGGGTTCTTCTTTAGATCCAAATTTTCAATAGAAGAAGTCAGCGCTCTCCGCCGGATGGCATGCGGCTGCGCTCGGCAGGGATGGCAGAGAACTCAAAGCACCACACTTCTCCCCGGCACCCGATCCGTAGCCTTTAAAAAGGCTCCTTCACGAGTCGGGAGAGCGCTAACGGTGCCAGCCGAGTCTCCATGTCCACGGCCTCCTCTGGCCGTGGTTTTTAAGGGTCCCCGCATCGCCGGTGCGGTAGGACCCATCCCCTGCCAAGCAGGCTCCCTCCGGAGCTCGGAGGGAGTCCGCCATTCGGCGATGGCGCCGACCCGGAAGTCCTCTTTATATGTCATTTCATTGTCTTACTCACTAGGCTTGCCAAACCTGGTGTTGTTTGTTCTAAAAATCAGGCATGCACATCTAGCAGAGCATTTGCTTCTTTGGGAAATATGAATATTCATCCGATCCTTTCAAAAAAAAAGTATCTTGGTCTTCTTGGAAACAAAGTACACAGCTTTCGAAAAGCAAAAGAAGCTTCCCTCTTTCTCCTTAGTATTTGCTGAGAAGGTGCCTCTTCAATGCTGTTGTTTTTTCTACAGCAGACTAGTAGGGGAATAAGTGCTTTAAACAAATAAGTGCTTTAAACAAAAAAAATTCTGGTAAAGAAATGGGAACATCAATAATAACTAGCAGCCTCTCATAGCCAGCATTGCTGAGGGATTTTAAGAAACCACAAAATCACTACAGGTTTGAAATCGGTTGTTAAGATTAGTGCAGTTTCAAAAGGTTCAGTGCACCATCCTGTCTTAAAATAGTCATATCAAAATATAGACAAAAACCTGCTCCTTGATCTCAGGAACCATGTGGTTATGACATCTAAAAAGTTGTCCAAATGCATAGCAAACAGACAACTTTCCAAAAATAGAGTAGATATTTATTATCATTATCATCTGGTTAGAGCATGATGCTGATAATAACATGGTCGCAGATTCAATCTCCATATGAGACAGCTGCATATTCCTGCATTGCAGGAGATTAGACTAGATGATCCTTGAGGTCCCTTCCAACCTGGCAGTTCTATCTAGGCTGCCTACAGTATCTAGTGTGTTTCATACACCAGAAGATAGACACAGCTTTTTCCCTTAGGCTTGCACTCTAAAATGTCTGGGGGGGGGCGTAGCTCCGCAATGGAGCATCTGCTTTGTAGGCCGAGGGTCCCAGGTTCATTCCCCAGCACCTCCAATTAACAGAAACAATTATTGGATGATGAGAAGGACCTCTCTCTGCCTGAGACCCTGGAGTCCAATAAAACAGTACTGGGCCAGATGGCAGCTTGCTATGGCCTGAGGGAGATTGGTATGGAAAACCAAAAGGAACATCTTTAAAGGGATTTAAGTCCAGCTGGAGGCAGGGAAGGACCTTTAGCTCAGTAGAAGAACATCTGCTTTGCATGCAGAAGTTCCTTCCCCATCCCTAGAAGAACTGTTATGAATAGGTTTTCACCCATAGGACCATAGTGATGGAGATGGAGCAGTGGAAGGGTCTATCATGGAATGAGATTGCAAGGTACCATAAGCAAGGTAGACCTCATCTACTTGTGACCTAGATTCGCATGTGTCTCTGAGGTGATATAACTCAGAAAAATCCCCTAACTGTAAAAAAAAACAATTTTTTTTAAAAAAACAAGAAAGATCCTATAAATCCACCTGAAATTATAGTGTGGCTGCCAAACTAAACCCTAAGCAAGATTTACAGGTACAAAATACCTGCCCATGTGAAGGACATAGTTATTTCATGGGTTTTTATTTTGTATTCCAACATGCATAAACTGACAAATAAAAGGTGAGCTGGTTTAAGTCTCAGATGTGGCGTTTTCATATTGCTGTGGTAGTATTTGAAGTAACATGAAGTCCATGAAATGTGATCACTTGGGGGGGAGGGAATATGCCAGATGTTGCGCATGGCCAGGTGACAACTCTGCCATGAAATTGCAGCATTGCTTCACTTGAAAGGTGTGGGATATGTCTCCAGTGGGCCCAATACATTTATTTTAACTACACAATTTTGCACTTGGCTTTCGTTTTTCTGGCTATTTCCCCCACACTCCCCTGGTGATGAAGACTTCACTGAAAGCCCACCTGCAGAATTTTCTGGTGGTGAGCTTGTTATAGGCTTTTCATATCAATAAGAAGGGCCAGTCTCTTAAGAGTTGCTTCTGTGCAAGTCCCTGGGCAGTAGGGAGTTGCACAAGGAGCAACTGGTGGGTTATGTTTCTAGAAACTCGTAAGAAGAGGCCTATCAGATAAGACCAAAGGCCCATTTAGCCCAGTATTGTGTTCTCACAGTGGCCAGCCAGATGCCAATGGGAAGTTCATGAGAAGGACATGAGTGCACTATCCCTACTTGTGATTCCCAGTGACAACTATTCAGAGGAATATTGCCTCTTGTTACCCTTAGCCTTATTTTGTCTTCATTCCCCTTTAAAGCCATCAATATTGGTGCCCATCACAATATTTTGAGGTAGTGAGGGCCATCAGCGTGGATATGTTGCTGTGAGATTCCTGGTGGATTGTGCCTAGTGACATTTTTTTTTAAAAAAATTAGTCCTTAAGGTGCAATTGCAATTAGTTCTCAAGGTGCCACAGGACTGTGTTGTTATTACTGATGCCATTGTCCAGCAAGCTTAGTGGCAGAAAAATGGTTACATCCGTGATCAAAGTACAGGTGGTTAGATATGAAATAAACATGCCTCTCTTTTATTTTTGTTATTATTAATATTATTCATTTCATTTCTATACCGCTTTACATTTATATTTTTAAGAAAACATCTCAAAGCGGTTTACAACACATGATTATTATTTTTTTAAAAAAAACAATCCAGAATAAAATATTACTGAAGAAAGTCTATTATGGTTATGGTTATAATTTTATTTGTACTGTGCCCATCTGACTGGGTTGCCCCAGTCACTCTGGGCAGCTTCCAAAAAAATCTAAAACACTGTGAGACATCAGACTTTAAAAACTTCCCTATACATTCAAAGCAATAATTAACAGGAAACTAAAATATTATTTTTAAGATCTCAAAATGAAACATTGCAAAGGAGGTCAACTACAGAATACACATTTAATGGAGCAAAGTTAACAAAAAAAAATATCTTAAACATTTCAAAAGAAAACATTACTAAAGGAAGTCAAATATGTAAAATTCACATTTAGAACAGCATAATTAACAAGAGAATAAAATATTGTCATAAACATAGAACATTGCTGCTGCTTTTGCTGCCAGTCCTGCCAATGGTTGTTCATGGCAGGTGGAAGCTGTGGAAGCTCAGGCTCAATGAACTGGGTCTGCACTAAGAAACAGCCAAGATGGCCTCTTCAGCAGCCTCAGCTTCTGTAGCTGCAGTCAGTCAGGGCTACGCCTTCCCAGGCCAGGTTGAAGAAGGTCTGCAAGATAGAGAGCAGGTCCCTCAGTCACTTTTTATTTGTGCTGAAATATTTAGTCTCTCCAATTAACCCACTACAATCATTTCCACCTTGGGTGTGAGTACCAGTTTCAGTGGACTCAGAACATTACAGGTTTTAGATATTTAACACCCTGATGATTAGCTGAAGCTTTGTAAGTTTTAGTGATATCTGAAACAGTTCTATCAGGTAAATATCATGAACATTCTTATATTCCCACTTTCCCCATTTTAAAAAAAAAACCCAATAAGAGTCATCATGTATTGTTTTCTCACCTGTTACTCTGTTTTAGGTGTATTCGCCACAGGAGTGATTGGGGAGCGCTTATTTTAGTTGATGATCGCTTCAGAAGGAACCCAAATAAATACATAGCTGGTAAGACACATGAACACCCTGGAGATGTTGGTTAGTGACACTTGGCTTATATACTATATATATCAAGGCCATGGCTTTGGATCATGTTGCTGCTGTGCTGGTTGATTTAAAACAGAGAGAGCCAGTGTGATGCCCTCTATACATTGTTGGGCTCTACTCCCATCAGTCAACATGCCCTGTTGTCAGGGATTAGAGGAGTCGTAGTACACCAGCATCTGGAGGACATCATGTTGGCTACCCCAGATTCTAAGGTTACGCTGAGGGCTTCTGCATGCTAGCAAGGCATGTGCTCAGCCACTGAGCTATGGTTCTTCCCCTCGTGGCAGTGGCTGTTCAATATCTCAAGCAGAGGTCTTCCCCATCTTTTGCTACTTGACCCTTCCCCCTGAAGATTCTAGACCAGGCTTCCTCAACCTCGGCCCGCCAGATGTTTTGAGACTACAATTCCCATCATCCCTGGCCACTGGTCCTGCTAGCTAGGGATCATGGGGGTTGTAGGCCAAAAACATCTGGAGGGCCGAGGTTGAGGAAGCCTGTTGTAGACATTGAGCCTTGGGCCTTCTGCATGCAAAACATGCCCTTTCCCACAGAGCTATGATGCTTCTATATCTAGGGTTGTCTCCAAGTAAGAGTAGATCCTATTATCTTAATGGGTCTACTCTGATTGGAACCAGACCCCTTTCCTATGCATGTATCTAAAGCAAGCAAAGGTAATTCTAAATATTAAATTTTAGGGCATCATCTCCTGTGATTTTTCTATAAACATATCACTTTCCTATACCTATGTTACTTTGGGGCAGGTGATAATATTTTATTTATTGTAAAATAAAAAGCCTTCAAGACAGAACTTCTTTGTTGGGTTGTAAGTATTTTGCACCATCACATATGAACAATGCACCTATGCTTTGCTATGGTAAATTGATGTGTGTGAAGTGGCCCTTGATCGTGGTGCAAATTGCTGTCAACTCGCTTGGGCAAGAAGTTAATGGAGGGTACATGGTTTTTCTGTAAAGCAGCAGCACTGCATCTCCTCCTCTCCCCAGTAACTTCTGGTCTCTTCCATATTTCTGCCACGTCAACAGCTCACTTAAGAGCTTTCCTACTGGACTTCATTGGATGCCCTCTGCCGGGGTGCTGAAACCCAGAACGTGACAACTTCATGTCAGGAGTTAGATGTGATCAGTTGCTAGAAGTTAGTAAGGAGAGGCAGAGACATGGGACTGCTCTCTTCAACAGCAGCCACACATCCTCCGTCATGTCTAGTTCTGGCATTTGAAAACATCTTCCTAGGCCATATGAATCACTGTGACATTTGGAAACATCAAGCATTTTCATATCTCTCCCTCTAATAATGAGCTCGAGTGGTGAGTGCTGACTGAAATGGAGCCGGAGCGAGGAGGTGTCAGCATCTTATGGAGAGTTCTGAAATTTGCAGAAGTACGAAAACTAACACACATAGCCCAATGAGGAACAAGCATGTGCATTAGACATGCAAAGTCAAGTGTCCATTGAGGAACGATGGAATGTCCTGCTTCAGCCCTTTGCAACTTATAATTTATTAGCAGACATCATGCCTAGCTGGCTGGAACCCTGAACAGGAACACTCCAGTTTGGGTTGATGATACAGTGCTGCAAAGTTTCATTGCAATTCCCTCTTGTTTTAGTCCATTGTGCATTGCAGTCTGTTACCTAGTTTGTTGCTGTGTGAATTTCTAATTAAAGTAGCTGAATAAATGCTGGGTGGGTGGGTGGGAATGTGTTCTGGCCTCCAGCTTTGCTGCTGCAGATACAAAATCTCACAGTTAAAAATGCAGTGAGAGGTAAATAAAATATGGATCTCATGAAATCCTTATGACTGATAACACTGACATTGTACCAAAGCAATCAACCACCCCAGATAAATTCATTGCCCAGTATAAATTAGTAATCTGAGGAGCGTATTCATAATCATTCAGCCTTATTAGCTATTAAAATATATATAAGGTGGGGGCATCAGAATGTCTTCTCTGTTTTAATTTTGCATCTCCTTGTTTTGACCGAGTGAGGTTAGTTCTTAATCTACTTCGCTTTGAAGTGTAGAATAGCTATGCTGAAATATCCCAGTGTGTCAGTTTTTCAATAAAAGCTAGACATTTTGGTGCCTCAACAACATCCAAAGGGCCACACGTTGGGGAAGGTTATTGTAAATGATTTGGAGTTGGCGTCCAACAACATGGAAAAGGCCACCTTTTAGGGAAGGCTATTGTAAGTGAGTTGGCAAACATTTTCTTGAAAAAAAAGTCAACAAAAAGGGGAAGGAATGTTTCAGTACTCTTGGAAATGCTTTTAAGTAGCTGCAAACATCACCAGCTCGGATACAGGCAGCCCTGTTACCAGCAAACGTTTGGTAATCATGACAGATAAATTGGTCCACTAGTACACACTAAGTAGAAGAAACTGCTTTAAATATTAGAAATAGAGATGGCACCTATTTTTCCCTTTGATGATTCTAAGCAATTTCAGCGAAGGGAGGAGATGAAGCAAATACTGCCCTTGTCTTGACAGTAGATGGTGCTCAGATTCTATCGTACGAAGGGTCTTTCCCTTGTCTCAGAAAAGGCAGCAAGATGGGAGGATATCATTGCCTCACATGAAAGTCTTTCTCGGTAATTTTAGAAGCAGTAATCATGGCAGGATTTTCAAGAAGTTGGGGGCTGGACTACTGATTCTCAGTAGCACATTTCTCGTTGAAACAAAGCAATTTGCCAGAAAATGCAATGGGTGCTTATGAATTAAATATATCCAAAGATAGAATGATTATTATACCCATAGTATAATAGAATCCAAAAATATAATTGACTTCGAAAGATTCCACTTGTTCAGTCTTTATCAGAACACATGCACTGAAACTGCTTTTAAAATGATCAAACAAAATGTTTGGTTTTTTTTGGGGGGGGGATAAAAAGATAGCAACAAAGAAATCCCTTTCCTTCAAAGCATAAAGCCACCAGCATTTCTTTCCTTCTTAAATAGTTTCATAAATTTTATTTTCAGTTTTTAAGAATTTGCAGATACAAATCTTACAATGTCATATTTCCAATACAGATACAAATCAGACTCCCTCCCCCTTTTGTGGTTTCTTCTCTTATTTAAAATTTTAACTTTACTCCATTTTTAAATTATTCTACAATTAATCTTAATAATACTTTTAACTGCTTGTCTTAAGTTAACCCTACCAATGCACTTAGTTTCATACCATGATTTTTCAAATATTCCACAAATATTCCCCACTCCTTAATATATTTTTTCCCCTCTTGGTTTCTTAACACACCCGTTAATTTTGCCATTTCAGCATAATCTGATTCTCTGTGTTGGTTGCATTCAATTAAGTTCTACTCAGAGCAGACCCATTTAAATTAATGGACATAATTTCAATAGGTTTACTCTGTGAGTAGAGCACTGGATGCAACTCTGTGTGCACACAACATTATTTTAATGCTCAGTTTTCATGTTGTGGGTTGCTCTCCATAATATTTTCATTGTGATAATCTATTAACATTCTTATTATCATATAGTGTGGCTTTCTAAAACTCTGTTTGGCAACTCATTTTTAACAGGGACAAACACTTAGACTTGAGCAAGGGCTAAAGGGCCATCGACATTTGCTCCACCCAGTGCCATGGAAGCCAATACCAGAGGCAAATGGCTCTTTAACCTCCTTTTCCCTATTTTTATGGGAAAGTTAGACTTGGGTACATCCCTCCCCTGTATGCATCCTTGTCGCTTACTCCCATGTGTCTTGCCTTGTGTAGGAGAAGGCACAGCTGAATTGTGTAATGGCAGAATAATAGTAGTAGTAGTAGTAGTAGTAGTAGTAGTAGTAGTGTAATGGAATAATAATAATAATAGTTGTTGTTGTTGTTGTTGTAGTTGTACCCTGCCCATCTGACTCTGTTGCCCCTAAGCAGCCAGTTTCCCTTTTCTATTCTAATATACCATGTCATGGCCAGCAGCATCAGTAAATCAGGTTGTAACTCTTCATTGCCATTACAAAATCAGACCAAATAATTCAAATCTTTGAATTCAAATAATTCAAAGTTGTGTGCCTAGTGCAAGAATAAACTACAGCAACACAGTTTTTATAAGGTTTTAAGCATGTACAACTTTGATGACATGACTTCCCTGTCTTGCTATATAGTAATAATAAAATAAAATCGTTCTTTCCCAAGGATTGTCAAAATGGATTCGTCAGCTAGTCCAGCACCATGAAAACTTCGATTGTGCCCTTGGTTCTTTGGATGCGTTTGCTAAAACAAACCAGAAGAGCACAGATTCTTCGACTCAGGGTAACGACAGATCTGCGCTCAAGTCTTCAAGCTCAAAAGATCTGTCATCAAGTTCTTTCCTGGAGGCAACTCTTCATCTATCACCAGGTGTTACTGTTGAAAGAGAAGTGCATGATTTAACCCTAGAAACACTTTCTGCTGCAGACGTCATTGCAATTAATCCAGCGACATCCAGTCAGTCATGTAACATATCTGCAAATCAACAAAGTAGGTTTTACTGGGGTTTTTTTTTTTACCTTTTAAGTAGCTTCCTGAAATACTTATGGGAAATTTGTTAAAGTTGACTTCATCTTTTTTGCTTACGAGTAAGAACCAAAGAACATAAGAAGCTGTGTTATGTTAGGTCAGATTATGTATCCACCTGGCCGAGTGGTATCTGTTAGAGCAGAAGATAGATTGTGGTCTCCTGGTGAACCATTGGCCAGTTTCTGATGGATACGAAGTGTATTCTTGTTACTGAGACTCTTGGTCTGATCCAGCAATGTACTATTAATTAAAAAAGAGAGGAAGCTGTTTATAGCAGTTCAGGCTGGTTGTTATAGGGCCAGGCAATGTATCAATGTATCATCCAAAATCAGTTTGAAATCCACATCATGATAACAGTTTCATAATATTTGGCATGGCTATATAACACAAATTACAATGTGTGCTATGTAAAAAATCGTGATATGAGAAAAAGACGGTCATCATTTCTCATGATTCTTAATACCCCTGCTGCTCTATACCTGGTCAGCAACCTTTTTCAGCCGTGGGCCAGTCCACTGTCCCTCAGACTGTGGTGGGCTGGACTATATTTTGAAAAAAATATATGAACAAATTCCTATGCCCCACAAATAACCCATTTTAAATAAAAGGACACATTTTACTCATGTAAAAACATCCTGATTTCTGGACCATCCACAGGCCAGATTGAGAAGTCAATAGGGTTGTCTACCCCCGCTCTATACTATAAAAGAACAGTTGCAACAATATGTTAAAGGTAAATAAAAATGTATCTGTTTTAGACCCCTAAGTAGTAGCAGATGCCAGGACATTACCGCATTTGCCTCTACATAGTTGCATCCTTATTTCAGACATCGTGATATATCGGTATATTGCCATGCTTAGCTAGTGAGATATCACAGTGTCGAAAAACAGACATCGCTCAGCACTGGTTTTGTTATTATTATTTTCTGCTGTGACTGTTAGTGAGTTTCCAGGATGCCAAGCAGAGAGAGGTCTTTTCCCCTCACCTGCAACCCCCCCTTAACTTTTATTATTGTTTTTTTTTAATCCTGAGAGCCGCTTGCTATCTCTTACATTCAAAAAGAACCTGGTGGGATACTGCCCCTTCCCATTAGCATTTAGAATCCCATCTCATGGACACCTCCCGATCCTTTTAACTGGAGATGCCAGGGATTGAACCTGGGACGTTTTTCATGCAAAGTGGATTCTTCCCCACTGATGAACAGAGTCTCAAGGTGCATGCTGGAACTTTTTCACATGTAGCAGGGCAGTGAGGCCCTCTTCTTCTCTTTGTAGTGTCTCTTGTCCACTCAAAACTATTCTGGAAAGTTGTCCGGAATTGTTCCCAGTGCAGAGTGAGGAGTCAGAAAGGCAACACACACACACACACATACACACACACATATATTTGTGTCTCTATGCATTTGGCCACACACATTGGGCTCTTTGTTATTGAGTGGAAAGAAGGGATTAAACTCATCTTAACAAAGTGCTATTTGGTTCAGTGGCAGGTTCTTCCCCCACCCTAGTTGTGTATACATTTAACATAGGCTGTTACATTATTTTATGTCAATCAATCCAGTTACTTGAAAACTAGTAACCTACTAATGCTGTAGCACAATTCCAAGGGAAGGAAAGACACACAGTTATGCTGTAGTTTGTTCTGTGAATGTGGAAATACCATGTTAATGTAATGCTAATAGTGTCTATGAAGGGTTTCTGCGCTAGAGGACTTCTAATATCTTCCCTCAAATTTTAAACATTGCAGGGGCTTCTGTGGACATTACTTTCTTCCCAGTCCAGAGCTCTGTATGTGCTTCAGTGCATACCTGAAACTCCCTGGTCCCCAAGGGCTTCTCTATTCACTTTAAGTGGACAGTGATCCCATTCCTTGTAGTAAATGAAGAAGCTCTTGTCTCTCATCTGTATCATTGTCCTTGCGCTCCCAGGGGATTACTAGATTGGCATAAATGTGTACAAAAATGACTTCCGGGTCGGCGCCATCGCCGAATGGCGGGCTCCCTCCGAGCTCCGGAGGGAGCCGGCTTGGCAGGGGCTGGGTCCTACCGCACCGGCGATGCGGGGACCCTTAAAAACCACGGCCAGATTGAGGCCGTGGACATGGAGACTCGGCTGGCACCGTTAGCGCCCTCCCGACTCGTGAAGGAGCCTTTTTAAAGGCTACGGATCGGGTGCCGGGGAGAAGCGTGGTGCTTTGAGTTCTCTGCTATCCCTGCCGAGCGCAGCCGCATGCCATCCGGCGGAGAGCGCTGACTTCTTCCATTGAAAATTCGGCTCTAAAGAAGAACCCGTGAGTAATTGGAATATGGACTAAAAAAAAAAGGGGGATAAATTTTTAAAATTCGGAGCGAACGGGGGAGGTGGAAAAAAGGAAGTCAGCCTACCCCTAAATTGTAGAAGAGCCAAAACAAAGGACTGGACAACTAAGATCGAGTGTAACCTTATCTTGCCGAATCAGCAACTTCGCGAGGGAAAATTATAAGATTGAGCTGGAGGAGAAAAGTGGAATTGTTTAAAAAAAAAAAAAAGCAACCCCCCCGGAATCCCTGGAGCGATTCGTGAAACTGCCTGGAGAAAAGTGATGGAGGTTTTGACAGCTGTCAAAGAGCTGTCAAAAAGGAAGATTAAAATAGAGACTTTGTTATAAGGACTTTGCCGGTTATATTTGTTACAAATTGAATACAAACTGTTTTAAATATCGGTCAACAAGCTACTTGGTCTGGTGGATGTGATTCTGGAAGGGAACTTTGTTATTGCAATCCACCTAGAGGAGCCGAGGGACATTGCATGTGTTTTTCACAGGAAATGTGAACAGTTGAATGGAACTTTCAATCTCCTGGGAAACTGCAGGAATGGAACACTATTTTGTCTACAGAGGTCTACACACTACAGGAAACAATGGAACTATTTGTTGGAAAATGAAAGGAACATGATGTAATGCTTTGCTTCAAGAATAACAAACCTCTGCAGAGACACTAGAAACTTTTGGAAAAAGAACATTTCTGTGGGAGAACAGAGAAATAAAAAGGAGGAGAATGATTGATAAGAACAAGGAAACAACAAGAACTGGACAGAACTGGGGGAACATTTGGGATATTCAGGTTTGACAAGCTTATGGATACAAAATTGGAGTTTTTACTCCTGGATATAAAAACCTGGATAGAAGAAATGGGCCCTTATTTGATAGACTCCTTCTACGATTGGACATCCGTAATTAAAGACTGGCAAAGAACCTGAGGGACATAGTGTAATGTGGGAACTCCAGGAAGATATTAGAAGTGGAGGGATAGGTGAAACGCAAAGGGGAAAGAGGGGAGGGAAAATTGGAATCCAAAGGCTGTAAAATTACTATTTATATTTATCTTATTTCCATCTGTACTATGTTTGAAAGGGGGAAACTCGTTGAAGGGTATAGATCGATCTTAGGGGATGGGAATTTGGATAAATTGGGTTATTGATGAAGAGTGTAATTTGGGGATAAGAATTTGTTGAATTTAATTGCTTATTTGGAAGATTTGGAACACAAGAGGGGGTAGGGAGGGGAAGTCCTAGTTATTGGCAATAGATTGGATTTAATTTGTTTTGATTTGTTCTAATTTGGAAAACCTTAATAAAAATTATTATAAAAAAAAAAAAAACAAAATTGAAAGGAACTTCTTTCTGGAGGATGATGACGAGATAGGGCCTTTTAATGGGTGGCTCCTGTCTGTAGAATGTTCTACCAAAGAGATTTGCCTGGTGCCTCCTTCAGTGACTCTTTGGCACCAGATGAAAACATTCCTCTTCTTCCAAGCCTTTTAATAATTTTTATCATCTTTTAACACTATAATATTATTTTAGCATCATTCAATTATGTCTTTGTTTCTCTCATGGTGATGTGTTTTTGCTTGTAAGGGTGTCTGTATTTATTTACGCTAGCGTTGAGTTGTTTTTATTGCAGTTTAGTTTTGCTCGGTTTATTACTAGTTGTACTGATTGTATTGGATGTTTTTCACTAGTTTTATTGAATGTTGTCTAGAGGCTTTGGCACAAGGTGACTAAATACATAAATAAGATGTCAGTTAGACAGACAAGACCAGGTGGAGAAAAGATGCTACAACTGAGTAATAGGGTAATGAGCCTGAAGCTAAATGAAGCGTAACAGCTAGTTGAGAACATGTGCCTCTCCTTTTCCACAAAGAGTTTAATCTAGTTTATTGGTTTTGAAACGGAGGGAAAACTGGTCAGAGATTCCTTAGTAATAAAATGAGTAATGGCAGGCAAGATTTCCTGAAAGGAAGCCTTCCCTTGCAATGAGCAGTCATAGTAGGAGTATAGGATGTTGTTTGGTGCACACTCTCTGTTCTTGTGACGCAACACTGAGGCCCCAAATGCCTGGTCAGGGCTTCTTGTGAACTGCATTTGCCCTAGAACATGCCACAGAATTCTCTGTAATGTGCAGGGATTTAATGGCAGAAAAATTGGTGAGGTTTCCTGAAGGCTGACAGTTTGAAAGCCACTGAGTTAAATAACTCTAAAGCGGGAATGAGGCACATGTGTCCCTGCTTATATTACTGAACAACAACTCCCATCATCCCACAAGTTGCCCACCCTTGTTCTAGAAACTGAACAGTGTTTTCTGATGTGTACATGCTAAAAATAATGACAAGCATTCATTATTACCTGTTTCTGTTTATCCAGCTAGTTATATGCCTCTGCCCTTCTATTCCAGATCTTCAGCCATTCAGCCAGACTGTAAAGCAAGAAAACCTAACTGACTCCAAACCCAAAACCTTGATCGGGAAGAACAAGAGGGAGAAAGCAAATAATCAGCTCTCCTCTGTCAGTATAAAACAGTATTTCAGTAAACCATTGACTTCAACACCCCTGCATGCCCTGAATGAGAAAGACCTCTCCAAAGCTAAATGCCAACCAAAGATACCAATGGATGAAAGTACTCAGCTTGTTGCAAATGAACCCCAGCAGAATGTGTCTTTGGTTGAGCAACACAGGGCAACTGGATTGTCACCATGTAGAGAACCGATTAGCTTTTCTGCTGGAAAGGCCATTCAAGAATATCCTACTGAGCAGCAGCTCTGGGCTCACGAAGAGGGGAGGGACGTGGCATTTTCTCCAGTGAGAGGAAACGCGAACCTTTCAACATCAGATATAGCTGCAGAGACAGATGCCAACGATGACAGTATCTATTTCACACCTGAACTTTTCAACAGTGTCGAGTCATCAGTACAGAAAAAGGAGTTGTCAACTCATACTTGCAGCGAGACTGGGATTTCCTTTGAAACTGCAAGCTCTAGTAAAGTTGAAGAGCTTTATGAAACCAGTGCTCTAAAGCTAGTAGATGCAATGGTCAGCATTAAAACCGATGCTGACACGAAGGCAGAGGAGCCTGGAATCGTGCAGAGCAGTGAGAGTACTGGAGGGGCAGTCAGAGCAGCTGGACATAGTACTAATAGCATAGGTGAAGCTGAGCAGGAGGCAAAGAGAAAGAAGCTTTCCAGATCACGAAACAAAGGTGTGTCCGCTGTCCAGTTTAATTATCAGTAGTCGGGTGGGGTGGAGGAACCCCTTAGGAATGAGTTTTTAGTTTAGCTAGAAATCATGGAGCTATGGTTGTTTCCTGATGTTAGGGATAGGCTTCAGTTTTTCAGAAAACCAGTACAATGAAAACAATACCTAAGTAAGAATCACTGGATATTATCTGAAAAAAAAGAGAGCGTTTCCTCCTTCCTCTCTCTCTGGTGATGTTAAATAATGTAAATTGTGTGGCACTGTGTCATCATCTTGCATGGTTCCCTATCTTTGTTATATCTTGTTACATCCAGGTTCCTTACCCCTGCAATCAGGATGTGGAGCAGAGAAATGGAAATAGCCAACATGGCGGTGACATGTCATGCGTTTCCATTTCAACATGCTACAGGGAAGAGAGGAGGAGGCTATTGCTATTGCTTTTGGTGGCCAGCACAGAGGCAGTTGCAGCCTAAACCCAGATTCATGATGATTGCCGTGGTTACAGTTGAAGTAACCAGTTGATGGGTAGGACCTTCAGGTCCTACTCATGTGAGCACTCTGGGGAAAGTTCTCTTGTGTGTCTGTCACAAGTAAAAGTAGCCTTGCTTTGTATCACTGGGCTATTCCTAGAAATAACTGGAAGCTGGTCAATGAAGTGTTCAGGAAATATACCATTTTCAAATAATTATGATGCAGCCCAATTCATTGATTGCTTCCTTTCTGCAGGAGAATGCTGCACCTGAATAAAGCGGGGGTGGGAGTGTTGAAGAGGATCCATGCAAAAATTTGCTTTGCAGCCAGCAGATTTTGCGGGCTGGCTAAAAATATTAGTAGTCTGCTGAGGCATGGTAGCCACACAGAATCGCTGCTACATGTTTTTTTTTGTTTTTTAAACAACTGGATTTCATATGGACCTCACTGTGTGGTAGCTTCAGAAGTTGCCATGCAATGGGAAAAACTGGTCCAAAATTTGTTGCTTGTGTGCAAAAAATGCCACTCTCTTTATCTGTTGTTTCTACTTTAATACATCATGTGCTAGATGGACCAGAACACAGCAGTATAAACAGATCCAGATTATTTTCATCACCTCTTAAACCTACTTAGCATGCTCTTATTTTATATATACATCTAACAATCAAGGAAGGCTGTGTTGAAGCCTTGAGGATGTGTTCAGTTTTGTTAGGAAGATGTGCTCTCTGAATCACCCCTTAGAGCTTCTTAACACTTTACAAATCAATTGTGTTTCGCATAAGAAATATGTAAAGTATGGTTGACAATTGCTGATCCTTAAACATCTAGGGAAAATTGTGGCCAAAACAGGACTCCCTGGGAAGAAAAATATGTTTCTGTTCTGTTTGCCACAGGAAATATCTGTGTTTGTCACACAAAGGGTAAGCTGGCCCTTAGAAATCTTTGTACTGTTGAACATATGCCAGCATAACCTCCTTCGTACTGTTGAATATATGACAGCATAACAGCCTAATTTCATTTTTTTTAAATTTACCATTTTCTACATCTCATCAAAAATATTTCTCTTAAATGGAACAGATAATAAGAAGTGCTGAAGTTAAATATACTCATTTTAGAATTCTTTGTTATGTATATTGCATATATGTACATATAAAGGTAGAATCAGTGGTGTTTTTTCAAAACCCTTTCAGTCCTCCTTTCAATCAGGTTCTTTGAATTTAGGTTACAAAATGCTAATTGCTTTAAGCACTTAAAAAATATTGATAAAATAAACACTGACCAGCCAGGTTTATAAGTTTTCATTCCGTGTGTGAAAAAGGTATGTAATGGGGCTTGAATATAACGTTGTGTTGTTAAGAACCTGACCCAAGTTGTCCTCAGTGGTGGAAATGCATAATAATTTGAATAATTGTGGGAATGCCTCATGAAATCACTGATTCTTGGTCACACTGGTGCAATATAATAATCAAATCCTGAATTTATTGAAGGACTGAAAGTACAGAGAACATATAAACGAAGAATCAGGAAACCATCTATTAAAGGAGGGGCCAAGTCACTGACAGGTAAAGTCGGAAACAATTTGTAGATTTTCAAGTTTGATTATAGTGGTAGTTATAGTAATCCAGTTGGAATCAGGTTAAGTAATGAGTGGATCTGGCCAATGACTTGTCTAATCTTGCATCCTCTTCTCCATGACACAGTTCCAGTGGAGGCTGCCCGTTAGGTAAACGAGACAATTCCCATCAAATTCAGTCTATCCTCAGCCAGCCCAGGAGTCAGCTTCCTCCTCCTTAATGTTAGTGGTGTCACCTTAGAACTTAGCAAGCAAGAGGATGGGGACAAGATCAGAATTAATGGACCTAGTCTGTCATAGGCTCCAGTTCCACCTACTCCTGCGCTCCCTGCTTTCTCTTCCCTGCCAGCCCCAATGGACACCAGCCTCCAATGCACAATATCTTCCTTTCCCTAAACTGCTCCAGTTTCTGGGGTGGGTAGCTTTGGTACGCAAAGGAGCCGTGCCATGCTGTGATGGGAAATTCTCATGCCACTAAAGTGGTTCCAGAAGAGAGGGAGCAGAAATCTTGCAAAATCTGTCCCAGATTCATGTGCAGGGAACTGTGTTTCAGAGACTGGTTACGTGCTTGGTACTGTTTCGCTTTTGATCAAACAGGATACCCAACAAAAATATACCGTATGCTGTTGGCTAGCTAAGGCAGCCAGGTGTGTGTCTATCACTACAGCCCTTATTGACTGTTCCTTTTTTTGTCTTGTGATACTTCACATATTCTCTTGACTCTGCTTGAGAACACCAATGCTGTGAAGGCCTGGTGCTTAGGTTGTTCCCACAGCGCAAGCAGGAGCCACAAGGTAGCCCCCCCCCCCCTGCATGAACAGGGACTTCTCACATTTTGTGACAGTGCAGTGGCTTCCACCCCACCAGCGCTCTTCTTCATTGCCCCACAGGACAGTCTAGTCGCAGTTTCAGCCTGAGATTTTTCTGACACTCCTAGAAAACTTCCCTAATCGGTGCTAGCTTTCCCCTGACTTTTGTTAAACAAATCTGGGGGCAATTCTAATTCATGCTGATATACGATATTTTACATTTGAATGGGAATTTCAAAGAATTGGCTTTATCCTGTTTACTGGAAGCTGCTGTGTTGTTAGCCTTGAACAAAGCGTTTCCTAAAGAGTCACATGTGTTGCATTCAGCAAATGAGCAGGCCGTCCCACAACAAATAGTTAGCATTTAGGGCCCATAAAAGGGAGAAAAGTATTTTTTAAAAAAAAATTGGTGGCACTAACATCTATATCAAGCATTAATTACAGCCTGAGAGAGGAAAGAAAACTGGGCTAGAGAATGGTCAAGAGCTACAAAGGTTAAGGAAGGATGGAGTTTCTATATTTGTTCATAATCACCAAGCAGCGCTTTAACTGTGAGCCTCCCACAATTATAATTAGCAAAGTTTCAATGGATCTTAGTAAGACAAGATCTGCTCATCAAACCTATTTAAAACAGTGAACAGCTGGGTATAAAGTGCTTTCTGTATAATGCAGTCATGTTGGGCAAGTCTTTTATTTTAATACTTTTTTATATTCCCAATGTATGTAAGTTTCCAAGCAATAAAATATTGATCCAAATGGCTTGTGCTTTCACGATGATGACTAATTTATTTCTGTTGGAGCTCATGATTGTTATTATTGTGCTAAGTGATGAGAGACCAATAGGTTCTCTCTTAAAATAATTATTACACTGTGTGTTTAGACACAGCAAAGCCTTTAATGTGTTAGTTTATATCTCTGTTATTTCATGCTTATGAAGGAGATGCTGAGAGTTCCAGCTTGCAAGTCGGTACTGTGTTATATTCTCTGGAGGTGAGAAATATTGCTTTAAGTAACTGGTAAGATCTTACTATTAATCTCCTTTTAGTGTGCTACTTTTTATTATTACTACTACTACTACTACTACTACTACTCATCCTTAACCACAGATTTCCCAATTACGACAATATAAAAGCACAAGGTTAAAATCAGTTAAAACAATTTACAATAAAAAATAGGGTGAGTCCATATATCTCAGGTGTCAAGACTAGGGTAAAGAGATGCATTTTCTGCATATGAGGAAAGCTATGTAGTGAAGGTGCCATGCACACCTCCCTGGGGAGAGAACTCCACATCTTAAGGGCAGCCACAGATAAGGCCCTCTCGTACCACGCTCCTCCCAAACTTCCAAGAGAGAGGGAACTACCAAGAGGTCCTCTGTTGATCTTAATACCCAAGAGCATCTGTAGGGAAGGAGGTGGCCTTTCAGATATTTGTGATTGTACCTAAGAGTTTGGGCATGCCCAGCGGGCAACCTATTTTTTAGAATCTCCCCTTTCCCATTTCAAAATTGACTTGTTGCACACCTATGGAGGGCTGTTGTTTGAGAAATGCAATGCCTGAGAATTGTTTCCAGATTGCAGACATTCTGATTTTGTAATTCCAGAAGTAGTAGGAAAATGAATCCTCTGCTGATGTAGAAAAGAAAATAATTTGGAAACTACGCCAAAAGGCTGCGGAATCTTTTAAGGGTTGTGCTTATGAATTGGGTACATTAACAGAAGGTGATCATCACAGATAAGGCGTGACTTGCACATCTATAGGAAACACTGACAGTTTATCAAGCAGCGGTGAAATCATAAGGTAAAAGAGCTCCTGCAGATATTTCCCCAACTATTATATCCCTTGGCTGCTATCCAAAAAGCTACTGTACATATGTATCCAGAGGGAGTTTTGACTTTTCTTCTTTGAGCAGCAGATCCTCTATCACAAGCATGTTTTTAAAAAGCACATACACAAACTAATTTTTGAAAGGGGCGTGCTGCAGGGCTTAGTGAAGGTTGTCAATAAATGCAAATCTAAAAAGTGACTAGGATTAATTATGAGGCTCTTTGCGTTGCCCCTTACCTGCATACAAAAAGGCTCCTAGATGAATGTACCACTGCTACCTTCAGAGTTGCTTTTTGTGACATAAAAATATGGCAATGCTTCTTGGATATTCTCTGTCTGTAAGAAACATGCCTTTTCCATTATCTTCCAGTTTCTCAGGTTGTTTTACAGTCTGGTGATAATTAATATGTAATAATTTTACATTTTTATTTCTAGTATGTCTTTGCAAAATATAATCTGAATCTGGTGGGTTCTTCCCCCTCCCCCCATTTCTCTTGTTTCGTTTTAAGACATGAATGCAGCTTTATCTTTGAATGCTATCTGGAAAACATTCTCTTATCTACTATGTGCAATGTTTAAACCGTATCTCATACAAACGGCCTCCCAGTGTTTTCCAATGGGGGCTAAAATAACTGGCTCTGGCAGTGGCACCCAGCCGCCAGCAAATCAAATTTATCTGGTGCATCAAAAGCCAGATACAGGTAGCCCTTCTCGTTTGTAATACAAATGCAAATTGGACCCACCCACTTTATCTGTTTATAACTGCATTTATAATTTGCCCTCTCCTAAAATGTCAGAGCATTGTACAGCAATATTTAAAAATACAAGTAATTAAAATGACTAAAATTCTATACAACTTACAACAAAGGCCTGTCAGCAGGGGAAAAAATAAGCTTCTGAAAGTCAAACGTGAGAATGACTGCCGCATCTCTGCTGGAAGAAAATCCCACAGCATGGCATTGGCAATACTAAATGCCCAGCTTCTAGTTGAGGCCATTTGGACCCCTGTAACATGAGGAACATCTAAAGGTGGTTTTGCAGTCTTTATCTCAGTCGGCCACAAACAGTACTTCAAAGTATACCAGAAGGTCCATTTCCTATACCAGACTGCCCACTCCTCCAAATATTACTGGACTACAAACTCTCTTCAACCCCAGCTATCACATCCCATGATCAGGGATAATGAGAGTTGGTAATCCAATATTTGTTTGTTTATTATTTAAATTTTATTATTTCGGTTCAGCGTCCAATACCACTGTTGGCTCCAAATCTACATTATATAGTAGTTCTCATAACCCTATGAACACAATACTTTTTAATAAAGAATATTCATGGAATTCAGCCTTTCCTGAAAATAAATTTAATTTTGTTTAGATCCTTTAAAGAGGAACAGGAAAGGGACAATGTATATAACCATATCTCCCACATTGGGAGATTGAGTGATTGTGGAACAACATATAATAGCAAAAAATGTGTGTCCTCAAGGTTTTCTTAGGCTTCATAGGTGAAATTTGACCTGCTGCTGTAAAAACTACATTTAGACAGACGTCTGCAATAGCATATAATAAAACCAGCTAACTTGGCATGAAGGATACCTTTAATTCTATGGTACTGTATGTTTATGAGGGGAAAAGATACACTGAAAGCTATAGTAAAGAATGTTAGATTTTGTTGAACATACTAAATCTACTTCAGGCTTTTTCTTTTTCTTTTAAAAGAAGAGCTTGAGAGGTTAAAAGATGCCAAAATTCATGAATGCTCCTAGTGATTTGGTTTTTAGTCTAATGAGAAATGAAAGGCAAGGTGTCGAGTTTGCTTGTGAGCTTCCCATAATGGGCATCTGGTTGGCCACTGTGCTAACTGGATGCTGGAGAAGATGGGAGAAGATTCAGCAGGGGTGGGGAATCTGTGGCCCTTCAGATGCTTTTGGACTTCAAGGCTCTTCAGCCCAAACAGCCTGGCCAATGGTCAATGGTCCTGACAACATCTGGATAGCCACATGTACTCCACCCCTGCTTTAAAAAGTCTTGCTGCAGTCATCAGTAGAAAGGCTTAAAACAACCATGGAGTAGAGACTTGATGGTTTTGTTTAAACTGCATCTTTGAATGGGGAAGTATGTATGTACACATTAATTTCTAAACTGTATGCTTGCACAAGAGCTGTTAGTTTGCTACTATAGATTACTTCAATTATTAAAGGTTCCAGTGAGCCCAGATCTCCCATACAACTACTGTAGGAGGTTTCCCATTGCATCTCTGCATGTTTTGGTGTTTGCCTTTCTTTCAAATAGCTTCTGCTGGAAGTTGGGGTAACATTGCCTGGTAACATCCCAAATTCAATCCCTGGTATCTTCACTTTAAAATGGATCAGGTACCAAGTGCAGAAAGGATATTCTTTTGATCTCAGAGAGCCTCTGCCAGTCAGAGTAGAAAATACTGAGCTAGATAGGCAAAACAGTCTGACCAGTGGCTTATGTTCCTCTGTTCTTTTGGGAGTGGGTTGTTCTTACTCTTTCACACTTTAAAAGGTAAACCTTTTGAGGTTTAAGAATGAATTGTGCATTCAACTTTACTTCAGCAAAGAAGTGTCCCTCAGCTAACAGAATTTGGGGAGGAACGCTGTGCTTCCCAGTAAAATATCAACTAACCATGTCGAAAAAGTCATGAAAACATAAGATGTAGTCCAAGAACCTGGCGCCATCTGTGTTCTCATTTCTTGAGATCTGCTGCTGATTATCCAATAACACTTCCCCTGTGTTTCGCTAGCCGCATTTATTTTTGTAAAAAAGATTATTATTATTTTTCTTTCTAAATTTATTTAAGGGCTTGTTACCATTGCTGATTAGATGGTCAGCTGTCGAGGCAGCCACTCTTTATATAACAGGATATTGTTTTGTTCATCATGTTGCCACATTTGGCAAACTTTTAGCTTAATGCGCCTTTTGGGAATACCAGTCTGACCTCAATCTGAGTAAAGCCTTAATAGTCGACGTGAGGGAGGCTTGCAGGAGGTGGCGGCGCTCATTTTTCCCCCTGCAGACTGTATATTTGTTAGCGCATGTTAATCAGATTCATCATTCTGTTTAATAAAGATTTCATCTGCCACGCGAATGCATAATCGGCTGTGTCTGAGTGACTGACCTTTGTCTTGAGCAGATTATGAAAACTGTATTAAGCATCATCGGGCAAAAAAATGACAACCTTATTAATTTGTCCTTTATGTGTTTTTCAGCAGATTGCACCTCATTATTATGCAAACGCATTACCCAGAGCAAGGAGCCCAGAAGTAGCTCATTAACGTTTCTTTCCCTTGATTTGCAACAGATTTTCTATTGGGGAGTGTGCAGGCAATAATTGCTAATTATGTGACTTAAATTGTACAGTGCCTGCCTTCTTACCCCCACCCCCTTTCTCTTCTCTTCTCTTCTCTTCTCTTCTCTTCTCTTCTCTTCTCTTCTCTTCTCTTCTCTTCTCTTGGTCATATGTTTTTGAGAATGTAGCAGAATGTTCTTCAGGAGCCACAGAGTTGTGGTAAGGCAGTAGCAAGCCCTAGAAGCTGAATTACAGTTGCATGCCTTCCATTTTTCGAGCCTCCAGTTCCACGAAGCATAATTAGGACAGATCAGGATTATTATTATTATTATAATGGATGGGCTCATACACAGCTTCTCCTTTTAAAGGAGATGAGAATCAGTTGTCAAGATAATTAATGGAAATATCCATCAACAAGCAAACACATGCAGTGGGTAAAATGTTGCCTTGGAGGGAGAAATCAAATCTCATAGCCGGCTGGATTTGGCCTTTTATTCATCCTCTGTTTGTGGCATTCTTCAGGCTAAACCCGGCTTCATTGTTTTATATCCCACTTATTCCCGTAATGGTTTTAAATAAAAGTTTTTGTTATTATTTTAACCAGCTGTCTTTGTCCCTCCCAAAGCCGGCACTGGCAGTATAATTCCCCATGAAATATGTAAGTGCCGAGAAAATTAAATGTGCGGATTTGGCAATCATCTGCGGTTTGACAACTTTGCTCCTAAGTGCGTAATTGGTTTAAGCCGGGTAGTGCTTCATACTTATCCTGAACCGCATCTTCTGTAATCTGTCTGCCACTATAGCTGATAAGACTTGGCCACAACTGAAGTTTTTGCAGCGCCAGAAATGAAATCCTGATCCGTTAAGGGTTTTTTTGGTTGGATTTAGCTTTATAATCTGGTTTAGAGAATTGTGTGAGTAGACAAATCTAGGAGGAGACAAACCTTTCTGAAAAGATGTGATGAAAATCATCGGATTGGCTTAGGTTTTCTAACTAAACTCTTGTTGACAGCGTAACCTATATTTCCATCTCTTCCCTTACCGTCTTTCATCTTTGAGATGTGCCCATTAGGCCAGTTTCCAGCTTAAAATTATTTTTCATCTGTAAGGTGTGTGTGTATACATGTGAGTATATCCCATAGATAGTTATAAAAGCACCAAGCAGCACTAATGCAAGCTTCTCTTGAATCCCTCTTAGGATTTGGTTAATCACTTAAATAATATATACGTTACTGTGATTAACAAAACAGGGTTTTTTTTAATTTATGTGGCAAACATTTTGGCTTCTGCCTTCATCAGCTATTCATGGTTGACCATGGTAGCAGCTGATGAAGGCAGAACCCCCTCAAAAAATTGAGATATACATTAGAAACGCAGGAACAGTCAACTGGTGTCCTTCTTTAGAATGTCTGGAGCTGCCTATAGGGTTATAACTGGAAGCGATTGTCCATTTTCCTAAGACAGTAGTGGGAAACCCTTTCAGCCCAAGGGCTGTGTTCCCTCAAGGACTGCCTTCCAAGGGCCACATACACTGGTGGGTGAAGGGGGGGGAGGGGTGGCGCCAGGACAAAATGTGGGCAGAGCACCCAGGGGAAGTCTTGCATTGGTCTAGTTGGCTACTTTCCAGTGAGAGGAGGATGCTGGATTAGATGGGCCTTTGGTCTGATCCAGTACGGCTCTTATTGTTTGTTAAGACGCTAAACAATGGCATCAAGTTACAAGAAAGGAGATTCCAACTAAACATCAGAAATAACTTTCTGACAGTAAGAGCCGTTCAGCAACGGGACGGACTCTCGGGAGGTGGTGGACTCTCCATCCTTAGAGGTTTTAAAGTAGAGGTTGGATGGCCATCTGTCATAGATGCTTTTGTTGAGATTTCTGCATTGCAGGGGGTTGGACAAGATGAACCTTCGGGCCCCCTCCAACTCTTATGATTCTATAACTCTGTGACAGTCATTATGTTCCTATGACACAACTCAATAGGACACTATGCAGTAGCCCCATTGGAAGCAAAATTGGCTTTCTCAGATTTCCCATTCATTTCACTAGGACCTGCATATGAGATGTTCCTGCTAGATCAGGTCGTATCCCTGTCCCTCCTACAGTTCCAGGATGAGTAATTACAGTTTAAGAAAATGAAAAGATCTAGGGCACAGTTAAATACTCAGCCCATGGAAATTGAGAGGTCTGAAAAGTGCCAAATTTTGATGGCATTGTGCTTCTAATTACCTTTACTTCCATGTCAAAGGGATGCGGATAGCGCTGTGGTCTAAACCACTGAGCCTCTTGAACTTGCCGATCAGAAGGTTGGCATTTCGAGTCCCTGCAATGGGGTGAGCTCCCGTTGCTCTGTCCCAGCTCCTGCCAACCTAGCAGTTCGAAAGCACGCCAGTGCAAGTAGATAAATAGGTACCGCTGCGACAGGAAGGTAAATGGTCTAGCTTCCGTCACAGTGTTGCATTGCGCCAGAAGCGGTTTAGTCATGCTGGCCACATGACCCGGAAAGCTCTCTGCGGACAAATGCTGGCTCCCTCGGCCTAAAAGCAAGATGAGTGCCGCAACCCCATAGTCGCCTTTGACTGGACTTAACCGTCCAGGGATCCCTTACCTTCCCCCCTTTTTTTTTACTTACATGTCCTATATTCTAATAGCAAACTCATTCTCTGAGTGCCAATTCTCATGTAGCTAAAACAATGTCCTTCACCCACATCTCCTAGCAGACTTCAGGGAATAATGTTTTGCAGAATTTCAAAAACATTACAACAGCCCAACATAGTTTAAAGCCTACTCAGTGGCTACAGATCATCAACTCTCTGTTGAGGAAAGGAAAACCAGGTGGAAATGGGGGGAGGGAATAGAGTATCCTGAAAAAGGCTCAGGTGGCTGCCTAAGAACCCTCAGCCAGGAGGAAGCCACATAGAAACAGTTTGTTGTATACACACATAACTACAGCTTTTTGTTTGATTAATTGGCTCATTTTTTTAATTGGCTCAACTGAGAATGGTAACATTGACTAAGAGAGCAGTAGGCTTTTAATGTTTTGTTATTTGTAGCACCAAACCATGATAGCAAGTACCACTTTAGAAGAAGCATTTTTTCTCATCTGATAGACACTGGGGAATACCTCTTCTAAGACAATGTGATGTGTGTGTGTATCCTCTAAAAGTAAATGTGTTTTTCCTTAAAGCTATTATATTTCTATGAAGATTAATTGATTGATCAATTAACTGACTAATATAATTAATCAGCAAAGATTTCTTCATTCATGTGATATAGCCCAGAGAGAGAGATTCACAGTGTCCGCTTAACTTTACCATATTGCCATATTGAATTTTGTGTTTTACAGCCAAAATACTGCATTCCACATTCATTTGATTTTTAAATTAGAAATCTCTCTTACAAATACATAGATGTATACAAAGAGCTAAGCCAAATAAGGACTTCTATTGGACCCATCCAAGTTTTGAATGTCGGTCACCTTTTCTGAACATTTTCTAAATAGAATTATCTCTAGGAGACACACTATAAACATTAAAGTAAGCAAACATGCCTCTAGAGACCCTGAGATCTTATTTTGTTTAGCCGTAAACTGCATTTTTAAGCAGAACCCAACGCAACAAACAAAATGAAATGTTCAGTGCTACTGTACGTCTTTATTAAAAATGTTTTAATACTGAACTCTCCAGTAGCAGCTGGCCACGCTTCTGACATTCCAGTTCCTCATTTTTAATTAAGCCTTTTGATTTACAGTAAGACTTATGAAGCGTGCTGAGATGGGGGAGCGAATAAGCTTGTTTTGGGGTTTGGTTTGGTTTTTTGTTACTTTAACACATTGTATGGTTATTTTTGCCTGAAGAAAATGAACTGGGTGTCCCCCCGCGCTTCCAATTAAAGCAATCTTTTGGTGCAATTTTGAGGTGGTTGAATTAGACGCAGCTTCTAGTAGATTCTGTATTATGAAGATCTGCTTAAAAAGAGTTCAGTAGCAGATGCTGAGATTACAAATGCAACATTCTAATTGTTCTGTATTCTAATGAGAGCTATTGTCGCCAGCCAGTATTTTAGAACTGTTATGATGCAGTCCTGGACGCAGCTGCCGCTGACCCCTCAATTGCAGCATTAACAAACCCCTCTTTGTTATCACTATGGGAAATCTCCTAGCTGCTGAGGGTGTGATTTCAACACAGAATGGCATTCATGTTTGGAGTGGAGTGTGGGGAACCTTCACATTATTTTACTTTGCTTTATTTACAGTGTTTATAGGGCACCCCATCACAGGGGTTCTCAGGGCGGTATAAACTAAAGCAGATTAAAAGGCTTGAGAAAATTTAAAAATATATATTTGCCTGGTGCTTAAATCATACTAAAATAGATGCCAGACAACTCTCTTTTCTCTGAGTCTCAGGTTCAGTTCCAAGCACCTCCAGTTTTAAAAACGAGTAGAAGGGAAGATGAATAGAGCCAGCCTTGTTTTATTTGTTTAGAGAATGGAAGCTGTCACTAGTATTTAGGGATTTTGGAGAATTCAATTAAAATGGAAAATGGTATTGGGAATTATGTCAGTTTGCATGCCCATCTGCAAAGAGGAATGATAATGAGGCAGGCGAATGTGATTGGTATTCATTGTCAACATTCCCCTGCCCCCGGTCCTCAATTTGCTTGCCATCATTTCCCCCCAGTACCTTCATGAGAGCACCCCCAGGCCCTAATGAAATGAATGACGTGGACTCTCCTAACAGTAACATATTATTAAATTTGGCCATGGTGAACAGTGAGCCGAATAACATCATTTTTGTGGAATCCAAACTGCAGCGGAATGAAAACGGTGCTGTGTGGAACCGATATGGTGGGGCGGAATGGAAAGAGATGCCCTTTTTAAAACCTTGATTGTAGCGCACTTGTAGCTGCAAAGCTTCTCTATAAGCAAGAGCAATCGCCGGGAGGAACTGTCACCCAGTGATCAAGCACTTGCTTTGCATGCAGAGGTTCCCAGTGTTAGGATGACTGGCATCTGCAGTTAAACAAGGATCAGAAAGCAGGTGATGGGGAAATGACCTTTTTTTGCCTGAGACCCTGAAGAGCTGGACTCAAGGACTGAATACTCTTGTGGCATAGGTTTTGACTGGACAAACAGCACTCTAATCGGCACCTGGTCTGGAAGCACCATCTAAATTTCCCACAATGCCCCAAAGTGGCAACGCATCCAAGTCACTGTGGGTAATTTAAGTAGCGACTTCAAGATCTAGTCTCCTGGCACTCATCAGAACATTGTTTGGTTGTCTGCCGCTGCCGCCAGGTAAACCCACCAGGCCTCACTGACTGTTGAAAAGTATTCACTCAAGTGTTACTTCATTGCTTTATTTTTGGACAAACTGTCCAATATGCACAGTAGACCGGGGTGGTATGTTTCTGTTGTAGTTTCCAAAACACCATCTTGTGCTTCAGAGAGGGAAACATTGCCAAACTCTGCTGAGATTGAATTTCTTTGTCAGTCGGATGTAATTTCTGCAACAGAAATTCTATCTTCGAGCGGTCGATACAAGAACATTTGGAAGTCATCAGGCAAACTGTAATAAACGATTCTAGTCCCAGGCCTCTTTTATCAGTATGAGTTGAGAGGATGGAGATTCCTTCTCTAAAAAATAAAATAAATTTGAACTTGCGGTATGATCCAGCCAAAGTTAATAACTTTTCTAGTCAGTGGGCTTTGGTGGGTGAAGTGTTGGAGTTGTACCAGAGAGATCTGAGTTCAGACCCCCCACCCAGCTGTGAAGTTTGTTAAGCTAGTCTTCCTCTCTTGTAAGGTTGTTGAGAGTGTGAAAATGAGACAACTGTGTGATGATGCAGGATAAAGCATTTTCTATGGTGGCTGTCTGCTTTTGGAATACCCTCCCCTTGCCAGCTTGCCAGGTTCCAATATTGCTGTTATTCTGGCACCCAGTTAAAACATAGATTAGTTTGTTCAAGCATTTTGAAATGTTTTTACTGCTTTAGCCTGATTTGCTTTTTTCACCTGCCTATTCTGGTGAGTTCAGTTATTGAAGTTTACTTTATGTATAAATTTATTATCTTTTCTTTCTTTCTTTCTTTCTTTCTTTCTTTCTTTCTTTCTTTCTTTCTTTCTCTTTCTTTTGCGATCACTCGTAGCCGAGTAAGATTGTCTTCCATAAGCACAAATTTAACAATGAATCCATAAGTGAGTGTGGGGGCCAATTCTGGATCCATATGTCCTTCCACAGTGGGGACATTGGTTCCCAGGCGGGAGTTGATCACAGTGTATAATAATATAATATAATATAATATAATATAATATAATATAATATAATATAATATAATATAATATAATAATATACCGCACCCTGGTATCAGTATTAGTGAGATACTTGAGATATTTGTAATAACTTCAAATAGCCTTTCACATACACCTGTTAGGATTTTCTTTCCTAACAAAATGGAAGGATTCTTCCTCTATCAGAGTAAACATGCAAGCCAATAAATTTGAAATTCCACTTCAGTGGAGAGAGTTTGTTTTACTTACTGCATTTAACAGTCACCCCGTAACTTGCCTTCTCTGAGCAATGGACAAGAAGTGTCAAATCAAATTAAAAACAAAATAACTAAGATGCAGTTTGATTAGCAGCATTGAAACAATTAAAAGGAGCTAAAATCCACACCAGGCAGAAAAGCTATAACCTTAAAAAAAGGGGGGAGTGTAACAGGCGTGTCAAAACTCAGCAAAATGGGATGGAAAGTATCAGATTTTTAAAGCCTGGGAGAATTAAGAAAAAGGTTTTGCCTGGCACCTGAAAGGCGTTCACAAAAGACTTTTTCAAGTACTCTTGACACCATGCACAGTAATTGTGCAAATGGGGCTCAGAGGGATGAATGTGCTAGCTCCACCCTTAAAATGCGCAGGAAACCTTCGTGAGTGAAGGAGGGCTCCCTGCTGTAGCTATCATGCTCATCCCCACAGGGTCCCCCCATATGATTACACTGCAAGGGGGCACTACTGAGAAAGCCCCATCTCCTGTGACCACCCTCCATAGCTCAGATGGCAGGGCACTTTGTGGCTGTGCTGGCTGCAGCTGATGGGGGCTGAAGTTCAGCACCACCTATGGACTAGTGGGATTTGTTATGGCATTGACTTTTATGACACCATCAGATGTCCATGTCATCAGATTCATGAAGTGTTATTCTCAGTTGCCAGGTATGTGTACACATGGACGTATTTTTTAAAATGCAAAGAATTGGGGTCAAATTTATTCAGCATGTGTCTCTCCTTCCTTTCCTCCATTATGGAACGAAGGTGGTGTACGGTAGGAGTGGGCAGAGTGGGTAGGCTTGCTGAATCTACTTTGTTTTTCACTATAATCCCAAGATGCACCAATCAGAGTCAAATGCAAAATAGAGAAACAGCGAAGTGGGCACTATCCTGACCCCTGAATCTAGCAGTGACCTGGACATTGAGTCAGAGGCTGCAGGGGCACTAGATGGAGAGATGAGTCAGGTTCCAGGCTCAAAGTGGACTGATGAACATAAGGAGACCGTTGCGCCTGAAGCTATTGGACAAGAGCCCCCCAGAAGAACTTCTCAGCCCCCAAGAACTTATAGGGCCAGAGCCCAGATCTTCACAAGCACCTTCCTTTGAAGAACCAGATATCTCCCTACACACATCACCAGTCTGGTGGTGGAAGGAGCAAACTAAGATGAAAGCTATAGAATGTAGGAGCAGTGTTCATCTTCAGGCCAGAGAGCTGGCCCTAGGAGCCTCTGATGTTCTCCACAAGGGGGTGGAGCCTGGAAGAGGTAGTCTGGAGACAGATGTTCACAAGGCCTCAGCCAGCTCCCAGTTTTGACAGGCCTGTCCGTGCTCCAGCAACCTTCAACCTAGCCTTGCCCCTCCGGCCTTGTTGCTTTCTCTGTGGGATCTAGCATTGGAACAGAATATGGTGCCCCCGAGAACATCCTCAACCCAGAACTGGAACCCACACACATTTCCTTTTTTACCCAAAGCTTTATTGATTTCAGCAGCCTCATTTAAGGGAAGGAGAGGCTTTTTGTTGCTGGCATTGCTAAATGGTTGGGATTCTGTATCATTGCTTATTTACTGCAAATCACCTGGAGAGCTACCAGTAGGTCCTAATTGTCCTTCTGCCAGCTGCTGGTATATGTGTGGAGACAAGGCACTGTTTTCCCTCTTTCTGCGTAGTTTTAAGAGGTGGAGGCTGAGCTCTGTAAGGGGTCGGCAACCAGCAGCCAAGGAGCCAAACCCGGCCATTGCCAATCACTCTAGTCTCTCTCCAGAGCAATCATCCTGTTTTGTCCGATTTGCAATTTCCACTGCAGTGGTGGGTCAAATGATTGGGGGGGGGTTGTCATGCTAAAAAGGGTGTGCTGGGGGGGCAGGGGTCACTAGGATGTGGAAGAGCAAAACCCAGGTGAGGAAGCAGAGAGTGGGGGGACACTGCCCCACTGTCAAAGGCTCACTGTGGTCACCTGCCAATCGCATTGCTAACTACCTGCGAGACTCTCGGCCCCTGACGTATTGGGTTGGGGGGGGGCTGTACCCCCTTCGAGCCCTGTGGTCCCAAGGTTTCTCCCATCTAAACCCTGAGCAGATGCTTAGCACCATCAAAGTAGCTGGTGGCAATGAAAGTACATTCTGTGGCAATTCAGTGGAAGCCTAAATGTCTGCAAAAGAAGTTGAGCAATAACTAATTGCCAATAATGCAATACTCCCCCCCCCCCAGCATGCTAAGTTAACAGACACCTGAAGGGAAATGCAAAACCATTGACTCTATTTATTCTCAAACAGAATGAACCATCTTTTAAAACTCGAGGCAATGATTTCATGCTGGAGTCTGCCTTTGAAATTTCTTTGCTGGAGATATATTCTTTCCCTTCTGGAGCATAACTTAATATTCCTAAAAGTATATTTGTTTTCCTCCTCAGAGAGAGAGAAGAGGGAGACAAATGCAAACTAACTTCTTAGAGGTATGGGAAGAAGCCATTTCTGCTCCTTTTATAGCCAATTCCTTTTATACAGGAATTGTGGGTCAGACAACCCATTTTCCCTCACAAATACCTGGGGACTGTTGGGATTGCTTGGTTTTGTTTCGGTTTTTTAAAAAATGTGAATCTACCCTTGGAGCGCCACTAATAGTTGCTAGACATCCCCTTTCCTCCTATTCTGTAGATGGTTGGAGATTGTTCCTCTTCTCTTGTGGAGGTTAAAAGATTTAGCACTGATGGGCTCCAGGTTCCCTCTGAATTCCCCTACATGGAGCATTTAGGCGACAGCTTTATTTTGGCTGTCTTTAATGGCACTTGTCAAAACCGCTAACGTCTGGTTGCTGATTGTATTTGCTAACCTCATCATCTCCTCCTGCCACCATCTGCCTTTCCCAACCCTCTTTGTCTGATTCCCTCCCAAGTTGAAACAAAACCTTACCATATGGGACCACCAGACCACCAAATTGATGGATTTATTTATTTTCATGAAGTTTTTTTTTTATTACTGTAAAATCAAAAGTAAAAACAAACGGGGGGAAACCTGATTGAAATTGCTAAACGTAGCAGCAGTAGAGGTTGTATTTTCCTAATGAATAGAGAGCAGATAATGTAGAAAAATAAAAGCAGCAAAAAACTTCATAAAAGCCTATTTTTGCATTTTGGTGGAGGAAGAGAGTTTTGTATATCTGAACTGGATAGATAAGAAATTAAATCCCACCAAATGGCATAGAATTGTTTAGGGTCTTCCTTTCCTTTAGAAATATGTAATTTGTGATTGCTTTTCTCTGCAGTAGCCAGAGCGAGCGATACATCATCTAAATGCACAAACCTGTAAATTTAAATATATAAGCAGTTTTAAATGTTTCATTTCTTTCCTTTTAGTACCCAGAGTTAATTATTGAAGTCATGAATCCCCAGATATACAATGTAATTATTACCATCAGCAAATCCCAACTTGTTAACTGTTCCCACTTTTTTTTAAAAAAAGTATGTCTCTCTCAACCATATATAAGGGTTTGTGACAACATGTGCTTCTCTCTGTTTGGAAACAGGCCAGGGCAGGTTTGTGCATTTAAATGGTGTATCGTGGACTCTGGCTACTGCAGAAAAAATCAAAGTGGACTGATGAACATAATTCTAGATATAGATAGGTAGCCGTGTGGTTCTGCCGTAGTTGAAACAAACAAACAAAAAAAAATCCTTCCAGTAGCACCTTAGAAACCAACTAAGTTTGTTATTGGTATGAGCTTTCGTGTGTATGCATGAAAATACTGGTATCTGAAGAAGTGTCCATGCACACAAAAGCTCATACCAATAACAAACTTGGTTGGTCTCTAAGGTGCTACTGGAAGGATTTTTTTTATTTTGTTGAACATAAGGAGACCATTGCACCTGAGGCTGTTGGACAGGAGCCCCCCAGGGCAACCTCCAGGAAACCCAGAGCAGGGTATGGAAACCATAGCAGGGCACCTGCTTTGCATGCAGAAGGCCACTGATTTAATCCCCTGCATCTCCAGTTAGACTGGGAGAGACTCCTACCTGAACTCCTGGAGAGCAATTGCCAGTCCGTGTCTACACTAAGACAGATAGACCAATGGACTGACTCAATGTAAGGCTTTTTCCTGTGTCCTTGCGCCCACCTTGTCCAACAATAGATATTCAGCAGCAAACTGCATCTGGAGATGGAGGTTCCATGTGGCTCTCATTTGTGTGTGTGTGTGTGTGTGTGTGTGTGTGTGTGTGTGTGTGTGTGAATTAATTCATAGCAAATGAAATCGATTTCATCTATATCTACTCATGTGTACCAGAAAATTGCAACCATCTACGGCTTCTTACCCTGCCAACCTAGCAGTTCGAAAGCACCTCCGGGTGCAAGTAGATAAATAGGGACCGCTTACCAGCGGGAAGGTAAACGGCGTTTCCGTGTGCGGCTCTGGCTCGCCAGAGCAGCGATGTCACGCTGGCCACGTGACCCGGAAGTGTCTTCGGACAGCGCTGGCCCCTGGCCTCTTGAGTGAGATGGGCGCACAACCCCAGAGTCTGGCAAGACTGGCCCGTACGGGCAGGGGTACCTTTACCTTTACCTTTACGGCTTCTTACAACTACGTAACCCCAAAGCTATTGAGTTGTTTGGATTTATTTTAACAATTGGGTGCTGATGAAAAGCCCTGGCTTCAGATCACAATAAGGACATGCAGAATAAATGCAGTGAAATATGCCAGTTCATAAAATACACGCGTGTCAAGAAGAATCTAGATCGCAAAAGGGGGTCTCTGCGGCTTTGAGTTGGAGCTTACGGTGGCTTAAAGGAAATGTCCCGGAGTAGCCAAAATGGACAAGGTTTGCTCTTGCTCCACTGTGTGTTGTTACGGCTTTTGGGATTTAATACAGGAGTTTCAGAATTGCAGGCTTTCTGGCCTAATTTTTCTTTGTAAGATGTAAGGGGGAATAAAATGTGTGCGATGATATTAATTTGCTGTTAACTAATATGGCACAACATCAGTGGGCGACAGTTAATCTATCAAACCCTGCCATGGCCCCTTTCTTGTTGTTTTAATATGTTATAGGGATGAAATGTGTTTTTCAGATATGTTTTATATTTGTACCAGGTAATGGAAAGTACAATATATTATGTGCTTGTACCCTAGAGGGAGGGGGGAATTGTGAGGGAAATAATTGAACATCGTAAATCTTACCCCGCACTTCAGCCTTTCTTTGCCTTCTGTTTTGTATCTCTCATGTAAAGTTCTTAAACCCAGCCTCGTCCATCACGACACGGCCCCTGCTCTGGCATAAATAGTATCCCTGGCCTGGCTCTAAAGAGCTGAACAGGGTGTACTTGGTAGTCTGGGCTCCAACACCATGTCAAAACCTGCTTTTGAAAGCCCTCTCTACAAGTGACCCACTCTGCAGCAATGGGGGGAAGGAGGCGCTCGGGGCAGAAGGCTCCAAGTTCAATCCCTGCGGTCTCCAGGCAGAGCTGGGCAAGACTGCCATCTAAAACCCTTGGCATAAGGCAGCTTCATAGGAACATGCTTAGTTGTTGTTTAGTCGTGTCTGACTCTTCGTGACCCCCTGGACCAGAGCACGCCAGGCACTCCTGTCTTCCACTGCCTCCCGTAGTTTGGTCAAACTCATGCTGGGAGCTTCGAGAACACTGTCCAACCATCTCATCCTCTCTCGTCCCCTTCTCCTTGTGCCCTCCATCTTTCCCAACATCAGGGTCTTTTCCAGGGAGTCTTCTCTTCTCATGAGGTGGCCAAAGTCTTGGAGCTTCAGCTTCACGATCTGCCCTTCCAGTGAGCACTCAGGGCTGATTTCCTTCAGAATGGAGAGGTTTGATCTTCTTGCAGTCCATGGGACTCTCAAGAGTCTCCTCCAGCACCATAATTCAAAAGCATGAATTCTTTGGCGATCAGTCTTCTTTATGGGCCAGCTCTCACTTCCATACATCACTACTGGGGAAACCATAGCTTTTACTATACGGTTGGCAAGGGAACATGCTTAGTTGCTTTCTAATGTTTGTCAACATCTTCCTGGAACTTCTGTGGTTTGCACAAGCAAAATAATCACAGTAAAATTACGGTAAAGGTAAAGGGACCCCTGACCATTAGGTCCAGTCGCGGACGACTCTGGGGTTGCGGCACTCATCTCGCTTTATTGACTGAAGGAGCCGGCATACAGCTTCTGGGTCATGTGGCCAGCATGACTAAGCCGCTTCTGGCGAACCAGAACAGTGCACGGAAACGCCGTTTACCTTCCCGCCGGAGCGGTACCTATTTATCTACTTGCACTTTGACGTGCTTTTGAACTGCTAGGTTGGCAGGAGCAGGGACTAAGCAACAGGAGCTTACCCCGTCGCGGGTATTTGAACCGCCAACCTTCTGATTGGCAAGTCCTAGGCTCTGTGGTTTAACCCGCAGCGCCACCTGCGTCCCCAAGGTAAAATTGCTAGTTCATAAAACACACCAATATTGATCTAGACAGAGGTGACCTAGGTTTTTAAACTCCTAAGTCAGAGTTTACCCATCTAGTTCGGTGTTGTCTTCAGCAGCTTTCCCCACCCTCATGCCCTCTAAATGCCCTCCTTAATGTCCTCAGCCATGTAGGGAGTTGTAGTTCAAAACATCTGGAGGGCACCAAGTTTGGGAAGGTTGGTCAAACAACATCGCTCTTCAACTGGTGGGTTTGGAATCCCACCTCTGAG